>NC_084852.1:42713196-45113196 GCF_951802175.1 Populus nigra | reverse complement strand
AAAGAAGCCGCCATTGATGGGGATAGGGATTGTCTATGCAAGTGATAGAGATAGAGAAAGGGAGAAGGTGTTTGGTGTGGAAGCGCTTGCTGGAGAGATGATGATGATGAAGATGAAATTTACAGATATTGTGTTTGGTGTTAAGAAAATGACAAATGTGTCCTCTAAGAATCACCAGGGCTCAGGTTTGTTGAAAATCCACAACCATACCAACAACCCTTTAGCGGCCACCATAACCCCAAAAAACCCTACCCTTCCCCTCCCTTCCCCTGCTGAAAACAAAAGGTCAACGGAAACAACAAAGATTGTATGATCATCACTATTCAATTTACTGGTAATTTTGACTTAAACCATAAAATTAACACCTTACATTATGCCTTTATTTCGTTATTTTAACATTAACAATTAATTAACAAAACAATTAAATCACATGATTTAGTTTCACTCTTTATATAAAAAATAATGATATGAGTGGGTTTCACTTTTTCCCCTGTTAATTTAACCTTTTTATGATATTAGGTTCCAAATTATCATGAGAATATAAAAATTAAAAAATTAAAAACAGGAAACTAAAACATGAAGACATTAAATTTATAATAATTTTTTTTATTCTTAAAGTTTATTTTATTTATTTTTAAGAAATGAGTGAATTATTAGTTGGATATTTTTTGACAAAGAAACTTATTGTTTCTTGTGTCAATAAGTTTCATATAATAAAAAAAGTTTAATGATGGTGGTTGTTTTCTTTAAACATCCATAAAAAAGAATTCAGGCTTGGTTTAGAGATTTTTTATTCAGTGTTTTTTTGTGATTTTAAGATATTTTGGGGTTATTAGGTTGTTTAGAAAGGTGTTTATGGCATTCTGAAGATGTTTTTAAGTGAAAATGAGTTGAAAAATATAATTTTCAATAATTAAAAAAAAACCCTTCATTCTAACACTATGATGGTGGCTGAAATCTAAATTGCAACCCAGCGAATGACATGTCATCTACCACAACATGTGACATGTTCTCTATTTTTTTTTAAATAAAAATGAATGACATGATTTAACTTGTTATCTACCTCATAACAAAGAAAAAAAACTACTAGCATAGGCTAACAGGCTTGCCTCCAACCATAAGCACGAGCTTTTTTCCAAAAGGACCAGCCAAGTTGGGCTACTCAGGGCCATATTTATGGGCTCTCTTTTTTATTGGCCCTTTGGGTTGTTTTTTTGGTCATTTGTTTTTTTTTATTTTTAATTTTATTATTTAATGTTAAGTTTTTATTGTAATTTTATTTTTTTATTTTATAATAAAATAAAAAAATTAATTCAACTCATTTGAATCCATAACTCAGGGTGGAAGTTTGATGGATTTATCAAAGTTAACCTGATATATTTTTTTTCCTTGAATGTTTTTTTATACATGCCAAGTTAATAATATCGTATCAGACAATGTCAAAGTTGCTGGGTTATTTTGTATAAACCTAGAATTGCAAGAATTGAATTAAAGCATTTCAAAAAACCACTTTTTTTCCAGTAAACAGCCTCGTTAGATAAAATCTTTTTGATTCTTTTATGTGGTGCTAATATGCTGGCATTGCCCGTCCTTTTGTTGCGAGGTGCTAAGACGCCAAATTTTTATCTTGGGAATCGGGTCCTAAAATGGAGTAATTGACTCTCAATGCTCCCTCCTCCACCAATTCACTTTCGTTTGCCTTGACAAACACGAAACGACACGTTTCTTGCGGCCTAAAATCCCTAACTCCAGAATCCACTCCTCACGACGAATCCAACTTGTTCACATTCTCCTTCTGATCTCGTCTAAACCGGTGTTTAATCTGTATCACGGCTCTAGTTCGCCTCCTAAAGAGATGATAACACTGGCTTGTACCGCTTTTGCGAGGGAAGGAGAACCGATAAGAGCAAGACACTTCTTGTGTGGATTCTTTACTTGGACACACTACTTGTAGAATAGCCTGTAAGATTTTTCTTAAGGTCTAATGCTTTTAGCTTTTCTGTATGGAAATTCCAAATTGATTACGGCTAACAACCATGTTAGGTCAGCATACCCATCACTTAAAATTAAGATTTCACTGAATTATAACGCCAGCTTTTAGCCCTTTTTTTTAGTTCTTCGAAAAATGATACTTTTAAATATGATTTGCCTGTACATACAATACAATGATCAACATCTGACTAAACTACTTCCAATTTCATCAAATCAAAGCCGTTTGATCTGTAAAAGAATCCATCTTCATGTCAATTTAATCTCAATTTGGAGAGACAGTTTTCGTGTCCACGGCTCTTTCACTTATTATCAATTTTCTGAACTCGTTCTGCAAGCGTTTCACCAAGATTACAAGCATTGTTTCCCAATTGGAAGACAGAAGAAACATGACTTGTAGGGAAGTTTTAGTTTGTTGTCCACATCTAAGTTGATGGCTGTGCAGAGGACATTCATTCCGTGTCGCCATCAGAATGGAACATCCTTTCCAGGAACAACTGCAAGCATGGAGAACCTTCAGAGGAAACAAATCAGAGGACATTCATTCTGTTGGGTATGCTGATACCAGCCCTCTTCAAAATCTTGCTAGAAGCTTCCTTTGCCGCTAACAAAATCTCTCCCTATTTTACAACAATTTGCAATCATAAGCATAGCACAAAACTCCATCGGTCATTGGGGAAAGAGAAGATTGATAAACAAAATGATGTGCAGTACAAAGTACCTCATCCACATTCACAATCTTCTTGTCCTTCATAATCCATTTGCCATTGCACATTACGGAGACAACATTCTCAGTCCTCATACTGTACACAAGGCTTGAAATGCTGCAGAACAGTAAAACAAATATCAATCCATTGAACCAAGTACATTTATAGGCTGTTACACACAAATCTAATAGAACAAATGCTGCACTTCAGTTCTGAACAGTTCCAGTGGAAAAGAAGAAAGTTAGACAGAAGGACTGTGCTGCAATTTCTGATGGCTGATGGCCATGTAGAACACATGGCCATAGTTACCAGGAACATCGGACATTTCGGTTGTGGTACAAGATTCAGGACCAGGGTACACACTTAGGTCAATTTGTGGTACGTAGGGGGTAAGCTTAGTAGGCAGTTGTTTATAATTCAGATAAACCTCAAAAGCCCTAAATGAGAATTTTGATAAATGCATTTACATGTGGTTAATCAAAAAGCATACGTTGAGTAGAAGCTGGAGAAACTTCTTTACCCTAAATGGTTGAGTTGACATATATTTAAGGCACTGAGAACATGAGATGAAGAGCTATAACGTTGCAAAAACTTCAAGGCTACTTTCATACCAGTCATGAACAGGAACCATGGACCATGAGTTGGGATGGACCACAGTGATGTCAGCCTACCAAATCATGAAAACAAAGATTAATCAGATTCAACTGCCTGAAAAGACATTAAAAAACCAAGTACTTGTAGTTAAAAGAAGCTAGATCTCTAATTGCAAGTTAAACGTGAGAGGGGAGGGGAGGGAGAGGAGGGGAGGTGGGGAGGGAGAAGAGCAAGTGATCTAACTTAGAATCCATTTGGGACTGCAACACAGTCCTAATTGGAGCTTTAACAATCCGACCTTTTTCCCAATTTCAAGGGATCCTATTTCATTATCCCAGAGCACTGTTTTTGCACCATTTATGGTTCCCATTCTCAGAATTGTTTCAGCTGGGAGAGCTGTTGGATCAGTTGTTCCCTTCGCATAAACTTCCCGTCCTTTGTTGATCAAAGAAGCTAGATACATCTCATCAACTACAAAGAGAAAAATACCACATAAATTTGCAGTCACCTGTATTCCAAGGACCAAGGACATTTTGACCTTAGTGTAAGTATTGACAAAAATTGCTTAGAGGATGAGCTTCGAAATATTATTTTATTCTCCTTAAACTATATTATAGTGCAAAGGAAATTTATCTGACCATGTCTCCAATACGACCCGGGCCCAGACATCTTTATAATGGTACAAGGTGAAAATCTTGTGTTTTAATAGCTACTCTCACTATCTATACATGAAAGCATGTGCGACGAGGAGGTATTCCCCGTTTCTTTCTTTTTAAAGGTCTGTCTAGAGTTCAATAAAAGGGAAACCAGAAACTGAAAATGGCCAAACTTGCATTAAAATCACCACAATAACAGAAAAATACCAAACATCAAAGAAATGTGAGAATGGAAACAATAAAATCATAAATCAAACAAACCGATGCTCATTCTATTATTTGATGGTGCCCCATCTGTTCCCAAGGAAACACAAATGCCAGAATCAAGCATCTCCCTAATAGGTGCAAAACCAAGCATTCTCATTGCAGCAGCAGGACAGTGAGATACTTTGACACCAGCTCTTGAAAGAAAACCTATCTGAAGGAAAAATGATAACATCACTGAGAACATGATCTTAAAATTAGCTAGAGACAAAAGCACGGATCACAGATGGTAAATGAGGAACAAGCAGCCACCAGTCAATCCAGAAGCAAACAACATATGTTAGAAAGTCAAAAGTTACAACAGCAATTTGAGGAGGGGGGGGGTGTTGGATTACAAAAAGAATACAATCTGTAAAACATCAAGCCACCTCCTACATTTCCATTTAGTATAATATCAACCTCTAGCATTTTGCTAATATATTTATTACAATACTAACTGTCTGTTCAGTGACACTGCACACATCAAAATGAAAAATTTCTTTGATGCCAATGGGAAAAAAATGAAAAATAAAATCGTTGGGAGTTAGACTAATCATAGCCTACAAGGAAGCATGCCATCTATGATAATCCATCTCGCATAATCTTCCTTGAAATCCAACTAGAAACTGTCATCTTGTTATAATTACTATAACATGTCCAGTTCCAGAAAATACATTATTACATGGATTTAAAAATGTCTCAAATAAGAACCAAAAATAAAAAAACCAATGGAGATAAGAGTAAGCATAAAGAACAAGTTTATATCAAAGAAGTATTATAAACAATCTCAACTATCCACTAATAAAAGAAAAATTCACCTATTTGCAAATTTACTGGACCTTATTTATCTACGATGCAAGGATGGTAAACTGATGTATTTCCATGGCATCTAGCAGAGAATTAGCAGGAGCAATTCACCTCAGTGTCGTCAACCCAAACTGTATGAGCTGAAAGTAAGTTGTTTTGAAGAAAGTTTATCTTCTCCAAGTGTGTAACAGTCCCGTGTTCAACTTTCCGATTACCCTTCACGAATTGATTCTCATAAGGTATCTCTGCAACATGCTAACAATTGGAAAGATTAGTCCAGCCTGTTTCAACATCTTCTTTCTTTGGCAGGACTTTCAACTTCTGAACCAAGTAAAGTTTCTCATGATGGAAAAGGAATTAACAATATTTTTCATTGCCTTTAATTTATCATTATTATTATTTTGGAAGGAAGGAAGGAGAAACATTGTCATAATTGTTTAAGTCCATATCAAACAGATCATTCTCCTTGCAGTTGACAGCTGACTTGAGTGTTGCATCCTAATTTGGATGGGATATATCCACAGTATCACTATTACGAAGACAAGCTACATGCAGAAACTGAGATTCGTGTCCCTATATATTCAAATTGAATTATGGCATAACATCAAAGAGTCTTGTCACGCTAAAAATTGCTGTTTATTTGGCAAATTCCAGTGCATCTATACTTCCAACCCAAAACAAAAACGTTTTAACAGTTTTCTAATAATAAAACATTCCAATGCACATCAATATCCACCAGATAATAAATCCGCATGTGATTTACAATATAGATGTAACTCTGAGGTAAAGAGAAAGTTCAGTACCATGTGAATTCCAGTTTTCAGTTCCTGAGCTGTATTTCTAGTTTCAAGAAGTAGGCGATCAGTTGAATTCATAATTTGCCTAATTCCAAACCATACTCTAATGCGTCCATCTGCAGTATTATGATGCTTCTCATAAAGCTCCATTTGAGACTGCCCTTGAAGTGAGAAATTTGGCTTCAGTCGATGATATAATTGTCGTTTAAAGTAACTAGTACAACAATTGTGGATATAGAAGGGGGGAAATGATACTAAACAACAGAGGAAAAGGATGAAATATCTTTGCATAGAGACTTGAACAAAATTGCAAAATGCAACAACAATGCGATAGTGTGTGCCTGAAAAGGAAAAGGGCGTAAGATTCACAAACTGGACACGCCTCAAGGGATTTTGAAGCACAACTTTGATCCTAGCTCACTAGCAATGACAAGCCTGAGCATTACCTATTTTAAAATAGTTCATGATCACACATATCAGCATAAATGCTTGTCTTTGAGTGGGAAAATCATGGACACAAAGACACTCATCAAGATTCTAAAGTACGATTACAGTTGACACAACTTTGATCCAAGCTCACTAGCAACGACAAGCCTGAGCATTACTTATGTTACAGTGGTTCATGATCACGTATATCAGCATAAATGTTCATCTTGGTGGGAAAATCACGGACGGGAAGACACTTATGAAGATTCCAGAGTAAGCTTAACTTTCCCTTCTTAGTAACACTTGCTCCTCCAAAGGAAGAAAATTGTAATAACAATCGAAAATGCAAAAAACCAAAGCCCGTCATATATTCTTCAATGGTTTGCATTTTTCACTACTCAATCAACTCAACAAGCCTGGTTGTTCAGACATTAGTGCCGTAATATAAGCACACATCAACATATCAAAGAAAAGCATGGTAATGAACTCCACAATATCAACTAAAAATCCAGTATAATCCTCAACCTGAATACAGTCATCCGTAGTTCGCATAGCCCAAGATGTAGGCAAACCCTCGCCAGTATCCATAATTGACTCAGTTAAGCAGGCGCGCAAGCCCAATTTTTCAACAGCACGAGCCATTCCAGACACATACTGGCCCCCAGCTTCAGCAAAGCAGGTAACCTATATAAAATAATGATAGTAATAATAATCCCAAACATCAAACCGAATTCCAATTTAAAGAGAAAAATAAAAGGACTTACACCAGAGTGAATGAGTTCAATTCCACAAAGTAAAGTAGAAAGATAAGAATCATCCTCAGTCATATTAGATTCATAAGGCCAAATACGATGATGCAACCATGTCATCAGATCAACATCATCAGCTATCCCTCTCGCTAGCTGTTGCGATGTGTGCACGTGCGTGTTTATAAATCCTAATGTATTATGATCAATGGATTCGATTGGAGTATATCTATCAATACAAATAAATAAGCAACAAAAGAGTGAGGGAGGGAGTACCAGGAAGTAAGATATGACTGTGAAGGTCGATGATTTGGAGATGGTGAGCGAGAGAGGAGAATTGAGAGAGAATATCGGAGGATTGACCTATGGCTTTGATCTTATCTTGTTCGATAACAATCCCTCCGTTCTTAAAGACTCGACTCTCGGGGTCCATGGTGACGATCATGGCATTGTGGATTATCGTCACTGAGTTGCTGCTGCTGCTCTTCGTCTCCATTTCTCTCGCACTCTGTGCAGTGCCAGTGCTACGCTCTCAGAGTTTGACTTCTCAGAATAGAGTAGAGTTAGAGTTCAACTGCTTCGATTTTTCTAGCGGTGTAAACTTGTAATTAAGATTTAAGGCATAGATCGCACCGTTTTGCATATGCGCAAGCGTTTAAAAGTGGATATAGTCCCTCTACTCCAGGTTTATTCTCAATTTCATCCCTATACAAATTATTGTCGGATGATGTTTAGGTTGAAACTCAAAAAATCAAACCCAGCAAAACAGCAGCAGCAGCAATAAATCCAAGAGAGAAATGGTTCTAAAATACGCTACATGGAAGAATAATGATAACTATATATAGGATAGGTGTGTGCTAGTTTTAAACAATAGCATCTATGAAATAACAGGGTTAAAATTGAATCAATAATTTATAATATAGAATCTTATAACTCATATCATAATTGAGAAGTGCTAGTTAAAAGTAATGCTAGCTACTGCATAATCTAAACAAAACTAGCTAGAAAGCTAATATATATTCAAGAAGAGTTCTCCTAAGAAGAGAAATAACACCTATGCATACGGAGAGAATTAAGTACAATATCAGATTATAATATATTAGAATTATATTGAGTTACAACATTAGGAAATCTTAGTTTAAGGTCTAATTAGTTAAAAAAAAAGCAACAATAATGAGTATAAGGACCACTTGGAATTATGGTATCAACATTTTAGATTAAAGGATTGTTTGTCATTGCCGTTCCAACAGGTTTTTTTTAAAAAAAATTAGTTTTAAATTAATATTTTTTAGTTATCTTTGTTGTTCTAATGTCAAATTAAAAAAATAATATATTTTTCAATAAAAAAATATTTTATTTTTATTTTTAAATATGCTTTAAATTAATAGAAGAAAAAGGCTCTTAGTTTCATAAACAAATTAAGATTCTAATTCTATTGGTACCAAGTTATATTTGTTTAATTCAATACGATACTACAATTTAATATATGAGAATCATGTAACTCGAAACTTAATATTGATCATGTTAATATATGAGAATTATGTAACTCAAAACTTAATATTGATTATGTTTTACATTAAATAGAAAATAACACTGTAATAGTAGGACTTAATTAATTTAATAAGTTTTTAGATGCTTATAATATCATGAAGAAGGATTCTAAACTTGGATTTAAAATAAACAATCAAGAGAAGGAGTAATGTTTGTAATTTGGATAGTCTGAGAAGTATATTTGGGATCAAATTCTGGTAGCTTATTATATACTTGACAGTGAAGGTATACTTGAAAAACCACTTAACTAAACGTAAAAATTATAGATGAAAGTATTTTTTATTTAAATTATAATATTTTTAAAAATAAAAAACAATCTATAATAACTTTGAAGTGATAAACTGATAAATAAAATTTAAAATCAAAATCTAAATAAAAAAAGAAGAAGGAATAATTATTTTAATAAAAATAATTAATGAAAATTGATATAATAACACGGGAGTTGACCCTATAATTATATAATCCAAATTCTTTTTTGGTTTGTCGTGTTTGACCATAAGAGTCCCTAGCATCTCATCGTTTAAAATGATCACGATGAACAATTCCATTATCTCAACTTTTATCATTAACCAATACTGCTCTTTCTAGATAAATAAATAAATAATCCACTGTCTTCCTATACATGCAACTCAAGTCAGCTGGTGTGCGTTTCTTAAGGTTCATTTAATTGTTTTAAGCCATGTTTGGTGGTGTGATTGCGGGTGCTTTTTAAATAATTTTTCGTGTTAAAATACATGTCAATGAATTTTTTTTTATTTTTAAAAAATTATTTTTGACATCAGCATATCAAAACGATCCAAAACATATAAATCATATTAAATTTTAACAAAAAAATTTAAATTTTTTGAAAACACAGCCGCAGTCTCGTTCCCAAACGTAACCTTAATATCAAATATCTTAGTAAACAAAATTATATATATATATATTGGACACAATTCCTACTCATATCGGAGTACCTCATCAAGGTCTGGAGCAGATATGTCTTTTTTAATATATTTTTTTTAAAATTTCTTAGCACCTCACAAAATTGAATCTTAAAATAAATCACGCAACAAAAATCTCATATACTTAATAATATTTTTTGTTCTAAATCATATTAAAAATATTAAAAAGTGTGTATATGATGTTAAATTATATATGTGCTTATTATTTGGTTAAATTTATTACTATTATCTGCTACAAAAAGAATACATCAACTCTTTAACTTATATAATATACTACTTAGTTCTTGATAAATAGATATTAATTAGATAATTGGTTTGCACAATGCTAGGAGTCAGATTATTTTTTTCATGTAAGTATAAAAAAATTTAATATAGGATTTACAATATAATATTGTAATTTATATATATTAAAAAACTAAAAAAATATTTTTTTGTTATTTATAAATTAAAATTCAGTTAAAAAATAAAAATTATATGATTTTTTTTCCTTTTATGGATTATAATAATTGTGTACATATTTGTTTTTTATAAAAAAATATTTAAATTGGGTTAAGTGGTGCAGCGAGTGAGCCCTTCATTTACTCACACACTCAACATAAAGGAAATCAGATTGGATAGCTTTGAAGATGGTAAAATTAAATAAAAACCAAACCTAACTATATTAAAAGATATTAGATATCTAGTAAATCAGGTCAAATTATCATCCTATATAGGCTACTATATTATTCTCATACTATATTCAGAGAAAAAATAACAATAAAAATTATTTGTTATTTCAAAAAATACAGACGGAAGATAATCTTTTATGAAACAATTGATGCTTTCAACTAGTATGAACAACAAATAAAACTCCTTGAAATATCTAGACGTGACATGCTTATCTTGAGACTTATTACTGGTAGGTAGTATGGCTATGTTTTGTGATTGTAACTTGAAAATTATGTTTTGAAAATCATGGTGACCTAATCTCTTGCAAATTTAATTTCTACGAAGAATTTTATCACCAAATGCTTGCAATATCTTTTACAACTTTGAATCAAAGTTCTTATAGGATGTTAATGACTTTTTCATAAAGGTTACTATCAACAAATTGTTATTAAATAGCTTCTATATTAGATATTAGATAGATAAATATAAATAGAATTGTATCCCTTTAAAATGTTTTGTTATACTTTATAATATAAGAAATAACAAATCAATAGATTTAGATGTGGAGGATAGATTAGAAGGGAAAACACCTAATTTGGTTAAATAAAACTTTTTGATTTGGATTTTTTCCAGTTCCATGGAGAGAGAGAATCGAGAGTGATAGAACAACGTATTATATATGGGAGTCATAATATTATTTAATATATGATTTCAAATTCTAGTTGGATTAGAGATGTAAAATGTAATATTTAAAAAAATAAAAGTAAGGCAAATAATTAATTAAATTATAAGATGGCTGATGTAAAGTGAATACAAAGTCAACTTTGATAACATGGCATGCATGCGTGGTGGTGACATTCTGAAATATCCTTGGCTGGCAACCTGCTTCTTGAAATGGTCCATTGTTGATAATACCTGTTTACTTTTTTATTTACCACTAAAAAGTTTGGTCACATGTATGTTTTTTTTTTTTTTTTTGCAATTGATACATATGAAGATAAGGATTTGAGTTTAACACATAATTAAACTCTAAGATTAGATAAAACATGATCGAAGTTGAAAAAATCTATAGTTTTTTCTGTCAAATTCCCATAAAATCTAAAAAGAAATGTTTTAAATACCCTAAACATTCATGAATATCCATAAAACAACAAATCAAAAAATAATAATAAAGCTAAAATTCAAAATTAACAAGGAAAAAAAAAATCTAAAACGCACCCAAAACCTCAAAGATAATTTAGAGTGGAGTTTAGCGAATCTAAACAGCAAATAAGAGATTAATATCAATTTAATTTTTTATTTAGAATCTTCCTGTAAAATCTAACTTTAATCAAATAATCGGATAAAATTTATAATTATTTTGAATCGTTCTTCATTTAGATAACTTCTAAATTGTTTCTATTTATCAATCTTATCCATAAAATTATAAAATTATAACTGTTCCGCATCACTAATAAGAGGGTAGAGAACATATAATAATTTACATTGATTAAACAACTCTTTACTCAATAAAAAAAAAAAGAGCTTCAAATTAGTTCTGAAATGTGGAAGAGAAGGCAGGCTTACATGTGTGGTAGAGGAAGTGCATGATTTATTTTTCTTAATGAACACTAAGAGGGGACATATAGTGGATTTTTTTATTATTACAAAAAGGCCAAGGTTTTCTCCAGCATAAGGGATACAAACATGGCAGCAGCCTTATTTATTACTCCAACTCAAGAAAATATTTATTTAAATATTCCTTTTGGACATGGCATAGCAATCAACCAATTGCCAACTACAACTTGCTGACAGATGTTTGCATGTGATATCATTTCCATCACAAGTCAATTTCATGATTTGAACTGTGGTGAGGTAAACACCGGGTAAATTGAAGCTGGCTATGGCTATGTTTGTATTTTTTTTATTTTAAAAATATTTTTTATTTTTTTAGATTATTTTAATAGATCGATGTTAAAAATAATTTTTAAAAAATAAAAATAAAAATAAATATATTTTAATATATTTTAAATAAAAATAATTTAAAAAAACAATTGTAACGACAATCTCAAATACGTCTTTTCTATAAATGCTGAGTTTTCCTTGATTATCTTTTCTAAGAGAAGGAATATTTTATTGCAGGTCTGAGTCCGATGGGAGAATCTAATAAGATTTGAATTACATATCCTGTCCTAAATAATCCAAATTTTACATAATTTGATGCTGCTGAGGTTCTTTAACACATGGTATAATAGGATCTCGGTACGCGCTTCCCTGCGATAAGGATAAAAAAGTATATAATTGCATTAAAAAATCTCACATTATTATTATTGTTTTTATTTGCATGCAATAAAATATTTGAAATGATGATTGAAAATTTAATTAGTGTATCAGTATAAATTAATCAATCACTATAAATATTAAAGGAGTAAAATGAAAAGATTAACGACAAACTATATTAATTCGAGTTAATATATAAAATTTACAACTCGAGTAATGGCTATAACCATAATAACTTAATCCAATTGGATAATTTGTCTTTTTTTTCCTCTTCTTGGTTGGACTTTATTGGATCTTAATTGATCATAAATCAGATTAAATCTAGAAGTAAATAAAAAAGTTTTTTAAAGCTAATTGATAAAAAATAATGAAATTGTATTTTTTTTTTATTTGAAGTTCAATAAAAAAAAACAACATTAAATTGTATGTCTTTTTATAAAAGCCTAAGCCTTAGAAGTTATGTTATAACTGTCGAATTAGCAATCCGTGCCAAGAACTCAACCAGGTCTAATAAATTTTTTTTATTAAATTTATGTTGCACCTAAATAAATCTTCATAAAAGAGCCCAGGTATGCGGGCTAAAGACTTATTGTGTTTGGGTCTATTAAATTTTTTTTCCAAGTGCATGGATCTAACGGCCCAAACCCGCACGGTTGAGCCTTATATTTTTTTAATATTTTTGAGGAGTGGACCTTTTAAAATAATTAAACCAATCGACCCATCATTTGCTGAAATAGATAACGTATCATTTGTCTGCCTAAAAACCGGCAACAACAGTAGTGCCTAGAAAATTAAGGTGTAGGCATTTCTGCCCCAAAACTCTCCATTTCTAACCCATTTTTACCAAAAACACTTCATAAACACCGTCTCAACACCTAGAAATTAATTTATCAACCTATAAAACTCCAAAAAGAACCTCAAAACATGAAATCAAATCGGGTTAATTTTTTTTTCCTCGACTTTAATCTACTGTTTTGGTAACATTAAGATTCAAAACAACCACCATCAAACTCTTTTCATCAAAAGAAACCTATGAACGCCAACATCAACTAACTTAGTGGCTATAATATGTGAAAACAATGACTTTCTCTCTCTATATACCGAAATGTGACAAAAAATTTCTTTTTCCTTGAAAATCCAGGAATTTAAAAATAATAAAAATAAATTTATGTATCAAAATTGAATTTAAAAAAACATAAGAAACCGGAAAGGTCTAATTTTATAAATTGGGGGATTAAAGTGTATTTGTTAAGCTAAATTTAAACACAACACCTATTTTCGGTGCATTTTCTAAGTTGATCTTCTGTCTTTTAATTTTGTTCCTATCCAAATATTCGAAGCAATTAGACGCTAATTTTACAGTTAAAGGATACAATAAAAAAAGTTAAAGAATTAAAATAAAAAAATAACATTGCTCCAGTTCATAGTATATTGTGAGTGTGTGAATAATATTTGAATAATATTTTTTCATTATACACCATCTCACTTTAATTTATTTTGTTATGCGAGTATGATATTTGTCTTTTTATTTTTTTATATTTAGATAAATGCTCGAATTAATTTATATATTAATCAAGATTACATTTTTTTCTCCTAATGATTTTAAAAACACACATTCTATATCATTATATTGCATTAAGAGGAATTCAGTAAGTTAGTTTGAATTTTAACTTTAAATTTGAATCTAAAAATCTAAGAAATGAAAACATCTCGTTAACAATTAGACCAATTTTTAAAGATCAAAGATAAAAAAAAATATACATGCATATGAAACATACTATATACATTTTCAACTAATTACTCTTGTTTTATAAAGGAATAAAGATTCATATGTTTTTTTATTTATAGTTGAATAATCTTGGAAAAGTAGGGTTCAAAAACTGGCAACTTCCTCCACCACTTTGATCTGGCACAAGTCACGACCAATTAGTTGACATATTACGTATATGTAAATTGTTTGTATAATTAGTTTTTGCTTTATTTTCCCTCATACCATTAATATTCTGTAGAATAATTTCCAGTAAAGATTTATATTTCACAAATCAAAATCAAACAAAAGTAGGCTCATGATAAGACATCAATATTAATTAGACAGCTTGATTAAACATAAATTCACATAACAGTGGGAAATGTTACAGAGGTAACCTGGATAAACTTTCCGAGTCCTCTGCATATCCTCTAATACTGTACATGATTTCATATAGGAGAAGACATGACTTACACACCCTTAAGGCTTAAACTCAAAGCTCACCTTACCACACGCACTTGGAAGTGCTAATTATGAAGATCGTAACAACAACAAAATACTACATATATAATCCTAATTAGAAGTAATTCAAAGCAGTCAACTAGATGGGCTAAGAAGGTGATAAGATCCGTAGTTCTTGGCAAAGCCACATCCTAGATGAATCTTGTCGTCAATATTAGTGTCCTCCACGGCCATCAACACTCTGTAGAAGATATCAACGTTGCATGGTAGTGTAAGAGGGCCTTCAGAGCTGTAACCATACTCAGACTCCGCTTCTTCAAGCAGCATCTTGAATAGTGGGTGGTTTGCATACTCTGTCTTGATCACAAACCTTTGTTTCTGGGGTCCAACATAGACAGAGAAGCAACCTTCAGGGGCTACGCGTCGTTGCCTAGAATGTTTTCGATCATGGTCGTCTTCGAGTGAAACTTTAATGTGTGGATATGATTTGCTCTTTGGTGTTAAAGAACGTACCAGTCTTGATGTTCTCTTGCTTCCCCTGCCAATAGATTTGCATCTCTCCCATGTCTTGATGATCAGATTACCTTCGGTCTTTCCTTTTCCCTTACTCATGTCCATTAAAGAAGCAATTAAGTAGCCAAAGAAAAGTAAGAATATTTTGGACTTAATAACAACCAGACATACCACCTCCTTATAATTAATAACCAGGAGAATGAACTGATAATCTGGTATGAAGTTATTACTCAGAAAGACAAGGAGAAAGAATGCTTTGATAAAAAGTTGATTAGATAAATAGTGGATGTTCAGGTGGTTAACCTCTATCATAAACCAAATAAACCATAACCTTCACCCTTGGCATCATTGTGTTACTCATATCTACTAAGCAAGGAGAAGTTGTGATCAAAAGGAAACCCAGAAAAGGAAAACAAACCGCAAGAGATTCTTTTGACTATAAAGTGACACAAAAAGACGATTCAAGGTGGAGTGGTGCCCATAAATGGAGTATATTTCAAGAATTGGAGAAGGGATGGAGGAGCAGATGGATAAAAAGGGCAAATTAAGGAACAAGAAGAGAGCGGCTCACAAGATATGCATTCACTTGCGTCTTCAAGGGGGCAATCTCGGCATGGATCGATTTTTACAAGCTCTAGCTCAGTTCATATACAAAGCCCACAAATGGACCTTAAATATTGTTGGAGAGGCCCTCTTGTCAACGCAAGAAAGGTCTTTTTCTGTTTTGTTATGCCGTCTTATGTTTGGCCCCTTTTTTTTATTTATTTTATTTTTGAGAAATTTGGCTTTCATGATCCCTTCAATGACATGAGGTGGCTAGTTTATGTGAATCGAGGAATTTTCAGACAAGTGGACACTCAGGTTTTTTTTTTTTTTAATTATGGCTACAAAATAATGTTATTTGTATAGAATTTGTCTTAAATCACCCGCTAGTACGTAATGTTTTTGGATCGAAGCTGCTAGTGGCCTATATATTATGATATATAATTGCAGAATAATAATAATAAATTTTTTGTTTTTTTGTCAACAAGGAATTAGTCTCTAGCTAGCTAATATTGCTGGTAAATTCGTGGCGGATGGTGAAACCCAATAGAGAGATGAATATGCTGAAATGATGAAACCTGCATCCGTGTATAAAATCTATTGTTCGAAATTGCATATTAAAGCTAATAGCTCACGAATTTCGAAGGGATTATTTTATATAAAAATAGCTAATAAAATTATTTTAATAAATTCATAAATTTAAAGGGTTTTTTTTAAAGGAATTTTGGAGGGAGACTGGTGGCCGCCACCAGTCCTACCAGTTCCCTAGCTCTTTCCCTGCTCAAATTTTTTATATATAGATTTATGATGTATTTGAAATTATAGTAGCGGAAATAATTCAAAGTATCTTTTTGTTTAGAAATATTAAAATAAAATATTTTTATTTTTTAAAAATTATTTTGATACTAATACTTTAAAATGATATAAAAACATAATTTTTTTATTTTAAATAAAAAAAATACAAACCATATTTTCAAACACATCATTAGTAAATCTGGGTGAAGGTTCGACTAATTGAATCCTAATTTCATGGAGCTATACCGGGTTCCTGTGTATTCCGATAATTTGAATTTTGAAGAAATAGGAGGAAAGAGCGAGGAAAAAACTTCGATTATTATATATAAAAAAAGAGCGCAGAAAAAACAATTTCCATCTCCTAATCCGACCGTTATAAATTTATGGTCAAATTAATTATCATGTACTAGCTAACACAGGCCGACAATCACTGATAAAACAAAAAAAAAAGGCTTCAACGATAAATTATTATATGCATGTGGCCGTCATTTAAAATTAAGAGAGTTTTTATAAATTATTATATTTGTCCATATTATTTTATGTCGTGTGCACTATTAGTAAATTTATTGTGTAATTATGATTTTGTTATTGGCGTGATTTACTAAATTAATAAATAAATGATGTGGACAAATTTAATTATTTGTAATAGTTTTATTAGTTTAGTCTAACTAAATATGTCTGGTTTAAGTAATAATTTAAATAATATAAAAACAATAATAGTAAATAAATTGATAAAAAAACAAAAAAAAATCATATTTGAGCCTATTCAGATTATAAAACAACTCAATGTTAACCTAATAAAAAGAAAAAAAAAAGTAAAAGTTTAAAAAGAAAACATTAACTTTAAAAAGAAGGGAAAACACAAAAAAACTCATGTGAACCTCTTAAACCTATCTTAATCTTTAAAACTTGCAACTCTTTAAATCTTGAATTCAAGTTCAATTAAGAATCTTGATTGTCAACCAATTTAATTTTCAATGATGAAATCGTTGAAAAATATTAATAAAAATACTTGCAAAATAAAAATAAAGAAATAAAAACAATGAGGATAAATTTAAAAAAATAATTTAAAAAAATAAATAGCAATTAAAAGAATGAGTATCAAGTTTGAAAGATTAAAAAGTCATAGGAGATGAAATTGAAAAATATTTATAATTTAATAGATTATTTATAGATTAAAAAATGATAAAAGATGAAATTAAAAAAATTTATAGACGGTTAACCCCATAGAATCAAACCCAAAAAATAAGACAGCAAAACAAAAAAAAAAGATTAAAAAAAGAAAAACAAAAGAGAAAAAAACCCAAGAAAACTCGAGCGAATCTCATAAACTTAATCTAATATCTAAAACATGCCATTTATAAAATTTTGAATTTGAGTTCAATAAAAAAACTTAAATTTTAATAAATTTAATTTAGAATAATAAAATCACAGAAAAAATTTGAAAAAAAAACAAAAAAAAACATGTTATTTTACTATTTCAATGTACATTGACGTGTGTCTTGATACATGATGGTATTAATTTTTTTAATTTTAATTTAGTGTTTGTTAAATGAATTGATTTATAAAATAGAAAAGAATAAAATTGACTGTTTCTCATGTCCAACCAGTGATTGCATCGACCGCAACCAGTTTATTAGGCCCACCGGTCAAGTCAATCAGTTTACTAGGCCTTTCATTGATTAGCATATTATTTCGATTTGATGGCATGAGCTCTATCCATAGAGCCTCTGCATTCTGTGTAGTTCCACTTTTATTGAAATGATCAAAATCCCTGATGAATCTTTTATTTTTAATTAACCAAAGGAAGGGTTTGAACTTCTTCAAATCCAGTTGCTGTTTTTTTTTCCTTCACAAAACTGGATTTCTTACATGTATCTGACCATTTTTTACTTGTTTTCTTGTCACTGCTGCTTCGACTTTTGGTTTAAATATATGTATTTCGATGTTTTGAATTTGAAGAAAACTTTGATCAGCAAATACAAATTTTAATACTTTTCTCGACTTGGGCATTAGGACATGTTCTCCTCTAGACCAATCATGCCCCATGTAATAATGAAGTGCAACCTTGATTCAGGATTTTCAGGGCAATTTGGTATCTGGATTCTTAGGTCTCCTCGAATGTAGCATCTCAGGAAATAATTCCAATCAAACACAATATTCTCAAATTCCCGGGAACTTGAATTTCCAACAAGCCAACATTGGTTGAAATCTCATGTCCTGGGAGTTTTTACTCATCCATTGTACCAAACACTACCCTAGTTATGCTTGCATTTTGTTCATCACTCACTTGGAGCTATGGCAGCTGACTGCACTCTGCAGTAACGGGGATCTTCTGCCTGTGTGCGTGTCCTCACATGCATTGAGTGTTTAAGAATAAGCTTGTGAATACTCCTGTGTATGTATCTATCTTCTTGCTTGCATGCAGGTGGATGAATGGATGGGTAGTTGCATTTATACATGAGATGTTTTATTTTGACAAAGTCAATAATAGATGTGATTATCTTAATTATTAAGGGATTAATGGATTACATTGTATTTCTTTGCTCGTCTGTTTTTTATCGTACATAGAAGCTTCATATAATTATGAAATATAACATGTGAAACATAATCATTTGGAGATAACTGGAGTAAACTATCATGGATTTTGGTTCTGAGGGCTACTGGGAGGGGATGGAGGGATATATGGTATCCAAGTTTTAGGATCTCTTAGATTAAATGCAGGCGGAGGTGGAGGTGCTAATGAAGGGATATTCGGTATCCATGTTCTTGGATCTCCTAGATTAAATGCTGGTGGAGGTGGTGGATGGAACAGAGATGGGGCTGGTGGAAAGGGGGGGAGGGGGGGGAGGGGGGGAAATGGGAAGGGCAAAGAGGGTGGGCTTGGAAATGGTAAGCGAGGAAAGGGCAGAAAAGGAATTGGTGGCAATGGAGGGAAGGGTAGTGATGGAAGTGGAGGGAAGGGAAGGGAAGGAAAGGGTGGCAAGGGAGGGAAGGGCAACGGGGGGAAATTAGGCAAAGGAGGCAAATTAGGCAAAGGAGGCCATGGGAACCCATAGGGTGGGAAGTAAGGGAGAAAAAACTTTGAAGAGTTGAGAGAATTTGGCAACTCTTCTTTATGACTCCCACACAAGGTAATATTTTTTTTGGATGGCCTGTAACTCAAAGCATTCAAGCTGTAAATACAGAGATTATTCTGCTTTGACTTGACTGATATCTCGTTTGTTGAGATCTTTAAACCAGGAACGTTGCAGACTGGAGACGAGCTCCCTATTAAACTTGCTTGGCATACTGATTCAATCGCGAAGCCCTCCTCACAGTCAACACCATCAACCTCTGGTACTTCCAGCTTATATATTCCATATCTATCTGTTGTTCTGTTAACAGAGAACTCAATCTTCTCTCTCGTTTTTGGTGAGTTTGCGTTGAATATACATTGAATGTGGACATCCGCACCTGATCAGTCCAATAAGATTGGCAATAAAAAGATTTCAGAGATTTTCTCAACATGAACATAAAATTGAAGGTTATAGTTCTAAATTAATGTACCTGGCAAGAAGTAGCTGTGCCTGGAGAAAGTGTTGGTTGAACAGGTATCACAGTAGACAACACCAACAACAGAGATCCGGGAGGTTGGATTGGTTGCTGGTCGAGCAATTAGAGAAAGTGGGAGAGCAAACAAAGTTGCCAGAAAAACAAGAATGATGATGGGAGCCATGGGAGCGGACATGGGAGGAGCAGGAAGAAGCTTCCACAAAAAGCATCTATTAGCTAGTACTTAGTACTCCACCATCATGAAAAGCATATGTAATGTCGAATTATTCCATAGATCTAGAAAAATATACTGTGTGTGCATATAATGAGCCCGTGAGTAGTTTGGTGTTAGGACCAACTGTAACAGGAGAGCAAAAATGCTTTATCTATTCACTACAAACAAAGACATGTGAAGAGCTCTTTTGACAGATTAAAGATTCAAACTCTGTAGCAGATAAATGACAGATTTGGAGGCTCTATGATTTCTCATATTGGAACAAATCAGTATCAGGTAGTCCAAGGCATAAAAGGACAAGATTGCAGGGTGGTAGCGTTGTAGTTCTTGGATGTTTTGCATGAAGGCTGTGGCTTGCTTTCTGATCCAACAATTTTATTTATTTTTTCACCTTGCATTCTTGGCTACGTTTTCAACTCACTAGTCAATTTCTTTGTCATGCGCTGTTCCCATAACCAACATTTTTGTCTTTAGACTCTTTACAGGACCCAGTTTGAGCTGCTCTATTCAAGTGGCATGCGTCTGATAACAAATGAGAAAGTGTGCTCTTTGGAGTTCGGACCCTAGAAGAGTTCAGACAGGCTGTTATTTCAGGATTTATTATCTCCATTTATTTATACCTGATCGCCTGGCTGCCAGTGCTTCGTTTAATGGCACCCGGGATCCTTTGCAATCTTCAAGCCTGTACCCAAGTTTTTCACTTCGTGATATATATATATATATATATATATATATATATATATATATATATATATAAAAAGTAGAGGTTTATACTCGACATTTTTATTATTAATTATGAGTACTAATTAAAAAAATAATGTAAGTGTACACTACCAAGCTTAAAGAGAACAAGCCCAAGCTTAAAGAGAGAGCTTAAAGAGAACAAGCCTAAGCTTCGCAAAGGAAATCCACAATTGAGCTTGTACTAGTAATGGGCTTGAATACGTGAATTCTTGCTACCTTGGGCTTCAAGATGAGGCCCACGACATCTTTCCGGCACAATTATCAGCGTATATCATCATATGTTCAAGAAGTCCTTCAAAACTAAACCGTATTTTTTTTTTATCAATAAAACTGGATTGTTTGAGAATCAACAGAATTATCATCCGCTTTTAATAAAAAAAAAAACATTAAATCATATTGCATCACCAACTAAGATTTTCAAGTTTGAATATGCTGTCAGTCCATTTATTTTTTTTCTCAAAATCTAGGTATGTACATAGATCTGTTATAAGACTTAATAAATACTAAAATTCAAATGAAAATTACTTTTTTACCATAACTTATTTTTTTTTCTTTAAAATGGATTAAAAAAGAAACATAAAACTTTATAGTAAAACAGTATATTTTCTACAGTTCGAAAAGGGGTGCGTGTGTATATATCACTTGAAGCCATTTCTGAAATTGGTCAAAGTCAACGATTCCGATTTGTAACGTGGCTGATTATTTGATGACTACGTACAGGGGAAAAAAAGGTGGGGGAAGAGAGAAAGCCATTATTTACACATAGAAGAGGGATCGATTACATTAATTTCTTCATTAAACATCCATTCCATTAAAGGAGTTAGAAGAGCTTCACAATAAAAGCTTTGATGGTCACAATCTTAGACAAGAGAGCTCAAATTAAGACAATATGACAATTAGCAAATGTATCGTCATGGAAAAATTAGAAAAAAGAAAAAGAAAAGGAGTTAAGCAATTGAAGTTAAACTAAATCTCTTCATTTTTTCCTTGTTAATGATAACTTCCATGTTTTGGACCCATCCTGTGATGTTAACCTGTGGAAAACTAGAATCAAAGCCAAAGTGCTCCAGCTTCCTTGAGGAGGGGCACGAGAGTTCCACTGATATGGGAAGCCATGACTCGGTCCATGGCACCAATTAGCTTCCCTCCAATGAATACAACAGGCACAGATGTTGAACTCCCAAGCAGCCTCATTAATGCCTTCTCAATCTCTTTCCCTCTTGGATCGTGGTCCAGCTCATAGACAGTTGGGTTCACACCCATCCCACAAAAGAGTCTCTTCACGGCATGACACATGCAACAGCTGCTGATACTAAATACCACAACAGCACTTCCTGATGCCAGCCTCGCAACTTTCTCCAGTGGGTCTGATACCATGCTGGTCCTCATTGGCACATAGTAACCCCATGACTCAGCCTGATGATATTGCATTTTAATTAAATTCCTCGTAATCCCAGAACAAAAACAGCTTGAAACAGCAGAATTAAGAATCTAAAGGAGATGAGAGCTTCAAAATATTGTAAGAATGTGAGAGTGCTATGATGGATCGAATAGAGTTGTTGGTGGTGGGGGTTTTATATAGGAGGCGGGTGTTTATGGAGGGCCATGCCTGTAATAAAAATAAGTTTGTCATTTGTTGTCCAAGCGCGTGCTTAGAAGATCTTGTATTTTTTGCTTTAAAAGGATTGTTGTCTGTATCGAGTGGACATTATGTGGGCACTTATTGAAGGGATTTAAGCTTTGAGATGAAGTAAAGGTGTCAGGTTTAGAAGGCGGCTATTGAATTGTTTGTCTACTGTAGAGAGTATCAGAGTGTACAAGTTTGCCATCCATCGTTTTAAAGCGAAAAAAGAAAATAAAAAGGTGACATTTACTCAGGCATTGATCAGAGACAATGTAGCAGGCTGGCTTTTAAAACATTAGACAAACCAAAGCCTGAAACGGAGATGTGTAGAGTATAGACGGCTGTCTCCGTCCTTGTTGTCGGATTGTAAGATGAAAAGGTTTGTTTCTGGTACGTGAAGATTTCACGCATGTTAAGCCAAACATCAAGTCTTCATTTATTTGGATTGGATTAAATCAAAAGAATATATGTATATTGCATGCATGGCCAACATGATCATCCTTCTCTGGCTTTGTGAATTGACTTGTGCTGTTCAGCTTCGAGAAGTGCAATGGTCAAAGTAAAAAAAAGAAGAAGAAGAAGAAGCAATAATAATAACAATGAGTAATTGCTAGGTATGATAGCTTTTGCCTTTTCGACCAAAATAAAACATGTCTGGAAAGTTGGTGCATCTGGACATAATTGTGTGTTGTTGATTTGTCCGATGTTCCCACTTAGTGTGTACGTTGCCTTAGTAGTGACCTAATTTCTTGATGTAATGTTATGTTAATGGACAGTGTATGATGTCTATTATAAGAGGATTGGAGCTCCAGGGACATCAACGCCCACAGCTTGGTATAAACCTAGTGCAAATAATCCATTGTATGTTCTTAATTTATGAGTGTTAAGCTTGAATTGGCATCAGCTTCCTTTTTCTTTTATTTTGCTCATTGACATCATCTTCTTTTTGAAAAGTTCCGTTGCTATGTATCTGGTAATCTCATGCTATTTTGTCGATGCATCCCGTGAGGAAATCATCGAAGACAACATGTGATGAAAAGCCATTGGAGAGCTCCTGTAACGTGTAAAAGCACACTTCTGACGTAATGGTTAAAGAATGATAGAGATGCAATAATGTAAAGTCCCTACGACACAGTGGGCTTTTCAGCGGGATACGTGCTGCGAGGAGGTGGAGAATTAAGCTGGCTCGTAAGAATCGTTAATATACTGTGCTCCGATATATATATTTTTAATTATAAAAATTCAAAGTATCTGTTAAAGAAAAATAACTATACGCATAAACGTTTTTCTTGGTTCTTTTTAATCGCATCTTACAAATATTATATGCTTTTCAAATCATTATATGCTTTTAATTATATGTCAAAAAACATTACATGAATAACAATCAATTTCTTTAAATTAAAAATTAAATGGCCATATCTTTATTATTTAAATACATCAAAATATATACCCCTAATGATTTTCCACCAGCGATAATCTTTTTATAAATATAAGTTTATGCAGATATTTAATTAATATATTCATAAAATATAGCTAAAGTACAAGAATTTCATTTATGCAGGTTGGATATATAGACAAATTCCACCTTTTTAGCATTAATATTACTTATCACCAAATTTAATTTCTTCACAAAAGAATATTATGGTCACACAAAGAAAATATTTATTTCAAAGATATAATAGAGTAATTGAAATTTTAAAATCTTCGATTTCTACATGATTCTTGTTTTTTATTTGAATAGATTTTGCATTTAATAATTAAAAACTAACATTTTAATAAAATTGGATCATGTCAGAATATGATAGGATAATTAATTTACTGTTACTTTGGTCTTAAGAATACAATTTTGAGTTTTTTAACAGATCTAATAAGGCTTTAATTAATGCTCTAGTCTGAACATTAAATGGTATGATCCCACAACATCGATCGTAATTATCGAACCAGTTTAATTAGCACTAAAATTATTCATTAATGGGTACGTACGAAATGCATATAGCTACAGAAGCGGGAAAAGATCATTTTAACGAATATGTAATGAATAAACTCAAAAATTAAAGAACCAAATAATTGCATGAAATTATCTTTTGTAGCATTGCTCAAAGTTGTCATGATATTTTGAAAGACATGAAAAGGACTGCAGAGGATGAGTATTGATTTGTAAAGAGATTGTTTTTCAAAATTTAGGTTATTTTTTGAATTAAATTGATTAATATTAAGTTTTATTTTCAAAGAATATTATAAATGCATTAAAAATAGAAAAAATAAATTCTCATATAGCTTAATAATTAGTTAATTAATAGTTAAACCTCATTGTACATCGAATATTAGTATTCACCGATCAAGAAAAGAAAACAAGAGCAAATGAATCAAAACAAGAAAGTTAGTCAAATAATCCTAAAGTTTAATATTTTTTCACTTTACTTCCATTTTATTTTTAAATTATAGTTTATATTCCAAGTCAAAATAATTTTTAAATAAAAATAAAAAAAAAACAATTTATCCTTATACATAATATATTATAAAATAACAAACGATATTTTTCTCTTTCTTTTCGCTAGAAGATAATCCTAACTCAAATCATGACCTAATCTCTTCTTCCTTTTTTTTTTTTTTATCTTATGAAACCAACCCAAAATTATCATGATATTTCAATTTCATGAACCCTAAAATTACCAAATCAATTCTTCAATGGCTTTGTAGCATTGCCCCATTTCCTTGCTGCCGCCGCCATCTTTCAAATACCAATTTTCATAAAACTCACACAAACCTTGCTTAATTCCTGGTTGTTGAAGTAAATTGTTAGGTCATGTTTGTTTGTGTATTTTAAAAGTGTTTTTAAAATTTTTTTATTTTTTTATTTTTTTTGCTTTAAATTAATATGTTTTTGATGTTTTTAAATTATTTTGATACGCTGATATTAAAAATAATTTAAAAAATAAAAAAATTTTATTTTAATATATTTTTAAATAAAAAATATTTTTAAAAACAACCAAAATTACAACGCGAAACAAGCTGAAATCCCTTTTTCTCTTTCTTCAACTTCCTCTGTTTCCCAGTTTCCCTTTTCATTCTATTAATAATAAAAACAATTGGGGACAAAATGGGGTCCCCGCAAGACATTTTTTATATTCTACTTTATGACAAATCAAAAGTTTCTGTCTCTGTTGAAATGAGCACACAGTTTTATTTCATAAAATAAATAAATACAAGCCAAAGTACTGGGAACTTAGCTGAAGGATGAGTCATGCAAGCTAAAATTTGGGGGCCCTCTCATTGAAGTGCACTTGCCACTTGTAAGGAATAAAAGAAGTGTGGGACTGAGGATAAACAAATGTCAAATTGCGTGCTTCTCCTTTCCTTTTTCCTCGTCTGAAATGAAGTTGATAAATGATAACCCCTGCTGTAGTTGATAGCTTGATTCTCGTTGTTCATGAAGAAGGACAATTTTTTAGTTTGCATTCACACTAGCAAGGTAACCCTCTACTGTTTAATTAGTAGAGAATGGACATGCATTGCTGTTTGCGAGCAGAACAAGTTTTTCGCATGTAAAGTGTCATCAGATTATAGACTATACACTGTAATTTTCAAGAATTTTTTCTGGAAAAAACTAAATTACACGAGTAATTTTCCCAGTATAAAATAAGACTTCAAAGTACAAAAGTCATTTTCACTCTACTGTACAATTCAACTTCAGCCCTGCGGTTGAAATACAGAGGCAAGTAATTATAATGCATCTCAATGTACGTACCCTGGGCTCGGTACATAGTACATACATGCAAATAGCAAAAGCAATACCGTGATAGAGGGAAAAGGCAAAAAAGGGGAGGGGCTCTTTTATTTCTCTGATGGTGTGTTCACCTAAAGCAGAGACAATAATGACAAAACAACAGTTGCTACAACATAGACGACGTCTGTAAAACCACACATAAGAAAAGAAGGGAAGGCGTGGCCTGCGTCACAGGCCTATCCAGGCGGCGCTGCTGTTGGGTACGGTCGTGCTGAACACCGGCGAAAGATGAGGATTCTTGATGTCCCGAAATCTAGCTTGCTATTAAGGAGATTCCTTCTTTTTTGTTAGCTTTTTAGCTTGTTACATGCACTATATATCGTTTATTCTCTGGTTTTTCTTTGCTCACGGTATTTAAGCATGCAACAAAATGTCCTTTCCTGTCATATAGTTGACATCTGATGTCTGAAGAAGAACATGGACATGCCATGCTTAATTAATTATCCCATGAAATATCCACCGTTCAAGGGCAGTTTAGCCAGTGTAGCGGTAATTTTCTGTTGTAAACAAGTACTGGTAATTAATTAGTAATTTCCAAGAAAAACAAGAAACAGTGATTATCTCATCAGGTCATATGTTTTTTTTTTTAATGTAAAAATAAATAAATTGTAAAGACGTTGCTAGCAGAAAAAAATCCAATCATGAACTAAAAAATTTGATGTATATATACTTGACAACAAACTTATAAAATATGAAGATATTTACACGTTAAACAACATATTATGAAAAGATATATTGTCAATATTATCAATAATCTTACTCGATAACAAAACAAAAATTAAATAGAATTTAATAAAATAATATCTAAGATATATTTTTAATTCATCTAAGAATTACAAAAAAAAAAAACCAACTAACAAAATATTAGAGGGTGAAATGGGAAACAAAACTTTTAATTTTTAAAAAATAACTCGAGTCAACTCAAGTTAAACCACTAAACATGTGACCCTATATATAAGAATGTGACAAGTTTATAGAAAGCAAAACAAAATCAAATCTCGATTCTCAACCAATTTAATACTGAAAGATAAAATTAAATAAAAATCAATTTTAAAAAAATAAAAAACTACTCGAGTCAACATAAATTAGCTTGCCAAACTCGCAACCTGAATTGTGAAACCAAAATAACCCATATAAAGTAAATTGAAAAAAATTATGAAACTTAATTAAAAATTAATTCAATGCAGAAGAATAAAATAAAAAAAATCAATTAATAAAAAGAAGATAAACAAAACAACCCCAGCAAACCCTGTTAAGCCTACCAACCCTTGTGACCCGAGTAATGCGAACGGGATAAACTATTGGAAGGAAAGAAAATATGAAGCATAATTCTCAAATCAATCTAATGTCAAATGACCAAAAAAGAAATTCAATTTGAAGGAAAAAAAAAACCCAAGGTAACCTGAGTTAACTGACTAAACCTGTGACCCAGGTCATGAGATCAAGAGATAACTACTCCATAAAAAAAATTATAAAACTCAATTTCAAAAAGAAAAACCTAATATTAAAGGATAAAATTGAAAAACAAATAATTTATAAAAAAACGTAAAAAAACAACCAAAATTAACTTGAGCTAACCTTCAAGACACGTGATTCGGGGCACAAAACCAGGATTACTCTGTAAAAGACAATCTAAAAAAATCATGAAACTCAATTCTTAATAAATCTAATGTTAAGTGATGAAATTGATGGAAAGAATCAATTCAAAAAAGGGAAAAATACAAAATAAGTAGCAATTAAAAGAACAATACTAAATTTGACATAAAAATAAAATGATGCAACTCCTTGCAATTTTAGATTGATTAGGGTGCAAGAGAGAAGAAGAGATAAAAAAGAGGGAGGAAAAGAAAAAAAAGCTTGTTATAGACTTATCATCGCTTGACCATTGCACTTGGCGTCTCCGATAAAAGACCTCGTCGAGTCACTTCCAACGCAGCCAATAACAATGATGTTCTGACAATACAAAAAGTCGCATGCTTTGCCAGAGTACAACAACTTTCCTCCCATGCTGACGTGTGGTTGCATTCTCCATCTAGTTTGACATTTCCTATGCACTTAAATCCCTCATAGTTGTTTTAGTTTCAAATTTGGTCCATCAAGTATCAATTGTTTTAGATCAATAAAATTTAATTTAATTTTTCCCATTAACTGAGCACTAGTTTTTTTTCTTAATATTGTGAGATATTCATTTCTCATATCTAGGTAACCAAAACAAACAATTAAGTCTAATTCCAAATAAATTCAATGTAAAGGGATCAAATAAAAAAAAGTTGAGCGGGTAAGAAAGTAGTTGAACCTTTTCCCTGCCCATGTTGAACCGTGTTGGATCCCTCATATATTCTATATTTGAACCGTGTTGGATTTACTATCACAACATCCTCCTCTCTATAAAAATCTGATTAAACTTTAGCTCCTGAAAGGGCTGTTTGGGAGTGTAGTTGCAGTTATTTTTTAAAGTGTTTTTTGTATTGAAATCATCAAAATGATATATTTTTTTTATTTTTAAAAAATTATTTTTAAAATCAGCACATCAAAACGATCTAGAATATAAATATTTTTTGAAAACGCGGATTGGCTCGCGTTTCGAAGTATTATAAAACTCAAGTTTTAATATAGTGTTCAAGTTTGAATTATTAATTGAGTTTGTTTAAAACCATACAAAATTCAAATAGATTTTAATATAATATTAATTAACAATATTTTTTTCTCGTGTATTATATTTATTATCCTGAATTTTAATGTTAAAATCAAGCAATATCTTATATGTGATTTTATATTTTCTTTCCAACAAAAGATAAGATAATATAATTTATAATATTTTATAAAGAATTGATTTTTTGTTATAATATTCCACGTTCATGGATATTTCAAGATGATTAATAAATTTTCAAATTTTGCAATTTCAAATTGCGATAAAATTAGATCATTTGGTAAATTCTATATTTCCTCATGAGGTTTATGTGTTTTCTAATTTCTCATAAATTTTATAATTTATTCAATCAGATTCAATACCTTTCATTTTTGTTTCACTCCGTGTAAATTATAATTTCATCTTCAACGTTTATAGTATATCTCAATATGATAGTATCATTTTTTCCATTAAAAAAATATTTTCTATGTCTATTTGTGTTCATTTTTCTTTACTTTTTGGATGATGTTGAGATATCATACAAACTTTGGGGATGAAATTAGAATTTACACTCTTGATGCAAATGGGGAAAAAATTAAAAATGCGGGGGCTGATTGAAATAAAAATAAAATATATCCGGTGTAGTTGAAATAAATCAAAGGTTTTAGATGAAATTGAAACACCACATAAACTTCAAGGGGGCAAGTTGAAAATTTACCCTAATATTTTATATAAAGTGGTTCGTCTTGCTGCCTGTGGCCCATTGAGTGCTCTGTTCTTGCTCCAATGATTAAAAGAGAAGATAAAATTAAAAGGCATCTGCGTGTCTAAACTTCTACAATTGTACAATCGAGTCTCTCCACTCTGAATTGTTTTTTAAACAAGTGTCTCGAGCAGGCACGGCGTCCTGACGGAGTAACTTCTTGCGATGGCCCAATCGAGCCCAAATGGGACTGCGGAAAGATAGGCTGGGCTTGACTAGTCTGGGCTTGAGTAGTATGGGCTTGAGTAGTATGGGCTTGACTCGCCTGCCTCTGGCTATCGTCCTATTTTTCAATTGTTGTCTTTGTATTTGTTCAACGCATACATAATAAACGAGTTACATGCCTGCGTTACGCTACGGGCAGTTACAATTTTTTTATTTTTTTTTATCAATGCAAGAAAAATAATTTTAGCATAAACAAAACGTCTTGCTGAGAAAAATCTTAAATTAACACGTATTATTTTAATAAGAAAATAATTTTTTTCAATAAAAAAATTTCCTATTATAAAAATGGCAAGCAATTAGAATTAACAAAAAAAAGCTAAATGATTTGAAGGTTAAAAATATTTCTTTTTAGTTAAAACTCGTTACCTAACTAAACAGTAGCTTTATTTTTTCATTTTACTTAACCAAAATAATTATTTTTAAAATAACTTGTTTGAGCCATAAATCAGAGTTCTAATAAAAAGACACACAAAAAATATATATATCTTAACATCCTTGAGGTCAAAGGCAAACCCGCTAGTTGGATTATTAATTTTTTTTTAACACCAAAAAATGCGTTCATTGCCAACATATTTTATAGCAGCAAGAAATTTTTTAATTGCAAATAAAAAATTGTCTGTGTTCGTTTAATAATTAAACAGATGAAGAATTAAAGATGCTAGTATACGTTATCATATTTTTTATTGACTTTAATCGACAAACTGCACCATAGGCTCAAATGAATTTAATAACTTCATCTTTTGTTTTTGAAAATTTTTATATCCAACTATATGACAATAAAAGCTAACATGCATTAAAAAGTCATCAAATAAAATTTTAAAAAAGAAATCAACGTGAGGGGCCCAAAAAAAAACTCGCTAATATTATAAAAAATAATGCTATAAAATTTCTTGGAAAAAAATTTGAATATAATTTAATCAATCAAACATCCAAAAAAAATATAGCTATCGAATAGAATTTAGATAAAAAAACATGAAGAGTTGTATAAAAAAATATTTGCTCATATAATAAAAAAAAACCTATAATTGCATTAAAAAAAAAAACTCACACACTTGGCTTGTTTTGTTTCTTTTGTTAGGTTTGTTAAAAAAATAATTTGAAAAACATGCCTTGCCTATTAGAAAGAGGTTTCACCCACACTAGAGGTCTCTTTTTAATATATTAAAAACAAATATAGGTTACGCGTGTTCTGCTAGTCTAGATTCTAGTGATTAAAATGCTGGAAAGTTGTGGCAAGGGTATTTTATACACAAAAAATCATTTCTTAACCTATTTTTGATTAAAAAACGCCTAAACATATTCTAAAGACTTTAATAAACTAATTTATGATATTACATAACCCAAAATTTGATTAAATACTCGAATTCAAAATGCTTCCCAACCCCATTTTAACTCTATGAAGTAAGGTAAATGAAAAAAGCACAACCAGGTAGAATTCTTTTTATCAAATGAAATTCATGAATAACAAAATCAATCTTTTTACTAGTTAAAATGAACGATAATTTTCTATGTTTTTTCTAAAACTAAGGGACTAAAAGTAAAAGAAATGAAGTTTTGCATCAAAAATGAATTTCAAAAATTAAAAAGTTTGTGATTGTATTAGCCAAAAAGTAGGAGGATCAAAATTAAATTTTCATGTTAATTTTAAATGGCTACCTAGTTTTCTTATGTTTTCACTTTAATCCTCTGAGTTTGAGTCTTGTGATTCCTTAATAAATTATAAGCAATTAATCAAAAATCTGGCCACAAAAGAATCATAGAAAATCACCATTAAAATCTTGAGTGTGTGGATAGTGAATTTTGCATATTGAAACCTCTACCTCTTTTAGTTTTTTTCCATTATATAATATAATATTCTACCAAGCCCATGAATGTACGAAGCTGCCGGATGTACCTGACTAGAAGACCTTAAATATTGCGCAATCGAAATCCAACATGGAATCGAAGGATGTAGCAAAATCTCCTGTAACATTACTCAGATCATATTCATACACAATTAAAAGCAAAAATAGAATACATAATGAAATCTCTACTCCAACATCACTTAAGAAGAAAACAATCCATTCAATGACTTGATTATGTCCTCCTCCTGGCCATGGACGTAGGATTTCCATCGAACAATTCATCAATCAAATTCTCAATATCTTCAGGTTGGTACTTTATATACTTGTCTGGTTGTCTACCTGATGCCAAATACTGCTGGAACCTCCCTACAAACGAACGGTAAGCCGGGGTCACCACTGCCGATACCGAAATCCGAAGCTCAGACTGAAGCTGATCATCACTCACCACCCATGTGCTTTGTGTCCTGTGTATCTCATCAAACATGGTGGAGAACATCTTGAACCTCTCTTTCAATATAGTCTTGGATAACTTCCCATTTACCATCAAACCATCATGGTTTAGGCACTGCAACAATCTAGTCCACGTCTCTCTTGTATAGGCCTTGTGGTACTGCCTCAGATCGGATGATCGCTTTCGACACCAAGTATCACCCATCATATCATGAATCTCGTCAGAACCTTTTATCTTTTGCAGAATGTATCTCCCATTATTCATCAGGAATATGCACCTCAATGCAGGATCCCTATACAGCTTTGATTTCATGTCAAGATTCTCGTCCAACAAATCCATAATCGAATTCAACTGCACTGAAAACGGTGAAGTCTTTGGAGTCCCATCATCGTTGGCTCCATTCTTAATATCCAATACAGTGCCATTTGAATTAGCGAACCCTTCCATTTTCTGGTGCTTCTGAAACACTTGCTCTAACGTGTCTTTATACTCACAGGCGTATTTTAGATAATTCATGGTGTAGCGTGTCAAGGGGTGAACTGCACCACTCGGGACAGGAGTCCGGCCATTGTCTCTTCTTATTGAATTCTCCAAATCACAGAAAATGCTCACGGCCACCTCTCCCAGGCGGCCTTTTGCAGCCCAGATTTCAGATTTTAATTCTTCGTAGCATTCGCTTGCACAGGTATCATCATCAAAAAAAGGAATTAAATCGCGCAGTGCCTCATACATGTCCAAAATTTTGAATAGTTTTTCAGCTGATCGCTTTGTTAATGCTATTGCATCTGAAAAATTGACAAACCTTACAGCAACTGCTAATGCAACATGGCAGAATAATCTCTGGGATATTGATGGATGCTCAGAAAATATGGAGCTGCAAAGCTTCCGCTCGCCTGAGAAGAGAACTGAGGAAGATTGCTTGATTACAGTGATCCACATAGCAATTACTCCTTCCAATGATTGCCATTGCATCCTTTGTACGTCATCAATGCTGATATTTTCAAAACCGAGCTTGTCCAATTCGCTAGAGAATGCATTTCTCCTCACCATGTTGTAAACCATGCAACACTCACTCTCATAGCCTGATGAGATCATTGCTGTGGCGATTCTGTTCATTTTCGAGATTGCTTCTGATGTATATGCAGGGAATTCCACGTCTTCGCTTGATTTGGACTCTGGTATAACACAATAAGTAGATTCCTGACGGGAACTGAATGATGATTGTTTTAATGGCTTTGGAGATTTGAGATCTGCATTGTTACCCTGATTACAAGTTTCAAGAATTAAACGGAACTCACTGTCTAATAAGGACATGGCTAGATGCAGGATGGTGCTGGCTCTGTTGAAGCAGGAGGCTGTGGTGGAATTAGAAGGGAATTCGCCGAGAGCATTTATCAACTTCGAAATGCAATTCAAAGATTCAATGAATGACGAGTCTTCTTCTTGCTTTTGGCCAAATTTTGCGTTGGAATCATATTTGGTGATCATTTTTTGGATCATTTCCAGCAACGATTCTACAGAGTTTGGAACATCCAGGGGGTTGTTAGATGCATCATTTCTCGTGGATAATGATTCGAGAAATCGATCAACATCTTTCAGGACTTGAGGCAGGCTTAATTCTGGATCAGAAGAAGGCTCTTCAAGGTTTGAATTAGGCTCACACTCCCCTGGTTGCTGGCAATCTAATCTCACATGGACAGCTTCTGATTCAGGTCCTGCAGGGCCTGGATTGTCATCCATTTGATTGCCATTTCCATTTCTTGAAAAACTACCAGATTTCTCTGGTGGGGGTTTCTCCATGAGGCCTGATTTAGCTATTTAGGTTTTAATTAACAGGGAAGGTGCAGAGAAAGGGAATAGACATGAAGAATCATAGCATAAACATAGCTAATGAAGGGTCATTGTACATTGCTGTTTCTGTTTTTTCTTTTCAATGTCTTGCTAAATTTTGCTCGGATGTGAGATTGGGAGTGGAGGAGGGCGAAGGGATCTCGGTGGCAAATGGGGCAAAGAGAATTGAGGTGTGCGAGGATGTTTAGTTTTTGACCGTTAATTTTATGGCTCGTCATTAACTGTTGACCACCCGTTTGTGTGTGAAGGTCGTGCTCTCCACTTTGTCCCCATGTTGCATGTTCTGTCGACATGTCGCCATACAAAATGTGTTCAGGATCATGCAAATCTATACCACCTCGTCAAGTGTCTTAAATATAAACAAAAGGGGAAAAAAAACAGAGAAAAAAGATGGGTATGAGCCAAGGTTGGTGCAACAATACGTCTGCATTTTATAACTCTAATTGAGCTCTTATATTATGCATGATCTTCTTCTGACTCCTGAGATTTCTGTTTTCACTGATGGCCCAACTAGTATAGTTATGATTCAACTTTGAAACCCGATAATGTGCGTGCGAGCGAAAATGGGCTGGGTTAGGCGGATTCCATTCATTCTAATCTCATTCAGTTTTGCCTCGCAATTATTTGATTCGGTGTTTAGCCCCTTTCCAAGTTTGATTCCACTCTATAGGGATATAACGCCCTAAAAACCATACAAGCCGGGTAGCTAATCAAAATAATATTTTATTTTTAAAATTATTTTTAATATTAATATATCAAAATAATAAAAAAACACTAAAAAAATATTAAATTGAAATAAAAAAAATTAAAAAAAATAATATTTTTTTAAAATACACTTTTAAAATACAAAAACAAACAGAGAGTTTTAGTGGATTTAGGAATATTTCGGAAACATTTTCCCTATTCTGATGCTACTTCTCGGTTTCTTCTCTTCTTCTACCTTTTAACAGAAAATTAAAAGGCATGCTTATTTCTTTTAAAAAATAAATAAAACTTTTACATCACATGAAATTTATTAGTGAATTATTTTGACCTTTTCTTATAACAAATAATTAAAGCTGAGTAACATAAGAAATTAATTATAGTAATTACAAGAATTAATTCTGATCTGCTCTTTTGCCTTCTTTCCTATGTATTTCCAACTTATTTTGCATTTAGTTTTACTCAGTTTTTTTCTTCTTCTTTTTTTATAAAGCTTAGGTTCTAGTATTATACTTAATAGAAATAATATTAATATTAATTCAAATTAAAGTATCATCGGATTTGATTGTGATAGAGATTCAATTCATTTGGTTAATAAAATTGGATCACAATCAAACTTTGATTATAGTATATCAAATCTATTTAATTACATCGAAATCGTTGTGGATCATATTCATATCAAAATCCGATGACCTGACTACCATTAGTATAGGAAAATACAACTGGAAACTTCCTCAAGCCAAAAGCCCAGTTTACCACTGCACGATACATGTTCCTACCGACTCCTCTCCAAGACATTTTCCGGTGTAATTCAAAATTAGCACACGTTTGCGGGGATAGAAAGCGGATTTTTGCCAAAAAATTGCTTACGCTCAAGTTAAGATGATGATTTGATCTTGAAGAGGCGAGGGCACAGGAAGCGGTGAGAGAACCTTTCGGAATCAATTCCTTCTCATTGATTTTATCCTGTGCTGGGCTAAATTTGAGAGAGACTTCACCCCTAGTATTAATTAATTGTAGCAACTTCAATTTGAATTGGGTGGAAACATTATGACTCTTTATGCGCAAGTGCCTGATTGCCCACAGAAGAGGTAAACAGGTGTTCAATGTTGTCTTCAAGAACCCATCTAAACACATTTATTATCCCCACTGCTTTTGCGTAATATGTTCACCGTGCCAGTGGAGATAACATGGACCTCATGTCCACCATCCTTGGTGGCTAGTACAACGCGGTTCACTATACAGTGATGCTTTTTATTTTTTCAAGTCAAGGGATCATGAGTTTACCTTCACACAGACCTAGACTGAGTGCATATCTCCAACTAGATTAAAGACATTATTTACGTAAGGGTTAAAAGATTTACGAGGATTTTTACTTCCCATTGCGTGATTTAAGGTTAGAATTATAATGATCAAGAAAATAGCATATCCACTTAACCCTCAAATTAACAAGGATTCTTTATAAACCAATCAAACTTTAATTATACAAGGAATTAACATAGTAAGGGGGCACTTTCTTACAAGTCAATCAACAATTCCTAGTTTCATGATGATGATGATGCGTTTGAAATCAAAGTGTGAAGTTATGAAAAGTATCGATATCAAGCAGTCAAAAAATATGAACAATCAGTATCTCTGTGCTGCCATTATTTCTTCCGTGTATTTTAGTTTGGGGAAAATACATACATAGCGAGTTGAATCCCAAGTAATTTATTCCTGGGTGGTGATTAAATGATGTGACACCGTCGAATGAGGAGGAGTGGAGGGCGGCTCACAATATGCCAAGAATATTAGCGGTGTGGTGCTTCTGCGGTTTTGCCTGTTCTTCTTGGACTCTTCCTTTATCTGGTTCTGAGCTGTGAAGTTTGTGATCTCAATGAGCCCTTGGCAACAGCCATCTGTTCTGCACTTGACTTTAAGTTTGTGACTGGATCATCCATAACCATCACCCGTTTGGTTTTTGCTGGTTTTTCCATGTCAAAAAGTTCTGCGCTGTGCTGGGGGTTTCGCAACCAGTCACTCCTAGCACCCACGCTTCCTATCTCCCACTCATTCTTTCTAAGAAAAGAACATAGGTGGCAATATTCTTGTGTTTAATTAGAGTTTTCAAAGTCATAAATCTTAAAATGATCTTTCTTTATTTTTATAAAAAAAATAAGAAAAGAAGTAGATATCTATGCCTAGATATTTATGGCTTTATTTTTCAAAAATACAGGTCAAGTAAATTAATATACTTCCTTGCAAGTTTAAAATTGAGTTGGTAGATATTGCAAAATTCTACGAATATGTCACTTAATGAATCATATAATCTTAATTTGTTTTTAATACCAAATATTATATATTATAAATCATGAATTATCACTAATAGTTTGATATTAGTTATTGTAATATCTCATATCGGCGGATGAGGTAGTGTTAGTTAGTCATATTAAGAGTGCTAGTTGTCAACTCATCATACGTGTTTTGGGACATCAAGCTCAGATGTGGGCTCGCGTCATAAAAAACAAAACCGTTAGGGTGATAAGGCCCAAAGCGGACAATATAAGGCAAGTTGGGTCGGGCTGTTACATTTGGTATCAAAGCCAATCTCATTGGCGGTCCAGTTGTGCTGACGGGGTCGTCAGACTTCTTAAGGGGAGTGGATTGTAATATCTCACATCGGCGGGTAAAGGAGTGGTAGGTTTCTTATTAAGAGTGTTGGTTGCCAACTTGTCATACGTATTTTAGGGTGTCGGGCTCAGATGTGGGCTTGCGTCACCAGAAACAAAATTGTGAGGACGGTAAAGCTTAAAGTGGATAATATATAACAAATTAGATCATGTAATAATAACTTCAGTATTAAGGTGTATATATTTTGGAAACAAAGAATAGTCTAGTTTTTCATGTGATAGTAAATTCTTGAGTTTTTTTAAAGAAAAATAATGTATATTTTGCGTGATTGCTTAATAATAGTTTTATCACTTAAAACTAATGAAAATATGGGACTCAAAATCCATTAAGACATTCAAGAGTCAAGACCTAATCACGACAAAAAAAAAAAAAATATAGGTCAGGGCTCTAATAAAGACAGTTCATAGAGATTGGGGACTTTTTAAGGTTCACTCAATTATTTAGATTTATTATTATTTGTACCTAGGCTCTCTCTTGGTATCTTCATCGATTTATTCGGAAAACAACTTAAAGTGAAGGAGAAATTAATATAATCCAAGATTTATATTACTATTTTATTGGAATAGTGATTTGATAATATTGTTTTTTACTTAACTTTTTTTTTCATCTAGGTATCGAGGGTGGGTAGGTTGATATTTTAACCATGATATAATTGTTTTTTATAAAAAATATATTTACAAATTATATGGGTTAAATAAGTTATTTTTTTAAAAAAAGTAAAAATAAAAATTTAACTCTAAAATAAATAAATAAATGTCATTTACCAGTAATATTTTGGTTTTTTTTTAAAAAAAATAATGAAAAACACTGTGATTTCTCCTAATTCATCTCATCTCCCGTATATAGTAAATTAATATTCAAAGAGTTTTGAAAATATAGTAAAAATTATTTTTTAAAGTGTTTTTTATTTATAAATAATTAAAATAATATATATTTTTTATTTATATAAAATTTATTTTAAATATTAACATATCAAAATAAAAAAATATTGTTTTTAAAACACAATAAAACCACTCATTGCACCAAACACCCTGTTAATAAAGACTGAATACTCTCACATTTAAACCTTGTAAACCAATGTCTAAGTTCTAACGCGTATGTATATTATGTTTGGAGCATGTTTAATAATAATATAATAATTGTTTTTTAAAATATTTTTTGTTTTAAAGTGTATTAAAATGATTTTTATTTTTTAAAATTTATTTTTAACATTAACATATTAAAACAATTTAAAATAAAAAAATTAAATTTTTTTAAAAATATTTTAATACTTAAAATAAACCGTAATTACAAGTACCAGTAGACTAGTAGTCCATGCCATATCGTTACAAGACTGAAAAGTGAAAACTCCGATCTGAAAATAACCATTTGACTTTTATTTTTCAGTCAAAGACAAAAACTGAGATTTCAGCGTATAGACTTTTCCCATTTCCCACTAATTTCTTGATCTCCTATATACATGAATTAGATTGGTGGCCCGTAACACGCCATGGCCGAACCAATTTTTTTAACCACGGAAAAAAATATTTAGTTAATGAAAGCATTTTTTAAAAAGTAAAATAAATTTGAAAATTGGGTTAAACCTCTATTAATTTAATAATATAATAAAAAATAGACAATAATAAAAATAAATAAATTAAAAAAATATTGGGTCACATTAAGAAGGGTTAATATGCCAAATATGTTACCTGACGTATGAAAACAAGATAACTCCATAAAAAGATGGAATCAGAAGAAATCAATTGTAAAAAAAAAAATATGAAAAAAAGATCTAAACTAACCCAGTCTAATCTTTCAAGCTTGTGACCCGAAAGATTAACAAAATCTCGATCAATAAAATATTGAAGGATGAAATCGAAAACAAAAATTCTAATAAAAAAAATTAAAAACAAAACAAATAGTAATCAAATAAAATATTGACAAAATCCAATATAAAATAAAATGAACTAAAATATTGAAGGATGCAATTAAAATAAATAAATTAAGAGAATGAAATAAAATATTGAGGGATGCAATTGAAAGGATAGTTTAATTAAGAGAATGATTAAAAAAATTAACAAATCAAAAGAATAGAGACCAAATTTGAAAGGTAAAAAAATAAAATGAGGGTTGAATTGAAAGAAATTCTCAATTCTATGTATTATTTTAAATTAAAAAAAATAAAAATAAAAATCAAAAACAAAAAAACAAAAGGATTGCTTTGAAAATGTGCAAGGGAAAACTCTAAAACTGAGAAGGAGAGAGGAAATAAGGAAGAAAAAAAGAAACAATTACTGATGCAAAACCTGATATTTTTTGTGGAACACGATGCCATAAGAATTAAGAACCCGTTTGGCAACGCATTAGCGTTCATGTTTTTTCAAAAACGCATGAAATGACCGTTTGGTTACAAATACTGAATGTTTCAAAACACATGGATCCCGCCATTTATATGCGGCGGGACCACGAGTTTTTAGAAGCAGTAAAATACTGTTTTTTTACGAGTTTCAACCTGTGAAACACAGAATTGCACTGTTCACGTGCTTCTTCTTCTTTTTTTTTTTGCAGTTTGTTAATTTTTTTTAACAATTTTTTTTAAAAAAACTAGTTTAGAGTGAATTAAATTCACTCGTATTGTGATGTGAACAATATTTTTTTTCATGAAAAATTAGTATAGAGTAAATTAAATTCACTCGCACTGTAATATCAATTTTATACCTGATAATATTTTATCTAATTTTATTACACGCTCACAAAATTATGAAAACTGTAGTTTTCATCGGCTGAATTTTGTATGTAATGGAATTATAAATAGTTTAATGGAATAATAAAAAATATTTTATATCAAGTATTATTTATTTCATGATGTAATAGGAGAAGTTAATTCTACTCTATTTAAATTTAAAACCACATATATATATATATATATATATTAAAATTATTTTATAACCTCAATTTCAAAAGTATTCTTAACCAAACACATTAAACTATTTTTTCTTCAACCTCAAATTCAACCACAGTTTTAACCAAACATCTATTTTTTCAAACCAACCTCAACTAAAAGTACTTTTTATAAAACAATTTTTTTCAAACCACAATCACAACAGCTACCGCAATACTAAAGACACTCTAAAACGCTGCCATGGAAGTTGGATTTTGGCCACCAAACAAGGATGTACGCGCCGTTTGAATAACACAAAAGCACCCACATGTGTCAGTGTGATGTCACGCGCAACCGACTTATTTAAATTAATTAATATTTTATATATGTCTAAATACTAGATTGCCCTTCATTAGACTCAATATTTATATATAAAAAAAACCAAGAGAAAAGGAATATAAAATCCCTTGATTCAAGGCAAAGATAATTTTAATTCAAGGGTATTGTGTTCATTTTTCTATATATTTAAAATGAAAAAATAAAAAATAACCATGCCCACCTATGCTTTAATTTTGCCTCTAAATATATATTAATTATTTCACTGTAAAAAAAAGAGAGATCATTATACCTGCTTCTAAGATCATTTATGTTTTTGTTAACAATGACAGAATTATAATTTATTATTTTAATATATCGTGTAAATGAGTGTAGATCAACGATAAAAATGCTATCGTAATTTTACTACACCTTTTAATTTATTTTAATAGTTTAACAATCCTCCCTCCAATTTTGTGTTTGCTTTTGGAATACTGTCCGTGGGATGATAGTTATGTAACGCCTGCTCAATTTTTCCCTCTTAAATCCATACGATGGCATATATTATCTACCCGTCCGAAATTCAAAAAATTATGGATATAGAAAACGTTATGAACCTCCAATGGAGGTTCGCCTGAAAAAATAGATAGATGTGGAGGCTTAACAATCACAATCAGATGAACTCGGAGGATATGAAGATTGAAAGAAGCTTGTGAAGAGGGAGATGAATGGTGCATCATTCGGATAAATATGCCTCCATTACCAGTTAGTTAATTTGAAATATAATTAATAAAATGCAAAGTAAATTAAAAGCATATTTAAATTCTCAAATCTAATTGTATGCACAAAAATTGATCTTATATATATATATATATATCTCGTCCACATAAAATAATTTGAATCATTATCAATCAATGCAAGAACAAGTTATAATAAATAGTACACGAGTAGTCTCAATATATATTACTATTTGATGCATGAGGATTTTTAGAAAAAAATATTTTTTTTAGTTTTTTTTATTTTTTTTATTTGATTTGCTCAGGATTTTTATTGATTTTTTTCCAGAATTTTTTAAAATTGTTTAGATTTGTTTTTAGAATTTATTTAAAGAGTTATAAATATTTAGAGAGGTATACTACTTAGAAAACAAATATCCAATAATAAAATTATGAATTAGAGTTTTGTATGATAATCCTATACGACTTCAATTTTATTTTTTTAATTTGTTATCTTCTAGTGTAGTGTTTTTATTTACGTCATTGTTAAAATTACATAATTAAAGAGTATGTGTGTGTGTGTGTGTATATATTATTTTAGTTTACATATATTGTTAAAGTTAATAGTGGTGTGATAACCAATGTTTTGAAACCCGGTCTGACGGGTCGATCTGAGATCTAGAGCTGAAATCGGGCCGGGTTTAAAAAAATAAAGGAAGTCAAAACTCGGGAGTGACCTGGCAAAATCCTGTCAAAAACCTGGCTGCAACTCGTTAACTTTTTTTTTTTTTTTACTAAAACGATATCGTTTTGATTTTTTTAAAAAATAAAAATTGACCTAGGTAACCTAATGACCCAGTCAAAACCCGGTGACCCGGAAACCTGATCCTAGTTGACCACTGGGCCGGGTTTAAAAACTCTGGTGATAAACCTAGCTACAAAACCTGATTTGAAACCTATACCGGTTTGAGTTTAGAAAAAAAATAAAAGAAGGATTAGCTTGGCCTAACCATATAAGAAACTATGGTAAACTCGTGACCTGGGATAAAATTCATTTTTTTTTTTATCAAAACAATATTGTTTTGATTTTTTTAAAAAAAAACTTTTCATTGTGTTTGAGTCCATGGGTTTTGAGATATGAGAAAGAAATTCATCAGAAAAACAGAAGATAAAGAAAAAACTTTGATCAACCATATATAGAGTATAAAAAAGCTAATTTTAATATTAATGGGTTAGTTTTAGAGAAGAAAGTTAAATGGGGGTTGATTTGCCCTTTGAATGCGCTTAAAAAAGTAAATCAGGGTCTATAGTTTTTTTAATCAGCTTGATTTAGGTTTTTAAAGTTGAGAATAGCAGTATTGAGGTTTCTAAAATACATCTAGTGTATTTTAAAGCGAAAAAAACTTGAAAATTGAGTTTAAAGAGCTTTGGAATTTTATGATTTGTTTTTTTATTATTGTAATGTACTGAAATGACCTTGATATTGATGAAAAAGTCATGTTTTAGTTAAATAAGAAAAACTGAATAACCAAGAAGATATATTTTAATGGAATAAATACATTTTACTTTATAATTTAAATTATCAATGTTTTTTAAATAATTATCTTAATAGTTAAAAAATTATATAAAAATAGATTTTAACTGATCGCCGGGGAAAAACTAGTTTCTAACTAATATAACATGGTTAAACCATTGTTTTTAAACCCGACTTGAACTAATAAGATGACATGTAATTTGGGTGACCCAACACCTATTCTAGGCCAAGTTTTAATAAAAATAAAAATGGAATTGACTTGATTAAAATTTAAGTCGACCCGATATCTAGATAATCCATAAAAAATTCAATCAAAACCTATTAATTTGTTTCTATTTTTTAAAATAATTTTATTTTTATATTTTATAAACTAAAAAAATCAAGTTAACAAGAACAACCCACGTAACGTATAATCAACCTCCGAATTGGATTTAAAAACTATGGGTAAAAAATTGTTCAAGTCCCTGAGGACGTGCAGGCAAGGGGTGCAAGTTTGATCATGTACCTAACTACAAGGAAAAAAAGTCCCGTTACGAATGACTTCCCGACCTGCAAAAGAAAACAATGGAATTAAATCTTCTTGTTTCCTCCGTCAGTCCCGCCATTTGACCTTTTTTAATTAATTCTCCCGTCAGTTCACACCGTTTACTTTATGATCTTGTAATGAAAAACCAAAGGCAACATAAGACGGTAACAAAAATTTCTCTGCTTAAGCGGTGAGAATATCCAGACTCACACACTATACATAAAAAAATAAATAAAAAGAAATTGTAAAATTTAACAGCGGTCAAAGACAGGCAAGAGAGGGGTAGAGTGTAGAGAGAGATGCTGTCATACCCTCTCTGTCTCTCTATAAAGTTGGGACGTATACAGTTAGTTGTTAGTGTAGACAAAAGCCGGCTTCTGTCTTCTTACATTCTATGCTCTCTCTCTCTCTCTCTCACTGCCAACAATCCCCCCTCTCGCTCTCCTCACCAGCAAGAAATGACACGCACCCAAGAAAAGGTTTTTTCTTTTTGGTTCTTGATAAAGTAAAGTCTCTTCATATTCTCTCTCTGTTATTGCTATTGGTGTTTCTTCAACTTCTCGATTCCTTTACTTTGTCGTTTTGACTCATCGGATAGAGATAGAGAAGTTAATATTATCCTGACCATTATAATTCCATTCCATGATTCTTTTGACGGGATTTGTGTGAAATATTATATCTAAGGGGAAAAGAAGAAGAAGAAGAAGAAGAAGAAGGCAAATGTTTTTTAGAGTAATGAAGCTCTGATTTGAGTTTTGGATTGCACCTGTAAGCTTAAGGATTTGTGAAACGCTTTGTTATTGGATTTCTGGAGATGGGCTGTTTTCCTTGTTTTGATTCAAGGGAAGAAGAGGAGCTGAATCGAGAGAAACAATCTGATGATCTGAAGCAAACTTTGCCTACTGTTCCTTCTAACATCTCCAAGTTGTCTTCTGGTTAGTTTTTGTTTTATTATTTTTTGTTAATAATCAATTTCTTTGCTTTTTATGAATTAGTTGTTTCTTCATATTTGTCATTGCTTGATCTGATCTGGTTACTTTCTGATTTTGTAATGTTTGTGGATATCACATCAATAACACTTGCTTTGCCTTTTCTTTTTTCCTATTTTATTACGAGTACTTGATGATGAAATTCTAGAATGATAGACTTAAGAATTAAGATTGGTTCTGGTGGACCCCACTGGATTGTCATGCAGCTTGTAAAGAGTTTTTCATTCTTTGGTGAAATATTCGAGCATTCGGGTTGGATCTGATCGGTGATTAGAAGGTTGGAGATATTGGGGGTATTAGTAACTTAATTCAATTATCAATTTGTCTCTTTGGAACCATCATTTATTGGAGGTTCAATTCATGACCATTGCTATGCAACTGTTCTATTGATCTCACTGAATTTGAGGACTGAAATTCTTAATCTTATAGTGCCTGGTTGAAAGTAAATGAATTTTTTTTTTATCCATCTGAGTTCTTTGTTTTGATGGAATTTACAGGATCTGACAGGCTCAGACCAAGAAGCAACGGAGGACAATCCAAAAGGCAATTGCCAAGTCCAAAGGATGCACCTGGTGTCAATATAGCTGCTCAAATTTTTGCTTTTCGTGAACTTGCAGCTGCAACCAAGAATTTTATGCCGGAGTGTTTCTTAGGTGAAGGGGGATTCGGACGTGTATATAAAGGGTGTCTTGAGAGCACTGGTCAGGTAAATTCTTCTTCTTTTTCTCCCCCATCTGATTAACAGACCTATAAGCACTGATTTTAGACCACCTATTTTTTGTCAATGAATTATCGTGCTTGAAATAATGAGAGGGATGAAGTAAAACAACACAAAGATCCCCAGGATCCTAAGAAAATGTATTTAAATTCGATACAAGACTGATTCCAAACTTAAATACTATTTGCAATCACTTGAAAGTAAATTAAAGCCACTGAACAACTGGATACAGCAGAAAAAAAGACTACAAAATCAGTCACTGCTAAGAGGTATATGGTCAATTTACTATTTGCAGTTCTGAAGGCAAAATGTAACCGAGATATATTTTCTTTTGTTATGGGTTTATTATCACAGGATACCTATCCGACCTACTTCATTCACAGTTTAGCACAAGAAATCGATTCTTAATTGTTTTCTCCTTTACTTTTCAACTTAGATGAGGATAGAAATATCAAGTTATGAGGACCTGTCTTTGTTTATTACAGTCCCTTAATTGGGTGACAAGGATTAAAGCTTTGTTACATCACCATTAGATCAGCATGGTTGTTAAACTCTTTGCAGTGATATTAGAACCTTGTAGTTCTTGACGATCTCATATGTACACACTAATCAATCCATCTCTGGTAACCTTGACTCTGAAGTTTGTGGAATCAATTTTTATATCTATATGGAGCCATTGATATGCTAATATTCTAATGAGTCATTGATGGTATCCTTTTTAATTTTAGGCCAGTTAAACAACACTTATTCCTTAAGTTTTTCTTTGTTGTTCAACTGACATCGAATCCATTCCCGGCTGCTGTTGTTGCTTGAAATTGATAATTTTTCTAGGGAAAGCAGCAGATGGGATTGATTTTGGCAACAAATAGTTTTGCTCTTTCTGTGAAGCTTAAATTTATGATGCCTTAGTGAAAGTCTGGTGGGTTTCTGGTCAGAAGTTTTTTGAAATTCCCATTATACGTTGATGGACTAACACGAGGGCGTCAGCTTTGGAGAGTGGTGGACATGGTTGGGTTTTTTAATTTCTACTCACTTCCTGTTTTTCACAGGTTGTTGCTATCAAACAATTGGATAGGAATGGCCTCCAGGGTAATAGGGAATTTCTAGTGGAGGTTCTCATGCTGAGCCTTTTACATCATCCAAACCTCGTGAACCTGATTGGCTATTGTGCTGATGGGGATCAGCGGCTCCTTGTCTATGAATTTATGCCCCTGGGATCATTGGAAGATCACCTTCACGGTAACATTCCTTGCATTTCTAAATCTTCAATGTTAATTTTTGTATCATTTCTCTCTCATTTATTTGTATTATCAAGGTCCCTAGCTCCTCTGAAGTTACTATCAGTGTTAAACCCAATGATTGAACTTTCAAAATAAAATTACTGTACAATGCTGAGTCATCAAAGTGATAAATATTCCAAAGAAAAATTTCAAAGATAGGACCAGCTATGAAGCATCATGACCTATGCCATAGAGAAGCTAAAAGGTATGCTTTTTAATTTGAGGTTGGTTAAAGCAAAGACAAGAGCATGGTCATGTCAGGTTATTGGAGAATCTAGTAGGGACATCCCTGATGACTTATTAAACCAATGAGCTTTCTCCACTGATTATGGTTAGAGGAGGTATCATGATCTCTCTTTCTCCTCCCGTTTCCTTGTAGGTGATACTGATTTTCTTTAATAAAAAACTCAGTGGTGGGTAGAAATCGTGATGCATGTTCTCTTGTCTTTCTATCTCTTCATTTTGTTTAGCTCATCTTTAACAGCATTGAAACATTCCATTAACATTGTTGGATTTATTCTGGTTTCTGAGGTGGATTTGATTGTCATTGAGATCATAGCATAGCCGGTGAAAGTGGAATATCTTTCATCATAAAACTAGCATTTGCTCAGAGTAAACTTTTGTTCAAATAAGTTAGTTTAGTTGTACAAGGTTGTTCTGATTTCTGAGGTAATGCACTAAATAAATATCAGAGTCTATATTTCATTTTCTTAATTGAGGAGTTTATTTTTGAGATATTAGAAGCAGAATTTACTGCTTAGTGATACTCATTGGCTTATCATTCAGATAGATTGACCGTCCACATTAATATTTATGGACTCTCAATTCTTTGGTTGGTTTCTTTGAATGACAGCTTCAAATATCAAAGATTGTGTCTGTTGCAATTTGAATAATTTGGAATGGGAAAGTAAAATTTATAAGGGACATGATGGTCACATCATCAAATAAGGAGGCAGATGTTGATATATGAACACAGTAGGCTATTGAAATGTCAAATATGCGCACATGCACAGAAGCACTAAAAGGAAAATGACGTTTCATGCTTGAGATTTTAGGATAGTGTTGATTGAAGTTAATGCTTGGTGTGTGCACTACAATTCTTGAGTTGCTTTTCACTGAACATATTTCATATTTTTTGACAATTAAATTACACATTATTAAGAGGAAATAATGGCTATTTATTTTATTTAACTCACTGGTTGATGGATCCTTCTGCAGATCTTCCACCTGAGAAGGAACCACTAGATTGGAACACAAGAATGAAGATAGCGGCTGGTGCAGCCAAAGGTTTGGAATACCTGCATGATAAAGCAAACCCTCCTGTTATTTATCGGGATTTTAAGTCATCCAACATTTTACTGGAAGAAGGATTTCATCCAAAGCTTTCTGATTTTGGGCTTGCAAAGCTTGGCCCCACTGGGGACAAGTCACATGTTTCCACCAGGGTTATGGGCACTTATGGTTACTGTGCTCCTGAGTATGCCATGACAGGACAATTGACTGTAAAATCTGACGTCTACAGTTTTGGGGTAGTGTTCTTAGAGCTGATAACTGGTCGTAAAGCAATTGACAGCACTCAACCACACGGAGAACAGAACCTTGTCGCATGGGTAATTAACTTTGACCATTCTGCAGTTTAGCCCATTCTCTATGGTCTTTTTGTCTGTACATTTTTCCTATGCTCATGTGATAATTGTGTGTTGATGGAGGAACTTTTACCATTATGCAGGCACGTCCATTATTCAATGATCGCAGGAAATTCTCAAAATTGGCAGATCCACGACTGCAGGGACGTTATCCAATGAGAGGACTTTACCAGGCTCTAGCTGTGGCATCCATGTGCATCCAGGAGCAGGCTGCTGCGCGTCCTCTCATTGGGGATGTGGTCACCGCACTTTCTTATTTAGCAAACCAGGCTTATGAACCTAATGGTCACGGCCACAGAGGTTCAGGGGACAGGGATGAAAAAAGACAGAGAGATGAGAGAGGTGGACAGTTATCAAGGAATGAGGAAGGTGGAGGATCGGGACGCAGATGGGACTTGGATGGGTCCGAGAAAGAGGACTCACCAAGAGAAACTGCTAAGATGTTAAACAGGGATTTAGATAGAGAACGAGCAGTTGCTGAGGCCAAGATGTGGGGAGAAAATTGGAGAGAGAAACAACGCCAAAATGCTCAAGGAAGTTTTGATGGCAGTAATGGATAGTACACAAAAATATTATAATGATGCCTGGCATCATATTTCCTTGCTGTCTAGTTTCCTGCACTTCAGTCGCCATCACCGAGTGAAGAAGAAACATTGGAAATTTAAGCTTTGCTTTGCTGCTTGTAAGGGATTTGGTGCCAGTTAGTGTTCTTTATGTTGAAACATAGAACAAGAAGATGATAACGAAGAAAAGCATAATCTGAGAGTGTACATTATCATCTAGGAGAGCAAGAAAAGAACAAGACGTATTCAAAAAATTTTGAGAGTTAAGACGTCTAGGTCATGTTCTTCTTGCTCTTGTAGGTTCCTTCCAAGCATAAACATTTCAGCTGTCTGTACTCTGTAGTCTTCTTCGACGACATTTTACCGACCAATGAAAGTAATTTTATCAACTAATTGATGTGGTAATCTCGTGATGCATTCTTTCACACATAATTTACCAGAGCACAAAACAATCTTTGCATTTAAAATATTTCTTGTCAAGGTGAAAAAGACTCGATGCAACCATTTAACAGAGTAAATCCCCTTCCCCTGTCAATGACCACTTACCATCTTTCCCAGAGCTGCTATTTATTGGAATATGACTTGGAAATGTACAAGTTTTATACATACCCTGGTCCCAGGTGTACCATGTTTTATCAGTATGGAAGTGCCTGTTATGTAGCTTTAGATGATAGGAAAGTTCATTTCATTGAAGAGAGATCAAAAGGAGGAAGCCATGCCAATAACGAAACGGAACTCACGAACCTTCTACACGTGGCCCTCTGGTGGAAGTGTTTTATATGGCAACCAGGATTTCACATGGCCTGCCCAAAATCAAGGGTCAATCAGAGAAGACCGCATGAAATTGGGCTCACAAGATGCTGCAAGCTAGCTAGGCCACGCATCTATTTTAATAAAGAGAAGCCTAATTTAAGCTATATGGTCTGTTTTACCCAGTGTTCCCAAGTAAGCTCACTAACGTGTAAACCAAAAAAAAAAAAAACAAACAAAATTAACATTTTGTACTGCTTTTGATTCATTCATCTCTTATATCAAGAGGGAAGCAGACACATCTCACTCATACAGAGTGTACAGCATGAAATTAATGCAACTGGTAGGGGATCAATGGCATAGCATGATCATCAGTGAGGAAGATTGTAACAAGGTCATAATAAATAAATACAGGTAGCTCAAACTGCACATTCACTTGATTGGAGGTCATCGTGGGAAGCTTCCATGCTTTTCTCATTCTCTTTAGACTCCTCTGTTCGGTCATGCTCCGCTGCACTCACATCAGGTTGAGCATCAACTGGATAAACTTCAGAAGCCCCTAATGTGCCTAGTATGACAATGCTCTTCAAGTTTTCAGCTGGTATCTTCTTTTTCTCTGCATTTCTGTAGATTCCATACAGCAGCATCTGAAGTAACCCCAAGACGAAGCCCAAGATGTTCGGAAGCTGCGAATTCACAAGGAAACAAAGAGATTAATTTAACGGCCGAGCTTAAATGAAATAGGTGGATTTCTTTTAATTATTTTTCGGAAGTATTGCATGGAAATCACTTACAGCAACACACATGTCCTTGATGAAAAGGCCATAGGCAAACCATATGACAGCGCTCAACGTAAGGAAAAATGACAAGGTGAACGGCATGAACTCAACGCTCTTTGTTCGAATGATTTGTTTCTACAAAAAAACAAGTAAATGATAGGTGAAAACATGAAGCTGGCTAAAATTATGAAGTTGTAGTTCAGTACTCAGAAGTCAAACTCACCACAATGTTTAAGGGTGCTGCAAAAACGCATACAGAGAAGGCAACACAAAGCCAACCAAGAGCCTTGACACGAGTTGAACCACTTGCAAGAAAATGTGTAAGGAGAAGGATCAACGAGAACAACCCCATGTTCATAGAAAGAAGCAATTTGATTGTTGAGACCTGCATCCCAAAACTCAATTCATATCATTAAAATGGATTGTTGATATTCCAAGTTAAATCTTGAGTAAAGCAGTGGTAGCAATTGATAAATCATGCATATATACCCTGCTCTCTCTTGTTGCATAAGCGATATAAATGGCAATGTATATAGTCTCTATGACACATCCAAATGAGTTGATGGTGACAAGAAGAATTGCATCGTTTTTGAGCATTGCATAGTAGAGCCAAAGCATAGAACTAAACAATGCCACGAGATAAGGCAAGGATTGGAAATCTTCTGTTGATTTTTTCCTTAAAATCCTGATAAATGTTGGCCTGTAAGAAAAAACAGCTATTTAATATTTTCTTTCGTTGGATTTTCATAATCAAGAACAACAAGCGAAGAAACACAAACTCATGCACAATATGTACTTACACTGGAGCCAGGTACACCATGAATGAGATGATGTTACCTGTCATCATGCATAAAAGAATTTTACCGATTAGTCAGCTAGTCATCCATAAAAATTAACAACAACATGGAGCAACATCTTGATGATCAGAGAAAGAATGGGTGAACAAAACTAGGATTGACAATAAGATTTTTCTTGTTTTCTTTCTTTGTCCTTGTTTTTCTTCTAAATTCTTTATAAGGTGTCAGGGTAAGATCTCTAACATATGATCGCTTTCCCCTTAATTATTTTTAGCAAAGGCTAATTTCAGGAAAGGAAAGGAAAGGAAAGGAAAGGAAAGGAGTACAGGTAGAACAATCTTACTTTTTTAGGTTACAAAACAAATAATATATACTCGAATAACGAGGAAGGTAGATCGTGATTTTATTATCGAGTTCACATACATTAACTATTAGAAGAATTAAGGATCTATTGGCATTATTACTAGCAAAGCAAATAACTATCTGGAAACCAACAACTACAAGTACATTGAATTAGGACAACTAATTGACATCTTAGCCATATTACTTAATTAGCATTATAATTGCGTGACAAAACGTTGAAGAAGAAGAAGAAGATGTGAGTAGATTGCAAATCTAGAAGTTAGCTAGCTAACTGTTGACAATACCATGAACCTAAAGGAGATTAACTACTGAGAGGATGCTAAAGATAAACGTTTTGCAAGTATCGATCATGTAAAGGGAGGAAGAAAAGGGAGGAAGTTGTGCTTCCTACAGCTAGCTTTCTTTCTGTATATTTGTATGCATTGATTTTCAAGCTAAACTCTTTAAATTTTTCCTCATTAATGAAAAGAAAAGGATGGTGCATAATATACCGAGGATGCCGAATGTAAATGCCAAGGGATGCTGCATGTTCATCACTGCCATGATCTGAACTAATTCCTCCTCAATAAATTAGCACCAAACTAGAACCTCTCTATATGTGGAAACTGAGAAACAGAAGAAGCAGAGGGCCTCAAGCAAATGAAGGATCCCTTGCTTTCTGTGTCTAAGAATCACTCGCTACCTAAAGCTCCCCCTTCTCTCAATGATCTCATGCAAACAACTGGAGCTAGAGGATGGCAAGCCAAGGTTTTGAGCACCCTTTATATACACACAAAAAATTCACACTGTTGATTTACATGTGAAAAACTATACAGGAGAGTGTGCGTATTGAACTCATTCTTGTTGCATGACAAGTGGAGAATTAGTAGGTGGCGTAGCCCAAGTTCATTTTACACAATCACCTTTCCTTTTCCCACGTACCCTCCTCCTCGCGTGCTTACATTTCGGACCCAATATTTAATGAGCATGCATACAATAATTTTTTATTCTTAAGAACACCACCTTTTACAGAGAAAAGTTTCACTCCTTGGTTATAATTGTTGATTTGGCTCTAATTAATCAACAGTAGAATTTACTTAATCATGAATTCTATGACATTTAATTAGATGCACTAGCAATGGTCTTTGTGGAGGATCATACATTGCACGCACCCTGGCAGAGAGTGGGATGGATTAGTGAAGAATGTGTCGAGGCTCTTACGTTACTAACATACAGCGAAGCTATCCCCTAATACAAAGCTTAATTCACGTGACTTCTCCATAGCTCTTCTTTTCTTTTTAGCCGTTTCGATCTCTCCTCTTACAAATCTTCTCCTCTCCTCTTCTTGAATCCTCTCAAACGAAAACAAAAGGAAAAAGAAAAAAACCAAACACGCATTAACACGTCAGCTTAAGTTACAGTATTTCTGTTTTTTGTTTGATAGCCAGCAGTGTGGTGTGTGCATGCATATGCATGTTTTATGTAAGCATTTAGGCTTATAATAAACGCCGTGTTATGGAGGGGATCTTGCTATATTCTCCTCCAAGCCATCTGTTTTTGCAGTTATACAAGGAGAAAGCAGATGACAAAATACATGACCTTGCTATTTCATAAAACAACAAATGATTAATTTTCTGCTGTTCTCTCTTTGCTGTTATTCTTTCTAGGGTTAGCATTTATTTCAGGAATATGCTACGTTTGTATTTAGCTGTACTTCATTTAGCTAATTTATTTATTTGGCAGCTAATTTGTAGTTCTTGTCAAGGCTGAATTTACCAACTGCTAACTAACAAATGGCTTGAATTTCTTCGCTTGCCTATCAGTTTCTTTAAAAGGGTACTGTTATTAATTAATTATTTCCATAAAAGATCTTGAGGTTAAAAGCTTAGTCCAAATCATATATATATATATATATATATATATATATATATATACAGAGTGCTAGCTTAACTGATCACACCCCACTAAATACAAATATAACTGTTTAATTATTGCTAGTAATTTAGCTATTCGTGTTCACCAAGTACTGGAAATCTTCTTTTTAATAAAGAGAGAGGGAAACATTTAAAATTGAATCAACGGAGTTCGCTTGTTCGACATCATGTTGAGTAATGTTTTGTAAAAGTAATTTTTAAATAAGTTTTTTCAGATTGTTTTTTATTTTTAAAATCTTCAAAAAAATAAATAAAAACCCATCAATTCCGAGGTAAACAAACTTTCAAAAAAGGCAGGTGAAAAGGCGATCATATCTTATCCTTCGTTTGCTTTTTATTTGAATGAAAAGATATGTATATATAGTGTCATATTGTCTTTCTAGGCAAACAGCTACTGTTCTTCCGATTTCAATGATTAAAGGGACATGATTGAATAAGAGAATTAATAATAAACGTAAGGATTCAAATCAATGCTATATAGCAGACAGCAGGAAGAATAAAAAATCAAGGCAAGCAACGAAACTAAATCTGGGGCTGACATATGTTACATGAAATATCAAATACTGTCAGCTAAGCATGTGATATGATCATACGCGTGGCATAATTGATTGCTATATATGTTGATGACTTGAAGACATCTATCCCTCTCGTATAATAATTGAAGGTGAACAGCAGGTAAAGGCAGAGTTGCTAGAGAATGTGATCTCGGTAACAACCTTCAAGTTTCAGTCAAAGACAAGTACCTGAGATACTGCCGATGTCTTTTGAGTGTCCACATTTTCTTTATTTTCATCCGTTGGTTTCAGACAGAACACAGCACCATTATTGGATTTTGGAATGGTGATAAGGTGGTGGTGGGGTGAGTTAACATGTACGATATGGGACAATGTAAGCTTTCGATCCCTTTGTTTCTGCGGTTGTAAAATGTTCTTCGTAAAAGGTTCTTTTTTTTTAATTTTTTATATTATTTTGATGTAATGATATAAAAAAATTTATTTTATAAAAAAATCTGCTATAAACTAGAAAAAATAAGATGACGTTTACTGGATTAATTTAATAAAGCTAAATGAAGATACATACCTTTTGTTTCTGGAGATAAAAAGCTGAATTCCCAAACTTTAGAACTCTTATCTACTCTTCATCAGCTTATAAAAATTCTGGTGACGTGGAGATTACTTGATTACGTGCAATCTCAAGATAAATCTTCAATATATACATGTCTGCACAACAACATTTGATCAAACTCATTTCATAATTGGCACGTCATCCTTTTTTCTTTACTTTTAATCTTGATTTAATGCCCCTCTTGAGGTCATCGACTGCATCAATCATGACCGAATTAAGGAATTTTAATATTTTGCTTAACAAAAACCATTGATTAATCTCAATCTCCGCTTCTATGCAAGAAATTAAATGTCGTACACAACTCTTCTAATGAAACATCAACGCCTTATCTCTCAAGAACTTAATCAAGCACGAGCGAATTAAGGAAAGGTTTTTTGTTTATACCGAAACCACTAATTAATTTCAATCTCATCCATATAAAATATCATTGTGCACAACTCTTCTAATCAATCACCAACCGCATTTTAAAAACAATTTCTTTTTAATTCTTTATTATCTCTCAAATTGATTCAAATTTGTATATAAATTTTTTATAATTACGGACACTATTTTAATTATAGGACCTGAAAATATTATAGACTAATTTAATATTAAATCAAGACTTTAAGTATGATATATCAACTCTTTTAATTCTGATGATTTTTTTAGTTTGGTTTGATTTTTTTTTTATGTTTGCTTTTTTATTTTTGTAATTCTTTTTTTTTTCTTTCGTATTTCTTATTGTTAGCTATCTTATCGCTTTTAATATATCAACTTCTTCTAAAAAAAAAAAAATCACCAACCGCATTAATTCTCAATTATTGATCAGCAAAATTATTGGTTAAATACCAAATGAGATATATAATAAATTTGGGGATCCTGGTCAAAGATATTTCTTGGTGTGGTGGTTTGCACTGTGAAGTGTGAACGTAGAATCTGGCTACCTGAGCTCGACTTCTTTTCTTTTTAACATGAACATTAGAAACGTCGTCGTTTAGCTTAGGCCTTCTTTCTTTCTCTCCTAAAAGTTTTCTATCATTTTCTTGAAATTACTTTCTCACAACCCAAACAAAAGCCAGAAATGGAGCACTACAAAACTCTCCATGTATTCCAAAAATACCCAAACTCAGGTGTTTTCCAATTAAATCTCAACCGTACATCTCAGCGAAACGCCTTATCGCGTGATTTCTTCACTGAATTCCCGATTGCTCTCCAATCCCTCGACCAAAACCCTAACGCGTCCGTCATCGTCCTCTCCGGAACCGGCGACCATTTCTGCTCCGGTATCGACATAAAAACCCTAAACTCCATCGCCAACGATTCCGGCGATCGCGGACGATCCGGAGAGAGGCTACGGCGAGACATTAAGTTCCTGCAGGACGCGATCACGGCGATCGAGCGGTGCAGGAAGCCTGTGATCGCTGCGATAAAAGGAGCGTGTATCGGTGGCGGCATCGATATTGTGACAGCTTGTGACATTCGGTATTGTAGTGAAGATGCTTTTTTTTCGGTGAAGGAAGTTGATTTGGGGTTAACGGCTGATTTAGGGACGTTACAGAGGTTGCCGGGGATTGTTGGATTTGGTAATGCAATGGAATTGGCTTTGACTGGTCGGAGGTTCTCGGGTCAGGAAGCCAAGGAGTTTGGTTTGGTTTCTCAGGTTTTTGGATCTAACGAGGAATTGGATGAGGGTGTGAAAATCATCGCCGAGGGTAAGTTGGTCTTATCCTTTGTTGGTTTTAGCTCTTACCGTTATTTGTAGGTCTAAAATTTAGACAATTGTGTGGATTAGGGCATATGTTTCATGCTTGCATATGGTGGGATAGTTTGAACAATTTTCTAGGGGAAGTCTAGATAGAATGCGTATGTGTTGAGCATAGGTGCAATCCTGATTATCATCAGGAAAATTAGTTTTGAATTAAATTGCAAAGATGGCTGTTGCATTGGAGCAAAACCCCATATCTTCATTATCAAATTAAATGAATTTTTTTACAATTTGTTGATCTATGATGAATGATGATGTAATATATGCATTGAAGTTATCAAGTGAACATGATGAAACAATGTGTTTCTCTGTATGAGGTGGTTGGGCTATGTGAAAGCCGTAGCTCAGTTTGTATGAGACTTGAATACTAGAAATTTTGTTGTTTTGGGTATGTGTATGTTTGCATTAGGATGTTGGCTAATGCAGGTTTTGTTTAAGTACGATTTTTGTTTGGTGCTGATATGATGTTTACCAATTTCTCTCTCTTGCATTAGCGAACATAACTACACTCTGCATTTTGGTATCTTGTGATGTTTTTTTAGTAAGTTGAGGCGTTGTGGGAAATGTGGTAGCTGCCTCATAAATTATTGATTTTGGCTGGCTGTAGTAGTTATTGTTATTGTTAGCATATTACATGGTAACTGCGTCAGCAAATTTCACTTTCAAAGTTTTTAGAACCATACAATTGCTGAAGATGATGTGTTGTGAGGGTGATTTTAACAGGGATTGCAGCAAAGTCGCCTCTTGCTGTCACTGGGACAAAAGCCGTTCTATTAAGAAGTCGCGAATCCAGTTTGGAACAGGGATTGGATTATGTAGCGACTTGGAACTCTTCAATGCTGGTGTCTGATGATCTCATGGAGGCAGTCTCAGCACATTTACAGAAAAGAAAACCCGCCTTTTCGAAGCTTTGATCTTGTATTCATGGATTGGACTACGTACTCTGCATTTTTCAATGATGATATCTACTAATATAATAACTTGATGTATTATTCATCAACGCCACATGATGCATCATTTGTCGACCTTGCAACTGGATAAATACGTTGTTTCTCAACAGTTATGAATGCAAATGGAAGTCCAATGGACTCTTATTAATAAAAGCTCGCATTTGGAACTGTCAAAATTCCAAATATCAGTTGAACGAGAACGAGAAGTGTCGATAAAAAATAGACAAAATGGAACTCTAATTCTAGTGTTGGCTGCAAAAAATGAAAGAAAATCAGAATTCAATGGATGGCTAATCTTGGCTATCTAAACTTGGGATCGTTGTTGCATGGCTGTAGCATAGGGAATTAAGGACCATGTGACCTCATTTAGCTACTAACAGATGAAATCTTAGTTGGGTTTAATTACTCTACTGTAGTTTTAATGCGGGGGCTGGGTGTCCAGCTCTTGTAGTTTGTGCAGTTCTGTTCTGTTCTCTTCGAAATAACTCGACTGTTTTCCAGAGGTTGCACGCAGCAAACTCTATCCCTAGTCACTCCTCCCGGGTTTGAACTTCAGAAATCTTTGTAGGAATCCCATGTCTTATCAGCTAGAGCATCCCCTTCCTCCTATTTGTTTTTAGCATATTCCTCCCTCTGTGAAAGCACTGTGATTTTATCTCGAATGTCGAATGTTTGAATTTTAAGTTGGAGCTCAAAGCTGTGAAACATGATCAGGCTTACTTTGAGCATTCGAAGGTTTAATTGGTTTGATTTCCTTACATTTCTATTCATTAACCGTCAAGTATTCTAGTCAAAAGTTTGATCTGATTTGCTTTCTTCAGAAAACAATTTCGTTGCTTTTGGGAAATTCCTATCCATAATCTGACCAGTTTGGTTTGATTTACCTCCAAACTCAAGCAAAATTTGGGGCGTGTATGAACTTGATTTCATCAGGAAGTTTTCATTTCAGGAAAAGGCCAGAGGCCTAGATTGCTAGACCTAAAGCCCAACCACAGCTTGATAGACATTGATGTCATGACCAATGACTTATTACTATTGTTGCCGTTGTTGTTTATCAGAATAAGTATTGGTTGGTGGTTACCCATTCTTCGTGATAAAGACAATTAGACCGAACAGATTTAAGATTGAGAGTGAGTCTAGGAATACAATAAGTATCGGGAAGAGAGGTGTTTAATTTGAAATTGTTCCAATATGTGTTACAGTCATGAGAGAACCATTGGTAGTTTGAATTGATGGAGTATAACTATCATGACGTTTGGTAGGAAAAAGAGTGGAACCAGGTGTTATGTGACTGCAACAGGCAGAGTCAAAAAACCAAGATGAATTATCTTGTGTGACTGATAGAGAGGGTGGATTACCAAAATAAACAGGGACTTGTTTGAGAATTTGTTCTATCTTAGAAGCAGAGAATTTCTCAATGGGAGCAGTGGATGATGAACCTTTAGTTGTAGTGGCAGTGACTCTAGAAGAAGTACCATGTGATGTGTATTGTTGGGAATATCTGTTGGGATTTTGAAAACAATCACGTTGAAGATGACCGGGAGCTTCCTTATGACAAAATCGACAAACTCGAATCGGGCATTCCAAGAGAATGTGTCCTGGTTTCTTACAGTAATTGCAAATTTTCTTAGAAGATCTATATGATTGATCTTTGTTATTGGACTGAGGTCCTTTGACAGTGGTAAAGGCAACATTTATAGGAGTTGGTTTGCGAGGGGCAAGATGAGTTTCTTCTGAGAGAAGTTCAGTAATAGCTTGATCCAGAGTAGGTAAGGGACTGCGATGAAGAAGAGACGCATGAACATGCTCAAAATCATTAGTGAGGGACATGAGAAAAAGAACCAAGTGTTAACGATCTCGATAGTCAGAAAACTTTTCAGCACTAGTGACATCTATAAATTCTGGTGTGCGGAAGCTAGCGAGTTCATCCCAAACATAGTGCATTTCAGATAGGAAATTGTAGATAGATTGTCCAGGTTGTTGTTGCATGCGATGTAGAGTGCTAAGAAGATGGTATTGATGAGATAGATTTGCAGTAATTTAATGTTTTTCTAAAAACCCCACGAAGTGATTTGGTAGTGTTGAATCTACCAAACTAGAGACTGATGAAGTGAGCACATGTGCTGCGAATCCAGATGATGATTTTATGGTTGTTTTTATCTCAGTTCTCAAGACGATCTATGTATTTGGTGTTGTCTTCCTCATTTATCTTCTCTGGTTCAGTGATATCTCCAGTTACATAGCACTGAAGTTACATAGCGCTAAGATAAAGAGAGAGAGTGAGAGACAATACAAAGAAAAGAAAATTGTATTGAATGTTGTGTTTTGTTTACAAGAGAGTGCACTGTATTTGCAGCCTAGACAAATGGGTGGCTTTTCTTCTGTAACCAATCTGGGATAGATATATTTATTATGTAGACTGAGAGAATGTTTCTCTTCCTAGCCAACATGGGACACATTATATACATTAACATGTTAAGATAAAGAGAGAGAGAAGGAGAGACAATAAAATTAAAAAGAGAGAGAGAGAATTGTATTGAATGTTGTATTTTGTTCACAAGAGAGTGCAATATATTTTATAACCTAGACAAAGTGGTGAGTTTTCTTCTCTAACCAATGTGGGATACACTATATACATTAAGAGCACCTCTAAATAAAAAAAATAAGTGGTAAAAACTAAATTCTAAAAGTTTTAGAAAGATATGTCTCAGTAAAAACATCAATAATTTAATAAGCAAATATAACTGAGAATAATCTAATAGTCTCACAAGTAATATGGTGTTATATAAAGTGATAATCAATCTTAATATGTTTTGTGTGTTCATAAAATATATTATTATTATAAGTAATTTAAATAGCAATTTGATTATCGTAATTAAGTGACACCCATGTCTTAAAGTGGCCAACAAAGCCAAAAAAGTTCTTAAATTATTTCAACAATTGCACACTACTTAATTTCTATGCTGGATCGAGCAACAACTGTTTGCTTTTTGTTGTGTCCAAAAAATAAGAGAATAAACAATAGCTAGCGGTGAATCTATGATCAATAAAATCACATGTCCACTCAGCATCTCAAGTGACGAGTGAGCATTGAAATGGAGACCATGAATCAGTGTCCTTTTAATGTACCTGAGATAATGCAAAGCACAACTGCATAATGGGGTGTACTAGGAGCATAGAGAAATTGACTACGTATTTGGTGTATCCATTATTTTTCCCACTCAAATGTTTGATGCTTGCCTGCTGTCCGTGCGGGAATATATCCAGGTAAATGCAACTTGCTTGTTGTCCACCGTAGAAAAAACTCAATTCCATGAGCTCAACGAAGAATTCAATTCCAGCCATGATGAATCTTGCATAAAAGATTTTCTACATACATGAATTAGAAAGCTGGTGCTTTTCCACTTACATCGAGGATATTTTAAGGTAATTTCAGTAGTCTCAAACTCCCCCAGATGTCTTTGGATCCGTCAGAGCGTAGTTTGGACGGAATGGTCCAAATGTTAGCCATAAATCTTCCTGGGCAAAGATAAATCTTCAGGGAAAAAGCAAGGCGGGAGACAATTAATGATATCTTGTTATCTGTATTTACATATCTATCTCACGTTAAACACTTAATCAATCCAGAGATTTAGTCATGAAAATGACAGTTAAACTGAGATTTCTAATTCCCTTTTGACTCCCAATTGTTTTTAGTGTTCGAACAGAACCAAGAATAAATATAATAGGCAGATGTAAATCTCATTAATCCCAACAACGAGAAGGAATCCAAACAAGGGCAATCATAAATAAGAAACACAACATCTTCAGTATTTTGGATTTTAGCTGACTGAGCATAATTTATCAAATCATAAAAGATTATGGGCGGCGACGGTGGAGATAGTGATAATATTAAAGGAATGAAAGGAAAGCTGATGATAATAACTTAAGCAGTGAAAAGACTATTCAACTTACCGAGATAAATTCTTAATTTTTTTTATTTTTAATTGGATTTCTGTTAGAATTTTTATTTTTGTGGGATATTCAGCCCCGTAATTTATTTAAGATTAATTTTATAAAAGTAAAATCTAAACTTGAAAAGCAAACCACATCTTTATCCAGGAACCATAAAATTATAAAATAAAATCCAAACTTTAAATCTATACATAAAATAATAGAAATCCCCCATGATTTATGAAGTAAAAATCCATGAATTGCATTGAAAAACAAAATCACAACTACACTAAAAAAAAACCAGGTGGAGGTGGGTTGAGGGATGCTCAGTCTCTTGTCTGGGAACAGAGCCAAGCTAGCAAATGCGACGTGCTTGTTGTCCACCATACAAAAAAACTCAACTCCACGAAAAGTCTCATCAAGATCAATTCCACCGCTACGGAGCATGCGTGAACATTTTATTTGCACGTGACGAAAAAGCCTAGTGCTTTTCCACTCATATGCCGTGTTTCTTGAGATTGATTAGCTTTTGCTTCAATGAATTTGAATTATTTATTAAAACGCCGTCTGTTTTGTTTTTTCCATTAAAATGAAGTGAAGTGACACATTGCTAATGGCTTGCAGCTATGCAAAACGATGTACACGCATCCAACACCATGGTAGGCTTCAAGCTTACTTTAGCTCAAAGCCGTCCATCGTGGGTGGTGAAATCACGCTTTCTTTGACATTTTCTGCAAAATTTATCCATTAAAGCAAATTCCCTGAATTATGAACTACAAAGGGTAAATTTATATTATGCTTCAAAACCTATCTCCAAGTACAGTTCATGGAGGTAAGAAAGCACCCAAATACGGTAATAACAAGCTTTTGACCTCAGTTCCTCCTCCCTTTTCTTTTCTATTGGAAGATATGATCTTACACTGCCCAAAATCTAAAAAATAATAAATAAAAATTCACAGCTAGTTTGCTATTTGGGCATGTGGAATTCTCAGCCCAGCACATACCTCGGTCTGTCCCAGCGTGCCTTTCTATGTATTTTTTTTCCATGAGCCACGCACACAATTTTCTACTACACGCACAAACAACTCTTCATATTATGTAGAACAAGTATTATTTTTAAGGTTGTTAATTTCGTTTTGTTAGTATTTTGTTTTAGAATGATAAATTTGGGTTCCAAAATATTTCAATGTTTCATTTGATCTTGTATTGCATGTTTGTGTGTGTATAATTCAAAATATTGTCTAAAAAAATTATAATTCAAATATAAAAATAAATTAACTTTAAATTATACAATACAAACATGATATCAACCATCTAAATATAATTTTAATATTTCTAAATAGTTAAGATTCAATACTAATTAGAACATAAACTTAAAGTAATTAAACACAGATAAAATATTAAAATATTAAAAAAATAAAAAAATAAAAGGTCTTAATACAAAATAAGCAAAAACCAAACATCATTGTCATACTTTTATCCTTAATGAACTTTAATAATCACTACTTTTCTACCATTTTTGTTTGTTTATTTCATTGAAATAAATTCACATTTATAGGCAATTCATGATAAGAAACTGAAAGCGGATAATACTGATGACGATGACACCAAAATGGCTCAAATGGTTTGCTCCCTTGAAAACTGTGTGTGTGCAGTGCATGGTCTGCGGAAGTCAAAGGTTAGATTTAGGATCCAGAAAAGATGTGATTTTGGTTCAGGTTCTTCTTGATGCCAGAGGACGCAAAAGAATTCTGATATAATAGTGGCTAGGCAACCTCTGTTAGGTGTTGCTTTTAGAGGATTTTTGTTTATGGGTAAAATCCAATCCAGTATGTGTGTGTGTGTGTATATATATATATATATATATATATATATATATATATACACATTACTTTTAACGTACGTATGAATTAGAGCTTAATCCTTCTAGCACTAGTTAAATGTGTTAAGCTCATGAATTGGGAGGCTGAAACTGCACTTTAAATTTCAATTGCAAATGGAAATGCCATATTTCCGAATTCAAATCATTTGACGGTATGAATTGAGGGCTGATCTGCAGTTTTACTGTCTGAAGGGTTGGAGTTGCATGTTTTGTGCTATGAAAATTCTGCTAGCAAGTGCCATTCCGGCTGATATCAAAATAAAACTGAAAATCTTTTTAATAATATTATTTAACACTAATATTTTTATTAATGGTATAAATAACATAATATCGTACCAATAAGCCACCATGCATGATTAAGAACTTGTTTGACAGTATGGTTGTGGATGTTTTTTAAATAACTTTTCGTGCTAAAATGCATGTCAATAATATTTTTTTTATTTTTAAAAAATTATTTTTAATATCAGCACATCAAAACGATCCAAAATGTACAAATCATATTAAATTTTAGCAAATAAAATTTAAAATTTTTTGGGAACATGGGTTGAACCGTGTTTCCAAATATGCTTCGAGTACATCAATTTCTCGCTAATAATACACCTCTTTCTTCATTATAAGATTTCAAGATTTTATATATACACTCTCAATCATCAAGGAGCTTCACTTAGACGTTTTAAGTTAGGTGTGACAACGACATACATTAACGTTTTAATCATAAAAAATCAGTCATGTCATTATTCTAGGGTATAAAAATTGTTCATGTCATTCTAGATCATCAACGTAAGCCATGATGTTATAATTCTAGACCCTAGACTTTAATTTTCTCTTCATGTATTTATTTTCACACACACTACACTTGTCTTACATTTTCTAACTTAAACGTTAAAGGATATCTTATTCCAAATAGAAACTTGTTTTTTAAGGTAAATTTCTAGTCTTTCGATCAAGTCTATTAAATATCAGTCTAGTCACTCCATTAATCTAACTAGGACATAATCATGAAAAGTTCATATTCTATCTAATTTTTTTTCTTTTACTAGTTCATCATGATTATACAACTTATTATTATTTTTTTTACAAAATAATATCATCAGTTCACTGGAAAAGAAAAGGCAACAATAACCATAACTTGGTACGCACAATTTAGCCCCAGAAACACCTCATTGTCTATTTGGATACTCCAAATCTCGATTGGAAACAGAAATTAACAATAAAAAAAAAAAGAGGAACCCATTACCAAATGATCGAGGGGGCACATGGGAAGAAAAGAACAAAGAACTGTACTTGACGATAGATGGAAAAAGCTATAGCATCCTATTCTCTGTATGCATTTTGATTCACCAAGTATATATATATATATATATACTGTTAATTTCTTTCTGCCCTTTGTAATTGTTCGTGCATCACTAGGAATCCAACCGCACAAAAACTTTTACCTTTTCGTACAAAGGGGAAAACAAAGTAAAAATTAGATGAGCAACTCCTGGGGTAGGGATGCTAGTTTTTGCTCTAAAACTTCTAATTCGATGCTTTATTTGATAATTAGAATAAATAATCACGGGTCCAATAAATTTTCAGCTTTCAATCGGTAAAAATGATCTGAGCCCATTCTTTAAATCTCATTATGTATTTTAATTAAATAGTCAAATAAATATCATATACTGCTATAATATATCTGGAAACAAGATCTCAAATCACTTTAAATATTAATTGAAAGTAAAATGATGTATGCACAGTTTCTTTTTGTAATTGAATGCGTTTTAAAAATATATTTTATTTAAAAATACATCGAATTAATATTTTTCATAGCTAGTATTTTTTATAGTTTTGATTAGTTGATGTTAAAAATAAAAAATTATTTTAATTTATTTTTAAATAAAAATACTTTTTAAAATATCACGCACCAACATACTAAACACATAATTAAATGTGAAATCAGGGTATATAATCTCTAATAATAGGCAATAAAAATGCACTGTTTCTTTTTTTCATTACATGAATTTTATTCGTTACTAAAAATTAAAACAGATATGGAATGGCAAACCGAATTAAGAATATACAAGTGAAAAACCACATTTATAATGACATTATATGTCATAAAAATTCATTAAAGATCATTTAGTTTATAATAAAACTAGTTATTTGAATCGCGCTTGTTAGATTCATTAAAAAATATACAAGCTTTTCAAATATATTTTTTAAATTAATTATAAATAAAAAATGCCTATACATGTATTTATTTAAATATATCAAGAATTATTTGTTTCGATAAAGGCAAAACACAAAGTTTCAATAAAATGAAGGAAAAAGATTTACGTAGCTGATTGAAATTTTTTTAATAAAGTAAATTAAAGATTAACCGAGTTGGGTGGAGCTAGGTTACTGAAGATTCTTGCATTGGATCTCTCTACAACAATCTCGAAGATGAAGGCAGGCAGAGCATTTCTAGTGTTTAGCTATTTCTACTTTCTCGTGTGATTAGAAAATGATGTCGTGATAGGCATGCGAAGGACCTTCTTCTTTTTTGTCTGTGTGGGCGACCCTTGCCTGCCTGCCTGCCTGGATCTAGTTATTCTCAAAATGGAAGAATTCAAGCCACGGATAAACGTAAACTCATAATTAGCTGCATCAAGAACTGCAAAGGGGAACCAAATATAGAAGTTTTATCTGAAACAGAAAGACTGAACTGGAGGAATGGATATGGGCAAAAATTAATAAGAGCCTAATAAATGAGGTGTTCATGACGAACATCTGTGCCTCAAGTTAAATTAGGACAACGCAGACAATGAGATAAACGAATAAAGCACCGCAGTTTCCTAAGGAAGGACCAAAATTAACCTTCTCTATATGGAATATTCTATCCAATCTCTGGAGCCTTCCCTTTCAGCATTAAGAATATGCTTTTCCTTTAATAAACCAAAAAAAAAAAAAAGATTTCTCTCTTCTTTTTTATTTTATTTGTTTTTGCATGTGTAGCCCTTTAAATACCACCTCCATATCTTGCGTACATACATACCTCAAGCACCCCTGTGTGTTAGAAACAAACCTCACAATCCCTTTTGTGTCCGCTCTTTCACTCTTGAAGAGGAATGGCTCTAAAAGCTGCTCATGTCTCCGATGTTCCAAAACTTGATCAAGTCCAAGAAAATGCAGCATTGGCCCTCTGTTCTTCCCGATTGATCACTCAATGTAAGTAACTCTTGATCAATCACCACCTTGCATTCTTGATCTATATTCTTTTCTTTCTTAAGAAGAAAAAGCATGAGTTTCTTTTCCTTGTTTAATCGATGATCAGGTGTGAATATTGAGGGAAGTGATGACACCAAGCGAGGATTTAAATTCGGAAAATTTGTGGTGATGGGACATAGAGGGAGTGGAATGAACATGTTACAATCTTGTGATCGGAGAATGAAATCCATCAAAGAGAATTCAATTCTCTCCTTCATTTCTGCTTCCAAGTTACCTCTGGATTTCATTGAATTCGACGTTCAGGTAAAAGATTAATCAAAATTGTTCATCTTCTTCTCTTTATAACCAACTTTGTTGGTATATCATTGTTATCACATGCATGAATATCTGGGAGGGACAACCAACAAAATAAGAAAAAGTTGTCAGGTTTCTTCTGTCTCCATTCGCCTCAAAACTGACGCAGCTTTTCATCAACTTGTTTTCTTGTTGTCACGTCTGTGGTCGGGTTTGCTGGCCTGGTTCATTGGATTTTGTCTCTTCTTTCTTGTCCGTTTTAGTATGATGTCTGTCTAAAATTACACGTCGTTGGTTGCGTTTTGGTGATCTAGAATGCGGCTTCCTCACTTTTGTCCAGGTCCATCTAAAGGATTTATGGCCGAGAATCGTCATGGGCTTTTGTGAATGCTTACCCATTTTTACTACATTCTCTTTTCACTCATTCAATCCAAGAAATTTTGTCCACACTTGAGATGAAATTTTGTCCCCACAAGACCTCTATCTCAAAGCCCCAAGACCCTTTTTTTCATGTTGATTTTCTGTTTGTGCTTGACTGTAAAATTTAGAATCTCAATTGAGGGTACTGATTAGTTTCCTTCTGTTGGTTTGTTTTGCCTTCTCTTGATTTTACTATTAGTGAGCGAAGATCCTTTTAAAAGGAACTGTAAACAAAAAAAAAACTATATACCACCATATTTGTTGTAGGTGACCAAAGATGACTGTCCAGTCATTTTCCATGACAACTTCATCCTCACTGAACATAAGGTTAGTCCTTTTTAACCCTAGTTCTCTTCCCATTGTTTTAGTCATTATAACTGAGCTGTTCAAAACTGATTATTTATCTGTGTTGGCTATTGTTTTTCAGGGAGAACTTATTGAGAAGAGAGTTACTGACCTCACTTTAGATGAATTCCGTTCATATGGACCCCAAGATGAAGTTGGCAGTGTATGAATCATTTCAGGCCTTGAACCTTGTTTTTAAGGATGATGTATATTAACAGGCACTAAATTGTTATAAAATTACAGGAGGGGAAGTCCTTATTTAAGAAAACAAAAGATGGGAGAATCTTTGAATGGAAAGTTGAAGAAGATGCTCCTTTTTGTGCACTGCAAGAGGTTTTCCAGAGAGTCGATGATACCATGGGCTTTAATGTTGAATTGAAGTTTGATGATAACATAATCTATAAAGAGGAAGAACTAAAACATATTCTTCAAGTAATTTTACAGGTATTTACTCCTGCTTGTCTCAGCTTTTCGTTGTTTAGTAAATTTGATCTTCGCAATTAGTAATGGCTAACGTGCACTAAAATTTCATGAGCAAGGTGGTGTTTGAGCATGCCAAGGAGAGACCTGTAATGTTCTCAAGTTTTCAACCTGATGCAGCTCTGTTGATGAGGAAATTGCAGAGTACCTACCCTGTAAGATTGCTTTCTCATTGGTGTTTTCACTAAGCTAATTCGATCTAGGACATTTGACGTCTGTATATAATTTCTTTCCTTGGGTTCAAAATGAGTCTTGGTTGTTCGAATGATCTTGATGGTCTTTACTAATGTTGTAATCCAGGTATTTTTCCTAACTAATGGAGGTTCAGAAATATACACGGATGTGAGAAGGAATTCCTTGGATGAGGCCATTAAGGTTTGCACAGAGGGTGGCCTCCAAGGAATAGTATCCGAAGTCAAAGCTGTCTTTAGAAATCCAGGAGCAGTAACAAGAATTAAAGAATCTAAGCTTTCCCTGATTACCTATGGCCAATTGAAGTAAGAATTGCCTACTTTACATTCTTTCAAAGTAGTAATATATTCCCTAAATTTTGAACCAAAAGTTTTTCATCGATTTTAGTTTATCTTAAAAATATTTGCATATTTGCAGTAATGTGCCAGAGGTGGTACACATGCAACACTTGATGGGCATTGAAGGAGTGATTGTTGACCTAGTTCACGAGATCACAGAGGCAGTCTCCCATTTTGTAGACTCTGCCAAAGATAGTGAAGAATCGGGCTTGTTTGCGGAGGAAGGGAAGATCCAAGTGAAAACAAAGCCTCGATTTTCAAGTGAAGAGCTCTCATTTCTGATGAAGCTGATATCTGAATTTATCCAGTCTTGAAAAGGGTTACATCTGCCAGTATAGTTTAATTCCCATAGCATCAAACAACTTTGGTCTTGGAAAGGATGTGCCCTTCCCTTCCTTCTCCATGTCTTAGCGTGTACATTATTATATCCCTTTCATCTCATGCATCATTTGTAACTTGTAGGTACAAATCAATCACCATCTTTAGCAGCCCTTTCCATGCTAGAAGCTGTTGGTTAGACTATAGTTGTTTGGAAAGCTTTGAAGTTAAACCACTTCAAGCTTTTATGTAAAATTGAAATGCATGTTACTACCATAGTTATGAAAATCTTCTTGTAATTTGTCGGTAACAGCAGAATTGATCGCAAGAATTTTGTTCTTCTTTTTAATCCTAGTTCAATAATCGGATTCTCTCTCAAAACAATGTAGTGTTTTTTGGTATAAAGTAAGAGGCTAAACGCTAAGAACATGAAACTACATGGGAAGCTTGACGGCCTATAGCAACACCTACAATATGTCGGTACAAAAGATTCGATATTCTTATGTATGAGAAGTTTTAGAAATTTAAATATTATCTTTATAATTTGTTTCTTTATTTAGTTTAGGAATTCCTATATTAACTATAATTTATTCTTGAGATTTTTTCCTCTTTAAATATTAGGGTTCAGATCTTAATATAAATAAGGTTTTGGCTTGTATTCTCATATGAATAAAATTAAATATTTTAATGTTTTCTCATTGTTGTAAATTTGCTTGCTCTTTTAAAAGTTTTGATATTGGTAAGAGTTTTGAATCATAACAAATATTGTGGATTTTTTAGGGTTTTAACTAGTAACAAATATTGTTATTATTCGTTTCTCTGCTACATCAGACAATATTAAATTTAATAATTCCTAGTAGATTTTATCATGTATTGTCAAATCATAATGGTTAGAGATCATAATAAACGAGTTCATTATGGAAGACCAACTGAAAAGATGTTTTTTGAGATGCAAAAACAATTTTTTGAAATTAATTATTGTATTTGTAATTTTATTTTATTTTTTTAGTTTAGAGATCCCTATATTAACTATAATTTTTTCAAGGGATTTTTTCCTCTAAAGATTAGGATTTAGACCTAGGATTGTTTGGCTTATATTTTTACCACCCATGAATGAATAAAATTAAATATTTTAGTGTCTTCTCATTATTATAAGTTTGTTTGGTCTTTAAGAATTTTAACTCGTAACACTTTGTTATTTGTTTTTCCGACTACATCACATTTTTACTAGTGAAGAATTAAAATAATTAACAAAAATCTAAAAGGTGTGGTGAAAAACATTATTCTCTCATACAAAACAATGTGAATTGGAACAATGTTTTTCTTTTTTCTTCATTTTAGTTTTTTTTTATGGTTTTTTTTTTAATTTCATCATTCGATATTATATTGATCAGGACTTTGGAATTTGTGATTTGTTTCAATTTATTTTTTTCTATGGTTATCAAGGTCTAAAAAATATCTGAACATCAAGTTAGTACTCGATTTCACAAAAAAAAATATCAATTTTAGTGTTTGAAAAATAAGGAGATCAAAATTGAAACAAAGAAAAATGACAGCCCTTTTGATTTTATTTTTTTAAAATATTGTGTCAACTCCAGTCCTCAATTGTTTTGATTTTGGTCATCAAATTTATTTTTTTTTGATCTCATCCTTCATAAGCTATTCCACTTTATTTTCTGTCAATGTTTTTTTTTAATCATATTATTAAATCAACCGAGCTTATATAACGTAATAAAGTGAATAATTCATGTCTCAAATCTTTCTTGCTTTTAAAAAAATATTAGCATTGTCCCAATATTTTTTTTACATTAAAATCTTTGAATCGATTCATAACATAGCATGAGCATCAATCTAGTAATAACTAATTGTTGGGCTTTAAGGTTGAGAAAGAAAAGTTTGGTACTACAAACCAAGTTTTATATATATATATATATATATATATATATATATATATATATATATAATCCGGAAATAAGAGGAAAAAAAAGTTTTGTTTGGTATGAGAATGAATTTTTTTTCTTTTACATGGTGATTTATTGGTATTTATATATGTATAAATCATGTAAAATTACACGGAGTAGATGGCAAAAAAAGAAAGATTGGGTAGCCTATTTTAAGAGTAATTATGTAAGCTAAGATAATAGTTTTAGATGATGGATAATTACCCTATTGATTTAGAAATGATATAATCAGTTAGTCCAACTTTTAGGCATGAACATGCCTGCTTAACACCATCTAACTAGCTTAATTATAGTAAGGAGATCATATTAGTATGACCCATACATAAAGTTGCTAGATAAATAGGAATCCAAATAGTTAGATCACTCTCTAAACAGAGCTATCTAAGGTGGTGATGGTATTGGTTCGGGCATGAGCCTTCCAAACCCAATTGTTAAGATGGTGAGCCAATAAGACAACGTAAAAGACCATGTGGTGCTTGGATCCCACTGGACATTGGGTCAAGGTTGTGCCCGAATCCAATAAAAAATTATGTTCAAGATAGTTTGTGTGGCCTATAAAGCCTTGGGCAAGTTGGTTCATGAGTCTGCCTCATGGAGGTGGAACCTCTAGGCTCAATCCTAGACCGAAACCTAAACTCATGTCTGTTTAGTTGGGCTCATCCTCTATTAAAGTCAGACCCATAAATATGTAGAATAAAAAGAAATTATAATAGATAAAACATTAATAAATCAACAGCCAATGTGCACTGTAAAGATCTATGTTTGTAAAATGAACGCCAAAAACGGGAAGTGTATTGAATGAAATTGGTAACGGTGAATATGTTTATAAGAGGTCAAAATTGGTGACCTGATTAATTAACAACTGGAAATGGGTATGCTTTTTTTTTTAATTTTTAAAGAGATATTCTCTCTTGACTGGAAAAAAAAGAACAAAATTAACTTTTATATCAATATAAAAATTTCCAAGAATTTAGAATCAGACTTGAGTTTTTATCCTTTTTAACATTTGAGTCCTTTGTTTTTTTAATTTGGTAATTTTATTACAATTTCAAAACCAAATCTAGCTAAATAGAAGGACTGGGCCGGGTTTTTTTTGTCGAGGAAAAAAACACTAGAGACAGAGCCAGCCAGGAAGGAAGGACTGGAAGTTCAAATTGGGCCCTGAATGAATTCTGTCCCAGGCTAGTCCTGGACTTTGGATTGAGATTAAGAGCCCAAGCTTTCCTAAAGCCTAAGTCTGGCTATCTAAGAATAGACCAATTTCACTCTACGAAGGCGCGGTTTCTTGATTAATGAATTAGGGCAGCAGCTGCATCTTCCCAGAAAAAGTGGTTGCCCAAGCAGCAACCCAGAAAAGATGGGAAAAAGAAAAAGCTTGACAGATGTAATAATTCGCTTATAAAGATGGAAATTGTAGCATGGAATATGAACATCTTTTATACGTTAAGATCGATAATAAAGCCAGCCAGTTCGTTCAGATACCCCCTCTTCTTTAGCTTGATCAGAGCCTTTTGAGGAAGTTTCTTTGAAGGGTACTTACTGTTAATATTGCTGCTTCACGGGATGCTTCATTAGATTCCAAGCTTTAAAACTTAATTAACAACTTGTTAACAGTAGATAATAGACTAAAGTAAGGTACGTTTCGAGTACGATTTGTCACGCTACAACGTTTGAAGAGGAGTGTAAGAGATTTCTTTATGTCCCATCGAATCTGGTGTGCTACGCTCAATCAAATCAACCAAGAAGAGTAGTGATTTAGTCTTTTAAATTTCATTAAATAAGTTGGAATTTTCCATCTAGTAAATATACGTGTAGCGTCTTAAATTTGGATATTACTTAAACCGACTGGCCACCGCTCCATGCGGCTGGTCTGGTCTTTGCGGCGTTCTTTGACACTGGCTTCCACTCACAATAGAGTCACTTGGAATATTTTGCAGGAGCATTGAAATCTTCACATGCTTACAAAATCGTACTTGTCTCCTGAACTATGTAATCCAAGATTTCTTTGCTTAAACAACTTTCTTTTCTTTTCTTGTCTTTCTATTCCTTCTTTCTTACAGTATGCTCAAAACTCAAGCATTAACAAGCGCTAAAGAGGCCCTGGAAAAACACTGTAGCTACATACCCATTTGCACTGTTTACTGAACAGTGCAACAATGATTTTGTCTTAATAAAAAAAAAAAACTTGACACCACGTATAAAGACAAATAAATCTTTTATTATCTTAATTGCTCAATAAAATAACAAGAAAATATTATTAGAAGAAATAAATTTGAAAATAGCGTCAAATGATTTTTGTTATTATCAAAATAGTTTTTTTATTATTGTAATGTGTCATCTTAGGGATAATTTAATATTTGCTCAAGTATAAAAAATAATGAATTTAAAAAAAAATTGTTTGTTTTTCAGGTTATAATTGTCACTGTTTTTTTATTTGTTGTCATTATATTTTTTTTATCATTGAATTAAAATAAAATCAACTTATTTAACCTCCTCCATCCATGCACAAGGCTAGTTGCCACTAAGAATTTGAATATTTTCCTCTGTAATAATATCATTGAAGAGAGAAATAACCCGTGCAATTTAGCAGCGAAATGAATGTGAGGCAGTGGCATTGATTAAGTTAATTTGCGCTGCTGAACCAAAGAAATCTCTAGCTTTAATTTTAGGAAGGCTGGTAGTTAGGAGGAGTTTATAATTGATATACAACTTTTCCTTTCCAGTGAATTAAATAAAATGGAGTACGCAACACTTCTGATGTGCGCGCTATAAATGCATATATAAAGAGAAGCTTGCCAAACCAAAATTGCAAAATTCAAGCAATGATCGAACATCACAAGTTAATGAAGAATTTAGCAACGATCAATTTCAGAATATATATATAGTCCTTTCAGTTTGCTTGGTCGCACCCGGCGGCCAGTTGCTAAATTGGATGGAACCCTATCCTATGCGTCCCAACCTTGCGGCCACGAGTCTGATTGAAGCTTATTCACGAAAGTGGCATAGACCCATAGAGGATGTCTATTTTTTTATGCAATTTGTGTGGTCCTAGTCTGACTTTAATTATGTTCTTGATAGGGCACCCAAAACCCTGTCTTGCCTGTTAGTGAAGAAAGGCAGCTATTCCCTGTTCTATTCTATTCCATTCTCTTGATTTTATTGACATGGCATATCATTTACAATGCCCTCTATGGCTTGCTTCTGGCGGGTTGACAAATACCCTTTAGCGTTAAATTGAAGAAATTGTGCGCAAAAAACACCCCTTCGAAAAAGCAATGACCAGTTAAAGGTAACAGCGTCAATAATATTGAACAAATCGACAATATATGCGTGTAGAATGTATTGTGCCCTTGGGTCAACTTCGAAATCCATTGCGACTTTGAATTTCTCAACCCCTTGTTCTAGAATTTCAATCGCGATGGAGGTTTCTCTACTTTTGTAATCGTCAAAACACTCATGTATTGACATATTGTTTATGCTCATAAGTTTATTCGTTTATCATATGATTGCTTATAGCCACCTTTAAACTCCATGATAGCATTATTCATTCAATTTCTCTTTTGTGTCTGAGGGGGGAATTGGAGTGATGAAGGCTCCACTCTAAACATGGCATATGATGCCAAAAGTTAAAAAAAAAAAAAAGAGGGGGCATGATATAGAAATGATTGGTATAAAGGCCTAGAGCACTAGCAGTAGCTCGTTCTTAATCACTTCCACATCCCTTGAGCGAGTTGCGGCTCTTTTCGGTTAATAATTAAAATGACAAGATTAGCTTATAATGTCTTTGAAAAGATGAGCTTATAGTGTTCTTGGTTCGACTAGTTATATTTTATGCTTCAAGAGGATCCATGTCTGAGCACTGTTTAATTACATTTGAAGAGCAAGTTCGTTTACATTTGAAGAGCAAGTTCATAGTATGAATTAAGCAGTGAATTGTGCTATCTTATTAAATAATATAGATTATATTTTAAAATCCCTTCTAACTATTTTTTAAATCTTTTTATAAAGATGTTTTTTCAATACTATATAAAAAGCTTATTGACCAATCGATGATAGATTTGAATTCCATCATTTTCATTCTATTTGATAAGATTAAATACAATGTAGTGGTGAGTTTGAGTAATTTTTAAATTTAAAAAATTTTAATTGAAGTGAATATATTAAAAAATAATATAAATTATTTATTGATACATCATCAAACAACTTAAAAAACAATCCATATACAGCAGCAGCAACAATGACAACTTCTTTTCTTTATACAAGTATAAAATTCTCAGATATTTTTACGAAAACCCAATTCAATATGTCAGCATTAGAACATGCAAGGTCTATGTGTGGTCCAATTCCATGGTATTCAAATGCTTCCGAGGAGGGCAATCGTAAGAAGGTTCATTAAGCCAATACAAAAAAACTGTAAAAGACCCGAGAAAGAAAGAAAAGGCAGGAGAGGATGGCGAACCCAAAACCAAACTAAAGGGGCATATAATATTGGTATGAGGAAAAAAAAACAGATTTGGAAATTAATTATTATAAAAAGGAAAGCAGCACTCGAAGACATTTCCACTGAACAAAATATATATTACTCACAAGACAATAATTGCAGCCTTTGACGTTTCTCAAGTACTCCTTAAAACCCTCTTCAACCCCCACACGCAAGCTCCTTTGACTCTTGAAAACAAAAGGAAAGGGGAGGAGAGAGGAGAGATGAGAGAGGAGAGAGGAGAGGGGCAAAATATTAATCACAGCCGCAATTTAGCATACGAAAGCCAATTTTTCTTCCCATACAAGGTGGCTTAGCTCATTCGCTTGTAGGCATCCAAATCTTTATTTATTTATTTATTTATTTATTTATCCTTCCTTCTGCTCGAAAGATTTACTTTTCTTTCAATTTAGTCCTCAGCACCATTTAGAATAGTGGACAAAGAGTTCCCCCCCTCCATACGGAATCAGGCATCTTCATTTGTCAATGTTTGAGGCTCCAGTTTAACTAAATCTCAACTGTCCCACGTTAACTCGCACCTTCGATTATTATAATCCCCCAACCACCTTTATTATTTCACCACTACCGCCCTGAGATGCCATTGCTGTAGCTATAAATATATATATATATATATATATATATATATATATATATATATGTATGCTCCAGTATCTAATTAATTTATTAATGAAGACTTGTTTTTAAATGGGATGCAATCACTTCTAATAATAGTTTTGTTTAGTTTCTTATTTTGAAGTTTCGTGCTTCAACTTCTAATTGAAGCATATATATAATTGTTATTTTCGATTAATTTGATGGTTATGATTGGCTTTTGAACATTATTTTCGGACAACCAATATCCTAAAGTGCATGCCCATTGCATAAACACCTACTGCTTATCCTTCCACGTTACATTGTTACTTTCTGTGAAGATATTCTATACCGATGATCAGTATCGTGAGAACAACTATATCAGCAAGGTGATTAATTGTATATTAAAGGATTAAGTTAAGTTTAGGGGATATTTTAGTTCCTATTTATGAATGAAATAGCTGAAACCCCGAAACTTGTGGTTGTGAAAACTCGGTTTGAATATCTCAAATGCATACTATTTATTGCGATTTGGAATCTAGATCGGTCCGGCTTAGAAAAATAAAAAAATATATGTATTAATCTAACTAAAACCTAGTTATTCTGATTTTATTCTATTTTAATCCTGTATCGCATTAATTAAAAGGAACAAAGGCAGTAAAATAGCTTATGTTCCGTTACCACACGGAGAAAGAAAAAAAAAAGATGGGGGTAAAGCTAAGACAACAAGGAAGATGCAATGAAACAAACAGTATCGGGTTTGTAAGGTCACATTTGTCCTTTCGCAAAGATAATGACTCATGGAACGATTACTCCTAAATTTCTCCATCTGATCCGAACTAGTGAGACAAGAAGATTTAGGAAATCTGGAAATGGGGCATCTCCTAAAGGTGGCACTTTTGTCAGTTACCCTAAACCCGACGTGTGTGTTCGTCGTCTTGGAAGCAAGTAGGTCCCTTCTCTTTATTCCCCCACCCACCTCCCTCGAGGTCACAGCATGAATGAAGATGACGGGTATACCCTTTTCAAACCCATTAAGGTCACTGCAATGATAAAATGACGGATATACCCTTTTCAAATCCAGCCGGCGAGGAGGCTGATTTCTCTCATCGAAGAAAAAAAAATCCTGACATCTGAATCATTATAAAACAAGAGATAAGTTGTTAGTCAGGTACTGAGAATAAAAATCTTTTTCATATCTTAAAATAAAAAAAAATATTGTTCGGAATAAAGCTCGACTTTTTAACTCGGGTACTGGGTCATGTCATGTAATAACTTTGTTTTCAATATTTTTTTTTATAAACTCACTTAAATTTGTAGACACAGTAAAAATCTTTTTTCATATCTTAAAACAAAAAAAAATATAAACATTAAAAAAACAGTCAAATAAGCTAAAAAAACTGTTTAATAGTATGATAAATATTGTTTTTCAAAAGTATTTTTCTATTAAAAATAAATTAAAATATTTTTTTTATTTTTTTAGATTTATTTTTAATCTAAGGACATTAAAATGATATAAAAATACTAAAAATTTAATTTAAAAAATTAATTAAAGTCACAGTTTCAAAGAAACCCCAAACAAATCAATATTATATATAAAGGCATAGGCAAATGGACACTCCATAGGAAGAATATGGAGCACAATTGTCAATTTCCATGACCCCTCGGCCTCACAAATAAGGCCTTTTTGTACGAAATAATCAAGTTAGTTAAACACGCAATGCATTGCATTGCAACGCAACGCGTACACCCCATGATGTAATAGTACCATGCTCGTATCGGTTTATATGCTATTCTCCATTCAAAACCTAGCTAAAAGAAAAGGAATTGCGTTCAAATATTATGATAAACTATGTATGTACGTATCCCTTTTGCAATAATATTGGTTTACTTGATTATATTACACCGGGATCCATCGATCGATCTTTGTTCTACCTGTGCAAGCAAACTTTGGCGTTTGAAGATATTTAGCCTACTTGTGTGGCCATGTTTTTGTAATTCCTCATAAAAACATTAAGATATGTACATGCTAATTAAGGTGCATTTAATCGTGTTTATTGTAGTAATTAACAATCTTGACCAAACAAGATATATACTACACATCAAGAAAGTAATTAAGTCTCCAGCTCATAGGAAGTACATATAATTAGAAAATGATTGTTTTACAATCTATCTATAGAGTGAATTAATACACAAACTCCATAGGCCATGGAGTCGATCATCAAGATTTCTCTGTCGTTGATTTCCTTGGTATATATCAATGTCTTTGTGCATGTAACGACCATTACTAATTGTGAAAAATGGATAGCTAGGGGGGATGGTGCCAATCATTTTGAATCCAACATCCTAGCTGGGGGGAGTTAACATTTTGCCTTGCGCATGTGTGGTCGAAAGAGATCATTAATTAAAAATGTTAAACATAATATATATTATAGCTACAAAATCATATTTTGTGTTGCCAAAGAAACGTTTTGATTGTAATTAGGGGTGGAATAAAAAAAAAAAAAGAGGTCAAGATTAGAAAAAAAAAATTCTAGGGAGGCGAAACTTGAATTTCACAAGTTTTTTTGCTTAAAATTTATTTATTTGCCGCTATTTGCAATGCTTCTTTACAAATTTCATAAGATTTTTAATAATTGAACTCGTAAAAAAAAACATTGAATTATGCAAAAGAAGGAACATAGAAAGCAACATTGCCTTCCCTTTTTTAGCTAAAAGTACAGACATTTGATGAACGGCTTTAAGAAACCAGCGGCTAACAAAAATAAAAAATGTTCGAGACTATTACGTGGGGGTAGTTTGTACTTTCACCTTTTGCCATCAAGGCAAAACAGCAAGTGACCTCCAGCTGTATGCATGATGTGAGCTGACTTCAGCCCTGCGTGGCTTCAATCTTGTAAGAACCCTTTTCCGGCTCTTGTATTCTTTCTTGTTAAAAAGACCAAACTATCCCTGTGCGGTTACCATGACCGAGTTGTCCCCTTCACCGTCCAAAATGTTCTTAGCTTGTTTTCTTTGAAATCATTAGAAACCTATTTCTTATTATTATACTAATAAAAGGAAATAGTGTTTTTATGTGGAAATGTTATAACTGTAAGTTTTACCGTTTGTTTTTTTTACTGTAGCGGTATTGTAGTGACGGTAAAATTGTAATTTTTGAGTTTTTATAAAAATAAGTTTTTTTAAATTTGTTTTTTCTTTTATACGTGGTATTTTATTATTTTAAACTTGATCTATTTATTATTATTATTTTTATCTTTATTTTTGTGTAGTTTTTTTTATCTTTTTATATTTTTTTTGAAAAAAATTATTATTTTTTATTTTTTACACTTTGAATATTTATTACGGCCTATCTATATCATTCTTTTTGTTCTTCTTTTTATTCTTTTATAATTTTTTTCTTTACATTTTTTTTTTAAAAAATAATATACAAACACTAGGAAAATAGTATTTCACTGTAGCAATTGCAATATTGTTCTATTCTTTCACTATGTTGAAAATTGGCTTAAGATCTTACAAGTTTTTATCAACACATATGATCTTTACTATATTTTATTATATGCAAGCATTGACTTTTTGATTTATGAATATATTTTTTACTCGATGTCAGAAAAACACACTAATAACACCTACACATTAATTATTTTGCATTAGAAAAAAAATAATCAACCTGCAGCGAGGCGAGTTGAATAGACGCGTTAACACTTTGTTTTTTATGCATTTATTGGCACAAATGATTCTCGATGTATTTAATTAAATGCATGCATAGGCTTTTTGATTTATAATTATAATTTTTTAAAAAATAAAAAGCTTGCATTGTTTTGCCAAAAGAAATTATTCATGGGTTAAATAACTACTATATACTCGCACGCATCAGTGCATTAGCCGCTCCCCCGCCTTTGGGTAGCGCATGCGGCTGACTCCAGTGGTTTGAATAATGATTCTGCCACATCATTGGAATCATCTCATCATCCTCTTCTTTCCCAGGTGGCGCGTTTCCGGTGGTTTGAATTATGATTCCGCCACATCATTGGACTCATCCCGACATCCTCTTCCTTCCTGAGTGGCGCGTATATGGTGGTTGGGTCTAGTTTAGTGTCAATTTACTTTCTTTTTTTTCCTTCTGTTTCTTTCTAGGATTGTGTGTTGGTCATGCAAAGAAACATTTAATTTTGATATGTTTGTTTTTTTTTCAATTCCTCCTTAAACATTTAATTTCATGTAATTTTTATGTTGAATTTAGACCTAATTCTTTTAATTGTTATTTTTTTTCATTGCTTTTTTTATTGATTTTTTTTTTATCAATTTTATCATTCAATATTTGTTTGATTAAGAATCTTGTTTCTTGGTGTTTTTGAGTTTGCCTTTAATGGGATTATCCCGGTCTCATGACTCAGGTCGTAAATTTAAAATAATAACCCGAGTTGACTTTGGTCATCTCAATATCCTTGAATTGGAACTGACTGCAAAACTAGACTCAAACTTCTTGCATCTAATTTTTATTTAAAACCCGGCAATTATATTTTTTTTTTAATTTGAAAAAAATAATAGCAGCAACTTGATTCATTTACAGTATAGGCTCGTAATTTAAAAACCTTATCTTTCCCTTGCAAATTAAAACCAATAATTGCATTTGTTTCTTTCTCGAGAACACTTGTGACTGCTGAGCCCATCTGATTGATAATGAGGTGAGGCATCCATGCATGACAATATACACCCAAGCAATGCCTGTAGAGCTACAGGCTAAGGCTACACCATACTTTCCTCTCCTATACTTCTTTGCTAGCTTGCATTGCCTCTCTCATCATGTGATGAGAAAAGAAGGAAAGGAAAAGGAAAAGGAACCGTACGTTAGAGGGGAAGGGTGAAAAAGTGATTTCAGAGAATATAAAATTGAGAAATCGTAGGTGGAAGGGAAGAGGAAAGGGTTGAAAAGAGCTTTAACAGCATCGGTTATCCCCAGAGGCCGAACAGAACTAAGCTTAGTTCTTCGACACTTGTGGGTTCGGTTTAATTTATTAAAACTTGAAAACTTTTTCGCAGATAAACAAAAAAATAAGTGCTTAAAAGTCTTAAACGTTTATTATATCCTCACAACAAACAGTGTCAAAAGAAAAGAGTTTGAGTCTTGTCTACGCCATTGGAGTCGTCCTTATTCTGAATGACCCCCCCTCATCTCCTTTCCCTCAAACACACCCATTACTATAAAAGAAGCCACACTTTCCCTCTCAAATAGCCACACCTCTTTGATTCCCTCTCTCACCCTTTTCTCCTCTCTTTACATCTCTTTCTATACTCTAATAATTTTATCTATTGCTCTCCTTTTCTTCTTCTTCTTCTATTTGAGGCTCTTTGTCTAATATTCTCTTTATGTAAAACTTTAATGGGTTGTTACAACTATAAGAAGTGTGCATGAGTTTTTAGACTATAAGCTAGAATTGCGCAGCTCCAATAGCTGGTGGAGACATTTTCGAGCCACAAGGCACATACATACATATACAGTCTTTTTTTGTTCCTTTTGAAGTTCTTGTGAGGTGCTTTCATAAGGGTATGGAGAAGCTTAGTTTTGTTAAGAATGGTGTGCTTAGATTGCCTCCTGGATTTAGGTTCCACCCAACAGATGAGGAGCTTGTTGTCCAGTACTTGAAGAGAAAGGTGTTTGCTTGCCCCTTGCCTGCTTCCATAATCCCTGAAGTCGATGTTTGCAGGTCTGATCCTTGGGATTTGCCAGGTTAGTTATCACGATGCATAGACAGCAAGCACTGAAAGTTGAAATGGTATATTTATTGTAATTGTATCTTTGTAGCTAGGGTTCTTTGTAAAATTGTCAGTAGCAAAGGCATTTCTAAAGATAGATTTTCAATTAAAACCAAACTGCAATGTCATGTGGCTCACACTACTTGAGTAAACGAAGTTGCAAGAAAAATTACGAAGATAATTTCTACTCTGTTCTGATATATGGCGTTTGTGGGTTCAGGTGATTTGGAGCAAGAACGGTACTTTTTCAGCACCAGAGAAGCCAAATATCCCAATGGGAATCGATCCAACAGAGCCACAGGCTCTGGCTACTGGAAGGCAACTGGAATAGACAAGCAAATTGTGACTTCTAAGGGCCACCAAGTTGTGGGGATGAAGAAAACTCTGGTTTTTTACAGAGGAAAGCCCCCCCATGGCACTAGGACTGATTGGATCATGCATGAATACCGCCTTGCAAGCACTGAAACCACAGCCTGCAATACCCTGAAAAATAAAAATTCAACTCAGGTAGAGGTTTTACTGGGTACATTTTCTTTTCTACCAAGCTATTTTAAAAAAATTCATATCAGATCTTTAAAACCCATTTCCACTAAGATTCATCTCTCTGTTCCTGCAAAGTACAATTCCTGAAAAAGAAAAAACCTTGAGCACGTTTAACCACTTGAATACATTATTGTTGCTAACTCTGTTCATGCTTGCGGGTCAAATTGATCATTTCTGTCGAATTTTCTGCAGGGCCCTGTTGTGGTGCCAATGGAAAATTGGGTTCTATGCCGCATATTTTTGAAGAAGAGAGGCACAAAAAATGAGGAGGAAAACATTCAAATTGGCAATGATAATAGACTGCCCAAACTCAGGGCCACTGAGCCTGTTTTCTATGATTTCATGACAAAGGAGAAGACAACTGATTTGAATCTAGCTCCTTCCTCATCATCCTCAGGATCCAGTGGAATCACAGAGGAGGTGTCCTGTAATGAATCAGATGATCACGAAGAAAGTAGTAGTTGGAATAGTTTTCCTTACGTTAGAAGAAAACCATAGCTAGAATGCCCCTCTTAATTAGTCTTTAGTTCTTGTATCCGTATTTAGGGGTTCTGGCTTCTCAACCAGAATAGTCATCTTAAGCAATCTAATGCTTGTGTCTTTCGGTTTCGTCTCTCTCATCTGTGAGTGTATGGCTATAACAGGAAGGGGAATCACAAGAAAAGAAAAGAAAAACAAACCCGGCATTAACTGTTACCAGTAATGTAGAGAGGAAGTATGGATGTCAAGCTGTCAACAAAGGGTATATCACATATCGATATGTAATCAATCCCAAAATTTCAATGCTAGTGATATTTCTCCTTTTTTGCAAATGGAAACGTTTCTTCAAACAAGTTTAAGCAGCAATTTTACGCTACTCCATTAACCGTGCAGAGCTGATTCTTTGTCTAAAAGGCAAATGATTTTCAATGGAATAAATTTCAAAGTTATAGACAAGGAAAGGAAAGAGAGAGCATCTATATCTTATCAGAGTGGACTTTGTAAAAAGAAAATCCTTTCGCATGAGCATCAGAATATAAGAATAAGAGTAAGATTTTTGCAAGAATATCACCTCCACACCACACGAGGTTCCTCTCTCCCTTGTGGGAAAGGCAAAATTACTTGGCAGAACCAAATTCCTTGAAGCTATATCAAAATGGATCGAATCTCCAAGGATTCTGAACCTGTTAATTTCAGGGTTTTAAAAAAAAATTAGCACACTAAACTTAAAGTTTTTACATAATAACACCGTTTGAAAAAAAACTTGATAAAATAACACACTTTGACCTTATTAAGTTTCAGAAACGCGACATTTAATAAATATCACTATTAAGAAGCACGACATGTCTAAATGTCATGCTTTTAAAGCGGAACATCAATTAAAATTTAAACTCTTTCTTAGATTAAAGAACACACAAACCAAATACTTTTATTTTTTCTTTGAAACAACCAAAAATCAAACTTATCCTAGTTTCTAAACATCCTCTAATGTTTTTGTGTTCGAAGTCCATTGTCCGTTATCACTGCCAACATTACAAGAATATCTAATTTAAATATATTTTTTATTTACTTATCATTAAAGATATGATGTATGTATGTAATTATAAGTTAAATTGTTATGTAGTATGAGTCCACTATTTATTGTCGTACATACATTACAAGAATATCTAATTTAAATATATTTTTTATTTACTTATCATTAAAGATATGATGTATGTATGTAATTATAAGTTAAATTGTTATGTAATATGAGTCCACTATTTATTGTCGTACATACATGCGGATGAGACTACATGAGTGGGTTCGGCCATATATGTTCCAGACAAGTTTTTTTTGTATGTTTTTTTGTATGTTGTTTGTCTAGACTACATCAAGCTTGATCGCGGCTTGATCCATGTTCCATCTTAGGCATGGAGAAATGACACCAACACTACAAGATGCGCTGGTTTTGCTTGAACTGCTTATTGATGGATGGGCAATCATATCTACTAGCGTTCGTAGATGGATTGCATTATATGAGCGATCATTTAGATTGACACCCTCTCTTTCTGAATTGAAAAGGGTAGCATATGTTTTAAATGGATTGAAAAGATATTTATGACATCACAAGATGATGCTGACGACAAGGTCTAGCTGATGCACAAATTAAATTATGATTTGAATGATATTTTAATGTGTTAATTATTTGCTAAGTTTGCATGAATTATTATGATAATCTTAATGTGTTATGTAGGTACGTCGGAACATATATATTACATATGTTTGGCAGTATATTATTCACGAACCTTAAGGGAGATATGTGCCATTAATTTATTTGACACTTCTGGATGATTTTCACGTCATCCCTATATATAGTTGGAGATCTGCTGTCTTGACATGCTTGTATAAGCATTTATATCTTGCATGCAAAAAGAGGATCAGACAAGTTAGGGGATGTTTGCTACTTCTTCATGTATGAATTGAAAAATGGGATTTTAACTATTTACATTTAAAATATTTGTTGTTAACAATAAATAATCAACTCATTTTTCTTTAATAATAGTTATGGTCCTGGGAGCATCTTCATGTTGGTCGACCCCAGATACTCAGATTGTTGCTTATGACTGTCCAAACTATTGGGGTTACATTATATCTCCCACTAGGATGCAGGTATTGCAAAGTTATTTTGCAATATTGATGCAAATTTAAATTGTTTAATTGTAACTTTTAAAAATATAATTAAACTGATATATTTGTAATTCTAGGTGATGTGCTGGTAGAATATTTGAAAATAATCCAACACATGTATTGAAATTTTATCAGAGCGAGCTAATTGGGCACCATGCTATCCAAGTATTTTTTTTAACCATTTGTTAAATAAAAAACTTGACTTCACTGAATTGTATCTGTTTAGTATTTAGGAAACTTATATTTTAAAGGTCATGTGGACGCATTACTCGAATGAAAGATTTGTGGTTGCCCCAGCTATTTGCACTATCGGAATGGACATATAGACATCAATGGTTCCGCTGATATTTTTTCAAAATGGTCGAGCTACATCACCCATATCGGTAATGCATCAGTTTTATTATAGATAACACATTTCATTTGACATCGATATGAGTAATGCTTTGTGCGCCATAACTCATCGGGTAAAAATGATGATTACAACTGGTTAAGCCGCCATGTAGCTTATGTGTCGATATGGGATGCACGGATGAATGAGATATTTACAAAGATGCATCTTGTTATTGTATATGAGAAGTATTTGATTTGGTATATAATTATCACACATCATGTCATTACTTTGGATCTCGAGGAAGTTCCTCCACCAGGATACATGTAGTATAAGCAACATGTCCAATGTATTCAAAATATCGTAAGTAATCTAATTTCTTTTATAATTAATATATGTTAAACTATTCAAAATATCGTAAGTAATCTAATTTCTTTTATAATTAATATATGTTAAACTTTGAGTTTTATGTATTAATATTTTAATTTAACATTAATGTTTTATTATTATTAGGTTGGTTTCATCATACGAGAGGGTCTAGAGGCCGCATTGGTGCTTCGTAATAGTGATAAATAAAACAAGTTGCACATATGCGTTCTGGTGGTTTAATGTTTGTTGCGCTGGACTTGAGATCTTTAAAGAAAGATTAACTCTTGATTATGTCATGGCAGAGAACAAGGCCTCTTAGGTAAGTGTAGGAATTGGATTTAACTATGCTATTGATGAGACCGAATCATCTAGCAGACAACATAGACATAGATAAATTAGTTATGTTTATATATTTTAGGATTTTAATTACTTGGAATATTATGTTATTAAAGTATTTTAGATTCATTTTGTATGTAAATATGTTTTCTTAATTTTGCATTACTAAGGCTACCTTTAATTATAAAATATGAGAATTTATTTGTCAAAGCTTCTTGTTAGTATGTCAATTCATTATTTATTTGCATTTTGTATGCTAATTTTTCAATTTATTAAGCACCAGAAAAAAAAAATCTTGTCATACACTGCAATCAATATCTTTTGAAAACTGGGATGCAACATTGTCCAAGGAAACAGACATTCTTGAAATTTTTCTACGACATTTGCTGTAATTTGTCATATCCTCACCAACAACACGAGAAACAAAGTAGGTTTGTTGGTGTTGGGAAACAGGGTTAACTAAATTTTGAATTTACAAGACCAGTAGGTGAAAGTACAGAGACTAAAAGCTCTATAGATTCTAGGGCAGTGGAAAAATTTGAAGTTCAGATGTGGTCCCAGGTCACCAAAAGCTAACCCTAAGAGCTTATTGAATTCATAATTGTGATTCCCTTTACAGAAGTTAGTATGGATAATAAAGCAGACCCAGGTAAAGTCCAGCTGGGCAGCAATACACCTCCTCTCAACACAGGTTCATAAACTCAAATCCTCCTCCCAAGCCATCAAATTAAGGTTACCTGTAGATGAATTTGCTGGACAATATAGAACAGTTTTTGAACAACGAGATTCTCCTGCTATTTCCAGCCACGCAGCCACTCTGATTTGCTTGCTAGCCCTGTGATGTGTATTATACCTGTAACAATCCTCAATCAAAAAGGCTGTTTCGTACACGTCATGCATGCACAGGCCAAAGACCTGGTTACAGTTGACTCGATTACTTAAAAAACAAATACAGCCTCTGAAACGATAATAGCCATCCAATCCTTGTCGATAACACACTCATGCCATTGTAAAATATGGAGCCAGACAAATTGATATCATAGATGCCTAAATGGGTGGGCCAGAGACACTCCAAATGAGCGACAAGTGGACACCGGACAGACAAAGGACGGCATTATGTGCCATAACAGGGAGAGGAAGGGAGAAACAATGCTTAGTTAAATAATTAGAGAGCTAAGCAAGAAAAATCTAAAAAATAAGCCGACCAGAGTTTCTTGTGACAATGGTTCAGCATCATCTATGGCTGTTGGAGTCCTTCACGTCACTTTTTCTATGTATATTTTATTTTCGAGAGAGAGAGAGGGGAGGCTGGATTGGGTTGTGGAGTGCTGACTTGGGCTTCAAATTGTCAATCACGTGGGGAGCCCGTCATGGTAGACCACACACCAAAAGGCTCCACTTTTGTAGCGTCATCACCAGATTAGGTCAATCACACAGAGAAAGAAACCTTGCCCATCCTAGAAAAATACAATACAAAGAGGGCAAGGGTGTCTCTATCACAGATGGGCAGTTCTGACATTTTAAAAACACAATACCTTGCAGACTAGGAATGCGGTTTTATCAAATTATGTATTTTGACCACTTCCAAGAAACAACCACTTCTTAACGCTGTTTTGCTTGGACCGGTTTAAGTTTAGAGAGGTTGCTTGGTATCTCTGCAACAAGGACGTACAACTGCTATATTTTAGCCACCATCAAGCAATGTGGTCTGATCGTATATGAATCTACCCTGAGAAATATGAACATGCGATGGGGTCCCTTGTCATAAATGAAGGGCCTGCTGCCCCGCCCAGCCACACCAACCAGCACCTGTCTGTACGTGCCTGTCGAGGACGAGCCATGTATCATTTCAAGCCTCCACAGTTAATATATAGAGGGATCCAGAGCTAACATGTTCAAACATCCCCGTTTGAAATTACCTAAGGAAATTAAGATGATGCTATTTAGTTAAGTTGCTATACCTCTACAACACGGCAACTGGGTCACGAACAGCTCATACCCAGCGGTTAAAGAAATCAGCATTCTTAACTGCTCTGAGTAGATACTGAATTTTCTAGACAGCTGAGACTAATGGTCGATGATATTTCAGGCTGTTGCCTGATAGAGAGGTTGCTCCATCATCCATGCATTAAAAGCTAAAAAAACTGAGCTCATTCACGGATAAGAGCATGGGATTGCATCAGCCACAAAGTAAAAGATACTTTACGAGGAGTTGCAACATAGGCAGCCACAAAGTACAGATACTTCACGACGAGTAGCAGCGCTAACACGTTCCAGCAGCTGTAACAGCATTAAAATGTCAAGATCTTAAATTTCTAGCCATATAAATCAGCTGTCATGCATGTATGTAAACGACATAAAAGTACGTGTTGGATTGATTTTATGATCAATTTTCACAGAGCTAATGTGAGTTGAGTGTAAATGCAAATTAACTTAAATAGAATGAGATGAAGAATCTCCTTGATTTCTCAGAGTTAAAATGACATTGCAAGTGGAATTCAAAACTTTATTCCAATATGTTTGATGTCAAAATCAGCGCTCTGGCCTACACAAGGGGGACTCCAAGGGAGTTTTCATTTTCTTGGCTTTCGTGATTACATTTCTATCTAGCCTGACCAGATTTCCTTCAATATTATACGGACCACAACATCTCATAGCAGGATCGGTATTATCCACCCTAATGCTAATCCAAGGGCCAAATATTCTCCAAGAAAAATCATTTAAGATTCCATCACGCTTTCAAATTTAAAAGGGACTTGGGATGAAATACTAGCAACATGTATTTAGAAAGCAACTACCATTTGCAAATTTCTAATCCAAACAATGGTATGAAAACAATACAGTAATACGTACAAACAAGTAAAGTTTGAGGTGTCAATTGGCAATATAGAAAGCTCTTTTCACCATCTATTAGAGGTTTTGCATTGTTACCACACACACACAACCTTGTCATGACTTGCAATCAGAAGAACATTGACTACGTTCACACACCGGCTCAGCGCTCAAGTTAAATGATATGAGCAGTGCAATAGCATATATACAAGTAAATATGCAACCTCGTGTCGCATTGTTTAATGTTCACATCATTTTCAACCAGTTTTACAGTCTCTTTGGCTCATTGAAGTTCCACAGAGAGAGTTGACAGGATTTCTTACAAGATTTTTCTTGCATTTAGTTGAATGAATAAAACTCTAATAGTACAAACATTCGTAATTCCTTACAGTATAAAGATCGACATAGCGTTATAGCTACCCAGCAAAAATGAAGCCAGAAATCACAAAATCCTTTCGGATTTGAGTTGCATTCTTACTTGTTTATCAAAAGAAATTTCGCTACTTCTGCAGTCACTGTCACCAACTCCACCGGCCCCAATGACCAAGTTTATGGAGCTTTTGCAGTACATGCCTTTTAAAAAAAATGAAGTCCAATGGGCATGAAAATACATTAAAAAACACAGAAATGGGCTACGCTATATACACAAGGCAAAAGATGCACGAGGGTGATTACTCAGTAAGCAAAGCAGCACATAAAACATAATAACTTGAACAGGCACCTTCAACCACCGCAGTGCTTCCTGTGAGAAAAACATAGAATTTAAATACAAATCAACCAGAGCACACGGATAAGTTGAAAAGATGGTCTGATCATGTACAATGCAGACATAAAAAAATACATCAATACGAGAAAGCAGTCAGTTCAAAGAGTTGGAGTGACAAAATAGGAGAGGAATGCCAAAAATAGCTTGGATTGAAAAAAAATAAGAACATTCCGATCACAACAGAAAGTTTGATGCTGCACAGAACAACGTGGAGAACAAGGATCTAATAGCTAGTTAGAGACTGTAATTTGATTGATTGGAGTTGAGTTAAATGGATTCGTGAACAAATAATGAAGTGCTTGATGCAAGTATAATGCAGGGAAACTGTTGCATTACAGCAGGCTAGTCAATTCTTATTCATGTCAGTATTTTACTAAAACTAAACACAACCCCCATAATTAAGGGCTTAATGCTGAAACACCAATAACAGATCTGTTAAAGCTTCGATCAATGAGATTTATCGAAGCAATTACATTTCAGATGTAATATTAGCTTCCTAGTCTCAGCTATTTCCGTCGAGTCAAACCATGAAGCGAGAAGCAGAACTTCTTGCATTGCTGATTCACATTGATCCTCGAACTCAGGAGGTCCAGTAGATGATAGGCAGTCACAATGTGCAGAGCATGCTCCATGCATAATTGTGGTGAATGCCGAAACAAATGAAAATAAGATTTGAGTTGAGTAGCATTCTTGCCTCATTTCTCAAAGCAATACTTGATTTAAACTGCAAGAAAGAAAATACAGTACAAGCCACATAAACTCTTCCCCCCTTGCATTTTGAACAGTTGCTAAGTAGATTAGTGGGAGTTTCAACAAAATTTGAGTTTTTTTTTCCTTAAAATTAATTATTATTTTTATATTTTTAAATTATTTTGACATGCTCATATTAAAAAATATTTTTTTAATAAATTTTTAAATAAAAAATATTTTAAAAAGTAATTACTACTACACACTCTAAATATCTTTTAGATTAATTATTTAGAATAAATTAAATCTCAACAATTTTTTTATAAATTTATGATGGTTTATCTGATTCTTAATCCAAGTAACATGATGTTGATAAGAGAAAACTATTCTCCATATCTTAACAAACATACAATCGGCATTGCCATTGCCATAGAAATCAACCTCTTCGCTTGTTTGATCAAATATGAAACACCAAAACTTAAATAAGTTGCTCATGTCAAATCCCTATTTTAGTCAGAAAAATAAAAGAACAAAAAAGTTTTCATCCCAAATAAACGAAACTTCACATGGATGTTTCTGTCAGGTGGATTCAATTAGGTTGTTAAATTAAGGAAGCAAGTGATGATTAATCCACAGATAAACACAATAAACTAGCAAAGGAAATTATGAGGTAAGGCACAGGCACCTGAATCTTTCTCCTTCACCATATATATTCTCGAGTGCTCTCTCTCTCTCTCCCCCTCGCATCCATCTGAGTCTATAGCTTACAAATAGTGGGCCGTATAAGTTTTTGCAAGTCGTCGGCTCTTTCTATTATATGCTGGGCCTTGGAGCCTACAATTAGCACTTCAGCCCTTTCAATTACATTAAGAAACAAAACTTCTTCTTAATTAGACGCTTATCGTTGTCATGTTCCTCGTCTAAACACCAAACAAAATACTATACTATATAGTATTTCATATATTTCCTATCAGCAAAGCAAGTCCGCTACGCTATAAAGCCTATCGGCTAGAATCAAGAACGGGAAAGCCGACCAAAAGCCCCTTCCATAACCGATTCTTGTTGCCAAATCGAAGAATTCTTAATCATGTTTACATTTCTAACACTATCAACAGCATTAAAACATAATAATAGACACATCTCTCATCCCTAAAGCCACCATTGACAGCCACAAAACAGCCTCTCAAAACGGACCCATAATAGCAAAAAAGGGCACCCATAACAACCATAGATACACTAATAACAATCCAAATAAATAAAAAATAAAAACACTACCTTTCACAACCAAAATAGCCACCAACAACCATTAAAAAAGCCACTAACAATCACCGACAGACCACTCAAAACCACCCTGAACTACCACCAAAACAGACCCACAATAGCCCACTAAGTATTATCTTGATTTTCTGAACATCAATTGCCAATAGAGTTGAGGAAAAAAAAATTATATATATATATAGGCAATGTCTTTTTTTAAAAAAAATCAAGTACAAAAACATTAAAAAAAATTAATTTAAAGCTAAAAAAATTTAAAATTTTTTAAAAAATACAATTAAAACACAACACCAAACAGTACCAAACAGGACGCAAGACTATTACTACATAAATCAGCATCAGTGCACCTTGACGAGCAAAAGCAGGCCATTTGTCACCAGTTGTAGCTGCCCGCGTGTGTACCACTTTTGTAAACGTTATCATTTTCTGGGACCTTTATCGTCTATGAACTCCAATGCACGGCTTAATCTGGTCCCATTCGTTTATCATTATTGATAATAAAGAGAGCAATCCTCGCCCTCCACGGTCCAATCTTCCCAGATAATGCAATTGAGATGGAGGAGAGTGAGGTATAATCCGGAAGGGAGGGTGTGAGTGAGAGACGCGAGATTTTCAAGTGGCAGAGAAGGAAGGTTTCGGACGCTCGCCAGCGTTGCACCACCAAAACTTGCAAAAGTTCTGATGGTGCCACGCTGTGTGCGTCTAAAATCTCTTAACTCCTTGGTTTTCTTCATATAATTAATGCCGATTGAAGGGATTCAAGCATCAAAACCTGGATTGGAAGAAAATTGGTGAAGAGCTGAGATACGTTAGCTTTTGCATTTTCTTTTTCTTTTTTAAGAAATTTAAATCCCCGCCATGTAATCTTTATAATCGCACGATGGTTTCTTGTTTTGTTCAATTACTTGCTTCCTTCTTTTGAACATTTTCTCTTTGCGTTGTTCTTTTTCTTATTTCATGCATTTCCAGTTGAGCATGCTAGCATACTGGACACTGGAGTGAAGCCAATAGCTATAGTACTGTTTATCATTGCTCTTTGTTTTTTTTTCTTCCAAACTTCATCCTAATTCTCCAGCTTATTTAAATCTTGGTTATGGTAATTGGAATAGTTATAGCACTGTTCATCTGCTTGTCATTGTTATAGTTCTTTGCATTCTATCGTCCTTGTTCTTTTCTGTATGTATCAAGTAATTAATTTGACTCTGGTCTCAGGTTTCAATTTTGGCAGAACAAATTATATGAACATGATCAGTAATTTTTTAGCCAAACCACCCTCCCTTCGACGCCCCAATTCAATCTGTGAAGTAACATTTGTTATCTAGTTCTTTTTCGTTATGAATTGTTACATTACATGACTAGTTCTACATGATCTAAAACAGCTTAATTGGTTAATTTAGGTTATGTTTGATATGATTTTAGTAAATTAATTTAAATTGTTTTTCTAACTTTATAAATATGTTTTTTAGATATAACTTTTTTCAAAATAATTAATATTAAATCAATTCTAAAAGACAAAAATGCCTTTAATTACCCCGGTAATTAAAAAAAATCAAAAGGCCTTGAACCTATAGTTTTTTTTTTTTTTTTTCTAGAGGCATGCTTGTCAATTTAGTGTGCATGGTTAAATCAAAGATATCTATATCCTCTTTATTTTTTTGCTATTTTTATAATATTTTTTTAATCGACAGCTATTAGATCATTTTATAGTGTTTTAAAAGACAAAAAAATTTAATTATATTCTGGGATAATCCTTTAATAATTAATGCGCCGCATAAAAAATCAAAATACAATTAATGTTTTTGGAAAAGACAAAAGTATTGCAGTGAATAATACATTAAGTACATATATAGTGTTTATAAAGTAATAACCGGAGTTGATGTCACGTGACTGGCTTTTTATAGCTCTTGGAGATACAAGCGGTTATGCTCTGCGAGCTTCTAAGGGGACGTCGGTTTGATGTACTGATCAGCTTGTAAGAGACAGAACACCAGCACAGATTCATGCTGTTCTGACTTTCCCTGGCGATGGCTTACAGTACTGGGCTTGTTTGAAGGTTTATATCAATCCTATTTTTGCAGGCTAGCATGATCAGTTTCTCCATCCGATGCCTTTAAGACACTGGCTTACAGTACTGGGCTTGTTTTTTTCCAGAACTACTCCTTTTCCTTGTTATGTTTGTTTTCTGCTATCAATTTTATGCATCAATGAATTAAAAGGATTGCTTATAAGTAATCACCCAGATCAGGCTTCAATACATGATGGTTGCTAATGGTGTTTATACGAACACAACTTGCGATACCCAATAACTAAGGCTCGATCTCTTTAATAATTTTCATTAACGAAAGGAAGGCCCTGCAGGATGACTGACAGGGTTGCGGGAAACTTTCACGTGGAAACTTAGGGCAATCCAAGAGACAAATGCTACTCAAACGCTGAATTGAAGCCCTAATTCACTCCAAACCTAAGCTATCAGGAAGCATTAACCAGTTCTTCCGCAAGACCCCGTAGTTTTGGAACAAGATATCAACCTATCAAGGAAGATGGTCGATGACGCGAGATGCCTTCAAGAGTTCCGGCACCAAATATTGAAAAAAATAATTTAAAAAAACCCGGAATGTTGTGGAAATTGCATCCTTAGTGCACCAAATTTTGCTTTTTATCAATTGATTTCATGGACTTTAGTTTTTATCGTCTTAGTATATCAAGTTTTTCGATTATGCCAGTCAAAGTTTTCCAAACTTGTCAGTTTTTTTTTGGTTTTATGAGGAAATTGATTTTGACTTTGAACAAATAATTTCAAGTTAAAATAAATACTTTTATTAAGAGATTTATTTGAAAGGTTAATTTGGTTTCTTCATCATTTTATGATTTTTTTTTTGTAATTTTACAATCACATTGTATCTTAGGATTAATTTTCAAGTGTTAAGATTAAATTTATAGTCTTTGTTCAGTTCAAATGCAAGCCATTTGCACGTGGATTAAAAAGTAAAAACCGTGTCATAACTAATTCAAACTAATAAGTAAACTGTTAGTATAGTTATAACATTTTAACATTAACCAAATGAACGTATGTCGTATGTGATTAATTATAAACAAAAATAAACGAGTTTGCTTTAAAACTACTCATTTGAATTTATTTTAATTAAATAATCTGGTTTATTTTAATTTAAAACATGTATATACCCTAAAGCCAGTTGGTTTAAAGCCAATTCCATGTCATCAATATAAAAAGGATTTTTGCTTGGCAATTTACAAAAATAATATTTTTTTATTTTTTAAAATTTATTTTTAATACCATTATATATAAACAATTTAAAAACATCATAAAAAAATTAATTTAAGGCAAATAAATCCTTTGATTTTTTTAAAAAACACAACCACACTGCTAAAACAAATGGGCTCTTGGTAGATCTTGCAGTGTCAAGAAAAAAAAACATTATTTGGTTGATGCTTGATTTTTTCAAATTAAATAAAAATTTATTGATTTTAAATAATTAAAGTTTTGGAAACCGATTTTGAACAATTAAAAGATATTCAACCCCTTTTCTTGTCAAATTTAGGGACTAAAGTGAATGGGTAGGGGAAGGTTCAACCTTCCTTTTTATCACTCAATTTAATATTTATTTTTCAATTTAACCCATTAAAATTGCTTTAATTTAATATTTGACTTTATAGTTTATTTGGTTGCCTTGGTATAGAGATCTCGCAATAACGAGGGAAATTTATAATGCTTTGTGGATGCTCGATTTTGTAAAACAAAACAAATTTCATCTAATTTAAAACAATTAAGTTTTAAGAAACCAAAATTAAAAATATAACAAGTTTTGGAACTGAGGTAGGAGAATTTGGTTAGCATTTAGGATGTTTCCACCATTTTCAAACAAAGTATAAGGCGTCATGTGGTTGTCAAACATTGCCATCTGCGATATAACTGGAAACATCACGATATCTTCTTCCTTTGGAGACATTTTTTTTCTTTTCTCCCATTTTCCCTTCTTTTCCCTTTGAAATTGATTCTAATAATTCAAATTTTCAAAGTTGTCCTTTTATTTATTAAGATTTTAAATTTAATCCTTATTTTTTTTTATTGGCTCTTTTATAAAATTTTAATTTATTTTTAATTTCATGATTAAATCTAAATTTGTGATACATTATTTTTTTCTAATTTGATGCTCATAGTTTTGATTTTTTTTTTTTTGTTAAATTGATTTTTCTTTCCAATCTCACTCTTCAATAAAAATTAGTAGTTGTCTTTTAATTTATTTTTTATTTCAGTTTTGATTTTGATCCTTATTCTTTTAATTTTTATTTTTTGGATCCTTTTATATAATTAATGTTTTTTTCTCAATTTTATCATTCAATATTTGATTAGTTGAGAATTGAGATTCATAGTTTTTCTATGTGGGGTGCTTCTAGTCTAATGATCTGGGTCACTAGTTTGAAAAGTTAATAAAGATTTACATTATTTTTCAGGACTTATTTTTTTTTTTAATTTTATCCTCTGATATTGATTTTTCTTTTTAAACGAGCTTTTTTATTTTCTTCACTTTATTTTTCTATTAGGTTATTCCGATCTCATAACCTAGACTGCAAGTTTGGCCAATTAACTTTAATTGGCTCAAGCTTTTTTGTGGAATCACTTTTTTTAAAATAAAAAAAAGTTAATATTTTTTCGACTCTATCATTTAAAATTTAGTTCTCTTTGAAATTAATCTTTTATCATTTTCCTTGTTCTGAGTTTTTTTTTTTTGGTTATCTCATCAGTATAATATGGGTTGCGGGGTTTGACCGTCTTACTTTGTTTTAATTTAATTTTTCAGGTCCTTTTTGTTTGTTGATTTTTTTACTGGTTTCATCATTTTACATTTAATTTGTTGGAGATTAGGGCTATGATTTTTTTCTCATTTGTTTTATATTGGGTTATCCCATTTTTATTACTCAAGTTCTAAATTTGTCATATTAACGTGGGTTTACTCAGGTTAATTTGTTTTTATCTTTTTTAATCTAATTTAATCTTTCCATATTTAGTTGACTAAGAATTGAGGTATATCGTTTTTTTCTTTTGAATTTTTTTTTCTAGGTTATCATAACTATTTTTTTAAAATTTGATCAACTTCTTCTTGTTGTTGTTTATTTTTTATCATATAATTAAATTAAAATCAATTTATTTAATCATATTGAGTCTATGATCTAAATCATATATTATTTTTTTTCTTCTTTAAAATATGCCTGTGATGCTAGAACATGAATCCCGCTTACACTGTAGCACGGATGCACAAATCTAGTTTGATCTAATCCTAATGAGTTTATATATATAAAAACAAAGTTATGGAATAGCAATTAGTGAGTGAATTTGTTGCCAGATCTCGTGGAATTACTGTATCGGACTATTGAAAATAATATCGAATGAAAAATACAAAAATCCAGTACTTCGTACCAAAACAAAATCCAGTACAGCTGTTCAATGTCTACTTGGTTTCCATCAAGGTATTTAACTCGCTTTTCGTTATATAGGTTTGATAAATAAAAAATTCGATACCACAACATTTTCCAAGTGTATGTTTACTTAAAAAAAATCTTAACCACGTATATAAAAATTCATGTATATATTTAATTAAATAAATTAATAATTATTCAATTCCATACCAACTTAAGATAATTCTTCAACTCATGATCCTCATGGATTTAATTGAGCTAAACATATTTTTTTCAATAATTTTTTTTATAAAAAATAGATACCTATAAAATTAATAACTAATTAAATACTGAGGTAACTAAATAAAAATATCAAACCAAAACAAATTACGTTACTCAATTAATAATCAATAAAATATTAAATGATAAACTTTTAAAAAAACATAAGCAAGAAAAAAAATACAATTGTGATGGGTAAGATTTTGGAAAAAAAAAAAAGGAAAAAGCCTAGGCGTGCGGGCCTAAAGCATCCCATGTGTCTGAGCTTTATTTAAAAAAAATATCTTAAGAGGCGGACAATAATTTTTTGAAAAAATAGTGGGTAATACATTGCATATTGTGATGGGTAAGATGTGGGGAAAAAAGAAAAAAGACCTAGGCGTGCGGGCCTAAAACATCCCATGTGTCTGAGCTTTATTTTTTAAAAAATATCTTAAGAGGTGGACAACAATTTTTTGAAAAAATAGTAGGTAATGCATTGCATGTTGTGCCTAGATTTTGGCGACCTCTAGTTGCTAGGAAATCATGTTGTGACGTTTTAGATAAAAAAAAAAAAAACTTATTTTCAACAATATTCTAACACAAAAAACACTCTAAACACTTTGTAAAATATATTTATAGCCTCAAATAACCAAAAAAAATATATGAAAATCCACAATAAACCCCCAACCAAAATTGTTTGTAGACTCAAATCTACCATTTAAGGTAAGTTAAAGTAAAAAAAAAAAAACAGTGAATAAACTATTCACATTGAAAAGAACTCATTAATGCCAAAATATCTTTTTTTTATGGCTTTAATCATTGTAAATAATAATTTTTTCTCTTTACTGTCGAAATCTTATCACATTTTCTCTATTCTCTCAAGTTAGAGAGAAAAAATTGAAGTTTAGAACCAAAATCAACTTTAATTTTATTTTTTGAAAATTGAAGGGACCACAAATTATATAATTGGGAAATTACAAGGATTAAAATGCACATTACACACAAACTTTGTTAAAATCACTTATTCCCCGTGTTCTTCTCTTAGGTCCCCTCGCTTTTGAGCGTATTTGGTATTGAGCTTGAAAATACTTTCGAAAAAAATTGATTTTCTTTGTTTTAAATTAATATATTTTTATATTTTCAAATCATTTTGATGTGTTAGTTTTTTAAAAAAAATTAAAAATTAAAAATATTATAAATATATTTTTTTGAATAAAAAACATTTTAAAAAGCCTAAATCTCACCTGTTCTAATAAATTAACCCTGGCCTTCAATTTGACAATTTAAAAATGAAAAAAAAAGTTTTATAATGAAAAAAATGTTCACTTTGAGAGAGGCTACATTGCGATCGAGGAGGAACTAGGGGTAATTATTCTTGGTTCGGTTTTTATCAAAAAAAGTAATCAAATTAAATTTTTTTAAAAAAAAAAACTGAAATCAGGTCAAACCAACTGGTTCAGTTTTTTAGGATGAAAACCGATTTGGCTCAGTTTTTTTTTGTTTTTTTAGTTCGGTTCAGTTTTTTTGGTTTTTTGCTTATAAAACCAAAACCGAACCGAACCAGCTGATTTTTTTAAAATTTTAATCGGTTTAATTGAGTTTTTTTCAGTTATTTTTTAAAATTTTCTCAATTTAATTAATTTTTTAATTTTTTTCTCAATCTATAAAAAACAGTAATTCCTCGCGCCTTTTAGTTTATAGTGTAATGTAATGTAATAAATAGTGGTGGTGGTTGTTGTGCACGCGCTGCTCGCCCATCCACCTACTTCAACAATTCTATATTCAGCAGTAACCTGTCGGTCTGTCACTCCCTATGTGCTGTTTTTTTTTTAACAAAACAAAAAAGATTCAATCACTATTACTTCGTACTTTTAACAATTCTTATTTTATTTTCACTGTTATTGTAATTTCAATTTAGATTACCTTTGCAAAATATAATAAAATTGAGTTTGCATTGTTCATCACTATTCATTGGACGGTTCATATGATATAACGTTTTCTTTATTTAAGTTATATTTTTTATTTATTTATAACTTTACTATTCCAGATTATATCAGCATGATTTTATTTATTGATATTTTTTTATAATTTGCATTTTCTTGCATGTGTAAAGTGTTGAGAAATATTCTAGAAACGAATTAAAAATCAGTTTTGTAAAATAAAAATTTATTTATAGTTAAAAAATTGAAAAGGAAAATGACAAAATAAAAAAAACATATCCTATATATATTTTAGCACATAAAACTTCAATTAACTCCCTAATTTTGTAATTTATCTATTTATTTGGTCCATATAATTTTTTTATTTTACATTTCAACCCCATATTTTATTTTTTTAACTAACTAATTGACTCGCCCGTCATCGTGGGTCATAATTTTTTTTTTAAAAAAATGAGTATATAGATTATTTTTTAAAACAACTCAAAGTACAAATAAAAAAGCTCATGCAAGCATTTAATCAAATAAACCGATAATTATTTATGTAAACAAACCAAAAAAATCATTAACAATAACCAAGAGAGAAACTAGAAAAATTGAAAGTTAGATGTAGGCCAAGATATTTGACCTTCTAAAATGAGATATTTACATGTTTGTGTTTACTGAATTTATTTATTAAAATCAATAAAAGATAATAGAAACATAAAACAAATATGAAACTAATTGAATAAATAAAAATAGAAAAAACATTATACAGTGCCAAACATAGAAGAAATATTATTTTAAAATAAAATTTTTTTTTATGAAACAAAGCTCACATGTATAAAATAAAAATAATTACTCAAGAATTAAATACATGCAAAATTATTATTAAAAAAAGTTTTGCAAAACCCACGACTAAGGTCATGAGAACAAAATAAATTAATAGAGAAAAAATTAAAGATAACCACAAAATCTTCGAAGGCCGAAGGATGAAATGAAAGAAAAAAACCACAAAAAAATTATAATTAAAAGATAAAGGGAGAAAATCGAAATAAAAAATAAATCAGAGAGCATAAAAAAATTAAATTGGAGGGTTAATTTAAAAACAAATAATCTTTAACAAAAGGAAAATTAAATCAAAATAACGAGGGCTAAATTAAAAATAATAAAACAACATAAAATTTGATTAGATGATGGAATTGAAAACAAACAAGACTTAAACAAAAGAGTCAAGAAGAAAAAAAATTAAAAATTAAAAAAATAAGGATATAATTGAAGAAAATAATATATGATAAATTGTAATTCAAGACTAAACTAAAAACATTTAAAACTCTTATAATGGAACCATGGATAAGAATAAATAATAAAAAACATAAAGACTGAAATTGACAAATATAAAAATAAGAGGACAAACATACACTTTTTTTCTGGAAGACAGATAAAAGAAAAAAAAAACTGTTGGCATAAACCAACTCTCATCTGCCACCATGGGCCACCTCATAAAGAAAAAAACATAGCGCTAGATCAAAGGACACTATGAAAGGGCAGGTTTGACTACCGGATGGCACCGCACGCGTCATCTAACACACTGCGACCAAAACTTACTCAGGCTGTGTCGTGCATGCGCTAATAGCTTTTTCCAATAAAAAAATACTTTCCCAACTTAAAAATAAAAGAATGCCCTTTATGAATCTAGGAATCACAAAAAAAAAACCATAATGAAAGTACACAAATACCTTAGACATTTGCCTTGATTTTTGTCCTTTCTAAGGGTATAAATGTATTTATGTTGTATTCTAAAATGTTAAAAACAAAAAAAAATCCTGGTCAACAACTCTAGTATTTTTTGACACCAGGGGTAAATAAGTATTTTAACTATTTCAGAGTTTTTGAAAAGACTAAATCACTCTCTGTCAATAGTTCAAGAAATTGGTAACTTTACAAGTAAAATAGTATTTTACCTGTGAAAAAATTGAAAAATATGAACATGTTCCTAAACAATTTTTTAATGACCAGTAAATATTTGAAAAAGGCTAAATCACACTTGGACTATGATACTTTTTGTTTCAACTCAAGGATAAAAATGTATTTTTACTGTAACGATACATAGTGAACCGCGTCTTGTGCTATATTGAAAAACCCTCATATTATATATTTTTGTTAGACATTTTAGTCACTCGATGTTGAAATAAAAAAAAAATTATCAAAAATTATAAAGAAGAGAAAACGTATTCGAATATTTATATTTTAGCCCCTAAAAATATTGATCATGATATCAATGAATTTGTTTTTTTAAATAGAGTTTAATATAAGTGGTGTTGCGCTCCAACAATGATAGAAAAAATAAATTGATATCTTTCAAGTTTTTTTATTCATTTAATTTTTATTTTTATAAAGATTAGAGGCTGTTTTGGAATTAAAAATTAGTATATTAGAGTTTTTAAGGTGTTTTAAACTAAAGATAAACTGAAATGAGTTTTTTGAGTTACAAAAATCACGGGCACAATTTTTTGGTTACCAAAAGTGAATAAAAAATGGTTTAGAGGACGGCAGGCCATTTGTTAGACGACTTGTCCATTTAGAAAAAAACCTAGAGCAGACTTAACACGGCAACTACGTGAGCAGGCGTGTGCTTTTGGAGACACGCAGGCTTGATTTTTTTTATTTTTTTTTATTAATTCTTTGTTTAAATTTTAATCAATGCCCTATTTCTTATTTATTTATTTTTCGTCTCTCTTATTTTTTTAGTTTACTGTTTTTTTAAATAGTAAATATTGTTTTTTATTTTTATCAAATAGAGTGTTATAAATTATATTTAATTCTTTTGTATTTTATATAAATAAATTTACAATTATTTATAAAAATAAAAATAGATTTTTACTAGAAAATATAATTAATCTCCAAGATAAAATAAATAAAAATGTATAAAATAAAAGTAATAACTACAATTAAATATATATATATATATTTATTTATTTTTAATAATTTATGATTAACGGTTTACCTAGTTATTTGACTGTGATTTTTATTTATTAGTTTATATATTTTTTAATTTATTTAATTAAATATAAATATTTTTTTAAATTATAAAAATAACGATACATTGACATCTTTCTTATCTTGCATTAGCAATTAATTTGAAAATTTATCCGCGATTTAATTAGGTTACAGTGCTAACTAGAATACGTGGAAATAGCAGGTTAAACGAATAAACTACGACCGTGGAAATAGTAGGTTCTAGTTTGGATTTTTTAAAAATTGCTGACAAAAATTCGATGCCATCTGGCTTTAATGGACATTGGATGAACCAATAAAACGATGACCAACTTATTTTCAATTTCTCATTTTTTTGTAAAATTATACAATTGTTTTAATGCAAAACAAGAAAATCATTTTCTATTTTATACCCTATTTAAAATCACGAATACATAATAATTTGAGTTTTTTCATTTATTTTACACATTCAATTGATCTGCAAGTTGATTAAACATGGTGGAGTCTTATAACAACTGTGCTTGAAATTAGATTAAATATGACGTAATCAATTAATCATGTTCAGTAATTATTTTAATTTAATTCAACATGATTCGAATTTCCATAATTTATTCCTATCACAAATCTTTTATGAACTACAAGCTGTTTAATTATTTTTTTAATCGAATTCTAAAATTAAATTAAGCATGATATATATATATATATATATATATATATATATATATATATTGTTAAATCAGAAGGAAAGGGTTTCATATGCATTTGGAAACTCAAGGAAGGCGAAAGGTCGAAGGAGAAAATTCCAGACCAGGTATAAATTTAAGTTTATGGACGAACCAAAATTGAAGATATTTAATTGCGAGATCTTGTTACAAGAAACTATCCGGTAGGACCGGCACCTGACATTCTCTCTAAGCAGTAACCACAAACAATCACCAGATCAAGCCTTCAGTATCGCTCACCGTTGATTTCCCCCCAACGTTTTAAGATGAGATCATGACCACATATGAGATGATCTCACAAGCGTATAACGAAGTAGGTTTCCACTGAGAATATTCCTACAAGGAAAGTCACAGTTGTATTTTGTGGAATAAAAGAATCAACGCATAACAATATTAGCGCCCGCCGTACCCACCAAAATAAAACAAGTGTGCAAAGTAATTACCAATTATAATAATTAATAAAATATAAAAATTGAATAAAAAAAGGGAAGGAAATCCATAATAAATAAAAAATAAAAAAGAAAGAAAGGAAAAGGCAAAGAAAAAGAGCAAGTGAAAGTGGTGGTGGCTGTTTCGATCATCAGATCCCGCTCCAACTGTGAGAAAAAATTTAGTTTGTTAATTTGTTAATCGTCGCCTTAAACAAGGTGTTCTTAGGACGTGAGTTTCCTTATCGCTTTGATTTTTTTTAATTTTTTTTGTTTTATATTCTCCTAAAATCTAGTTTTTGAATCATTTCGTTTTGTTTGGGGATTTTAGTGCATTTTTTTGAAAGAAAGAAGATGTTGGGGATTATAAGGCAAAAGGTGAATGCCGGAGGTTCTCCTATTTTGGTATTTTTTTAAAAATATTGTTGATTTTGTATTTTTATTTTTTGATTCATTTAATTTGTAGCTTGTTCATTTGCTATTCTCTTTTTTTTTTTTTTTCGGTTTTGTGTGTAGGCTTTTGGGCAGAGGATTCGCCCTGCGGTATCGGCATGGAGAGGTTATTCATCTGCAGCGAAAGAGGTAAATGCAAAGCCCTCTTTTCATTTACATTGTAATTTTTAATGAATTTAACGTTCGGCTTTTTTTAATTTCTAGTCTTGTTTGATGTTTTGGATCCTTCCTTTTTTCCCCTTTGTTGGGGTGTGGAGTTCCATTTTTGAATGTTTTTGTTATCTCGTAGTTTAGTATGCTTCGTTTTTCCAGAGTAGATAAACTGAGATTTTGCATTTGTTGATTCGATAATCATGCACAGATGACAGTTAGAGAAGCGCTAAACTCTGCACTTGATGAGGAAATGTCTGCTGATCCTAAGGTTTTTTTAATGGGGGAAGAGGTAAGAATAACTTCCAATTTTTGAATGGAGTTTTTTTCCCCCTAGTTTCATGTTTCAATGTTTTCTCTTCTTATGTGTTTTATGTTTGTGTTGAAATGCAGGTTGGTGAATATCAGGGTGCATATAAGGTCAGATTTTCTTGTCAATGATATAAATTTGAAGTTTTTCATGTTTTTTGATATCCCTCTCTCTTACATTTTATTTTTCCCATTGAAAAGTCTGACAGTCCATTCACTTTGAATGTTTCATTTTCCATAGATATCCAAAGGGCTTTTGGACAAGTATGGTCCTGAGAGAGTTCTTGATACACCAATCACAGAGGTTGATTTTATTTCTTTAATTTATTAATGCGGAATTTGATTTTTTGTTTCATTTCTTTGGTGATGGTTGTTGGCTGACCACCACCTGCTTTTCTTACATGTCTAACAGGCTGGTTTTACTGGCATTGGGGTTGGCGCTGCTTACCATGGTCTTAAGCCTGTTATTGAGTTTATGACATTCAACTTCTCTATGCAGGTTAGTAGGATTGCGTATGGTTTATAAATACCTTGTGGAAGGAGATTTTCTAATTCAATACTGGCAAATAAATGTTTGGGCACCAGATAATACATCAATTAAATGTATTTTAGGGTGGTATTGATAGAGTGTATTTCTGTGATGTTTCAGATCTGTTTTGCTGTAAGTTTTAACAAAATAATCCTTAGTTGTTCTAGATTTTGGCTTTTGTTGCAGGCAATTGACCACATCATTAATTCGGCTGCAAAATCAAACTATATGTCTGCTGGGCAGATATCAGTGCCCATAGTTTTCAGAGGGCCCAATGGTGCTGCCGCTGGAGTTGGTGCCCAACACTCTCATGTATGGTTGAAGTGCTTTCTTATCTGTCTGTCATTTTGCAAGCACACACACTCTCTCTCTCTCTCGCTGCCCCCCCTCCCTTTCCCTATCTTGTGCCTGTGTGAAAGATGGTTTGTTAGTTTGATACTAGATTATATGGCTTGGTGGCTTAAATCATTTTTTTCATGCTCCAGAGCATTCTGAAAAGACGCTGCATGTTTTTTTGGATTTTCTGTCTCATCATTTTGGCTTTAGAATTGATCATATTAAATCTTGGAGAAGACAACAAAAGCGTTCTCTTGTTTTAGGAGAATCTTGGTTCAAGTTTCAAACACAATTATTGATTCCTAGTATTTGATGATGGAAAAAGGGTATAATTATTGTTGTTTAACAAGTTCTGTGTGTGTGTGTGTTTGTGTGTGAGCAATTTCATTTTCTTTCCTGTCTCTCTCTCTCTCTCACTCTCATTTGAAAGTCAAATGTTTTGAGTTGACCCCACTCAAAGAGCAGCTCTGCCACTGCTTGGGCGACAGTATGCCAAGCACTTTTCTCTTGCATTATAAAATTTTTATGTTACTTGCCAAATTGTGAGAAGATAGTATGTTTATGTCCAGAGTAGTGATTGTAACTCAGTTTATTAAGGGCTAAATGCTCAATGACAGTCCCTTTTTACTCCTTTTCAGTGTTATGCTGCATGGTATGCTTCCTGCCCTGGTTTGAAAGTACTGGCTCCTTACTCATCTGAAGATGCTCGTGGTCTGCTGAAGGCTGCCATAAGGGACCCTGATCCTGTTGTTTTCCTTGAAAATGAGTTATTGTAAGTATCTTGACAAGTGGGGATCATTATGTGTTCCTATGTTTACATGATGCTTGATGTCCCAAGTTGATCCAATCTTTTGTGATTCAGATATGGTGAGACATTCCCTGTTTCTGCTGAAGTACTCGACTCCAGTTTTTGCCTTCCAATAGGGAAAGCCAAGGTATTCCTCCCTCAAGTCTGAAAGATTATTCTTTTCAATGTTTCTGCAGTTAGCTGCTTTTCATTATGCTTTTCAATTATCATTGCTGTGCTTACATCTGCCCTACAAATTGTTTACTCTCAACAGATTGAGAAAGAAGGGAAGGATGTGACCATTACTGCCTTTTCAAAAATGGTTGGCTATGCTCTCAAGGTTTGTTCTGTGCTTCAAATGTTCTAAAACAAATATGTTGGTTTGCATCTGGTATGATCAATTCAGATTTAGCTGGTAGGTGCACTAGAAGATTTTATTGTAAATCTGAAGTTGACATTCCTTGGGAAACATTTTTTTTGGGGCACCAAATTAGTATTGTGTGAGGCAAATGATCGACTGCTCAGCTAAGTTACTGCAGTTTCAGTAAATATGCCCAAAAATCAATGTGCTTGAATTTTGGTGCAGGAGTTATTTCCTCTCTTGTTGTAATATGTTGCTACCACTGCCTATCAGGAGGAACAGAGATGACATCTATAATAGTGGCTTGCTTCTTTTAGTGATTGGCGTTGCATTAAACTGATGGAGTTGAATTTGGGTGGAGTTGTGGCTGTTATTGTTCCTTAATTTAATGTTATCATGTGACATTGCATTATTAGTTTGCTGAATCTCTCTTTTGGGACGCATCCCTGATTGATCTTACGGTACTTTTTGTTTAGTATAGATGGAATGTGTTTAACAATCTGATATGAAGCTATATGTTTGGGGAATTTTTTGTGCCATTCTTTTTCATGTAGCTCATGTAGCTTCTACCTTTAAATCACACAGTTTTTTGTTTCACAGGCTGCTGAGATACTTGCAAAGGAAGGAATCAGTGCTGAGGTAAACTGATACTAGGAGGACTGTAAAGTTTCTATAGGTTATAGCACTTTCAGGTCTGATGACAAAAAATAACCAATCTTGTTAATGCAGGTGATAAATTTGCGATCAATTAGGCCACTAGATAGAAACACAATCAATGCTTCAGTCAGGAAAACTAACAGACTGGTGACAGTTGAAGAAGGATTTCCTCAGCATGGTGTTGGTGCTGAAATCTGGTTCATATTCTTTCCACTATTATATTTAACCTCTCCTGCTAAATTATTCCCACATATTTACATAATCTGCCTTTTCCTTTGCAGTGCATCTGTTGTTGAAGAGAGCTTTGGTTATCTTGACGCCCCAGTTGAGAGAATTGCTGGAGCTGATGTTCCCATGCCTTATGCAGCTAATCTAGAGAGATTGGCTGTGCCACAGGTATGCTGTTTCCTTTTTCTTTTTCTCTTAAAAAAAGTTTTTCTGGGTGTTACATCTCAAATCTTCTTGTTTGATCATTTTCTGGTGCTTGCCGGAGATGTGCTCGCCACCTTTGATGTCTAAAATTCTTTGCTGTTTCCACTGGACTACCAAAACCAATTGATTAGCTAGATGCCTCAAACTTTTCATATAACCAGATGCCTCAAACTTTTCATATAACCGTATCCATATAAACATTTTATCAATGATATTAGACACTTGTTTACTACTTTCCTCACAGCAGAAGCTCTTTCCCCTTGAATCCTTTTTCTCCAAATGAACCCCTCCCTCTCAATCTTCGCTATATAATCAGTCCTTGTCTGTGGTGATTTTTGAAGCTGTAGTTTTATGCAACATGAGCTTGTCCACGAATGGCCTTTTGTTTCCTTCTTTATATAGCTATAGTCTTTTCACTCATTTGTGTGATGCACATATCAGGCATGCTGTATTTTTGGGTTATTTATCTTTGGTCCATGGCATGTGCAGGTTGAGGATATTGTTCGTGCAGCAAAGAGAGCTTGCTACAGATCTGTGTAATTGGCTGCAGCTGCTTGATGGTATACTCATTGAAGTCCAGAAACCACATCCTAAATTCAGGTTAGTTTAATGCTGGCTGTTTGCTCATCATTGGTGAGATTTTGTTAATAGTTTGCGTAAACTCTTCACTTTTATTTTATTTTTCTCATAATGACAAACAATGATGCTTTCAGGAATCTCAGAGATGTGCATTTTCCCCCTTGTTACTACTGGGGAGGAACAGCTCATTGAATAACATGGAGTGTGTTGGTGACAGCGGGAATTTTTGTCATTGTTTTGTTAAATTGGTACCTGATACGAACCCATTTCCACACATAAGCCAAGAATTAAATTTACTTATGGATTTTTATAGAGTGCATTCTTCTTCGAAGGTCTGTTATGTTTTCAATTTATTTTCATATGATCACTTCGACTCCCTATTTCACTAAAAGCTGAAGAATTACATGCTGTTTGTGACATCATCTTGAAGTTTTAGAACCCATCAATACATCTGTATAGGAAATCAATGTGTTCTGGGTGTTAATCGAGTATATTATGTGATATGCACGTATATGAGAAGTTTCATCTGCTTTTCTGTTTAGCATTGTTAGAAATACAAAGATCACAGAGAGTCTCCGTGGAGATCAATACATGTTCTCTTTTGGTTTTTGTTTACACAAATGCTGAGTTATATAACCTAACTAGTTACAGCCTGCACTTAACCTATGTATTCTAAGATATTTCATTTTTTGGATCTCAACTCCCTCCGAAGCCATTCCTATCACCAGATATTAATCCATTTTTGGTGTTTCTTTTTTGTACTTCAGAATCTTGTGATAAACTGTGTACTGTGTAGTATCTTTTCTAGAAAATCATTTAATTTAGTCATTTATTGTAAGCTCGTAAATAAAACATGGATGAACTTAATTAGTTTAAACTTTTAAGTTTTCAAAAAATTCTACTTTTGTTTAGCTGCAGAAATGAAAAATTCATTAGTTGCTTGATTTAAAAACAGTTTTGTATTGCGGTAACTTCTACTATTTGGCTAACCACAAATAAAAAGTAAATAATATGAAAAAAAACTAATGAGAAAAGAAAACATTTTTTTAATAAAGTAATGTCAAATTAAGCATGGTTAGCACCGGTTGAAACACTAAGTGATTAGTTTTTGAAACAAGAAAAACTATTTAGTTTGATTTTTTTAATTAGAGGAATTAATTCATAATTTACTCTTAAAATTAACAAAATATTAAAGGATGTGGTAGCCACCATCATAAAATATTATTTACTAGAATAGTGATTTGTTTTCTTGTCTTTTTTTTCTTGAGTGTTTTTGTTTAAAAATTTACCATTCAACATCTCAATGTATTTATTTTTTTAATTTCATCATTTAATATTAGATTATTTTAAAAATTATGCTTTTTAATTTATTTGATTTTTTTTCTGTTAGATTATATACCAGTCTTATAGATTTTTTTTTTAATTTCAACTTAGTATTAGATATATTGAAAGTGGAGTTTCATAATTTTTTTGGTTTACTTTCTATAAATTCATCTTGATGTCATGATTCATATTGTGAGTTTAATAGGTTAACTTGGGTTAACTCAGATATTTTTTTTTCCTGCCTTTTCTATTTGATATTTTTTGAATTTATCCTGTAAGAGTATGTTTGTTTCCTGTAAAATGTTTTATGGATGAAAAATATTTTACATGTAAATGTCTTTTTAATGGTTGTGGTGGTGGTGATATGACGGTCATGGTGGAGGAGATGGTCATGGTGGTGGTGAGATGATGATGGCGACATGATAACATTGGTGGAGGAGATGGTGGTGAGGTGGTGGTGGTAAGATGATGGTAATGGCGATGATGAGATGGTGGTTGTGACATAGCAATGGTAGGTAATGGTGGTGGTGTTGGAGGTGGTCGTGAAGGAGAAGGAGGAGCGTAATGACATGATGATGATAATTGTGCAAGAGATGTTGGTGAGGTGGTTGTAGTGGTGGTGAAAGAGAAGGTGGTGATAATAATGATTATTGAAATAATTAGATGATATTATAAGTGAATTACTATTCGTAAAATGTTTTATGGAAATTCATGAGTTGAAAATATTTTCCATCAAATAAAGTAACTTTGAAGGTTGATTATAAAATATTTTACATTGATCAATTTTTCTGTAAAATATTTTACGAGAAATAAACACATGAAAATATTTTTCAAAATACAAATACAGGAAAATTTGAAAAATATTTTTTTGAAAAATATTTCATGTAAAACAAAGAGTTGGTTGGAAATTAGGCTTTATAATTTTTTTTTATTTGCTCTCTTTAAAGCTATCCTGATCTATGACTTGGGTCATGGGTTTGACAAGTTGGCCCAGATAAACTTTGTTTAATTTTTAGATCCTTTTTTATTTGATTATTTTTTTAATCATGATTCGTAATATTTTTTGATTTTTTTTCTAAGAGATTATTATGATCTTATAACTAGAGTGATCATTTTCGGTTCGGTTCAGTTTTTATCAAAAAAAAGTAACCAAACTGAATTTTTTTTTAAAAAAACCGAAACCGGTTCAAACTGACCGGTTTTGGTTCGATTTTTTAGGACAAAAACCGGTTCAAACCTGTTTGACTTGGTTTTTTTTCGGATTGGGTTCGATTTGGTTCAGTTTTTCGGTTTTAGGATTATAAAACCGAACCGAACTGGCCGATTCTTTCAAAATTTTAATCGGTTTTTTTTACGGTTCGGTTTTTTTGGTTATTTATTTATGATTTTCTCAGTTTTTCGATTTTTTTGCTCACTCCTACTTATAACCCAAGTCAGGGGTTTGACTAGTTGACCTAGTTGTTTTTTTAATCTTTTTTTTTTTCAATTTAACCCTCCCACAATTCAGTCTTCTTCTTTTTATCAATTCTATCCTTCAATATTAGGTTGTTTAGGAATTAAGTTTCCTGATATTTTTTTCAATTTGTTTTATGTGGAATTATCCCGGTCTCATAGATTTAGTTTTTTTCCCTTGATTTCAGCATTTAATATTGGATTTATTGAAAATAGAGCTTCAAAATCTTTTATTTGTTTTTTATGAAGTTATCTCGGTCTCACAATGCTAGTCCTATATTTAACAGGATAGCTCGGGTTAACTTGAGTAGGTGTTTTTTTGTCTTTTTTAATTGATTTTTTTTTCAATTTCATCATTCAACTCTGAGTTAATTAAAAGTTGGGCTTCATATAATTTATTTTAATTTATTTCTATGGGGTTATCCCTATTTTATAATCAAAATTGTGAGTTTGACAGGTTAATCTGAGCTGACTTAAGTAATTTTTTATTTAATAATTTAATATTATTTTTTAATTTATTTCTTTAATATTGAGTGAATTAAAAATTGATTCTTATAATTTATTTTAGTTTGTTTTTTATAAAATTATCACTATTTTACCATCCAGATTATAAATTTAATAAATTAACATAGGTTTATTAAGTATAATTTTTTATACTAAAAAAAAAATTAATACAATCCCCGTAACGCGAGCTAAATATTATAAAATATCTAAATACCTGGCGAATAAACGTGATGGTAGGATAAGGTGGAAAGGATATTTAAGGTTTAAACTGAGCTTTTTTGTACCCCCTTTTCCTGCAGTAAAAAAATTTCTTCTTCTGCATTTTAAATTGTCCTGCACTCACTGAATTTTAATACTCTGTACGAATTGGTATTTTACTATACATGAAAAGAAAATTACTAGTTCCTTCCCTCAGAAGAGAGAATGTTACAGCCACAAACTTTTGGCACCGATCGCTCTTTCATCACCAATGAAGCTAATTATAAAGGTTAGATTAGGAGTGAGAAAAAAACTGAAAAATCGATTAAAATTTTAAAAATATCAGTTGGTTTGGTTTGATTTTGATTTTATAAACAAAAAACTAAAAGAACCAAATTGAAACTGAAAAAAACCAAGTCAAAACCAGAAAACCGAGCCAAACTGATTTGAACTGGTTTTTACCCTAAAAACCGAACTGAACCGAAACCGGTCAGTTTGACCTGGTTTCGGTTTTTTTTCAAAACAAATTTTGGTTTGGTTATTTATTTTTGATAAAAACCAAACCTAATAAAAAATGAATACCTTTAATAACCTCTATTAAAGGCAGCAGAAAAACTTGGCTGAAAAGTTTATCAATTGGCCTATTATTTGAACTTTCCTTTGTACTTATTTAAGGAAAAAAAAAGTAATTCATCTGTGGAGTGGAGAGACAGTAAATACCACACATCTGAAAATTACCAGGACACAAGCGACTGAGCGAGTTATAGTGCTTATGAAGTTATGATTAAGGCGATCATATGTGCCAAGTTCCTCACATATGGCTATGTAGATCTGGGTGATTGTGGCACCCTTGGCGGAGGTGGAGGGGCCTGGAAGGGCGGCCTTGATGCAGCTAACAGACCAGTTCCTTCGTGCATAAACCTGCTCGTGATCATGAAAACAACACCCACAGAAATTATCTTGGAGATTAATGATCACACACACACATATTCCCAAACCATAGGTGGAAGAACAGTGCAAAAACTACGCAGACAGAAATCATCATCACACTGGCATGTGTATATTAATCGAAGTATGTCGTGGAATTGTTCACGACTCCCCTCGTCTTCAGGCACAGCAAAACTTTCTCAGCAGATTTTGACAGTGACAACAACTAATGGGATATGGAGCAGTTGAGTTCCTCATCTACTAGAATACAAGTAATGAATTCCCCTTACTATATTTTCTGTCTATAATTAGATACTATTCAAGATTTTGTTAACAATAATTTAATGACTCGTTAATTATATGTGCAACACATGTCTAGGTATTCAATTTGATTTGACTTTCAACTTCTCAAAGCAAAAAGAGTGCCTTGAAAAAATCATATTTCATTCTCTAAAAATTCAGAAACTGAAAAGAAAAGAAAAGAATTAAAAAATAGCTCAAAAATTAACATTTAAAAAACAAAATCATAGAAAAATATTAAGTTATTAACATATGGACACATCATTAATCATTGTAAGAAACATCAAATAACACATATGAGATGGCTTGTGAATTACTATAACAAAGTATGAGACTGGTCAACACTGTAGATTTATTCATTTAATGTTGTGATAGTTTTTATTATTAAAATAATTTTTAAATTATTATTTACTTGAAAAAATATTAAATTAATATTTTTTTATAATTTTAAGTGTTTATATCAAAATTAAAATCTAGAAATTTACTATTTTAATTAAAAAATAATTTTAAAAAATACTCAATGGAATTAAGGTACTGTTTGGGAATGTGCAAACCGCGTTCCATAAAAATTTAATTTTTTTTGTTAAAAAATAAAATTTTTTATATGTTTTAGATTGTTTTGATGCACTGTTTTCAAAAATAATTTTTTAAAAATAAAAAAAATATCATTTTGATATATTTCAATACAAAAACTATTTTAAAAAACAATTACAACCACACTCTCAAACAAACATTTATAAAAGGTGAAGGAAGACGGGAAGATGCGATGACTTGGACAACAGGGAACACGTTTTGTGGACGAGAGAAAGTCTCAAGTCTCAAGTCTTAAGTCTTTTGAGTTTTGGCTTTTGTAATTTTAATAATAAGAAATGATAGAACAAAAAAAGAAGAAGAAAAGAAATGCAAAGCGTCGCGTGGAAAACCTTCAAAGCAACAAAGAACACAACACCTTATTGTCCTCAGAATATCAAAATTAATTTCCAGTTTTGCCATTGAGTAGAATGTGATTGATCGGCGGGCAAATTGAGAAAACGGAAATGAGAAAACGATAACTTTCCTCTCCGGTCAATTTTCTGGTATTTGAACGCGGGACGTCGTTATCCATTAAATACTGATAAATAGTTGGGTGCTGAAGTCAGTGTTAAACCCTAAAGACCAATATAAAAAATTTAAATTTAGTTGTCCTTTAATTTTTTTTTGTTTTTAATTTTGGTTGGCTGATTTAATTTAATAGAAATAGCTATTAATACAATCGATCTTGATCATCTCTCTCGAGTCTCGCCTCTTTCTTTATGTTCCCGACGAAACCAGCTAGATATTCCTCCACAAATAGATTAAAAATAATAAAAGAGGGAGTGTTAAGGATTTCATTCCCATTTCCTCCTCCCATCACAGTTTTCCATAAATAAAAGCTCTTCGATTTCGGAATTCAACTACAATAAGAAGGAACGAATTGAATTCCCTCCTCGTCAAAGGAGAGAAAAGGAAATGAAATCATCCCTGAGGAAACTGAGAGGACTTGCTGCCTTGCACAAACATGGACATGGTGGTGATCATAAAGACCGAAGGGATCTTCTCTCTCTCGCTCAATTAGACGAGCTCGCTAAAGCTTATCGGGTACTCCTCTCTCTCTCTCTCTCTCTCTCTCTCTCTACCGTTTGTTTGGTCGCCGAGAAATCCACGGAAATTGATAAATTATCGCGTAGCTTTTGAACCTGTCAAACCTTTTTTAATCGCTTTGTTTCCTTTCTTTTTTTCTCTGATTTCTCTCCAACCAGACACGACCTGAAAATTACTTCCTTTTACTTGTACATAATTTACATTTTGTGCTTGTCAATTGCAACTTTTATTTGTTGTTGAATTCCAAGCTTAATTTGATCCCATCAATCTGTTGGGATACAACAGCAACAGCAACAGCAACAAAGCAATGAAGAATGATCAGTTCGGTTTATGAATAAATTAGCTGTAATTAATTAATTAATCAATTAATTTAAGCTATAATAGTGCTGTAATGATGGGAAGTTAGTCACTTTATTGTGATCACTTGGGTTTCTGTTTCTTATAAAATATTAATTGCTTTTTGTTATTTTCAGGACATGCAGGACATGAAAGATTGCTATGATAGCTTACTTTCTGCTGCGTCCGCTACTGCCAATTGTGCCTATGGTACTTCTTTCTTCTTCTTCTTCTTCTTCTTCTTCTATTCCTTCTCCACGGATGTCGCTATCAATTTATAAAAGGCGCATGAGGTTTGCTATTCTTTTATTGTCCGAGTATTTACAGCCTTACTAGCGTTATCATTTGATTGTTAGTCTACTAGGGCAATTCGCATTTCCCCATCAATTTGTCTTTTCAGTTGATAAATGAAGGGTAAAAATCATATTCATTCACTGCAATTTTCTTTTCTTCTTCTTCTTCTTCTTTTGGGAATTTGAAGTGCAACTAATAATGATAAAGTTTTGGTGGAAAGTCCTTTATTGAAAGGAGAAGGTGCAGTTAGAATGAAGTAACTGCCATATACTTGAAAAATGAAGCTAGAAGTTTTTTAAGGCAATGTGCTGGCTATAATAGCAACGTTATTCTGTGATTGAAGAAGCCCACCCCCCTGTCATCAACTAACATCCAAGGGCAACATTGCAAAAGCGAATTATTATGGTTTACAGCACAAAACATTTAGAAATGGGATGGAGTTGCCTTCTCCTTAAGTAAAGTCGTAGTAGTTGTGATTTAAATATCGTATTGGTTCTGTTTTGGTAGCACTGGATATGGAGTCATTTAGATCATATGAACCACATTTACATCATACGAGGAAGACACAATCTCATGAACAAACTTGATGCATAAAAAAGGGGCAAGAACTAAATTTTTGCATAATACTGGTGATACGATACTAATAATGGAGTACTTGCCGACATGGATTTAGAAAGCTGCTGACACTTGACATGATGGAAATCAGGCAGAGTGTTATAATTTTGCAAACCGCTGCTGCGGCATTTTTTCATTTCACACCACCACAGACCGTTACATTACCATTAGAGCTATCATGCTTGTTCAGGATGTAAATGCCAGGGAAAACCTCAGTTTTGAGCCATTTTTTTTGTTTTTTCATTGATAGTCTCCTCCAACAATTCTTCACATTCACTTCTAATTTTGTTTAGTAATTTCACCAAGATGAATCTTTCACTCTTCAGATTTTGCATCTAAACTAGACATCCTAGTGATCATTTTAAGATCTTATCCTAATACCTCAACTCGCTGCCACATTTGATTTTGCAAATTATTGGTATGAACTTAGCTTAAAAAGATTACGTAGCATCTTGTATTGCTTTTGTGATAAGTATTTACTAGTGTCCCTTTGTTAAAGTTATTAAAAATATATGTTTATTACTTAATTTTTTAAGTTGCTAATAATCTGTGAATGTGACTGCCATGACTGTTATGTGATGCCTGGGATGCAATGACTGATTTAAACCATGCATCTCAATCTTATCCAAAGGACAAATCTGCTTTGGAAGCTTACATTGCAATAGATTCTCACCAGATGAACAGTAACCGGTAATAATCGATTTTGTGCACATGTGGCACCGCATTTCCAACATTCTAACTTCTTGTTGGCCTTCTGGTTTGGAGATTGTCAGGCTTTACCTTTAAAACGAGTTCATTAGTGAACATCAGAGTGTTTTAGGTGTTAATTGGGAGCCCCTGAATTGAAGGATCCCTTTTTGGTGTGTGATTCTAGAGTGCTCTTACATCGTTCTATCTTTCCTCAGAATTCTCAGAATCAGTGCGTGAAATGGGTGCTTGCCTTCTCGAGAAAACTGCATCGAATGATGATGAAGAAGGCGGTAAGTTAATGAAACTTTTATTTAATTCTTTTCAGTCACTAGATAATATGAACAGATAGTGGGTGTCTTAATTTGCTAATAATCTTAATATTGGTTTTAAAAGCTAAAAGAAAATCACTAGCTGGGACTTCCTTTCAGCATTATAGTAACATCTGAGTGCATCATTCGTATAACTTTAGCAACATTTGCAACAAAGATACAAAGTTAAACCTTCTTAATCCTTTGCTATTGATCTATGCTTTAGATAATCATATTTGACTGAGAAATACCTAATTCACAGTCAATATATTGCTGTGTTTGTACATACTATGGATCCAGAGACCTAACTAGAGTACTATACTATGTTTGGTTCAGTAATTATATCTTTTCGTAAATCTGTACTTTGGAAACCGTGTTTTTATTATTATCTTCCTTTCTTTAATTGAAGTTATGTTCAAAATTGATTCTGCTTCATCTACTTAAGTTGCTAGAGAATTTACATGTGCATTTGACACAGAATCAACCATTTAACCTGTTTTTTCTTCAGCTTTAACTGAGGATGCTGTTTCAAGTTCCAAATGACATGAATAAATTCGAACAAAATTTAGTGCAATGATAATAATCGGCTCTTTAATTCACTGAATTTATTCCTTAGGAACGTGTAGTCTTTCACATGTAGTTGCACTCCAAAAAGGAGACAGAAGCTGAAGTTGGATCTGTTCCTTTGCAGGTAGAGTCTTGCTGATGCTGGGAAAATTGCAATTTGAACTTGAGAAACTTGTTGACTGCTATGTGAGTTGTTATGAATAAAAATTGCAACGAATCCTGGCTTTGTTGTGGTACTGATTTTTTGTTTAATATTTTCAGCGATCCCACATCAACAAGACGATCATAAGCCCGTCAGAGTCTCTTCTGAATGAGCTTCAAACAGTTGAGGTTAGTGGTACCTCTTTCAAGCTTTCGATATCTTAGACTTATCCATAACTTTCGTCTTAAACTATCCTTGGAAAATGCTTAAATTCTTAATGACTGAAATCAGTGCTCATGCTTGCACATTTTATTTTATTATTTTTACTAGGATAAATTACAATAACCCCTTGAGGTTTTGTGAAATTGCAGACACTGCTCAAAAGTTTAAGATTTGACAAAAAAAAAAAAAAACCCTCAATGTTTAATAAAAAATTGCAAAAACTTTCTTTGGTACCAAAAATGCCCTTTATTAAAAATTTTAAAAATATTTAAATAAAAAAATTAAGAAAAATTAGAGAGAGAATATAAAATAATTGGACATGATTATCTTTTAGTACATGAATAATATTAATATCACTATTTAATTTCAGTTAATTTTGTTTTAAGTTTCTTTTTTAATATTCTCTCAAATATATATTTTCTTAATTCTATTCAAGTATTTCTTTTATAAGGAGTAATTACAAGTATTTTGGGTGTAATAGAAGGTTTTTGTCAAAGTTTCATACTTTTGGATGGTTCTTGTAATTTCATAATACCTTAAGGGTATCATTGTAATTTAATCTTTTTACTATTATCCTGTATATGGTAATTCAAGCATTTTACTGAAGTTGCTTAAGACTTTTTTCATTCATACAGGAGATGAAGCGACTGTGTGATGAGAAAAGGTTTGTGGTACTATTTGAAGCACCTTTATACACTTGCACCCACACACTTATAAAAGAAAAGAAAAGAAAATTGAAAGCCCAGAAATTTAAGATAAGTTTCATCTCCCATTGCTACTTGGTCTACAGAGATGTATATGAGTACATGGTGAGACAGAAAGAAAAAGGGCGGGGAAGAAGTGGAAAGGGAGAGAGTGTATCTATGCAGCAAGTACAAGCAGCTCATGATGAATTTGATGAGGAGGCAACTTTATTTGTTTTTCGTATTAAATCTCTGAAGCAAGGACAATCTCGCAGTCTTCTAACACAGGCAGCTCGGCACCATGCTGCTCAGGTTTATTCTTCAAACAATGTTTTTTCTTCATATTGTTGGTTTAGTTGTTAACTATGCTTTCTTGCTTGAAAGCAGTTGTACTTTTTTAAGAAGGCTCTTAAATCTCTTGAAGCTGTTGAGCCGCATGTCAAATTGGTCACAGAACGGCAGCATATAGATTACCACTTTAGTGGACTTGATGATGATGGGAGAGATGATGTTGATGTTGATGATGATGATGAAGATTATGATGATGCCAATGATGATGGAGAATTGAGCTTTGACTATGGACAAAATGACCAGGAACAAGAAGTTTCCACACCAAAAAAGTCGATGGAGGTAAGAGTTCAATGCACTTTTCATCATTGGGGCTAATCAACTTATCATTTCTTTTCAGAAAAGCAACCATTATGCATTTTGCTTTAGGATACTATGAATATCATTGCCTTGAAAGAATGAAATTTGCAAAATTTGCAAACTTGTGGTTACTAGTGCATGAATTCAGAATTCTATGGATCGACCTTTCTGCCTTATTTGTTTGTGTTGAAACTTATTCCACAGGTTAAACAATTCAAGGTGATGTTTATAGTCATTTATCATGATTTCCAAATTTTTCTACCAATGCATACTTCAGTGGAATTTTCATTTCATTTTAACTTCAACTTTCTGTGTAACAATTTGTCAGTTGGATTTGGTGGGTGTTACATTTCCCCAAGTTGCAACATTGGAGATGGCAAAGGTAAACCTTCTTATTATGGACTTGTGCATTCTGAGTGATCATGCTGTTTTCATATCTGTGTTATGCAATTGTAGGCCTGTTAATGAGTGACCTGATCTGTTTGGCCAGACATTCTAAGAACTACTATCCAGTATTTCACCATCCTTGCATGGTTGAACTTTTTCAATAATTTGTGTGCTTGAACTAGTCACCTTTCAAATCGGTATGAAACCTTAGCATGGAGAATCTGAATAGGAACGTAATGTAATGCAATACATGTCCATATTTCTGCTATCAGATAATTTTTTTTTTTATAATTTCTTTTATAGATATCCGCTTGAACATGCATTTAAAGATCTCCCATATGAGTTGGGTTGGATGAGTTGACGGATACAATAGAATCTTTCACCCTTGCTTCCCATAGAGCACCCTATATATCTTGCACTATTCCAGCTCTAACATGTATGTTTGCTGTAATTTATTTTCTTAAATGCAATACCAGAACTTCAGATCTTTGACTGATGATGAGTTTGATATTTTGATTTGGATTGCTTGCAGGAAAATCTAGATAGAAGTTACAGGACAACGTCTTCATTTAAAGGAGAACTTCGGGCAGGCACCCAATCAGCTCCACTTTTTGCTGAAACTACATCTGATCCAGCTGGAAAAACAAAAAAACTGATGCCATCATCCACACGAAAGCTCAACACTTATGTTTTGCCTACCCCAGCGGACCCTAAGAGTTCAAATCCTACAGGATCTGGTAGCCCGGTTTCTGGAACACTAAAGACAAGTTTGAGCAGACGCGCGCCCAATTTGTGGCATTCATCCCCTCTCGACCAAAAAAAAATTGAGAAGTTATTAGGAGTTGAAATGTCTAACAAACCCGCTACTAAAAATTCAGGGTCAGTACTCAAGGAGAGCAACAACAACACCGCATCCACCCGATTACCTCCTCCTCTAGCTGATGGACATCTGTTTTCACGGCTTGAACCATTGGCTGCTTTTGATTCTAAGAAAACCAGAAGATTTGCCTTTTCTGGTCCTATTACAAGCAAGCCATTGTCTACCAAGCTGGTCTCAGCAGAACATCCCCAATTGTTCTCTGGACCCCTTCTGCGAAATCCAGCTACTCAATTATTATCACCTCCAAAAGTGTCTCCAATAATATCACCAAAAGTATCTCCTAGTGCTTCCCCTACTTTTGTGTCCCCGCCCAAAATCAGTGAGTTACATGAGCTTCCTAGACCCCCACTCAGTTCAACCTCCAAGTCTCCAAGGGCTGAAGGTTTGGTTGGCCATTCAACCCCATTGTTGCCCAAAGGTCGCATGCATCCTGGAACAAGAAAAACACCAGCATCAAATGTAGCATCTCAACTGCCCACACCTTCTCAAGTTGTCACTCGCAGTTTTTCAATACCCTCTAGAAGTCGTAGAATAATGGTCGCTCAGAGTTCAGGGATTGTTGAGGATGTTGCCTCACCTCCTCTAACCCCGATATCTTTATGTAACAACTACCCATCATCCACTGGTTCGCATACTGTCAATCAGATGGTTCAAATCAGAGGTAATTCATAATCCAATGCGTTTGTATGGTTGTCTAGTTTAGGGTATTTTATACTCGCACATCACCATCAAACTGATTTAGTTACTTTTGTGGATCACATAAAACCGTTCTTATACTAGTGGAAGTCCAAATGAGAACAAGTTGTATGCTTTTGAGAAACTGCTTCATATATTTTTTCATCAGCCGTCATTTTTCTTTTAAATAATTCATGGAGGATACATAATTTGAGTTATTTAGCCAGACAGGTATATGCACCAAGTGTGAAATGAAGTTGGTTTTTAATGTATACATCCTCATGCATCCCAGCTTTGTTTTGTTTTATGAAGATGTGGTGTTATTTCTAAATATCAGTACATTTGGTGTCTGCAGGTGCCGATTGATTCTATAATTTTGTAGCGATAGCTTTGCTTCAGATTCAGCGACCAAAAGCTGAGCTCAGAAGATTCTCTCGTCATTTGGTACAGGTGTAGATCGGTAAATATAATCCTTGTCTATTGTTCTTATATATGTTTGCATGTTTATCTTTGTTAATCCAGTCCTTATTCCTTACCGATGAGCACTTGGAATGAACCAATTAAGTGATTGGCTCAGGGTTTCATTGGTGACAAAATTTTGCTCTCCTTGGATTTAATAGGCAAATTCTATTTATTTTCCTTTTGGTTTGAAGTTGATTGGGGGTGACTCGTAGCCCTATCATCTGTAAATTTGCATGAAAGTAAAAAGAGAGAAAAAAGGGTAAATTACACTAACCCCCGTGGAGTATAAAGGAATTACAAGCACTATCCAATCCTTTTAGTATTTGACACCAACCTCCCTGATATTTCATATGATATATCAACAACCCCTTTCATCCTAGTGTCTGTCAAGAATTTAAAAACGACGTCTGATGTCATTATCCAGTAACCAACTTCAATTCCAAAAATAACCATATCTAGTGCCTAAACCATCACCAATCCAAAATCCAGAGACCTAGCGCCACTTCCTGTGCATCGTCATCTCAACCCACTTTCGCCTTTGCATCATCTCAACCTCTAACTCGGAGGCGCCGTTAAAAAAATGAAGCTCAAGAGCTGTCCTGTGCAAATATCAAATTACTCCTGATCTCATACAATATTAACTAAAAAAACATAATAAAAAGACAGACTTTTCAATCTTAGCTAAAGATTATTCGAGTTAAAAGACACTTAAGTACCTATGCTGTTCATAGAATAAAGAAAAACCAAAAACACCCCTGGTCGTGCAGCCAAGGGAAGTAAACATCCGAGAGTATTATTGATATTGCACTATATTAATAAAAGTTATAAAAAACTATCTACCCGCATCTAATCTTGTAATACTAGATGTGTTCTATGAAAAATTATCCATTGCTCTTGAGTGCATGTTATAAGATTTAAATTGTGTTCGACAAAATGACCAAAATATGACTTGAATCCAAGTATTTCTCCTCACAGTGCACAGGAGAGAGCTGAGCTCGTTTAGCTTTTTTTTTTGTAATGTATGAGATGGAGATGGTTCAAATGGATTTAAAGGTGTCGTTTATATACGTAGATCTTGATGGCAAGTGGTCGATTTGGGAAATTAACTTCATTTCTGTATAAGTTGATTTTGAAATCTTTGGTCTTTCGTGGGGCAATGAATTCGATCCTTGTGATGCTATGCACAGTTCAATGTGTTGAATATATAAATGGTTTCTCCATGAAAGATTCCACCATTTTAGAATTTCCAGTAATCCATTAAAGTCTGGGTTCGACTTCGTTGTTAGTACTGTCCCTTTTGAATGAATTTCGCATTTCACCCCCAGCATGATGGACATATCCGAAGCTGTGAACAAAGCATACGGCGTACGTTTTTTTCTTCTCGATAAATGCCATGTAAGAATGGTACTTAAAAGCTACTTTTAAGAGGCATCATCTTTGAAAAGAAACGGATTGAAGCTATTCAACGTTAGCACCCACAAAGGACAAGTACTGCCTGCCATAGATCATTCCTGAGATCCGTGTTGACCAAGGACTTTGGCAAAACCTGTTTGAAACAATATTGCTGGAGTCATGTCCCTGTCCTAAAGTAAGGATCAGTTCGCATAGAGTTGAGTTGTCTAGTGGATCGCTAACTGGACAGATCATCTTACATCTTACATTTTGTATTATGTTTTCTTGGGTGGTGTGTCGTTGTCCCAAAGCAATCATGTTCCACAATGTTCCTTGACTTGCCAAAGATTTTTTTTTAATAAAAAACCTCCATTAACAGGAAGGCATGGCATCCCCCTCCTTATCTGTACGCCATCTCGTCGACATCGATCATCAAGGAGTTGACTATATGTATTCTCTATAATATATTACCATTAACTGAAGGCTGAAAGTGACTGCAAGATATGGTGACTGGAGATTCTTCTCTTAATTAACATAAACATGATTTCTTGGTATATGACTTTAATAAGAAACATCTAATAATTAACTATAGGAGTAAACAAACATACAACCCTTGCCATATATTGAGTTAATATATGGAATTAGGTAACTAGCTGCCTCTTAGTGGTCTGTCATTTACAACTTCCAGCAGCATTGTATCTCACAAATCCCACCAGTTCTGGTCCTTCCAGTCTTGAGTTATTCACAAAACTGCTTCAAACAACCAGCAACCAAGCGCCCATCATGAAAAAAAAAACAATTAAAAGACGTTCAAACAAAGAAATTAAATGAAAGCTTTTGATAACAAGGAATTAGTCTGGTTACCTTTCCTCTGTCAACTTGGAGAAAGAACCTGAGGTAGGTATGGTGCCACATAAATCATTGTTTGATACGTCACTGCATACAAAACAGATTAGATTGTTACGGGAGCGCAAGAGATTGTGTAGAAGAAGAAAGGTGTTTTGGGGATCACAAAGAAGGCTCACAGGATCTTTAGGCTCTGCAATTTGGTAAGTTCTCTTGGTATCCTTCCAGTCAGTCTGTTGCCGTTCAGTCTCCTGCATGGAAATTACGTGACACACAGGCAAAATATACCAACAGCAATACGTTAGCAAGGTAGTAATGAAAGTGAAAAGGAACTGACAACATTAATGACGACCATCCTCTTGATTCTGATCAAGCATATCGGTAAATGAATTTGGCAGCTAATTAAAATTAATACAGATGAGAGAACGCTTACAGGAATTTAAGATTGGATAGCTTAGAAAGTGAAGCAGGAATGGTCCCAGTGAGGTTATTGTGGTACAGATCCAAGCTCACAAGACTCTTCAGGTTTCCGAGTTCCCTTGGTATAGGACCCACCAGTTCATTCATGTACAGTTCCCTACACAGGGAACATAAATCACTTCAAATTTAATACCAGTATCCCACCAGTGTCCATATGATCACAAGGCCACCAGATGTTAGGCAAGGTAGATACTATATCGTGAATGTTGTAATGATCTAGTCCATAATAAATTACGAACAAACTCATCTCTTAATCAAGAAGACTATCAACCCAATTTCTAGTGTTCTTACAACGAATCAAAAAAGCTAACGCTTTTAGCAATGATTAAGGTATCAAAGCACGGGCTTCTTTTCCATTCAAATCAATGAAACATCAAACAGTTGCATCCTTATTCTGTGTAATTAAGAAAATGAAAGAAGGTGCTGGCGTTGCCAAGGCAGCTTTAAATTCTATAGATAATGTGACATGCTTACAGATACTGAAGATGCACGAGCTTCCCCAACTCAGGAACTAGACTGCCCGAAAGCTTTGCATTTCCAAGGTCTCTGCAACAACCAATATTTTACTCGCCATTAATTTATTGGTCCTATAATTTTGTTTGAGTTAATTAATTCGGTGACAATTAAACAAATGATTATTCCTGTCGTGTTAATTATTATTTCCATAGGAATTAATTAAAAAAACACAAATAAAAAAAATTCCTTAACAGCCATGGGTAAATTAAGGTCAATATATTAATTTGCATACAAAGAGATGAAATACAGTGTATGATTCAAACATCAAAGGAGCAAAATTTATTCTACTCTTGAATTTACATGTGCATGTATATACATAATTACAAATATTGTCATGCCTTTTCTCTCTGCCTTCTCCTTTATTATTACATCAGAGTCACACAATCTGTTTCAAAGATTTTGAGTTGTGAAAAAGAACAAAAATCAAGGATATATTACTATAATAATCTTTAAACATCATGTTTGAAAAGGTCGTCCGTCCTTGAGATTATCATGTACAAATATACGAGATGCATGCGTGGAAATTAATTGAATATGGTCAGAACTCAGAAGTCGGGCTTGTCTCTAGTGCCTAATTAGATTTCCTGGTGGATTAACTAAATAATGGTTTTGACAAGCAAGAAAGTTGGCGATGATTTTTCATGACATATCAGCCAGACAAACACAAACTACAAACTACAAGCTAAAGCATACATGCACAAAGGGTCAAATAAAATGTAACAAAAATAAAACAACAAGAACAAGAAGAAACATGATGCTGGAAGATTAGTATATAGTAAGATGCTTACAGTCGGGTAACCCGATTATCACCGTCACAAGTAACGTGGAACCAAGTACATGGATCTGTCAGGGTTGGATCCCAGCTCTGGAGAACATGTCCTGGATCCTTCACTGCTCTCCTCAAAGCGTACAAAGCATCCCCTAGTTCATGGATTAAAGGAAAAAAATCAAGAAAGCTACCAAAAAAATTTCATTTAGCTAGTTCGACTATACTCGGTACTGTCGATGAAAAATGAAAACGAGAAAGAAAAGAAAAACCCACGTGTACCTTCCAAATTTGCATTTGTAGGTGACTGAATGGTTGATAGAAGAAAAAGAACAAGAAGATGAAACGCGGTGCTGCTTGCCATTTAGAGAACTTTAGGCCTGGGGTAAAGAGTCAAGATGCTTATGGCACTTTAACAGAGAAATATGGAGAGAGGGAGAGTAAAGAGTTTCAGGATGTTTGTTTAAAGAATGGAAGCGCAACGAAAGCAGCATTTGTAGGGGAATTTATAGAGCTCATCAAAGAGTTTGGTTACTGTGAATTATTTTTTTTTAAAAAAGAAGTTTTCTCCAGGTCAAATTGTAAAAAAACAAACACCCTCGATTTTATCCAAAAAAACAAATTACCTCCTTAAACAAAACAATCTCTGATTTTCATCCTAAACAATATGATTAATTGAAAATACCATTTCCATTAGGGTTTTCACTGAGAATGGATTATGTTTTATTTATTTATTAGGAGTTGTAAAGGAAAAGAGAGGAATTAATTAGAGGATATTATGGGCTTTTCTATTAATTTTTATTATTTAGGGGCAACTTCACGAAAAATCAAGCATTTTTTTATTCAAAAGCAAAGAAGATAACAGGTAGAGTTTGATTTATAATATGAGGCTTTATATATATTGCATCATCCTCTCTTTTTATATATAAATAGAATTACATACAGAATATAAGGTAAATCATACTAAGTATAATTTCATATAACAACCCTAAATTCAAGAATTTAAAATTCAATAAAAAAAATCAATTAAACTTCTTAATAACTTGTTCAAATAAGCTTAAAACACTTTGCCTAATATGCACTTTAAAAGCTAACTAGTCAAGCTTTCTCCTTTTCCTTCACCTCCCTAATTTTTTTCTCTCTAACTCTTTACTTTCTCATCATTAATCTTTCTAATTTTCAATGATTAAGTGTTTATAATAACACAATCTCACATTTTTTTTCTCTAATATTTAGTTTTCATTAGGTTTTAAAATGATCAAGCTTAATAGAAATGAAGAACTTTTTTTTCTCCCTTTTCTCTTCACAAGCTCCCTCCCAGCCCCCACACACGCATGAATTTTGTTAATTCCTAATATGTCTCTCATTTACACTCTTTTATGTTTCTCGAGTAATATTTCCTAGATTTCATAGTCTGTTTATACCAAATTAAAGCTGAGCTATTTTGAATTTCATTGAATTATATCCTAGTACCTTTTGTTCCTTATAGATCACTTCCGTTTAATTTTTATTTGTGTTTCTGTATTTTTTATTTTTCATCCATTTTTTATATTCTTACTTTTAAAATTATCACATAACCATTTTATTTCAAATTCTTAAAATCCATTACCATCCTCCCTATGCAAATATTCAATTTACTTAACATAATATTTACTTCACTATTGTTACCGATCTTATCTAGGGTTTACATCCTATTCTGACCTACTTTTAAAATAACATTCATGAAGTTTAAAATCTTTAAGAACTCATCTCAATCTACTTAATGTCTCCATATTTATTTTCTAATTAACTCATTTTAATCTTGGGCTAAAATTTAAAATTTTAATAATACTGAGAAATTCAGGTTGGGGGTTTACACCATTAGCTAAAGCCTTGTATTCAACTTTAGTAGAGAAACGAACAACTATACGTTGCTTGCTAGACTTTCAAGAAATAAAAGTATTGCTAAAATACACAAGGTAAGCACCAGTGAAATTATGATCATCAACATTACCAGCCCGATCAACATTAGTAAAACCATGGAGAGACAAAAAGGAATAACGAGTAATGTGCAAACCATAAAAAGTCATACCTTTCAGATACCTCAAAACATGTTTAACCACAACCCAATAATCTTTTATAGGAGCATGTATAAAATGACATATTTTATTCATAGTATAACATATATTTGGCCTAGTAAAGGTTAGATATTGAAGATCACCAATAATTTATCGAAATCGAGTGGGATCAGAAAACAAATCACTAGACTACAAACTTAACTTAGATGAAGAATACCATGTTTAAAAGATGATGTACCTACTCTGTAAAGAATATCAAGAACATATTTATGTTGACTAAGCTTGAGACTCATATTGGTAGGTGTAACCTCAATCTCCAAGAAATGCATAACCTAAATCCTAAAATTTGAACTCTAAGCTCAGCAAAATGATTAGGCATTGAAGCAAAGTGAAGTTACTTTCAGTAAGTAAAATGTCATTAATATAAATAAAAAGAGAAAAGATTTCATAGCCCACAAATAAGATGAACAAAGATGCATCAACCTTGGAAGTATAAAAGCTAATAGAGAGAAGATAATCACTCAACTTTATGTACCAAGCCTAAGGGGCTTGTTTGAAGCCTTAGAGAGATTTGTGAAGCCGACAAACATGAAAGAAAAGAACATGATATGCAAAACCAGAGGGCTTGTCCATATAAACCTCCTTTCCGAAGGGTTCTATTTAGGAAAACATTATGAACATCAATTTGACAGATCTGCCAACCTTTAGAAACTATAATAGTAAGCACTAACTGAATGGTGGTAAGTATAACCACGAGATTGAAAAATTCTAAGTAATTAATACCTTTTTTTTTTTAGTAAATCCTCTATTGACCAAACAAGCTTTATATCATTCAACACCATTATTAACTCGACTTTTAATTTTATACACCAACCGGCTGCTAACCATATTTATAAAAGGATGAAATGAAACTAGTGACCAACTATTATTACCGTGTAAAACATTAATTTCAAATTACATAGCATGATTCCAGCACACAAATTGGTTGGCTTTTTCAAAAGTAAGAGGTTCATGGTTAGGGGTGGAAGTTACCTATATTTTAGATGATACTGGTGAAGTTGAGATGAGGCTCAGATGGGTTGCTATATTCTGTCAGGGATGCAAAACCATAGGGTGCATTCAAGGTGCTAAAATGATAAAAAAATGGAAGGGAAATCAAAGGTTGTGGAATAGAATAATTGGATAGATCAATAACCAAATCTAAGCCAGGAGGTGAGATAGTCGAGGGGCTAGAAGGTGGTGTACCCGAAGTTAAAATTATATGTGCATCAACATCAAAAGAGGCAGACATCGACAATCCTAAAGGTGTAGAAGCTGAACTTAGAAAATGATTAATAGACAAAGATGCATATAGTGATAGTGATAGTGGAATAAAGTTAGAGGGAACAATGGCAAGATTATGAGAGAAACGGGTCATGAAAAGTGGTGATAAAGAAGATGCCAAGAAGTGAGTCAGAGAAGGCAAGGTGGTAATGTGGTGTGTTGTAGGCCTGCATAAGAGAGCCGGCTTTATGTTCAGAGTCAACAAATGGAAATTAATGTTCATGAAATCAAACATGACGAGAAATGTAAATTAATTTAGATGATAAGTTAAAACACCGACCTTAAATGAGAAGAACTATAGCCTAGAAACACATACGAGATTGAGCAGTAATCTAACTTGTGAGCATTGTATGAATGAAAAAAACCAAAACAAAATCACTCAAAAGTACACAAAAAACTATAATATAATGTACAATGAAACAAATATTCAAATGGTTATTTATTGTGCTAGATATAAGTAGGCATACGATTAATTAGTTACATAAAGATTTTATATGCATAACTCTAAAATTTTAAAGGTGTTTTACATTGATCAAGAATAGTAAGACCAGTTTCAATAATATGCTTATGTTGATGTTCATAAGTATGTGGACAAATTAAACGATGGTGACTACCAATGGTTTAAAAAAAGGTATGTAATTTTTTATATTCAACATCCTAGTCTATTTGGACAGATTTAATTTTGCTAGAGAATTACCTTTCAACTTAAGCATGGAATTGGTGAAAAACATTTATGACATCAAATTTTACAACTAGAGGAAAAAACCACACACACACACATATAAGCATCTAAAAAAATAACAAAATAACAAAAATAATCAAAAGAAAACATAGGACAAGGTCGCAAAATATCATTCAAAAGGAGTATAAATTTTGTGAATAGTAAACCCTAATGACAGACGCGATAATTTTTTTAATGGACATGTTTAACATTGAAAATCAAAAGATTAAGAATTATAAATAAACTTTTTATTTAATACTAATAGATTTAAAATACATGAACTATGATGACCCAGTCGATGATGCCAGATATCAACAGAGGTAGACACACTAGCAAACTAAAAAGCTTGAGGCATAAATGTTGTGAAAGACTCGAATAGAACATAGAGACCATCTTTACTTGGACAGGAAAGAAACACGTCATTGGTTATTATGTCATTAACATAGAAAACAAATGAGTAAAATTCAAAAAACAAATGATTTTCACAACAAAATTGTTGAATAGATAGTAATGGTTTTTTTTTATTAACTTGAGGCATATGTAGAACATTAAACAAAGTAAATATGTGTTTTGGTGTATGTATTGTAGCATGAGTTGTGTTAGATATGATGCGTCCCTTACTATCACCAACATGCAATTGATCATTACCAAGATAAGATTTTGAACCCGTCATGCTTAAAACATTAAGAGTAACATGTTAATTTGCACACGTGTCAGGAAATCAAGTAATGAAATTTGCTATTAAAGCATCACTAAAAGATAAATTTGCAATAACTTTGTTCTCATGAGTGACTAACTGGGAACAATACCGGGCATAATGACCAAAACCATAACAAAGCTGACATATAACCTATCGTGTGTGAGACCACTGGTTCTGTTGAGGATTATGATTGTTTTGCTGCTTCTAATTACTCCTATTATGACCACTATTCCCACGGTATTGTTACCATTACCATCATTGTTAACCAAATAAAAGTTATTCCCGGTATCAGCATATGTGTTTTAGTTGTTTCTCCATCCATCACGATTAAAACCTCTATAATGATGTGTGTTATAATCGCTGCCATTTGAACCAGAAAATCAACATTGAGCAAAAAAGGTCGAAGAAGCCTGTGTTGATATAGGTAGTAGAAGTGCAGCAGTAACAAAAGAGTAAAAAAAGCTCTTATAGACAAATTTATATGTAAGAAGGTGACTGTGCAACTCGAAATAGGGAAGAGGCTCAACCTTAATGGACAAACTAGTCACCAAATCCTTTAATTCACCACGAAATCCTTTGAAAACATATAAATTGAAGTCTTCAAGGGAAATATGTCGGCTCGCTGCTGCCAACTCATAAAACATAGACTTGGCGTTTTATAAATAACCAATGATGGTGTCATTACCCTGACAAAGTTCTTGGAAGAAACTATGAAGTTACATAATTTTAGAATTGGATGGACAAACAAGGGCTTGTTCAAAAGTTCTCCAAACACTGGATGAGGTTTTGCAATCAACCACAAGGTGTAGAACATCTATAGACAAAAAAGTAAGAAGAGAACTTAGGATGCGTTGATCTTATAGTTTTCAAGAGAGAAAAGTTGGATTAATCACCAGAGCAAAGTTGTTAGAACCAGCAGAAGGTAGGAATTGAGAAGCAACATATGGAAACAAGCCATCAACTAAAGGAAAAACTCCTTGATCGATGAGATAGGGTTTCATATGCATCTTTTAATAGAGATAGTTTGTGTTGGTTAATTTCAACAAGATAACCTGCTTCGTGTTGGAGAGAGGAATAACAATAGCGAGAGGACTGTTAATGTTGGTAGCAGTAGCAAAGGGAGGAAAAATAACAGTTGCTATAACAAAGATGAAGAAAGAAACTAGTGGGGTTGTTGCTGCAAATAGTGGTGCCAATAGAGGTAGGATCAATTGAAAAATAAATTTGTTAAGATAGCAAGTTAAAGAAAATAATAGGTTAAAGCTCAACATATTATGATACTCATGCTCTCTATATATAAATAAGACTACATACAAAATATAAAATAGATCATACTTCAGAGAATAAAACTAAATAAGGTAAGTACTACAATATATTGTATAATTTAGCATTTTCTATACTATTCAAAACATAGTTTTTAGACCCGGCCCGATCCAAGGTCTGAATTCCAGGTTTTGACCAGGTCACTCGGGTCAATTTTTTAAAAAATCAAAACGACGTCGTTTTAGTAAAAAAAATCAACGAGTTGCAACCGGGTTTTTTACCGGGTCTTGCCGGGTCAACCCGCCGGGTCACACTGGGTTTTTTCTTTTCCTATTTTTTCTTCAACTTGGTCAGGTTCCAGACCCGGGTCGGCCAGGTCCTGGATCGACCCGCCAGACCGGACCGGGTTTCAAATTCAAAATGGTGCTTGTTTTTGAACTAAAGTTCGGGGGGGCTTTTCATAATTTGGACTATTCTCCCATGCAAAGCCTGAAGAGGCGGGTCTCTCTCGTCTATTGTTAAGTTTGTCTCATGCTGCCAAAGTCCTTGCACGTTCTAAACTACCCTAACTCATTCACTACCTGGACGATCCTGTCCAAATTACCTTTACAGTCTGTGTATATATTCCCATTCCTTTTCAGCCATTGCTGGCCATGTCAGAAGTTAGAAGCGTAGGGGAGTAGGAGTAGCAAAAGAGCAAGTAAAACAAGAGTAGTCCCGTTCACTCAGGACCACTGTATGGTCCTCATCATATGTGACTGGACAATGACATTCTATTAAGGGCATACTTTATCAATTAAAAGACAAACATATGATCATTACAAATTCAAACAAGTTAGAACTCCACAAATCCGTTAATATCTTGCATTTGGATTCATCATGAGGATTTTCGATTTTGAAGCTCCACAAAATATGGTTGAAAGAAGCAAAAATGCAGGTGTGGTGCTCACTAGTCAAGCAGCAATGATAATCACAAGTCAGATTTATCTTTTAACTACCATCAAGTTAGTAATAGTAATTAACAATTACTTTTGTAATTGGATCAAATTCAAGCACCAAGCAGTTTTTTCAATACTGTGTAGTGGTAATCATATACAACGACAGTAGTCATAGAGATTGCAGAGTGTTGCGTACATGCAGTATCGGATGGAGGGAAACCAGCTAACCTTTTAGTACAAGAGGGCCAAAACAGGATAAAAGAGAATATTTGAGACTCATCAAGCTTGTCCATTTCCCACTTTCAAGTTTCAAGATTCCCCAAGCATGAGAAAAAAAATACATATCTAAAGCATGACTTTAATTATTTATTTAATATTATTATACAATATATATGTTACACACTTCTTTTTATGCGTATCTTAGAAGTATTAAAAATACGGATATGGGCAAGTCTGAACGGCATAAGCATAAGAGAATAATATCACCCGGAAATATATATATATATATATATATATATATATATATATATATATATATATGTTGTGGTCGAGAAAACGTTTACTACATATTTATTTACTGTTTTCCTCTAATTGCTTCAATAATATTTTAATGTGACCTAAGAACTTAAATATATACTGTAGATTCGGCACTGAAAGGCCCAATTTAAAAGAAGTAGAGTACTCACAATTTACTAATGGCAAAAGAAGCATCACTCGAGTAATTATAAGTCAACCAGCTGGGAGGAGATTCGTTGGCTCTCAAGCATTTCTTTCTTCTTCGTTTTTCCTTCTTTTTTAATTCAGCAGTCATGTCACATAATTAAAGGTGCTGCATACGAGTAAAATTTGGTCTTTGGATATTTACACATGTATGGTCATGTGTATGGGACTTAATTACCCTTCCTCACATTTGGAAAAGTTTCAAATAGCTCAAAACATTGTTTTGAGTCGTAGAATAATCAATTGGAGTCTAAACCAACTGGGAGATGATGAAGTTGGAAAATCTTTTAAGGATGATGTGTTTTTTTTTTCACCGCATAATCGATGATATCACAATTATAAGAACTAGTATGGAGTTGCAAGTTAAAATAGTAATTTATTATCTAGACTTAGTCCAGATCAAGTTAATTTAAAAACTTTTTTTATATTAAAACATCATTATTTTGATTTAAAAAAAGAATATCACCCTCTAAAATTAGATTAATTTCTTAATTTGTGGCTTGATTTTTGAATTAAATTGACCCTAATATGTAATTACTATTAAAGATTGAGATGTTGAAAAATTTGCAAAACAAGTCTCTCTTATGGGCTAGGTAACTCTTTGATAATTAAGTTAATGTATGGAGGAGAAAATGGTGAGTAAAAAATCTAATTAGATATTATGCAAGTACTAAACAATAAATTTTTAAGTTGTAGGATAGAAGAAAAGAAAGTATATGATCCTCTAAACTCAAAGCTCCGACTTGTTTATATAAATGCATGTTTTGTCTTCTTGCATGATAACAGGGGTAAAATTGCATGTTTTGTCTTCTTATATAATTAATGTACTATCTATATTTGTGGTTAGTAGAAAGTTGTGCTCTCCGAGTTTATGATTAGAGTAATTATATATGTGTGTGTGTGTTCTTCCCCCCCCCCCCCCCCCCCATTTGAGACCTAATCATCTAAAGCTTATCCTGGACAATTAACATCAAAGCAAAAACATTCTCAATCGTTCAATTTTGTAAGTTGTATCTTTCTGCGAAAATGACTCGACATTTCAGGCCCGATCACTATCATTCATAAGAATTTCAAATAACCTTAAAATAATGAATGCATCTTAATTAGTCACAGCCTTTAATTTCCGAATTAAAATCATTGGAATCTACTTCGTGCCTCTTTGCAAATGTCCCAACAATCCTTTCTAACATCCGAAAAGATTTGCTAAACAAAAATCAAATGATCTCAGCAGTATTAGTAATTTCGAAGGATATTGGCCTTTCCAATATTGTTTCTTTTCTATTTTCATCACGGTTATTATCCTGGAAGTAAAGTGTTGCTTGAGTTGGAAAGGCACCGAGACGATGCAGCTAGCAAGGAGGAGCTGGTGGGAAATGTGTGGTTGTTGGCATGTGAGACTCGTCTTTTAAAGTTTGAAATAATTGTTCGTTTGGGGGTCCATGATTAGTGTTCGAGTCTTTTGACTTACTGATTCATAGTTGATCTTCACATGCATGGTAGGGTTTCCTTTAACCAGTCACTAGCTAGATACATATTAGTGGAAGAGACACTAGAGAACAGCTTTGTACATATGCAGGATTAGATATAAGATTGAACCTTTCTCCTTAAAAGGAGTGACTTGACTAAGCCTAGCACTAGCATTGCACCTCCTTCCCTCCTTCCCCACCTCCCTCCTCCACCCCCCCCCCCCCTCTCTTTTCCTTCCTGTTTTTGCTTTCATGATGGGAATGGGAAAAGTTGGAACAAATGTTAAAAGATTATGTTGGTCTTATGCTTCTTCAAACGGAAAAGATTTCCATACGGACCATTGAGAGTTTAATCAAGAAAAGACGAATCTCTTTGGTGTCCACCCTCTCTTATCAGCAATAAGTCGTTTTTAGTGGGGATTGATGCTAAACAGTAATTTTAATCCAGAAACTTAAATTATAAAATGATTTATATTCAATTCTTTTATTTACCTCTTCAAGTATATGTATTTTAAGCTTGACATATATCCAAACTATCTTACACTAATTTAATTTTTAATTAGAAAAGAATAGATGTTTCATATAAACACAAACAACTTATTGCTGATTGACCTCTTGATTAGTTCTAAATATAAAATAGAGACCAATTCGAGGTAGCTCCTTCCAAAAAAATCATGATCAATGACCTCTCATGTCTCCTGTTTGAATTGATGCTACGTCAAGATAACGAGATAATGATGAGACAAATAACGAGATAATAAAATCTGTTAATTTTCAAAAGATTTCAAAACAAAAAACATGTTTTTTTTTTGTTTGCCTCGTCAATGCCAGCCTACTAACCTTCATAGAGAACATAAAATGTAGAATATTACTCTGTTAAAATTTCGGTCTGATATAAGAATTAAATAAAAAAAATTATGTTTATTTTTATTAGAAAACTACGTTCAAATTAATTTCTTTTTAGACGGGTCCGTGTTAAATACAAAGTAGCAACTTCAAGCACAATAGAATAATTAAATATTCTTGAAATTCAAAAGAAAATCAATTCAGAATTGGCAAAATATATATTTAATGCAAAAGCGAGGCAATAAGTCTTTAATTAATTAAATAATGCCTTGGCCCCATGGAAAAGAAGAATTCACCATGATAAGCTTGCTCGCATAAAGGACGAACTGGGGGTCAAATATCTTTTTAGTTTGAATAATGTTAACGATAAAGCAAACAAGTTCCAGCTGCTTTTCATCCTTTCCATCTCCTTTTTCCCTCTGTACTCAAATTCAATCACTATCTTTTTAAAGCTTCATTCATCCTTGTTAACTTTTGGTTGGTGTTTTGGGGTCGTCCAGATCAGCAACCTCATTAATTCGGCCTTTTTGATACGTTGAGAACCATTTGTTTCGTTTATCGCGAAATTATTAGGTCGATTTTAATTACAACAGCTTGCTGCTCATGGTGGCAGTCAATCTTGCCTGTTGACTAGGATCGATAGCCTGGACCCTTGCATGTGTTGAAGGGCTCTTCATGTAAACTAGTCCTTTAATTTACTTTTATAAAATAAATTAAATATCAGTCTTTTTATTCTTAAAAACTAATCAATTAGTCTTCTTCTTTTCAATTAATTTTATTTCTTAAAAAATGAAAAAAGAAGTAAACAATATACAAATATTGAGGAGAAGCGAGGACATTTTTTTGAAATAAAGTTAATATTAAATTAAACTTGTCCAACATTGACTAAATGGTTAATTAATTAATTTTTAAAATCCATTACAGTCAACACCCAACTCATAATTTGAACGTTCAGTCAGTTGAATCTTATAACTATAACAATGCTATTATTTCCCGTTGTTCAAAACCATTCTCCACCGATTTCCATAATCATTTTCATAGTATTGTGTAATTTCTTGGTATACCAAAGCCACAAATTGCGCCATCAGTTGAAAGACACGAGAATAAAAGAAAATAAAGTCATTGAACTACAGCGTGAATTCAGCTTTCGAAAATAAAATCCCATCTTTTACAGTTGTAAATCAAATGGTAATTATTAATTGAACAAAATTATATAAATATTAGATGCTGTATATTTTAATAATTACAAACTTGTGCAAAAATATCTATGCAAATGAGAAAAACAAATACTAAACAAAATGGCCTCCTTAATAATTATATTAAATTGAAAAAAAAACTGTCAAGTTCCAGCAAAATAACAATATCGTTGATTATATATATATTGGCACAGCCTTGAACAATTTTTGTTGATACTCAAATGATCGAAATACCCACGTTGTTATATATATATATATATATATATATATATATATATATTAGATTTGTGTCCCGCACTCCGCTACAGGCTGGATAAAAAAAAATTTAACCCAAAAGAAATGCTAAGGAAAAAAAATCTAAAACATGAGTCATTGATTTAATTAGTAATTTAAATAATATGATAAAAAAATTCATCAATAATAAATAAACAAACAAAGAAAAATGACAACGGAAAAAAAAAGTACTTGATCTTAGCTAACCTAAATTATTTAACAATTCAATAACGAAGGATAAAATTAAAAAAAATTAAAAAAAACAACAAAAAAAACCTCGTTAAATCGAGTTAACTCGTATACTTTGTGACCATGGATATAAGATTGAAATAATCTCATTGAAAAAAAAGTAGGAAAAAACATTTAAAGATTAATTCCTAATAAATCAAATAAGAACATGATATCTTCACAAAAAAAAAGATGTGAAGGAAAAAAACTAAGAAAAAATATAATTTAAAAAAGGTAAAAAAAACTTGATTTGAGCCTACCCGGATTAATCTCTAACCCAGTCATAATACCGTGGTGACTGAGTTTGAAAACAAATTGAATGATATCATAAAGCTCAATTTTTTAAAAATCTTAATGTTTAGGGATGAAAATAAAAAATAAATTTAATTTAAAAAAGCAATGGAAAAAAATATATAAATAAACCTGGATTAGCCCGCAAACCACGCAACCATGAAAATCATAAAATTCTTGAACTGAGTTCAATCAAGAAACTTAATTCACAACCAATTTAATTTTAAAAGATGAAATCATGAAAAAATATCAATTTAAAAAACTTGTCAAGGAAAAAAAAATAAAAAAATGGAGATTAAATTTGATAGAAAAAACCCGATAATGAAATTATATATAAAAAAATGATCGGGATAACCCAATAGAAAGGAAAAAAAGAGAGTATAAAGACCAATTTCTAATAAATCAAATGTTAAAGGATGAAATTAAAATAAATCAATTTAAAAAAATGACACAGAAAAAACAAAAATCAACTTATGTTAACCTTTTAAACTAAGAACTTTGGTCATGAACCTGAAACTAAACCTATAGAAGGCAAAACATAAAAAACAATAATGAAAAACTCTAAAACAAGGTTAAAAAATAAAAAACAATAGCTTTTAAGAAGAAGAAGAAGAAGAAGAAACCAACTTGGGCAAATCTCCTAAACCCGATCTAATCTCTAAAACTCGCAACCCGTGAAATTCTTGAACCAGATTCAGTTAAAAAGCATAATTCCCAATCAATTTAATTTTAAAGGATGAAATCAGGAAAAATTATCAATTTAAAAAACTTGTCAAAAAATAGCAATAAAAAGAATTGAGACAAAATAAGAAAGAAAAAAAACTATGAAGGATGAAATTGTAAAAACAAAAACCTAAAAAATAATACCAAACAAAATAAATAGCGATCAAAAGAATAAGAACCAAATTTGAAAGAAAAATAAATAAATGGGGTGAAATTAGAAAACAATTATAATTTTATAACTTATTAAAAATAAAAAAATAGTAATCAAATTATTAGGGACCATAAAAAAATAAAAGGGAGGTGAAATTGAAAAACATATGTAATTTCATGACTTTTTAAAATAAGAAAATAGTAATTAAAAGGACATGGACAAAATATAAAGGGAAACTAAATTGCAGGGGTTAGTCTGATTTTTTGAAGGGGTTGACGTAGAATTCGAGGTAGGAAAAAATAAAAGTGAGAAAAAAAATATCGTTGATTCAAATCCTGATGCATGTTAGGGGCATGTGCCTCCCTATTGAGTTGGGGGCTCTGAGACCTTTCAAATGTCGTCCTGAAAGGCGATATTTGGTGGCCAAATAACCCCGCATGCGTCCCTCGAATAATGCGGAAGGCATTCACAAGCTAGCATGTTCTACACACTCACATGCAACTTTTTTTTAATTATGTTTAATTAATGTAAATTACAACAACTCTGCTGAGTACCATTGAAATTTACAATAAAACCAATATAAAATGATAAAAAACCCCTTGAGTGATAATTATGTTGTTTATTTATTTAAAGACATCAAAGTAATTACACAATTTAAAAAATAAAAAGACAAAAAAATCCCTAAGTAACAAGTATTATATTATTTTATTATATTGTTAAATTAATAATTTTATTGTAAAAAAAATAAAATGATGAATCTAAACCCATACAATTTATAAAAACCAATTATATCATGGTAAAACAAATCATTTTGCTTCCAATACTTAGTCTAATTTTTTTTTTATTTAAGAGTAATTTTATAATTACATTGATATAATAAATAGTATTATGAATCTTGACTAAGATTAACTTAACTTTTTGAGGATATTTAGTTTTTTTTTAATTTAATATGCGCGCGAGCAAAAAAAAAAAAAACCTCTTTCATCTGTTTGTATATTTCGTTCGCTCGTCACTGATTAATCTTCTTCCATTTACATCTACCTGTTGTTGGTCCCACAAATTTCCATTACCGCGTTTTCATGGATGTAATTTTGAAGCTGGCCTGTCTGCTGAGTTTTGTTTTGGCTGGTAAATCAATAAATACGGCAATGGTGGACATATGTCTAAAATTCCTTTGAGTTCCAAATAGAATGGGGTAACGTTGCGTAGAAGAGGACTTCTCTGTTGTATACTGCAAGGCTTAAGCCTCTCGGCGAAGTTTAAAACGAATAAATAAAAGAAAGATTTACAATTTAACGTGGCCTGCAAACTTCTTCTGTTGAGGTTTGGAAACTCCTATCGTTGATCGTTTTGTAACCAGTCCTGATAGAATATGTTTCCAAACATAATAACTTGCGCAATTTGTTTTCCTTTGTTAAAAAATGTTCAAAAGAATTTGCACTAATCTCATGAAATATAATTATATGTATTGAATGGTAATACAAACGCTACACAGAAAGCAAGCACGTAGCTTTATTATAAAAGAAAGTAGGCCGGAGAAATTCCGACTTTTAGTTTATAGCATCAGGTGGGAATAGCTACAGCATTTCCCATCTTCAGTACATTTACATTGCAGGAGCCTTTGGATCTTGTATGACTGTCGTAATTCTCAATCCTACCAGATGAAACAAAACTAAGTTGATTAGTAAATAAGAACACAGCAAAGTTAAAAAAAAAGAACATATATGCCATGATCTTGCTGGACTCTATAGTGTACACAAACAGATGTTTCGAATTTTATCAGAACGTCGATGCTTAAATTTCATGCAACTTTATGCAAGGATGATGCTGGACTAAATTGGCTGGGTTGGCCTCAATAACATCGTTAAATTAGACAGCTTTGATCTGGTCAGTGTTAACTATTATCTAAAGAGGGGTATTGAGTTAACGAAATCTCAATTCTTCTGCTAGAAAAGTAAACAGGATTTACCCGTTGAATTATTGCGATGAACAGTCCCTGACAATAAATTGTATGAAACATTCCTGAAAAAAACATCATTTGCAGATTTGTCAATAAAGGAAGGGAGACAATCATAAATAACTGGCTAAATTTTCATGCGAAACGTCCTCTAGTTGGAATTAACATGTAAGCATCTAAAACATACATCCATGTGAGTGTATGTGTGTGCATGTATAAGAGAATAGCAGGCTAGCCCAGATGATAGGCGCCGAACCCTTGCGTGCCCAAGAAATAAGTCCCTAAAAAAGCTGTAAAATTGCAGAAATAAGTGAGTTGACTCACAGGATCCTCAATCTTCCTGTAGTAATGAGGTTAATAACTGATGTTGGTATTGTTCCGGTTAGCTTGTTACCGTGCAATCTCCTGGAATCAGAAAACATGTAACAGTATCATGAAGAAACCACGATGCTAAATACTTCTCAAATTTTTCTTCCAATCAAGAAAATTCAAAAGGTTTTGGATATACACTTACATAAACAACAAAGATCCCAAGTTTCCAAGAGAAGCCGGAATTGGGCCAGACAGTTTATTAAGGTATAAATCCAAGCTGACTAGTTTTGTCAGATTACCCAATTCTCTAGGAATAGGTCCACTGATATTATTGCTAAATACCTCCCTGCAAGAAAATAAAATATTAATGTCAGGACATGCAAGAACACAGTTATGTACTTTGTCCATCTAGCTTGTCAAAGAGAAAATGGGGCTTAGAATATCAAATGGTACATTAGTAGCTCTTAAAATAAAATGGCATATACTTCCCAAGCTGAGATGTGAGAAGGCTTACAAATATTGAAGATTAGCCAGAAGTCCGAGCTCGGGGATAAGAGGTCCTGATAGTCCAGCTTTGCCAAGGTCCCTATAGTGATCAAAATCCAATTTTCAAGTCAACCTAAAAATGTATTTATTCTCAAAGTAGCAAGAAAGCAAAACCCAGATCGACGAAGAGCATGCATCAAATTTGATTAAGACTAAAGAGTGACGTACACCCTGGTTACGCTGTTATCTGAGTTACAGGTGACATGAAACCATGTACACGGGTTAACTAGCGTTGGATCCCAGCTCTGCAGTACATTGTTTGGATCAAACAGCTGGGTTTTCCAAGAATTTAGAACATCCCCTGTACACAAATAAGCATGTTAGCCATTTTGATTACTAGAAGACTAAAGAGTAAAGGCGCATATTAACTATCTCAAATCAATATTTCTCGGCCATTAATTTATCACGTTCTCTGCAAAGATCGACAAAACTAAGGTGGTAAAGAAGAAATTTATGTGGAGATGGTGTAGAACATAGAGCGGGGTTTCCTTACCTTCCAGGTTACAATCCACAGTGGCAATAGCAACAGCAATTACGAGGCAAGCTAGAATTCTTGATGCCATAGTGGGACAAAAAAAAGGAAATAAAAGCAATTAGATGGATGGCTTTTCTGTGTAGGCACCTAATTCACGTACTTATTTATAAGCATACGATACATGTACATCACAGGCACAGCCCACTACAGTGCTCACTAGTAAGCACGGATACTAGCTAACATGTTGAACTCTAGAATTTACAACGCGTTTTTGTGTCTTTGATACAGACACGAAGAACTTTCAACAATCAACTCATCCAAACCAATTACATTCACCCAGAAGAATACTGCAGCTACCAAGTCAAAGTCAAGTCGACAGTATAAAAAGTGAGTCTTCTTAAGGACGTAATAGATTAAATGTAATGACTTGTTCCTGCTTTTACTTTGAATAGAGAATCAGTCAAGAATCTTTGGATAGTTCCTGCTTGCAGATACTGTTGGTTTCTAGAGAAGTAAAATCATCCATTGTCAAAGCCAAACTACAACAGTCGGGTTGTTTAAGTATATTATATATCTATATGGGATGTTGATTTATTGTTATAGACCACAGAATATATAGAATATCCATATTTGATGGTCACTAAATTCTCATTCATTTATCTTCGGCACCTTCAAATTACAAGTTTCTAACTTGACAACCGGAGTGTCCCATGGGAATCGATCCATCTGACAAAATTAAGGAAGCCTTTTCAACCTATAAATAAATTCATTCTTGGTAGTTTCCATCAACTATCTTTGTCTTCAATATCAAACGATGAAGAACCAACTCAAATGTTGTATCCCGATCAGTAATCTCTTCTTGAAAAACCAATTTGTTTATAGTCAGCCAGACAAGATTCTCCACAAGATATCAAAAGCCGCATGAGAATTGCATTGCGCTGAGAATTTTCACCCAAACAACAGTTCATCAATGGTGTTCGGCATGCACCACTATCAATTCAACCATTTCAGAAATGTTTCTAGTACAATTTCCGAACAAGGATTCTAAATTCAAATCTTTTTTTTTATCTAGAAAACCTTTTCTATAACTCAACAAAAACAAAACTTTTTTTTATCTAGAAACCTTTTCGTGTCTTAACAATTTCTCCCTTAAATTGTTGTTCTTAAACACTCAGTTTAATAATAAGAGACTCTTGTATAAACAGATCTTATAGATTGCAAACAACAACTTATTTTCTAAACTTCATAAACTATTATAATTTGAGTGTGTTTTCTTTTGTATTTTATTTACGAATGATAAATAGTTTTTTTAATATTTTGCAACTGCATATAATGTGATAATATAAATCTAAATTAATTTTAATCCGATAATTTATGGATTAATAAAACTAAATCTTTTAAAACAAGTTTTAATTTATTATGCAGAGTATGTCTTGCTTTTATTATTAGAATTAATTTCAAAATCAGCTTTATTTCTTCAACTAAGATATATTTAAGTAGATTAGATCAGTTGCGGTCAAATAATGAAATAATTTTTGCTTTCCTTTCACCTTGTCAATTCCAAGTTAATCAATCTTTATTTACCCCTCAAAAAAACTCCATACTACCTCATCTAAATCTTTGACATACCTTAACTAAGGTTGCTTTGGGAGAAAAAGCTGCTTGAACAGTTAATACTGGCATAATTAAACCAATCATTCGGTTGAAATCAATTTCCTTGTTGTCATGTACTTGTATCAATTCTTGGAAACTCTTAAACCTCCCAAGATTTTATTCATTGTTATTCGACCCATATATACAATTCTAAATACATAACATGTATTATAGAATAAAAATAAACTCAAACTATATATGATATTTAAACCAGAATTCTAAATAATAATTCAATAAAAATTTAAAAAAAAAATTTAAATACAAAAAACCTTTTCCTATTTCAATAGGAAGGGTACTCTTTAAATTTTATTATTGCAAACTCACGGGTGATAAACATGTTGGCAAAGGCATCAATTTTTTTTTTGTTTTTGTTACTTGAGTGCTGGCATGATCTGGGTCCTATCTCTCAAGGATATTACCAATACTGTAGCCATCGAATAGACTTTCCACGCATGCAAGGAGTACTCCACTCCACCTGTTCGGCAAATAAATTGAACAAGTTTTAGAGCAATTCCACTACTGTCGTCGAGCGCTACAAGAAAAGAAAATGAAGTTCCGTATACCGATCGGAAGATGATGGTGATCTCAACAGTATCCCTTCTGGGAGACCCTCGATGTCAATGGTCAAGATTTGGCAGCCGAAAAAGGACAATATCCACAGCTTCCAAGTTATTTACAAGCTACCTTGGTAATTACAACAGTCAACAGCATCTATATGAAGTAAGAGATGGCGGCGCATCACAGCGGGAGCTAGTGAGCCTAAACAGAGACAATAAAGCAACACTTGAATTACATTATTAGGAAGTTAAAACTGCTTGGAAATGTTGCAAATGCAATGTTGTTCAGAGGTGCATGCTAACCAGATCAGAAGAGCAGCACGCCAAATTACATCATCATTTTTAAGTATGGTAGTTTTTTTCTTAAAGTGTTTTTTATTTAAAAATATATTACAATAAAATTTTTTTATTGTTTAAAAATTATTTTCAACATATCATATCAGTATATTAAAATAATTTAAAAATAATAATAATAATAATTTAAAATAATAAGAATAATAAAAAAAAGGGATTTATGACGAGCTGTAGAGCCCCCGGTAAAACTAAGTCCCTGTGTAATATTGTAATCATGCTACTTAGAAAGAGTCCAAACGATCTTTGTTGAAACTCGAAGGTAAATGACCTGTTCCACTTAAGGCATGCATTGAACCGGGGCACCATATCTAGAATACTGAGTCTTCATGTATATTAATTTTATTCAAGTTCCAAAGAATGGCAGCAGTTAACATGGATTTCGCGTATCCAGCTTGAATTTTTTAATCAATCTTTTGGAATATCGGCAAGAACAATATCGGAGCATGATGACCCGGTTACTTGTACTATAAGTTGGCCTCCAAAACGAATCTGATTCCCTTTTTCCTTTTGAAATGAAACTAAAGAGAAAGTTAAAAAATCATATTTTTGAAACCTGAAACGGTTATTGACCCAGTTAAATGATCAAGTTATAAGTTAAATGAATTAATCTAAGTTAATCGGGTCAACCCAAAAAAATATAGTTCCCAGTTGAATTAAATCCTCCTTCATGCTTGCAAAGTGCATCTCCATAGCTCCCAGTCACATCCATAGTTTTTCCCTGTCTTTCATCTGTCTTCGTCTGAAAAGAAAGATACTCACACAAAACTAGCAACAACCTAGCCCGTTTGGCTATTGTGCTTTCGCCAAAATTTAAATATTTAAAATGCTGAACTTAAAAATAAATTTTATATATATATATATATATATATATATATATATATATATATATATATTAAAAAAACACTTAAAAAAACACTTAAAAAAACCAAAACAAATCGAGTAAAACCTAATCAATTAGCTAATTATTTAGGGAAAGTTTGGAAACGCGGCTGCAGCGATATTCCTAAAAAATTTTAAAAAAAAATTTTTTACTAAAATTTAATATGATTTATATGTTTTGGATCGTTTTGATGTGCTAATGTTAAAAATAATTTTTAAAAAATAAAAAAATATTATTGACATGTATTTTGATACGAAAAATTATTTGAAAAGCACCCACAATCACACTACCAAACAAGATCTTAAACAAAGATCCAAGAACCTGCAGATATGCTCAATAAGATTACAGAAAATTAATGAGCTGCTCATATCTCTCCATTCACAAAAAACAACTCAGTTCCAACAACTGCCCTTTTCTCTACAAAGCACGCACAATCCACAGGACCAAAAGGCAAGAACAAAACTAAGATGAGTTACTGGACACCAAAGTACCTTAATAGTGACAATTTTCGTCCACAAATGAAGCTATCATAGAAGAGTCGAGCATATGGCTGAAGTTGCTGTTTTTCCAGTGCGCGGAGCCCCAGGTGTTAGTGGTTTATCATTGGGTCAATAATACTAATCCCTCGTTTTGTGCTCCTAGGGCGGGAAGAAGAAAAGAAAACGCGAAGCAATTTGCACTTGTCTCAATCAAGATGAGCTGCAAGACTTCCTTTATTTCCTAATTGTTCGATCCTTAGCATCTCGAGTGGCCAACGAATGCCTTTGCTTTCGCTTGATTCGAATGATCTCTGTCGAGCCTCTCTGGACTAAGGGGCGAAGCGGCTCAATGTCAAGAGAGGTATAGAAGGCTAAAGGCCACAAAAAATAGAGAGTGAAAGAAGGAGATTCAAACCTTTTTCATAGAGAAACAGCAGCTATCAATAGTCAGATGTCCCTCTCTGCTCCTGAGCTGGGTTTCAAAGAATTAATTAGGTTACTGATTTTGCTTCATTCTTCTTCACTCTTCAGTCTTCAGCATTTTGGATTTTAGAAAGCTCTAAAATTCAAAAACAACGTTGTTTAATAACAGTCAAAATAAAAAAAAAATTGATTAAGAAATTAATGTTAAATTAATTGAAAAATAAATTTTATAAATGTTTTTTTTTTAGAGTTATTATGATCTCAAATAAATATATTTTTAGAATTAATATTAAAAATTATATGCATTTAATTTTTATTATATAATTAAATAAAAATTATTTTAAAAAAAATTATTAAACTTAACTAAATTCATGACCCAAGAGACCAAAATCATTTAATACAACATCATCTTAATACTTTAAAAATAAATTCCTCTTGGTTTTTTTTACAAGATGATTCATGCATTATCCAGTTACCTAAGTTAGAACCCATTATTCAATCTCATATCATACTAGCTCTTTCATAGTTTAATTAAAACTTATTACCTGTGTGGATTTAATATAATAGCATTGCCAAAAGAAATCCACACACTCAGTGTTCTTTTTTACATTAAAAAAACCACTCATCCAGCCCATGACAGAGCCCAGGGCAATGGACTACTTAGAAAATAAAACTCCTCATCTCTGAGGTACTCCCGATCTGTCTGTCGTTACCATATCGGTCCCACGATGCCTCTTACCAGCCAGAAAACCTCTAGTGCAATAATTTAAGACGAAACACCATCAACCGTAACCATATTAAGGGAATGCTGGCATGATCAAGAACAATGCACGTGCGCAAGAAAGATACTGAGAATTGTACATTCACTGTGAGACAAATTTAAAGAATATTTACAATGAGATCAAGGACATCTAACGAAGCATGAATTTAACTGTCAAGAGCTTCAGTTGTCTTCACAAATCGACCCTTCACTCGCTTCCTGGTATCAGCTCTCGCCTTTCTTGATTCATAGCGTATGTGCTTATCATATCTATCAACACAATTTAATGGTTCAGAATGCATCACTTGATAAGCAAGCGGCGCAAAGGAAGGCATGCATACCTTCTGGTTTTTTTCTTCTCCTTGTATCGCTGCATGGCATCGCCTCGATTCCTGGCCAGCAACTCCATGTCAACCTTGGTTGCTGCTTCCATTTTCAAGCCTTCACCTCTTACGAGGATAGACTGTTCCATGAACTGGACATCATTAGAACTACTTGAACATCTTGGTTTACTAAAACCCGATCTTACTATAGGGAGGTTGTTACTTTCAGATGTTGCTGGGCCCTGGCTGGATGTTGGGTTATTTAAGTTGTTCTGCATTTCAAAAATAAAGTACAAAGAAGAAAAGGCAAATAAGCCACTGACAATGCACATGGGTTGAGGATTGGCATAAATAGGCAATAGATGACATAGAACAGGCTCAATAACATCAAGGTCAAGGACCTTTCCAATAAAATGCCCAACAGTATAAATCCATTCATTTATATATCATATACGTCAATATACAGAAATGGACTCTATATTAAAAATTAATATTCATAGCACATAAGCTATGTGTTATTATAATTATAATTTAAAAATTGGGTTTGATTACTGTAAATAATTAGTGCACCAGCACTTTCTAAGAAAATTTTGTAGCACCAACTAAAAAACAGAAGGTTTGCAAAGAAATCCCTCCCCAAAGAGTTTACAGAGATTTCAGCCAAGATCCCCACAATTATCAATAGAACTTACATTAAATGACGTCATATCATCATGCGCGGTAGAACAATTCATCCGGTACATGTCTCCCAACATTTTTGGGCTAGTTGACGATGTTTCTTTCAGTAGTTCACCAAAATCCTTGATCACAAATCCTGCATCATTTGCAACATATTCAATTTCTAACTGGCCAGATTCATCATGATTCCTCAGTTGCCCTAAATGAAAGTCCCATACCTGCAAAAGTAGCAATCCACTGTCATTATTGAAGACACATGATATCCTTTCTTCAGTGTTTTCACATGAAAAACTACTCAGTCATCTGAGCTGTGTGATAAAAATGATACGAGCAGGGATATGACCTAGAGGCAAACGTTTCCTAGAAAAGCAAGATGAAAATCCTCTACCAATTGAATTTCAAAAGCAAAATGCCGAATTCATGAAAACACTCTTAAATTTCAAACCTTCATGAAACCTTCAAGAACTACATGCAAAACGGGATACATGATCATGTTAGATAAACAAATTCACCCCAATTTTTTTTATTTAATAATTTAGGAAAATCCCGTGTCTCCCAATTACAAGCCACAATCAATATTGCTATTCTATTACTCGAAAGATGAGCAAACAATTCTCAGAGTGGCCACCATATTCACTTGTTTTGTTTGGCAATGTATAAATTTAATCTACATTAACAAAAACAACAAGAAATGCTCACAAAACATCACATTTGGAAAATCTCGGTAATTCATATTTTTTACCTGAGTGCCATGAGCTTTGGCATTGCTATCCCACGTTATATCCCCACCAACAACTCTCCCATTAGACTTGACATCCACCTCCGTCGGCAGCATAAGCAAAGAAGTAAACGGCCTTTGTTCCTGCAGCAATTGCTCACCTCTAACATTACCACCACTACCATTACCATTACCATCACAATCAACAAGATTATCATCCCCAAAACCCCCATCATTCCCGTTCCCAAATTGCACTCCCTTCACACCACTCCGCCATCCGCTTCTACTCTGCGTCACCAAAATCTCTCCTCCACCATCACCACCGCCAAAACCACAACCCTCGCCATCACCAAAACCACAACCCTCGCCCTCAACACCACCACCCATCAAATCCCTCTTAAACAACTCAAACAACTGCTTATATATCACATGCTTATATTTCCCACAACTTGGGCTCTTGGTCACATTTCCAAAAATCATAACATTGTCAATATTCCTATTACCATTATTATTGTTTTCATTAGGCACCATCAAGTCTTGAAAAGTCAAATCACCACTGGATTTATCATAAACCCAAGGCTCATTTACCAAATCATGAATGACCCCACAATTATTATTACTCCAATTTTCAATCAACGGCTCCGGTTTCTTCTCTTCCAAATCAAAACCCCAGATGGAAGCCAAATCAAGGGCGGAGGGACAACCGGAAAACCCTTCAATAGTAGTACGATCGTGTGAAGCGGACACAGAACAACTACCGTGAGCATCCCAATCGCACTCTTGACAAAGTACCAAATTGTCAGTTGAGCAGCGGAAAGAAACCGGCTCCGAGCTGCAGTTGTCGCAGATCTGCGAGCGGACATGCTTTCGCGAGAGGAGGTTTGCCGAGTGGACATGTTGGTCGCAGAATAAACAAAGTTTAGCGGAGTCAGCTCGGCAGTAGAGAACTGCTGTTTGTTCACTGCAGAAATCACACGGTACTGTTTCTTTGGTTTTTGATTTGTGGGTATCCATCTTTGATGCGCTAGAGAAAGGCGAAGCCCTAGAGAGAAACGAGGAAGAGAGTGTGTCGTTGTGGGAGTGGAGGAGGAAGAAGATATTTGTTTGTAGTAACTTTTCGGAAGTGAATAATAATAATAATAACAATAATTCAAAGTTCTTTTGGACATGAGATGAGACATGAGAGTGATATTGTTGTAATAACAATAAAATTTGAAAAGATTGAGCCCCTTTTCGAACATATCTTCAAGATCTTTTTTCGCTGAGCTGGCATTTTAGGCTCTTTTTAGATTTTGTTTGAAACTTTTTTTATTTAAATTATTTTGTGTTTTAAAATTATTTTGATTAACTGATATTAAAAATAAATTATAAAAAATAGAATAAATATTATTTTAATAATTTTTAAATAAAAAATATTTTAAAAACAAACCACTAAAATGAAAAATAGCTTCTTACAAGATTAATGCTCTTTTTTTTCCGGTACTATAATTTAATGCTTTGGACCTACCATCTTTTCTCCATTAAAGCGGTATTTGTAGGTAGTAAACTAGCAATTTATTTATTGCCTTTGCCTACGAAATTGCCGGATTTTGAATCATTATCGATTCTTGGGTTTTTTTAAACAAACTCTTAATATTTACTAGATTAGGATGTCAATGAATAGCCGAGGGTTGTATTTTTTTTACAGTTATATTCTACGTGTTATTTATTGATTAAAATTTTAAATATTTATAAATTATTTATTAGGTTTTGGATATTAATATAAGTATCTATTATTTAATTATTTTTTTAGTATTCAATGCAAAATAAAATAATTAATATATATTTGAAGTATGTATAAATATATATCGAATTATACAATTATAAAATCATAAATATTATACATATATGTGTATTTTATATTAATATTAAGATATGTATATATTAAATTGTATTAAAAAATCTAAATGTTATATATATTTCGAGTTAGTTTGAGCGGGTTTTGAATTGAGTTTGTAATATTCGTACTCTATTTATTATTCATTAAGTAAAGTAATTATCTAAAAAACACCTATCAATTCAAGTTGGTATTTATCATTAAATTATCATATGTATACTAGATATTAGCTTACTAGGGGGATCAAAACAATTTCTTTTGATGTAAAAAAATAATTAGACATTATTAATGTGTTTTTTAGTAGAAAACATAATTATGAATTCAAAATTTAATGTATATTGAAAGACATTTTTTTAAAAAAATATTATGGCAAAGATATATCGAATGACATCTTGTTTTAAAAATATTAAAATGATAATATATGGGATTGATCCGGGTCAACCCGTGTAATTCATGATTTAGGTCATGAAATTATAATAACTTTATAAAAAGCAAATCAAAATAAATTATGAAGTTCAATCCTTAATCAATCTAATTTTAAATGACAAAATTGAAAAAAAATATTCAACTTTAAAAATGACAAGAAAAGACACGAGTAGATTCAAGCTAACATGTCAAACATGCGGTTCCAATTACGCACCCCACTAGATTTAATAAATCTTTTATAAAACTATTTTTTTATTTAATTATACAACAACAAAACAAATAATACTTATAAAATTGAACACTAATAAAATATTATGACGTTCATATAAAACTGTAATAATCTAACAAAAACCAAACCAAAACATATCATGAAAATCAGTTCAAAATCAATCAAATTAATATTAAAAATAATTTTTTAAAAAAAAATATATCAAACACACTGTAGACATTTCAAATTATGGACATGCGAGCAATACTTGTCCAATGAAAACTTGACAGTTGGCTTGGACGATCCTTAAGAAAGATGCTTGGCAAGACACGGTCATTTAGCACTTTACTTTTTTGAACTTAAATATACTATGATCGAGATTATTCTAAAAGACTACATCTACATGAATGATTTAATCTAAGATTTTCCTAGTTAGTATTTGAAAATGATTCAGATGTCCAGGTTTTTTTAAGGTTCTTATTTCTTTCTCTGACTCAAGCAATAATATTTGTCCTGATTAATGTTTTTTTTTCTATTTAATTAGAGACTGATTCATGTAATAATATCCTTTTTTTTTCATGTAATTAAATGATATTTTTTAGTTTTTTGCGGGCATTTCACTCGATACAAACTCCATACTTTTTAACTATAAATCTCTGTGATTTACTGCTCAACAGAGACTTCACTCTTTATTTGACGTAAACCTTTAGGTTTGCCGGTCAAATTTTTAATATCTTGATAAATATAAAATTTATTATTAATTTAAAAAAAATCAAGTGCATGGACAACACTCAAAATCATGTGAAAAGCACCTGTGCACATTAAATAGCACGTGCAGCCCCTCTAAACATCCAGAAATATCCTTTTAACTATGTTGTTAAAAGCATCAATGCATCATCATGTTCTCTTTCCTTTTCGTGGAGTGAATATAACGTGGAAAGTGAAAGCATAATCTTAATGTTAAAGTCAAAACCACTCCACTGTAATCATGAACCAGTTTTATAACCCACCGCAGTTTGAATTTTAATTTGATTTCAAACATAATAAAAAAAAACGTGTTAATTGTGTTCATGTATTTTAAAATATCTTTATTTTTTAATTCATAAACATAAAAATACATCTTTTCTTTTTGTAAATATGTTGTTTGTAAAATTTCAAGTCAATCTTTAACATAATAGAAAAATATATCAATGTTACGAATATTTTTTTTCTTACCAAAAAATAATAATTTTTATTTTTATAAATACAAAGAGGGTATTAATTTAATTTTTTAAAAAAATTAATGAACAAAAAAACTAAAAAAAGAGCTGTTAATTTTATTTAAAATCTAAAATAGAAAGTCACATGAGCATGCAAATATTTAACTATGAGTTTTCTTTTTAATTTATGTATTTTTTTATACTAGATGACTTATTTTTATTTATATAAATATATCATGAAAATATAATCAATTCATATAAAAATAAAAGTAAATAGTTTAAAATATAAATTATAATAATCTCTTTAAAACATTATAAAAAATAAAAAAAATAACTATTATTTTTTAAAACTTTTATTAAAAGATGAGATAGAGGGTATAAGGTGATATCTTAATAAAAAAAGACAGTGAAAATTAAAAATACATAAAAATATTACAGTAGGTGACATGTCACCTATTGTAATGTTTTTTTTTGTTATCATCTCTTGTATTTGAAAAATCAAAAATTCAAGTTTTTTTTTAAAAAACTTAGTTTTTAAATTGTTTTTACTTGAAAACTCCTTGAATCCCCCCCCTCCCTAACAAAAATATTCATAAATCACTAATCAACCCTAAAACATCCTGAAAATACATAAAAAAGACAATCAATATAATAAAAAAAACTCCAAAACGGACTTGATTGTTTATTGGAAAAAAAAACACCATCATTAAATTCTAATTGTTAAATACAACTCGTTGATATTAAAATTGATTTTTTTTATTGCTAAAACATGGCTAATCAATAATTTTCTTTTATTTTTATTATTTTTAAATGATTTTTTCTTTTCTTTTAAATTCAAAAACAAAAAAACAAAGAAAATAAATTTTTAGACCGCAATAAAAAATCTAAAAGCTTTGAAAATGACACCTTTTCTCTATGTTTACAGGTCTTAATATTTTAATCTTGTCTTCCTGCTATAGTTTAAAATCTCATCTCGTGAAACTAAGTCATTGAAAAAAAAACTTGAAGGACAAATGTTTTTTTTAAAAAAAGATGAAATAAAAAAAAAGTTTAACTGAGAAGCTGCTAGAAATAAACCTGAGTTCTTTTAATATATTTGTTAACATAAGTAATACAAAAAGACTGTCGTGCTCTTGTTTGAGTTTTGAAAAGGTTTCTCCGAATCCAGAGAGGAAAATAAAAACACGCGGTAATGACTCGGAGTACAATTATAAGCCCATGAAGTGGAACTCGTATATACATACATACATACATACAGGCGTAGGAATATACAGTGGCTGGACCCTTAGGGGAAGGGGACACGTCTATCTTTCTCTCCAAAGTAGTTGCAAGAGATGGGGCGATTAATTTACAGGTTGTCAATGGAGATGATAAGTAAACTTCACAGGTTGTCAATGGCGGAAATAATCATAATAGGACGGGGACCGTCGAAGAAAATAAAAAGAAAACTCACGGGGGATTAATTTACGTTAATGATTTATAACCACACTTTTAAATAAAAGAGTGAATCATTAGGGAAAAGGAACACGATTATCTTTTTATTTTTTTAATTATAAATGTTCATACATCTTAATTAATTTCTAAAATTCTAAAATCAATGAAAAAATAAACCTTCAATAATACTAAAATTTATAATACTAACCAGTTAAAGGTTGCAAGAGATGGGGCGATTAATTATTATGAAAATGGAGATGATAAGTAAACTTCAAAGGTTGTCAGTGGCGGAAATAAAAAGAAAACTCACGTGCGAACGGCCTCGAGAGTGGAGGTAAGGAGGGCTTTTTGGTTAGGCGCAGCATCACATAAGAGGAAAGGCAAGGGTTGTGGCTACCTAACCTAGGCCACAGCTCGTCATCCATGACGTCCCTATCCTACCCTTTTTGGGTAGTCTCACCGTCCTAGGAATTCTAACTTTTACGAGTTTATATTTTAATTTAGCACCGCCACCGTCCTTAGATCTTGCTTTCTTCCTCGCTGTTGCCCAAAACAAAAGAAATGGAGCAGCACTACTCTTAGGGTGTCTTTGTTTTGCATATAATATCTTTTTATCCTTTTTTTTTTCATTTTTAATATAAAACAGACATTAAGAAAGATAATTGAAAGAATTTAATTAATTCTCTAGAGTGTTAATTTAGGGGAAAAAAATGGTAACCTTCAGCACATAATATTAATTAACACAATTATTTAACCAATCCAATCACCATTATCAAAACAACTAAATAACTCCATTATCTCACTACCGCTATTCACTTTATTATATTACTACTATTATTATATTAATTTCCACTTTATAGCATAAGCATTGTGCATGATTTTGTCTACATATTTTGTATTTTTTGATCCAGATGTGGTAGGCTAAATACACTAAATAATTTTTCAAAATTCTAGTTATAAAGTTGAAAATGACTAATGGACGTCTGATATTATTTTCAGTTCGTGTTAAGGGTTTGTTTGACAGTATAGTTGCGATTGCTTTTTAAATAACTTTTCGTGTTAAAATGCACGTCAATGATGTTTTTAAAAATTATTTTTGATATCAGCACATCAAAATAATTTGAAAATACTAAAAACATATTAATTTAAAGTTAATAAAAAAATAAAAAAATTTTAAATTTTATCAAAAATGCTTTTAAAATGCAGAAACAAACAGACCCTAAATGATACGTGTCCGCTTTCTTGATTAATAAAAAATAAGATCAAAGTCACGACAATTCTTGAAAATTATTATTTTTTAGATTCTTATAGGTGGCACCGGCTATACATATCCTGGTCAACTCGGGAGGCTGCTACGTGTCAGTCTATTTGGATTTGATTGAAGTATGTTTGGATAAGATCGTCCTGTATGTCCTGCCGAGGTCGTAGGTTGGTGAAATGGGAAGGAGAGCCGGCTATGATTTGGAGACCTGGTCCTCCCCCTCCATGATTGAGATAGTTGATGCCAGAAAATGAAAGCCTCACCTTCTTACGACGTTAAATTTTTCCTTGGTGTCTTTTGCTGCTTTTTTACAGGACAGCGAAATCACATGTTGAATTTGTGGAAGAATAGCCGGGCTTATCATGCCGACCACAAATTGATTCATTTATGGAATTGCATATGTAATTTAGTTTATTCTTACGTTTAATTATTCCTTTCAAGGCCAGTGTTAATGATTTTCCATTTTAAAATCTTTCAACAACACAAAAAGCCCACCGCGCCGTGTTTTTTAAAAGAATAATTTTTATTATTATTTTAAATAATTTTTATATATATTTTTAAATTGTTTTGATTTGTTGATAACAGAAATAAAATTTTAAAAAAATATAAAAAATATTATTTTACTATATTTTTAAACAAAAAATATCTTGAAAAGTAATGCTATTACAACATCAAATATTGTACATAATTCACTAACTAAATGGCTTCTTCTTCCTTCACAGTTTAAGAGTGACTGGATCGGCTAAATTAAATGGCTAGGACATACGAGGTGTTAGGTGAACCGTTGGTGCCGATGATGTAAATCAGAGGTGAAGATGGTTCAAAGTGAGGTAAAAATCGATAATAAAGGAGAAATATAGAGGCATATAGAAAATGCAAGCGCAAAATTAATTTCATTCTCCGGCTTCTCCTGCTTATTATGATTGTCTTAATACTCAGCTAAAAAATAATTTCTCCAAGACCACAGTAGAAGGCTAAGATGATTTCACAATCCCTCAATAATACAGCTATTAAACCTGGTTTTCTAGGTTGACTAGATGATCATCGACTCAAGATCTGACCTAATTCAGGCCGGGTTTACTTTCGAATCAGAGTGCACATTGACTTGATCGAATTCAAAAGACCTAACAAATCAATCTACTACTTGGTTAACCTAGCAAAATTCAAATGAGACTTGATCGGGTTTTGGATAAATCCAAATGAGACCTAACAAAATAGCATCAAAATATTTTGTTTCGTGTTTTTGTTTTTGAGTTTTATTCAAAATAATGTTTAGGGATAAATGCAGTTGACTTGAAGATTAATCCAATAAACGTACAACCCGAAGGAGGTATAATAACTGTGCTTAATTGATTCAAAATTGAAAGCTAATGACAATGTGAGATCCAATATAAAATCGTGAACCTTTGGAACCTTTTCATTTCTTTGAGCCTGTGCTTAAAACAAAGTGAGAAACGATACTATCTTGCCATTTATAGAAATGATATTAAGTCGAAGTATTTCTAGAAAAGGTACCAAACCTCCATCATTAATTCTAATGCATCACACGGTTTTAAACAAAATCAATGAGAAATTTAAAGATGATTTTTTTTTCAAACAAAAAGATCTTCCTGATCGGGTTTCAGGTGTCCATTGGGTGTTTATTGAACATCCATTTGCAACTTAACCCATACTTAAACCCGAATTAACAAAAATGTCATACTTAATTACAATGTATCATGACCCAAATATGGGTGGTCACTTTAGTGCTATTGTGACTGAAAGAAGGACGAGGAGTCTATTCTATTAAAGAAAAAAAAAACAAAAACATGTGAGATAGTATGCGAGAGAGTGTCCCATTTGTTAGAAGAACAAGGCTAAAAATATACCTAGTCTTGTCCTATTACAACCTCTTCCTATTACTTCAACACTGTTCACTTATATTAGTATAGATTTTATGGAAGGAACATCTAAATCAAATGACAAGAAGGTTATTTTTGTGGTGATGGATAAGTTCAGTAAATATATACACTTTATAACTTTGGCTCATCCCTATCCTGCTACTACGGTGGTTACTATTTTTATGGATAATATCTATAAGCTTCATAGCCTACTGCTAGTATAGTAAGTGATAGAGAATCAGTGTTTTTAAGGCTAAATTTTTTTTATGTTTGTTAGTTATTAGAAAAGTTGGTCAATGAAAAATACTTTTCGGTCAAAGAAAAATTTGGCTTGGTTTTCAGGAAAGTGTTTTCCTTTTATTTTGGGCGGAAAACACTTTCTGGAAGTTGTGAAAAATTTAGAAATATCATATTATTTGTTGATTATATCAAATTTGATCCTCAAACTTTTGATTGTTATATATATATATATATATTTGAATATTTGTTTTTCAATTTCATCTCTTATAATTTAATTTTTATATTAATTTTGGTCCTTATTTTTATAATTGTTATTTGCTTTTTCCTTATCATTTTTCAATTGAAATTTTTTATCTATCAAATTTGATCCTCATTATTTTGATTGTTACTTATTTTATTTGAATAATTTATGAAATGTTAATTATTATTATTTTAATTTCTTCATCTTTCAATTTTTTTTATTTTTTAGATTTGATCTCTATTATTTTGATTATTATTTATTTTATTTGAGATAATTTATGAAATTTTATATATATTTTTTAATTTCATTCTCATTTAACTTTTTAATTTGTAAGATTTATTCCTTATTATTTTAATAAATTTGAAAAAAATAAAATATTAATGAGTTATTTTCCGGCTTATTTTCCATGACATAACCAAATACTGGAAAGTGTTTTCCAACTTATTTTCCATTACACTACCAAACATTAAAAAATAATTCACTTTTCAAAAAAACTACTTGCAATAAACAAACAGGACTTAAATCATTTTTGGAGGAATATATTTACTTACCAAGGAATATAATTGCATTACTCTATAACCTACCATCCCTATAAAGATGGGTAGATAAAATCAGTCAAGAAATGCCTAGAGAACTATTTAAGATGCATAATTGGTAGAGCTCCTAATCAATGGTCAAGGTGGTTATCCTTGGTAGAGTGATGGTATAACACTAATTACTACACTTATAGTAAGTCTACTCCTTATGAAGTTTTGTACGGCCAGGCTTTTCTAATCCACATTCCTTACATTTCTAGAGAGAAGACATGCTCAAACTCATCAAGATTAATCTCAAGTAAGCTCAACATAGGATGATACAGTTAGCAAATAAAAAAAAGGATTGAAAAGGTATTTGTTGTGGGAGTTAAGGTTTATCTTAAACTGCAATCTTCCATAAAAAGACTAGTTGTTAATAAGATCCCACGCAAACTATCAACTAAGCTTTATGGGACTTGTCAAGTAATTGAACGCATTGGTGTAGTGGCATACAAATTGGGGTTGCTTGATTTAGCTACAATTCACATAGTCTTTCAAGTGTGTTGATTAAAATGTCATACTAGAAATAAAAGGGTACGTGAAGAATTACCCATAATTTTGATTGATATTGTATAAAGCATAAAAACTAGGTTGCCACCCAAGTCTTGATTCTTTGAAAGGGTCTACCACCACCAAAGGCCACCTGAAAATTCATCAATGAGTTCTCTTTAAGATTTCCTCAATTTTCCCTGGAAGGACAAGGATCCTTTGATGGGAAGAGAATTTTCACAGGTCTTGCAAGGAAAAAAAGAGTAATAGGGGAAAAGAAATTAGGGCTGGATGGATTTTAAATTACATGATCGTTAAGGTTACTGTATTGATGGCCAAAACGCATCGTTTACTTTATGTTTTGATTTTACTATGTTAAGAGACATGCCACGTATTGGCTTATTTGTAGAATAATGTTAGCTGTTGTCTAGAAGGAATATTTGGAGCTACATGTAGCAGAATGTCAGCAAGAATGATGGGCATGAATCTCTCTCTCTCTCTCTCTCTCTCTCTCTCTCTCTCTCTCTCTCTCTCTCTCTCTCTTATTCTTCTTCTTCCAAATCTTTGACCTCCACTGATCCAGTAATGCCATTGCTGGAACTTGGACATTAATCATCCCTTGCAGGAAAACACGTCCGGATATCATCCTGGTTAGTACTCATTTTATCAAAAACTTGCTCCAAGGATCAAGTCCATTGTCACCACCCACCAAAGGAATACGCTATCAACATATTCATATCCAGAAGTCAGGAAGTCCTACCTTAAATAGGTTGTTTAGCCACATTGCCAAGAAGAAATCATTTTCATCATCAGAAGATATTTTGAGTGTTTATGTGGGCTCAAGCTGATAATGCGTGTCGAAGTGAAACAGGGCCCAAGCTTAAAAAATAGCTTCTTGCAGCAGCAGTCACTTAAAAACATGCATTGTACTTACTGTATGGAGAACACTGCACACAAGAGGTGCTGAAAGTAAGAATACACAGGTTGAACATAGAATTCGGCCAGGCAAGATATAAATAACAAGCGAACATATCATGCAGGCAATGCGAAGCTCTCCTGTGTCCAGTGGGGAGGATCCATCACTGCACAAGGATCTGATTTCTCAAAGTCGGCAACCTGCAACAAACAAGAGTACACAACAGTTTTAATGATAGCATTCTGATTACAATACCATACGAGAAACCTGAGACAATAGGAAAAGAAAAAAAAGTGACAGTATGAATAGTCTTACCTTTTCTTTGCAGCTTGGGCAGTAGTGATGCTTGTGCCAGAGGCAGTCCATAGAAGGGCAAAGAAAGCAAAATCCAACCATCAAAGGCATCATGCAACCAACAACAGCTGCCAAACTAGGCTTTGATCTGTGTCACGAAATGTCATCTATTCAGGAGAGAGAGGATCAATCCATGGAAGAAAAGACAGGACAATAATAGAGTCTGTGAACTTCAAAAACTATTGTAAAGGTTGGATGATAGTTTTGCCCTTTTCTGTTTGTGCGGTCCTCCTCTCCAACAAAGGAGAAAAGCTCTATACAAACGGAAAAGCTATGCATAAAAACTCCTATTAACTGAACTGGCAGTAATGGATAGTGTTACATTAGAGATTTGTAAAATCATTTTACTAAGAGTTCATTTGGTATGACTCACAAAAATAACCTTGGCTTTGAGTCGATTGATCAAAAGTTATTTTTCATAACCAACTTATGACAAAAATGAGTTAGGTTACGAGCATGTCTAGCAAAAAATGACTTAAGAACATTTTTTTTTTTTTAATATAAGAGGTCGTGTAAGGAATCGACAAGTTCAAAGGTAAGAATTTTAACGCTTGAGTAAAGCGGCATTCTAACTCAATTTTGTAAACCTTTTGATTTAAATCAAGAGTAAAGCGGCATTCTAACTCAATAATATTGGTTCAATAAAAGGCTGAGAGTGGCAACAGCTTTACTAATCTCGGTTAGATACAGTATTATGTGAATCGAAAAGGAAATAAATAGAGGTGAAAAAAAGAGAGGAAGAAATAACTTCATTATAAGATTCCAACAACAAGAAGGATCCCAAGAAATGCCAGAAAACACATGGAAGATCAATGCCATAATGCACACAGAGAAAAGGGTTTCCATTCCCATTTCCATTGCAATAGCTCATGAAACCAAGTTGAAATAACAGGCTACATTAGGAGAAAGTTCATTATTTTTTCTGGAAAAACTATACCTCTACGACAGGAAAGCCAACTCACATTTATACCTCCACCATGATCCTGGAATTAAACTTAGAAGGTTTTGCAATTAACTGTACAATATGATTTTGTAACCATACATTTGAAAGAAAAAAACAGTACTCCTTCTATAATGGCAGCTCAATTTTGCATAAATAATTACTACTGCAATTTTATCATGAAGATATTAAAAATTAAAAACATATATATGATTTTGTAACCTATAAGCAACAGAGAGAATTAAGTAATGAAAGATAAGTTTTAATTACCTAACGACGGTAACGCCAGAATTACCACAGTGGACGCAGTTAAAAGGAGCAGGGGTGTCGCGATACATAGTCTGTTGAATCGGGATCCCCCTTGGATCGCCGACGATTGCGTTTGGCGGTATAGCTCCGGCTTGGTACGGGTTCTGCCCAGCGTAGTAAGGAACTCCGATGACAGGTTCGTCCTTTTGCCCCATTTTCAATGGATTTTGTGATTAGAGATCGACGAGGAAGGATTTTTTGTTCTTGTTTGCAATGAGCAATGGTCCTCTCGGTGTTGGAACAATTTTTAGAGGAGGTTTCTGTCGTTGAAAGCAAAGCTGGAACGCTAGTCTACATTGACTATTAAATTATAATACAAAATAAATTTGTCGGATTGACAAGGTGGAAGATGAACGATGCATTGTGCCTGGCCGGCTGGCCCTGTTAATTTTCCATCAAATTAGTTTTTTTCTTTCTTTCTTAATGATGTTGAAGGGAAAAAAAAAAAAAAAAGTCCTTGCGGTCTTTGAGTGCATTTATTTTGCATAAAACATTTTTCTTCTGTTTTTTTTTTAAAATTTGTTTTGATCCATAACATATATTTTACTTATAATTAGCTTTTAAAAGTTTATTTATTATCATAGTAGCGGTTGTTTTTATTTGAAAATAATATTTTTTACTTGAAAATAATATTTTTTTTAATTTTTAAAATTAACAATCAAAATAATTTGAAAACCCACAATTTAAAATAAAAAAATAATCTTTAAATTCTTTTAAAAATATTTTTAAAACATAAAAATAAACATGCATTAAATTTTATTAATTTATTAAAAAGCATTGTGATATATTATCATCATTATATTTTTCATACCATTACTTATTATATATTATAAAAAAAATTCAATGTAAATTATTTCATGAGGGATTACAAAATGCTATTTTTGTTTTCATTGATGAGAATATTTTCGAATTGGTTTGTGCATTAACTAAGAATAACCCCTTCTCAAGGGATGTTGGAGCCATCGAAATGGGCCTTAAGCCCATGGTTTCTCAAAGAGTTCAGACCCATGGGCCACGACAAGGCGCTTCAATCTAAAGCCCAACAGCCAAGCCGTTCCCGATGTCTCTTCTTGCTAGACTCGCGCCATGTCTCAAAAAATTCATTGGCAAGCGTCGTTTTGCATTGAGGTCAGCCATATTACGTGTCTGTTTGAAACTTTCGCATCTGTTGCGGTGCAAGGAAAAATAAAGTTTATGTAAAAATATTTTTTAAAATAAAATAAATAAAGGATATAAGGGATTTGTTCATTATCGTAAAGCAAATATGCAATACAAGATTAGAATATAAAATATTAAAAAGATAAAAAAAATAATCAAGTGTTCATATGACCACATATATCCCTTATATCCTTTCTTTATTTTATTACGTGTCTTTCCTTTATAACCGGTTGTGGTTATTGTTGTCCTCAGAAAAACACTGGATTCTCTCCTTTTTATCTCTGTTGTTTAGTTGTGGAGCTGGCACCATATTATTGGGTAGCTTAGATTTGGTCTGTTACCGTTCTAATGCCCCGTTTTTATATTGGTTCATTATATATTTGAATTTTTTTATTATTTAAATTTTTTTAATGTTTTAATATTAAAAATAATTTTTATTAAAAAAATACTATTTTAATTTTATTTTCAAGTGAAAAACACATTTGACTGCTGCTTTTACTATAAATATCAAGTTTGTTTTTTGTTTTGAGGCTGCCATATATGGTTAAAAAGTTTTATATCTGAGCTTAGAATAATAAATTTCATTTCTAGGCCATTGAAATATACAGTGACAATTAATTGCTGTTTTCAAGGTTAAGAATAATAAAAATGGTAATTAAAGTAAACATATCAACATCAAGTATTTAGCTATAAAATAAAGGTTAAGAGAAAAAAAGTGATCATTGAGCATATTTATATTGAATTGATAATCATAAATTCTTTAACTAATGGCATGCCACCATTTAAATTCAAGAATCATGCAGTGAAAATGAAACTTAGTTCATCATGTGATTTTAGTTGTACGAAGTATATTATTTTTTAAAAAATTTTATTTATTATTATGTTTTCTCATATTTATAAGCACCTTAATTTATTTGAGAAAACTCGTATGTATAGAAAAAAGAATAAACATAAGGTTTATTTGTTTAGTGAGATTGCCACACAAAAATTAATACTCTGAAAGTTACATGCATTATATTGTAATATATTAAATGTAATACTTGTTATTAGAGAACTTATCATAATAATTCATGCATTTGTTTTAAAAATAAAAAATAAAAAATAAGAATAAGTTAAGACATTGTGTTAAATATATTGACCAAGTGGGAGAATATTAAAATCACGTTTTACTACATCCTTTTTAATATAGGATTCATTTTTTCAAGAACTCCCATATTAAATGACAATAAAGTTATAAATCAATTAAGAGTTTAACGAACTCCTGTTATATAAATACAAGCTATTACTTTACTTACAGAAATATAATATTAAATTTTAGTATGTCAGAGTTGAAAAGCATCAAAACTTTTTTTAAAAAATTCCATGGGTATATATATTTTGATATACTTATTTTTTCTAGTACAAATTATTTTAGAAATATATTTAGATATATATCAAGTATATAAGAACATACAAGACACCTTAAGTAGCACTCATTTTTAATTACACATGCTCAGATTATTTTCCCATTTCCATATATACTCGTTTTCTCTCTATGGAACGGTGAAGGGATTTTAACAAAATTGTTTGCGCCAGTTAATGAGTGAAAACAAGGGCCCAGAAAACATTCCCCGCCATTCGACCACATAGCCATCGTAAAGGGAGGAGGCATGCGACAAACCTTGTGAATTCGTACATGCATGATTTATATAAGCAATTAGTACTTAAGCAAAAAATAGAAATATCTATATATGCCATCGCATGTAGTTAATTTGCAGAACTCAAATATTATGCAAGAAGCTGTGGAGCCACGGGCATTAATTTTTTTTATTTTTTTTTAATGCAATGGCAGAGATAGCAAGGAGCACACTGAGGCCACTAAGGGATGTTCCCTTCATGCGCAATGCTAAACCTCATCTCGTAACGTGCAGAGAATGAATAGGGAAACTCGAAACACCAACTCCAACATACAGTAGTTAGCACCAGTCAACATTGTTAAAATAAACCATTGTTTTAAATGAATTAAACCGTGCTATATATATCAAACTTTACATTAAAGAAGTAAAATTTGAGGTTTGGTATGATGGGTGACACACATTTCTCAAATAATACACCAGACAGTGATATATCCCGAGGACTCCAGCTGGGGAAGCCAGAACCAGAAGGGAATATTAGTGCAGACTGCACACAAACACACACACACACACACACACACACACACACACAGTGAAAGAAAGTGGGAAAGGGAATGGTGTCAAGACTGACAAGAGTTCAGAATAGATTCCACAGCAGAAAAAAAAACCGATCCATATTGTGGCCTGTAGTAGTATTCCAAAGGAGAGGGTCCCGATTACCCCATCTCGTGAAGTTCTACGTGTACGTATATAACTTTACAATATTCTTTTCTGTGAAAATATAACATGTATAATAAATAATATAAGTGCTTATAAATCTTCTTCTTCTTCTTTTTTTAAACTTTAAACAGAGAGGTGGCTGCCCCAATACATTCGGCCTGCCGACTCTTATTTGTATGGTCGTCTGTTTCTCCTTGTCCATTACTTATACTGTTCCTTGCTCTTGAATTTGTGATCAAGATCATTGCAGAATCAAAATTTAAGGACCTTCACTTTCAAGTTTCTAGTCTCTAGCCTTCAGATTTAAAAGTTCACGCTTCAATAAACAAAAGGGGGTTTGGCATATTACAACATACCATCAGCACTCGAGATTCTTTTAAGGTATGGTGTCCAGTGAACTGGGTTGTGTGGTCCTCGATCATACCCTTATTACTAAAGAACCAAAACATAAATAAAAAAAAATTAACAAAAAAAAATATTGTCAGGATTTCTCTACATGCAATTAATCATGACAATAATTATCTTTTTTGGTCAATTTAATCTGTGAGGTTTCTTAATTATATATATGCACACCTCTCTTTTAATTCGGTGCTAAAAATCAGAAGGCACTTCTTTAAGCCAAAGCAAACACCTGGTTTTGCAAGTTTATTCGAATTTTATTGTTTTTTTGTTTGCAAACGCGATAATCTTGTGGAGAATATAATAAATATGTTTTGGACTTTTTACACACACGCACGCTATTGACTTATTATATTAGGGTTGAAATCCAACTGCAAATTTGACAAAAAAAAAAAGGAGAAATTATTAGGTAACTTTATTTACCGTTCTTGACCGTGAATCAATCAATTTTATGATAATCTACCATTCAATTTAGCAATATATATCATCAATATTTAAAATAAATAAATGATTTTTCTAAGATGAGAGAAAAATGATTTTGTTTCCTAATTAATATGGTTAAATAATTAAGATGGTATATTCTTATACAACTGGTTATTGCATAGTTTAGAATGGTAAAATGATTGGATTTACCTAGTAAATTATATATCATCTTAAAATTATGCTAGGCGATAACATTATGTGTTAAATTCATAGATCCTAGAAGGTACAAAAAAAAAGAAAAAAAATCATCGGAATATATATAATTAGTGGGGTTCTCATAACAAGTCCATCTTCTAAAACTATATTACTTTAATTAATATACTATTAATTAGCTATGTTTCGATCTATTTCCTCATCCGATGAGTTCTATATATGAGAGTTTATATGAAGGGAGAAAGCTCTGCGTCTTTATAATGTATATATCCGAAATCCCGAGTCCATTCTGATGAACAAAAGGGAGTTCTATAAGCAATCTCTCCTGAAATGAATTATTCGTAAAAGAAAACAGAAGAAAAGGGCAATTTGTAAATCATTTGCCGACCATGATAACATGCAAAAAGCATACAAAGTAGCTTTTCAATGGAAAGCAGTTCGAACGAGAACGATGGGCAGCCACACAGAGAAGAAAGAAAGAAATTTCTCCGTTACTCAAGCAGCTGATCTAATCTTCGAATTGTTTTGGCATTAGTGTTTTTCTCAGTACTATTCTTTGGGGTTGGTGTGGACTAATAGTTTTAGTTTATCAATTATATACACTTAAATATTAGTTAAACGCCAAATAGCTCGACATTGCAATCTCAAGTTTTCCTATTCAATTTGGTGAGTCTCTGCCACGGTACGGCAAGTAGAGAAGGCTTCTCTTATTTTTCAGTGCTATTCTTTCGGTAAATATGCAAGGTTATGTATCCAAACACGTTTACTTTTGAGTGTTTTTTAATTTTAGTTGACTTTGTGAATGAGTACAGTATTAGAAGATGCATGCTCCTCATAAACTGATGGTGAACCCCCCCTCATAAATTCATCCTCCTGGTGTGAAGAAAATGCCGACCGAAAGGACGTCTTCCAAGATTTAATTATTATAAATTAGCAAAAGGTTGTCTCAGACCTCCAGAAACAATATTCTAACATTTGGATTATTGAGTTTCCTCAACGATATCCCTTAATCTCACACGACAAGACAACGGATCTGAGCTGGCTTGAGTGTTTAAGCACAAATTCAAATGCATAGTGAACCATTAATTCCTCAAATGATCTAGCAACATAAGACCATGAGCTAGTTAAAAACCCCAAGAAAATAAAATGCTTAAACCTACGACTATGAAGACATAAAGGCGCAGGATTGTCCCTGGTGTTCATTTATTGTAAAATAAGGCAAGTTGGGTGGATAGCTGACCAGGGAATGTCCCGCTCATAAAAGATAAAATAAAAAAAAATGGTCACCAACTTTTATAGAACTCCTCACAAACTGTCAAACAAACTTCCGGCATTCTCTTCGGCAATCGCGTTTTTACCGGATCGATTCTCTCAGGAAAAGAAGAAAAAAACCCTCTTTTTCAAGAATTTGAAGCTAACACGAACCCCTTTTTCTCTTTTTCTTAATAATCATGATCATGACCCGACATTAACTCACCATCAATTGATAGTATGGATGGGCGTGCACCACGCTCCATCCTCTGCGTGTGTGATGTTGAATCCCGATAAGGTGATGTGAGACAAAATGCATCCCCAGTGGTTCCCTGGTGCTGACAGCTCTGGTCCCACCCAGGGTTTTGTGCAAGATTCCCACGCGCAGTTACAGCCAGTATATGTAGAATTGGAGTCCAACGTTTGTACACCTCTAATATAATCTCTCCCCTTCTCCCACAAGTTCTCTCCTCTTCGTATTATTACTACTACTAGACAAATATTCCCTTCAAAATCTCAACCCCTAATCCCTTTTATCTCCTGTTCTCTTTCCCTTTCTATCTTATAGACCCCCTTCTCTCTCCCTATTTCTTGTTTAATCTTCTTTAAATACATATTCACACCTTGATTCTTAGTTGTGGAAGAAACGAAGGTAAGGAATGACAGCTCCAAACATGGCAGCAATCACAGCATCTTTGGAGAGGTCTCTTCAAAACTGTTCTCTAAATCACCACCACCATCATCAAAGTAGTGGTATTTTGGGTGGCGGGAGAGAAGAGAGGTCATCGAGTTCAGATGAGTTAGATTCACAGAATCATTTACAACAAAATTCTGATACCTCCTTGGAGCTTAAGTCACATCTCTCTCTTCCTTACCATTGGGAACAGTGTTTAGATTTGAAGGTAAACAGACCCTTTTAGATTTGAAGTCACTTTCTATCGATTACAGTTACAATAAATGGAGATCTTGTATTTTGGTTTCCCTTTTGTTTTGTTATATATATGGTGTCTTTTAATTCTTCACTGTCTTTCATTTACTGATTTGTATTTAATGCTTGCTTTCTGCTCTCACCTCCTCCCACATATATAAGATTAAAAAATAGGGTTTCCTTTTCCTTGCCCCCCCCCCCCCCCCCCAGAAAGAACCCTAAAAAGAGAATAATACTTTCTCAATTAGTTTTGGTTTTGCCCCCTTTGAATCTATCCCAAGATTTGGTTTGCATTTCTAGAGTGAAATAAAAAGAGAAATCATGTCTAGGTAAAATTTGTTCCTTTAACAATGAATGTTCAATTTTGTTTACATAAAAGGTAAAGTGTTTTCAGGGTTTGGTATTGGGTAGGTACATTTTGATGAAGATGGTCGAGAATAAAAAAATGGAAATACGGCATAGTATACTTTTCTGCTTTTACTAGTTCATGTCACTGGATGTATAGGCAGCAGAAAAACATTTTCTTCATGGTGGCCATTAATTCAATAGCTAAATTATGATGGTCATTGCTTCTTGCTTTTTCTTCTTTCATAAATTATATTCTGATCATGAATCGTATCTTTGTTTATGGCGCTACTCTTTTTTTTTTTGCTTTTTCATAAATTACTTTTTTTCCTGGGTGTAAATGCAGACAGGGGAGGTATACTACATAAACTGGAGGAATGGAATGAAAGCAAGAGAAGATCCAAGGATCACACAAGAATACAATGGAGATTTCTACTCAGAAGATGACAGCTCATATGATAGCGAGGAGTCATCATCAGAATCATCTCCTTCTTCCTCGAGAGAGCATTATCATAAAAGGCTACAGAAAGAAGACCATGTCTTGGTTGTGGCTGGTTGCAAGAGCTGCTTCATGTATTTCATGGTCCCAAAACAGGTGGAAGTTTGCCCCAAGTGTAATGGCCAACTTCTTCACTTTGACAGATCTGAAAATGGGTCGCCTTGAATCAGATTTCTTGTTTGATTCTTTTTCTTTGTTTCTGTGTTGTTTTTCTTCCGTTCTGGAAACTCATTTGTGTGCTTTTGATGGAAATTCAATGCGGAAAGATCATGAAACGCGTGACAAATGAGTTGTTACTTAGCTTACTACTAGTATTCTACCAGATCTTTCTTTGTTTGTTTGTTTTTTTTTATATAGTTATTTTGTACCATTGCTTTATTATGGAAGCCATTGACGTTGCCGAAGAGTCCTTAGGGCCAGTGGCAAGGTTAATATACTCGAAAGAACAGTTTCTTTTTTGTCAATGATTGCAGCATGGAGCTCTCCTTCTTTATCTTCCCTTCTTTAATTTTAATACAAGAGTATTTCTTAAAATGTGTTAAAGAGAGTGCTAGGAAAGCACTGCGTGCTATTAATATTTGTTCTACTTTGTTTGTTTAATTTTGTGTTTTCCTGCCACTGGTATGCTAAACTGCCAGCACCTTGGAACCATAGTTTATTAGTAATGTCAAGTGAGAGAACATTTGTTAAAGTCTTGAACATTCTGCGCTTGCGAGCTGCTTGTTTCAAGTTTTGATTTAGAAAAAAAAAAAAACATTGCATAAGTTTGTTTGTATCCCGATTAACAGTCTTGTAAAATCATTAGCACATATAATGTAAGTCGTATATATATAATATTAAAATAATAGCAATTCACTGAAAAATATAGTGAAAATTGTTATTTTAACACTTGGGACATGTCATCTGTGCAAAAAACCCGTTATTTGCTAATCATATTTTTATACTATATGTTAGAATTATAAAATGGGACGAGTCTCTTATCTTATATCATACGATATGCTAGTATAAAAAATAAAAGACAAATAAGACGTTAATGAAGCTTTGAAGAGAGAGAAATAAAAAAAAATTGAATAAAAAACTTTAGATCAAGTTTTAATTGTAAGTTTTAATTTAAGAGGTGTGTTGGGTTTTTTTTTTTGTGAGTAAAGCTAGAAAAATGATAATGAAATTATTTCCATGCTATATCAACTCTTATCAAAGCCCTTTAAATTATTTAAAGGATTATAATAATATAATAATTGAATTATTTGTGGTTTATACTTTTAATGTTTTTCAATTAAATACTTTGTTAATAAAATGATTAAATCATTTAGTACAATTTTGTAATATTTTCTTAAGATGAATAAATGCGTTGAGATTATGGAATATACAAGAATCATGTTTAATCGTTTTCTTTACATGAGAACCTGGGACGACAGATTTCATGAGAAGGTCAGATGGGGGAATAGATAATTACTAATTTACAGGATGTTATACTGCAGATAATTTTTTTTAATATAATAAAAAAATTATATAGATGATAGAGAATTATTTGATATTATTAATAAATTTGATTTAACGATCAACCTTGAATGTTTTAATTCGGTTTCTTATCTAACCCGAGTTTAAAATGAAACCACATGGAAGTTGACTCGATATGACCCAGTCAACTTGGATAGTTCAGAAACAACTTGGTTGACCGGTAAAAAATAATATAGAGATGAAATTGAAAAAAATAATAAAATTAATATGAAAAAACCTCTCAATTCACTTGTTGCCTAACCCAAGTTTAAAATTAGACTACATGAGAGTTGTTCTGATATAATCTAATTAATTTGATCAGTCTAGAAATAACCTCATCGATCAACAAAAAATAAAAAAATTAAATTGAGAAAAAAAAAAGAAAAAATTAACTAGAAAAAATATTCTTAACTTGACTTATTACCTTATCACAATTTAAAATTAAATTATATAAAAATTATTTTAATATAATATAGTTGATTTTACCGATGCAAAGCAATTCAAATAATTGTTATAAAGAGTTTGAAAACGAGATTGAAAGAACAAAAAAAACAAAAACAAAATAAAAATAAAAAATAACGGCTGGATTATTTTTTTAAAAAAAAAGGAGCTTTAGTGTCATATGTGAACAGTGAAGCTACACGATACTTTTCAAGCGTTTTAGTAGTATTAAGTAATTATATACACATATCCATGATTTGTTTTTTACATTTTTTAACTTTTTTCCTGTCATAATAATAATAAAAAATTATTAGTTCATTTCAACCAACATCCATGGATGAAAAAGCGTATTTTGATTGAATGTAATATTTAGATTATTTATAATTTAGAATATAATTTCAAAAATTTGGATCAATAAGCATCGATCATTCACTAATATTTTTATTTGTTATGTTCTTGATTAAATATAATAAAAATAATTATATCGATTAGCATAATATTGTTTCTATAAAATCATTGTATAGAATCCTAATATGGATGAAAATTTGTTTATTTATAAATAATTAAATTATCAAAATTAGAATGCCCTACACATTGTGAAAGTATTGTTAAATAATATATATAGCCGAAAGAAGTTCACGAAGTTATGGAAAAACATGCGAGTAAACAACTTTGACTTTGATGAAAGTTATGGAATTCAAGAATGTAACACGGCATTTGAAAGTTATATTCTACATTCGATATTTTAAAAAAAATTTAAAAAAATTATTTATAAAAAATCGAATAATCATAATTAGACTATCCTAGATATTGCAAAAGCATTGTTAAATAATATAGTATGTAACTTTGTGTTTAGGACCCCTCCGACTTTGATTGTAAGTAATTAAATTGATTGTGAAATAAATCACAAATGATGTATTTTTCTAAATAAAGAATCTACTAGGCATTTAAAACTTATATTATACATTCAAATATATATACAAAATTAATTAAAAAGAACCATGATACCGTGTGGGTAATTGGATAGGAAATGGAAATTAACAGGAAGAAAAACTATTCTATCCTTCTATTTTAAAAGTAATTGCCTCTAACATGCCGATACTTTAAAATAGCCTATGTAATATCCTTCTTACATAATCACAAAGTATTTTATAACTCCTTGATGAAGTCTCAAAAATTCAATTTTTGGGTTGGATAATTAATTAATCAATTGATCTTAGTAACCTTATTCATTCTTCTTAACTAAAATGGTTGATAACTTATACTTTGTATTTAGTAGGCTTTGTAGCTAGTACATGTAAAAGATCTCTTTCAATAAAGGTGAGGACTCTTCGATGCTTAAATAAATATCTTTTTAGATAAAGAAAATATAATAATATTTCTAAAGAGATATGCTCTGAAAATATATACGCAGTAGAGAATGAAGATTATGAGTTCTTGTTCTGAAGGTCTCATGGTGTATTTATAACTCATGAGTCTTGTCCTTTTATAAAGATAAAAAACTGAAATGTAATTTCACATTTGTAATATTTCAAGTTGTATTGTGAGCTGTATTCCACTTTTTTTATTTAGCGAAAAAATAGAGACACAGCGAGTCATGAAAGACTCTAATAGATCTAATGGTGTTGACAGAGTGTAGACTTGTTTAATTAAGCTCATTTATTGATAAATAAATTCTTTTAAATTTTATGTAAAAAATTATAGAATTAATGGTGTTGAGACACAATCATCTCTTAGGTTTGGCAAGCACGCCTACACTTGGCACATTGCCAAACCCACCCATGGGTAGGTATGGCTAGCACCAGACCTAGTACGCCTGAGCTTGGCACATTGTCAAGCCCACTCGTTATGAGGTCTGGCTTTGGCCAAAACTAACGCACCTCCACTAGGTGTGTTTGGTGTTATCATGTGCTACCCCAACGCACCTGAGGATTCGACAAAATTATACTTGTATGTTTTTTTATCTAGTATTTTTTTTTTATAAAGATATACTAATAAAATCTTGGTTCATCACTCCTCCCTAATAAATTTAGCAAGTTATTTACAACTAGGTTTACAATATATTTTCTAAGTCCAATATTTTTTGCAGATATGATTTTTCAATTTAATATTTTAATGAAATTTTAAATTTTTTGTGTTCAAGATTTTGTTTTTTCAAATAAAATTTATTTATTTCCAAAGACTTTTCTTTGATTTCTTAAAAAAATGAAAAAATATCTTGAAAAAATGAAAAAATCTATCATAAATAAATATAAAAGTCGAAAAAACCTTTTCATATTTTTTTCTCATCTTTTTATTTTTAAAATAGTAAAAATTAGCTTTAATAAAAAAATCCAAACAATAAAAAAAAATTCTAATTAATTTTTATGATACAGTAACCAATAGCAATCTTTATTGATGCTATTCCATATTTGACCCTAGTTTACAGGTTGTAATTTCAGGCCTTCAAATTAGAGGTCTGAAACATCTGAGGCGTCTCAAATTCGGAGGAGATATTCGCATGAGATAGAATTACGGAAGGGGACATCAGCGTTTGACTCTTTTGCTCCTACAATACAGATTACTTTTCAAAAGGTGAACATGTTTTCCAGATGTAGATCGACGACCTGACAACGCAATTCATGGGGGGTGTCGATAGCTTTTGGTCAGGCAGTGCTTTTTAAAAAAATTATTTTTGTTAATGTTTATGAGTTGTTTTAGCTTATTGAAATTAAAAATATTTTTAAATAAAAGTTATTTTAAAAAACAACTTTTTAAAATAATATCACTGTTTTATGCTTTTTAAAAAGATAGAATTACTTTTTGATCACATTGTTGAGTGTCCAAGAAGTCCCAAGTTTTCATGTTAGGAAAAAAAAAGAAAAACTCCTAAGTTTTCTTTCCATTCTCTTACGGAAATTAATTAATGCCTAAGTTTCCAGTGTTTTATTTCTCGATAAATTTATTTTCTAATTATGATATTGCGGATTTAAGTTTGCAACCATTGGACGCCGGTTTAATTTGAAAAGTATGGGAGAATTGGAGAAGTCAGCACTTCGGTGTCAGGATCTACGTTTGTAAACTAGAACGTTTTAAGTGCGGATACATTTATAACATTTTGCCGTCGAAGCTTTATTCAAGGCTTGGCTAGAAATGCATGGACGTTGGGTGGGCATTCTTAAAAGTCTCACTAAGTTTTTTATTAGGGAAATCACTTCCTTGTGTATTTTATTTTATACTTTTTTTTGTTATTTTAAAAATTATATAAAAAATAATTAAAATTTTATAAATTTATGACACTTTACAAGAAAACAATAACAAAAAAAAATCAAAAGTTAGAACAAAAAATCTTTAAAGAAAAACCCAATTTTTATTTCAATCAAGTTCAATTCCAATTGAATTACCAAGAAACCCACATCGATAATGAAGAAAATCAAACAGAAGATGATCACCAATTTAGCATTTTGGATCATCAAGTATGTGTAAAGAGACCAAGAGATAATAGTTCTCAAAACCCTGATTAACCTGCTTTGGATTTGCTTTCTAATGGTTACGAGTTTGAGTTCTCTTATAGTTACTGAAAGTTTATATAGTTGTTAATTTCAAAGTCTGTGAGATTAGTTGAGATACAGGTAAGCTGACCCGGACATCCACGTTAATAAAAAAATAAAAAATTCTCAATTATTATTTTGATAATCGATGACAAATTGTTTCAAACGGGTGCTATGGTCCAGGTTTGGAGTCTTGTTGGGTCATGGTTCGGGCATGAAAAACATCCTTATGTATTGTTCCGCTGCTGCAGTTTTGTGTTTTAGAGAATTGGGTTTCTCTTATTTTTTGTTCGTGCAACTCTCATATACATAAGGTTTTTCCTTCATGGTCAGGTCAATCATATTTCTATTTTGTTTTTTTATGATAATTGAAAGAAAATATCAACAAGATTTAAACAATATTATTAATAAAATAACAAATTAGCTAAAAATATATATAGTAAAAAAAGCAAAGAAACAAAACAAAAATATTAATCATGAGTATTAGATTACCTCATTATACAATCTTAACATCTAGTTAGGTTAATACCTATATAAAGTAAAATTCTAAAATCTAACTCGAAGCCATTAAACTAAACAATAAAAAATTAAACCATAAACTTTATTCCAATAAAATAAGCAATATTAAAAACTAATTAGTTACAAGTAATTCAAATAGACCATAAGATATCACAACAAAACATATAGATAGTTTTGGACTGAAATCTTCCATATAACAAATGATTTTATTCCTGGAATAAAAAAGTTGAAGAGTGTTCCGCATCTACCCATCAATTCTATTCTTTATAAGTCACCATTCCCTCTACTTGAGGTCTCGCAACCAGTAATCTCTATTTAGCAACTCCATCAAAACACAACGTATTTATACAGAAGTGGTGTGTGTCTGTGTCTGTGTCTGTGTCTGTGATGGGAAAAAGAGGAAGTACCTTGTGTGTGCCACTTCAGTCTAGGTTTCCCCCCTGTGTCATTGCTACATTCGTTTTGTGTCCCATCTTCCCCCAGGTCTTCCAGCAAACCAAGGCATTTAATTGTCCTTTCGATACATGACAATAAATGGAATCTAGAAACCAAAACAGCAATAAATTGTAGAAATTCTAATTAAATTGTAGCAATAAATGGAATCAAGAAACAATCTTTATTGTTTCTTGTGACCTGACCATGGTTTTCATGGTTTTCAGACAAGAACTTGCTTATTTGAGGGCAGTTGGTCTTGTTGAGGATTTATCTATGCAGTGAATCCAGATGCTAGACTTGTTTGGAATTGGAAAAGCAAGTTTCGATATAATATTTATGGGGTTATTTTCATCATTTCAATTAATTTAAAATTTTTCTTTAACATGCTTTTTGTAATTTTAAAAACAATAAAGGTAAAATGTAGAATAGAATAAAATATAAAGATGATAAGGTAATTTTTAGTTTATAAAATGCTAATTTTTCTCTTCATTTTCTTTTGCAAGGATTTGTTTTAACATTTTACTAATCATTAATAATTCGAGTTTCATTGTGAATGAGAAATTCATCATAATAATAAAATAAAAACAGAGAGAGAGAGAGAGGTTTTTTGTTTATTTGATAAGCCAAAAGGTACTCATAAAAATGAGAAAAGGGGAGCAGAACATACTGTACAATTTTTTGTTTGTTTTCAATTGTTCATTTCAATAGTAGTAAATAACTAGAAAGATGTGATGCGCTAAGCTGCAAATTAGGTTAAATTTTTTTTAATATAAAAAAATATTCAGGTAATGTTAGGATTTTGAAAGAGGCAAAAAAATATGAGGAATCGGATTATTAACTTGGTTGAGTTTAATAGGTTCAATTAATTTAATAATATAATTAAAAAAAGTAATAATTAACTATAAAAAATAAGGTGTCAATATCATACTCGAGAGGAGAAGAAAGAAAAGTTAAATAAAATATCATGAAGTGAGTATCTCATACTTATATTTAATAAATTAATTTGATTTAATTCAAAAACAAAATTTCTTTAAAAAAGAATGACAAATAAAAATACTTGAGATAACCCAGGTTATTTTCAAAATCAGTAAAAAATTCTATAGAAAGCAAACAATAAAAATAATAGAGCTTAATCTTTAGTTAAATAAATGTTGAAAGCTAAAATTGAAAAAATACGTCCTTAATAAAAGAAAAAAAATCAAGCAAATCCAAACGAATCTTCTAAATTTGGGTTAATCTTGGAAACTCACAACCTGTGAAATTTTATATCTAAGATTATTGAAGAAGCTCATTTCCCAGCCAATTTAATGTTAGCGAATGAAACTGGAAAAAAAATCAATTTGAAAAATTTATCAAAGTAAAAAAAAATGTGACAAACAAAAGAATGAGGATCAAATATGATAGAAAAAAAATCTGAGGATGAAATCATAAAAAAAAATCAATTTTAAAATAATATGAAATAAAATAATTTACAATTAAAAGAACAAAAAGCAAATCTAACAGATAAAAAAATTAAAGGATGATAAAATTGAAAAAGAAAAAAACACAGACAAAATATGAAGAAAAAACAAACTAAAGGGATGCTTTGAAAACTTAGAGGGCCAGGTATGGAAATTAAAGAGGAGAAAGAGAATAGAAGAAAAAAATAGATAAAAAGTTGTCGACACCAAACTAGTGGTCCTTGGACACACTTGTTGCCCGAGAATGGAGGGGTCGCTGAGACAATTTAAACGCCATCTCATAAGCCATCGTTTGGCCACCGAAAGACTCCTTACACGTTGCTCAAATGATGTGACCAAAACCCACATGTTGATGTATGCAATCATTTTTTTAAAATAATATTTATATTTATTAAATTATTAATTTTTCCTCGTATCAACTTGTTTGTAATCAAAAACCAGGTTGAAAATATAAAAACACCACTAGATATCATATGAAGCTTGAAAAACTAAAAGAGAACATTTTATTGTGCCAAACCCACTGATCGTAGTCTATTAATTTATTCCTTCACCCGAAAATGGAAAATGAAAACTAACTATCTAGTCGCCGTGCAAAAAATTTAGAAAAGCAAAAGAATTATAACCACAACAACATGTACTTTTCATCGCCGACCTGTTTCAGGATTTAAAGAGACATGTGGAATTGATTTTTGATATAAAAAAAAAACATTCGTGTGATTAATTTTAATTAAACAATTATGTTTTTATAATTTAAAAACGCATTAGATAACACGGGTTTCTTCCTTCGAAATGAAGTCAAGTTTTCCTTAATTTTAACTCTTAAATAAAAAAGGGGAGACGTGCGTTGAATTTCTGCCGATCCCAGTTTTTTTTTTTTTTTTTAACTTCCTTAGTTATTTAATATCATTCGTTTTGTATATTGTTTTATTAATGTACGTATACAAATATCTCGATTATTGTAAAAGTGATAATATATATATATATATAAACATCTGATTTGTTAATATTCAATTATAAACATTAAATGTCAATTTCCCCGCACCCCGGTATCATGCTAGTTAACAGTACAAACAGGGAATATTATGAGCAGCTTTTTCAGTTTTCAGACCCCAGGAGTCACAAGTCTAACTCTGTTAGGGTCGCTGGTCACCATACGACCTTACCACCAGTTTTATCTTACCAAATCTCAAGTTGGGCATTTTTACCACTTCCAGTACAGATGCAAGAAGGGTGATGGTGATCATGTTTCAAAACTAAAAAATGTTCACGAATAAGTATATTTTTAGCGGTTTGTATCATGGGTTAATTATATATTTTAGCAATAAAATTTATTATTTATAAAACTTGTAGTTTGATATGGAAAGCCTGTAACATACAAGATAATATTTTTTTATGGTATTTGAGAATCCTTAAATGATAAAATTGGTGATATTTAAGCAAATAACTATAATAAATGAGAGAATAAGTAATTATCAAGAATAAAAGTGTTTGTTTTTAGTTTTGATACAATAAATGCTCTAAAAATTAAAAAGATATTTTTATTGAGAATATAGATTATAAACATTTTACCTTGATACTTCAATAAATATTTATAACCTATAAACTTTGTCTTTTTACTTGAGTGAAAGGATTAAATAGTCACTTTGCTCTAATAGCGTTAATGATAAGTAAATATCTCATATACATGTATTAATAAGAGATAAATATATAGATATAAACATTAATGAGAGATAGATATTTCTTACACTAATAAAGGATAAATATTCTTTATATATGTGGGAGATAAAAATTGTTGGGCTCATGCCACAAAGTTAAGCCCAAAAAGGGCTAGGACACACATTAAACCCAAGTTGTGTTGGGCGTATGCCTAACGCTTGGGCCTTACATGCATATTGCCTAAGCCCATGGGAGCGCTAGGCGTGGACTCAACGCTTGGTCTCAGGTGCAGCGTCGAAGCCCACGAGACTCTAGGTGCATGCCCTGCGTCTGGGCTTAGACTTCACACCTAAAGCTAAGGGGTGCTTGGCATGAGCCTAACACATGGACTCAAGCATACTATCTGAGTTCAAAGTACATTAAGCGAGGGCCCAACACCTAAGCTTGGGTGAGCTACCCAAGCTCTCGGGGCACTCGAGCTCAAGCTCCTCTCTTAAGCTCACAAGGTGCTGGGCGTGGACCCTACACCTAGCTCGAGTGTGTTACCCCAACCCACATGGAGCTGGGGGCATGCCCAAAGCCTAGCGCCTAGACTCAAGCATGCTGCCCGAGCCTATGGTGCGAGTGCTTGGGCTTAGGCCTCATGCCTAATTAGGTTTTGCATGCAACAAAGTTGAGGGATGTTGGGTTTGACAACTCGCTAAACATATACCCACTTGAACACTGTTTGTAGCTACATTCAAAGATGTTGGGTATCTAAGCAAGTTAAATCCATGTTATTTGAGCCTAATATTCTACTAAATCTAAAGATGTTAAGTATGGACACAAGCCTTCTCCGTATATCAATAGATTATCACCCTGTATTATTTATGAGGTGGTAAAAATATTGATCCATCATATGGATGTTCTTTTTATTTATAAACAGCCTAATATAAACAAATTTGTTTTGAATTACAGTCAAGAATAAGTTTCTAGCTCTGCAAAAAGATTCAAGAAAGTGAAAATTGACAATGTATGTAGCTCGAAATACAACGCTTATAAAAAGAAAGTCTGGCATGCAAAAAGATGAGACATGGCGCAGTTGCTTGGTCTGAGAAGGTGAGGCCCTCCGTCCTAAAATATTCGAACTCAGACACACGCAGAGATGCTTTAGAGATGGTCCACGGGAGTAGGTCAGTCATAGCTGGAATTAAATGAAGTAGGGACCCTAAGAACAAAACAAAGAAACCTTTTGCTTGACAGCAGAAAGGAATCTAAGCTGTGACGGATTTGATAAAGGGGAGATGATATTAACATTTCAAAAAAAGTTAACAATTCTTCTTCCGTTGCCCTAACTTTTGATAGAAACAATAATGCCATGATCTCCCTTTTTATCAAGGTTGCATGGTGCACTATAAAAAGAGAGTGTATAGAAAAGGGTGGTGCAGGCTAAGTTGATCTGTTGTTCTAAATTTGTGTTTTCTTTATGCATATACAATGTTCTGAAATTTTGTTTATGCGTGTTATGTTCAGAAGCGTATAGTGCTAGGATTTAGAGAAAACAATTAAGGTTCTCAAGCCTCATATTACAACTTTCAATTATGAAAAAAATTATAGAAGAAACTCTGATACATTCTTGAAGACTTTTAATTCATAAATTCTGTTGAAAAAAATAAGCAAAATCTGACACAGCAAAACAATTTAAAATTAACTAGGAGAAATAATTAACATTTAAAATTAACTTAGAAAAATAGCAAAAATAGCAAAAACAACAACTTTTAAGATTAATTTGAGGGTTTTCTTGATTTTGAGTAGTTATAAACAATCAAATTAATCTCAAAATCAAGAAAACCCTCAAATCAAAACTAAGTAGGAAAATGTGCATTAAATTTTCTCGTGTTCATTTTTTAAAGATATTTTCTTGTGTTTGTTTTTTGTAAAATATTTTACAAGAAAACTGGTTAATAAAAAATATTTTATAGTCAACTTTTAAATTTTATTTTATTTACTAGAAAATATTTTAATTCGTGAAGTTCCATAAAATATTTTATGAATAGTGATTCACTTATAATGTTATTTAACTATTTCAACCATTATCTCTATCTCGTCGCCGCCGCCGCCATCACCTCCTTTTTCATTGCTACCATTACTACCTCATCATCACCTGCTTTGCCGTCACTGTCATTTCCTCCTTCATCATCTCGATTTCATTACTACTATCACCTTTTTTTTTATGACTCCATTTCTACCATCATCATTATCATCTCACTACTATCATCGTAATAATTTCACTAACACTTTTTTTTTTATCTTCCACCACCATCATTGAAAATAATTTTTAAATCAACTATTGAAAAGTATTTTACGTGAAAATATTTTGCATAAAACAAACATACTTTTAAAATATTTATTATGCAAATTAACTAATATGAGTACATTTGAAATCCATATAAGCCATGTCTTAATTAGTTCACGTACATTTATCATCAATTTATTTATATTCATGGAGTCATTGCAGTTGCTTAATTTTGATATCTCGTCCCTTCTTAAAAGTAGTTAAAGTATGTCCATTGCACTACAATATGGTTTTTTGTTCGAGCAAACAAAATTTTGATTTTAAAATACTCCGTTTTGATTTCTAATTTTTTTTTAAAAAAGAAAAGGACTAATTTTTTTTTTTTAAAAAAAAAGAGTTATTCACATTGCCTTATGAATTTTTAAACCAGCATATTGACAAGGGTGATGAGGCAGATTTGTAATCTGCTTTAAATGAGTGTTAATATAAAAAGATAATATATATAATCATTTTAATACATTTTTATTTGAAAAACACTTCTAAAGAGCATTCATGAACGACATTACCAACCACAATAAATACTATATAATCTCTAATTAAAAAAGAAAGAAAAGAAATATTTGTTGAGGGATATTTTATATTCCCGGCAATCTCTTTTCCCAGATACCACGAGGTAGAGAAAAGTGAATTCAAGTTGGATTTACAAGAGAAGAAGGTGAGTTAAAAAGACAAGGAAGGAACAATTGGGTCAGGATATAGTTGCCCGTACCTCGCAGCGTACTGAGCTTATAATAATCCATCCGCAAAAGCCCATTACATATGCTATACAGAACAGCCTGGATGTCACGAACTAGCAGAAGATTAGGGCCTCTGGTATTGTGCCACGGGCCCATCTTCAAATTATTGCTCTAAAAGCAGCGCACTACAGGGACATGGACCGTTCGATGATCAATAAATCTCCAAAAGGGAAAACAATGCACATGCACATAGTCCATTACAAGTACATAATGTCCAACAACTATGTGACAGGCACTAACATCTTGGGGGAGACTAAATTTAAAATAGATTTTTAAAGTGTTTCCGTTCATTTGAATTGATATTTGATCATGTATGGTGAAATTCTACCTTGCATTAAGCTTTCTCAATTACCTTTTTTTTTCCCCCCTTCCTCTTGGGCTTATTTCCCTTCAATATCAGTTCCATGAGGCCTAAGCGATCTGCTGGGTGCTGACCAAAAGACGCAATGGGCCTAGTTTGGATATACCCAGCTCTTGGATTGGATTAAAGCAAGACTTTCAATTTGTATGGGAAAGTTGGTCTAAACTAAGAAACTATCTTAATTTGAAAATGTCACAGTTAGATAATATATTCATCTGAAGTGCTGCATGTTACGTTAAGAATATATTATTAAATGGGTATCCATCTTTATATATATATATATTTCTTTTGATTTTATATCAACATGTTAAAAAATGGATTTATTTAGAATCAATACCAGGGATCTATGTTTGACAGGCATTACAACACACATTATTCTAACAAATAAAATACATTTTTCTTAGCTCAAGTTAGTTAAATCAAATGTTATTACAATATCTGGTGTTGCAAATCTAATATATTGTTTCAAAAAAGTAAATATTATGTTCCATAAAGTTGCAAAATTATTTATAAATGTATTATTTTCTAGTAGAATTTTTGGTCTTGCAGTATATGTTTTGATTGCCCTAATACAACGCCCAAAAAATAGACCCACAAAGGAGAACATGAATTTATATATAATGGATTTGAATCTCCATCAATCATTAAATATCTTTAGTCATTGACTGTAAACCTTTTACAGCATTTGAGCAGATTGTCAATTAAATGAAACAATATTTCTAGAACTAAGAGGAGAAAAAAAGCTGAAAAATGAGAACTTTATGGAATGTATCATTGCTATCTTATTCTTATCCTTGCATTACTCAGTGAAAAAAACAAGTTCAGAAAATTATTCACTACTCTCTTTGATGGTAGTTCGATCTCTTCGTACATAAAAAGACCTTTTTTGTTCACGAGAAGATATAATAAAGTGTTTATTGGTCTTGAAATATAATATCTTAGTGCAATTGATGCATTAATGTATCTTGATAATTATTTAAGACTGAATCTAGCCTTTTATGTTGGCTTATTGACAGGATATAAAACTCGTGTTAAATAGCAAATTTTAAAAAAAAAATTAAAAAGAAAATCTTTATGACAAGATGCGAGAAAATCCTCATGTTTAATAGTATAAAATCTCAGGATAATTAAAAATAAATTAGTAGGCAAAAAAATATTGATGATTAAGAATTTGACAAAAAATAAATAGTAGCGGTGGTTGTTGTTGTTATGGATGGAAGTGAGAATTTGTAGTGTCTTTCTTGACGAGTGGTAGAATATTGGAAAATGAGAAAAATCTAATAATGATAATTATGAATGGAAAGTTTTATTAATAAATTATATTCGTGAAAATATGGGACAAGGTGAAATTGTAACGAGATACAATAAATGGTTCGAAAAGAATAATGGTATGCTTGATTAATTTCTAAAATGGTAATTAAGATATTATTTTTTTGAAATCAAGAGAGGTATTCAAGGTTGGACCGTAATCAACGAAGCACATTCATTTCTTTTTATTCTATTTATTTATCATATATAAAATACATTTATATGTAGATTTATTACTCATGTATCTTTTAACCATTAAATAGAGGTTATTTCAATTTAATTGGATAGAGAGATCTTTTGATCTTTTATTATGTTTTGTTTTCTCTGTTTATTTGCCTATTAGTTATTTCTTTTAGTTCATATTAGATTTATTTTTTAAAATAATTTTTATATCACTATATATATTTTTTATTTTTTATTTACCATGACTTCATAATAATATGTCAAACATTTACATAGAATTATCTTTTTCATTTTTGATGTGGGCTGATCATATAATTGATGTGGGCTGAACTATGCAACTCAAATGGAAAGCCCATGTATCACAATAACAACATTGCCATTTTTTTAGGATATCTCTTAGATCAGTGATCATTGTCCACACATTGGACCAAACCATTTCTAACATAAAAAATAATGTTTGGATGATGGTAATGTTTTTTAAAAAATAGAAAAAAATTGAGAGTTAGGTTATTTACTTGACTGGATCCAGTAAACTTGATTAATTTAATAATATGATAAAGAAAAAGACAACGATAATAGATAAATAAAAAAATAGTTTGAGTCAATTTAAGTTAACTCACTAAACTCATGATCCGACACATGAGATCGGGATGACCCCATAGAAAAAAATAAAAAAATAATGAAACTCGATCTTTAATAAACCAAATATTAAATGATAAAATTAAAAAATTAAAAAAAAAGACCTCAGTCAACTTAGGCTAACTAGCCAAACTCACAACTCAGGTCCAGAGATTAGGATTACCTCTTAGAAGAAAAACCTAAAATAATCATGAAGTAAAATTCTCGATTAACAAAATGTTAAGGCATGAAAACGAAAAAGAAAATTTTAATAAAAAAATTATCCAAAAAAAAAATAGCAATACAAAAAATAAGGACCAAATTTAACATAAAAATAAAATTAAATTAAATATTGAGGGATAGAATTAAAAAATAAAATAAATAAAAAAATATTCAAAATAAAATAAATAGCAATTAAAAGAATAAGGATCAAATTTGATAGAAAATAAAAACTAAAGAAGGAAAAGAAACACTAAAAAATTCAAATTTAAAAGCTATCTCAAATAAAACAAATAGAAATCAAAATATTATGGACCAAATATGACAGATAAAAGAATTAGATGATGAAATTTAAAAAATTTAATTTTATAAATTACTTTAAATAAAATAAATAGTAATAAAAAAGACAGAGTCCAATTACGAAGGAAAAACAAATTGAATGGCTACTTTAAAAATTTAGAGGTTCAAACGTGAAAATTAAATAAGAAAGAGAAAAGAATGGAAAAAAAAAAAAACCATCAACACCAAACTAAAAATCAAATAAGCTAAAAGTGCTGTTTAGAGAGGGAGGGTCGACCGATATGATTCCAACAATATCAATGGAGGTCATCCTTGGTCGCCACACGTACTGCCTAAAAATAGTAGAGCGATGTATGCATTAGCACGTGCAATTCACATGTCAGTCACAATCAGGTCTTAAATTATATTTAATTTTTATTAAAATATCAAATTTCCTTCAATCAACTTAATTATAACTAAAAATCATAATGAAAAGTTAAAAAAAAAAACTCTAAATACCAATTAAATAAATTTTGCTTCTAGAAATAATTTATTTATTTTACCGTGATTTAAAAATTTAGAAAAACAAATTGTTTCCAATTATTCTAATGATAACTAATAAACCTCGCCTAAAAATTATATTAACCTCAATAACTAGTCCATTGATATTTTTGTGAATAATTATACTATTTCATTCCATAGTTCAATTAGTCTGTATCCATAGTAATTCACTATCTCTTTTGGTTTTTTTTAATATATGAAAAAAAGAAAAAAAAAAAAAAGGCGCTTTCCAGAATAAAGACGTGGCGCTGCGGTGACGGTCCCGACGGATACATGTTATAATTATTGGAAGACTATTAGGTAGAGCGCGCAATTAACAGAGGGAGAGGGTAGATAGAGCAGAGCAACGTATTTTCTTGAATGGATTGGTATTTTGACTGTTGAATGTTAGTTGTGGTTGATGGGATGAAAGAGTGATCAAGGTCATTACACCAGTACTTAAAGACCTTAATAAGGCCATCAATCCATGATCAAATCAGTATTTTTAGCGGGAAACTGCCTTAGAGGTAACCGCTACCCCCAGACTTTCTAAAAGAGTATTTATTTTGTTTCATATTGGCCTTCCCTCTCTGCATCCCTATCTGCAGTGTCAATACCTCAAGCGAAATGAGTGGCCCCCACCGCCACCACCACCATCACAACGACCATTCACCACCGCCACCGGGTAAGTCTCCAAGAGTTTGCCTCGTTTTAATGTTTATGTTTCATTCAGTTTTCCTTTTTACAGAATTGACGTTTCTCTTAATGATCTAATCATGGAACTTCTGTTATCCCTTTATTTGATATACTTTACAGAACTACTTAGCAATGCTTGTTTGACTTAGCTGTATATGGATTAAAGAAAATACGGCTGCATATGCAATTTTTTGTCATCATATTTTGTGAAATTCAGGGATTCCACCTCCATATCCTCCCCAAGATTTTCCGCCGCCGCCGCCGCCACCAGTGCCTCCGCCGCCGCCGCCATCAGTGCCACCACCGCCTCCACCACCAGTGCCTGCACCGCCTCCACCTGGCTATCAAAGCTATTTCTATGACCCTGTACCCCAACCTCCTCCTCCACCCCCTCACACACAACTTGTCCATCATGATCATGATGACACTAGTGGTTGCTGTTCATTCCTAAGAGGGTGGTACGTGTGATATCTGCCGCTATTAATTTTTGGCTCCACATCTTTTAAAAGCATGATTATTCAATTTGTTTCTTGTTTTACAATTTTCTGGAGTGCATCTCATTTGGGTTTCAGCTTCCATTGAAATTAATTTTCCCCGTGTTATTGAGCCCTTGGAATTTGTTACAGAAAGAGGTGATCATGTCTGAATTGGTGTTACTTCTTAGAGGGCCACTTGTTTTGTCTGATTGATACATTTTATCTGTCACTCCAGTCATTGACTCAATGCTAGAATTGAAAACTGGTGATCTAGCTAGAACCTTTACTGGATCGAAATATGCATGTGTTTAATAACTCTCTCTCTCATGCATATATGTAAATGTGAAAAATAAGCTAAAAGTCTCGAAACAACTCTAAACTTTGATCAAACTTAACTCCTAACCTTCGACTCTTATAAGTTCCCCTACGTCCAAGTTTCCGTCTCCTCTGGCAATTTCGCCAGAGAACTTCTCTGCGAAAGCTGAAACCTAGCTTGTTTAATCTAATTGCACGCCACAGCCATGTGAATCTTTAAAAAAAATTGTGCAAAAGCATATGCAATCAAGCCTCTTAAAGTAATCCATGACAGAAGAAACTCCACTAAGTACGCAGGTAAATTCATCATGAACTGATATGGAATGCAACATGGAGAGATTGAGTTAAAGCACTACATTCAAAACTTCAGATGAAAAGGAGCCTCAAAAAAATAAACTTCCTTTAGATTTAGATCCATTAGAAGAACATTATGGTTAGAATTATGTCATACTTTCCTAGCATTCAAAATACTGTTGTGTTTGCATTTGTATCTGCTTACACGGCTTCATTTCTACTGCTCATCTTGATTCCTATAAATATCATGCTGAAGCAAATTTGCACTTTACTTTTCATTAACGTTGCTGTACCCCAATAAGAAGTTTGCACCTAATGTCTAGCTCATGATAGTGATCAGAGCAGAAAACAACTCTGTATCTTCCCCTAAAGCTTTGCTTTAAGCTTGCACACTAGAGCATCTTTGCTGGCAGAACACCTGGTGTGCTTGCCCTGATTGAGACAAAAGGAAAGAAATTTTGGATTGGTCCTGTACATTGAATCCAAATGACCCAAATCATTGGGCTAAACCAAAGAAAGTGATGAATAGACTAGAGATCATGTCCTGAATACAAAATTGATGTTAGATTAATCTTTTGTAGAAGGCACTAAGCCAGCCTGTTAAAATTGACCAGCATGTAAAGCAAATGTGCAATTCAACCTAAATCCTCCTAGTGCTTGTTAGTTTCGATCTGTCCACATACAAGAAGATGATTGAAATTCTTTCTTAATGATTTGTAATCTCTAAATGTATCTTACTTCTTTTCTTACCTCCATACTTTGCAGTTTGGCTTGTCTTTGTTGCTGCTGTGTGTTGGAGGAGTGCTGTGGCTGCTGCTTTTAGGCTTTTTTATGTGTCTGGTCTTTTACATTCATGGCATTTGGTTATTATGTACTTTATAATCTGAGGACTTTCCTTAACATTATCCATTTAATGGAACATGAATCTTTAACTTATTAAATGAAATGTGCTAAGACTCTTTCAACCTTCAAAACTGGAGAGCTAGCATGCATATATACCTTTATTTTCTGGTGTCTATTTTAACTACTATGTTTCAAAGTTGATTTTGCATATCATATTGTAGAGCAATGACTCCAATAATTCCATCCATCGATCTTTCCTTACAGTGTAGTTAAGCTATTGCTAATGTTCCTGCATTATAACAGCGAGTTCAGAATGTGTGGGTTTTGCACACTAGAATACATTGCTTACAAGTAATGGCAGCTGCCTGCATCTTTATGGGAATTTTTACACACGGATCGTCTCTTTCACATTTGTTTCGTGGATGAACATTTTAGAGTTTTTTTTCTTGGATTTATTGATGTTCGAGACAGCCCTTCACAAAGCTCCTCCATTCTGAGTTCTGAAGTTAAAGGCCATTATCGTGATTGAGAATGAGTGAAAAAACTTGATCATTCAAGGAAGACGACGAATTTGTTGATACAATCGGTTCCATCTAATTGTCAGCTACAAAGCAGGGGCAGAGAATGCTATCCCTTTAACTAGTTGTTTGACCAATAGATTTTTATTATCTGGCTTGATCGTTTAGGTCATTCGAGGTGTAATGATGATGAAAATAATTATTGAAACTTCAAATGAACACCCACTGAAAAACCCAAAGATTTTTTTTTTTATCAATTTCACTGTTTATGCCCAAGAAAAAACTGGGACTTCGATCATCGACTTAAAGCTGAAAAAACTGGTGATCTAGCCTGAACCTTTACTAGATCGAAATTTAGATGTGTTTAATAACTATCTCTCGATAAGCTAAATGTCCTTTCACTTTGTTAATTGAAGAACCCCACCCCCCCCCCCCCCCCCCACCCACCCCCCCCCCCCCCCGGCCCGCCCTGTCCAAGTAAAGCCAAAACCTAGCTGCCCTGTACTTGTTCTATTAGTTACAGTAGTCTCCGTGGAGAGGTAAATCAAACTAATTTAGTTGCCGAAGCGCAGAGCTAAAGAGTCTCTCTGCTTGCTTGTTCTTTCTTATTGCTTGTTCTTTCTTAAGCTATTCCCGCTTGTAATTCCTTTTGTTTATATTAAAAAAAAAAGGTTATGACATGTATATATTTATTATCATTCTATTTAGCGTTTTTTTTTAGTTTTTTTTTTTAAATATCAGTTATTCTCATAAAAAAACATGGATATATATATAACAATTTATAACTTATTTAATATAAATAAAATATTTTTAATATATTACATTCATTGGTTATCTTATATTTAGAAAGTACAACAATGTAGTTTACTCAGGTACTATTTAATATTTTAAACATGTATAGCGTAACATATAATCAATTATCAAATATTGGTTTTACCTTTAAAAGACAATACCAACAACATAGTACAACACGACAAATACCAAATAGACATACATTTTGGATTCACATCTTAATATAAATAAATGCTAGCGTGTGATTATTTATTTAATTACCTCTAAAAGTCCACCCCAATCCCAGTTGAATTATTAAATCCGGCAAACGTGAAATGGTAAGCTTTCAAAAATTGTTTTTAATAAGATAAGAAGAAATTAAGATTCATAATTTAGGAAAAGAAAGTCTGATTCCAGGAATCTATGAAATTCCAAAAAACTAGGAACAGGTGGCACATTAAAACAATCAACGGTGACTAGACGTTGGTGACTTGATTAATCTCCCACTCTTCTCCCGGAATATTAAACAGTGCCAGATACCCCACCGGAATTCCTCCAGCAAATACTCTTCTCTGACTGGAACCACCCCTTGAATACCCCCTCAAACTCATCTCTGAAACCTTTGAGGTTTACTTGGCACATGCAAATCTGATAAAGAAGGGTTTTACACGATAGCAATCTGGCTTCATGACAACCACCCTAATACTCTAGCCTGCAACGTTCCATCCATAGAAAATTTTGGTTATTTCAAGGATTTTCCTGAAACTCCTTTACCAGCTTTTAGAAGGAACTTACGAGAGAAAGATCCATAAACAAGAGTGGAGACAAAAAAAAAAAAAAAGTAGAAGAAAGACTGGAAAGAGAACGAAGAAGAGAAATGCTGGGCCTAAAAAGTCTACATCATCAAGAAATGTTGGGCCTAGCATTCCCAGACATGCCAAAATCCAGAATTCGAAGAGAGGGGCAAAGATGGAGAAAGAGAATGCAAGGATTGCCAGGAAAGAGAGAACGGGAGCCATAGCGAAGAAGGTTGTTGACATCTATATTCATGACCTTGATTATAGGTTCTTATACGAGGGTGTTATATTTCTTCGCGGTCTTCCTTAAGACTGATATGCAACACTTGAATTATAGATTGACAAGGAAGATCAACCTTGCTGCGAAATGGTGTCCCTCTGTTGATTCTTCATTTGATCGATCCTTTATGCTGAATGAGAGTATTGCAAAGAAGGTAATCCCTGGATCAAAGAGGGACGTTATGCTTATCGTGTTTGCAATCAATTGAGGAAGGACGTCTTGGTGCCTCTTTGTAAGGTTCTTCAGTTGCCTAGGGTGTATTGATGCTAATAGATGGGATTATATCCTATTCAACCAGGTTGCTTATTGAAGTTTATGTAGCTTGCTGTGAAACCTGCAACAATAATGAAGAATCAAATGATACGGTCCTTTTATTCACGTAGTGAAGTAACACCTAATAAAAACAATACTTTCTTAAAAAAATTAAAATTCAAGTTTGAGAATCTAGATCCAGAATTAACTTATAACTAAGAATCATATGTATTGAAATTCATAAATTAACACCACAATATCACATTACAAGATTTAACAGTTTTACCAACGAAATTTTTCCATCAGCGTAAGACACATATTCCGTCGATAAATTAATTACCGACAGAATCACCGACGGAAATGCTCCTTTGGTAAATCTTTTGTCGGTAATTGTTTTTCCATCGGTAAATCCGTTGGTAATAAAAAAATAAATTTATCCATTTTATTTCGTCAGTATATCCCTCAGTAATAATTTTTTATTACCAACGGATTTACCGACGGAATTACCGATGGAATTTCCGTCGGTAATTATTGAAAAACATTTTAAAAAAATTCATTTTATAAAATTATAAAATAATTAAATTAACATAAATTAACACTGTATAATATATACTCAAAATGCTTGGAAAAAAGAATAAGAAAATCAACTCAAACAAATTTGCAACAAATAAATAAAATAAAAAAATAAATTCAACTAAAAAAATTCATATGAAAAAAATGAAGTTGCAATTGCTAAAAATTTGAAAATCCTATAAATAAATCTACTAAAAATTGATCTCATATGAAAAAAAAATCTCACAACAACATTTATACAATTATTAAGAACAAAAATAATTAAAAATAAAATAAAAAACAAATATAGTGAAAAAAATCATGAAAACAGAAGAAAAAAGAAAACTCTTACCTTAATGTAGTTGCAAGTGAAGCTAAGTAGAGAAAAAAAACTTCATTAAGCATATTCATTAAAAAAAACTAAGAGGATAAAAGAAGAAAGAAGAAGAAGACATACCCAAGCATGGAGGAAAGAGAGAATGAGATAAGAAGAGAAAAAAAGAGAAAGAAATAGATAAGAAATGATGTTTTTTACATATAGTGAAGAAGAAGAAGAAGACATACCTTAATGATGTTTTTTACATATAGTGAAGAAGAAGAAGAAGAAGAAGGAGAAGTAGAAGAACAAGAAGAACAAGAACAAGAATAAAAAACGTCTGTCTCTTGTGAAATAAGGGCATTCAGGCTTTTTATTGGGACGCTTTACCGACGGATAATTAAATATTAATATTTTTTAATTATTCCGTCGGTAATATTTAATTTAAATTTTCAATTTCATAAAAATTTTTCAGAAACCGCTAAAAAATTACCGATGATTTTTCAATCCGTTAGTGATTTCGTCTGTAACATTTAAATGAAAATTTTAAATTAATTGGATTTTTTTAGAAAACCGTCAAATAACACCGACGACTTTTCAATCCGTCGATGATTTTATCCGTAAAGAACAACAATTAACAGTGCAAGTGGAAAGTGAACAGTTCTGGAGCTCTCTGGAAAATAGCGACAGAAAATTCCGTCGGTGATTCCCTTTGTAATTAACATGATGAACAATATTCACAGTTTACCAATAAATTTACCGACAGAATTACCGACAGAATTTATTCCGACGGTAATTCCGTCGGTAAAAATGACACGTCATCATTTTTTTTTGCTTTGTTTTAATTTTTTTCCCATGGTAATTCCCTCGGTATATACTAAGGGAATATTTCCGTCGGTAAAATCCCTTGGAAATTTTCCGACAAAAATATTCCCTCAGTATTTTCATTTGTATTTATCAATTTTCTAGTAGTCTCAGTTATATCTTGATAAGTTAGATTTTCTTATTTGTCATAACAAAAAAAATGTTTACTTCAAACAAAACACATGTTTGTTTCATAAATCTATGCTTCCCTCTTAGTTTTCTTGTTTCTCCAAGATAATTAATTGTAGCTTTTAATAATCCTCTCAAAATATAAAAACTCTTGTTTCCTTCCTTTAACCTTCCTTGTAGGATTATGAAACTTCCCTAGACAAGCTAACTAATTTGTCATTAAATACTATCTACCCTTCTTTCATTGTGTAGTTAAGATGAATAAAGAATCATTATAAGCAAATGATTTTAAATTATTAATGAATTTTTGCTACACTTGAAAATTATTTTGCAGCCTATTAAAAATCCTTGTAGAACTAGGAAATTTTCAAAACAAGCAACCATATCCTTATAAGAAGAGGAATCTTGTTAAATAGAAAATCCACAAGTCAAAAGGAAATAAATAACAAAACTCGTACAACTTGTTCTGACCTATATCGTAAGGCTTTCCTGAACTTCAATTGACCTGGAATTTTACTCCAACATATAACAATATATGGGAAATTTTGGGTAAATTGTTAGCCCAATTCAAATATTGTCGGATTGAGAATTATGATTATTGTTATAAAACTGAATAGTATACACAATTATACTAGAATCTAAATTTTCTTGTTCAACCCTTTCTTGGATAATATCATATTGTATAAGAGAGAAAAGAAGAAAAACAAATAGATTTAATGTGGTTCGACAATATGCCTATATCTACAAGAGCACGAGGCTTTTATTTCACTATCTGTCAAATTAGGATTACATAATGTGCATTTATAGTAAACTCGTCTTTTTCAATTTGTACATTGTTTTCAGATTTCTTCAATCAAGTCCTTAATTGTTCATCAAACTTCAATATTTATGCAATTAAACCATTAATTTGATGAAATTAACTCTTTAAAATTACAAATTGACCTCTAGACTTTAATTGCTTCCAATTAAAGTTTATATTGACTTCAAATATATATATATATATATATATATATATATATATATATATATATTGCAATCAAGTCTCCAACAAAATTAGTTAAGCATTCTAAAATTCTTATTAAGCATTCGCCTATCCAAATTTGTATTTCTTTACCCCAAATAAAAATATTTTCATCAAATGGGTTCTTTGTCAATTAGAACTGGGTTGTCAATTTTTTCAATCTTATATATATTAGTCCTCCAACTTTTTCACTTGTCATTTTGGTCTTTAACTATTAACTTGGGTAATCTTCTAGGCTTTCTTTATGTGTTTCCTCTTGTATTTTGGATTTTCTTTTATATCTTTTCCTTTTGTTTTTCTTGATTTTTTTTTGGAGTTAAAAGTGGGTAACAACAAGTGGTCATAAAGAAAAACAAGTCCAACCTCAATGCCAAATGGGCATTAAAAAATAATCGCTATATAAAAAAAGCTAAATAAATAAAAATAAATCACATAGATGGGTTATTAATGAAAATATAAACTTAAAAATTATTAAAATACAAATAAAAAAGGTATTAACTAATAAAATAAAATAATAAGGCTAGGCGTTGTTGAGCCTGGTAAACCAAGTCGAGCGTATGACCAATGAGATAAGGATTAGCGTGGGGGCTTTTATTTTTTATTTTTAAGTTAATGTCATTCGCCCCAAATTAATTTGAAAAAAAATAGACGATGTGTCATCTAGAACTCTCATGGTGGCCAGAAAAATAAGGTTCATATTTTTTTCACCTATAAAAATATTTTCAACTTATTTTTATGCACTTTCAAGATAAAAAAAAAACAACTAATTTGAAGTCTCTTCAATACACGGAATAATTTGACATAAAAATTAATTATTTTAGTTATTAAAATTATCATTAATGATAATTTTTCTCTTTAAACCGGAATTTTATGAGCCCTTCTCTTCTTCAATTAAAAAAAAAATAGAAAAAATAAAGTTGGGTAGTAAATTCAATTTAATACCAACATGCCATACCTCCGGACAATAAGACTTTGTATTAATTATTACCTAGGATGCCAGTATTTCGCTGAATTGCTTGCATAGGTGGACCTACCGTTGCCGTCACGCTTAAAATATTTAGAGACAACAGTAATGAGATGGAGACCGGTGAATTTAAACACGTGGGTTAAATATATCGAGAGACTCAGTCACGTGCCCCCTGGGTTTGTACTTGTTTGCGTTCACGTTACTTGATATCGCTGCCCATTGAGGTCAATCTTCTGACTAAAGATTAAAGTTCAAACCACCGAACTCCATGAAGTATCTTTGAGCGATCTTCTTCCCCAATTTTCCTATTAGCCCAGCCCTCTGATTGGCCATTCAACGTGGATCATGATTCTTTAATTCTCTAGATCGTCAAATTTCAATTGCGTGGAAAGCTTAGCGTATAGACTATTATTATCTTGAGACTTCTTCAATATGTTGAGAAGAAGAGCAATGGATCGAAATTGGGAAGACATTATTGACTTGTTAGTATAATTATGGCTTTTTCTGTAAGCATGAAAAATATGGCATCCACCGGAATTCCAAATAAAATAAATAAATAAATCATCAACTTATTCATTTTAAGGGTACTTGTAGTGTGGTAGCGGTTGTTTTTCAAATAATTTTTTGTGTCAAAATGCATGCCAATGATTTTATTTTATCTTTAAAAAATCATTTTTGATATCAGCACATCATAATGATCCAAAACGTACAAATTATATTAAATTTTAGCAAAAAAAATTAAATTTTTTGAGAACGCTGTTTGCACCGCGTTTCCAAACATGTTCTTCAATATATCTAGTTAACTAACTGTCTGTTTTGTATTATAGTGCAGTGTATTTTTTAAAAATACTTGAAAATAAATTAAAATGATTTTTTTTGAATTTTTTTTAATTTTTAAAACTAATAGATTAAAATCATTAAATTTTTTAAAAAATAAACACGCTTTAAAAAAAATCCAAAATAAAAGTAATCACTGCTCTCTCAACGGAATCTAGATCTCCTTTAAAGCCACCCATGGTAAAATGTTTGTCTTGTTTTCAATGTTTTGGATTACTTTCGGTGGGATAATCCCTTTGTTTTGTTTTAAATAATTTTCTGACTTTATTAAAGGTATAGAAATTTGGTTCCGTTTCTCCCACCGATATCTGAAACACGCAGTCTTAAATGCCCCCCCGCCAATTTCTCCTTCGTGTTCGAAAGTATTTTCTCATATATATATATATATATATATATATACATACATACAGCTTTTATTATTTTTTATATTCCTGTATTGTTTATGATTCATGGTTGTTTATATATCATAAACAATACAGGAATATAAAAAATAATAAAAGCTGTATATATATATATATATATAAAATAATGGACTAAATCATATTGAAAAAAAAACCCAATTTCCGTACCTATAATTATTTACTTGTCAACAAACACTAAGTTTATTGGAACAGACAGCAAATGAAAGGATATTGTCTTCTTTTATTTATTATTTTTTAATTTTAATATCAGAGCTATATATCCTTAGATTAGATTTCGATATGAAAGCTACATCCTTTTCAGTTCATATATTGAGAAGCCCGTGCAAGATAATACTTTATTATTATTATTATTTATCATAAGATCATATAGATTTATTTAGCACTCGAATTAAGCCTTCAAGAGCAAGGATATTGTAGTTTGACTTTACACAATATCTTTTTTTTTCTGCAAGAATTTTTAGACTCGTGTAATCTTCTTATAAGATTTGGAAATTATATATATATTTTTTTATGTGCTGGAATTTTATTTTTTGACATATTAATTGATATATTCCAGGTAAAATTAAAAGTGAGGTCTAGTTAAAATTTTGTTAGGAAATATTTTTCAATAGAAGTGTTTTAACATGTAACGTCAACATGTCTAGAACTAGTGTGGATAAATAAAAAATTTATCTTAAGAAATCTAATTAACAAAAAAATAATTAAACTTAAAAAGTTTTAATCCCACGTTAAAGTATTACAAGCTTTACAAATAGTTTATTATATAACAGTGCATTTAAAAATAAAAATTAAACTCATAGGCACTGACAATTTTAAAAGGAAGAGGGCCTATACAATGTACGTTTTGGGTATGGGTTATAATAATATTTTGGTCTAGTAAGTTATTTTAACATCATGACAGTTCTGGTTCACAGCAGTGCTTCTGTTTGCAGAAACAATTAAGATTGTGTTTTTTTTAAAAAAAAACAAGATTTTTTTTAATATTTTTTTATTGTTTTGATATACTATATTCAAAATATTTTAAATAAAAAATAAAAAAAATATTATTTTAATATATTTCTAAACAACAAACAATTACCATTACACTTTCAAACATTCTTAATATTGAGATTGAACCTGCTTTTCATTAAAATTTAACTTTTTTTATTTGAAATTAATTTTTTAGTGTTTTTTTATGGTTTTGGTGTCAAAAATAAATTTTAAAAATTAAAAAAATATTATTTTAATATTTTTTAAATAAAAAACAATTCAAAATACATCTGCTATTGATATTTTTTTATTTGGATATCTTCTTTCTTCTTTTCTAATTTTCTCTTGTTCTAGCTTTTAGGTTCGTTGTCGTGGAAAGAAAATCAATCGAGTCAAATTTCTAGTTCATAGATCTTAATTGGCAATGTAATTTTCCAAGATTGTGTTGTTGAAATTAAACTACCTGTGTCAAGACCATTTACACTAAATAATAAATGATGTCCAACAACAATTTTTACCGTGTCTCTATTCATCTAAAATTCACAACTATTTTGTTTGCATTGTTTTAAAATTTGTATTTTTTTGGTGGATTATATAATACATTTATGCAAATTGTCTTTATCACATTAAATTAAATTAAATTATTATTATTATTATTATTATTAACAATTAATATTATGTGCTTCAATTTCACCTTCGGTTTGAAGATGAGATCTTATAGTACTAAAAAAATAACTAGTAATATTTTATTAATTATTTTTTAAAATGTACTTAAAAAAAGACAAATACAAGAGTGAAAAATAAGTTATAGCTAGTTAGTGATATTCGTATTATTTTTGCTGGGGTATAAATTTTATTTTATCTTTTTTTTGTGTTTTTTTAATAAACTTTCAATAATAACTAATAGAATTCCTTTAGTTTCCGGACAGGCCGCTAAAGGCTCCAACAAGAACAACAAAAAAAAGGCAATCCATGTAACAATGGCTGAAGTAACATCCTACCCAATTTACACACACTAACGTCAGTCGGCGAAAGAAAAATCAAGAGCCCAATGAAAACCTAATTTACACACAGCAACGGCAGTTTGCAAAAGAAAAGGAAAAGGACTTGTGGCGTCGGAAAATCGAAATCCAAAGAAGGGAATCGATGGCTAGGTGGGCCATGCTCAGACTTGAATATGCCACCAAACAACAGCCTGCGCATACGTATAAACTGTAATAGTTGGCAGCGGTACCCAGCACCCTTTATTGCTGGCACGGAAACCTCGTGTAAGATGTGTGCCATTTTTTATGAGGCTGCCGACCCCACTATCTCCTCCCTCTCTAGAATTGTCTATGCTCTATAGTCTATACTGCCACGCCTCTCTCTACCAAATCTCGTGCATTTTTCATTACCCTAAGACCTAACTGGAGCCACTTGACTCTCTACTGCCCCCCCCCCCCCCCTCTCTCCCGCCCTTGCATTTAAGATTCAAGACATTTACCAGCATTTCCCAATTTAAATACCAAACCTTTCGTCTCAGCGTGCTCCGGAGAACACCAAAGTATCTCAGCAGTTTTAGAGGAGAGGGAAAAAAAAAAAATGTCCAGAGCAGCAGCTGTTGAACTCGATTTTTTTGCCATGGGTAAAGAGAACAAGTCGTCACCTTCCAAATCCAAGTTTCTTAATCGCCAAAGAAGCTTTCGAGGTCTGTTTTCCGTTTCTTTGGGTTTTTCTTTATTATAATTCCTTTTTGCTGCTCTTCTGTTTATGGGTTAAAACTGATTTTTGCTATTTCTTTTTGGGTTTTGTAGATATTCAGAGTGCCATTTCGAAAATAAATCCTGAGCTTTTAAAATCCGTGATTGCCTCTGGTTCTGCTGCCACCAAGACTACTCCGGAAAATGGCAATCAGTTCTCAAACAAGTCATTCTCTGTGCCTTCCACTCCTAAACAGGAACAGCCTTCATTTCCTGTTCTCCCTCTCTATTCTCCTCTCCCAAGGTACTCAGCTATTTTGTCCACTGTATGTATCTCTTGGTGTTTAACGTTATTCACGGCATGAAAATAATGTATTGTTCTCTAACATTTTAGGCCTAATATGATGATCCCTCCCGAAACCGCCCCCTTGACTATTTTCTACAATGGAACCGTTGCCGTTTTCAATGTCCCTCGACACAAGGTGAGTAGAATTATACTCTACTAAAACATTTGGATTTTTTAAACACTGATATCAATGCACACCTGCTGTTTCTTGTTTATTTCCTTTATTAAGTGACCATTTTTTTAAAAAGAGATTAAATTATTATACAGGCGGAGAACATTTTGAAGCTTGCCGAGAAGGGAATTTCCAAGACCAGTGCTGAACCAATGACTGATCCAAAAACTGATCAACAGCAGCTTTTTGAGAGCCTTGATGGAGGTTAGTGCTTGCTGATTTGTTGTTACTGTGTATAAATTTGTGTGGCGTATTTATTTTTTCTAATGGCTAATGCTGATAACGGATGCATTTACTGGTTTGTTGAGCAGATCTGCCAATTGCCAGGAGGAAATCACTGCAGAGGTTTTTGGAGAAAAGAAAGGGGAGGTAGATTCCCTTCTTTTTATTTTTTTTCCCCATAGCTTGATATTAAAATAAAAGTGGATTTTTTCGTTCTTTTGCACACATCTTAGTTTGCTTTCAATTTTGTTTTTAGATAAATTAATAAAAGCTTGGGATGAAATATATTTAGTATCTCTTGAATAAAGGAGAGACATGAGGATGAGATTATTAATGTTTATCTTCAATCTGTTTAGATTTTAGCTTGAGATCAATCTTATCTGATTTTTTGTAAGACTTGTCCTAAAGAATATTGAATGTTTAAAGCTTGTAAGGGTGTTTGAGATGATGTTGTATTTTAAAATGTTTTTTTGCTTTAAAATAATATTTTTTTAATATTTTAATATTTATTTTAATATTAACACATCAAAACAATAAAATAAAACAATAAAATAAACACAAAAATCAATTTTTTTAAAAAAATCAAAAACTGATGAAACAGTAGTGCGATTGTTGTGCCAAACGGTCCCTAAAAGACAAATATAAACAAGTGTGTTCGGTAATCCTATACATGGTATTTTTCAAAATTAAAAATACATAAAAATAATTATTTTTTTTATTTTTGATATCAAAACATTTAATTTTTTTTAAAAAAGAACATCAGATTAATTTAATGTTTTTTCTCATTCAAAACAAGTTAAACAAAAAATGTGATTATATTTTAATCTGTGATTATCTAGGTGTAAACAAACAGTTGGCATCTTTCAACAGGAATGATTTATCATTGAGTAATGATGGAGTATATTTTAATTAACATCCAATCCACAAATATTGTATTTTATTAACCATGTAATTTTAATTTTTTTGCAATTTCTGAAATTTGTTATTGCATGTCGTCCAGCCACTTAAATTCTTGAATTGATATAGTAGCTCAACAACCAAATAAAAGAGAGTATAATGGCAAGGGGTGAAATGGTTCTCATCCAAATTGTCTTGAAAAAGTTTAGGTGGTGTTTGCCCCATGTTTCAGCCGGATTTTCTAGAAAAGTTATTATTTTAGAATTTTAGATTATGTGGAGATATTAAAAATAAAAATTTATTTCAGTATATTTTTAAATAAAATACATTTTTAAAACCAATTGATATCTTCGTCCGATGCACCCCTCAATCAATTATGAACAACCCAGCTAATAACTTTGGTGTTTAAAAATTATAACAGTTATTTTATAAAGTATTTTTTATTTATAAATATATTAAGGTAATATTTTTTATTTTTTAAAAAATTATTTTTAACATCAGTACATTAAAATAATTTAAAAATATTTAAAATATTCATTTAAAATAAAAATTAAAGATGAATAATAGGATACGAGAAAATGCAAGAAGATAACGAAGGGGGAGATAGGAATTGGTAAAAGATCTTGTGTGCTTCTGTCTGCAAAGTAATATAATAAATAGCACGCGGTTTTGATGTTTTTGCAGGTTGACTTCGGTGTCCCCGTATGTTCGCAGCACCTAAGCGCGTTCTTAATGCCGGAAGACCATGAAGGACTCCTATTGATTCTAGGCTAGGCCTCAAGGCTACGAGACAAGAAACGCTACCAGAATAATTGTGTTTTCTCACCTTGTCTGCCTCTAATTGGCCTTCCTCTTTTGACGGATGGCTACAAGATAGGTGGTACTAATCTACAGATAAATTATTATTATTATTATTATTAGTGTTATATGGGCTTAGTAGGGTCCATATTTCTTTTCCGGAGTCACGTTTTATTAATTGTCCTTGTCTACCAGGCAAAACACTCGTTGCTCACCACCTTCGTTGTAGTTTCCTATGGTCTTCGTGTCTCTTTGAGGCTATTTTTTTATTATATTTAAGAAGCTTGAAATCACATGTACACTGCTACTGACTCTTTTATCGTTAGTGGGTTGTTTGATTTTCTTTTGTCCTAAGAAGATTCAAAATCACTTGTACACGTGTCTTCGTTAGTGGGTTGTTCATCACATAGATTGCTTTTGTCCATGCATTATTTCCATGTTTGTTTTTGTTTATTGGAGAAATTGTACAAGAGCATGTGTTTTTGCTTCCATTGTTTACTTTTGCTTTCACTGCACTGCTTTGCCTTTACATCACGTGCTTATCTGGTCAACTAGCTCCAATTAAAATAATTATTTGGCCTTTTTTTAATATGAATAATTTTACGGTGCCGTGGGAAACTCTGCTCTAGAGATTTCTTTATATTTGTTTTGTTTGGTTAAGAGTTTTATGTTTATACGTTTTTTTTTCTCGAAGTAATCTAGAAAATAATATTTTTTAATAATTACTTATAAAATTAATTAAGATATATATAAACGAAGACAAACAATTATATTAATAAATAATAAAGAAAAACACCCGTAACCTCTCCAGTACCAGTGTTTCTTGTCTTGTAATTTTCTTCATCTTGGAATGATCGGATGGCTTGCATTGGTCAACATCAAGTCTTTTTTCGTGGATCGTGCAGGATAAAGGGAACTAAGAAAACCTGCATGATAAATGTGCATCCCATCATACATTTTTAATGTCTACGTCTGACGTGCGTTAGGACTTAGGTAAACAACATTGATGCCAAGCCTAATTCATTTCCGGTTAGCTAACCGGCAAAAGCAAGAGCTTGAGTGCCGGCAGATCCAAACGTGTGATTACTTTTGTACGAGGCTCCTAATTTCTGTCACCGATCACTGTGATAGTTAACCAATCCATCGGTAAGCCATACGTAAGGGAGGGTTCCCCGAGATGGTTCCAGCCACATTAATGTGACTATCTTTGACCGTTGTAATTAATCGTACACCAACTGCAAATAACATAGCGGTCACGTCCTACCAATTTTATTTTTTAAATTTTATTCTATATTTATTAAAATATTAAATTATCCAAACTTAAAAAAGAGGAAAAGTAAAAAAAATCTATAAACACTAATTAATAAATTTTGTTTTTTAAAATAATTTAATCATTTTATTGTTCTTCAATTTTTTTTGAAAGGTAAAAAAAAAAAACTCCAAATATTAGTTAAATAACTTTTATTATTAAGAATAATTTAGTTATTTTATTGTGTTTTAAAAATATAAAAAGATATTATTCCTAATCAATCCGGTAATAATTAATATACCTTAAAATGAATGTATTAACCTCAATACTCAATTCATTGATTTTAATTGAGAAAAGTAAAATAATTATTACACTGTTTTAATTTACCGTGCAATAAGTCTGTATCCAAATTGATTCACCGTTTCAATTTACTAGTTTTTTTTTAATGCGGTTTCTAAGAAGAGTGGTAAAATTGATTTATTGGATCTGGGTTAAATTTTACAAAAATAAAAGATAATGGTGTTGTTAAATGAAAATTAAAGCTGATATGGTTGGATATTTCTTAAGAAATTAACCCTCTCAAATTTGATTATATAATTCTTTTGTTAATAAACAAGTATTATTTTCAAATTGACATTTGTTTTTTTTTTTTAATTTCATGGTTTCTATTTTTTATTAAACTCAATTCTTTTATTTTTCCTCTTTACTTTTTGAATGGTAGTAAGATGCCTCGTAAATATGAGGAAGAAATTTAAATTTATATACATTATTTCATTACCATTCCTAATATAAATAGACAGATGAGGGGGGTTGAAAAGCAAGCATTCATGTAGTGAAAGCCAAATTGAAATTTACTCCATTTAATTTTATTTTCTTTCAAAAATACCATTCTGCTTTGCAGAGGAATCTAGTAAAGCTACTCCAATTCAACTCTTCCTTGTTCCGAACACAGGAACTTGTAACAAAATTGAAATCAATTCTCTATTAATGTTTCCATCTCGTAGATGGATTTCCAGTTCTAAACCGATGATATCGAAGCTTATCAGAAGCCCAGCTCAGTGTCCATTGACATCAAGCCCAGTTCTGCTTCCATTTACATAACAACTAGCCACAAGAGTCAAACCTGTGATCACAAGCTATCTGGGCGACTTCACTTTTTAGTTAAGAAAAATAGATTATTTTTACCGAGTTTGGTGATAATTTCGACTAATTCATGAACATAAATCCATGTTTGAACACAGATAGCCAGATTTATGATCAATTTATCTATGGTTAATTTACAGAGCGAGATCCATCACGAGTCGAGCAGAATAAGATCTTTACTTTTAAAAATATAGACAATCACCAGTAATTTACTGCCACCAAACTGGTCAGTGCATGGATTTAAAGCCTGTTTTCCATTAAACGAGCGCACACCCTGTCTTCTGTCGAAGCTGGGATCGAATAATTAAATAAATGACAAGAAAAAAAGGCAAAAATATTGGAAAAAAGGGGTAGAAAACAAGCAAGAAAACTAATTCGATTCCCTTTCTGGAGAGAGGGACGGAGTGGGAGAAATAAACTCAAAACTGAAGAGTGAGGATGATGAAAAGAGCATCAGTTTTAAAAAGCTCGAATTTTGAAGCGTCATGGATTAATCAGCATTCAAAGTATTAGAAATTTCATCATCTGCTCAGATCCTCACCTTCCCTGTATTAAATCAAGACCACGTAAAAGAGAGACAGGCAGCTAAGTTACACAAGAAGGGATCAAATCAGACAAACAAACATAATAGAAAGTATAACACAGAACGAGAACTTGTTGACCCTGAGCATATCAGCCTCCCAGGACGCGTCTGAGGTCGCTATAAGGTGCTTTATATAGACTAGGGAGAATCCCGAAACCCTAATCACCAAAACAAACTCAAAACCGACGCCGTTTGCTTTTACAACTTCAACGCCAGCTGTTTCCAGGCGCCTCGACATGGATTATGTCGTTTCCAAAAAAAAAAAAAGGACAACGTCAGCTTGAGTAGCTTTATTTTTTTAAAAAAAATCAAATTAGCGTCCCAATATTTTCATTGAAGCAGTCGAACATAAATAGGATGTCCGTCGATTGCCTCTTTAAGCTACCTGTGATGGAAAAACCCTCGAAATCAGCCCTGCTTTTGTGTCATTTATTTATTTTTATCCTTGTATTTTCAATTTAGTCAATTAACTCTTGTGTTCCTTAAATTCATTTGATTAACTTTCATGTTCTTTGAATATGTTAATTTGATTACTTCAATAAATAACTCTTTTAAAATCTTTGTGTTAAATGTGCATGCTAATTGTGTGGGATTAAACACTTTCTATTATGAGATGGCTTTTTATGTTTATGCGGAACATATATTACCATATAAATTATCTTAACAATAATTTATTAATATATCAATTTGTTTTTCTAAAATAATTTATTTGATAATATAGGCCCTACAAGAATATAAAATTTTTTTAGATATCTCATAAGTAAAAAATATTTAACAATATCGTATCCACATATAGTATAGTAAAGTTGAGATTTGATATAAATCAATTATTGGGTTAATTCTTGAATTCATAACAAATAAGGATTAATTGAATAAATTCAAAGAACACTAGGATTAATTTTCTATATTTAAAACAAATGAATGAAAATAAATAATTAATACAAATATATGGATATATTCAACGATTTTTGCCTTATTGATCTCATAACATGCAATGTTATCGTAGCGATGTGATAATAATATTTATAAATCTGTTTGAAAGTGTAGTTGTGGTTTGTTTTTTAAAGTGTTTTTGATATCAACGCATTAAAATGATTTAAAAACACTAATTTTTTTTAAAATTAAAGTAAAGAAAAAAATAAAAAAAATTTAATTTTTTTCAAAAATACTTTTGAAATGCAAAAACAAATAGGACCAGTCAAAATTATTAACAGTCATCATGAATGTTTAGTTTATATTTATATATTATGGAAAATTTATAATTAAAATTTAAAATTCATATAAAAATCCAAACATGCGTAGCAAATATATATTTAGATTTACATAAGATACTAATATACAATTGTACTTTTTTCTAGGTTAAACTCATATTATTTTGTTAGGTTTCATTTATTTATGATTATTCAACTTTCCACTATACATAAAGTACAAGAAATCTCATATTTTATCTATGTGAAACAATCTTTAACATAGACCAGAGTACTTCGATAGGTAATACACTAACTGCACTAAAGGATTTTAGTGTGGAATAGACTTTTATAATTAAAAGCTATCAAGTTCAAATTAAGATAGGGTTGGTTTTTGTGTTATAATTTGTTTTTTAAAATGTTTTTAAAATTATTTTTTACTTGAATAGGCATTAATTGATTTTTTAGGTGTTTTTCAATGATTTTGATGTAAAAATAAAAAAAAAACTAAAAAACATCATTTAAATATTTTTTTAATTAAAAAATACTTTTAAAAAAATACCTTATATTACATTTCCAAATATACCAAATATTCTATGTACGAGCCAAACCGAAAAAATGAATACCAGATATAGTGTTGGTTCAAAAGATAAGTTAGGAATGTGAAAATATCTTGGAGAGAAATAGAAAAAAACAAACACGAATCACACAAGAGGAGCATAAATATTTACTCAAGATGCACACCCGCTCACTTTTGGAGCGGGCGCGCACCTGCTCGTCTTTGGAGCAGATGCCCGCTTGCTCTCCCTTGATCAGGACACACTCTCTTCACTTTTATGTGAAAAACTTCCGTAAATTTTTTCACTTTTGATGATTTCTTTCTGGATATTCTCCATGAAATCTTTTCACGTGAACAAGCCTTCAATCATGGAGAATGCTGAAATGAACAAGCCTTCAATCATGGAGAATGCTGAAAATATAGACAACTCTTACTTGGAAGTAAATTTAGAAGAGTGTGTAAGTTGGGAAAAAAGAGAGAAAGAAACATGCATAGAAGGCAGGATACTGAAACTCTCTGAGAAGGGAGGAAATAGATGGACTAAGACACGATTTTAGAGAGGAGGCGTGCCCTCCCTCCCCGAAAAAGCAGGTTCGCACCTCCTCCTCTTTTAGTAGGAATGAGTGATCGAGCAAAAATATTAAAGAAGTGATTAAACTAAAAAAATTAATTGAAAAAATCAAATTGTGAAAAAATAAATAAAAATTTTAAAAAAATTAATCGGTTCGGTTTGATTTTATAAGCCTAAAGCTGAAAAAACAAAGCCAAACCGATTTGAACCAGTTTTTATCCTAAAAAACTAAATCAAAACCAGTCTGTTTGAACAGGTTTCGGTTCTGTTCGTTTTTTCTTCTAAAATTTTGGTTTGATTATTTTTTAAAAAAAAACTAAATCAAATAAAAAATGATCATAGTAGGAATTAGTTTGTTTCCTTCACTCCTCTTTGCTATATTAATTTTTTTTTAATGCATTTGAATATTTATTTTGGGACTGCCTTACAATTTGTTGCTCTTAAGCTGACGAAGAAAACCATGTTCTCACAATCATTAATGCTACAAATGCACATGTAATTTGAAAATAATAAACGAGGTTAATAAATTGCATAAATTTGATTTTACTTTTGTCAAAACTATGTTTATGTGTATTTTAAAAGTGTGTTTACAATAAAAAATTATTAAATTAATATTTTTTATGATGATTTTAATATATGAATATTAAAAGTTAAAAAATATTTATTTTAATATATCCTGAAGTAAATGTTTTTTAAAATAAACTATCTATCACTGTACTAAACAAAAAATTGCTCAGTAAACATCGTAATAAAATGAGGCAGTATAATGGAGGGGGCCAAAAAACGAGGTGGCCCAGCACGGCACAGACCACACGGTACGTTTTGCCAAATGGCATGACAGAACTAGGGGTCGGATCTCAGTCACCCCATTCATTTCAAAACGCCGGGTATCTCTCCCTCCACCATAGCCGTTTAACATAATGCTCTTCCTTCCATTTACCATTTTCAATTTTTTGTTAACAAAAAACAAAAGCGCATGATCACACTGCTTCGCTCTAAACACTACAATTTCCAATTCCAAATCAGTGTAAAACCAACACTTACAAATACGGTTCTTTACTTCAAAGCTGTATCCAATAGGGTGACGACACCACCGGAAAATCTCTCCACTGTGAGATTATAAAGAAGGGAAATTTCTTGGACTTGTGTGCGAACAACGTTCTTTTAATTTTCTATGTACGATACGACTCATAGGCTGATGCAGCTATGCTGTTCGATGAAATGCCTGAGAGATATACGGTGTCGTTTGTTACTTTGATTCAAGGTTATAATCAGCGTTTTAGATCTTACGATGCTATCTGGTTGTTTTCTAGGTTTCATGGAGAAGGTCATGAGCTTAACCCTTTTGTTTTTAGTACTGTTTTGAAGTTGCTTGTTATTGCTGAGTGTACTGAATCGGGGTTTAGTGTCCATGCTTGTGTTTGTAAGCTTGCGCCTTTGTGGGTACTGCTTTGATTGATTGTTACTCTGTTTGTGGGTATGCTGAATGTGCAAGACAAGTTGCTGATGCGATTGAATGTAAGGATATGGTTTCTTGGACTGGGATGGTAACTTGTTATGCGGAGAATGAGTGCTTTGAAGAGTCTTTGAAGCATTTTTTTTTCTGCAGATGAGAATTGTTGGGTTTAAACCAAATAATTTTATTTTTGCGAGTATGTTGAAGGCTTGTGTTGCGTTGGTGGTGTTTGATGTTGGAAAGGCTGTACATGGACATGCTTTTAAAACATCTTATGTGGAAGAACTTTTTTTCGGTGTTGAATTGTGGACTTGTATATTAAGTCTGGAGATGTTGATGATGCTTTACATGTGTTTGAAGAGATGCCTAAAGGTGATGTGATTCCTTGTAGTTTTATGATTGCTCAGTATGCCCAAAGCGAGCATAGTGAAGAGACCATTGCGTTGTTCTGCAAGATGAGGCAAGGTTTGGTGCTTCCTAATCAGATTACGCTTGCTAGTTTGCTGCAAGCATTTGCGAGCTTGGTGGATTTGCAATTCGGGAAGCAAATCCATTACCATATAGTTAAGGTTGGTTTAGATACAAATGTATTTGTATTCAAATGCTCTAATGGACATGCATGCAAAATGTGGAAGAATGGAGAACTCAATGCAACTGTTTGTGGAATCTCGAAATTGTACTGATGTGAGTTGGAATAGGGTGATTGTTGGCTATGTGCAGGCAGGCAATGGTAAGAAGGCATTGAGTTTGTTTAAAGAAATGCTTGAATGCCAAGTTCAGGGATCGGAAGTGATATACTCTAGTGTGCTCCATGCATGTTCTGGTATTGCTGCCATGGAACCAGACAGACAGAGTCATTCATTGCTAGTGAAAACTATTTATGACAAGAACACTGTGGTTGGAAATGCTTTGATAGATATGTATGCCAAGTGTGGAAGCATTAGAGATGCATTTTTAGTGTTTAACATGCTAAGGGAATGTGATCAAGTGTCGTGGAGTGCTATGATTGCAGGATATTCTGTGCACGGGCTATGTAGGGAAGCTCTAAAAGCTTTTGAATTGATGCAGGAAACAGAGTGTAAACCAGACAAGGTAACTTTTGTTGGTATCCTGTCAGCATGTAGCAATGCAGGACTTTTCGATAGAGGACAAGCTTATTTTAAATCTATCATAGAAGATTATGGCATTGAACCATGCGCAGAGCACTACATGTATGGTTTGGATTTTTGGGAGATTGGGTCATCTTGATAAGACTGTTAAGTTGGTCAAGGAAATCCCATTTGAGCCTAGTGTTATGGTGTGGCGGTCCTTACTCAGCGCTTGTGTCGTTCATATGATGTTGAACTTGGAAGAATCTCTGCCCGGCGTGTTCTTGAGATAGAACCAGAAGATGAGGCAACATATGCATTATTGTCAAACATATATGCTAATGCAAGAAAGTGGGGAAATGTGGCTTCCATTAGGAAAAGCATGAAATGGAAAGGAGTCACGAAAGAACCAGGCCTAAGTTGGATTGTGAACCACGGTGGGGTTCGTTATTTCTCTGTAGGAGACATTTCACATCCTCACAGAAAATGATTAAGGGGATGCTGGAGTGGTTGAACGTGAAAGCCAGGAATGAAGGTCATGTTCCTGATTGTAGTTCTGTTTTGCTTGATGTGGACGATGTTGATAAGGAACAGTGGTTGTGGGTCCACAGTGAAAGACTAGCTTTAGCATATGGTCTAATTAGAACTCCATCCATATGCCATGTTCACATTATAAAGAATCTCCGTATATGTGCTGGCAGTCATACTGCAATAAAATAAATGTCAAAGATTGTGCGCTGAGATATCATTATCAGAGATAGGAACCATTTCCATCATTTTCAGGAGGGGATTTACTCTTGTGTCGGCTATTGGTGATTGACTTGCAAATATAGATTTTGATTTTTTTTGGAGCTAGAATTTACATCTCTTTGATAAAGTTCCTTATCATGGTGGTTCGCATATTAGGAGGACCAAACTTTCTGCTTTATAGCCATGAAAGCAAATCCATAATAATTTATGTCCGTGCACTGCTAAACTCTGACCACTAAAATGCAGTTGTGCATCAGCCATATGTCAGCTCAGCTGAAAAAGGTACAAAAATAGCGAAACAACCTCTTCTAACTTTTTATGATACAGTTTAGTTTGGGAGTTCGATCATAAGATTTAATTTGTAAACAAACACACATGTTCCTAAATGCAAACAAATGTTGCGTGAATAATTTGTTTATTTTTGGTACCACATTCTTAAAATTGCTAATTGCTTTGTTGGATGATACTATTTTTGTCCTTATACTTATCTGTGGCCTCCAGCTTATATGCACAAAATTAATTGTGTGTGGATTCAAGGAAAATGAGATCGATCGGAGAAATTAATGGTTAGTTAACTCTTCCAGTTAAATCCATGAAATAGCATAATTTGTTTTTTCTAGAAATATGTGGGAAGGACTTAATCTTGCACAGGGACTAGTTCTAGTGTATCTCAGTGGATTGTTTTTTCTATTAATTACAATGAACTGCCAATTTTTTGCACTGGCAATTTTGTGTGCTAATTTATGTTGTAAGAATTGGCAGCTCAACAAGATGCACAAATTTGTGGAAAAGTTTTGAACTCTTACGCTTTCAATAGAATCATCTAAATCAACAAGAGTTAGCAGGTGATGTTTAGTTGAGCAATTTGGTAGTCATGATAATTGGGTTTCAGGAAACGGTATATTTAGAATGCAAAGGGCTTTACTTCTAATAAATTGAAAACTTCATTTATTATCTTAATTGGCTGACTGGATTAATTCAAGCATTATTTTTTGCATCATGATTGGAAATGTTATCTTTAATTTTGCCTGTCATTTTCTGCACAAAAGTGTCAAGTGTTGAATTTTCTTAGAGCTGAACGAGAAAAAAAGATGTTAGAATCTGATATTGTTATTTGGAGTGTTCATCATTGACCTTAAATATTCTTGCAGCTTCAGTATTCACAAAGGATGGATTCTTGCCCCTAGAAAATGAAGTGCGCGAGGTTTGGAGGTACGACTCTATAAATATCCGTTAATATATTAATTGATCTTCTTGAAGTGGTGTTTTTTAATTTGGTTTAGGATAGTTAGCAACTTCTGAACTCTGTATTGAGTGATTGATTTGATGCATCCCCAATTATTCACATCTGCTGGAGAAATTTATTGCCTTTGAGAAGGACGTGGCTTTATAAAAGATGCGCGTGTCTAGGAAAAGTGCTTGACGGATCCTCTTGGATTTTCTCGCTGATCATCCTATTTTGACTAGTCTAGCTGATGAAAGTGCCTCTCATCTGTCTTTGCTGAGGGACTATATAGTATATACTTACACAAACACTTTAAACTTGCACTAGGGTAAGAGAGTAAGCTGCCTCTTTTCTCTTGAAATATGCTTCAACTTTAGAATTTTGGTTTTGAAAGTGTTTATCTTGTTTGCTTTTTAAAGTTGTTATTGATCATCAGAACTTGTGAACTCGTAACATTGAAGCTTGGTACTTTGATGCACTGCCTTGATATATGTACATGATGCATCTTCCAGGTTTTATTAGGGTAACTGTATCCACTTTCCTTGTTGAGTTGATTTTAGGCCATAAAAACAAGAAGAAAAAGAAGTATTATCACTAAGCAAGTTTCGTGGATGGAGATATTTAATCATTCTTGTGGTTGGGATCTATATGTATACAATAATACTATAATAAGTTTTTATTGAAGCTTTTGGACACAGATCGCCTCTCATTTTTTGTTCAAACATAATAAAGTTGGTTTCAAAGCACCGCCTTCGATGGTCTTTTCCAAAGCAGCTATGACGATTTGCAACTAGAGTTTTTTCTTCCGAACTTTTGTTACATAAATATGATACCATGGATCGTCCATGTTTTATGTTGGTTAAATCATCTACTTTTGATTATTGAAGGTGTCCTGGAGAGACTTGGTTGAATTAAGTCATTGTTTATTTTGTGCAATAAACAAAAATGAAGAAATTCCCCAGCACTGTATGTGTGTGGGCATATTTATGAATTAAACAGTTATGGCCCATATGAGTATTGAAGGGAAAAAAGAAGAATAAGAATAAGAATAAGAATGTGAAGGGGGGGCGCATGTTGATGGTAGTGATGAAGATGTAATGTCGATGGTAGCGATGAAGATGTAATGTCAATGAAGAGGGAGGGAGGGAGGAAAATGAAAGAAAAGAGAAGAAAGATATAAATTTGTGAAAGTTAATAGCAAAATTCAAATTTATAGGATAATTACGAAGAATTTGAAGACACGGGAGCATGATATAATTAGAAATGAAAAGGCTAATTGTCTTTTGTTGTGGTGGCTACAAAATAGTTATGAGTAGATTGGAGAGAGATTACGAAGCAATTAAGAACACAGCCAATTGCCATGCGTGTGATACTTTGTGGAGGCCCTGTAAGTACATTGTCCACATACCGTGTCTGCTCAAAATTTCATAATCATTGTTGCCAGTACAAGGAGTGACTAGAATACTACGTATTCCACAGTGATAATGTGCTATTGGCTTTTTCCGTAGTATGTTTGGATTTGTAATCATAGTTCTTGACAAGCATGCCATTCCCATGAATTTAGCATCATCTATCATTTTCATACTCTATTCAAAGTTGTGGCCAATGGGAAATCTTTATTTAAATCTATTCACAAGTTGGATAATGTTTAGATTAAACTGAGAATATGGTGCTCGTTGGCCACAACATTTGTCCTTGGGAACCTTGCTCATGCTTCATTCAGATCCTTCATTGTCTAAATTCATTATGGATGATATTCGTGATATGTCACTCTAGAGTGTGAATATTGGCAATTATTATTATATTGCAATTTGCATCTGAATGTTTCATACTTCCACTCGTACATGATAGTAGGCATCATGTCACTTTGGAAAAGTTCTGGATATTGGAATCCTCGGTGCACTGCTTTGCACTTCTGATTTGTTAGTCATGTCCCAAATAAATCTCTTAAAATTATTAATGTTTTGACTCTTGAGATCCCTTCTCATCTTTCAAATCATGTTATAGCCCATAGAGAACGGTGAAAAATTGCCATGATAACAAGTTCATTACATCTCAATTTCTTACTTGATGAAATGGCTATGGTAATGCAGATATTTCCATATTCCCACTTACAGTTTTGTGGTTGATTTTGGACTTGGAATTATCTCCCAAGAGAACTATCTTTTCTAACTTGCCCCTGCCTCCATTGGTTGAATAGCTCAGTTCTGCTAACATCATGTGTGTATATCTAGTGCTGCCATTTTTACCTTGTCCAGAACAGCTACTACCATTACTCGTGTATTTGTGTTACTCTGCAAAAGCTAATGGTATCCGCTGTGCTTTGTTTTCTCATCATGAAGACAGACAGAGGGCTTTTCAAATATGTGCTTCACATTTCAAATCATAAAGGTTTCCATCGTCTGTCCTGTAGGCATCAAATTAGATTGGTGGATATCAATTCCAGAAATGTCAAGGCAGCTAGATTTGTTTGTTTTTTTTCTTTTTTTTGTTGAAAGCTTGTAATGAACTAACTGGGTTTTCCTTTTTATTAATTTTAGAGCAAACTTCTAGCTCATTTTGCTTGACAAAGTCTTAAGAGAGCAATAGTTAAACTTACAGATTAGGGAACCCATGTTGGTGAATTTTGCTTCAGAATAGAATTGACAAACCAACTATAACGATTGGATGCTCCATTTCTCCCACTATCCCCTGGTTTAAACTAATCATGTCAATGGATACATGAATTACCACTTGACTTGGTTTCAATTTCGTCTTACTAACCATAATTTTTTAGTCTCATCTATCTCACAAGAGTGCGAAAGTGGAGTAGAGCTTAAATCACATTTATATCCATAACTATGCAAGATTGAATAGAGCGTCCCTCATTTGGACTAAATTTCTCGAGACATTTCTAAATGATAAAAAGTAGGAAGCTATCCTTGTTGGAGAGTTCATGAAAACGACCTCACCTTGCTTTCAGAATTAGCAAGGACAAACACGAACTGACAAGTAAGATTATCACCGAGTAAAATGATTCCTCAATGACTTCATATTAGTTATTTTAAAGCATATGATTGATAACCCAAGAATTTTAATTTCATCTGTTCCTTGATTGTTCTCAGTTTGACGTGTTTTTCCAGGAAAGTGATGTGACTCAGAGAAACCATATGTTATGGAGTGGAATATATCTCACTGCGAGATATTCTGGTCCTTCTCTTTCAGCTTGTGATCTTGAGGGCTGGTTTAGTAAACGTCTTGCTCCCTGTGTCTCATGGCTAAAGCCGTCTGAGAGTCTCAAATATTGAATGGATAACAGCCTAATTATTATCCTTACAAAATTATTATTACTATAAATAACTAGCCATTCTGGCAAGCTTAGCATCGGCCACCAGAATAATTAGAACATGGAAAAAGGATGCACTATTTCAGGAGCCATGTGCAGGCTGGTGGTCCTGCAAGCTGCCATTAACTAACAAGGCAAGCGGAGAAAACATTCACAATTTCCCCGTTTGTTTCTCCTTTATGGAAACCTCTTTAACGCTAGCGTGGGCTCTTGGTTAACTTATCTATTAGCCCACCCTATTTCTCTCACCGCTACACCATCAGTACTGTAACGAAGCTTCACAATGGCAACAGTATCTACATCATTTGTCGTTGAGATGGCCGCCCTAGGGTAAAATCTGACAATTCATATCCATGAAGTCTCATATTTAACACTTCCCAACATTTTTTTTTGCCTCTCTGGTGTGCGGAGGGTGGAGAGTTGAGATGGTTCTTTCTCCGATTAGCATTACCCTCGTAAGCTTGTTTTCACCTAAAAAACAGCACTTTCTCAAGAGATTGTATACATTTGTATAGGAATGACTTGAAGGAATTTTCTTCCTTCCTTGAAAACCACTTTTAATTAGCTCTTGACCATGCTCTGAAGTTACATTACATGGACGTAAATATTAAGGGAAGAAAAAAGGGAACCATATTTGACAGATAACATCAACCCGCTGGAGTTCTCTTGCTCGAATATTCTTCATAGACATAAATAAACAGGTAGCTGTCGCCTTAAAAAAACGAACAACCTCCAAGTCTATGAATATCCGATCAGATAACTCTTGCATTGACTTGAAGTCACAAATGAAATCAAAAGTTTTAAAATTGCAGCCATCTAATCCTGCCTTGCACATTAATTGAAACAGTCAATTAGTCACTTATTTAAGTTTTTTAAAAAGCCACCACAAATTTTATTTCTCACAATAACATCTCATGCCATACAATTAAGATCTTAACCTTATAATCCAAGGAAGGAAAAAAAAAAAGAAAAGGCATGCTGACCTCTTACTTTTTCCTGAACGTCTGCTCATTGTGTATTTGATTATACGTTGCTGGATATTATTGACTGACCATATCAAAGATGATCCATCTCATCAAAATAGCTAGTGGGAGGTGTACACGTACGCCATGCTATGTCACAAGACAATGCTATGAAAAGGTTGTGCACCTTCAAAGTGCGGAGCCATCTTGGCAAAGACTCCCGTTGCCACACACACACACATTTTATTTTTCTTAGCTAGTTGTAAGTTTTTATTTATTACATTTTGATGATAAATCAAACGTCGACGTGACTCAACCATGACAAATCCATTCATGTTCCAAAATCATTAATAAAGCCAAGATCATATTCCCTCCCCCACATGAACTAGGATATGCATGGGCCACCCTCTGCCCACAAAGTTCAAATGTTGCGCATAGAAACAAAATGTAATTTTGATATCTCGGCACTCTACTACCTAGTTTTTTTTTTTATTTAAAAAGAAAAACAAAGTACATGTATTTGATTAATTAACCTCGTAAGGTGTGTGCTCGAAATGAGGATCATTCATTAGTAAAGGAGGAGAGAAACCAAAACAAAAATAAAAAAAAGGACGGTGGCAACTGCAATAGAAAATAATATATATACATATAAAAGCGGAGAAGAATACGTGTTGATTAAAGTGGGGACCACAATGGAGCCCCCATGAACTCCGGCCTTGCACGCGCAGTCAGGGATTTGGGACCCACATAGAAGCAGGCCCACGCACATCCATGCAAAAATAAAAAATAAAGAAAGTAATACTAGGAAAAAAAAATAAGAATTAAGAGCGTGGAATTTTATGGACCCCCATGGCTGCTTGTTCTGTTTTTGGCGTGGGGAAACCGAGGCTGCATGCTCCTTATCCTGAACCATCAGTCACCCTAGAATTATATATAAGAATCCCTGCTCTGGGTAAGTATTTTTATTTTTTAAAAGTAATAATTGTTTTTGAGGGTGGTGGTCATCATCATCATTGTTTGTTATAAACTGGGAAAGACGCAGAGCCCAAGCTTTCAAGACTGAGTTTTAACGGTGCGGAACACTGACCCCAGTACAAAAGGTATTTCTCTGAGAGCTTCCTCACACAAGAACTGTTCAATGGTTAATTAATCAGCTTGCATGTTTGATTCTTTTCAGGGACTGATTTCCTTTGTTTATTTATGAGAAATGACAGAGGAGGTGCATGGATATTTGCTCATTATGTAGAATATAATTAGTCTAAATCGTCTAGGTTTTATACCTATACATAGGCCTCTAATTACCCACTCCAATATCTCACAAGGGATGTCATCATGAATTCTAGTTGCCTTGCTGGTTGTTGTTATGTGCATGGATCGATGTTCATTTACGTTGAATTATACATATATTTTTGTGGAAATTGATGATGCTAGAGGGAAAAAGGTTAATTATGAATGCCTAGAGGTGCGTTTGGTACATGGTTTTGATTCATGCTTGTAACTGGGACTATAGTTTTATCAGCTCAAAACTCATGTGATTACAATCCACCGCCACCGGTGAGTACTTTTGTGTAAAAAGATTATTAGATCTCTTTAATTTACAAAAAAGGGTGAAATTTATATATAGATAATACTTATTATACTAGATATCACTTTTATTTGAATGAGAGAAACAATATATTATATTGAAAGTGCTTCATATATAATTTTTTCTTTATGCATATAGCTCGACAATGATGCTAATCTCTAACTTCTAGATAGAAAAAGACAAATCGAAATGATGATATAATTGAACGATAATAATTAGTTTCCAATTGATTATCAAAAAGCTAGACAACCGTAGATGTTGTGATTTGATGTGATCTTTGGTTTTGTATGTAACAACTGCACAAATCACTCGCATCAAACATATATAGATTCCTGAACATTTGCACATAAAAACATGTGTTGTTGTTAGAACAAGAACAAAAATGCTGTTCTACCTTTTTTATAATAGGAAAAAGGCTAGTGGTTTTTCTAAGTCACTTGTTAAGAGGATAATTATCAATGGTTTCTGATGGTTATTTATTATAATAATTAAACGACTTTGAATTCATATATGTGTTTTATCTACTTAACATTACTTACTTATGAATTAACTGTCATTGGATCTCTTACCTAACTACCATAAGCAATAGCTTTCTTGAATTTAATAGTTGATTATATATTGTCCAATTCATATAATATTTGACTAATTAATGTAAACACCGATAATCTTTCCAAGTGTGGCTTCATGATATATGTGTTACAGAATAATATAAATTATATTATGGGATTTCAATTAATAGTTTAAATTATTGAGTTGAGATAATTTTTTGATATGATATTAGAACCTTGTTGACCAAATGGTCACAAATTCAAATCTCACCACCTCCACCTCTATTATATTTTATAGAAAGTAAACACAAAGTAGTATGACTATGTGCAATTTTTAAATTCAAAAAACTTTCACTTAAGAAGATGTATTAAAAAATAATATGAATTATATATTGGTTCTTCAATTGAGGGGGTTGAAATGATTTTTTGACAACATATTAAATAAGTCTTTTAGTTAGTTGGATCTTTTATGAAGTAATAACTAATTGAAAAATTAAAAATTTTAAGTGTCAAGACGTAGTTCAACTAACACTAGAGTTTTTTTTTTTTTAGGATTCAAGTTCAAATACTTTTATTGTAAAAAAGAAATTTAAAACTTTAAGCACAAACATTCCTCTTATTAAGTAAAGATTAAATTTCCCGAGCTCTGATCTAATAAAAAAAGTGTATTGGTCTAATATTTAATTACTATTTTCCTACTTCACTGTAATTTATTTGTTTGTAATATTTTTTTATATATTTTGTTTAGAACGCTGGAATATTCATTTCAAAGTGGGATACAGAGAAACCCACTTTGATATATATATATATATATATATATATATATATATATATATATATATATATATATCAAATGTGGATTCTTTCATTCTCTTTAAGAAAACCCCCAAGGAAAACATCTTATGCAGGAAAAAGAAAATAAAAAGGAAATTGCAGTAGAAATAGTGGCATCTGAAGACAAATGATTATATAGTACTTTTCCTTTTTGTCCGAAATTGGTGCGATCGAGCTGGAAGCTATCGCCATCCTATTGTGTTTAGTTTGTCACTCAGATGAAGTGACTAAGAGGGATACGATGCTATTAATTATCATATCATTGATCCAGCTGGGGAACAACCAACCATTAATAGAAAAAAAAAAAAACATCTTGTTTTATGAGTCGGAGAAAAGTCTGCACCAACCATTAAAATCGAAGGTGAAATGATGTGATCAAACACAAATGTTTTATGAAAAAAATATATAGGTCGCATTCAGAGAAAAAAATAACTCTGTTATCTAAAAAAATTCCAATAAAAAATAAAAAATAAAATTTTATGTTCGAATATGATTTTTTCTATTTAAAAAAACTAAAAAACATGTGTTTTGAATCCTTTAACTTATAATTAATTTTAGAAAATATTAGTTTCAATATACATATTTTGTAATTAAATTTTTAAATATCAAACTTTGCAACCTAAAATTTAAAGTTGGATAACACTTTACATCTTAGGAGTTGATGTTTGAAAAAAATCCATACAAAAATATTTATTTACAAAAATACCATTATATTTCAAATAATAACTAAGAAGCCCATTTTTTTCAAAGCTCAATCCCATATAAACAAAATTAAAAAGATATAATAAAAAAGAGAAAAATCATAAAACCCTAGCCTTCATTATTTTCCATCTTTTACATAGTCGCCAACCTCTTTAGCCCAAGTACTCTCCTCAAAATGACAACCATAGTTACCCAAGGCCGATCACCACTTATAAATCTCTCCTTCCAATTAAAAGCACACGAAAACACAACCTTTCTTCATGCTGATAAGCCTTTCTCTTTCTCTTTCTCTTTTATGTTTAGGTTATCCAGCTGGGAAAGAAATGGAAAAGGCTTTCTAGGAAAATCAAATAAGGTGGCAACCAAGTGCCCATCTTCCTCTCCTTCTTTTGAATGGAATGGATTTCCTCTAATTTATCTTTTGTAGCTTCGCCTTATAAGGAGACTTGATTCTATTTTGCCTGAACTCCTTTTATTTGCTTGAACTCCTTTTAACCAAGGGTGCTAAAGATATAATACAAATCAAAGAACCTAATGGATTGAACTTTTTTTATTATTATAATGATAAAAAAAATATAGCCCTGGGTAAGAATCACTATAAGTAAGCTAGTTTTGGAAAAAGATTGTCTCTACATCCAACAAGCTTTAACCGAGACTCACATTATCATCTCCTTCACCAGCCAAACAAAACCAAAACCACCATTGTTGATCTAGATTTTTGAGTCTCGATTCAGCTACCATCGTCTACATTCAATAATCACAGTACCTTCCTCTCACGCATGCCACATATCATCATAACAACACCATCATTCTAGCATATAATATTTGAGACTCAAACCAGTAGTTTCGAGATCCCATCAAAATTAAATTAGAAAAAACAGACCCAAATCCTCCTAAATCATAGCCCAAAATTCCCATAAAATCACCCGAAATCAGTCCCAAAACTCCTATAAATCTCAACCACCATCACAACCCAAGAAGGGGAGAGTTTTTTTTAGTATTTTCTTGTTTTTTTTGTTATGTTTTTAGTATTTTTGTTGTTATGTCTTCTCTCGTGAAATTAATCAATTCTTCTCTGGTTTATGTTATGGAATGGTTCAAGTAGAGTATGGTTTTGATGAAAAGAAAAGTCAGGAATCATGGTGGCTATGAAGGTTAATATTTTGATGGGTGGTGGTTAGGTCTGTTGTTATAAGAGAGAGAACAACTATTATCATGGGCCATGAGTTTGGAGAAGATAAGGTTGGTTGACAATGAGTATAGAAGTAATTTTTAAGGAATGAGGTTATGGTTTTTTATAAAGAGAGCGTTAGAGAGGAGAGAAGGTTAGCACAAACATAGAGAGAATAAATTGTTTGGTAATGGTTACCTTCCATTATTAATTAATTTTTAGCTATGACCTAATGCTTCTTTAGGTCCATATTTTCAAGTTTATTAATAAATGTTTTGGATCAGTTTTGTAAATAAGCCAATTTAGCTCACAAGGGTAGATATATTAGATTTTTTATTTTCAAAAGTATAAATACTCTTTGTGAGGACAAAAATGAAGAGTGGATAATAATAATGTTGTCAAATTTATTCAGCTTATGTGAGAGAGATTCTCGTATTCTCTGGTTCTTTAACAAACTATATTGATTTATCAAAGATTAACTATCTTCATGGATTCTTTCTTATACTTCTTATTTGTGAACTAGTAATAATAGGGTGGAGGTTCTTATTCTATTAGTGTTGGTGTTTTGGGACATGTTTCCATTGTATCATACTCTTATCAGACCTGTTTTGGCTTTCCAGGATTTGTTGTCAATCTTGTTGTGAGTTATGTGACCACGTGATCATGAGGTTCATATTAGTTGGTATTAGAGATGGGCTATGAAATCAGGTCATATCTTTCTAAAAATCTCATTTTTTTATGTTCTATAAGTTTAGTTATGTTTTTCAATCTTATTCTTCTCTTTGTGTTTTCTGCATCTTAGTATAAAAAAAGTGTTATTTTATTTTTTTATTGTCCCTAAACATATCAGTAGCATAAAAACTCAATAAAAAAAGGAAAAATATATGTTATTCAAGATTGTTTCAATTCTACCATGAATACAATCAATAAAGAAACCAAATTAAACATTCTTGGAATCATTTCAAAGTTGATATAATGGTTATTTAGGGTGAAATCACACTATATATTAAATTTGGGCTCTTTTTTTTATTGTAGTCTCAATTTTGAGTTAAATTCTACCATAAATTAATCATACACGAGTTTTTGATACCTAGAAATAAGAGAATGACCTATAAACTATGATATATTATTTATTAGTTATAAAGGTACTATATATTAAATTTGAAGTTATTTCAATATTTTTTTTTCTAGGTTTCAATTCTAGAGCTTAAAATTGTGTAACTATTCAAGTTTGCGTCAAGTTGCGAAAACATGTTTACGTATTACTTTTTGTTTAGACCTTTAATTTTGCTATATCTAGGTTATTTAGGAGTCAAATAAGTGTTTTCATTAATTTTTACTTTTTTTTTATTTCAAGTCTTCATATCGTCCATATTTATAATAAATAACTTCGTAATTATTGTTTTGAAATATTTATTGTGTATTAAGGGTTTTTATTATCTGTATATCAATCTAGAATAAATTAACCATCATTGGGTCTTATCCTAAAATACAATTGATCTAAAAGATAATGAAATCTCTTAATACATGATTTTATTGTGTGTACATACTTTTTTTTTTTAAAGGAAAACCCTTACTCTATTGTGTTTTTCCATGCAATTATGGTTGCACATTAATTTAATTTTATTATCCAAAAATCAATCTATAATAAATGTATTATCACTAGGCATTATCCTTAAATCTATATTGAACAAATAATAGGATCGTTTATTATGTAACTTTATTTTTATTATGTGCTAGATGTTTTTAAGATATAAAATGGTTTTTCATTGTAGTTTTAATTGCATATTAATTGTATTTATCCGTAAAAAAAATTTAGAATAAATGAACCGTCATTGGACATTATCCTAATAAATTGCCTAACTAGCAACATAAGCAATTATTACATGTCTTATTTTTGTAAGAAAAATAAATGCATGCATGTATAACAGCAACAACAATAAAGGTTTTTATTTTTTTTATTTTATGAATCTAGTTCTATGGATTCGAGGATGCCCCAACAATACCTTATTGAGCTATTATTTCAGCAATCCAATCAATCATTTTCAAGAAACGAAGTCCACTACCAAAATCTTTAGATTACCGATGGAATTTTCCGTCGGTATTTGCACTACCATTCCGTTGGTAAAAAAATTACCGATAGTTTAAAAAATATTATTACTGATGGATTTACTAGCGGAAAAAGCGAGCAAATATTTTTTTTATTTCGTCGGTAGTTTCCTCGGAAACAAACCGTATGTAATTATTTATATATATATATATATTACAAAACTATAAAATATTTAAATTAATATTAATCAACACTCTATAATACTCAAAATGCTTGGAAAAAAGAAGAAAATCGACTCAAAAAAATTTGTAACAAATAAATAACACGAAAAAATAAATTCTACTAAAAAAATTCATATGAAAAAAATTTAAAAATCCTATAAATAAATCAACTAAAAATTGATCTCATATGAAAAAACAAATCCTACAACAACATTCATACAATTATTAAGAACAAAAACAATGAAAAATAAAATAAAAAACAAATATAATGAAAAAAACTCAAAAAAAGAAGAATTTTGTTTTTTTTACCTTAATGTAGTTGCAAGTGAAGCTAAGAATAGAAAAAAAAATTCATAAAGTATACTAATTAAAAAAAACTGAGAAGAAAAAATAAGAAAGGAGAAGAAGACATACCTGAGCATGGAGGAGAAGAGAAGGAGTTGAGAAGAGAAGAAGAAGAAGATGAAAGAAGGGTCTGTTGTGAAATTAGGGATTCTAGGATTTTTATTAGTGCGTTTACCGACAGTTTTACTGACAGATAATTAAATATTAATATTTTTAATCATTCTGTCGATGATTCCATCTGTAATATTTAATTTAAATTTTGAATTTAATCAAAAGTTTTCAGGATTCGCCAAATATCACTGACGACTTTTCAATCCGTTGGTGATTCTGTCTATAATATTTAATTTAAAATTTTAATTTAATTTAAATTTTTCAAAAAACCGTCAAATAACACCTGCAACTTTTCAATTCGTCGGTGATTTTATCTGTAAATAACAGTAATTAACAATGCAATTGGGAAGTAAATAGTTCTATAGCTCTATGTAAAATACTGACAGAATATTCTGTCGGTGATTCCCTTTGTAATTACCATGATGAATATTGTTAACAGTTTACCAATGATTTTTTCGATGGAATTACCGACATAATGTATTCCGTGGGTAATCTCGTTGGTAAAAATGACACGTCATCATTTTTTTACTTTGTTTTGATTATTTTTTTTCTACTGTAATTCCCTCGGTATTTACCGAGGGAATATTTCTGTCGGTAAAATCCGTTGGCAATTTACCAACAAAAATATTCCCTCGGTATTTTCGTTTGTATTTATCAATTTTCTGGTAGTGGTCACTATGTTAACAATAAATATATATTTTTGATAAATTTATAAATATAAATATTTGTAAAGACTTAACATTTATTTTTAATTGTAAATATCATTTGTAGATATTTATTTGTTATTTGAATTTGAATTTTCCGTGTTTTTGTTGACGTGTCTGAATTTATGCTTGTGTCTTTGTTTTTTTTTGACATGTTTCTTTGATAATGCGAGCAAATTTAGGTTGAATCAGTATAATCCTACATAAGTTCATTGAGTATGAGTGGTGATCTTTGGATCTATTTTGATCAACAAAATCTTAAATACGTCTATATCTATCAATTACACATCGTCCTCTCGAGTCCAACGCTCATGTTTCAAATGTGTGAGGATGGAGCTTTGTTACTTGACTCAAATGTGTTAGTATTCATAGCTATCATAAAACTAAGTTTCGGCTTTTTTCTTTTTTATCTTGATGTCTTGTGTGTGTGTATAATTTATTTTTTTTTTGGGGGGGGGTTTGTGATGTAAACAACCTCAATTCTGAGAAAATATTGAATATTGAGCTCCTAAAAATCAAAAAGTCACTTTCAATACACACACGAGTACTATATTAGAGAGAAAAATCTGCATAATTGGACTATTCCGGATCATATAACTCGTTAAGAAAGTAAATCATTTCGCCTACAATTCATTGGCTTTATAGAAATCCATATTGAGATTAGCATTATCGACATTTTCTTGTTTAATATATATTATCATTTATTCTAAGTTTAATTTAGTTTTGGTAAAACTTATAGTTGTAGTGGTAAAACGCAAGAGCTCAGCAAGAGAAATTTGAAGTTCTGAAACCAGAATGGGCGTCGGTTCTGTCGGGGCTGATCCCATCCCATGGGATTATGGAACAAGAAAAATTAGATGAGAGAGAGCAGTGGAGAAAGTGGGCAAGAAAAGAAAAAGAAAAGGAGAAGGTGATCTCCAAGTCAATCGTAGTGTAATTGCAAGTACCCTTTTCGTAGTAAAACTCATTATCAAAGATAGACGTTAACAATGATGACAGGGAAGAAAGAAAGTGGTTGATGTTGAAAAAACAAGGAAAGAAGCAAATCTCTGAACCAGCCCGCCAAGAAAAAGAGACACACATGCACGCACATACACGTATACTATCATAGTGTTTGCGCAGCCGTGGAATATTTTTCGAAACTTATTTTTATTTAATTAAATTTATATTTATAAAGAAAGTTAAAATTCTAGAAAAAAGAATATTTTTCAGTCAAAATTGTATTCTCTCGTTCATGTAATTCTTTTTTGTTTTAACAGTAACATATATTTCTCATTAGTAGCATGATTTATTAAATAAAAATCAATAATAAAAAATTATTCATCAAAGTTCTAATTAATTGGATTAAAGAGAAACAAATGCATCTTTTTAATAAAAAACCTATCCTAATCTTATAATTTAGCTAGATCATCAGTTTAACAGGCTAACTCAAGGTTTTTTTAATCCTTTTTTAAGTTAATTTTTTTTAATTTCATCCTTCAATATTAGGTTAAATAAGAATTGAGTTTCATAATTTATTTCAATTTGTTTTCTATAAGGTTATCTCAGTCTCATGATGTCGGGAATCTAACATTTGATTGACCTGAGTCGATTCAATATGCTTTCATCTTAGTATTTGAAAAATGATTTCATCGTAAGATTTTTTGATTTTTAACATATATTTAGGCTGTTTTTGGATTCATCAAGTTGATCGGGTAACATTAGATCAATTCTCATATGATTGTTTTTACTAAAAAACACGTTAACAACATTTAAATATTATTTTACATTAAAAAAACTTATTTAACCGGCAACGAGCACGTGACAATAATCTAGCTGGTGTCTATTATATGGTCGGATGGCTAATACTAATAATAATAATAATAAAAAATCTCAATGCATTTCAAGTAAGCGTGTTCTGCTCTTATATACGATCCAAATGACCATTGTCAATATCTTTATCCCAAAATCAATATTATGATGGATTTGTTACATACTATAAATCAACTTTAGAAATAAAAGATAACAATGGGATTAGATTTAGTAATCATATCATAAAACTATCTATATGAATTTCAAATACAGTTAAGATAAAAATGAGCTCGTTGCACTCTTTCATTGTTATCCATATCCAAAAAATTTCATACATACAAAGCTACAAAAGAAATCCAATGAAATAGGCCTAATGGCTAGCTAAGGAATTAAAGTTCTCCTATACTACTCTCCAAAAGCGCCATCAAGAACATCATTTAGCTCGGTTTAGAAACGCAAACCAACTTGTGTTTTTAAAAAATTATTTTTTAATATTTGTAGATCGTTTTAATGTACTGATTTTAAAAATAATTTTTCAAAAAAAAAATATCATTTTAATGTATCTTTTTAGTGAAAAACACTTTGAACCACAACCACAACTACATTCCCAAACAAGCTCATAGTAGCCAGCTGTTTCAAGTTGCCAAACACTTTCTAATTAAGCCATGAGAATATTTTATTATAATTTCTTGATTAATTTAATAAGTAATGCAATACAATTATAATTAAATAATAATATAAATCATATTTTAAAATTCTATTTGAATTAAAATAGTTATTTAATATTATACCAGAATATTAATGAATAAACAATTACGAATTTAAATTTTTTATTTTTTATTTTAATTAAAATTAATTAATAACACGAGTTAGTGTGATCCATTTGTGCATTAAAAATATATATTAAAAAAAAGATACAAATCATGTATTGAAACTTCATCCAATAAAAATGATTGTTTGATAATTACAACATGAAAAATTAAATGTCTAATACTGGAAAGAAGTCACATTATAATGAATGATACATGAGAATTGGAACATGAAACATATATTCATTACAAATAAATCAACCAATTCCTTTAAATTTCTTAATTGATATTTGTAATATAAAAATCCAACATATTTCTCAATATTGTCCAGTATCTTATAACTTGATTGGATTGAAGTACTTGATTGCCCTCATGATCAGAGTAAAAAAAAAGATATACTAGTTTTATACCAGTGATTTTTACCTTCATGTGTACTCTAGCACTACAAGAAAAACACGTATTACGTACTGATAGAAAATCCTTTTGTAATTTAAGAAATTTTGTTGATAAATTGGTTATTCATGAAATTCCATCCATTAATAATAAGCTATCTGTAATCTTTCTTCTTTTTCTATCTCGATTAACTGACAACACTAGTTCCATTAATTAGTTCAATTGAAAATTCATCTCTCTGCCATGATTTGGAGGGAAACAAAAGTATCAATAGATTTTCATTAAGAATTTCAATTTAGATAAAAAAAAACTGAAGAATAACAATCATAAAAATATTTTTTTCAAAAAAAGAAAACATTTTTGTTACTAATTGTCACTAAATCAAATCTCAAAAGGTTAAAAAATATTTATGATTGTCGACAAATTTTCAATGGATGTGATACCCATTGGCGATGTTTGTATATGTAATTGAAAGTATTTCCATGAAAAACACTCGAAAATAGGTTTAAACAATTTCATACTTTGTTATAAGTTGATGGAGTTGCAAAAACCTTTAAGTTGGATTTAAACTTTCCACAATTATGTCTTAGGCTGAAGTGTTTGGGCTTGAATATAAATTTTATCTCTAAGCTTCCTAGTTCTGAAAAACAAGTATTCTTTAGAAATATGAGATCCCCAATACTTAAATTAGTAAATTGTAAAAGAAAAATAATATACAGGGAAGAAGGATAATGAAAAGTAGTGGTGGTGGGGGGTGTATGTTTGTTCTTGTACAAACTTGTGGTTGTTCTTTTTTTTATTATTATTATTAATAACATGAGTGTCCGAGCCTGCTTGTGCACACATCGACTAATCCCACGGGCCCTGAAGTGAACGACCATGTAAGTCTCCAGTGGCCATCATATTAACTACTATAGGGTTCAAATTTGAGACCATAGGGGGAGCAAACCCTTTGGTCTCAAGCTCTTACCACTGGGCCACCTACTAGATGGTTAACTTGTGGCTATTCTTCTTAAGTGCACTTGTGTGTTTATCTAGTGACTCGAGGTATTTATATATCTCAATCATATGAGCTTACCTCGTGGAGAGTGGACACCACTAAAAAATTAAAAAAAGCTAACGGAATGTTCTAGATGTTTAAGAAAAACTTATGGCGACAATTATTAACTTCTTTTTTTAATGATATCACTGATGGAATATTCACACCAAAAATTTTCTTGCAACCCATTTTTTATCGGTAACTCCGTTAGATCCTTATTAGTTGATGAAATATTTCATCATATATTCCATAAAAAATGCACCATAATTGCCAATAGAATATTCTATCGCAGATTTCATTGCCTATTCTATTGAAATGTGAGTGACCAATTTTGACTAAATCACCAACAGAAGATTTTGTTGGCATTTTCATTGGAAATTCTAAAATCTTCTATAATTTTCTAATGAAATATGACCTAAAATTGTCAATGGAAATGTCAAAGAAATAAACTAATCTGTTGGTGATTCCGTCAAATTATCACACTTTTTTTATGTTGTTATAATCCCAAACTGCATTCGTGATTATAATCCTTGAAACTCACAACAATAACATCAATAAGAATCTAGTTCGACAATAATTATATTAAAATAATTTTCATAAACAAAAATTATATTAAAATGAATTCCATATAAAACAAATCCAAACATATTAAAATCTCTAAAAAGGTGACGGGGAAGGAAAAGATTCTAAACCAGAAGTGCTAGGGAGGGGAGGAAAATGTTAAGCGAAATATGCATGTATTTCCTCCTATTTTCTTATTCAATTTATGCTCTTATTTCTTCTTTTAGTTGTGTCCTTATTTTAGTCATTTGTTTATGAACTCTATCTCGGAGTATCTCATCAACGACCGATGATGTCTAGCTTGTGCTGAAATGTTGTGTGCCTATCGTTGAAATAATATAACCCACCCTTATATCTCGGGTCGATGTCATAAGCATAACATAAACTCGATTTCTATCGGGTCACTAGTTGCTCCAGCCTCTAACATTTTAATATTTTCAATTCAATAAAAAATTTAATTTTCATAAATTTCCAACTTGAGAATAAAATTGAAAAAATCTAATTAATACCCATTAAATAACCTATTACTTATAAAACCTATATAGAATATTGATGATGATATTTATTAATAATGTAACTATCAATTAAAAATTCAACTTTTTACTAAAAGTGAATGTATAATCCAATAACTAATTATCATTTCTATATTAATTTATTTTTGCATCAAAATGTGAACTAAAATAATAAAATTAATAGAAAATAATCATTACCTAACTAATTATCTATTATTTGTTCAATTCAAGATTATTCAACGTAAATTAAATACATTTTAGTATTATCAATTCCATAAAAAATTAATTTCCACAAATTTCTAACTTAAGAATAAAAGTGAAAAAAAATTAAGTGATGCCTATTAAATAACCCATCATTTCTTCAAATAAGTGATCGTTCTGACCCTACACTTGCATTCATAGAGGACATCTTTAAGAAAAGACAATGGGGTAAACTGATTAAAAGAGTATTTGTTCTATTTATTAAAGTAGTTAGTCAGTTTTATGCCAATTATGAGAATGTTAATATTGATGACCACTTCATTACTTCTACTATTTAAGGTCAAACTCTTGAGCTATCTTTCGCTGTCATTGGAAAGTTATATGAGCTACTTGAAATCACATATCCTAGCTTTATCTATAAGGGAATAAGAGCCCCTTCTAAGACTCAAATGAGTGATTTGTTTGTTAGCTCTATATAATCAAAATGATCTACCAAAGCACATAAACTGTCTATACACACTATGTAACCTCCTTATGTACTATTAGCAAAAATTATGCCCACAAACCTCTAACCAATTACAAGACATACTGAGTTGATAATTGAAAAAACTCAGTTCATGTATGTTATTGCTATTGATGTTCCTATTGACTAGCTAATTAATTTATTAATGTCATATGAAAAGCTACAACTGAGAAGGAAATGGGCATGCCTTTTAAAGGGTTGATAATTAGGATAGAAGTCATGGCTAAAATACCTTTGCATGACAGTAAGCCAATAATCAGGATGCATGGAAAGATCTTAGTTATAACTCTTGTCAAATTTAAAGTTATAGTCAGTAAAAAAAGGGTTACATCCTAGAGAGTTTACCTTCTATCAGCCCAAAACTCCTCAAACCAGCCCCGACTCCTTTTTATAGTAGAACAATTACAAGTACTATCAAATAAGTTAGATAGTTTTACTAGTAAATAGGAACATAAGATTGATTTGATAAGTTGTTAATAGATATGAATCAAAATATTATGCAGGTTAATGACATACTTGTTCAACTTAACTTGGATATCGAACAAGTGCATCAATTGTTGTTGGTGATGATGAATAGGATTGGTTCCAAACTAAGAGGGAGACAAGGATGCATGCAAGGAAAAGAAAGCAAGCCAGCTAGCCGTCAAATTTGTTTTTTTATTGTTCTATAATTTTATTGATTTTTGTAATTAGGAATGAATATTGAATATTGAAAATTCTAGTCTATAATAACTAGGATATTTTTTTTTTGTAGTATATAAACATTTATGTTGAATACTTGATGCACTTTGAAGTTGATGCATGGTAGTTACACTTTGAACATATTATGAACCGTTAGGATGCAACATGTTATATGAAATATTCTTTGAATATGTTATGGGCTAATTGCATGAAACAAGTTTGGAACTGTTAGGATGTTGTTGTATAAATATTAATAATTGTTCTTATGCTACATACCATTGTTTCAATTGTACTTGCAAGAATACTTTAAAGAAGTATTTGTTTATGATTAAACTATTTGAACTACTTCCATGATAATTTATCTTTATTATGTTTTGTCACAAATCAACCAAAAGGAGAGATTTTAAATGTTAAAATGATTGGCTTTGATTAGTAAATGATTATCTACGCTATTAAAGATGAATTTATGTAGATTGTTAATTTATCTAAAATTAGATAAAGAATTAGCCATGTTTATCTTTTAGGATATGACGTGATTATTTCTGTAATTATTTAATGTTTTCAGATAAATTATATAAGAAGTTCAAATAAAAGATCAATACAAGTTATCTGAAGATAACTGTTAAAGAAATGTTTTTGCGAAAGTCAAATAACAGTATGTTAAGAACGTAACTAACTAGGAAGTTTGAAGATAAAGTTCTTATCCTTATCACATGGATGTGTATATAAGGAAGGATAATCTAAAACATTAGCATGCGAGAATAACACTGGGTAGAGCAACACTTGCAACGAGGCAAGAATGCCTAACTAGCTAAGGAGTTACACCAAGTTTCACACCATATACTCTTGACACGCGAATGAAGTGCGAAGAAGATTCTCAAGGAGAATTGTTCACTAAAGAGTTGAAGAGCCTGCAAACTTCTAGAATGAGTTTCTATGTTAACTGTTAGCAATTGAATGTTTTGTTTTAATGAAAATAATTTAAAGATTATCAGGTGTTTTGGCAAGCTACTATGATAAAAAGCAAAATATAGTGTTTGTCTTGACAAGAAGAAAATATAGTTACAAAGAATTTGTAGTTAAAAATACTACTTTTGTAATTTTCTAAACTATGGAAGTTGTATATCTTAGATTTGGCTATCCCAAAGGGTTTTTTTTTTAATCTTTTGAAGAGTTCTTCAAAAGGTTTCCCTTCATAATCAAATAACGTGTTTATTTAAATTTTTTATATTTATATTTATTTAATTACTTATCAGTATTTCACTACCAGAAAACCGGAGAAAACCAACAGAATTACCGACGGATATTTTCCATCGGTAATAATTACCGACGAAAATAATTTCATCTCACAATCTGTCGGTATATACCGACGGACTACATCCGTCGGCGACACGGTCGGTATATACCGACGGACTACATCCGTCGGCGACACGGTCGGTATATACCGATGGAATATTTCCATCGGTATATACTGACCGTTTCGCCAATGGGGTATACAGTTTGTCTAGAAATATGCAACGACGTGGTGACGTCAGATGATTTTACCGATGAAATTACCGATGTATTCAAACTGAGATAGCCATACAGTGACGTGGCACTGTCACCGATGGAATCACCGATGGAATCACCGACGGAGTATTTTCGTCGGTGATTCCATTGGAAAAAACCATTATATACCCACCTGCCTGCCGACACTCTCTTCCTCTGTTTCTCCTTCTTCTTCTTTCCCATCCCACCTCTCCCCTCTCAAACTGCAGCTCCCCTCCTAAACTACAGCCAAACACCCATCCCAACTCTTCAATATTCTCAACACGAGCACTTAAGTTTCTTATATCTTGTACGTGGTCACAATATCCGTTTCTTGTAGATTTTATCATTTTTTTGTAAGCAAATCTATCCTTTTTAGTTTTAATATTTAATTGTGAATTTTATTGTTTTAGTATATGTATTTTGTTAACATTTGTACTTGTTTAATTGTTATTTGTCAAAGAAACTTGTAGTATGAATGTATAATTTTATAGTTGTTATAGTTTGTTTTAGATTTTGTCATATTATATTTGTTTGTAAATTGTTGAAATTTTGTTTGAATTACACCGAATTAAATGTGTTGTTGTGATGGAATAAATAATTAATAGCTTGTTTAACGAGTCTTGTTTAATTGTTATCAATTCTATTTCGAAGTTGTGATTTTTGTAAATTTATATATGTATAAATTTATATGTATGAACGTTGATAGTTGATAATTGATAATGAATATTTAACATAAGTGTTGTTTTAGTTTGTTGGATAAAGTCGGGGAAAACCAATATTTTTGTTATGTTTTATAGAGGTTCAATAGAAGTCATGGATGATCGTTCATGGATGTATCGGGACTCACCCCAAGGATTACGGAGGATGGATTATTATAACGGTGTCCAGGATTTTATTAATTTCGCAACATCTATTCCGAGGAATTTTACTGATGGCGGTATTAGGTGTCTATGCAGGAAGTGTAAAAATTTAAAGTTTCTGCATCAAGATGTTGTAACGATACATCTTTTAACCAAAGGGTTCATGGAAGATTACCTGTGTTGGTATGCTCACGAAGAACTATTTGTTCCTGATGAGAGCATGAAAGAACAGGTTGTTGGGTCAACTTCTAGTGCTAGCAACATGCATGAAGTTGGGAATGAGAAAAGTAATCCTTACAGGAATATGGTTATGGATGCAATGAGAATGAGTGAAGGTAATGTCAGGGAATGTCCAATCGTAGAAGAAGAATCTAATGCAGATGCAACAAGGTTTTTTAATCTGTTGAGAGATTCTGACGAACCATTATGGGATGGCTGCACGAACCACAATAAATTATCAACCGTAGCACAGGTGTTCACCATCAAGTCAGATCACGGGTTGAGTAAGGCCGGTTATGACAAGATTATTGAATGGGCAAGAAGCATTTTACCTGAAGGGAACAAGCTGAAAGAGAACTTCTATGCTGCCAAGTCCATGATGAAACCCCTCGGTTTAGGATACCAGAAAATTAATATATGCCCTAACTTCTGCATGTTATACTACCTTGAAAATGCTGAGATGACCGAGTGCATGACATGCGGGCATTCCCGTTACAAACCCAGAATTGGTAGAGGGAAGACTCTCATGGCATATAAAAAACTTAGATACTTCCCAATCACACCTAGACTGCAGATGTTATTCATGTCACCAAGGACTACTGAGCACATGACATGGCACCAATCACACCATGCAGTTGATGGAGTGATGGTTCATCCTTCTGACGGTGAAGCCTTATTTATTCTTATTTAATGGTCAGCCCTTGTTATTGTGTTGTGTGTGCTATAAGATTGCAATTCAAGATTTTGTGACAGGGTTACATAAAAAAATAAGAAAAATTTACGGTTTCACCGATGGCTTTACCGACGGACTATAACCTGTCGGTATTTCACAGATAGTTGAAAAACAATTACGGGATTGTGCCACAATCACCGACAGCGTTACCGACGGACTATAACCCGTCGGTATTTCACAGAGAGTTGAAAAAAATTACAAGATTGTGCCACAATCACCGACTGCGTTACCAACGGACTATAACCCGTCAGTATTTCACAGAGAGTTGAAAAAAAAATACGGGATTGTGCCACATTCACCGATGGCGTTACCGACGGACTTACCGACGTCAAATACCGACGGAATCACCGACAGATTGACGCACATCCCGAAGCGCACGCATGTCTGACACGTGTTCGTCTGCACAAATACCGACGGATCGAAAAGTCTGGCGGGATTTTCAAACTTTTTTGGTACACCTTTCAATTAATTTCCGACGGTATTACCGACGGAATTTAATGCCACCGACAACAATTAATTTTCATCGGTAATACTGTCAGAAAAATTGCTATATATAACCCCCCGCCCCTCCCACTTGGTTCATTTTCTTCTCTGCTTTCATTTCTCTTCTTCTCTTCTTCTCCATTTCTCTTCTCCTCTCTCTCGGTTTATATTTAGCTTTTAGAAGGGATTTTATTGTTTTGGTTGTAGTTTTAAAAGGTATGTATTCTTTTTTCTTTATCTTTGTATTTTTTTATTTTAATTAATCAATTTTTTTTGGTGTTCTTTGTTTTGTGTATTGTTTGTAGATAAAATCTTAAATTCAACACACTATTAAGGTAAGCATTTTTTATTCCCAAATTTATTTTGAATTGATAGTGTTTTTTAGTTTTGTGTATTGTTTGTTTTGTGTTTATGTTGTTTTGTGTTTATGTTGTTTTGTGTAGTGTTTTTTAGTTTTTTAATTTTATTTATTAATTTTATGATATTATTGTTTGTATTGCTATAATTGTTATTGTTGAATTTATGTTAAAAATGTTAATTTATATATATATATATAGAATTACATTTAATTAGTTTATCTTAATTTAGGATATTATTGTTTGTATTGCTATAATTATTATTGTTGAATTTATGTTAAAAATGTTAATTTATATATATAGAATTACATTTAATTAGTTCATCTTAATTTAGGATATTATTGTTTACATGTCATTGTTATTGCTTGTTATTACATTTTTATATTTATGTGTACATGTTAATTTCTATTTTGAGGTCCATTAGGGTCGATCGTGTTAGGAATGATATTGATTTAGTTAGCTTTTGCTTTTGACCATGTAATTATTTATAAATTAAAAGACTTGAATGTATGACTTTAATCTAATGTTTGTAACTCTAAGTACTAATTTAACAATGAATGTTCATAGTTGAAATTAATTCTTTTACTTGAATATCATTATATGATGTTATTGAATAAAATATTGTGTTGATGATGATGAGTTGGGTTGAGATCCAGGATGATTGGATCGGGATGTGAAATAAAATTAGAAGTGTAATATGATTTTGTCGATAACTTGAGACCCCCCCAGTATAAGGGAGACTCTGTCGAATTTTTTTTTAAATAATCGAAGTTAATTATGTAATTATTCGTATAAATTTGTATAGATGCGTAGAATGAAATCTACAACACGTCGTCAGAAGACGGTTGCAACTAGTTCTTCTAGCAGCGAGGATGACGTATCCTTAGGTGTTGATCACGGCGAGGAATCTACGCCAACTTATGATGCTGCCTCTTCTAGCGCGGTTTCACAGCGCAGAAGTGGTGTGCCTTCACAACGGGGTCAATTCACCCGCAAGTACCAGGCACAATGGAAGGATGACCTCTCAATGTAAGTTTGTTTAGGTTTTAGTTTATATATATATATATATATATAACATAATTTATGAACAACTAATTAATATTACTACTTTTATTTAATTTTAGATTCACAAACATTGAGGCTGTAAGGCCTATAACATTGTCGTTTAAATCGTCGATGGAGATTCCATTGTTTCAATGGAGCCAGGTTTCCAGACATCCTGAGTGGAAACCTAATATCGATGCATGATTTAAGCGATTTCAGGTCGGTGTAAATTTTTAATTTCCAGTTTATTTTTAATAAATGATTTTTATAATTTTATATCTTGTACTATTTTTATTTTATATGAATTATTTATATACATAGAACAAATTTGAGTGGGATAGGGCGGACAACAATGTTGTGAGGAGGGTATGGGAGAATCACGCGGCAACTAGGTAACATCGAAAATAATATTTATTTTTGTTTTATAATTTTATGTTTTAAATTCTAATTTGTTACTATGGAAGTATGTTGCGTGATTTTTGGTATGACACAAAAAAAAAATCAAAAAGACATTCGAGGGATAACGGTTTTGAAGGATGGAATGAGGTGGCGGTTTGGCAGGAATTCAAACCGCCATTCATTTCGGGGAAAATATGGACGGCATATATTGAGCATGTGACCTCAGAGCGGTTCTCACGGCGCTCACAGTCCGACGCCGACAACCGAAACCGGCAAAATCATGGTTCGGTGACCACGCACACTGGCGGATCCGTCCCATTCAGCGCACATGCAAAGCGGATGGTAAGATTAATTTTAATGAAATATATCGTTAATTAATTTGTCGTTCCTTATAATATATTTAACTTTCAACCTATTTTTTCCTTACAGGCTGCGTCTCTTGGACGTGAACCGAGTCCAATGGAGCTGTTTGTAGAGACGCATGTGCGGAGTCAAGACCGCCAAAAGGAGGTGCAACAATTCATGGACAACCGTGCTCAACACTTCGTGGTATGTTCGTTCATTCATTTTATTTTGTAAGTTATTAATTTCTTGAATTGCATTTGATGATTTTTTTACCGACGGAATTTTCAGGAGACCTATAATAGCCGGTTGAGGGAGAGATATGGGGACAATCCGTCGACCCATCCAGATTTCGATCCAGATTTGTGGATGGGGGCGCGATCGTCTGGTGGACCCGATAAAAATCAGGTCTACGGGCTCTCCAACACTACGGCTGAAAACTTGCGTTCGGTTCGTAGTGTCTCAACTGTTGGAAGCTCTCCATCAGTGTCGAACACCCAGTCTGAGGAGTTCATTGCGTTGAAACAACAATATCAACAACTCTCGACGAATTATGATGAGCTCCGTCAAATAGTCATGGAGATGAGATCAAAGATGGGTGACGATACTTGTGCAGCTTCTTTTTGGCCGTATGGTCCCGGGAACAACCAGCCTCCTCCTCCTTCAGCTCCGCCGCTATTCTAGTTTAATTTTGTTTTTTAAACACATTAAATTTGTAATGTATATTATTTAACATTACTTTTATATTTTTAATGTTTAATCCATTTTTATTTGTTTATTAAGGTTTTTTACTATTAATAAATTATTTTTTATATATATTTTAAATACATACCGACGGATATACCGACGGATAATATCCGTTGGTATTTCACAGATAGTTGCCAAACAATTACCAGCCATGCCATAAGTACCGACATAATATATCCGTCGGTGATTAAATACAGACGGATTTACCGACGGATAATATCCGTCGGTAGTTCATAGAGGGTTGCCAAACAATTACCAGCCATGCCATAATATCCGTCGGTAATTACTGTTGAAATTGTAGACGGATTTATTCCTTCGGTGATGTTCCCGCGGGAAACTTTTTTTTTGGCGGGCGCATATCCGTCTGTAAGACCGTCGTTGTTCTTTCGGTGGGTGTTTTTTTTATTTGCGACAGACCTAGCAACGGAAATGAGAGTTACCGATGACTAATATACCGACGGACGTGTTCCGTCGGTAATTATTTCACCGATGGATTGCATTCCTATCACCGAGGGAATTAGTCCGTCGGTAAAACTGTTTAATGGTGTAGTGTTTATAAAATGTTAGCAGATTGCTTGTTAAATTTATATAACAGAAACAGAAACTGGGCTGTTAAAATATTTTATTTTCCTTTGGATACCTAGAGGTCAAAGCATGACTGCAATCCTACAAAAGGATAAGAATGTCTATTCACTTAAAACAACACCCGTTCATGAAAGAAGCGACCCCAAAAGGTTCATGTAAAAAAGTTGCTTGCGATCAAAGGGGGCATGCAACGCAAAGTGGTAATCCAAAAAGGAGGGTTTATCGAAAGTTGCCTCCCTTTTCCCTTTGGAATGATCAGCCGACAACCCTCTATGGAGTATGGAGAGGCCATGCCGAAACTATCCAGCAAGCCTCCAAAAGGGATCTCTTCTCTAAATTTTTCCCAATTTTTTTTTATCCACCATCAGAGTAGACAAAACTCTACCCTTGTATTCAAGACCTGTCCCTATCAAGAGATTGCGAAAGGAAGCACGTTGAGTGTTCTTGTTTCTGAAATGGGTTCAGAGAGGGAGAGAGTGGGGGATTTCATTGCATCTTTGTCGCACCTTGACCTTTTATTTTTCTCACCATCGCCTCATCTCAGTGGTCGATTCGGTTTAGCTTTATTGTGCTATGTGAATTTCTATATCTTGATAAATTAGAAACGAAGTCATTTTGTTACTTTTTTCCTAAGTTACCTCCATATATATTATTTTAATCTTTTTGCAGTATAATTTAAAATAAAACAAATAAATTTAAACTTTATCATATCATTGCTTTAATTCTTCATAAAAAAAATTAATTAATTTGTTTTATAAAAAAACTAGTAGCCTAAATTAACACCCGTTCCTTGTCTTAAAAAAGCATTGTAGCCTTAAAATCTCTTCTTTATTTAAAAATAAAAAATAAAAAATAAAAACCAAACGTTCTAGAAGGAGATGTAAAATTGTGATATCAAATTTTTAAGAATTCAAATTGATTAGCTAAGTGTATTCAAGTTATTTCATTCGTTTTATAAGCAAAATATGGAGGAATATATCAAAATGCTTATTGGAAAAGTAACAAGAGGACTTGATTTCAAATATATCAAAATGCATGGAGATTAGATTTGAAATTGAGAATATAAAGAATGATTCTCTAATAACTTTAAAAAATCAAGGAAGGTTTGAGTATATACTAGATATATGGACTCGTGTTATGCTATGAATTGAATCTTTTTTTCTTTTGCATAAAACAAAGATGTCCATACATCACAAAGCGTGTTTTAAAGTAGTAAAACAAATATGCAACTCAAATTATAGACCTGATTGATTCAAATAAGTTGGTTTTATTTTAATTAGATGATAAAAAAATAGACAACAAGATCAAATGGATCAAATGGATCAAATTAAAAAAAGAGTTACGATAACCTGGAAAAAAAACCATGTTTTAAAAGGAAAAAAATGATGTAGCTCAATTTCCAGCCAACTAAATACAGAATGATAAAATTGGGTAAAAAAAACAAACAAATCGACTCGAGTTAACCTGAGTTAGCATGACAAAGTTGTAACTTTGGTAATAAGAACATGATAACCCAACAGAAAACAAATGGAAAAACAATCACAAAACCTAATTTTCAACAAAGTAAATGTTGAAAGATGAGATTAAAAAAAATCAACAAACAAAAAGGACTTCAAAAATAAATCAAAACCATATAAGATGACCAAGCCCTGCGACTCGAATCATGTTAATAAAATAACCCAAAAAAGGAAAAAGGGGAAAAATGAAGATTAATTTCAAAGAGAACAAAAATTTGAAAGACAACTAAAAAAATATTGATTTCTTTTTTCAAAAAACAATCCAATAAAAAGGCTCGCACCAACCCTGGTTAACCCTCCAAATTTGTGGTATATATTATGAGATCGAGATAACTTAATAAAAAAGAAAGCAAAGAAAATCATAGAACCTATTAAAAAAAATATCAAATAACGAAATCAAAAAAGAAAACAAGTCCAAAATAATAATGTCAACCTTTGTTAACTTTTTAAACTTGTGACCCGGTTTATTAGACTGAAAGTACCATATCTAGAAAAACTACAAAGCTCATTTCTCAACCAATCAAATACTAAAGGATAAAATTGTAAACAAAAATGAATTATAAAAAGGATCCAAAAAAATAGCAATTAAAAGAATAAGAATCAAGATTTAAATAATAAATAAATTAGAGGACAACAAATAATTTTTGATTGAAGGGTGAAATTGAAAATTAAAATGAATTTAACTAAAGGACAGAAAAAAAACAATCAAAATTATAAGCATCAAATAAAAAAAAAATTAACATATCATAAATTTGGATTCAAAGATGAAATTGAAAATAAATTGAAATTTTACAAAAGGGCCAAGAACAAAAATTAAAAATCAAAAGAATAAAGATCAAAGTTAAAATCTCAATAAACAATACAATTCTAAAATTTTGAGTGGCTAAGGAAAATTTCAAGGGGAGGAGAAAGAAAAGAAAATGTTGCTGATAACAAATTGTCCCACATCCGCCACCACATGTCGTCCTAAAAAAGAGAGGATGCAGCGACGCTTTTAACACCCATGTGAAAAGCAGCATTTGATTGCCATGTAACGCCTAGTGTCATCTAAAGACAACAAAAGCGTTCCATACGTTAGCGTTTCCGTTGCATGCTCTAACCATATTGTAATGCATGTTTACTCTAATCTTTATATATGTTTTATTTTTTAATTTTGATTCCTTAAAAAAAATCAAATTGAAAAAAAAAATTAAGGGATCAAAATAGAAAAAATCAAAGAAAAAAAAAGAGATTAAAAACACTACTATAATCCAAATGTTTTCTCTCTTGGACTCCATTACTCTTTCCACATTACATCGTTTTTTTCTTAATCTTAATTAATACTTACAAGCACATATATAATGTACATGTATCTGAAGCAAACCAGATGATTGGGGGTGCAAACCGTGGTGGGGTCGGTTTGTAAGGTCTATATATACACACCCTATACACTTGAGATTTTGACGATAAGTGACCATGTATCAGGTTTCTGAAGCAAAGCAGAAGGGAAGTACGCACATGCATTCAAAGCCCGAAAATAAGACTTTTCTCCTCTGTGCTCGATAACCTGACAATTCTCCCGCCATACGCCATGCATACTCTCTCTCTCTCTCTCTCTCTCTCGGTTTCAGCAAATTTAAACACCCCCCCCCCCCCCCCTCTTCAATTACCCCTAGCTTCACTCACATGCATGGACTGACATGGGCACTCATTTTTCCACATGCACATGCAAACATAACTCTTCTCTCTCCCTCTCTCCGACCACATACACAAACAGAGCTATTAATGTATTGCCTAGGTAGCTACCTAGTTGTATTTGTGGTTAGTGTATTGTGTTTTGAGTAAAGGAGTGTATGATGATGATGGTATTGATGATGGCATGATGACGAGATTAAAAGCAGAATTACTTTTATTATACCTCAATTACTCCATCTCCATCTACTTAAGTAGTGGGAGAGAAGAGAAGGGAACAACCGACCCCACTCTTCTCTAATGGGAGCATACATTAGCATATGGGAAAAGCTATTATTTACCGGTCCCCGCTTTGTACGAAAACTTGAAATAATTTTCGTGGACTCTGATACATGAAATCATCTCTCTTTTGGGTCTCCAAAGTCATGAGAGAGAAGATCTCATGCATATTATTACGTATGCACCAAGACATGCTTTGATATTTTTTCCTTCCTTTCCTTTCTAAAGACAAAGTTTGAAGTTTTTGTTTTCTGTGTATTCTTTTGTTGGGCTTTAGTTTTGTTCACTGATGAGGTAGTCAGACCCAAGCAACATATCCTTCCTATCTTTTGCTCAAATAATTAACCTCCTTTACCTGTTTTTTTTTCCTCCTTCACTGTTAGTTATATACAGCTAGCTTTGCTATTATACCGTACATATTAAGAGGTGTACTGGGCTAACTGCTTTCAATTCTCTCATCAAAAGAAAAGAGGGGAGAGGGGATTCTTCTCTTTGCCAAGACAAAACAAAACAGTTAATGGAGAGTTTTATGACATTGCAACAGATATCCAGGATTTATGTCTATCCCAACTCCTTTGAGCATTAATGGTTATTTTCTTTTTATTTGTTTTACATGTAGGATATCTTCCGTCAGCTTGCGCGTAATCTCTATATCCCAAACAAGACTTACAAAACAAGATTTATACTCTGCGATTCGTGACCATCAGGTAAGAAAGTCGAACTAGATACCATACCATATAAAAATTTGCCAACCAACGGATGCCATCAGTATTAATGGTAATTTCATATACATATACAGTGTTTGCAAAAGTAGCTAGTTTAAGTCCCACTTGAGCTATGAATTATTATGTCCATTTAGGTCAGTAGCAACCCTAGTCCAGAAACAATTAAAGTTTAGCTTAGAAGTTGTTTAGCGCATCCTCATTGAGAAAAACGGTATATATGAGAGCCAAACGTATGTTATGTGTTTAATTAAGGGGGCCCTGATTATTGGTTAGTGAATGACAAAATTCCTCCATGATCACTAAATACTTGTTGGCCCATATGAAATTGGAGAATGCCGTGTGACTTGTGACAATTGACCTATATGAAATTCACTGTGATATATCTTAAGATTTGAGATTTTTTCCCTAGCATATACTAAATTTGTTGGAAAGCATTGCTTGATTTCTCTAATTCCCGCATAACCTTAAAATCCCATCCTCTTCGAATTCAAAGTAAGGAATTCTAAGTTAAAATTTTCAAATAAAAAAATATTAGTTGGGTTCTGATTGGGAAATAATTAGGTTTCTCTTCTGCATGAGAATCTCAGTAGGTATTGTCATTATTGCTAAGTGTGCAGATGCAATTTACTCTCTGTGGTTCACCTATACATAAAAACCACATATTCTCTATACAAGAATAAATATTTTGAAATGGAAATCTTGGGGGTGCTTATCATTACCGCTCGACATTCTGGAATCTTGGGGGTGAATTTTAGGTAGAAAGATATCACTATCATTGCCCTTAGCTTTCATGCTTTTGTTCCAAGGTTAAGTCATTCCATGCCCATGCACTGTCACCAGAGGTCACCCTCTGATCTTTTACCTCTCCTTTATTTGGAATGCATTTATTTATAGTCCCCATTGGATTATGAAGTAGTTAAAATTTGAAACCTTCAACCAAAAGATCTTTAATTAATCTGATTTGGTGAGAGTGAAAATCTCAGGATCTATTTTACTATTTTTGTGGTCCAAGTTTGAAGGATTTCACAATAAAAAAAACGGGTGTTGTTAAACTGAGATATTTTAATTTCTCAATTTCTTTACTTTTTGGTTCAAATTTATTTGAGGTAACATTTCTCAATCATTTCTTTTAGGTTACAATTAGTACGAGATGTATGTAATTCCTTTAAATATTATAGCAATAAGAATGTGAGCCTTGGTATAGTCGATTGGTGAGCATTCATTTGGTTTGATTCAGAAAATTCTATTTCAATTTTATCACAATTTTTTTTTAATTAATTTCCCAAACAAAAATTAACCAAATTTAACATCATTGGATTGTGTAAAAAATCAAACCAAATGAAATTGATTTGGTTTGTTCATTCTTTTTCGTCTTTGGTTTCAATATTTAATATGTTCATAGATAAATAAATTTAAACTCCATAACCCATTTATAGGTATCATTAATTGACTTAAAAATTAATAAAAACAAAGTTCAATGTTCAGTTGGTTTGTCTTGATTTCTCTAAAACCCAACAAAAATGAATTTCCATGAAAATCGATTGAAAACCAAAATACCTATAATGAAGACAAACAATTCCTTCATGATATCATTATAGGTTCTTTGTTAGTGTATATTGAATTATATCAAAGCTTTGATTTTAAATATAAAAATTCTAGCTTAAATAAAGGAATCGCATTATCCCCACAATGACCAATGTGGATGCATTTTAGTTTGCATAACTACTCGAAATCTTAGCACATCCCCACATGTGTTCCAAGCGCTCGGCATCCTCCAGTTAGCTTATGGGTATTTAGATAAAAAAAAAATCTAATTAAATTATTTCATGGCTTGATATCATGAAGCTGACTGTTGCAAGTTTGAAGCCGAAAATATAATCTAACTTTAATGCTATTATAATGTTAAAAAACACAGCTAGTCTTAACAATATTCCTTCTATGCACAAAAGAAATTGCGTTACTGATCTAGGAGTTTGATATACGTAGGTGGAATAGTCTCATCAATGAAGATACATGTACGTAGCGGCATTCCAGTACTATACGAAAATATTGGGCACGCAGAGTCTGGTTTTCAAATGCTCGCATGTCAATAAATACTCGTGATCCCATATGGAGTGTATATATTTATTCAGAGTTTCAACGAGAGAATTCGTTGATTGACCTTTCTTTGAAAAGTGCCTTTGTTTGTTTGTTTTGGAAAACGAAAGAAAAGGAATTGTTATTACTTTTAGAGAGAGAGATGAGAAAAGACCATGTTTGATGGGCTGGAAAGAGAATTTGCAGCTTTTCAGGAATGAAGAGGCGAGGCTGCTGCTAAGAGCTCCTTGCAGAAAACCACATTGCTCCATTTAAAATATCACTTAATTGTTCTAACAGCTATACTTTATACATGCATCAGCCATAGGAGGATATATATATATATATATATACATACAAGGCATGGGTGTGACACCAATATCCGAGAGAGAGAGAGAGAGAGAGGATTATTTGAGAAATAAGAGTCCCGTAAGTACAGTTGTTGCAGGGAGGGTGGGAAGCACATGCTTATGCAAGGAATGTCCTACAAAGCCCACGTAGTTGTGTGCTTTTCGATTCTCGGGTTGTGGGAAACACCATCATGCATGCCAAAGTCTCCAATTAATGCTATTTCTTTATAATAATTACCTCTTAATTAAAAACATACAAACTCTTAATTCCTTCTTTATTTACTCTTTTAATTATTAATTATTCTCTTTGTCCCAATAAAAGCCGTACTATACTTTTTCATACCAGATTAAAAAATACAATAAATATCATAATTTTGAAATCCTTCCAGCTCGGTGGGTTGATCCGGGGCTGGAACCTGATCAGGTTGATAAAAGAATAGAAAAATTCATGACCTGGTGTGATCAGGCCGATCCGGTGGGTTGACCCGGCAAAACCCAATTGCAACCCGTTGACTTTTTTTACTAAAACGACATCGTTTTGAATTTTTTTAAATAGAAATTGACCTGGCCGACTCGGTGACCCGGTCAAAACCCGGAATCCAAGCCTTGTATTGGAACGGGTTTAAAAACTATGATAAATATTATGTTAACTTATACATTTTTGTTGTATTTATTACATTAAAAGTAATTGAATAATAATTTCTTTTAAAAAAAGAAAAAATAGAAAAAAATTATATTTAATTTTTTATGTTTTGAGATATAAAAATAAATAAAAAAGAATTTTTTTATGAGATGGGGAGGTTATTAATTACTACTATTATCAAATATTTACATTGACCGATAATGTCATTATGCCAGTACATTCATATTTGAATGATAGTTTTTAGACTTTTCCTTGTTTCGCCCGATCTAAGGTTCGAGTTCTGGATTTTGATTGGGTTACCGGCTCGTTCGGATTAACTTTTTTAAAAAAAATCAAAATGACATCATTTTATTTTTAAAATAAAAAATAAAAGTCAATGGGTTATAACCGGGTCGTCGGGTCACACTGAATTTTTTCTTTTCTTATTTTTTCTTCAACTCGACCTGATTCTAGTCCCGGATCGGCCGAGCCGGGTTTTTAAAACTATGATTTGAATGCATCTGGGAATTTAATTGCCAAAGAGAAGTACTACTTTTATATTAAACTATTATAATATATAGGTTTTGCATTTAGTGAAAGCAATATATATATAATACTCCATATTTTGCTTGGTTACTATGCTTATTCCATATTAAGCAAGTCTCCTTTTAAATATAAGAGAGCTTTCTTGCACTTGTGTATGAAAAATAAGGTAGCATTAATTTTGTAATTTTTTTTTCAAACCCGGTTGCTAATTAAAACACACATTGAAGTTGTTTCCAAATATTTATTAATTCAAGTGGCTTTTTGTCTCTTGGAGCTGGCGTGCCATCTATTTTTCAGATGGCTTAGAAAGAAAGAAATTAAGAAGGAGAAAACCTAAATTCAATACATGTGCTAACTAGTTTAGAAGAAATAGCCTAACAATTTGGAATTTAATTAAATCAACGGGAGGGCTATTTCGTGTTATGAGATTCAAAACTCCAAAAGAAATTAATTGTCTTTTTTAGTAGAGAAAATAAATATATATGTATGAATGTAAAAAAGCCTTTGGGAATATTATTAATTAATTAATTATGAGAAGAAGAGGATGGACGGAATAGAACGTACCAACAGCATATGGATTTGAAAAGGGGTAAGACGCGTGGAATCTTTCAAGCTGCAAATGGGACCAAAATGAATAAAACCAGCTTGTTTTTATAATCCTGTAGGTTAGATGTGCTATATAAATTAAGAGTCTCGATATTTATAATCCTAGCTCCTGCTCCTGCAATTGTGGCTAAAAGGGACCTTTTTCGTGATATTCTAAAAAGAACGAGCCTTTTTAGTCATTTTCTCCTTGGAACATACCCTAAAGCCTAAAGGTGTTAATTAGCTGGATGACCCTTTAGAATTTCTCTCTTTTTATTGAAATTATTATTATTATTATTCCTATTCCCTTTTCCTCGATAGAAAACAGGTGGAACATGATATAATAATATTTCGTCTGTCTTAATTAACAAAGTCAAAAAAAATATTACCCTTCTAAGGAATATAGTATAATTATTATTTATTATCGTGGAGTAGTATTAATATTATTTAACATAACTGACTGACTGTCTGACCACCATCTCTCTTTATTTTCTTTTTTCTTTCTCTCTCTTCTGCAACTATTTCATCACCTCACAAGCTTCCAAACAAAGATAATTAATGGAAAGTGAGATTTGCAAGTTTTATTCTCCTCGTTGTCCTTGGGTATGTTTACGATGAAACATCAAATAAAAACCCTTACCTGGTTAATGGGTGTCTCTCTCTCTATTGATTCCATTATTTTAGCACATGCCTATGGCAACATCAGCTATAGATCTCTCTTCCCAATATTGTCCTAGTAACACTTACAGTCAGTTTGGCAGCCGTCTTCATATCCATGGCTTACTTTGAGATCACGAACAAGAAGCATCATCTTCATCATCGATATACGCGGTTCGGGGTTCCAGCTTCTCCTTGGATATGACCATGGTTCCTGCTCGAAGTCTTTCTAAACAACAACAGCAACAGCATCAACTTGGTTATGGTAGTTATTTTGGTGGAGGTACTAGTGCTTATAATGAGAGTTTTGGTCTTATGAGCCGATTAGAAGGTTATGACTCTTGTGTTAGTGAAGCTTGCTTATTAGGATCTGATCTAGTGGTGGCTAATATTCCCATGGCTGAAGATGAATCAAGAACTAATAGTGTCAATAATGAAGCTGGCTCAAGCTCAAAAGATGTTCAAGAAGAGAGAGATGAAGGGTGGCTCCAATTGAGTATAGGGGGTCAAACAACAACGACAACAACACCAACAAGCCATGAGAGCAAGCACTATCATCATCATCATCATCATCAACAACAACAACTAGTACTTGATCCTACAACTAGAAGAGGAGGGTTGATTGAGCTTGATCTACTACCAGGTAGCATTAGTAGTATTTCACATCAAGCAAGACCTTTGAGTACTCCTATGTTTCATGTTCCTGATTTTAGAACTCCTCCAAGGCCAGTCATGAACATTGCTGCAAGTCATGCCACTAATTTTGGCACTACATCTTTATTCTTTCAACACCATCCAGCAGCAACTAGCTCAACCTATCCTCTTCATCAAGAGATAAACTGGCCATTTAGGCCTATGTTGCATAATATAGCGACCGCCTCATCTTCATATTCTCCGTCGTCCTCTTCTTCTTCTTTGATGCCATTGGGGTCCTATTTTTCACGTCCGTTTCAAGTAAATAGTGGCATGGATGTTGCAGGACCGAGTTCCGACTTTAGAGTAATCGATCCTCCAAGAAGACCCCATTCTGGCATTTGGTTTTTGCTACAAGCGTCTCAAAATCAGTAAGTGCACAAGAAAAAAAAAAAGAGTAGACAAACGAAGAAGCACATAGAAAGATTAGCCCCGCCATTTTGTTTTTGTTTTCATCTTTTGTTTACTTAATTTCATTTTAAAATATTTTTTACATCCAATTAGCTGCTTTGTAATGATTTGTTTTTCATGTCTAAATGCAGAACGAAAGAACCCTTCTTGCCTCAAATATCCAAGAGCTACCTGAGAATCAAGTAACATATCTTCTCTCCTTGTTGTTTTTTTTTTTTTTTTTTTGGGGGGGTGGGGGGGGGGGGGGGGGGGTTAATAAAGTTTAATATATTAATGGAATTGAAGAATCTTTTTTGTTCTGAGACTTAGCTATTTCGTTTTTCTTTCGATATCTGAAACCTTAGGGATGGAAGGATGACAGTTCGGTTATTAATGAAGTATCTGGTTAACAAGCTGGGACTGGATAGCGAATCAGAGGTATTTAAAACCATTATTACATTTGTTTTTCTATTCCAATCAATACATAAAAAGAAGTAGTTGATTGTACTGTTCTTCCTACCTTATTTTACACATCTCACTTCCTGAAGATTGGAAAATCACAGACAAATAGAAGAACCAGAAATAGGGAACAACCCTATCTTTCCAAATTACTAGTTTTAATTGCACGAAAATGGACAAAGGTGGTGTTAGAGACATGACAGAAACAGCAGAACTAGATGCGTTTCTCTAGCGGTATATATTGTGTTTGATAACTTGATATTTAGGTGAGAAGTATATTTCTAGGTAGCCAACTTCTCTTTTTGTATCATTAGGCCATAATCTATTCTTGCAATGATGGTCTAAGAACAAAAATGTTTGTCTAAACTAGGTATTGAGTCTTCTAAACTGGTCATCAATTTGAAGTTTAGTTAGTTATAAATGTTTTCATTGACAAGATTAAATAAGAGGTGTAGGGTTTAAGTGTATTACTTTGGAGATAATGTAGACCTGCCACCTTCTTTCACATGACCCCCAAAATAAATTGAAATGAGTAGCCTTTCATCCTTCACAAATGGGTTTACTGTTTTAGACCATAACACTTAAGAAAGTAACGTCTCAATGATCCGGCATAAATAATGCATACAACAATAAGAGAAAGCACAAACAGGCATAAAGTGAAGTAAAGCACTAAAGCGCGCATACATACATCTAAGCAGCTGGTGGGATGGGTTAAAATGCAAATCCTTGGAGAAGAAACCAAAGCCACTAGTTTTCTCGCTGTTTGACTTCTTTCCTGCCTGTTTTAAGATAACTGGATGTTGATACAAGTATTGCTAGGGAAGTCCGTATTTTTCTTGGTACATTAGACATAAACAAGGGTTAGTCTTGATTATCTCTAAGAATTGATATCATAGAGGATTTGTCTTGATTATCTCTATTGATAATTAATGATATTCGTATAAGGAAACTCTGATTGTGCTAGGTTGCCCTATTTGGAATAGGACTATTGATAGACATCTGATACTTATCTTATGAATTATTATATATAGAAATTAAATTTTCCATCGTGCAACAAAGAAAACTGCAATAGAAATGCGTTACTGTGTGTGTGTATATATATATCAAGAATTATCAGTTAGTATATGTAGGAGGAGACATGTTCTAATATATAGAGTTTGGATTTCCTATTGTGTGTTTATCACAAAAATTAAAAAGAACAAGAAAACAGATCATATTCTCGCTACACTGCAAATCGAATTTATTAATTATAACAGTAATCATAGGCAGCGTTCTGAAACACAGGACTAATATAGTTTTATTTAGTCAGTCTTTGGGGTTTCCCCCTAATTTCTTGCACTAAATGAACTCCTACAAATAACTTTACCTTCTATTCGTCCATTGGAGATTGAACTTCAGCCTCAAAAAGTTGTTGTCTTTTAAACTGATTTAAAAAGAAATTCTTAAAATCATCTATTTTTGAATTATAATAAGATCATTATATTTTTCTATTTAATATTAATCCTAGTATAAACACTATTTATTTTCTTTAACATGCATGGCATTGTTAAGAAACGATCGATCTGGTTCTATCATCATGTGTACATCATAATTCACGTGCATTGTCTATGGAATAATTGTATACACATAGAAAGGTGTATGAGGTCTTGGAAGGATGCAGATAATGGATGTATCAAAGTACTGGACAATAGATTAACTTTGTATTTTGTCATTATTAGGGGCTACGCTGTTATATACAATATATATATATAATATAATCCATGCAAGAGATGGCTTTGATTATCAGATTCAGTGCATGCGCAATTGTGTGTCCATCATTTATACAACGCTTCTCATGCACACTTCATCGAATACCCACTAGCTAGCTATATCCTTCATTATTGTTATTAACATAATTAAACTAAAGTCCCTTATAAGATAGTAATTGAGAGCTCTCTATTTTTATGATTATTATCAATCGAGTATTGCTATGAAAAACATTCAGACTCGAGTTTTAATTAATTGCTTGAAATTCAGATTTCCTGATCTCTAAGATATAATTAGTAAAATACTTTTTACTGCATCAAAAACACTTGAAGCTTTCTTGAATCATATATATATATATAGATAATGAATCGACTAATTCACTTCAGGTCTTTTTAAAAGAGGGAAAATTCAGAAACCAGAAAAGATGCAAATTCATATTTGTACATGGTGCCTATATATATATATATATATATATATGGCCACGGCTTGAGGGGGAGGAGAGTGTCCTTAGCGTATAAAAGGAGGGATTGTTGATTTATAAAGTGCCAATTTTCGTATGCAAATTTAGGGATTTAACACAGGCTTGCAGAATTATGTCCATAGACTGAATATTCTCTCCTTAAGTCTCTCAGTGTGAGATGAACCTGTGGTCTTATTGTTTCTTATTATCCCTTCTGATTCATTGGAAAATCATCGTCTTCCATTGTGCAGTACTGCAATAATATTGTGTGAAAACTTTTTCTAGAGCACAAAATGACAGCCATATTTTTAGGGACAAGCACCATACGTACTGATAAACCATTGAAAGATTTTGATATTAGGGTTCAAAGTCGTACAAAAGAAAAGCAACTGAAATAAATCCTTATGCAGATCATTACAGCCAATGAAGTTAAAAAAAAATTCGAATCGCTGAGTTATTTTTAGGGAACACTATGTGTTTTCATTTATATGAAAGCAGAAGGCTTTTGTACATCGTATTGAACAAAACTAAAAATTTAAATGACAATAGTTGTGATGCTTTAGGATGTAATATATAGCTACTTAAGCTGTAGTTTTGGCCATTTTTTTCTTCTTTTTCTAGTTTATAGTTTCTACTCTTTAATTAGGTTATTTGAGTTTTCTAGACAAGTGATGTATATCACTATGGTGCTTATACATGTCTTTTGTGGCTGACGGGAAAAATTAAAATCACTGTACGCATGCCTATATGCTTTCACTACGTAGCACCTACTCACTACTCATGAGTGTTCCATATAACTGAAGTAAAGAAAAACTATAAAAAAACTCTAATTCATAACCGAAAACATTTAGTTATAGAACTTGTCTTGTGCCAGTATTTTCTCAATCATATAGTAAAACCAACAAATTGAATTTAAGAAGTAGAGTCGTGAGGGTCAGTTAGTGTTCCTTGTTCTATTAAAAGCATGTGTATGTGTAGAGTAGGTCGTCCATTAGGCATGAAGAAACAGCACACAAATTCTTGCTCTGAAAATTTTTCCCAATTTGTATTATTGATGCAAATATTTTCATCTCATACCATTTCTTTTTTCCTTATTGATTGAAGACGATTAAAATAAAAGGCCAGTGCATGATTACTTGATCTAGAGCCATCCATTGTCCCTTGTCTTCTACGGCAAGCAATGCTTAGGTTTGTTTCTAGGGTGACAAACAAGAAAGAGAAGAGAATGCCAAGACAGCGAGCGTATCATTAAAAAACTCGAACTCAGACCTGGAAATATATATATATATATATATATATATATATATATATATATATATATATATATATGAACCACGTAGTGTTAGCTGATTTCGCCATAATCCTTGTCCTAGGTGGTTACTACATATAGCTTGTCTCTGTTGTCTTCGCTACCTACAACACACAAATATATATATTAACACTGGTATATTTTGGGCTTGTTAGGTTGTAACATGACATGCTCAACATTCCATCTTGTTTTAAAATAATTTAGTTCTTGCGTATAAGTTTGTAATTAGGTCAACCCTTGTAGGATGATTAATTTGGATCGTGTGAATATATATTAATTTCTGTTGCTGTCTTGCACTTCATGCCATGCCATGAAGTAAGGAGATATGCCGTTAACACAATATCCTATTTTATCAATCATGCCCAATTACATACCCAACAGCCAAAAACCGTCCGAACTCTTCTGTCTTTTTCCACTCTTGAAGCAGATTAAAAAGAAATTAAATAGCATACAATATCTGTTTTATATATTCTTACCTAAACTAAACGCATGTAATCACTGAACAATCATCCATGGCATAAACTATTGTAGTTAAGAAATTCAATGTTCTTCTTTGCTTTCATAGACTATAACTAGCTAGCACATTTCATGTTATACCATATTAGTTGTTATATATATATACACATAGGCTGCAGGTCAACTTAATTATGCCATTGATTTGACAATTTCTTATTGGTGTTGGATCCACCGCCAGGTGATTTTAATAAAACTTGTTTCATAAAGTTTCTTTTCTAGGAAGTAATTCGTTCATGCCGTCCAGAATATTACGCAAGACATCTTTAGAACAATGCATGCAACTAAGTACCCAATGATTAAAAACTTCTTAAGTAGGTGTGAAAGACGAGGTCGAACTTATAATTGCATTTGAGGAGAATAATGAGGCCTAGCTAGCTAGCTAATAAGCTTTAGCTTAATTCAAGGAATATGTCCTCAAATCAATTTATATATTATTAAAATGAGGTTTTTGTAATATTTTTAAATCTTGAATGATCATTATAATTTTATAATATCTGATCAAAGGTTATTGTAATTTACCATATTATCTATGAGAGTCTAGGTATATATTCAGTCTTTTCATATATTATAGTATATATTTTTGTAATGATTTCCCACAATCTAATGGCTGGAAATTTTTTATTTAAGAAGGACATGTGTGCAAGCAATAGTCGAGGAGGGTAGTAATCAATATGTAAGAAAGCCAAAAAGATGCCTTCATGTTGGGAAGGCTTCCTTCCTTTCTGAATATATATATATATAGCTAGCATTGACTTTAAGATATGTATAGGAGCATCATCAACTTAGATGTGGATTGTCTTGGCATATATAGTTGACACTTGAATATTATTATTAACATAAGAAAAAGAAAAAGAAAAAGAAAAAGAAAGGGAGATACTAAAACATCAAATGAAATCATATCGTAGGGCCTAAAAAATCACACGTGGACCATGTCATTATCGAACTCACCATCTCCAATCTGCATGCGTTATCTCTCCCTTTGGTCACGCTCTCCCTTCTCTCAGCTCAGCTTTTACCCTTAGGGTCCTCTCTTTTTCATTAGGGATTATTGTGCTTCAAAAGATCCCATGATCAAAAACACCTTAAGTGGTGCACTTTGATAGAAATATTAAACCCCATCTTCATCAACACCATCATCATCATCATCATCATCATCATCATCATCATCTACACCATCATCTCTCTCTAGCCAACCACAAAAAAGAAGAAGTCCACTAATAAAGAAAATCATAAGAACCCACCCATGTATCTAACGTCGGAGGAAAGCAATGCATGATCGAATAATCCACAGCAAAATTATTCCAAGTTGTTGAAAAACAACAAAAACAAACAAAGGGCATTAAAAGACAGATAAGCCTCCTCCACGAAAATGAATTCTGTATATATAGTTAGCTGGTGAAACCACGATGTGCATGCAAAATAATATATATATATATATATATATATATATATATATATATATATTACTTGATGGAAGAATATTGGCCTTGTTACATGTATATATGATTAATAGGTCGACTGAGCAACGTGAGGTAGACGTGCATGACATGAGATTGATGAATAGTTAGGTTCTGTAGTTTATTTTGCCGTGGTTTCCGGATCCATTACAAATTTTCTTTTTAGAATATGGTGACTGGTTAGATTATAAAATCTTTGATGCTACTGTATATTATTGTTATTATAATGATAATAATAAAATAAAGTCTAGGGGCTCATGATTTTGCCTTACGAGCAAAGACTAGGTGGGCCCCGTAATGATTAAACCCGGGCAGTTTTCGAGATCGTGGGTGAAGGGACGGGCAGCCCCAAAGGGTGGATTGTCATGGCTGACCGCTGACCGTAGTAGTTCTTGTTGCGCCATGGAATTTTATGGGTAAAGTAGACGTTACAGGGATATATATATACACATTATTATGGGGCTATGGGAAAGACGTAAGCTAGAGACAAAGCATGACTTCAAATACATTTTTTTTTTTTATGAATATCAAAAAAGAAAAGCTTCAACTTCAAAATTCAAATACATAATTATTTTTAAGTGTTTTTTTTTAAAATTATTTTTTTAAAATATTTTTGGATGATTTTGATATCTTAATATTATAAATATAAAAAATATATTATTTTAATATATTTTTAATAAAAAAATATTTTTTAAAATTATTACCCACCACAACACTAAATATGCACACACTAAGTCACCACTAAACTCTATTAAAAAGAGAAAAAAATATAACCATCTAGGTGGTGGTTCATAGTAAAAGCTTGGGATCAAGAGGTTTGTTTTCTCTGTGGTCTCAGGTTCGAGCCATGTGGTTGCTCATATAATGGCCACTGGAGATTTACATGATCGTTAATTTTAGGACCCGTGAAATTAGTCAAGAACACCCATATTAAACTAAAAAAAACAAAACAAAACAAAACGAAGTCACCAAATGCTAGCTTGCTTGCATCTATACTCGGATGCTCGCATCTTTCGTTACTTCCAAGTGAAACTTGGTGTTGCGCACCTAGCTAAATGCTTACAAAAGGGTTTTTACAAAATTAACTTAGAAATCGAGATGAGTGATTTCTAGCTAGCTAGACCAATCGGGGATTAGCATGGTCATGATGATGCTCTCCCTCGTCAGACAAGGAGAGAAGAGGAAATGGCGTCTTCCCGTTTTGACTACTTAATATGTGAAAGTAAGAATATAAAGAGGCGAGCAAGGATGTAAGTAGATGGGTTTTTCTTTTGGATTGTTCTTCTCTCGACTATTTAATACCTTTAAAAAAAAAACAATTGATGTAAGTGACCGGATGGATATTCTTCTAATATTTGCTTTCATGCTCATGTGTGTGATGCTTACAGTATTTGCTTTTCATGCTCACTTTTTTTTTTTTTTTTTTTTTTTGACGATTGTGGTTTGATAAAAGCAGATAGAGATAACCTGTAGAGGGCAACAGCTTGTACCTTTCTTGACGTTGCAGCATGTAAGGGATAACATATGGAGCCCAAGAGATGCACTCACCTTGCTTCCAGAATCCTCAACCACAGATCATGTCATGGTGCTGCACTATGGTAGAAGTGCTTAAAAGTCCCCAAACATTTCTCATTATTTATTTCTCACTTGTACCCTTGTTAAGTTATCATACACTCGTTTCTTCCATTTCTTTTCTTTTATTTTTTCGGCTTTTAGGCTCTGTTATTTATTCTTGCCTTTTCTTTTCTAATTCACTTCTCTAATTGGAGAAAATAGTTTGGAATATCCCTCAGATGAGGTTTACCATTTCGGAGCAAATAATATGACCCAAAGTGTATTTCCAAGCTATGCCGCTTTATCCATATTTAATTATATTTGTTTTATTAACGAGCATCAACATCATCTGATTATGAACGACAACCTTTTTGCATGTTATAACAAAAGTTAAATAAAGCAAAGTTTTTATTATTTATCTTTTTATTGTTCATCAAATACATGTCATTGTGGATTAAAAAAATATAATAATATGGTTATTTTTATCAAAAAAATTTATTAAATATATAATTGAGAATGAGATTACTGTATCTTTTCTATGAGTTATATTTGACATTAAAAAAATAATTCAGAACAGAATAATCTGATTAAATTTTTTGAAGTCTAGCACTAAAAAATGACATGGCTGCCGCATTGACATCAGGCATGTTTGTCAGACTGTTAATTAAGCACCGTGATCCGTCAGCATTCCAATGAAGCGCCGGGCTTCCGTATCCAAATGCCAGGCATCAAGGGCTGTGAACTCATCATACTCGAGTAAAAATTACAAGGATTTGAAATACGCAAAGATGGTCTGAAAGCCAGAGAACCACCCCTCCCTAATCAAGCAATCCTCCACGCCATTGCCCCCCAAATAAATTCTTCCCAGGGCATCCTGTTTTAAAGTTAATTGCATTAATCAAACTCATCCGTAACCACAAACTTTTTTATGCCTACACAGAACAATTCAACGTACAATCGACAACTCCTCTGCCATGCAACAGGTAGCAGTGAACGCCCACAAGAGCATAGCAAGGAGGCAACTTGTTTGAAAAACCTGAGCAAATCCATGACCTACGCACACATGTAATCCTGCAAGGAGCACATACATTTTAAGATTTGTTTATCTTGGGGATTAAGATTATCACAGGTTCGGGACACAAATGCAATCATCTTAATTGTTATTTTGAAATAATGTAATTAAACAGCTAGAATTGAAAACAATTAAACAATAGAACACATCGCAAAGAAAGAGAAGCAAAGGCATATGCTGATATGCGCTGCCAGAACTTCAGTAGCATCCCCCAAAAATATTGCAAACGTCAGTGTCAAACTGTAAACAATACATGTAAAAACCATGTCAAAGAACATTAAAGCAAGAAGTCCACAGCTCCAATTAGGTTCTGCATTCCTCGTGTTTGATATTATTCCCGCATTATATACACAGAACTGCTACTCAGCTCTTCCAAATCATTTAGATCATGTGTTACAGAGGCAAGTCTTGAATATTGCAGAAATCTTCATAGTTCACTAGTTCATCACTTGCTTCATTCTTTAAACTCTAATATTCCACCAATCAGACATTCTTCAGAACTACATATCCACATTGGCAACTTATTACAAACCTTCAACTTCAAATCAATGTACAATGTTCAGAAAAGCCAAAGGACTGCTTACAGTTTAAGCCAAATACACCAAAAATAGCATTGCAGAATGAAATGAATGCGCGATTAATTTCCCCGATGCACAAATTTCTTCAAGAGGGACAACACTTCAGCAGTTGACCCCTTCATCATTTATGAAAAGGGCATGATCTGCACTGCCCAGAATCAACATATAACAAGCAGGGACCTTACAATCTTTAGCATGCTGTTCTAGTGAGAGGAAAAGGACAAGAGACAAACCCCCACAAGATAAGATGCATGAAAGGAAATCCATTCATTATAACATTTAACCAAACTACAGAGGCAATATGTGCAATTATTAGAAAACTTATAATAATGACAGAATAAGGGAAGAAAGCTACTAAAACCTTATTAAACTTGAGAAACGAACCCATAAAAAGAATGGAAAACTTGCTACGGCTTCATCAAGTTGAAATTTAAGATTGAAAGTACTTCAATCTTAAGATAGGTTTATGATAGGTAGACCCAAATTATAGATGGATCGGCACGTGCAATTAGTACCTTAAGATAGAATAAAAGGTTTCTTACTTTAGCACTCACATACAAGGAATAGTCGATTACAGCACACTGTTTCCAGCAATGGGTAGCAATAATTCCATCTAACATCAAAGATCAGTTCCAGAAGGAACTATCATTCCAGAAGAGGGCAAACACGACACATTTATGATGTATGTCCTTTCTGTGTGCAATGCATGGGGTTCTTCATTCAGAACTGATTCTTAACTACTTCCCATACCACAAGCCAGCACATTATTTATTAGGAGTCCATTTGGCATGACTTTTACAAATTGAATTAAGTTGCTTTTGACTTTTGACTCAAAGAAAAGTCACAATTATGTTTGCTAAAAAATAACTTCAATAACAAAAAATTCTTAAAAATTCGAGTCAAGATTTTGCTTTATCAAAAGTTAAACTTTGTAACCTTCAACTTTTTGATTCTATGTTTTGCCATCTCCATTATTCAAAGAAATTGCTTTGTGTTTTGAAAAAACATACTTCTATCTTGAATTATTTGTATCACAAGTATTCTACAAAGAAGATAAACTAATGAGAAGATATTGTCCCGGTACCATTCTACCTTGTCAAGACGACACCAAACCTTGAGCTGTTCATTAGCTGAAGTGTAACTCATGAAAGAGAGCTAACAATTGAGGTATAACTATTGACTTAAGAAAGACACAGACAAATAATTTTATCCTAAAATGTTCTTGCAAGCCCATGAGTTGTCTCAAACACGAGATGGCAGTTTTACTTCTCTAAGACAAATTATATTGGATCAACAACAGATTCATCCTACATGACATAAACAAGGCACAATCAACCCTATTGCTCAGATAAAAGTGGCAGTAGATTCAGAAATTTGTTAAATTAAAAATTTCCTTAAGCAAGAGGATCATCCCAACACCAGAATAATGTTTCAACAGAACAGAAAAATTGGCTGACTGGTCAACATGTATGACATGTGCCAAAGCAGAACGCAGTACAAACATGATCATGATGCACCATCATTCTGGACTTAAACTAGAAAATGAGACAATGAAGCCAAAGTGATAGATAAAAAAGAGATGTCAGCCTGTCACAGTGAACAGGGTGAATACTCGGTGTAAATGACAAATCCAAACAAATTCCAGACCCTGATTCCTATTATGGTTTCGTACAAGAAAGAGGCTTGGCATCAGTGTGCTTAAGTTTTGAGAGAGCAAAGACATAAATGTTAAAGGGGGAGGGGGTGAGAAAGAGATGAGTGTGAGTAAGCAGATTATTTGGAAATTTGCAGCCACTCACGAATCATGAATTCACCCAATGAGAGAGACGGTGTCCAGTTTCAAGAATCACATGACTATGCTACTATTGTCCAGTTTCAAGAATCACAAGACTATGATACTATTCAAGCTAGTACTTGGCTTTATCAAACTCATCTTAAGCCCTAAACTTTTATGCTTATGTGTGGTTGACATGAAGAAGGTGCCATCAAAGTAGTAGCAGAGTTGATCAGTGATAGCAACAAAGCATACAAAAGTTTAACCTTGGTGACAGAGGACCAGTATTGTAAGTCAAATGACACAATCGCATAACCTTCATAACAAAAAAATTTACCGCTCAAACACAAGCATTATGTCAAGAAAATAAATAGCAACCAATCAACTCAATCTCCAAACAAAGAAAGATATAGTTATTAATATTTAAACCAACTCCACCACAAACAGACAGTGAAACTATTCAAACCAACTCCACAAATAGACAGTGAAACTATTCGGCAATAACTATATCAAGAAAGTATATCATGTAGAAAGGCAAGACAGATGACATTGCTAAGAAAGAAATATCTTGAAATATGAGCAACATGTACCTGTCCAATATTAACCCGAATGGATTTTGAAATGACAAATACTATCAAACATGTCAAATTGCAAGATTAAAGAAAAGGGAACATCGCAAGCAAGAAATCAATAACAAGAAACTACCAATTGATACCCAGACTATATCATCATTATTATTAGTCAAAAAAGATAGCTCAAACCATCTCAGGCATGCATTTTTATCTATTATCACAATTCATCCATGACCGAGGTTTTTTACTCAAAAAAGAAAGTTACACCAATTACTCTAAAAGATATAAACCAAAAAAAAAAGAGTTCAAAACTCACTGAAACCCCTTTCTAAGCTTCTGAATCGCGGAATACAGTTTCCTTCTCGAACCAACTGCATTTATTCCCATATCTTTCAAATCCTCCAATGTCAATAACGGCAACACTTGATCATCCACTTCATGTATCTCAAAAACAGGGGCGTATCGACTTAACCCTAACTCAATCAACCAAGTCCTCACGCCTTCCCATTTTCGCTCCGAATTATCATCATTCTCCATTTCTATTCCTTCATTTTCCCTACTCTCTGTAACCCTAACTCGACCAGAACCCGTGCCTGTTCTCCGATTCCCTTGCCAGAAATCTAAAGCAACATTTTCAACAGAATGAACCGGACTTTGATCTTTTAAAGGACTATCAGAATCAAGATCGAATTCCCGAACAAACCCTTCCTCTCCATTTGAATTCTCCAAATTAGTATCTCCTTCATCGATTCTAGAATTCGATGAAATCCAATTCGATCTCACTCTCTTCGTTGTACCTCTCTTCGCTTTCCTTCCATGACCGAACTCGAGAAGATTTAGATCTCCGTTTTGATTATTGTTAGGGAGCTCGTGTTCTTCAATTTCGTTGCTGTTTCCGTTAACGAGATGGGTTAAAGAACGAGCTTTGATTGATTTTGAGGAGTCTTTAGGGATGCGCCACGTGTGGTGTTGCTGCAGCTGCTTTGTTGACCGTCGCACGTGCGTGTCATGTGCTGTTTGGTGATGGTGGTCCCCGATCTCACCGAGACGGACGCTTGGTCGACGTTGCCGTTTTAGTATTGGTGGTGGTGGCCCATGGTTTTCTGATTCAGCTAGGGCTAGAGCTGTTGTTGTTGCAGTTGTAGTGGGGTCTATGGCGGCGGATGCTGCGGTGGTGGTGGTGGCGGCGGCGGCGGTGATTGGGCCATCCGGTGGAAGTAACTCGGCGGCCATTTTTTTATGAGAGAGAAGATAGAGAGTGTAAGCCTGTCTGGACGGAAGTGCGCGTAGGATAAGGGTTTGGATAGGGGAATCTGGTGGTTTCAGAAGTATGGTGTGTTTGTATTCTGGACCGTTCGATGAGGTTTATTGTGAACTGTTGCTTCCTGACAGATGTTAAGGCCCATCTTGACGTTCTTTCGATTCTGGGCTGATAAATGCCAAGGCCTATATTTGTTCGGTTACCCCAAAATATGAACTCATTTTATATTTAATACCAAAGATTTTATATTTAATTATGAATCTCATATTATTCCCTTGATATATCTAAAAATTAGTGGATTTTAGTTTCTCTTAGTTTCTTAAAACAACATTTCATCTTAATTTTTTGAGTGTAAGTTTTCTCATCTAGTCTATAATTGTAATTTATTTTATATTACTATAATTGTAAATCATGACTAAATTTAAATGAAATTAGATTGTAGGAGTAGAATATATAGTTCTTCATATTGTAAATCTTTTTTTTAATAATTTTACAATAATCATTACAGTAATGAGATGCTCTAAACCTTTGCTAAAAATTATAGCAATTAATAAAAATAAAAATTATATCATAATAACTCTTTAATTTAAGAAAAAATACTTAGGCAAAAGAACTTGAAATAATATAAGTTATAAGAGAGGTTATTAATTCCCTCATCTCTTCACCGTACCACACAAATTTTATGTCAGTTTACATTCTGGTACTTTACTTCACTTTAAACTAAAATTTCATCTCTTAATGCTCTAAAAACACCTGTAAATTATCTTTCAAAAACCCTACTTATCATTGTTTTATTTATAAAAATAATCTTGTGTCCTCCATTTGCTAGCAGAGCAATACAAACATTTATCCTTAGCTTCAATCAATAACCAAGATCTATTCTCAAACATCAATGATTTAAGATAATCCAGCTCATAAGATCTATATCCGCTTCTACTTTGTATTATAAAATAGCTCGAAAACCCTAACCCTAACCCAAGCAGCTGGAGGGGAGGGAGATCAACACTGCCATGAACATTAGATTATTCTTCTTTGTCTTATAATATATATATATATATATATAGCTCAAAAACCCAACCGGTAGCTGATCATCACGGTGGTGACTGGTTTTTGAAGAGAAGCAGAAACATTCCTCAGCAACTCAGCCACTTCTGACCACCACCAGCAGATTTTTTCTTCTCAATCACGCCAGAAGAGGTTGTGCACCTCATTCCAACAGCAGCATAACAATTTCAACCGTGAGCATGAAGCCAGGGTCTCTTCTCAGCACTGTGAACAGTTCCTCAACAGTAGCAGCATTAGTGGTTGTCCTCCCAGCCAATAGCAACATCTCCTTCCTCAGTAGATCAAAAACCCAACCGGTCAACCAGTTACCAATAGAATTCCAATCGGTCGAACGGTAGCAGCAAAGTTCTCCTGAGCAGCAGCAACATCTCGCGGACAACAAAGATGAAAAAATCTCAACAATACTCTGGCAAGTTGGTTCCAACACCAGACCGACGCCATCAACTCCAGCAACTCAAGGCCAGGTAAGGTTTCTCTCCTACTTCCTCAAGTTATAATAGGTACTGTGGATTGATATGAGAATAAAGCTTGTAACTAAAAAGGCATGCTGTGTGTGTAGTTTTTGCGTAAAGCAATATAAATTATAAGCAAAAGTTATATGTTTCACTTAAATCCAACAAGAGTCGTTTTTTTATTAGAACCGCTTTTTTTTATTGATTAATTTCTTTACGGGCCATGCTCATTAGTTTGGCACGAGATTACATACTCGCATCCGGCCGTAAATTTATAAAACAAATATATTTAATAGTATTATAATTATAAATCATCACTAAATAAAGTAATGAAAATTAAAGGCATGATAGAGTAAATATTTCATGACGGGAAAAAAAATTGTGTTGGTGATAAAAAATTTAGAGACTAAACAAAATGATTTGTAGCAATCTACAGTGTTTTGTGAGGAAAAATACAGTACTTTCATCACATGATTTAGCTTTTCATTTAATAAAAATTAAAGGCATGATAGAGTAAATATTTCATGACGGGAAAAAAAATTGTGTTGGTGATAAAAAATTTAGAGACTAAACAAAATGATTTGTAGCAATCTACAGTGTTTTGTGAGGAAAAATACAGTACTTTCATCACATGATTTAGCTTTTCATTTAATAAAAAAAATTACAAAGCTAAATTCTCTACCAACTTAATATTAAAAAAAAACCAACAAAAATAATTTTGAAAGGAGAAAAAATCATGAGAAAAAACGTTGTAGCAATTGACAATGTTCTATGAGGAAAACTATAACGTTTTTCCCAATAAAATAAAATAAAAAACCATTTAGAGAAGTATTGTAGCAATTCACATTGTTTTATGAGGAAAAACCATAACGCTTTCCTCATATGATTTAGCTTTATTGTAATTATAATTCTTAACCAACTCAATATTCAAAAAAAAATCAACAAAGATAATTTTGAAAAAAATCATAAAAAAATCACATGGGAAAACACTGCAACAATTTACAGTGATTAACAACGTGAATTAACATTCGTTTGAAGCCTCTCAATGTTTGGAGGGAATATCATCTCAAGTTTGCATAGTGTCTCGACGATATTCGTTTGAAGCCTCTCAATATGATTAACATTCAACTTGCTGGAGCATATATCTCTGAAGAAATGACTAATCTCCGTGAGTGCATCCCATATTCCCTTTGGCAACAAATCACGAAAAGCTAATGGGATGAGTGTTTGCATAAACACGTGGCAGTTATGACAATTCATTCCATACAATCTGCAGTCCTCTATATTAACCAGCCTTGATATGTTCGATGCATGTTCATCCAGAAAACACAGACTCTTAAGCCATTTATAGACTAGCAGTGCGTTTTTCTCTAACACAAAGTTTGCTCTTGGTTTTGCGACCCGTGAGTCATCATAAACCAACTCCATATTTTTACGGTTACAGTATAAAGCTATATCCAATCTAGCCTTGATGTTGTCCTTTGTCTTCCCCTTCATATCCATGACGGTGTTGAAAATATTCTCAAACATGTTCTTTTCAATGTGCATGACGTCAAGGTTATGGCGGATCATATTGGTCTTCCAATAAGGAAGCTCCCAAAAGATACTTCGCTTTACCCAATTATGGGTCAAACCAAAACCAGAAAACTTTTCTTACCTGATTGAAGGCCAAACACAATGTCACCGTACTCTGAGACAACATCATGCAATTCTTCACCAGAAAGACGCGAGGATGCAACATCTTTTTCAACTCTACCAACAAAGAAATCTTTTCTGCTCTTTCTATACCTGTGATTAAGTGGCAAGAAGCGATGATGACAGTAAAAAAAAGAAGCTTTACCTCCATTTGCTAGCGTGAATGCCTTGTTGTTTTCCATGCAGTATGGACATGCGAGTTTTCCATGCGTGCTCCAACCAGAAAGCATTCCATAAGCTGGAAAGTCATTGATAGTCCACATCAAAGTCACCTTCATAAGGAAATTTTATATCCTCAATATATCATAAGTCAGAGCTCCGGAGGACCACAACTGCGCCAACTCATCAAACAACGGTCGAAGACAAACATCTATATTCCGCCCTGGGCTGCTTGGACCGGGTATGACAGTAGATAAAAACATGAACTCCGGCCTCATACACATTCCCAGTGGCAAGTTATAAACTGTGAGTATGACCGGCCAACAAGAATAAGGAGCAGCAAATGACCCAAATGGGTTGAATCCGTTTGTACACAACCCAAAACGCACATTCCTTAATTCAGCTGAAAAGTGAGGATGAACACTGTTAAAGCGTTTCCACGCTTCGCCGTCAGAAGGATGAACCATCACTCCATCAACCGCATGGTGTGCTTGGTGCCATGTCATGTGCTCAGCAGTCCTTGGTGACATGAATAACCTCTGCAGTCTAGGTATGATCGGGAAGTATCTAAGTCTTTTATATGCCACTAGAGTCTTTCCCCTGCCAGTTCTAGGTTTGTAACGGGAATGCCCGCATGTCATGCACTCGGTCATCTCAGCATTTTCAAGGTAGTATAACATGCAGAAGTTAGGGCACATGTCAATTTTTTGGTATCCTAAACCGAGGAGTTTCATCATGGACTTCGCAGCATAGAAGTTCTCTTTCAGCCTGTTCCCTTCAGGTAAAATGCTTTTTGCCCATTCAATAATCTTGTCATACCCGGCCTTACTCAACCCGTGATCTAACTTGATGGTGAACACCTGTGCTACGGCCGATAATATACTGTGGTTCGTGCAGCCATCCCATAATGGTTCGTCAGAATCTTTCAACAAATCAAAAAACCTAGCTGCATCTGCATTAGGTTCTTCTTCTACGATTGGACATTAACTGCCATTACCTTTATTCATTCTCATTGCATCCATAACCATATTTCTGTAAGGATTAGTGTTGTCATTTGCCGCTTCATGCACGTTGCTAGCACTAGAAGTAGACCCAACCACCGTTTCTTTCATTGTCCTCTTACTACCAAATACTTCTCCATGTGCATACCAACACTGGTAATTCTCTATAAACCCTTTATGTAGAAGATGCATCATTACAACATCTTGATGCAGATACTTTTTATTTTCACACTTCCTGCATGGACACCTAATACCGCCTCCAGTAAAATTTCTGGGAATAGATGTTGTGAAATTGATAAAACCCTGAACCCCGTTACAATAATCCATCCTCCGCAATCCTTGGGGTGAATCCCGATACATCTATGAACAATCATCTATGACTTATATCGAACCTCTATAAAATTATGATGACATCATGTATTAATTAACTAAGTTAGGTAAATAAACTTGCAAAAATATTACTTTACCTCGAGATTATCCAACAAACCAATCACAACTTCTCATAAATATTAAATATTCATTATCATTTATCAACGTCCATATGAATTAAAATATATAAATTTACAGAAATTACCACTCTACAATACCATTGATAAAACTTTAAACAGACCCATTAAGCAAGCTATTAATTATTTCAAAATAGCATATGTAGTTCGGTAGTTTCATAAAGTTTTAACAATTTACAAACAAATACAATCTTACAAAATCTAAAACAAACCATAACAGGTATAAAATTATACATTCATATACAACAAGTTTGTTTGAGAAATAACAATAAAACATGTACATCTACTAACAAAATACATATACTAAAAAAACAATAAAATTGACATTTAATTAAATGTTAAAATTTAAAAAGATAGAATTACTTACAAAAATTGATAAAATCCATCGGTAAATCAGAACACGGATGCTGTGACCATAAAAATTCAAGAAATATAACTTGTTGTGCTGATATGAGGAAGATTTTTTTTTGGGGGGGGGCTGGTTGTTTGCAAATGAGGAGAGTTGGGATTAGGAAGAAGAAGGAGAAATAGGGGAGGAGAGGTTCGGCAGAGCTATCATATATTAACTTTTTCCGACGGTTTTACCAACGGACTGTCCGTCGTTGATTACGTCGGTGATTCTGACAGAAACATAGACACGTCACCGTACGGATCTACCATTTCAAATCCCCTGGTGAGTCCGTCGGCAATTTAAACGGCGAACCGGTCACGTCACTGTACGGACTGTCGTTTTGAATCCATCGATGATTCTGTCGGAAAAAATAACCCGCCAAAACCTCCACGTCAGCGAACCACCTTTTTTTTTAATTCCCAAACTTTTTTGTCCGTAATTCAGTCGGTAACTACCGACAAAAATTTTCCGTCGGTAGTTACCGACTAAATTACGGACAAAAAATGGGCCGTCGGTAGTTACCGACTGAATTACAGATAGAAAATTTTTCGTCGGTAATTTCGACCTCAAATTACCGACAGAAATATCCTGCCGGTATATTCGTTGGTATTTAGCGAATTTCTGGTAGTGTTTTATCTAGACTGAGATCAATTAGAGTTTTTAATAACCAAAATATTATATGGTGACTCTAATCTCATTTATTAAAAAAAAATAAGAAATTTTTTTTCTTTCCCCATCATTAAAAATCCTTATCAATGAGAATGATTGTCGTGATATTGTATACGTATGTGCAACACCTGTAGCGTAGCACGAGCCATTAAACTAATGGATACTACATATATTAGAACATGCATGGTTTAAATTGAATGTTTAATCATCAGTTTTTTTAATAGATATGAACCAAAAATTTTGAATGGTATCTAACACTATCAAAAAGTTCGAATTTATATCTTTTGATCTGAGTCATATACTAATATATTTATAAAAAACAAAAACCACAATCGGAAGTTTTGACCATTTTCCAGTATATTTTTAAAAAATTAAAAATTAAAGAGTAAAGTAATGGTCAAGGAAAAGAGTTACCAAAATAAATATAAAACTTTCATAAAAGTGGAATAAGAAAGATAGGAGATTAGTGATTGTGTGTAATCAACTCATTGGCTAAATAACATTATCACTAATAAATGTTTCTATCAATAATGACACTTTTCAAAAACAATTATTTTAAACATTCTACCATAACTTTCAAAGCAAAGTTATACATAGGGAATTCTGAATCTTAGAGGACCACATGATCTAAAACCAAAGAAATACAACGAAATATAACAAATTAACTTCCAAAATCACACGAACCAATTGAATTTGTATCACAACTCATGGAACACAATCTAGATAATGAGGAACTTGAAAATAAGAGGCATTTCTGCAGGTAATGTTTGACATCTGATATTCCACTAGAAAATAGCAAATTGGCTAATCCACGCTGCTAAACAATCTTTCATGCCCTTTAAGAGTTGCTGGTTTCCTGAAAAGTAGCCATCATCGAGATTAGGAACGTACTTAGTTTTTATGATTGTTTGCCTTACATTTGAGTAGCACTTAAAAAGTTGTTTGCTGTGGCTGCAACACTGAAGTGGGTGCATCTGATGTCCCAACGAAAGGAGAGAGCTGGGAGGATCCAGGTTCTAGATCGGACGGCAACTGAAGTTCCGAGCTAAATAGCTCCTGGAATTGGCACATTAATGAAGGTGTCAATTATACCATAGGAGAAGCTTTTAAATAACATGATTCAAAATTCAATGGCTTAATTTTAAATAGCATGGCAGATAAATATTTACCTGCCATGCTTGTGTATCCATATTGTACTTCACTTTAAAGTCATTAATGACCATTCCATTAACCAAAACAAGTTCTGCTTCAAGTGACTGGACAGTAAGAGAGTTAATGAGATAGGTAACTGGGGATGGTTAGATTTGAATGAAGAGGCCATTTTAAGCAGTGTCTTCGTTAATTCTTACCCCGACTCGATCCTTTAGAGACTGGACATATCTGATTATCTCATCCAGTATGAGAGCCTTGCCGGTTATCTGTTAGTTATATGACAACCCGTTAACATGTATAACTGAATAATCTCAATCACGGAATAAAATTTTCCTCGGACTCAGTATTAGCAGATGACAAGAAAGTGTATTTTTACCTGGTCGCATCCAGGAACCAGAGATTGCAAAAGCTTCATCTTCGCACTGATTCTCTCTCTTCTCACCTACAAAACCATGTTTCCCAAAAACAAGAAATAAAACAATTTGGCCGCTAATTCATGAAAAGCTAGCAGGTTCCATCAATCAGTGCTTTAATTAATTACCCTCTCAGCAAGGCTGTGACTGTCTGTTGCTTCACCCCTTCTTGCCCTGACGTGAACATAGCCGGTCGGATGCTCGAGAGGAGGAACTTTCTTCTGTCTTTTTGTGGGCCTTTCTCTCTCTAGATTTGTCGAGACGGAACTTTTTGGGCTTCGTTTCTCACGTTTGCTTTCTTTTTTTACCTGATCACATGCAGTACAATGAAATCCAATGATATTGTATCAATATCAATCATGTACTGTTCATGCAAACTAGTTATGTGTTGATTAGCAAGTAAACATTGAGACGAATACATTAATTCATTACTTAAAATTGAGTTAACAATATTTGGTATGTAATTCTTACATCTCAGTAATGTATATAATATATATGCCGTGCATAATTAGCATATTCCCTAAACCGCCATGCGTGTATTATACTCACCATTGAAGTGCAATATTCCAGCTGTAGCATTTCTCATAAAATTCTGTTCAATTTTTATGCCAACATGGTTTTAGTTAGGAAGCTTGGTATTGGGGATCATACGTACCTTTTTGGTTGGCAATGATTGCTTTCTTATTTGCCCCATTGTCGGGGTCATCACCTGAGTAACTTGATCCTCTTCACTGTAGTCAAGACCAACCACCATGGATGGTGAACTTGAATTATGATTTACAATCGCAGAAGAGTAGTTTATAGTACTAGTGAAATGGACTTTCTCACTGAAGTTCTCATCACCATGGATAGTTTCAAGGATTCTTTCAGCATGTAAAGTGCTCTCCTGGAGATATTCATGTATCAGATTTGGAGAAAAAATTGCTCCGCTTGCAATGGTTTCTTGCTCTAGCAGTAAACTAGACACGTCGTTTTCGGTGTTGGGATTGGGCTGAAACTCGTCATCAAGAAAAGCGAGATGCTGATGCTGGTAAGGAAAGGCTGCCATTTTGGAGTCTTCAAACTGAGCTAGATATATTGAGCAGTAATCAGATGGCTGGTGGTGGCAGGGAGGGGGGATGGACTGGTAGGCGTCGAGCAATTTAGAACCTAGCTATAAATAAATGCGAGGGGCAGAAAGACTGATGCAGATGTGGAAAACTCTCTCTCTCTCTCTCTCTCTCTCTCTCTATATATATATATATATATATATATATATATATATATATATATTATTTTTTAATATTAAAGAACCATATCCATCAGTTATTTCATAGATATTATAAAAAATTTCTATAAAATAATAAATTTTATTAAATATAAGTCAAAATTAAAATCTCTTTAATTATAATGTGGAGTTATCTATATATTATGATTTAGAATGTTGTTACCTAATTTTTTAATCATGTTTTAGATAAAATTTCAGAAAAAATTAAAAATAGTAAAATAACAACAAAAACCCTCAAAAATTGCATTTTGATATATTTATATTATTTTTAGCATTTTTAATATTATATCAAAAAAATTTAAATTTTTAAATGTATTTTGAACGCAATCAATTTTTAACGTGTTAATTTATAATTACTGATTCTTTTTGTTTAGTCGGTATTGATATTGTTTCCTTTTAAAAATAAAAAAAAAAAAAATTTACAAATAAAAAAGAAAAAGAAAAGAAAAGGAAAGGTGAGGGAATAGTTTGAAAACTAACAAAACTTTTCCTATAAATATCATGCTACAGTGAAAAATTTACTCACGGGGGGAGAGGGCAGAAAAATTTAGAGGCTGGGGTGGCGGAGGAAAGTTAACAAGGGGGGGAAACAAAAGAAAAAACCCTAACCTAAATTTATCTACAGACAAGCCGCCGCCCCCTTTCAGCTTTGAGTTTGGTTTAGTCCAGAACCAGTACAAGCTTGCTCTCCATCTTCCCTGCAAAAAGGAGAGAACCCCACAGAAATACAGTCCCTTCTCCTCCAAAAAAAAAGGGCCCCCCTCCCCTTTGATTTTCTTCTTCCTGAGCCGCCGGATACCAGCCTCCAGCCCCCTGATTCTGCTCTCGGTGATCCCCACTTCCCTTAGCCAAAAACCAACCAAAAACCGGCCCTGATTTCCCATTTCTTCTTCTCCATTAGCGACCGAACCAGGTCCCCCTTTTGATTCGGCCTCCAATAGCAGCGGCCAAAACAACAGCCACAACAGCGCTGCCATCACTGGAGACCCAGCAGCCTGCAGACCGCTGTTCCCCCCTTTTCCTTTGAGGCCAGGAACCAGAGAAACCAGAGAGCACCGGACAGGCCTCCCTCTCCCTCGGCCACAACCTCCATTCTCCTTCTCTGTAATCCAGCCCCCACAGACCCACAAGACAGCCCCTTCATCTCCCCGCAGATTGGCCTCCACAGAAGCCAGCCACCGCCTCCAGCGAGCTCGACCGTTGCCCACAATCCATCATCGGCGCCGACTGGTCTCCGCCGAAACCAACCCGGAGCAGCCCGAACACAGCGGCCACCCACACACGGGTGAACTCACAGATCGTCCCCTTCCTCATCAACCGACCCTTCTTCATTGGTTCAACCCCATGTAGCATATCTGGACCGCGAGCCAACTGCCGGATCTGCCACCAGCAGAGGGGAACGAACCGGGAGGAAGAAAGAAGACAGAGAACGGTCTGATCTGAAGGAAGGAAACGGTTAAAGCCCATTACTGTTTGTGCGTTTTCTTTTTGTTACAGGCGACAGATTTCCTCACCGCCGGCTGGAAAAGGAAGAGGGGAGGCGGCTGCTACAGCCCCCTGTTTCCCGGTTGTGTTTCGCGGCGGCGAGTGAACCCACGCGCCGTCAGAGGCGGTGGCGGGTGGAAAAGACGCGCTGCCACTGTTCAGGCGACCCAAAGGCTTCACAGCGCTGTTCCTGTGACTTGGAGCTTCCGGCACTGTTCATGATTTCAGTTTAGGACCTTTTTATGTAAATTTTAATTGTTTAATGTGTTATTTGGGTTGTTTTCAACATTGATTATTTTGTAATATTTAGTTATGGGTGTGTGTGAGTATATTACAGTAAAAATCAGTGATATGTGTGTGTATTTTTTATTTTTGTTATTGAATTATGAAAATCAGAAAGATAAAAAGAATTAAGTGTTTAATTTAAATATGGTTAAATATCTGAATGATAGTTTATTTCAGGTAGGATGTGTTAGTATTAATGTTTCTAGCTTGGCCCTACTATAGCCTATAATATGTTAATCCTTTTTCAATATTTTATGGGAATTAGTCTCTAGTAAAACTTCCAAAGTGGCATGAGTCTAGTCAAATTACCAGCATCTTGGATGATCTAGTCCAGAACTTTTCTCTGTCCAAATCTATATCTATATGGCAACTTTTAAAAAACTCAAATTAAGCAAGCAAACAAAAAATCACCAGCAAATGTCATGTGTGTGTGGCGTGTGACATAAAATATAAGTCGAAAAAGAATTAAATTTCTTTAATTATAATGTTAAGTAGTTATATATTATGATGTAGAAAGTTTTGGTTTTTTTTTTTCAGTTTTTGGATTCAAATACTAATATAATAGCAGTATTTAAAAAAATAAAAATTTTAAATTTATTAAATTTCTCTAAATGTACTATATTGATGCAAGGAATACCTCTTTGAAATCTTAATTAATGTATTGGCGGAGGGATTTATGATGTCTTTCATAAGTAAAACATGGGCTGTAATAACATGGTTATTGTCACGGGCTGCACGTGTATTGTTTGTCGATGATAGAGACTCTTTATCGTGTCTCTTGATAAGGTGTTGTGTTAGAAAAATTTTTAAATTTAATCATAAAATTATGATTAATGTTCAAAAGTCGACACCTAATATTATAGTCACTAGAAATCTATGGTCTGCAAGAATTTAGATAAGGGATTGGTTGTACGAGGGAAAAACGCGTCATCCCCAGGACACCCTATCTAAGGTAAGCTGCATTTTTGTTTGATTGTTTTTCTGAGTCGTGTTTATATTCGTTAGTCTTTTCTAAGGTTCAAGGTAAATCTCTCTTCATTGAGAAGTCTTTATCTTATCGAGTTAAATCCTAACCGTTTTAAAGTCTGAATTTTAATATCGCATTTATTTGCACCTTGTATTTTTAATACCTAAGAGTGTACTTTATCGTATAATTTTACACCCCACAAATATTAAAGTCTACATTTGGACCCTAAAAAAATTGAAAAAAGATTTTTGATATTTTAGTCAAGCCCTAATGGATGATCATAAACTAGTTATGATATCCATTTTGCATTTTAAAACATGAAAAAGATGCAAATTTTTTTTCATGAAGATATGCTTGGAAACATTTTAGAATTTGGTCGTATGCATGAAAATAATTTTTTTTTTTTGAAAGGGAAAATTAATTTAAATGTCTTTGAGATTTTTTTTGAAAATATTTTGAATTTTTTAAAAAAATATTTCAGAGAAAATCAGGTATTTTAATACCGGATTTGTATTTTACAGTGTAAATATACAACCTGATATTATGTAAATTTTGTAGAAAAATATTTGAGAAAATCACAAGTTTTTAAAATGATTTTTTGAAAATTTTTGGATTTTTTTGTTTTTTAAAATATTATTATTATTATTATATATTAAATATACATGGGCTGGGCCAGGCCAGCTGACTAGGCCAAACCCAGGAATGTTGAATTGGGTCGATCTCGGCCCAACAGATTTTTCCCTTCTTTTTGGGGTCGGGCCTAGTCCGGCCCAACGTCCACTGCATGAACAGTGGACGTGAATTATAATTCACGCCCACTGTTCACCATGTAAGCAGAGACAGTGGAGGCAGAGAAGAAGAAGAAGAAGAAGAAGAAAAGGAAGAAGAAGAAAAGGAAGAGAAGAAAGCTACCTGGCGCAGTGGCGGTCTGGTCGTGGAGGACGACGTACGGTGGTGAGGCCAGCGATTGGAGCTGGTTTCAGGTGGCAGAGCAGGAAGAAAAAAGAAGAAGAAAATCTGCAGGAGAGAGAGAGGGATCGGCGGTGTATGCTTTGTCGTTGGTGAGGAGTTCAGGCGACCACTAGTAGTGGAGACGATGACGAAACGATAGTGGTTGGAATGGTGGTGGCCGAAGGCCACGGTGAAGAGAGAAGGAGAGGAAAAGGAGAAAATTGCAAAAAAAAGGGAAAATGGCTGGTTTTTGGCCGAATTTGGACCCGATTGTTTCCTCTCTCAGGCCATGAAATCCACCTCTATTTATAAACGGTGGAAGAGGGCAATCTTATCTATATTGGGGAAAAATTATAGTTGATTCAGTTGGGAAGGATCCTAATCATTGGCTCAAAGTAGGCATCCTAAGTTGTCAAATCTACAGGAAAAGGCTGAATGAGTTGGCCTCTTTAGGCTGGCACCGGTGCCGGTGGGTTGTCATTCAACCTGAACAGGCCATATGGCGCTGTAGAGAAATTGTAGAAGGTCATTTACGTGCAAGATTTATCAATTTTTATGGACGTTAGATGCATTAAATGTACCTGCAAAATAGCCTCAATGAGTTGTCATTTCAAAGATTTAAAGAAGAAGATGAATAGTACCAAAGTTTTGTTTTTAGTCAAAGTTCATTTCAGTCCTCCCTCTTTAAATTTGATTTAATTGCACCCATAATTGACCCTATACTTTTGATTTAGTGCAATTTAACCCCTGCCAAACTTGAATTAGAACCTCGAATTTACGTGCCTATTGCGATTTGATCCTTGGTCTCGGATTTATGCAATTTAACCTCTAATTAACCATTAAACTCTTCAATTTCACCCCTATATTTCATGAATTAAGCCCCTATATTTTGGCGTATTTTGCAGAATGGTCATTGGCGGCGAATTTCTTTAATTTAGCCCCTAATTGACCTCAAAACTTTAATTTTCTTGCAATTTGGCCCCTAAGTTCAATTAATTAACTCAGTAAAAATAATATTTGGTCTCTTAAAATTTCAATCTTCTTAATTAAGCTTAAATTAGGCTCCCAAACTTAATTTTTCACCAATTAAGCCCCAAATAAAATTAATTTGACCCATTTAAAGTATAATTAAGTCCTTGCACTTAATGAAATCCTTTAATTGAACCCAAATTAATTCTTAAACACAATTAAAATTTAATTTGGCTCATGATTAAATTAAATTTGCCTATTAAAAATTTAATTATGTCCTTGGACTTAATTTTTATGCAAATTCGTCCAATAATCATTTAATTTGACCTTGAATTTGTATTGTTTTTCTATTTTTGGGTATAATAGAGTACAATTAGACCTTAAATTTCCTTCAAAATTGTAGTTGTATTCCCCAGCCTACTTTCTCCACTATTTAAGCCTTTATTTTATTTTTTTATTTTTATTTTGAAAAAATATATGATTTTTGGGGAATAATCCAGAATTGGGTTAGGAGATGAGGAATACAAATTTCTTAAGATGTCTAATGGATTAATATTGTCCCAATCTTATTATGTTGAGAAAATTCTCAACAAATTTTCTAAAAATAACAATAGTATTGTCAAAACACCAATTGATATAAATATATATTTGTCCAAGAATAGAGGTGAATGAATAAATCAATTGGAACATTCTTGAATAATTGGAAGCCTAATATATGTTATAAACTCTAAAAGTCCTGATATTGCTTACTCAATTAGTAAATTGAGTAGATTCACAAGTAATCCAAATATGGATCATTGAAGGACAATAAACGGGGTACTCAAGTATTTAGGATACACCTTAGACTATGAGTTATATTATAATGGTTACCTAGCAATATTATAAAGATATAGTGATTGGATATCCGACATTAAGAATTTGAAATCTACAAGTGGATATATCTTCACACTTGGTAGAGTAGCTGTATCATGAAAATCCTCTAAATAAATATGTATCACTAGATTAACAATAGAATCAAAGTTTATTGTTGTTGATAAAGTTAGAGAGGAAGTCAAATGAATTCAGAACTTCTTATAGGATACTTTATGTTAGCTAAAATCAGTGTTAGCTATTGTGTCCATTGCAAAAGTCAATTAACAAATGGAAAGGCACAAAGTAGTAAGTATAATAGAAAGTCTAGATATAGATATCGTAGATATAATATTGTTAAACACTTGCTCTTGAATGAAATTATTTTCATTGACTACATAAAGTCAAAGGAAAATATTATGGATCCGTTAACCAAAGGATGTTTATCGAGAAAGCTTGTGTATAATTCATCGAGGAGAATGGGCTTAAAGCCTTTAAAAGATTAAAGGGCGTTATGATGGTAATCATACCTAGTTAATTGGAGATCCTAAGATATAGCTTCAAATGAAAAACTAAGTCATATAACATTTTTTATAGTACTAGAAACTTATTGTTTTTTAGTTATTACTATGATGAAATAAATGTTAGTTGTAGTGTAATAAAAAGCGAGTTGAGCTCTTAATTATTTTCATATTTTGGTACACTAAATGGAGTATAATAGGATGCTTTTAATGAAAGATCACCTATACGAGTGAGAAATATGATCGCTTCTTTGAAAATTTTGATAAATGCTAAATTTTCTCAAGCACTCATGAATCTAAGAATTGTCGAGGGCCAAAATGAACACAATAGTAAAAACCAAAGGAAATCTCTAAATAGAGAACTATATGAGTACTATTATCTTGATTTGGAAAAAAGACTGAATAGTTCAAGATATCATACACAATAGTAAAAACCAAAGGAAATCTCTAGATAGAGAACTATATGAGTACTATTATCTTGATTTAGAAAAAAGACTGAATAGTTCAAGACATCATGTTCATTATTCAACCTAGTAAATCCAATAGTATTTTATTAATGAATATTCAAAGCCGAAAGTTACCTATCTTGATGTAGTAATCTACCAAATCAGTGTCTCTCAACAAATCTTTGAGTTGTTCTCAAGCTGGTGAGATGATTTTCATTTAAATGAGGGATTATTAGAAATTTATTTGAATTAAACAAATAATGGGTGAATGAGAAATTAATATAAAAAAACCTTAGGTTTTCCTACTCAAAGAACCCTTGGTTTTTTTATTTAATTCTTAATTTATTGTGGCTAATTAAAGGTTGATAATGGTAAGAATTAATTATTCACCATTTTGCTTTCAAAATTCACTATATAAAAAAAAAAGATGAATGGAGTGTTTCTAATAGGAATTTTTCATATTTTTACACACTATTCCTCACCTCATATTTTAGTGTTTTCTTCTCATTTTATACTTTAGTTTTCCTCCCAAATATAGAGCTTAGATTCATATTATTAAGAGATATTTGAGTTTCATATTAATTAGTTCAAATACCTTAGTTTAGAAGTACATCTAGACTAAAATGGTGTTGTTTGAATCTTAAGAGACATATTGCATACATCTTAGTTGTACAAGTGAGGAACAATAAAGTTTTAATGACAAATGATTCATCCTTGACAACAATAAAATTAAGATTCATTAGTTTAAAGTGATTCAACAAGTAAGTATCATTCTTGTTTTAATTTAAACATATTTGTCATGAGTTTATAGGTTTAAATATATATAAACTCTAGTGTTTCCTAAGACTTATTTTATTTAACATGTCTTTGTAATGATAAACTATCAATATATACGAATTATTTTTTAACTATAATTTTGTTATAATAAATGAAATATATTTGCACACTTTTGCTTTAGACTTCAATTTATAATATTTAAAATGTCATGTTTTGTTTCGTGGATCATCTGATCGAATGTTATTTCTATTTTAATTCGTTGTCTCGCTCCATCGTAGATGGAGGTTAGATTCTGGAACATGACAAATATCCTTGTTAAAGCATTATCTTTTGCATTTAGTTTTTTTTTATCTTAAAAATCAAAGTAGTTATAATTTTTTTAAAACAATTTTAGTTTACAAAGCAGATGTGAACATTCCTGAAATAGGTCAGTCCCATTGTGATATTCAAAGAAGGCTACCATGATTGAATTCTTTCTTTCTTTCTTTCTTTCTTTCTTTTGAACAACGACCATGATTGAAACGAGTAATTAATGTCTCAAAAATATTTGGTTCCTGAGATCTTAGGAACTATAATTAGTAAATTTTATATAAACATGTCTGTCTACAAGGAAGTCCTGAATAAAAAGCGTACGTATATTCAAGCAACATAAGAGAATGGTGATTTTCCTCTACATGTGACTACAACTGTGCGGTGTCCAACCTTTCAAAAAGCGATCATAAAAAAACAAAAACTATGTTTGAAAGCCGAATATTTAAAGTAACATCACAAGCTTCCTCCGAAGCAACTCGAGTCAATCCATGGAATTGCTGACAAAATTCAGTGCAAGTAAATAGGCACCTCAAGCACATTTCTCGTTGCTAGGCATCTGACCAAACAAGATATTTGTTGCCAATAAAATATTTTTTATCAACTTAAAGTAATTTTTAGGATTTAACGTGTGAAGTGAAAACAATATTTTTGTCGATCAAACATGATATCACTCCAACAGAAACCGAACATTGAGCAAATCAACGGCAGGATTTTTAAATAAGGAAACCTAATAAACCACAAGGGTTTATGATGAATAAAAGCTAAGAAAATACCTGTTAAAGCGTTGTCTTTTGCATTCAGTTTTTTTATCTCAAAATTCATCAAAATATCAAAATAGTTATAAATTTTTTAAAACAATTTTAGTTTAGTAGGTATGAACTATCCTGAAATAGGTCAATCTATTCAAAGAAGGCTACCGAGATTGAATTCTTTCTTTCTTTTGAACAACGACGTCCCATGACTGAAACGAGCAATGTCTCAAAAACATTTGGTTCATGAGATATTAGGAACTATAAAATGAGGAGGGAAAAAAGTTTCAACATGTGAAAAATGTGCTGTCTCCGACTAGAATAGAAAAATTGAGAGGACCTGCTTCTTCTTTCTTCGTCAAGCCTCGTACTAAAACGTCCGCAAACTAAAATTTTATATTGTTGAGGCTACAATTAGTAATATTCTAGTTTAAACTTACTAATTATTATATCATGTCATTATTTTATATTTTATGTCATTATATTACTAATTATTATTAATATTCTAGCAATATAAAAAAGAAATAAACTTACTAATTATTATATCATGTCATTATTTTATATTTTATGTCATTATATTACTAATTATTAGTAATATTCTAGCAATATAAAAAAGAAAATTGTTTCCTCTTTTTTCATCCCTGTAGTAAAGAAAATTATTTCCCCTAGCAAGGTGATCGTGATTAATTACGGACATCACCTTTTTACCTAATATATTCGATGTGCTAACTACAAACTCACCGGTTATTAACCAACCAAATCTTGAACAGAGTCGTGAACTCGTTAATTAAGACTGCACCCTTCACTGTTAAACAAATTTTACATTTTAACATTGAATTGATATTAATTGAAAATTTAATTTTATAATTCATTTTTTATATAATTATTTTAATTTCATGATTAGAATTTAATTTTTTCAAGTTAATTCAAATTAAATCATGTCATTTTTTATTTTATTTTTATAATGTTATTTTGATTTTATGATCTGAGTCATGGGTTTAGCAAATTAACTTGAATGTTTTTTATGTTTTTTTAGTCTCATCCTTCAACATTGAATTGATTGGAAATTAAATTTTATAGTTTGTTTTGATTTTCTTTCTATAAGGTTATCTTGGTCTTATAATCCGAGTCGTGAATTTGATAGGTTAACTCGGGTCACTTTCACTACCAGAAAATTGATAAATACAAACGGAAACACGGATGAAATATTTCCATCGGTAAATTACAGTGAATTTTACCGCCGGAAATATTACGGTGGGGAAAAAAGAATTAAAACAAAGCCAAAAAATATTACAAACGGAATCACCGACGGAAATGTTAGAAATATTAATAATTAATTATCCGTCGGTAAAACCATCAGTAAAATACCCCAGACAATAAAATCCGTCATTTCACAACAGACGGACCTGTTCTTCTTTTTCTTTTTCTTTTTCTTTTTCTTCTTCTTCTTTCCCTTATGTAAAAAACATCAACATCCCTTTCTTTCTTTCTCTTCTCTTCTCTTCTCTCATCAACTCTTCTTCTTCTCCACTCTCATATATGTCTTCTTCCTTTTCTTTTCTTTGCTCTTCTCAAAAAAAATTTTAATTAACCTACTTTATAAATTTTTTTTTCTCTTCTCAACTTCATTCGCAACTACATTAAGGTAAGATTTTTCTTTTTTCTTTTTTTTGTGTTTTTTTCATTATATTTGTTATTTATTTTATTTTAAATTTTTTATATTCTTAATAATTGTATGAATGTTGTTGTAGGAATTTTTTTATATGAGATCAATGTTGTAGTTTTTTTATTTTTTTGTGTTGTTTATTTATTGAAAATTTTTTGAGTTGATTTTTTTCTTTTTTTTTCCAAGCAACTCAATTCTGAGTATTATGGAGTATTGATTTATATTAATTTAATTATTTTCTAGTTTTGTTAAATAGCTTTTTAAAAATATATTTTTAAATAATCACCGACGGAATTGCATACGGTATTTGTTTTTGTTATATGATAATTTTCCCGAGGGAAATACCAACGGAATGAAGCAAGAATTTTTTTTTTAGCATGCATTTTCCGTCTATAAAACCATCGGTTTTTTATTTTTTTTTTTTACCGACAGAATTAGTGACAGATGATGGAATTATCGATGAATATTATTCCGATGGACGTATTCTGTCGGTGAATTAGTCGGTAAAATTTTCACCGACGGAATGGTAATCTCACCACGACAGAAAAATTTCGTCAGTAAAACTATTAAATGTTATAGTGTTTTTTAGTTTCTTTTTTTAATTATTTTTTTTTAAATTTCATCTTTCAACATTAGGTTGATTGAAAATTAGACTTTACAATTTGTTTTGATTTGTTTTTTATGGGGTTATCATGGTCTCATAACTCGGGTCACGGATTTAACATGTTAACCTGAGTTGACTCAAGTCAATCTAATATGTTGTTATCTTAATATTATTAAAAAAAAATGTCACCTTAAAAAAGTTTTTTAAGTCAAATTATGTTTTTACATGTTATCTGAGTTGCTTTTGAACCCGCAAAATCAACCGGGTTATATCGAGTTAACCCCAATGCTATTTAAATTTTTTTTCACTAAAAAAACATTAGTAATATCTAAACTTTTTTTTAATATTCAAGAAATGTTTGACCCAACCCGAAGCATAGTACGGGTCAACAATATAGTTATGTGCCGAATCTCATGGGATCAAATCTACAATTTGATTGAAGACTACAAAGTATATTAAGGAAGCTAATCACCAAGGCAGAGATGACCAAGGCTAGATTTTCTTTGACCAATTTAGTCCCTTCATTTTGTTTTATAGAGCGGTGCTATGATTTTTGGAGTTGTTGGATCAACAAGGGTTTGCGTGCTGGATCATTATGAGTTTCTTTGACCAATTTAGTCCCTTCATTTTTGGAGTTGTTGGATGATTGTGAGTTTTTAGGAATTTTTCGGGGATGAAGAGTGATGGGAGAAATTCTTTTTATGTTGCTAACCTATACATAAAATAATAACATGGTATATTTAGGGGGTGTTTACGAGGGTAATAACAATTGTTTTTTTTAAGTATTTTTTTATTAAAAATATATTAAAATAATATTTTTTATTTTTAAAAAATTATTTTTAATATTAACACATCAAAATTATTTAAAAACATCAAAAAAATAAAAAAAATTTAAAATTTTTATAAAACACTTTTAAAATACAAAATTATCGAACCCAAGCTGTAATTACAGTTTCGACAATATAAAACTTATTTTATTTATTACAGTCAAAAGCCATTGGCCCCACGCATTTTCATAGGATCCTAGAAGGGCCCATTAGGAACGTAAATAACGCCTTCAAGAACGTAGGAAGGACGCCTGGAGCTAGCATGACGTCAGCAAGGTGGGCAAGAATAACGCTGGACGCCAAAAGACTAGTGATAATCCCAATTCTAATCGCTTTTTGTCCGTGTCTCCAGCAAGCTTCCTACATGCTTCGTATGAAATCTGGCTGGAATATTTGCATTGTATGCCCACGTGTCCAACGCGATTTGCCTGTGATAGAAGCTGGCTCCTATGATTAACTGCTTTGAAAAATTGGAGGGCGCAACAGAATTATCAAGCTACGGTAGTAAGCTTTTGACAAGAATGATACGGCTACCCTGGCATCATCTGGATTATTCCAAAACATGGGAAAAAAGCGTCATTTTAGTGTCTTTGAATATTTGCGTGATTCCAAAATGAATCCAGCCCAGGTGAGTCTTTGAATTAAAAGGACGAATTCTATGGCTCTTGTAAAGATTTCTTATGCTTGAATCATAAAAATTTCTAATATAGCTCAATGCTAGAGAAGAAATATATATACATATATATCGTGTGTGTATGCAGGTAGCTCAATGTGAGGGGGGGGGGGAGAGAGAATGCTAGATATATAGTTGGTGGTTTTTCATTTTTCTATTTGAAAAAATAAGAAAAAATGGGTTTTGAAAGATTTCAAAATTTACCTTTTCTCATATTTTGTATCTAATAAGCTTCTTTGATTCTCCTTTTTTTTTTTTTGAAGAGTTAGTTTCGATCTAAAACATGTTTGGTATTATGATAATAGTTATTTTTTAAAGTATTTTTTTTAAATACATATTTATTTTTTACATCAGCGTATCAAAACGATATGAAAAAACAAAATAAAAAATTTTAAGCAAAGAAAAAATAAATAAATAATTTTAAATTTTTCAAAAACACAAAAACAAATAAGATAAAAAATTTATCTTACCTTAAGTAATTACTCCCAATCTTTTTTTTTCACTCTACTCCATGTAATTTGATGTAATTTATACATATATAAATACCCATAAATCACCATGTAAAAGATTGAATTCCTTCTCATACCAAAAAAAACATTTTCTTTTCTCTTATTTCATGTATTTATCATCTTCATTTATTATCCCTATAATATACAACAAACAATCTTTTAGGGATATATATATATATATATATATATATATATATATATATATATATATATATATATATATATCAAATGATCATTTTATACTGCAAGGGCTACCAACCAAATCTTGTTCCAAACAATTAGCTATTACTAGATTGGTTCCACACTATGTCATTGGCTAATCAAGTTTTTCTTAACATACAAAAAGGATGTTTAAACAATATTAATGTTTTTTAAAAAATAAAAAAGATCTGAAATTCAGGTTACTCACTTGATTGGATTACATAAGCTCAATTAAATTAATAATATAATTAAAAAAAGCATTGAAAAAAGATAAAGTGGAAAAAATAGCAATTATTAAATATAAAAAAAATTGGCAATATCATACCCACAATAAGAAAAAAGAAAAAAAAATTCTTATGATTTGACTCTAGTCTATTTTTAGATTCTTATTTTAAAAAAAATATTTTTTTTTTAATTTAATTCTTTGACATGAGGTTATTAGGCCTTCAACTTCGTGGCTTTCATCACTGTTTTTTATGTGAAATTAACCCAGGTTAAGTCTGGGTTTTTTTAATTGATTTTTGTTTAGTTGCACCTTTTATTATTTAATTTGCTTGAGAATTAACCTTCATTTTTTTTATTCAATTTTTTTTTGTAAAGGGTTATCTTGACCTCATAATCGAATCGTAGATTTGACATGTTAACTCAAGTCAAGTCATTTTATCTTTTTAAAAAATTGATTTTTTTTCAATTTTTCTTGGGCATTTAATTTACTGATAATTGAACTTCATGTTTTTTTTTTCTTTTCATAAAATTATTTCATTCTCATTCATTTTTATTTTTTTTGTCAAATAAGATTATATATTGAGACCTTTTAAGAACTTTTATTTTTTTCAATTAATTATTTTTGTTTTTCTTATTATCATTATATTTTTTAATAATTATAATTATTAAATCAACTAAGCTTATTAAAACCATTTGAATTATTGATCCATGTCCAAAAATTTTTTTTGTTTATTTAAAAATATTATCATTGCATGAGTTTTTTTATATTAAAAAACCAACTCAACTCGCAGCACAACACAAGGCACCTATCTACTATCTTGCTATACATGGGTGTAGTGTTTCACCAGAATGGCTTGCCATTGTCATGGAGTTTCTACCAAAGGAAAGTATTTTCAAGTCGCTTCGCAAAACAGCTAAGCCTTGTGTATTAGACGGTGTCTGAAGATGGCTCTTAACATTTGCATAAAAAATTCCACCTATGGTGCATAAAAACCTTCTAATATGCTTTTTGATAAACTTTAATTTTTGAGCTTTTCGAGTGGAGAAATTAATTAGCTTTGGTTTTGTTTACAACAACAGTAGTCACCAGCTCATCTAAGAAGCTTTTTTTTTAACATTTCATTCCCTAATTAAAACATCAAGAAATTCATCTAACTCTGTAGCTCAAGGATGGTTTTTCTGGGCTTTGCTGAAATAGTTCAAGTTCAATATTATGTTCAATAGTACTTTCGCCTTCAAACTTCCATTTCTTAGGATACATTCGATCCAATGCATAATTCTTATTCAACTTTGTCCAACCCATTTAACTTGTGATATTTTCCCATCAATCCATAAATTTATATTGATTTGATAAGTATAAAAATTATTAAATAATTCTTTGACGAGTACCAGTTCTGCTTAATTTAGCAATACCTTGTCTTTAAGGGGAAAATAAAAAAAGCCTATCTACTTCATTTTAAAAAAAAATCTTCTTATTTCTCATGATAAAAATATTTTGAATAAGAACATCAAATAGACAAACATAATTAAGTTATGGATGAATTTAAAAATATAAAGATTAAATATATACTTTTCAAAACTACAAGGATTGATTAGTTAGTTTTATTAAACTATAACTAGTTTATTATTAACTCTAATTGTTGATAATACTTTATTCTTGAGATAATCTTATTATTTTCATAGAGAAATTAATCATTTTTTATATATATATAAAAAAACTCTGAGTGAAAATTTCTTCCAATATAATATAAAAATCTTTGAGTTATTAGGATTGATTCTTGGACTCTCAAGTCTATTTCTCGAGATCTAAGTGCTTTGATCAGGTCTCATCCCAAGCATTCCATATGCCTTCAAATCAATTCATGGCCAATTATCAGACGTTTCATATTCAGTCCTGGACGACATAAAAAGCGCTCTCGAACCAGTTCTTGTGCAACTTAAAACTGGTCATGGATAAAATTCTGAGCACTCGGACAAGGTCTTATCTTGAAGCCCAGGCATCTCGAACCACGTCCTAGCCTGGATCTCAAATGTCTTGAACCAAGTCTTGACCCATACCCTTAACATGATTCACAACTATTTTTAACCTGTTTTTTTTATTCTTGAACTCAACCTCGCTCTCAAAATATAGTGATATTGTAAAAAACGAGTTTCAAAAACATTTTTTGAAAGCTTTATTTTTTTTCAAAAAAAGAAAAGAAATAAACAGGTTTTATATCTTGTTTTCAAAATTTTGAAAAAAAATACCAAATTATCCCTTAATAAATCATTATATAGTATAAAACTTATCACCCTTGCTTTTAGTTTTGTGGTATTGGTTCTTTGTAACAGTCTTTCTGTAAAAAAGAGAGAAAATTTAAAAAAAAAAACTTAAAAAACAAAACAAGAAAAATTATTTGAGATCTTACCGTGGCCATATTAAAGAAAACCACAGCATTCGATTTCAATATGTCTATTTCGGGTCCTATCAAAAAAAAAATAACAAGAAGAAGAAGAAGAGAGAAGGGTTTCTTTCAAGCATACGGTTTCTTTCAATGTTTAGAAAACGTGGTAAAAATCGTATTTTTAAAAAAAAATTAAAAAAATTTTCTGTTAAAATTTAATATGATTTATATATTTTGAATCGTTTTGATATGCTAATATCAAAAATAATTTTTAAAAAATAAAAAAAATATTATTTACATTTAATTCAGCACAAAAAATTATTTTAAAAAACAATTATTAGCACCCTCCCAACATACTTTAAAAGAAAGACGACATTGTTCAATTCGAAGAGAATATTCATTTCATTTTTCAAAATTCAGAGTAGTTTGGGACTTTGTGTCCGTTTGTGTTTGTGTTTGTCTTTGAAGAATGTGTTCTATCCCAACCATGACTTTAAACCTAGATATTAGGGTTATCTTCAAAAAAATCTTAAACAAGAGCCTGGTTTGGATTGAGTTTATAATTTAACTTAATAAAGCATTGATTTTGTTAAATCTACTTGAACCGGTTAATTAAGATTTTAATATTCTGATTGATTTGTCCAAACTTAAATCATGTCCAAACAATTAAACAAAAATACAGCAATCATATTTTAATAAAAATTATTAAATTAAATTGATCTAATAACTCATAAATTCACCACATAATTCAATATCTATATGAGAAGTTCCATATTAATTCTAAGGATACCAGGGATTTTTCCAAGAAGAGGTCCCAAAATATATATAAACAAGAGAGGTCGGACAGATCGAAAATAAGAGGGATCAAAAATTAGAAAATCGAAAGAAGGGATTTAGTTTTCTATTGTTCTTGTTCTTTGAAGAATGTGTGATTTTACCAATTAACCTTAAATGTACCCAAGAAAAATTTAATCCATGTACTTATTTTTGCCTTCATGATCTCTTGTCAAAACCTAATCACCACATTCAATATTCTTTGATTCACAGTAACTTATTATTATCGAATACCTCTTGAAAATTCTCTGCAATGACAGTTGCAGTTGCATGGAGGACCCCTTCACGTTTTCTCCCTCCTCTCCTATTGAAATGTTTTCCCGACTTGGCATTGCAGCAACTCTGCTGTAGCAGTTGCATCAATTATTGAACAAGCGTAGTTACATAAAGAAGAGGGTCATCTTCCAGTAGTTAATTCTAGTTCAGAAAAAGAAAAAAAATGAGTTTTGAACTAAAATGAGTCTTTTTTTTGCTGTTTAAATGTTGGGTTATCTTTAATTTTCTGTATTTGAAGTAGGGAAATGATGAAAGAAAAGCATTAGAATGTGTTAGAGAATAATATAAATCATATTGTAGGATTTTATCTAAAGTTTAAGCTATTGGGTTAACTCTGTTCTTTAACATGGTATTAAAGCCTTAATGATCAAGTGATCACGAGTTCGAATCTCAATATTTTTATTTATTTGGATAAAAATCAAATATAAAGTAGTGAATTTGTACAAGTTCCAAGTTTTGAAGAGTTTTCATTTAAAAAATATTAAAAAATAATATAAATTATATCTTAAAATTTCATCTAAAATATTAAATTGATTGTTTTACCTAAGGAAATAACTTGTAATCAGTAATTCAATGCTATCGAAACCTACAAGAGTGGTCCGGCTCAAGAAGAAAGGTTGGATAGCGTATGCGTGCTATTATTGATGTTGTTGCGGTTTTTGTTTGAAATGCGTGACTTGTGTTGTTTGATATGAAAATGATCCTTGCTTCTTGCTTGGTGTGGGATATGAGGTCTCCCCTGTTGGGGGTCGTGTAAGGGATCTTATCTTAAAGAGAATCCAGAAAGGCTTTGATGTTATAATTTCAGCTGAACTTAAGCAGGTTGTCTCTATTTTTTATTTATTTTTTCCAGCGTTTGTATTAGCTAGATAATTGGTTTTGTTGGAAATTGGAAAGGCACGGAGTTATAGTTTTGAAATCCAGTCCGGCCTGGCGGGTCGATGTGAGATCCGGTGGATCTGGGACTGGAACCGGGCCGGGTTAAAAAAAAATAAGAGAAGGAAAAACCCGGTGTAACCCGGTTGCAACCCGTTGACTTTTGTTTTTTTACTAAAACGACGTCGTTTTGATTTTTTTAAAAAAAATTGACTCGAACAATCCGGTCAAAACCTGAAATTCTAGTCTTGGACCAGGCTGGCCACCGAGCCGGGTCTGAAAACTAATGCACGACATAGTTACCCAATTACATGGTACCTTTTGGTGAGCGACACAAAGCTTTGAGGGCAGGAATGAATTTTTTGAAGTGTTTTTGAGATAAATATCAAGTTCGTTGTCCGAGGAGTAGGATGATGCTAGCGAAGATAAAAATTATGCTTTTTTCATCCTACTGTACAAGTAAAATTGTCTCCCGCTTCTTGCCCTGGTCTCACACGCTAACTTGTAGAACTTCATATTCCCTCCAATCTCCATTAATCTCAAATAAATTGATATGCTATTGTGCAGGACTGTTGCTCCATTACATCAGAGAAATTGCGTTGGAAACTTCTTGCTTTGGTTTTGTAGTGTGGTGGCCTGTTGTGCTGGACTGTTCCTCTAGAACAATGGAAGAAAATTATGTCTCCCGACTCTTTAGAAAATGGAGCAGGATTCTGGACTTCCCATTGAGATTACATCTCATGATTTCGTCCAAACTAGTCTGTGTCTAACCCCAATATCCTGTTTGGAAACGTAATATAAATAACAATCTTTTAAATTTTAAATATGTTTTTTTAAAATAAAATTTTTTATATTTATTTTCTAATTGTTTTGATGCACTATATTAAAAATTATTTATAAAAAATAAAAAAATTAATATATTTTTAAATAAAAAATATTTGAATGAGTATTGATACTACAATTTTAAATATACTGTAGAACAATTTTCTTTGCGGGGACTTCAATTGGATATCTAGTTTTGCTCTCGATCCATAACCCACGAAAGGTTGACAATGAAGATAAGGGATAAAAAATAAAGTCTAATAATAGTTGGGACATCGGATCCCATTCTTGAAAACTATTTGATGAAGAACAAGAACATGTCATGTCTTATTTTTATCAAACTGAAAATTAGATTTTTTTAGAAAGTAAATTCTTTAAAAGTAAATTATTTTTTGATGGTTGATGGTGTAATAGAAAATAAATTGAAAAATATTTTCCAGTGTTTGGTGGTGTCATGAAAAATAAACTGGAAAATAACTTATTAATGTTTTATTTTTCTCAAGTTTATTAAAATAATGAGGAACAAATCTTACAAATTAAAAAGTTGAATGAAAATGAAATTGAAAAAAATATAATTTCATAAATTATCTCAAATAAAATAAATAATGATCAAAATAATAGAGATCAAATCTAAAAAATAAAAAAATTGAAAGATGAAGAAATTAAAATAATAATAATTAACATTTTATAAATTATTTCAAATAAAATAAGTTACAATCAAAAGAATGAGGATCAAATTTGATAGATAAAAAATTTCAATTAAAAAATGATAAGGAAAAAACAAATAACAATTATAAAAATGAGGACCAAATTTGATATAATTAGCAAATAATATGACATTTCTAAATTTTTCACAACTTTCAAAAAGTGTTTTCCGCTTAAAATAAAAGAAAAACACTTTTCTGGAAATCAAACCAAATTTTTCTTTGACTGGAAAGTGTTTTTCATTTACCGGAAATTGTTTTCCATTAATCAACTTTTCTAATAATAAACATATACAGAAAAGTTTGAAAAATAATTTTTTAGAAACCACTTTTCAAAAACACAAATGCAACCAAGATAACTTCTTAATATCTTTTTTTTTCTTGTGTAGTCAGATAGAAAGTGTTCACTTAACATACATGTCAGTGTGTTTTTTTTTTGTTAGTGTTGTGCATCGTATAACATTTATATTTGGTACACAAAACTCCATCGATTATTAAAATGAAAAGCTAAAATATATGAGAAAAATCATTCTATATATATCTTTGTTTATATTATAGATTGTAGTAATAAAATAATGATTTTGCCTTTTTTATTCTTCTTTTATATTTGATGCTTTTTTATGATTTTTTTTCTTTGGCTAGTTTTTTAATTTGATATTTTTTTTAATTTTATTATTTAACATTAAATTAATTGACAATTAAGATTTTTAATTGAATCCGTGTTTTCAATTTCATAGGATGCAAATATAGAATATTAACTTAGATTTAAAAGATTCATCTGGATCAATTAGTATGGGTTTAAATAGTTAATTTACCCTTTATTCTTTTTTTTTTCTCACAATGGCTTTCATACTCTTCATTTTTCAATGATTATGGATTGGTTGTTTTTTAATTGATCAAAGTTGTTGTTGTTTTTTTATTTTTAATTTTTGCAAAGTTAGGTAGCTATAATGCTTATAAATGCAACACAACACTTAGCTTGGGTCCAAGTTTTTTTAATAAAAAAATCACTTTAAAAGCTTAACTTCAGGGGCTTCATAATCATTTCATAAGCAATTTGATATTTTACTTAATGTCAATAATAATGAAAAAGCTATTTTTTTTTTCTGATTTCATCTATTAATGTTTAATTGGTTTCGAGATAGACTTTGTGAATGATTTTTTTTTGTTTTGTTTTCTTTAGGGTTATTATAGTTTCGAACAAATATCTATTTTATAATTGATGCTCGATTTTACGTGCATTTAATTTTTATCATATAATTAAGTAAATTTTTAAAAAAATTATTAAACCCGGTTAAATTCATGAACCGAGTCATGTGACCGGAGTCATCCAATATGTTATCGTCTCAATACTTTTAAAAAAATCTTCTTGTTTTTTTATAAGTTGATCCATGCTTTTATCGATCATTTAAATTTCCTCTGAACCCATTAAATTAACTAATTCACATTGAGTTAGCTCTTATATGATTTGGTTGAAACCAAAGAGTTTCAAGATTAACCTATTTGCTCAAGTTTAATAATGCTGCCAAAGAATCCCCATGTTCTTAGTGTTTTTTTTTACGTTTTAAAAAAATTGATCCAGTCCATGATAGAGCATCGACCAATGGACTAGTTATTAAGTAAAACACTAAAAGTGTGGGGGATTCACAATACATGATTGAATTGTGATCTCCTCACAAAATTTTTTTTTTATTCTTTTTTTTTATTTAGCCTTTATATGACCAAATTATAGGTCAATTTAGGTTAGTTTATCTGGAGAATATGAGATTGAAAGGCATAAGATTGAGTAAAAAAAGCGAAGAAAATAAGTGATTTTTTAAAACTTTGATGAAAAATATCCATTTTGCCCTAGAAAAACAAAACCAAATAAACATATTATTGGGGGTAATTCAATAACTTCTTGATAATCCATTTGTCATCACCAAATTTAAAAGAGGCAATTATGTCATTTTGCTATTATAATGCATAATAAAATTATCATTCTTCCTTAAGGTTCAAAATTTTGTACATCTTATAGGAACTTTTACATATTTTTTTGTTTTCTAAGAAAAAACAAATTGACTTTCATGCCCCTACAAGTTCAATTTTCTATACCACACGTTTCAGGGGGCATTTTTGTATTTGCACTTGTTTTTTTTACTATTATTAGGTTGAATTAGGGACAATTTTATAATTTAATATATACAAATATTATTAAAAAAAGTTTTTAATGCATGTGTTACACGTGTCAGTATGTTGATGGCATGTGCGAGCCTTTTCGATGACCAAATGACACCTTCCACAATGACATCAAGACCGTCTCAGCGCCACCTCTGTGGTGAGGCGATACATGTGGCCAACTGTCATTTAATTTGGCATTGATAACTTTTTTTTTTCATTCTTTTCTCTCTTTTTCCTGATTTACCCGCATATCCCTTCAAATTTTCAAAGCAGTCGTTCAATTTATTATTCCTTTAGATTTGGTAATTGTTTTTTTATCACTGTTTCTTTTATTTGGAATAATTTATAAAATTAATTTTTTTTTAATTTTATCCCCTTTATTTTTTTCATCTTTCAAATTTGGTTTCTATTATTTTGATTACTATTTGTTTATTTGAGATATTTTTTAAAATTGATTGTTTTACAATTCCATCCTTCATAAGCCTTTTCCTATCAAATTTGATTCTTATTCTTTTGATTTTTCTTTTTTTCACTTCGGTAAATTTTTTAAATTGATTTTTTTCTGTTCAATCCTTCAACATTAAATTAGTTTGGAATTGAACTTATTAATTGAGTCTGAATCTAGGATTTCACGAGTTGCTAGTTTTAGAGATTAACCCAAGTCTACAAGGTTTGTCCGGGTTGCTTTGGTTTCTTTTTTAAGCTCATGTTTTTTCAATTTTAAATTTCATCATTTATTCAACTAGAGATTGGGCTATGTTATTTTTTTATTTTATTTCTATATTTCACTAATTTTGAAAATGACCCGGATTATCTTATTTTTTAAAAAATTTACTTTGATAAATTTTTTAAATTGATTTTTTTATTTTATCATTCAACATTAAATTGGTTTTTATTTTATTTTTAGTTTTTTTCATTCAACATTGGGTTATTTTATAGTTGAGCTTCACAGTTTTATACAATTTAGTTTTGTTGATGACTTTTTTTTTTTTTACATTTTATTGGCAAGGATAATTATTTGATTAAATAAAAAACTTATTCTATAAAACTGAGTTATTAAATATAATTTAATATATAGCCTATATTGTAACATCAAATATCTTAATCTTAACTATTTCTTGATTAAATATTAAATTAATTAATTAGATATGCGTATTTGATTAAGTATTTTGATTTATAATTGCAAACTTTTTTTATATCCAAAAAGAATTGAGAAAAGCCTGTATATTCATTTTTTTTTAATAAAAGAATAACTAAACTCACAGTAAAGCACAAGTTAATTATTAAATTCAAGAAAATAAAATAGGATTAACATTGACTTTTCATTTATTATTTATCGTGACTCATATTATTATTCATTTATTGTTCATGACTTGTTTTATTAATCATTACATCTTCATGTATTTTATAGATTTGAAGTTTTTTATCATATTTTAAAATTTGATTGGATTCCACTCTAATAATTTATAATAAAAAAAAATAATTAAAACAAAAAAAACCAAACTAAAACATGTGTGAAAATCACATAGTCAATTTCATTATTCGTTATGACTCAAATTACTATTTATTTATTGTTCATGACTTTGTTTTTATCTTGATCATCAAATTTTTTTCTAATTGCATTAGTTTTAGCTAGGTTTTGACCTAGCAAGCTCAGATACATGTAATTTTTTTTTAAGTTGAACCTAAATTTTTTTATATTTTATATTTTTATTTTTTAAAAGAACAGCAAAAATAAGTTAAATTGATGTTTCAATTATCATTTTATTTTATCATGGTTCTCTAACAATATTATAGCTTTTGTTACCAAAATGAAAACAAAATGCATGAATTAGAAAAGACATTTCACAGAACAAACACATTTTTTTCTAATAGTTTAGTTCATTGTATTTTTTATAAATATTTATTTTTATAATCATCTAATTAAATAAAATATGAATTCTATAAAACAAAATTATTAAATTTAACGGACGCACTCGTCAGCATGCATGCACTCATCAATTCAGTTGAATAATGGTAGGTCAGCTCCTCCGTTGAAGGGTTTCAAACGTGGCATAATCCAATAACATGGTTGACGTGTCACCATTTTAACCCACCAGCCTTGAACAAGTCTTTCGTGACAGCGCGCAGGCAACAGCGCCCCAATTTTAAATTTTTGTAACTTCAGGTTTCTTATCAATGTAGACATTGAATATTCCTTACTTTCACCGTCTTACTTCTTTAACAAGAATGGGTTTTAAGTAAGTCCGTGCATGCTCCTCATGATTAAAATTAAACTCCATCCCCCAACTATTTCTATCGCTTGTTTATTTTGTATTTTAAAAATATTTTTGTATTTTAAATTATTATTATTGGATATTTTTAGATATCAAAAATAAATTTGAAAAAATAAAAAAATAATATTTTAATATTTTTTAAATAAAAAACAATTCTCATTATACCATTCTTTGGATGTAACCATTCATTACGCTATAATTTTCTTACTTTATGCATAATTAACTACAATTTCATTCCTTGACTAACTACAATTTCATTCCTTGACTAACTCCATCGCTTTAATTTGGTCATATTAATAGTATGGATAAAGAAAACCCAAGAAAGTCTTCTATAAAAAAAATAAAATAAAATAAAATAAAAATTTATGGAACGAGGACTTATTTGTACTTAACACTGGTAGCTCTGCTTTTCGGCTTTTCCAGATCGATGACGTGCCGGGTTCAGATTAAAGCCATGGCTCTTGATAAGTTGATAGATTCGCATTGCATCAACCTTCTCATCTTGCAACTTCCTCCCATCGTTGTACCCCCCCTCTAATCGAAGTCGCAATCTCTCCCTCTCCCTCTCTCCCTCTCGTCCATTCTCTCTCTCCAAAAAAAAGAAAAAAAGAAATCGTAACTTCACGATCTCATTTTCTATCTACAACAACAAACAGATCTGAGATCAAAGATTCAAAGATTTTGAAGGTTCAATTTTTTTAACTGAAATTTGCAAATATTCAGATCTTGAAAAAAGAGAAAGCAAAACAACAACAAAATAAAAAACCTAAATCGAACCAATCCGTTTGCTTTTGCACTCTAGATTCTTTGAAATTTGTTGATTCTTTCTTCAAATCTTGTTTCTTGATCGTGGATTGGGTTTTACTACATGTTTAGATCCAGTTAAGGTTAACTATATTAAAAAGAAGGAAAGCCTAGATAGATAGCGATGGGTAAAAATGAGACCGCCGCCGGCGGCGGCAGTAGTGGAATAGAAGACGTTGAGGAGGGGGAAATATCGGATACAGCATCAGTGGAAGAGATCAGTGAAGAGGATTTTAATAAGCAAGAAGTTGTTATAGTGAATGAAACACCATCTTCAAACAACAGCTCACAGAAAATTTGGACGGTGAGGGATCTGTACAAGTATCAAGTGGGAGGTGGATATATGTCTGGCTTGTATAATCTTGCCTGGGCACGAGCTGTTCAAAATAAGCCATTAAATGAGCTGTTTGTTGAGGTTGAACTGGATGATAGTTCCAAGAAATCTTCTATAAATAGTAGCGAAGAAGATAAGAGAACAGTCGTGATCGGTGATAGTGGTGATGAGATGGATGTTGTTAAAGTTATTGATATTGAGAAAGAGGAGGGGGAGTTGGAGGAAGGTGAGATTGATTTGGATTCGGAGCCGGTGGTGGTGCAGAGTGAGGGAATGGTGAGTGTTGATGTCGAAAACAGGGTGAAGTCTATTCGTAAAGATTTGGAGAGTGTTAGTGTGATTGAAACTGAGAAGTAAGTGTGTTTTTGTTGCTGGAAGTTTGTGAATTTTGTAGAAATGAAGATTTTGAAATATTTGGTGAAGGTATTGGGATAATGATTATTATGATTGGATTAATTGTTTTGTTGGTTTATTTTTTGTAGGTCATTTGAGGCAGTTTGTTTGAAACTGCATAAAGTATTGGAGAGTTTGAAGGAATTGGTGGGGGGAAATGATAATAGTTTTCCCTCAAAAGATGGTCTTGTTCAATTGCTTTTTATGGCAATTAGAGTAGTTAATTCGGTGAGGCACTTAAAGAATACTTTTTTTACTCAATTTCATTCTTCAAAGAGTATTTATCGATAAAAATTCTGGTCTAAAGCAGTTCTATTTAATGTTCTGTTGTAATGCTGCTGGAAACTTTGTGGAGACTGAATCGTTGCTCATTGCAGGTTTTTTGCTCGATGAATAAAAAATTAAAGGAGCAGAATAAGGGCGTTTTCTCAAGGTTTGGATTTTGTCATGTTCGTTATTTTGTTTCATTAGATTTTTCATACTCAAATTGTTTAGGTATCTCATCATTGCATCTTCTGTTTACAGGTTTTTTTCCCTTCTAAACAGCCACTATCCTCCTTTTTTCTCTTCTGGGCAGAACAAAGAGGTGTGTGGTTTGTAACTTCGACTTTAGAATTCATAGTCTATATTTTCCTTGTATGTGGCTTGCTGTTATTTCTCCGAGGCAACTAAAAAATGTGTCTATTTCACAGATAGAGCTCATGGTTTCCTCAACGGGTTCTTATTATATTTTATCTAGTTCAAGAACGGGTGAAGATAGAGAAACACAGGTTTCTGGTGAAGTGAATGAGAATCATAACGATTCTTTAGCGAAAACTGCAGGTTATGATTTGACAACTATGAATGAAAAGTTACCTGCTGCTGAAACTTTTGTTCAGAATAAGCCAAACAAGTCAATAGAAGCTCCTAAACCACCAGGTGTACCTAGTTTTAAGAGTAGGGGAGTTTTGCTTCCTTTGCTTGACCTCAAAAAATATCATGACGAAGACAGTCTTCCTTCACCAACACAGGAAACGACACCTTTCCCTGTTCAAACACTATTGGCTATTGGGGATGGAATGGTTAGTTCTGGGTTGCCTGTGCCTAAGGTGGCACCTGTTGCTGAAGAGCCTAGAATGCATCCCTATGAAACTGATGCACTCAAAGCTGTTTCCAGCTATCAACAAAAATTCAATCGTAATTCGTTTTTCACAAATGAACTTCCAAGCCCAACACCTTCGGAAGAATCAGGCAATGGGGATGGTGATACTGCTGGGGAAGTTTCTAGTTCATCGACTGTTGTTAACTACAGAACTGTAAATCCACCTGTTTCAGACCAAAAAAATGCTTCTCCACCACCACCACCACCACCACCACCTCCACTTTCCCACCCTGACAGTTCTAATATTCATGGAGTTGTACCCACTAGGAATTCTGCACCAGTTAGTTCTGGGCCTAGTTCAACCATCAAAGCATCTGCAAAGAGCAGGGACCCTAGGCTTAGATATGTTAATATTGATGCCAGTGCATTGGACCACAACCAGCGAGCCTTGCCCATGGTTAATAACCTACCTAGAGTGGAGCCTGCTGGAGCAATAGTGGGTTTGAAGAAACAGAAGATAGAGGAGGATGTTCTGGATGGTCCCTCATTGAAAAGGCAAAGAAATTCGTTTGATAATTATGGTGCTGTAAGGGATATTGAAAGTATGACTGGAACTGGTGGCTGGTTAGAGGACACTGATATGGCTGAACCTCAAACCGTGAACAAAAATCAATGGGCAGAGAATGTAGAACCTGGTCAAAGAATAAATAATGGATTTGTATGTCCTTCCGGCAGTGTTAAGTCCAATGTGAATGGTAGTGGAAATGCGCAGTCCCCATTTATGGGAATCAGCAACATTACTGGAAGTGAACAGGCACAAGTTACAAGTACTGCTACAACGTCCCTACCTGATTTATTGAAAGACATCGCTGTGAATCCAACAATGTTGATAAATATACTTAAAATGGGACAGCAACAGAGATTAGCATTAGATGGACAGCAGACACTTTCTGATCCTGCAAAAAGTACATCACATCCTCCAATTTCCAACTCAGTACTGGGAGCAATTCCTACAGTGAATGTTGCTTCCTCACAGCCCTCTGGGATTTTGCCAAGACCTGCAGGAACTCCAGTTCCTTCTCAAATAGCCACATCAGTAAGTACTAATTGTCTGTAATTTTTTAGCATCCTGAAATGACAATTATTGCTCGTAAGAATGTGCTTAGTTAGGAATGAAGTTTAGTTGAGTTGAAGCACATGCATCTTTGGAGAATTATATGCGCCTAGTGCCTATGCAGTTGGATTTGTTTGATCTTGAAATTAATGGTTTTTGTAGTTTTATATTATATTCTGTATTTGTTTGGTGCTGGAATCGCAAGTACAAAAATTTTGATTTTAAGGATGGCCTTGGTTGCTTTTCTTTCTCTGGGATAATGCAATAAGTAAATAAAATGGAACCTTATGTGATTAGTGTTAAACAGTTAAAAAAGATTTCCAAAATATCTCTTTCTCAGTATGTTGAAGGCTTCTTAATTATATATGGACTTCGACCCTGCAGGATGAGTCAGGAAAAATTCGAATGAAACCACGAGATCCTCGTCGTTTTCTCCATAATAATTCACTCCAGAGGGCTGGGAGCATGGGATCTGAACAATTCAAAACAACAACCCTCACACCCACCACCCAGGGGACTAAAGATGATCAAAATGTGCAAAAACAAGAGGGGTTAGCGGAATTGAAGCCAACTGTGCCACCTGATATTTCCTTTACGTTTACAAAGAGCTTGGAAAATATTGCTGATATTTTATCTGTTTCTCAAGCATCGACAACTCCACCTTTCATTTCTCAGAATGTTGCATCCCAACCTACGCAAACTAAGTCGGAGAGAGTGGATGGCAAAACTGGAATTTCAATTTCTGACCAGAAAACTGGACCTCCTTCATCTCCTGAAGTTGTTGCAGCAAGTTCTCATTCACAGAACACGTGGAAAGATGTTGAGCATCTTTTTGAAGGCTATGACGACCAGCAAAAAGCTGCTATACAGAGAGAGAGGGCAAGAAGGTTGGAAGAACAGAAGAAAATGTTTGCTGCACGCAAGCTCTGCCTTGTCTTGGATCTTGATCATACTCTTCTCAACTCAGCCAAGGCAATTCTCTCTTCTTCTTGTATAAATATGGCCTTTTTCCCTATCTGGGATAACAGTTGACAATCAAGTTCTTTCATATTAATTCAGCAATTCCTCACCTTTTCAGTTTGTTGAAGTAGACCCAGTGCATGATGAGATTTTGAGAAAGAAAGAAGAACAAGATCGTGAAAAGCCATACAGACATATCTTTCGCATTCCTCATATGGGGATGTGGACAAAACTGCGGCCTGGGATCTGGAATTTTTTAGAAAAGGTAATTTTAGTCAGGTTTTGAATTTGATTTAGTGCTTGATTTGTATTTTAGGCAACTAATGCAATTTTTTTCCTGCAATTAGGCTAGTAAACTGTTTGAACTGCATCTATACACAATGGGAAACAATTTATATGCTACAGAGATGGCAAAAGTGCTTGATCCAAAAGGGGTTTTGTTTGCTGGACGAGTTATCTCCAGAGGTGATGATGGAGATCCTTTTGATGGTGATGAGAGGGTTCCCAAGAGCAAGGATCTTGAAGGGGTGTTAGGTATGGAGTCGGGTGTTGTTATCATAGACGATTCAGTGAGAGTCTGGCCCCATAACAAATTGAACTTGATAGTTGTAGAAAGGCAAGTATTTTGTGTCCCATTGTAGACCATCATTTCTATGAAGGCATTTATTTCTATTGGTTACATCATCTTTTCTCCCATTACCCATTTACCAATCTGTGTTGCAGGTATATTTATTTCCCTTGTAGTAGACGTCAGTTTGGGCTTCCTGGTCCTTCTCTTTTGGAGATTGACCATGATGAGAGACCAGAAGATGGAACTTTGGCATGCTCTTTGGCGGTGAGGCAAAACTCGAACTATCCCTGAGATTCTTGTAAACTTTCAATCCCTTGATCATTTGTTTTTGTTTGAAATAGGTTATTGAGAAAATACATCAGAACTTTTTTACCCATCGTTCACTAGATGAAGCAGATGTTAGGAATATCCTTGCCTCAGAGCAGAGGAAGATTTTAGGTGGCTGTCGCATACTATTTAGTAGGGTGTTCCCGGTTGGTGAAGTCAACCCCCACCTTCATCCATTGTGGCAGATGGCAGAACAGTTTGGTGCTGTCTGCACCAACCAGATAGACGAACAGGTTACTCATGTTGTTGCCAATTCCCTTGGGACAGATAAGGTAATGTAACTGAGATGCCGCACCACTTTTCAGCGAAGATTGAAATCAGAATTTTATTTTTATCTGGTTTAAAAATTTTGAAAAATGCAAGGCTACTGCAGACCCTTAAAAAAAATCAAACGAAAATAGAATGGGTGATTTAAACCAGAACAGACCTGTGCATTGTTTCTCCATCACGTGTAAAATGACACTTGAAAAGGCAAAATTTTTAGCTGTTTTTTAAATCGAGGCATGATTTCAATTGTTTTGAACAGGTAAATTGGGCTCTTTCCACGGGAAGAATTGTTGTCCATCCTGGCTGGTGAGAGTTCTGTAATTTTTATTTCGTTATGCTGTTTTGCACAGTTTTTCGTGTTTGACTAATGCCTTCTCTTTTTCACCTTCAACGCTCTTAATGTTAACAGGGTGGAAGCATCGGCTTTGCTTTATCGAAGAGCAAATGAGCAAGATTTTGCCATTAAACCATAACAATCACCAACCTAACCCCATCTAGTAAAAACTAAGACCTGACAAACATGAAATCAAGATTTCTATTAAAGAGAAGTATTGCCGGGTTGTGATGGAGAAGTTTCACTCTAGACCGGAGACTGCTTGACATAGTTTTGACTTCCGGGGCATGCTAACCACCCGTTTTGTTGCTAATAACCTGAAGAGTTCAAATGGGAAATGACCGAGGGTCGTTGACCTTCATGAACTGTGGTGGCGGGGAACGTAGTCTACCCTTGGGGCCAAGCCACGAAAATTGGCTTAGCAAGTGCTTCCCCGTTTAAAAAGTCTCTTGGGTAACATGGACGATCATCGAATATAAGGTCAGGAGAGCCAAAATTTAAAATTAACAAAGAAAATGACAGCTAAAGAGTGATTAACCTGAGCAACTCTTCAGACATGCTATTGGAAGAAATCATTGACAGCTAAAAGGGGGAAGAGGGGGAACTGGAGCTGTAAGGGATTAAACGATAAATGAGGTGGTGGAAACGCGTGCTGCTAGTGCTATGTTTGTTTAGAAAGGAGATGTGTTTTTTTAACAGTTGCCGATACGAAATTCCAAGTGGGCAGTAGTTTCAGTGCCATTTAGCACATATGGCTCGTAAATCTTCCACATTTGGAGTTGGCAAGATGTGTGCGGTGCCGATGCTTGCCTTGCGGAAGCAGCCTCTACACCTTTTCCTTGTTGTTTCTTTGATTGCTTTCCAAATGCCTACTTGATGTAACTCGAGGTGAAAAAAAAAAAAGGGAGTGGTAGCCCAATGTATTATTGAAGTGCACACGGCTGATAGTAATTAAGAGCATAACAATTTAAGGTAGAAGGGTTGTGTAAAAGACAAGGATGGTGTAAAAACGTGAAAGAGAACACCCCAGTCTATGCTACTGGGATTGTTAAGCTAGGAAGGAGTGCAGATCTCGTGGCTGCAACAATTCCACGCAATCTTACCCGGAGTTGCTATAAATAAGATGGTAACCACAACTGGTGGTCAGACTTAAAAGAGGACCACAAGAACCAAGAACCAAAGGACGTTTCCTCTCTGGGCTGCTGTTACTGGTGGTGATGTTATCCCTCACGCGTTCACGTGCTACATTTTCCCTTGCTGCCTCTGATGGTGGACATGTTTTAGAGCAAACTGCCCGCAGTTGTTCGTTGTCAGGAGAATGCACTCCTTTCTCCTTCGAGGCATGCTATCTGGTTGCATAAAAACTTTCTCATCATGGCAAATTGGCAATCGCTTTCGCATTATCACTCACAAATTGCAAGTTTGAAAACGGACAGGCTATAAAACCATTAAGCAGGAATGGCAAAACTTGTGAATACTAAGAATTTTGTGTCACAATAACGATATGAATGCTCCAAGGTATCGGAACTTGCATGCCGCCCTCCTCACGAGCTGCCGGACATCTTTCATTATGATAACTCGAACTTGACTTGAAAATAAACAAATAAATCTATGAGAAATGTGGATTAGACGACATGGTTGAATTGAAAACATAAAATATTAATAATAATGCTACCGGCACACTCGAACTAATTTATCTGAGGACTTGCATGGTGTGACATTCCTTTTAAAAAAAGAAAATAAATATTACTATTATCTATGAGAATTGTGACATTTGTTATTAAGTAGATGGCATAAAGTTGTTTCTAATATCTTTAGTAATACTCAGCAGTTGAACTCAGTTTTTAGATGACTAAAAAATTAAATCTAAATGATAAAAAATTTTCTTCGTTTTAGTCTGTCTTATTGGATAGAAATATGACCACCAATCACAATGTGCCCACAAATATTTCCTTATACAATAGGTAAAACTTAAAAGGAACTAAAGGAGAAGAAGAGTTTCTTTTTCTCTTTTTCCACCCTCCAATGGACCAACTCATTGGATCAAAAGCAGTGGTTCCTTTTCTCTATTTTCTTTTGAATTGAAAATTTGAACCACTTGAAATTGTTAGTTAATATAAGCAAAACAAAAAAAAAATATGAAGTGAAAAAAAATTTAATTAAAAACAGCAACGTAAAAAAATATAAGTAAACTTGAGTTAACTTACTAATTATGCAACCATGGGCATATATGATCAGGATAATTTAATAGAAAAAAAAATATGAAGATCAATTTCTAATAAATTAAATGTTGAATGATAAAATTAAAATAAATTAATTTTAAAAAATAACAAAAAAAAGTTAAACCACGTTAACTTTTGAAACCAGTGACTTTAGTCATGAATCCAGGAACAATTTCATAGAAAATAAACCGTAAAAAATAACAAAGCAAAACTCTAAAAAATTTGATAGAAAATAAGAAAACATCAGCTTAAAGAAAGAGAAAAAAACTAAGCAAACTCGTGAAATTCTCGACCTAGATTCAATCAAGAAACTTATTTTTCAACCAATTTAATTTTGAATGATGAAATCGTAAAAACAAATATCAATCTAAAAAACTTGCAAGAGCAAAAAAGATAACAATAAAAAGAATGAAGATCAAATTTGATAGAAAAAAAAACTGAAGGATGATGAAATTGTAAAAAAAAAAAACAATCTAAAAAATGATCCAAAAGAAAACAAATAGCAATTAAAAAAATAAGAACTAAGTTTGAAAGATTAAAAAATAGTAAGGGAGGGAAATTGAAAAACATCTGTAATTTCATAGATCATTCAAAATTAAAAAAAAATAGAAATCAAAAGCACAAAGATCAAATGTGAAGGAAAAAATAATTGCAAGAGCTAGTCTAAAATTCTAAAATGGCTGACGTTAAAGTCGAGGAAGAGAGAGAGAGAGAGCGAGAGCGAGAGGCGTTTAGCCCCAAACCAAAAGCGCATTTGTTGCACACGCTGTCCTATCACTAAGGGGGCATGAGACCTTTTAAATATAGCCACGTGCTGCCTAAAGAGCATGAGTGTCGTCTCTTTGCTAGCGCATAATATTTATTATATAGTCAATTATAATAATATTTTTGAGTAACCTTCATATTAATAATAAAAACAATGTAAAATAATAACAAAAATTTCATGAGAGAGTTATGTTGAATTTGTCTTTAATGACAACATAGTAATTAACTATTATGAAAAAAAAAAGAACATAACACTATAGCTCACTGATTGAAAAGCATTATATTTTTTATTTAGGGTTAAAGCAATAATTTTTTTGTGAAAAAAATAAAATTATTAATATAACCTTGTACAAATTATTAAAAATAATTATATCAATAACAAAAAAAAAGTACATCTTACCCCAATACATAGTTTAAAGATTATTTGAGGCGGGTAAAATAATGATTTGTTACTATAGCTGGAGTATTAGTCAAGTTGAAATGTGGAGGGGGTGGGGTGGGGGGGGGGGGGGGGTGGGATGACTATTCTGCTTCCTTTTCATGGTGGTCTGCTGCTAGACATGAGCGTCCTTATCAATCCCAATGGCTTCAAGCTACTCTCTCAGGTTTTTCTCCCTATCTCTAGCCTTTCATTCATGATTCTTTTATAAATGTTATACCTGTAAATAACCTGTTACAATTACATATTTATGGCTATTAAATCTTGCTGCAAATTATATCCCTCAAAGCATAAAAACATTCATATAGCTAGGAGATACATTACTTGTCTCTCTAATGCTGTCTTTATGACTTCATCATCGACTTGGAGACATTTATAGCGCAAAAGGCTAATGAAATATGAAATTTGTAACAAAACGCAGATTTGGATAACAAGACTAAAATGTCCTAAATATCATACAAGATGATGGAGATTCATTTGCCGAGAGAGCTGAGATGTTTTATAAGAGAATACCAGAGGTTATGAACCCGGTGCATGACTTGCACAAATCCTACCGTTCTTTAGCTGAAAGTATGACCAACTTAGATATGAAAGCATTCATGTTTCCCATTTGAGATCATCATCCTCTTCGTCATTAAACTCCTCCAAACAAGTCCAGCTCTTCCAGGCCTGTAACGAAGGTAATGTTGGGAACATCAAATTGGAAGCACCAACTTCCCGCCCCGATTCATTTGCAGAAGAAAATATAGTTTTGGACAGGAAAATGAGTCAATGTCAAGTGAACAATTAATACAAGATCCTGAAGATCAATGGAGATGTTGATGGAAAGGTTAACGAAAGTGGGCTGTAAAGATCATTAATGGTATTGGATCGAATGGAAACATTGATGGTAGTGATCACAAAATGGAAAGCCTCGAAAAGGAGAAATTGCGAGATGCATTAAGGCTACAGGTCTCGGAACTTACTGGGGATAGTTTGCAGAGCAGAGTGATGACGAGAAGAGAGAAGTGATCAAACATCTTAGTGCCCAAATCAACAGGCTAATGGAAGAGAATAGGATCCTGAAGAGTTATCTTCCTAGCTAAGAGGTGGATATGAGGCTGAACACCAAATCTCATGTATCAAAGCTGAAGAGTCTCCATTGCAATGGCAAGTTCAAGGGTTAATTGGCATTTCCCACAAGTTTTGGTTGATAACGTAATGCAATCAAAGAAGAAGAAGGCTATCAGTCAAACAATGCCACCAGTTCCTTTGGCTTTTTCGAACTGGTAGCCCTTTTGTTCTTTCATTGCACTGCATTCCATTCCATTCCATCCCATCATGAAAATCAATGCCAAACTTGATCTTAATCTTGCCTCTTGTTTTCCTATTTCGTTGTAAGGAGATGCGCGCGGCTTTCCATTGGTATTCGTTGGTTTCCATTTTTCATAGAATAAAGACAGTTATTGTATACAAGAATGAATGTACTTGTAATTTCTTAATAATTATTTCCTGGCATTGGATTTTTTGGTTCAAGCAATGGATTTTATTTGACAATATCATAGAATTACTTCACCAATTTTAAGCAGGCTTTAATTCATTGGTTCTTGTGCAGAGCCGGAAAAAAAAACGACCATTATTTGAAAAGAAAAGAAAAGAAAAGAACAGCAACCATACAATTACACGTACATGAATGTTAAATGTCCTCTCGAAAAGAGAAAAAAACAAAGTGTAAGGCCCATTTTTAATATTTAATGAAATTAACCTATGAGGTAAGGTCCATTTTTTCCTCTTTAATGAAATAGACGTTTCTTCAATGCTTACAAAATCACCAGGGTATTGCAAAGTACAGACATTTTTAAACCATCAACATTTAATCTTCAAAAAAAAGGAAAAAAAACAATTTGAAAACAGCCTCTGGCATAATCCTAAAGGCACGAAATCACTACAGATCTTTCCACCAAATCACGGCAGCCAAGCTTCGTATCTTTTTGTCTTCGTAACCCACAAAATAACACCTTTTTTTTTACTAATAAAAAATAATGAAATAATAAAATAGTTGTCGATAATGGCTACAAATAACCCCGTCCCGTTTCCGTCCACGGTCCCCCCATCACATAGGACAACAGTTGAGACAAAGCCAGCATTTCTCCCCTTTTCCTCTCCACCAACACTGCATTTCTCCGCAAAAGATCTAGGCAGGCAGACCGGCCTTAAAAAAGATCAAATTTTTTGAAAATAAGATCCTTTTGTTACCCTACTCTGACTTCTATTTCTTTGTTTATTTATGGACTGGCAAAGAACTGAAAGTCCGCTCTTCACGCGCCAAGGGACCAGCGACCCCGCCTCTTCTCCGACAGCTGCTACGGTGCAAAATGCGCGTCACGGTCACCATGCGCGATCCTCTTCCGCCTCTGGATTATCCACCATCAAGCGAAACCAGAATGTGGCGGCTAAAGCGGCGGCTCAGCGGCTGGCGCAGGTCATGGCCTCTCAAACTGCTGATGACGACGGCGACGACGAAAATGACGGCGATGATCTAGGGTTTCGTTACAGTGCGCCTCCGCCTCTGTCTTTTTCGAGGAATGTTAATAGTAACAATACAAATGTTACCACTACTAGTAAAGCTTCGTCCACTGCTGCGTCTTCAAGGATCAATAGATCTCCTTCACCTGCGGTAACTTCTTTTCTTAACTGTTTTTTGGGTGAGATTTTTCACTGGAATGAAAATGTGCTTCAATTTGATTGAAATAAATTAAGAAAATGATTAGTTGGTTTTAAATGATTGAAGGAGTGATTTTATTGCTTACTGTTAAGTAGTAAATGTAGCATTTAACGGCGGGAGTTAAGACGCGAATCGTGGATGTTAGATTTATATTAATTTCATCTTTCTATAATTAGAGTCCTTTAACTAGGAAATTAAACTGAGACTTTATTTATTTCTTTTTTTTTAAATTATTATAATTTCTAATACAAGAATGCATGATGTGTAAAAATTAACTGGATTGTATGGCAATAGAATATGCTAATTGGATTTTTTTTTGGGGGGTCTGCGTTTAGTTAGCTAGGAATTTTGAAGAGCCTGGATCAGGTGGATCAACATCAGCTGGAAGGCCAGCAATGTCTCTTAGAACGGCAGCAGCACCACCACCACCAGTGCCACAGAGCAAAGGATCATTGAGGACTGCGGTTTCTTTACCGCCAATGGATCCTCCGAGAAATGGACATAGAGATGGTAAAAGGTAGAATGAATAACCTGCATTAGAGAAATAGAACATTCACATGTAGTCTGCTGTAACTGTGGATGTTCAATTCTATTGGAATTCATTTCTTTTTATCTTATTTTATTGGAAAAAAAAGAATATGAATTTCCTAGTATCTATATCAACTTTGTGATACTGGTAATTTTTTTTCACTTATTAGAATGCGATGGCTTGAAAGTTAATGTAACAATGTTTTTTGGCTTAAGGTAGAAGGTTGAAGGTCTTTTCTTAATGCAGTCTAGTCAAGCAGCATGTGATTGATGTGACATGGTTTGCCTTGCATAACCCGGTAAAGGAATACCTTGCCCTTGAGGTGTAGCTAAGAAATTTGCCTAGCCTTGGCTAGGCCAAACTTTGAAGAGGGATAGCAAACAAAATGACACATTAATTTTTACAACCAAGTTCCATCTAGCTCGAGTAATGTCTCCTTGGTACTGCAACATGCATCCCCTATCAAGACCAATGTTTAGATAAACTAATCCTTGACTGTTCAATTAAGGATGCATGGTTTATGATGTGACAATTTGGAGATGTGAATTGTCATAATTGCAGATTCTTGTCAGATGCTGTACATTTTAACTCAAAAGATACAGGAGATCAACGTGAAGCTTCTGCACTCCGTGATGAAGTATGTTAGTTTAACCAGATTCTTGCCATTTGCATTTTTCTTCTTTATGTACAACAATCAATAAGTATTCTCTTAAAGACATTATATGGATTTTATTTTATTTTTTTACGATAACGAAGACCCCATGATGAGATTAATTCTTTTGGCAGCTTGATATGCTACAAGAAGAGAATGAAAACATCTTTGAGAAGGTACAATTATTTTTATTTTTTTCCCTTTTCCAAACAAGTATATGTAGCATCGTATGGTACAATGAAACCTGTGTTTATTGTACAGCTCCGGCTTGAGGAAGAGAGATGCGAGGAAGCTGAGGCCAGAGTCAAGGAGCTTGAGAAACAGGTGCTGCTTTGTTTCCATATTGTTAGGCTATGTTTTAGAGCCTCAGCACATTGGCTTCTTTTTGTTTGACTTTCCATAAAGCTTAAGGGTGTTTAATTAACCAATTTAGGGTGCATTTGTTACAAGTTTTAAAGATGGAAATATACTGTTTCGTGAATAACTACAAGAGTTTTCCAAACATGTGCATTAAGGGCACACATGGAAGGATTTAAATTTAATTCCTGGTAAAAATGTTGATGAACAAGCGTTGATGTTGATTATGGGAGCTTGTCATTACAGAGAAAAAATGAGCTATAACTCTAAGCTTGAGGAAGCAAGGAAAAAAAAAATAGAAGGCAACTTTAACTCCCTTTGCAACCAATTCATCACTTCCTTTTCAAACAAGTTTAAATAACCCACCACCAATAAAGATTACCCTTTTTTTACCCATATAGAACCTACCGTTGAAGTAGCTCTCCTCATTCATACAGAACAGTATTTTTCTTCCTAAACCTTGCTCTTCATTCAACATTTGGATTTTTCAGGTGCTGCTTTGAATTTGAAAGCCTCACAGGTACCCCTTTTCATTCCCCCCACTCCAGTGTCATTAACATGTACACTTTGCTGCTTGTTCTGGGTTCACAGGTTGCTGCTTTTGGAGAAGGAGTATCTTTAGAAGCTAAATTGCTTAGCAGGTCAGTTGTTCTAACAACTTAGGTGGTTCTTTTATCTTTGTGAATATTCATGCAATGACATCATCTGCTGCCATCTGCAGAAAGGAAGCTGCTTTGCGGCAGAGAGAGGTAATGGGGATGGGTTCTTATGCCAGGCTTTTCAATTTAGATCATTGTGTCCCATTTACCTTACTGAGTTGGACAAACTAAGACACTTATTAGGCCATCAAATGACTGTAACTCCTATGTTTAGACTGTTCATTATTATATTTGAATTGTAGTAGGGAGGGCTTTTGTGTCCTTTTTGTTTGAGGATCATGATGGTTTTCTTGCTGTAATTAGCTTCAACAATGTAAAAAATAACCCAAGGATCATACTCGCTTTCTCTAAATGTTGTTTTGTTCTTCAGGCTGCACTAAAGGATGCAAAACAAAATAATATGGTGGACAAGGAAATTGCATCTATTCGATCTGAAGTAGAGGTAAGTATGCCATCAAGTCTTCTAAAGCCTTCCACAATATTTTCCTGGTGTTTCTAGCTTCCTAACCTATCTTATATTTCTTGCTTAATTCAGAATGCAAAAGATGAGGCAGCAGCAGTTATGCGACAGCTGCAGGGAGCTGAATCTGAAGTGAAGGCCCTTCATTCAATGACACAAAGAATGATATTGACTCAGAAAGAAATGGTTCGTAGTATAATAGATTCAAGTGGCTCCTTAATAATTGCTTAGAAGCTATTAATTGTGTATCTGCATTTCAGGAAGAGGTTGTTCTTAAGAGGTGTTGGCTTGCTCGATACTGGGGCTTAGCTGCAAAATATGGTAATCTACTGGTCAATGTTTTCTTTTTTTGATGTAGCACTGGAAATGTCCTAGTTTCTAAATTTCCTTTTTCTTTCCCGCGTGAATTATGAGGCAAATATCTGTAGGCTAATGAACTTTCTCCTCACAGTTTTCTGATGTACTATGACTTATTTTAATATACTTCGGAAAAACTATGTGCATGATGTCATTGCGAGATCCTTTTGAGATTGACAATGTGCAGTTTGTCGTTCACATCTAACTAATACACACAATTCTTCTCATATTTATAGGTATCTGTGCGGATGTTGCTGTTTCAAAGCATGAATACTGGTCATCCTTAGCACCTCTTCCATTTGAGGTGGTTGTTTCCGCTGGACAAAAGGCTAAGGAGGAATGTTGGGAAAAAGGCTAGCACTTGCTATTTGGCTTTTGAATTTACTATTGCCTTATAACTGGTTATATTTGTGGTTACAGTTTTTTTAACCTGTCCAGTGTGTTGGTTTGAACTGCTCTATTGTTTGTATCACTCTTTTTTCAGGATCTAATACTGGTAACTTTGAGTAGGTGATGAGGACAGTGAGAAGAGAAGTACCCTTGCACAAGACTTGAGCGATCTAACTGGTGAAGGAAATATCGAGAGTATGCTCTCAGTTGAAATGGGTTTGAAGGAGCTTGCTTCCTTGAAGGTTTTGTGTCATTCATCACTTGTCTTTAAACCATATGGTTCCATCTTGTGTTTAATTTTGAGTTTCAATGCAATGCAAAATAAGCTTTGTTTTTCTTTCTGCCCCCTTGTCTCTATATTTAACTGTTATCTTTGCATGATTTAGAGTTTCTGGTTTACAAAGTGTGATTGTGTTCTGATATTATATATTGCACTCCTTTCAAGGTTGAGGATGCCATTGTGCTTGCACTGGCCCAACAGCGGCGAGCAAACTCTCTTCGACTCTCCATCTCAGGTATGCTCTGGCTTGTTGACATGCTGCTGCTGCTGGCTGTGATTGTTAGATTCTATTCTTTCTATCATTGTTTATGCGATTGTATCTTTTGCTGACATGCCTTTTCTGTTGCTTTCAGACGTCAAATCGCCTGGTGATCCAAAGTATACGGAAGCATTTGGTGAGTCACTATATATGGCCGAACAAATTTTTTTATAATGTAAAAAAAGTGATAGATTAAAAAAAATCAAGCCATAGGTCATTAGTTAAATTGGCAATTTAAATATTTACGGAAGAAAAAAAAACCACACCTGAACCTATTTGGATTATTAAACTATTCAATGCTACACTAACTGAAGGAAAAAAAAGGGGGGGGAGGGTCATACTTCAAAGAAAAGAAAAACAAAGAAAACATCAACTTAAAAAAAGGAGGGGAAAACCAAATAAACCTTCCTAGTCTAATATAAAAAACCTGTAACTTGTTAAATCATGGACCTGAGTTCAATCAAGAAGTTTAAATGTCATCCAATTTATTTTTGAAGGATGGAATTGTTGAAAAAACTATTAATAAAAAAAATTGTAAAAGAAAAGGAATAGCAAAAAAAATGGGGCTAAAATCTGACACGAAAAAACTCAATGGATATGAAATCTAAAAAAAAATTACCACAAACAAAAAAAAAATTGCAATTAAAAGAATTAGGACCAAACTTGAAAGATTAAAAAATCATAGGGGGTGAAATTAAAAATCATTTGTAATATGATAGATTATTTATAGATTAAAAAATAGTAGGGGTGAAATAAAAAAAATTTATTAAGGGCCAACCTAATAGAATCAAACCAAAAAACAAATAACAAAATAAAAGTTCAAAAAATAATAAAAAATAAGATAACATCAATTTAGAAAAAAGGGAAAAAAAACAGGGCAAATTTATTAAACCTGATCTAATATCTAAAAGTCGTATCCCTTGAAAGTTTTTACCTAGATTAATCAAGAAGCATAATTTTCAACCAATTTAATTTTGAAGGATGAGATTGGTAGAAAAATATTAATAAAAAAACCTACAAAAGTAACAAAAAGAATGAGGATAAAATTTGATTAAAAAAAAAACAAGGAGGATTCAATTTAATGAAAAAAATAAAAAATAATCCCAAATAAAATAAATATCAATTAAAAGAATAAAGATCAAATTTTAAAGATTCAAAAAATCAAAGGGGTGAAATTTAAGAACATCTGTAAAAGCAAAGCAAACCCGAACAAACATTTTAAATATGGTCAAATCTCAAAAAGGTCGCAACCTATGAAACCCTGAATCCGAGTCCTATCAAGAAGTTTATTATAAGCCAATTTAAAAATATAAATTTTAAAAACTTGTCAAAACAAAACAAAAAAAACAAAAAAAGCCTTGAGCGAACCTAGCAGCCAGCCCGGATCAACAAATCAAACACATGACTAGGACATGAAATTAGGATGATCCTATAAATAGGAAAGCGAAAAAAATGCTTTAAAAAAAGACAGAAATCGACTCGAGCTAATCCTTTAGATTTATTACCTTGATCATGAGATCAAGGTGACCCTATTAAAGGAAAACCCGAAAATACAAAGAAGCAAGATTCTTAATCAAACAAATATTGAAATTAAATGTTTAGGGATGAAATTATAAAAAACAAATCCGTTAAGAAAAGATTAAAAAATAGCATTTAAAAGAATTAGAACCAAATTTGACATAAAGATTAAATGAAAATAAATTCCTAGGGGTGGAATAAAAAACAAATCAATCAAGAAAATGATTCAAAACAAAACAAATAGCAATTAAAAGAATGAGGATCAAATTGAAAACAAATCCAAAAAAATTAAATGATCAGGGATGAATCGAAAATAAAATCAAATAAGAAATAATCAATGTAAATAAAACAATTGCAAATAAGAGAAGAGGGATTGAATCACAAGAAAAAATAAATTGAAGGGTTGGTATGATTTTTTGCATGGCCAACACGCAATTTGAGGAAGAAAGAGAATGAAAAGAAAGAAAAGAAAAGCAATTTCGGGTCAAACCACTATACTCGCGCCACCTAGAGAGGAAGAGGACACTGAGATGAATGAAATGATGTGGTGGAATCATATTTACAACTACCAGAGCTAGTCGCACATGCCGCCAAAAGGCGGCGGAGCGGTTGAAACGTGTGAAGCACACATCAACAACATTTTTGTTTTTTTTTATTTTTACAAAACTGAAAATGCTCTTAGGACTAAACAATAATAACAAACAAACTATGATGAAATTATAAGCAAGCCACTGAAACCAAGGCTAAAAAATTCGAGTGGTAAAGGTAAAATAATAATTATATTGTTCTATCAAATATGAAAATAAAATATAAAAGTGTTTGTGTAGAAGGCATTGAATTATTTTATTCAAGGGTTACATTAGTAATTGTACTATGCATTAAAAAACACACTTACCAAAATAATCTCGCACAATCCTCAAAAGACATTTTATGTTATGGTGAAAGGATCACCTTACCCTCCAAGCAAAGGCAAAAGATAAAATGATTAAGGGGTAAAATAGTAATTATACTATTGTAAGGAATAGTATTTTGTTTTGGGGCACTCTCCATGATGATTAGTTTTGTGGATAAAATTTGGGCCACTTTATACATTCGCCTTATAATTTACTTGGCTGAAATAAGTAGGACCACTGCTATCATTCTCACTTAAAGTTGATGAGCATTGCCTATCATATGCTGTTGTGATCACAGTTGTATATAATTAAAATCCATCTTTTTTCTTTGCAGAATTGAGTCCGGAGGAGTCTGAAGATGTTCTTTTCAAGGAGGTCTGGCTTAATTTATTGTTTAACCACTGCTGTATCTAATTTATTTTCTAGAATTTTATAATCTTTATTTGGTGGATGAACATGGTGAAATATGCAAGTTTCCAATTTTTCTGCAAATTTTTTTCGTTTCTGGATGTGCAATTAAGCATTTTTGGCGGATTGCTGTTGTCACTGGCCTATTTTGTATAAAGTGTTATATTATAGACTTTGGTATGTGTTTGAAAATCTCAATTTATGATCAACATTCTTCAAGTGAACTGATCACTTTCAGACTTGTAGAGAGAATTGAATGGTATCCGTGTGCCTTATTGAAATCTTAATAATTAAGCAAGGGAATTTCCTTATTCTTTCGTATTTGTACCTTTTTCCTTTCCTGTGAAAAATACTACCTGTGAATAGCCCATAATATCTAGTCATTGACAGGTTAAAAAATTAGTAGTTTCTGCTCTGTAATCTTTATGTTGTGCTGATTTTGATTAAGTTGAAACATATTTAACTTGTGTAGGCGTGGCTTACATATTTTTGGAGAAGAGCCAAAGCCCATGGTATAGAGGAGGACACTGCAAAAGAACGATTTCAATTTTGGATTAGCCGCAGTGCACACTCACCAAGTTCACATGATGCTGTTGATGGTACGCTTCCCTCGTCCTTGATAATTTGTTGCTCACATGTAGCTGATACACAGTTTTATAATAAAGCATAGAGAGAAGATTGTATTACTGTGACACTGTTACTGGAGTCACTACTCGCTAGAAGCCATTGTAAAAATACCCACTGCCAAATCCTTTCAATTGTCCATATCATTGCGTTGGTACCTTGATCTCATGAATGATCACTTATCTTGAGTATTCATCTCAGTTGAGCAAGGCCTGACGGAGCTCAGGAAGTTGGGAATAGAGCATAGATTGTGGGAAGCATCTCGCAAAGAAATCGATCAGGACTCTTAACACAAATCTTATGGGCAACTTGGGGGCTCTGGTTGACGATGATTGTTCCAGGAAATCTCACGCTATCAAGTTTCTTCGTGATTCATTTTACTGAATTCTTCTATTTGTTGGAGAATTTACCTATGTTGCTTGGCACTGGTCCGCACCAGTCATCTGATATATAAAGTAGGCTCATTTCTTTAGATACATGTTATATATACACATGCATCTACATATAGGTATGTTAATTACATGAAGTTAAATACAGTCTAGGTCAAATTGTAGCAAGCTTGCCATGGAAGGAAATAGCTAAGTTGGTTTTGATTTCTCATTTTCTAAGAACAAGAGTAATAGCTAAGTTAGCAATGCTTGGACGAATGCCTGTCTGCGGTGGGTCTGGAATAGTTTTGCTGGATTCTGGCTCAAAAGCCGACCATTTAAGAGACAAAAGTTGTAAGAAATTTGAGCAGGAGGTGATAAACTAGGGTGAAGCTACGCTGTTTAGTTTGGGGACAGGGTTTCTCATGGGGTTTTTAACGGGCGGTTGAGGTGCTGTTTATGTCCAAGGGGACCCGTGTATAGTTCGAAGTTTAAGATGAGTGGGTTGGGGTTCAACTTCTTAAAAGTTTGAGGGGTTATTTGTTTTGTGTCATCTTGACAGTGAAAATTGAAAAAAAAAATTAACTCGTGTGTTATTTTCCTGTCAAAATTTGATACTAACATCAATCTTGAAGATTAAGAAAACACAAAGCGCACTTGAGGGCCTAGCTGCTGTGGTCAATCGTGTGACTTGTTCCGTCCCCGTCTCGGGTTCGACCCTCTATGTGCACGCCTGTCACCCCCGCGGTGCCTAACCTGCCCCTGAGCTTGCAGGATGTTCAGTGGGCTGTGGGGAATAGTTGTGGTGCGCGTAAGCTGGCCCGGACACCCAACGTAAATCAAAAAAAAAAAAAACACAAAGCTGATCCGACGCCTAGGTGATGAATCACTGATGTACGGGCATTGCTATATGATAAAATTATCGTGACTCTTGAGTTGTGGAAACTAGAACAACAATGTGAAGCAAAATGAGAGGTGGGTTTGACTTGAATATCGTTTGTTTATGTGGTTTAATTATATTTTTGAAAATTTTTAATTATTTTTTAGTGTTTTTAAATTGTTTTGATATGGTAATATTAAAAATAAATTTTAAAAAATAAAAAATATTATTTTAATATATATATGTAAATTAAAAGTATTTTAAAAATGAATTTTTATCATAATTCCATGCATTTTAATGAAAAAACTAAAAGTTATGGAGACTATTTTCTCTTCGTACACAAACATTGTAAATTGAATTGGTGTTTTTTTTAAAAAATAATTACAAATACCTTTCTTTAGTTTGATCTAAATTTTATTTTTTTTCTTTATACTTTTATAAATTACATTTTTTATAATGTAGTTTCCATGTTTAATAATAATTCACATCCTCAACGTTGTATTTTGCTTGAATTTTTTGTTTGATTTACGATATAAAGTGTAATTTATAAAAGTATGAAGAGAAAGTGAAATTCATTAGACTATAAATATGGTTTTTGTAAATATATCTCTCTCTTTTTTCATTTTAATCCTTTTTTTATATTGATTTTTTTTTTCAGTATCATCCTTTCAAATTTAGTTTATTTAGGTTTTGAATTGATGATTTGTTTTGATTGACTTCGACAGGGTTTCTCACAAGGTTGAAAAAGGTTATGTCATTAAATTGATATTCAATTTGGCAAAATCAAAATCAATTTTTTTTTAATTAAACATAATCAAAACTTTGAGGACCAGAATTGATACTTCAATATTAAGTTGATTGGAAATTAGATTTCATGATTTGTTTTGATTTGCTTACTATAGTATTATTTCAGTCTTACGACACATGTTTTTGTTATTTTTTTTAATTTCACCTTTAAACAAGAGGTTGATTTGGAATTGAGTTTGATAATTTGATTCAATTTACTTTCTTTGAGGTTATTATGGTTTCATGATTCAAGTAATGAATTTGATAAGTTAACTCGAGTTAACATAAATCCATTCAATAAGTTGATGTCTCAATATTATTCTTGAAAAATCCGTCTTGAAGTTGTTTTTTAGTGGAATAATATTTTTACCTGGCATTTAGATTAATTTTTTATCCAATTAGATCACTTCATTTAATAAAACAAAAAAAATAAAAAATTTTTTACTAAAAACACGTTAAAGCGCCTAAATATTTTTTTTACATTAACTTTTTTTTAATACAACCCCGTTATAGCCCGGCAACCGGCAATGATGTTGTCCTCTCCCTAATTTAAAGACTAGTTTGGTACCGTTGTTGTTTTATACTGTTGCTTTGTTTGGTTTTTAAAATTCGCTGGCTATGTGAACTTTTATCATCGTTTTTTTTATGTCTCAAGTTGTTCATTCTTTTACGGCTCTTCTTCATTTTCCTTTTTAATTTTTTTTTCTCAAAATTTTAAATTAAAATAAAATAAAAAATGATACCAAACGGGTTGGGCGTTGTTCGGTTGTGTTGGTTAATGGACACCTTACAAATTAATAAGAAGTTATATATTTTTTTTTTAATTACGATCACGTATTCAGTTTTTATTTTTTAATCTAGTATTTCAACTTCTTTTTTATTTTTATTTTTATTTTTATTTTTTTAGATTCAAACCCAATTTTACTTATATACACATATGCAATGTTCTATTTATATATAACATAAACATTGTTAAAAGCCTTCTTCAGATTATGTTTAAAATACAAACAATGAGAACAAAGCTTGCCAAAATTTAATAATTTCTTTCTCTCTCTTTTAGATTCTTATCTTTGAACGGATTCTTTAATTACATTTAATTTTCAACTGGAACATCCCATCATTATTCCTGATTTCATATAATGAAAAATTGGATTTCTTTTTTTTACTATAATTTGACCTCAATTTTAAAATTTCAGGATATATTTTGAGCCAAATTTAGATATTGATTTAAGTAAATCATGTTTGGACTCATACCTTTTCAGAATCCGCCCCAGAGTTTAATCGATTTATGGCTCTGCTCCTGCCTAGTTATATAATAGGTTTTAAACCTGTTGATTTAGATAAGAACAGAGAAGAGGAAAAAAAGAAGAAGATCAATTTCAACGGCCAGAGCTCCAGATGTTTCAACTATGAATGTTTGTATATTAATATTGACGATTTGAGTAAAAAAAACTTATACTAAATATGGGCTTTTCCAGGTCTATTTAATGAGCCTGAAAAAAAAGTTTTTGTTGGGCTTGGGCTGATAAATTGCAGTCTATGTGAAATAAATGATCATTTGATGCTTAAATTAGCTATGTGTAAGAGGAAAATAATATTGTGAAGGAGAACAAAAATGTAAAAGAATGTGTATATGTGTGTGTATTTGTTGTATTGTCCCATTTTCTCATATCTAATGTGATTTTTGGTATTTATATATCTCACATCACTTGTATTTTTGATGTAGATTATAAGATCATAGACTTATATATAAAAGTAATTAAGAAGAATATTTGATTTATTGACAAAGAATGCACAATTAACCTAATAGAATGAGTTATTTGTATACACACCTATCTTGTTAACATGTGAGGCAGAGTTTTATCAGGAGGCATTATAGTGACATTTTAGAGAGTTCAAGTCGGTGTCGTACTGGTAAGTTGTAAAACAAAAATTTAAATATTTGTCAACATTGATAAGTTATGAAACAGATAGAAAAAAATCTAAGATGGTAGCAATACATTGGAAAATGTTTAATATGAGATTTGCTTGACATGAAAAGGGTTCGTGGCCTTGCTAGAGTGCCCACATTTTCCCTCACTTTTTTTTTTCTTTCTTTGTCTTCTTCTCCTTCGCTTCGCTAAGTGGGTTTGGTTGGGCTTTTTCTCTCTCTCTTTCATTTCATTTCTTTTCTTCTCTTCTCCTTATTGGGCTTAGTTGGGGCCAAAATATGGATTCAATTGAAGAGTTATTGTGGAATTAGGGATCGAAATGGAGAGATGATAGAAATTAAGTATGACGCTTGTTTAGTTTGACCTTGTTGCGTAGGTATATGAGCCTTGTTGTATCGCTCCTTAAATGTTTTTCTCAGTGTCATTGGTTTGTCTCGACAAGGGTATTCCCCCCATATGGCACGTCATTTAAAACATCCCGGTATAGCTTTGATTTTTCTTTTCCTCCTTTTTCTTTCCTTCATTTCCTTGTTTTACCCGCCTTCTTCTCTTTCCTCTTGTCTTAAGCTCAATTGAGCTTTGTTGCTAGACTCAGTTGGGTCATTTGTCCTTTTTTGGCCCGATTGGGCCCTATTCCCTTTCTCTTTCTCCCCACCCCTTCTCTCATTTCTTCTTCCTAAGCCTTATTTTTTTCGCTTCTCCCGTTCTTTTATAAGCCCAGTTGGGTTCTCTTTTCTCTCTCTTCACTTCTCCTTTCTAAAAGCCCGATTGGGCTTCTCCTTTCCTTTTCTTCTCTTTTTTTCCTTCACCCGTTCTTTTCTCTTCTCCTTTCTTTTATAAGCCCAGTTGGGATTTCTCTTTATTCTAGCCTAAATATGAAATAAAATATAAACACGGATTAAAACCCAAAAAGCAATTTTTAAGTGGAGCCGCTTTACATGCCTCGGAGCTGTAAATGCAAATAAGACAGCCACTTTGGTACAGACACAACGGCTGGGATTTGTCTCTTCTCGTGTGTAACGTTGTAAAATGGCAGTTTGGAAGGCTTGGAATCGTTTGGAATTGGATAATAGTCCTTTTCTTGATCTTTCAGTATCTATATTTCTCTATGTAGGTCTCCCTTGCACTCCTATGGCACTTAGCACGCGCTGCAGGTCCTGTGCCCTGCCCCTATAGCTAAAATATAAAATATGTTCACACCATACCCTACCTTGTTCTAAAAAGCGCATAGGCAAATTGATGTTTCAATTTGTGCCACAGATGGTCATGTGCACTTAAATATAATAGTAGCATTACCTTCTTGGTGGACACACCAGGCAGAGAAAAACAAGCTCTTTTGGATAAAAGTTGAGCATGGGGAAAGAAGGGAGAGACACTAAAAATTCTGAAAGGTGATTTTGACCTAGTCACCACTTATCTACCATTTTTTTTCTTTCCACTTGGTGACATGGCCCCAACAATATGGCTTTAGAAAACTAATCCCTTCTGTTCCCATTAAAATCTTTCTCCATTGGCTAGACTATACCGACTAAATGTTTTGATGTGAAGCAAATCACCTAGAAAGAAGGAAGGAACATGTCTTTCCTCGTAATTATTAGAGCGAAATGATTATAAGAGATAATGTTCTAAATTCACTTTAACATTGTGAGAGTTTGTATGGGAGTTAGTTCAGAGTTTAATTCCAAGAGACGAATGAGGTCTGTGTACTGCGTGTTATACTTTTTCTTTCAAGGGTTTTGCCTTTTGTCTGCATGAATGGTTGCTCCCGGCCATGGTGAAAGATTGTCATATATATAAAAGCATGCGTAGCATGGATGAAAGCGTTTTCTCCAACATGCTCAAGTGTAAATCATCCCCCTCTTGACCTCATCATCACCTCAGATAGAAAGAGACATTCGAATTCCACACAGTTGTTTTTTCCTCTCTCTTTTCAAGTTTTTTATTATTAAAGTTCTAACCTACTGTTTATAGTTCACACTAGTTAGTTGACTTTTGCCTTTAGCACGGCGTGGATCGAAATATATTATTACAGTAGAAGCAAACCTTATTATTTGCATTACCCTCGCCGGCCGGATTTAATTTTGAAGAGTTTTTAGCCTCAACAACTACCACAAATTTAAGAAAGTACTCCGAGATTTGATTGAAGGTACAGATTTTAGACTTCTCAAACTTTTAGGAGAACAAATCTTTCTTCACTGTAAGAAAATAAATTATTTCTCACTCATAACCACGCTGAAAATTATGGAACATTACAAACTTTAGTTACGTTGATTTTGGCTCACTCCCGAAACTTTATAACTTTTAGGTTTAACTGCCTTCTGGAGGAATTTGTAGACTTGACTTCTTGCATTGTCCCTTCGAAAAGCAAGGGCATGTGTTTTCCATTAGTGGTCTTGATAGAAAGAGTAGGAAAAGGTATGGAGTATCAGCCAAAATTATGATCGAAGATTGAAGTGCCGATCCTTGTTCCAGTACTCCTACCTGCCTGTATGAGGGGAAAAAAACACAGGAAAGGAGGCTTGCATTATTAATTAAGAAAGCAACCTAGCTTTTTCTCCATGTGATCTTAAAATAAGAACATCTAAAGAGCATTGAACAATGGAAATTAAAAAAATGGAGAAAACAAATAAAAGTTAAACCTTGCTTATATTACAAGACTCACAAAAGCTTACATGGGCATCCGCAGCACATTTCCCAACCATGCCGGCCACAACCACTTCTCGGTTCTCCTTTTATTTCTCTCATTTTCCTTTTAGAAAGTTACCAACTGCCACTAATTAACAAGAAGTTACCAGGAGCAAGGTCACCTACACCCTTTAAGAGGAAATGGGCAGAATTTATGTGCCATATACAGAAGAAAGAATAAATCTTTTTTTAGAAAAGAGAAAAAAACAAGTGAGGATGAAAAGTGTTGGTTAAAAGCCTATTTGATTATTTTGAAAGCATTACAGGGATCGATAATCTCAAGAGACTAAGTTGTAATTAATTATTTTCAATTCAATTTGTTCATATGACTGCCATTTGTTCACATTCGGAGGTCAAAGTACGAGAAACAAATTATCAACACCTACCATTCTACATACATTTTCTACAAAAAAGAAAAACCTGAACGCATTCATAACTAGACATAGCTGTATTGACTCTAATGAGGAATAAAAAAATATAGCGGGTAGAAAAGAAACAGAGGTTTGACATGATGCTGCTATCTGCCAGCAATCTACGGCACCTCCACTTTCCCTCACTGGGGGAGCAGTGCTTTGTGTTACAATGGCCCGTGTATAGGTCCCATTGACACCAGAGCCAGAGATATTGAGAGAGGACTGGTGAATGCATTCAGTTGATTGAGTACCAAGAAAAGACTCTTTTACTTCCACAGTGATCAGACAAAATGAAAGGCTTTTAAGACAGGTCAAACAAAGCAAATCACCCCCAAAAGATTCTTCATTACTGTATGGTAATATATGGAGTTAAGAATATCATTGCAATATTTATTAGCACTGCATCTGTGGATAGCTTCAATCAAGCAAAGCAAAGTGTTAGTCCAGCAGTACCAAATATGGCAGACTGCTAATGCGGTCTAACTTTCGTTGGATTTTTATGTTCATTGTGTCTCCAAAAGAGGTTCAGATCCACCAGAAGTATCGGGGAAATATAAAATAAAGATCTGCGATTGTACTTTGTTACATATGATGCAGATTGCAGGCTCAATGACTAAAGCAATTTTATCTGGGAAAACGAAACTCACGAATAATGATTATGTCCATCTCTGTTTTTGAAATTTTAATCCATTTTCTTGAGAAACCAAAAAATGGTTCTGATCTGAGGAGAGAAAAAGAAAAAAGAAAAAGAAAGAGAGAAAACAAGCTCCTTCATGCGGAAGCATATGTATGGTGCCAAGGCAGATGCTGTCTTCATACTAGGTATTGTTATTTTTTGCTCATTTCATTTCTTGGTTTAATTAAAGAAAAAACTAAAATACATCAGTTTTTACTGTGAATTGCGTTGTATATTGTTGCAGTGTAATAATGTTTTTGTTTTCAAGAAAAATAGCCGATCAAAGGAAGACCGGGGTAAATGGTATTTTCACATGATTTAATTGGTTTTATCAAATTTCATGGGGATAAATCGGTCTTCTTGTATTTTTAACATAAAAAAATAATCTAATTACAAGTTAAAAGATTTAAACTGGAGTGCTGAGGTTATTTAGTCTTTTTTATGTTTTGATTGAATATATAATAAAATGATTTAAAAGCAAAAAAAAAAAAAAAACTAATATAAGAGGAATGTTGTTTTGTTATGGTTTTTTAGTTATAATCAATCTTAATAAAAAGCTATTCAGTCTTTTAATAAATATAAATATAATTAAAATTTAAAAGAGATATATGTAACACGTGCTAACGAGTGAGAAGTGCGCTCCTTAGAAGATGTATGCGGCACCTCCCATTGATCAAACATTGTTTTTAGAGACGACATTGAAAGCATCACACTATCTTTTTCATGGTGATTAGGCATGTGTGCATTGAAGATGTTGAAAGCATCACGCCGTCTTTTTCATGGTGATTAGACACGTGTGTACTGAAGAGTAGAGATTGGGTTCCAATGATTTTTTTTTTATTTTTCTCTTTCTCTTTTCTCTCTTCTCACCTTAAATTCCACACTAATCCTTGTTAAAAATAAATGTATCTTGTAAATTTGTATTAACATCAATTTTGATCTTCATTCTTTTTGTTGTTGTTTATTTTGCTTTTAAGGCCTTTTGAAGTTGATTTGTCCCTCAACATTTTATTTCAATTAATTTTTATATTCAATTTGGTCCTTAATATTTTGATTGCTATTCTTTTGTTTTTAATCCTTTTATTCACTACCAGAAAACCGGAGAAAAGCAACGGAATTACCGACGGAATTTTTCCGTCGGTAATTATTACCGACGGAAATAATTCCGTCTCAAAATTTGTCGGTATATACCGACGGATTTATTCCGTCGGTCATTCCGTCGGTATATACCGACGGAACAATTCCGTCGGTATATACCGACGGTTTCGCCGACGGGGTATACAGTTCGTCTGGAAATATGCAACGGCGTGGTGACGTCAGGCAATTTTACCGACGGAAAGTACCGAGGGATTCAAACTGAGATAGCCGTACAGTGACGTGGCGCTGTCACCGACGGCATCACCGACGGAATCACAGACAGAAGGAGTCCGTCGGTGATTCCGTCGGAAAAAACCATTATATGCACCTATCTGCCGACACTCTCTTTCTCTGTTTCTCCTTCTTCTTCTTTCCCATCCCACCTCTCCCCTCCCAAACTACAGCTCCCCTCCCAAACTGCAGCCAAACACCCATCCCAAACTCTCCATTATTCTCAACACGAGCACTCAAGTTTCTTATATCTTGTACGTGGTCACAATATCCGTTTCTTGTAGATTTTATCATTTTTTTATAAGTAAATCTATCCTTTTTAGTTTTAATATTTAATTGTGAATTTTATTGTTTTAGTATATGTATTTTGTTAATGTTTGTACTTGTTTAATTGTTATTTGTCAAAGAAACTTGTAGTATGAATGTATAATTTTGTAGTTGTTAAATTGTTTGTATGAACGTTGATAGTTGATAATTGATAATGAATATTTAACATAAGTGTTGTTTTAGTTTGTTGGATAATGTCGGGGAAAACCAATATTTTTGTTATGTTTTATAGAGGTTCAATAGAAGTTATGGATGATCGTTCATGGATGTATCGGGACTCACCCCAAGGATTGCGGAGGATGGATTATTGTAACGGTGTCCAGGGTTTTATTAATTTCGCAACATCTATTCCGAGGAATTTTACTGATGGCGGTATTAGGTGTCCATGCAGGAAATGTAAAAATTTAAAGTTTCTGCATCAAGATGTTGTAACGATGCATCTTCTAACCAAAGGGTTCATGGAAGATTACCTGTGTTGGTATGCTCACGGAGAACTATTTGTTCCTGATAAGAGCATGGAAGAACAGGTGGTTGGGTCAACTTCTAGTGCTAGCAACATGCATGAAGTTGGAAATGAGAACAGTAATCCTTACAGGAAAATGGTTATGGATGCAATGAGAATGAGTGAAGGTAATGTCAGGGAATGTCCAATCATAGAAGAAGAACCTAATGCAGATGCATCAAGGTTTTTTGATCTGTTGAGAGATTCTGACGAACCATTATGGGATGGCTGCACGAACCACAGTAAATTATCAGCCGTAGCACAGGTGTTCACCATCAAGTCAGATCACGGGTTGAGTGAGGCCGATTATGACAAGATTATTGAATGGGCGAGAAGCATTTTACCTGAAGGGAACAGGCTGAAAGAGAACTTCTATGCTGCCAAGTCCATCATGAAACCCCTCGGTTTAGGATACCAGAAAATTGATATATGCCCTAACTTCTGCATGTTATACTACCTTGAAAATGCTAAGATGACCGAGTGCATGACATGCGGGCATTCCCGTTACAAACCCAGAACTGGTAGAGGGAAGACTCTCGTGGCATATAAAAAACTTAGATACTTCCCAATCACACCTAGACTGCAGAGGTTATTCATGTCACCAAGGACTGCTGAGCACATGACATGGCACCAATCACACCATGCGGTTGATGGAGTGATGGTTCATCCTTCTGACGGTGAAGCCTGGAAACACTTTAACAGTATGCATCCTCCCTTTTCAGCTGAATCAAGGAACGTGCGTCTTGGGTTGTGTACAGACGGATTCAACCCATTCGGGTCATTTGCTGCTCCTTATTCTTGTTGGCCGGTCATACTGACGGTTTATAACTTGCCACCGGGGATGTGTATGAGGCCGGAGTTCATGTTTTTATCTATGGTCATACCAGGTCCGAGCAGTCCGGGGCGGAATATAGATGTTTGTCTTCGTCCGTTGATTGATGAGTTGACGCAGTTGTGGTCCCCTGGAGCTTTGACTTATGACATCTCGAGGAAACAAAATTTTGTTATGAGAGCGGCTTTGATGTGGACTATCAATGATTTCCCAGCTTATGGAATGGTTTCTGGTTGGAGCACGCATGGAAAGCTAGCATGTCCATATTGTATGGAGAACAACAGGGCATTCACGCTAACAAACGGGTGTAAAGCTTCTTTTTTTGACTGTCACCGTCGTTTCTTGCCACATAACCACAGGTACAGAAAGAACAGAAAGGATTTCTTTGTTGGCAGAGTTGAAAATGATGTTGCACCCCCGCGTCTTGCCGGTGAAGAATTGTTTGATGTTGTGTCAGAGTACGGTGAAATTGTGTTTGGTCTCCAATCAGGTAAGCAAAAGTTTCCTGGTTTTGGTTTGACCCATAATTGGGTGAAGCGAAGTATATTTTGGGAGCTTCCTTATTGGAAGACCAATCTTCTCCGCCATAACCTTGACGTCATGCACATTGAAAAGAACGTGTTTGAGAACATTTTCAACACCGTCATGGATGTGAAGGGGAAGACAAAGGACAACATCAAGGCTAGATTGGATGTAGCGTTGTTCTGTAACCGTAAAAATATGGAGTTGGTTTGTGATGGGTCACGGGTCGCAAAACCAAGAGCAAGCTTCGTGCTAGAGAAAAACGCACAACTACTAGTCTACAAATGGCTTAAGAGTCTGCGTTTCCCCGATGGACATGCCTCGAACATATCAAGGCTGGTTAATACGGAGGAATGCAGATTATATGGAATGAAGAGTCATGACTGCCATGTGTTTATGCAAACACTCATCCCATTAGCTTTTCGTGATTTGTTGCCAAAGGGGATATGGGATGCACTAACGGAGATTAGTCATTTCTTCAGAGACATATGCTCCAGCAAGTTGAATGTTGATCACATTGAAAGGCTTGAAAAGAATATCGTCGAGACAATATGCAAACTTGAGATGATATTCCCTCCATCATTTTTTGACTCAATGGAGCATCTACCCGTACATTTATCGTTTGAGGTAAAAGTTGGAGGACCGGTCCAGTACAGATGGATGTATCCATTCGAGAGGTTAGATATTACAGTTGTTATGACATTTATAATTAAATGTTTTTATTTTTATTTTAATGTTTTTAATTGATAATTTTTTATTAATATATATATATATGCAGATACTTGTTCAATCTTAAAAAAAAGTTAAGAACAAGGCGCATGTTGAGGCGTCGATATGTGAGGCGTATATTGTTGAGGAGATCTCAACATTTATCTCATACTATTTTGAACCTCATTTGAGAACGAGGATAAACCGTGTTCCACGACATGATGATGGTGGTGAAGTGCATTCAAGTGGGAACTTGTCAATATTCTCCAATCCTGGACGACCCACACCTAAAAATGCCGTGAGGGGAAGATATTTGTCTGAAATAGAGTTCAGACAAGCACACAATTATGTCCTATTTAACTGTGATGAGCTTAGACCTTTTATTAAGTAAGTGGATGTTCGACTTAAACTTTGTCAAGAGTGTACTATTTATGTTTTGTGATACCATACACTCATATACTTTGGAACAACCTTGCAGGCAACATCGACGATACTTACTGTCCAATAACTCACAGCTGACCGAATCCCAGATCTTTCAATTACAAGATGAACAATTTGCCACATGGTTTAGAACACATGTAAGTCCTATCACAAACTCATTATCTCTTGCAATGTAATTAATTGTAGTCAATGTTACATAATATCCGTTTATTGATTATTGTTGTATTTAATTTACAAGCTAGGTTTATCAAATGGGAGGTAGTGCTGCTATTTCACTGTCTTTACTATGTTTGGGCCCTGAAAGAAAAGTCAAGTGCTATAATGGATATTTTGTCAATGGATATGTCTTTCATACTGAAGAATACGGGCATGGAAGAAAGACATACAACAGCGGTGTTTGTATTAAGGGATCGACTTCTAGTGAGTTTGAAGTTGACTACTACGGTAGATTGGAAGAGGTCATCAAATTGCAATATCATAGCGAGCAAAATAGAGTGTTTTTATTCAAATGCTATTGGTATGACACAACTGACAGAGGAATCAGAGTAGATCCTCACTATGGTCTCGTTGAAATCAATTCAAAAGCTAGACACCGCAACGTAAACGACGTCTTTGTTTTCGCAAAGCAATGCCAACAAGTTTATTACACACACCCCTTCCTTTAGAAAAGACCGATCAAGAGTTGATTGGTTATCCGTTTTAAAAACAAAACCCAAGGGTCGTGTCGAGGTTGTTCAGGATGAGAACGAAGACACAAGTGTGATAGATGAAGTCTTTCAAGCTAGTGAGTTGGTTGAACCATACCGAGTTGCTCCGTCGATTGACTTAGAAGAAAATTCGAATTTTCGTGTTTTCAACGATAGTCTTGTTGATGTTGACGCAGAGGAGTTGAATGTTGTTCTGAGCTCTACTAGTGGAAAAAAAAATGTTGTTGAAGAAGATTATAACGAAATTGAAGAGTGCGATGAAGCTGATGATAACAATTCAATAGAAGACGAAGATGAAAATTCCGACTAACTAAACATGTTATAAAGCCTTATTTTTATAATGTAATAATTTGAAACATGAAATATTTATTCTTCTTTAAGGGTCAGCCTTTGTTATTGTGTTGTGTGTGTTGTAAGATTGCAATTCAAGATTTTTTGAGAGGGTTACATTAAAAAAATAAGAAAAATTTACCTTTTCACCGACGGATTTACCGACGGAATAGAAACCGTCGGTATTTCACAGAGAGTTGCAAAACAAATTACAGGATTTTGCCACATTCACCGACAGATTTACCGACAGAATATAAACCGTCGGTATTTCACAGAGAGTTGCAAAACAAATTACGGGATTTTGCCACATTCACCGACGGATTTCCGACGGCATTTCCGACGTCCAATACCGACGGAATCACCGACGGGTTGTCCCATGTCTGACACGTGTCCGTCTGCACGATTACCGACGGACTTTCCGACGTCCAGTACCGACGGCATTACCGACGGATCACGCATGTGTGACACGTGTCCGTACCGACGGAATTTCCGACGGATTCGCCGACGGATCGAAAAGTTTGGCGGGATTTCCAAACTTTTTGGTGCGAATTTCAATTAATTTCCGACGGAATTTCCGACGGAAATTAATTGCACCGACAGCAATTAATTTCCGTCAGAAATTCCGTCGGAAATATTGCTTTATATACCGCCCATCCCCCCACTTTGTTCATTTTCTCCTCTTCTCCTCTTCTCCCTTTCTTTTCTCCCTTGCTCTTCTTCTCTCATTTATATTTAGCTTTTAGAAGGATTTTATTGTTTTGGTGGTAGTTTTAAAAGGTATGTATTTTTTTTTCTTTATCTTTTTATTTTTTTATTTTAATTATGATTATTTTTTTTGGTGTTCTTTGTTTTGTATATTGTTTGTAGATAAAATCTTAAATTCAACACATTATTAAGGTAAGCATTTTTTATTCCCAAATTTATTTTGAATTGATATAATGTTTTTTAGTTTTGTGTATTGTTTGTTTTGTGTTTATGTTGTGTGTTGTGTAGTGTTTTTTAGTTTTTTAGTTTTTTAATTTTATTTATTAATTTTAGTTTTTTAGTTTTGATATTATTGTTTGTATTGCTATAATTGTTATTGTTGAATTTTATGTTAAAAATGTTAATTTATATATATAATTGTTATTGTTGATTTATTTTAAAAATGTTAATTTATATATATAGAATTGCATTTAATTAGTTTATCTTAATTTAGGATATTATTGTTTGTATTGCTATAATTGTTATTGTTGAATTTATGTTAAAAATGTTAATTTATAAATATAATTGTTATTGTTGATTTATTTTAAAAATGTTAATTTATATATATAGAATTGCATTTAATTAGTTTATCTTAATTTAGGATATTATTGTTTGTATTGCTATAATTGTTATTGTTGAATTTATGTTAAAAATGTTAATTTATATATATAATTGTTATTGTTGATTTATTTTAAAAATGTTAATTTATATATATAGAATTGCATTTAATTAGTTTATCTTAATTTAGGATATTATTGTTTGTATTGCTATAATTGTTATTGTTGAATTTATGTTAAAAATGTTAATTTATAAATATAATTGTTATTGTTGATTTATTTTAAAAATGTTAATTTATATATATAGAATTGCATTTAATTAGTTTATCTTAATTTAGGATATTATTGTTTGTATTGCTATAATTATTATTGTTGAATTTTATGTTAAAAATATTAATTTATAAATATAATTGTTATTGTTGATTTATTTTAAAAATGTTAATTTATATATATAGAATTGCATTTAATTAGTTTATCTTAATTTAGGATATTTGTATGACTTAAATCTAATGTTAGTACCAATTTAACAATGAATGTTCATAGTTGTAATTCTATATGATGTTATTGAATAAAATGTTGTGCTGATGATGATGAGTTGGGTTGAGATCCAGGATGATTGGATCGGGATGTGAAATAAAATTGGAAGTGTAATATGATTTTGTCGACAACTTGGGACCCCCCAGTACAGGGGAGACTCTGTCGAATTTTTTTTTTAAATAATCGAAGTTAATTATGTAATTATTCGTATACATTTGTGTAGATGCGTAGAATGAAATCTACAGCACGTCGTCAGAAGACGGTTGCAGCTAGTTCTTCTAGCAGCGAGGAGGACATATCCTTAGGTGCTGATCACAGCGAGGAATCTACGCCAACTTGTGATGCTGCCTCTTCTAGCGCGGTTTCACAGCGCAGAAGCGGTGTGCCTTCACAGCGGGGTCAATTCACCCGCAAGTACCAGGCACAATGGAAGGATGACCTCTCAATGTAAGTTTGTTTAGGTTTTAGTTTTTTTTTATATACTTATAACATAATTTATGAACAACTAATTAATATTAATTACTACTTTTATTTAATTTCAGGTTCACAAACATTGAGGCTGCAAGGACTATAACATTGGCGTTTAAATCGTCGATGGAGATTCCATTGTTTCAATGGAGCCAGGTTTCCAAACATCCTGAGTGGAAACCTAATATCGATGCATGGTTTAAGCGATTTCAGGTCGGTGTTAATTTTTAATAAATAATTTTTATAATTTTATATCTTGTACTATTTTTATTTTATATGAATTATTTATATACACAGAACAAATTTGAGTGGGATAGGGCGGACAACAATGTTGTGAGGAGGGTATGAGAGAATCACGCGGCAACTAGGTAACATCGAAAATAATATTTATTTTTGTTTTATAATTTTATGTTTTAAATTCTAATTTGTTACTATGGAAGTAGGTTGCGTGATTTTTGGTATGACACCCAAAAAAAATCAAAAAGACATGCGAGGGATAACGGTCTTGAAGGATGGAATGAGGTGGCGGTTTGGCAGGAATTCAAACCGCCATTCATCTCGGGGGAAATATGGACGGCATATATTGAGCACGTGACCTCAGAGCGGTTCTCACGGCGCTCACAGTCTGGCGCCGACAACCGGAACCGGCAAATTTATGGTTCGGTGACCACGCACACTAGCGGATCCGTCCCATTCAGCGCACATGCAAAGCGGATGGTAAGATTAATTTTAATGAAATATATCGTTAATTAATTTGTCGTTCCTTATAATATATTTAACTTTCAACCTATTTTTTCCTTACAGGCTGCGTCTCTTGGACGTGAACCGAGTCCAATGGAGCTGTTTCTAGAGACGCATGTGCGGAGTCAAGACCGCCAAAAGGGGGTGCAGCAGTTCGTGGACAACCGTGCTCAGCACTTCGTGGTATGTTCGTTCATTCATTTTATTTTGTAAGTTATTATTTTCTTGAATTGCATCTTGAATTGCATTTGATGATTTTTTTACCGATGGAATTTTCAGGAGACCTATAATAGCCGGTTGAGGGAGAGATATGGGGACAATCCGTCGACCCATCCAGATTTCGATCCAGATTTGTGGATGGAAGTGGGATCGTCTGGTGGACCCGATAAAAATAGGGTCTACGGGCTCTCCAACACTACGGCTGACAACTTGCGGTCGACTCGTAGTGTCTCAACTGTTGGAAGCTCTCCATCAGTATCGAACACCCAGTCTGAGGAGTTCATTGCGTTGAAACAACAATATCAACAACTCTCGACGAATTATGATGAGCTCCGTCAAATAGTCATGGAGATGAGATCAAAGATGGGTGACGATACTTGTGCAGCTTCTTTTTGGCCGTATGGTCCCGGGAACAACCAGCCTCCTCCTCCTCCTCCGCCTCCTCCTCCAGCTCCGCTGCTATTCTAGTTTAATTTTGTTTTTTAAACACATTAAATTTGTAATGAATATTATTTAACATTACTTTTACATTATTAATGTTTAATGCATTTCTATTTGTTTATTAAGGTTTTTTACAATTAATAAATTATTTTTTTTATATATTTTAAATAACTACCGACGGATACTATCCGTCGGTATTTAACAGAGAGTTGCCGAACAATTACCATCCATGCCATCATTACCGACGGTATCACCGACGGATATAATCCGTCGGTATTACACAGAGAGTTGCAACAAAATTACCAGCCATGCCATAATTACTGACAGATTTGCCGTCGGTAATGCCGTCGGTAATTACCCTTGAAATTACCGACGAATTTATTCCGTCGGTAATGTTCCCGCGGGAAACTTTTTTTTGGCGCGGGCGTATCCGTCTGTAAACCGTCGGTGTTTCCGTCGGTAGGTGGTTTTTTTTATTTGCGACAGCATTAGCGACGAAAATGGGATTTACCGACGACCGTTTTACCGACGGACGTGGTACGTCGGTGAGTCCGTCGGTATTATTTTCACCGACGGATTTCATTACTGTCACCGAAGAAATTGGTCCGTCGGTAAAACTGGATAATGTTGTAGTGATTGATTTTATTTTTCAATTTCATCCCTCATTATTTTTTTCATTTAATCTTTCTATCCAATTTAGTCCTCATTCTTTTGATTGCTATTTGGTTTAGTTTTTTTTTTTTTTTACTTTTGGATGATTAAGAATTTTGTCATGATTTTTTGTGTTTTTTTTAAGTGGTAATCGTAGTCTCACCTTACGTTTTGAAGATTATTAGCCCAGTTTTAGTTTGGTCTTTTATGTTAGATCATTTTTTAAATTGATTTTTTTTTAATTTTATCCTTTGACATTAGGTTATTGTGCCATGAGTTTCATGATTTTTTTTATTTTTGTGAGGTTATCCTAGGTCATGGATGAGTAAACCCGGCTTTACTTGTTTTTTTTTTAAATTGATTTTTTTCCAGTTTATTCTTTCATCATTTAGCTTGCTTGAAAGTCAACCTTTATTATTTTATTCAATTTCTTTTGCGCATGCTTATACCATGCTTATACCAGTCTCAAAATTGGACTATAAATTTGACGTGCTCACTCGAGTCATATTTTTTTGTCTTTTAAATTTTTTTTTCCAATTCATCCTTTAATGTTTAATTTGCTGATAATTGAGTTTTGAATTTCTTTAATTTCCTCTTTATGTGGTTACCCTGTTTCATTCAATTTTTACTTTGTTATGAAATAAAATCAATTTGATTTTTTTAAAAATATTTAAATGGTATCTTTTTATAATATTGACAAGGATTTATTATTTTTTTATAATTATATTATTAAATTAACCAAGGTTAATGGACTATGAGAATATAGACATTATATTTTTTTTTCTCCTTTAAACATCCTATAATTATTTGATTTTTTTATATTAAAAAAAATTAATCCTGTCTACAGTGGAATGCATATAGAACGCATACCACCTTCCCCTTTCTAGTATACACTAAAAACAAACACAGTGGGGTGGCTTTAACTTCTGTCATCAAATTCAGGCCTTTAAAGCACATTCTCTGTCTTTTCATTTTCACTTGACGTCGTACTTCATTTGCCGACCGAGACTCCAAGTCAGCACACAACTCACACACACTTCTGTTCATGCTCCAAATCTCTCCTCTCACAGGGACAAAATTTAACGAGTACATTTTATAATAAAAAATGAAAAAGAAACCAACAAAAACACAGGCTCCTTTTCTTCGAGTGATTTTGAACACTAGGGTTCATAAAATAAAATAAGATATTTTAATAAATAATCACAAATAATATTTATAACATATAAATAACATGTATCACTATCTATTAGAGCCCTCAAAGGTGACATGTGGTTTGCTTGTTTTTGAACAGCTCATGTTATTTATTTTAATTATATTGATGATTTTTTTTTATGTTGGTATGCTTATATGGTTGAAAATTTTTTCATGATATTTGTTGTGTTATTATAGCTTCATTCAGTGTGTTAGCAAGACCCCTTTTTTTTTCCTTTCTTTTTTATTGTAATTTATGTAAGTTTATATTATAATTTGAGAGACTTAAAATATGTTATTTTTAAAAATATTTCCCCTTTTTTTTACTGTGCTAAATTAAAAGAACTAGCTTTTCTTCTCCCTCTCGGTCTTTATATAACGCCTCCCCACTGAGCAACATCTCGATAACCACCCCCCCCCCCCCCCACAATCTTTTTACACACTCTCCCTCTAGGTTCTCTCCAATCAAGTGTGAAGCCATGCCTTATCTGTCAAAAGAAATAATGGCATTGCCTCTAGGTTTACTTGTTTGCTTTATCATAGGAGTAGAGTGTAGTCTTTCCCAGTTAGACAGAATTACCCAGTTACCTGGTCAACCTCCAGTCTGGTTCCAGCAGTATTCAGGTTATGTGACCGTTGATGACAAAAACCAGAAAGCTCTCTTTTACTACTTTGCTGAAGCTGAAATAGACTGTGCTTCTAAGCCTCTTGTTCTCTGGCTAAATGGAGGTCCTAATCCTATACCATCCTACTAATACTACGCAAAAGATAGGTTTTTCTGTCGGGATTTGAATCTCATTTTGTTTCACTGTTGTTTGCAGGACCAGGTTGCTCTTCTTTGGGAGTTGGGGCATTTTCTGAGAATGGACCTTTTAGACCTAGTAGAGAGGGATTGGTCAAGAACCAATATAGCTGGAATAGAGGTAAATTAAGTGCTCATGTTTATATTACTGTGTGATCCCGGTTTTGTTCTTTGCGTTAAAAAACAATCCACAAGGTGCTGAATTTTAGCTAAATGATCACTTGCTTCGCAGAAGCTAATATGTTGTATTTGGAGACACCAATTGGGGTTGGGTTCTCTTACTCCACCAACACCTCTTCATATGAAGGTGTCGATGACAAGATTACTGGTATGTTTCCACCAAGTTCTTTCAGAGTTTAACAAGTTTAATTGGCTTTTCAAATCCAAAATGTTGATATTCCTTTCTCATTTTCACGTTGAAATCTTGCTGAAGTAAAGGGAAATAAAGACTGTTTATTCAAAATTTAGAATTAATCAAGAAACAGAATTTCTGTACCGAAGATTCAAAGTCAACCTCTTTTCCTTTTGTTTAACCTTTCCTTTCTGTTGTTTTCTCAATTTATTTATTTCTCTGAGTTTTCTTTTCTTTTCTCTTTTTTTTTATCAGTCATATGAGTTCTTTGTAGACAGACGATCGAAAGAAAGAATATTATTGTTATTTCATAATGCCATAGGACTGATAATTTCCTTTTCACTTTACAGATATGCATCGTCAGTACATACTGTGCTTGTTTTCTAGTCGTTTAGATTCTGAGCTGACAAAAGGTCACCTTTACAGACATTTTACCTCTCATTTTGAAGCTGTTTTTGTTTTTGTTTTTGTTATCTATAGCTAGGGACAATCTGGTGTTCTTGCAAAGATGGTTTGTCAAATTCCCACAATACAGAAGCAGAAGTTTGTTCATTACAGGAGAAAGCTATGCTGGTATTGTTTTCATGCTCAAAGCAAACTTTTTTTTCTTCTCTGTCAAAACAGTTTATAAATAAATGAGGATTAATTTAATGCTTCTATTCTGTTCATAATTAGGTCACTATGTGCCCCAGCTGGCAGAACTCATGCTTCAATTCAACAAAAAAGAGAAGTTGTTCAATTTGAAAGGAATTGCTGTGAGTATTAATAAGCAAAAAAAAAAAAATCTCCCTCCATTCTCTGCTAGTAATTCTGTCAAGTTATTCTTTTTTTCAATTGTATTTGTTTTACCAAACCTATTTTACTATTCACCAGGTTTTTTTTTTTGTTTTTCCTTTTGAGAATTCCATTGTTCTTTTTTATTTTCAATTAATCTTAACCTATAAATTGCAGCTAGGGAATCCAGTTTTAGAGTATTCCACAGACTTCAATTCGAGGGCTGAGTTCTTCTGGTCTCATGGATTGATATCAGACACAACATACAAAATGTTCACTTCAGTCTGTAACTACTCGCGATATGTAAGCGAATACTACAGAGGTTCAGTTTCTCCTCTATGCTCAAGGGTGATGAGTCAAGTGACTAGAGAAACCAGTAGATTTGTTGACAAGTATGATGTTACCCTTGATGTCTGTATATCGTCAGTTCTCTCACAGTCACAAGTCCTTACTCCCCAGGTAAGCACATTCCATTATTTGTCAACTGCCAAAATTGTTTGAGTTTGGCTTTTCATTGGTGCAGCGAGTCACTAACAGTTGATTTGTTAATTCTGGTCAACAGCAAGTTGGTGACAATGTAGATGTATGTGTGGAAGATGAAACAGTTAATTATCTCAACAGGCCAGATGTGCAGATGGCTCTCCATGCACGTCTTGTTGGAGTCCGTCGATGGGCTGTTTGCAGCAAGTATTTCTCTATCACCAAAATGAGATTTATTAAGCTGTACTAATGTTAGAGTAGTGAACAAGACACTGCCTGTCTTAGAATTTATCCCACAGAAAAATCAATGACATAACAGAAGCATTTCTCATTTACTTTTTTAGGGTATTTGATAATTTTTCTCTTAATGTTTCAATCTCAGTATTCTTGATTATGAGCTGCTTGACTTGGAGATACCAACAATCTCTATTGTGGGCAGACTCATTAAGGCAGGAATCCCAGTCTTGGTTTACAGGTAAGTTACCTCTTACCTTGTCAGTCTGCTATATTCTCCTTGTGAAGTTGGAAAAACGGAATTTTATCAAGGTTGATCATAAAAGTCACAAGACATTTGTGTTTAAAATGCAGTGGAGACCAAGATTCTGTCATTCCACTTACTGGAAGCCGAATATTAGTTCACAGACTGTCTGAGGAATTGGGACTAAAAACCACCGTGCCTTACAGAGTTTGGTTCGAGGGGCAGCAGGTAACTCTCACATTTGAAGATTACAATTTATGAATTTTTTTAACAGGACAGAACTTGATTGGTTTTTTTACCTTCAGGTTGGTGGGTGGACTCAAGTTTATGGTAATATCCTATCCTTTGCCACCATTAGAGGAGCATCCCATGAAGCTCCATTTTCGCAGCCTGAAAGATCGCTTGTGCTGTTCAAGGCATTCCTGGGAGGCCAGCCTCTACCAGAAGCATTCTGATCTGGAGATCACTTCATTACAGAAAATACAGATTCAATTGTAAGTAGAGTTGGATTGCTATTGGAAAAGGCAGTTCTCAAGTACCCGAGAATGAAAATTGCATCGGATTGTTTGTTTCTTTGATTTGTCCATGCTTTTGGAATGTCGAATTTTTTTTTGTAAAGAACTCGAGTACAGAAAGAACCTGCCTATTTTTTGTTTTGAACTTGACTCTTGACAATCCAAAAAAAAGATCAAACGAAGTCATCCAGAAACAATGATTTACTTGCACATTAAAATGCCTCCCAACAGCATGAATATCTACAGAATTCACATAGAACTGCATGATACAAGTAGAACACAATCCTCAGATCAGGACCATAATACAGTCCGAAATGTTGACGATTGAGGCTGTTTGATATTTTATTCAACATGACAAAAAAAAAAAAGGTCCTGATACAACTTCTGTAGTTCTTTAACTGGAAATAGTCATGCATGGTCAAGAAACACGAAGAGATTCTAAAAAGGGAACCTTTAGATTGCTGGGAAACTACAACAGGGGCGTCGAGCTGCATTTTCATACAACTTCAGTGCAAAGCTAGCAAGGGTTTTGATAACATCAGAGAAGCGATCAGGTTCCGTCTTTTATATAGAGTTTCTGCAGAAACAGAGTCGATCGCTTCTCCTGCTTAACGATTTAGTGCTGGAAAAGGTCCTGATACTTTTGCTGGTTTAACTGCTCGTATCCTATTACCGCAATTTATCCAGCAAGCATTTCAATACTCAATCAGTCATTATACTCTTAAATTCTCTACTCAAGTGAAATATCAAAATATGTATTGTTAAGGAAATAATTATTTCCTAATTAATTAATAAAAGGATAAAATTAATGAATTAAACAACTCACGACAATCAATAAATTATTTTAATAATCTAATCAAATGGGAAAATTAAATATTTTTCTATATCTATATAAGTTATATGTAATTTATCAAATTATCAATGATATTATTTTTTATTTTAAATTTTTACATGATATTAGATTGGATTCATCAGACTTTGATTTTATTTTAAATTCATTGTTTTTGTCTGATGAGTGAACAATTTTATGTTACGTCATTCATCTTACCACTTTAAAATACTTTATATTTTAGTCTTTTTCATTATTTATCAAATATTTAATTCAATGTCTATTTTAATAATACAACAACTGATGATTTATTGATTCATTTTCCTTTAAACCTTAATTGTTCAAAATAGTTTGAATTCTCTCACATCATTATGAAAACTAGGGGTGTTTTAAAAAAACCGATTAACCAAAAAAACCGAGAAAACCGAACTGAGATAGAAAACCGATTAAACCGATTTTAAAACCATCAAATCTTGTCGGTTCGGTTCAGTTTCGGTTTGACCACTTAAACTGGTGAATCGAACCGGTAGTATAAATACTATAGTAACTCAGTAAGCCTAACCCTAATTGACATTCTGAACTGAAGCCGCCGCCCACACCAAAGAGCAAAGAGCCAAAGACGATTTATTGTCTTCTCCCTTCTGCATCTGTCTTGCCTTTCACCTTCAATTTTCATCCTTCCTCTTCTCCTTTCCGCATCTGTCTCTTCCTTCAATTTGCATCATTCCTCTTCTCCCTTCTGCATCTGTCTTACCCCCTACATCTATCTCTTCTCTAGCCCGAAGAAAACCTCTTAGCTTCTCTCTTCACTTGCAGCAGAACGACAGGGCTCCTCCATTGGTAAGTTTATCTTCGTGTGCTTAACTGCTTATAAGTTCAACTTTTTGTTTCAAACTTTGATGCTTCTCTGACCTCTACTTCTCATTTGTTTATATTGTTAGATATAGAAGTTCCAAAAAACTGTATGATGATAATCTTAACTTCGTGAGGTTTCAGTTTCCTTCTGCATGTATTTTTCTATAATCTACGGGACTGGTAATAGAACTGTGGGGAGTGATATTAGCTTCTGAGTGCTTATTTCTTGCCTTTTGCTGATGGTTTTTTTTTTGGGATATACAAATTTAACTCTATTAAGTTGTTAACAGGTCACATTAATGCATATAGGTCCATTGGTATTGCCATTGATACAACTTGATGATATTGTTTCCATTTAAGATTATGTTTTTATTGAAGGTGCAAATTTATTAATTCATCACTTGAAGTTGGGTTTTGTAGTTCACTTCTCTTAGTTGCAATTTACAACATTGGTCCTCAGGTTGGTTCTTGTTAATTTTAAGATGAAGATGTCTTAATTTCAACAGACACTCACGGGTCCTCTCATGTTAATGTTGTCCAGTTGCCTGCAAGACTGTGTTTCGTGAGTTCGGTGTTTTAACTTGTATTGGAAACATTTTTTATAATGTTTTGGATTGTTTTCTACGTTTTCTTTAATGATGATAAATCAAATATAAGAAAAAAAAATCCTTTCTTTTGAAGGATAAATTAGCATTATATTTGCATTTTCTTTATGAATGTTTTAGTTCCTGGCTGTTTTCCTCATTGTTTGATACTGGTTATATAAATAAGATCAATAATTTTAATTTCCATTCTCTTGCAGAAGATATAAAGAAAGAAAGGAAGAAGCAGTGGAGCCTGAGGTTGATCTTAAACGAGATCAGAGGACAATATTTTAATTTTAATAAGATCATGCATCTTGCATATTGAAATTGATTTATTGCATTGCATGCATATTGAAATTGATTTATTGCATTGTATCTCTCAGATTGAATTCATGTCTAAATTCATGTGAAGAATTAAATGGTTTACATTCCTTGGATATATGATTTTCTCAGCATAACTCACTACCTGTAAACCATTTGAACAACTTCAGGCTTATAAACCAAGAAACAAGACATGAAAAATAATTTTTTTTGTCATCAGACTTGAGATGCCCCTTGAATTTGAAGTTGTCTTCATATGCCTTAACCTGAAAGGAGAAGAAAAGTCCGGAGTGACCAGGAGCAGAAAGGCTTGCATATGGCACTTCCACATTGCATGCATATTGAAAGATAAGTGTTCAATACGGAATTCCCGTTTATGGCAGTCAGCCAAACTGTGAATTAATTCAGGTTTCTATAAATTTTAAAACTCAATTTACTGTAAGGCTAAGCCAATTTAAAAAAAACTGAAAAAAAACCCATAAATGAAGGGATTTTGGTTTCCTGGTTTTTTTTTAAAAAAAAAACCAGATTTAACCGAACAGGACCGACTCCGTTTGAACCGGTTTTCGGTCCGGTTCGGTTAATATTTCTCCAAAATATTGAAATTCAGTTTGGTTGGTTTTTTTAGTCTAAACCGAACTGAACCGAACCGTGTGCACCCCTAATGAAAACCACCAACACTGTGACATTCCTTTTCTATCTGGAGTATTTACTCCTTGTTTGTTGTTAAATTCAAGTATCAATACCTAAAAGTATGACTAAGAGTTAGATTCATGATACATGATTGTTTTCTTGTGATGTTTTTATAGATGCAACCATGCAACAAATATTAAGAAGCTTAAATGTTATTATTTTTATGAAACATTTATTTTCACTATAATTTTTTTAAAAAATATATTAACAAATGATGATATTCACACACACACACACACACACTTTAGTGCTTGGAAAATGTTGCCTTGATTAGAGATCAAGATGAGGTCATGGTCCACAATCCATATTAACCTACAATAAAGTCATATGTGAGTGCACTGATTTGGAGCTAAGCATGGGAGTATCCAAAGAACTCAAATTAGACATTCTGGGAATGACCCGATTAGGACCTATATGGTATTTAGAGAACTACATATGCTTATTTTTGTTGAATTTCTCTACCGTAGCATGTATGTCATACGACATGTGCTAATGGGACCAAAAAAAATGAGTGAATGGAACCCTGTTTCCTCACCATACGAGTCCTTGAGAACAATACTTTTAAGGCTTGTTTTCAACTAGTGCCTTTAGCTACTTCTTGTTATATCATGAAAGTGAAGGATTGATGTTTGCTACTTTAGCATGTCATCTATGATCATGGTTAATTCAACCTTGCAAGACATTGCTAGAAAACAATTTATCCTTAACTTGATGCTATGAGTGAAAATGAAGACTTTTGAATTACATTAAGGTATTATGTTTCATTGTTGACAAATTTTGTTGCTACTAGGTTCGCAACATAATTATAAGTATAGTGTTAATAGCATGCAAATGAGGTTAGTGAAGCTCTTATTAAGAGATTTGAGTTAGTAACTTATGTAATTTATTCTAGGCACTACGAGTCACTATATTTTTTAGGTAGATGTCTCTACATTGACTATAACATGTTACTAGTGTAGAGCATTCAAAATTATACAAGACTTGACAGTCACACTCTTTATTTATTTGTATGAACAATGTTGATAATAAGACGAAATGAGGTGTAAGTTGTGAAAGGTCGTCCAAACAATGTGTGAGTGGAAGATGTTGGACTTTTTAGATGTATTTTATATTTGAGCATTCATGATTGGCCAGATCCAAATTGGATGAAAAAGAAAAGAAAATGAATAATTATATTATACAATTTGACATAATAAGGAGATATTTTATATGCTAAAGAGAGAGAACCTTTTTACTATCCTTATTTAATAAGGAGAGTTAATTCTCTTAGTAATAATAATTAAAAACTGAAAGAATATTTCCTTTTGAATTTATGAGTTTTTGAACTCGGATAATAAATTAAGGAGTTCAAGGTGAGAAAAGATTCGTTGTTACACAAAACAACTCCATCAATATTGATATTGAAGGATTCTTGAAGAGTGAAAATTATTCTAACTTGTGTTGTTGTAAGAAAAATCCAAAAAAAAAACATGTATTTTTAGTAATTTTAGTTATTTCATTATTTTCTTTTTGTGTCAAGAAATCTTGAAAATTATATAAAAAAATACATAGTTGGGATTTGAAACTGGACCAATAATTAGACATCGCATGAAAAAATAAGGTTTTGAAATTTTTGGGCTATAATTAAAGGCTTAATTGAATGAGAATTTGAAGAAAAAGGGTTAATTTGAATTAATTTGGCTAAAATTCAAATAAAATAAGGTTTAAGGATGAGTTTGGAACAAATAGTCAAGTTAGAAAATTAATTAAAGGCTTAATTGAAAAAAAATTGAAATTAGGAGTCAATTTGGCTTAAAAATAAAAAATTGAAGAACCAGGGACTGAAATGGAAGCCTTGAAGGAATCAGAGGGTCTAAGGTAACTCGGTCAGGGGCGAAATTAAGGAAAGAAGACAAAAATTGAACAATAATAAGAAATTGAAAGACCAGGGACCAAGGAGCAAAATGAGTTGAAATGGAGGGACTATGATGAAATTTGATCTAATTGAATTAAAAGAGGCCTAATTCTGTTGGAGCAGCAAAAACAACGTTGTTTCGCTTTAAATGAAACGGTGTGTTTTACTTAAAGGGGGAAGAACATGCTGATGAATATAGGAAGGAAACAACGATGATTCATGGCATTTGCAGATTTCTGGGCAGAAAATGAAGGAAGAAACAGTTGATCCTCGTGCGACATTGGAGCCTAGTTTTGATCCCGACTGATTCTCTTGGTGGCACAAAAACAAGAGAAACATGTTCTCTGATATGTTGGCTACAATCACGATACAAGAAATCAGGTTTTGACTCTCATAATCCATTACAGATTTCATGCCAAACATGCTCACTTAATCAGCCTCTCTCCAATAGTAGCAGCTATTCTTTCCATTTTGATGCAAGATTGAATTTTCAAAATTTGATCCTATCTCCACAAATAAAACAAGGAACGTGTTCTCTGATATGTTATCTATAATCACGATACAAGAAATCAAGCTTTAACTCTCAAAATCCACTACATATTTTGTGCAAAACCAGGCTCAACTATTTTTGTATGATGATATTGTTCTTTATAAAATAAACCTTTATATAAAGGATATTTGATTCATAAGTTCTTTTCTTTTCTTGATCTTGATGTATGAATATGTGAGATTTTATACTTGATTTCATTAATCAGGATCGCTGTAATCCGAAAACAATCTTCTATATACTGTTAAGGAAACTTAGTAATATGCAGGGTTAGCTTGTAAGCAACTGCAGTTTTAAGGGAAGAAAAAAATAAAAAAATAAAAGAACAATATGAATTCGAGTTAATGTGTTCCCATTACTAGAAAGTTGGTCAACAATCTCTTCCTTTAAATATTCATGTTCTTCCCATTTTGCGTTGTTAGGAAAAGTAGAGAGTTATGAAAAAGAAATAAACAAGAACGAAATGGATGCTGGGCAAATTCTCAGAAATTAATTAGTTTTATCTTCAGAATATGAAAATGGGCTACTACACTAATTTTATTGGACTAGGCTTATAAGGAAATCTAATTGGGCTTTTTGAGCCCGTTTATTTTATGGGTTGTTTTGTATTTCGATTCTAGGCCTTTGTGTATAAAGTGGGCTTTTTTCTTCTTCTTTTGGTGTGGGCTTCTAGTTGTGCGCTCACAAATACTTTATATGGACGTGCATGGCCGATGGATTGATTTGTTTCATTTAAATTAGTGTGGATTTAGACTAAGTAGTAGATTAATTTGTGTGTATATTATTTTTTTAAGTTTTCTTTTTATTTTTATCAAAATTATTTTTTTATGGCATCAGTTTGCTTTTTTTTTTTACCTTAATTTACCTTTTTATTATTATTTTGATAAGGCTTTTTTTTTATGACCGATATCCAAAGTCTTCTTCTCGTCATTTTTTTAGGATTGATTCTAAGTTTTAATAATTAAATCAATGCATCTCTTATTTTTATAGGACCGATGTGAAAAAAATTTATATAATAATAAATAAATAAACTAAAAAATATTAGAATAATTAATAACAATAAAAAAAACACATCAAAAACAATTTTTCATAAGAAATAATATTTTAAAGGTCTTTAAACATAATTATCTCCTTACCTTAATTTCTAGAACTAGTATTAAATTTTAGAATTTTTAGTTATTTCTAATTATTAGATATATATTTTTGGCCCTGTTGTGATGTTTACCGTGATACAACACATGTAAATTAAACAAATCATCGGTGTTCTTTTATTGACATGTAAAGCAATTTAATTTTAACATCGATGAATTTGTTTTTAGGTTGTAAGATATGTCCAATCAACTTTGCTTCTGCTATGAATATATATATATATATATATATATATATATATATATATATTACCCTTCACTTGTGAAAATATCTCCCAATCACGCATGTCGCACCTGATCCTATCTCTGCCAGACTGTAAATGATAAAAAAAAAAAAAAAACAAACAAAAAAAGTTCAAAAATGAAACAAAAAAAAAAAATCGAGGTGAAGCACCTTGGGTTATACCCCATGTCTTTAGTATTAGGTAATAATTGCTGGAAAAAACAATCATGAATTTGCTTGGCCTGTTACGAAAACATCCTAGCTCTGCCAGACTGCCTCTGTTTACAGTAATGACAATTTGCAACTACCATTTGCAACTACCATTATTACTCATTTACAAATAATAATAATAATAATGTAAAAATCAATACAGAATTGGTATTGATTGCATTAATGGATTTTTCGAACGAAAATAATGCCCTTAATCTGCGACTCTAGTTAAACCTGCTTTTAGAATCCTGGGAAACTACAACTGGTGCTTCAACCTGCATTTTCAAACAACTGAGCTCCAAAGCTAGTATTGGTTTTGATAGCATTACAGATATGCTCAGGTTCTGTCCCTCATCCAGGAGTTCTCTACTACTGGGTTCCACAGTTTTCAATTTAAGCTGGCTCTGTGACTCTTCAGTGTCGTGCTTTGGTGGTGAAGATGGCCTTGACACTTTTGCTGCCTGCACTGCTCGTACCCTACCAGCAAAATCGTTAAATCAAAATGTGTCAGATTCGAAATCAATCGCTGATGTTGTCCTCTACAAACTTTTGCTATGAATTTATTTCAGAAGTGAAGTGATCGTTTTATAGACACTCATAGGAGCTGAATGTATGTGACGGTATGCTCTGGAGTTCTCCAGACCTTGAGAAAAAACATGAGTGCATTACTTTTTAGGTGATCAGAGCAACTGGAATCCAACAGAATTGGGTTACAGGCATGATTTTGTTCTTACTGGATAAGGACCTGCTAAGGTACTTTCTGTGCTCTCTCTAAAATAAATCCAAGAAGTTAAACAATTGCAAGAGTATGAAGGTATACCTGCATTCAATACTGCAAGTATATTGCAAAAGATTGGGGTTATACTCTGTACGTCCGCTGCAATTTCACAACATATAGAGAATATAAGATGCCGTACGCATAATGCATGGTGATTGTTTAAACACCAATTCAGATGAAAATTTACCTAAAACTTGGTAGTGACATTTTGATTGCTGGCCCCTTCCATTTGTCAAATTTTACCCGAGGAACTATCATCAAGAAGTCCATAACCAGGCATTAGATTAATCAGAAACATGGTAACAAAACTTAAATATAAGAAAACCAAAAAAGGAAAATGGGATATCAGTTATGCGAAGACAGTGAATTCCCTTTCCTCTCATATTTAGTCAAGCTCTGGGAGCAAGTAAGCTTCCAAGAGGACCTACAAGCTCTTATACGTATTACACCACTGCCAACAAAAGGAAAATGGTGCTGTTATTTTTTTCTTAATTTCCTAGGCGCCAGGAGGAACTCAAAGACTTGTGAGGAGAATAATGTTACCGGACAAGAAGTGGTTAATTTCCTAGTTGAATCATTGTCTAACCTTGAGGCTTCTATAACCCTGGCCCATTTTCCTGAATATGAGCAGAAGCTAGCTATGGGAAGGGTCAAACTAACAAGTTAGCAAGAAAGACTGAACAGAACAAACCAGCCTATGACAAGAGTGCATCGCTCAGACGAAGCCCCCAAGCTCATTTGTATGATACATCCATGCAGAACACACAACCGAGAGAAATTCTTAATGCTACTGCAAAGATCAAGCAAGTACTCAACTTGACGAGAAAAATTGAATAGGTTTTGAAAAACTCATGAAAATGACAGGATCTTTGCGCAAAGAGGGTTGTTTACTGAAAAACAACTAACTTGTACTAACAACAGCTAATTATAATGTTTGTCGTAGCTAGAAACAATTATTAGTGTAACATACTCACCAGAAGTTGTAAGTTTGATGTTGCAGATATCAGTTGCGGAAGGACCATTAGTTTCAGTTACTAGAACATCCATGCAATCCTTCGTACTCGAACTTGCAGTGCCGAAACCAATCATGTCTAGAAAGCCATTCAATTTGCTCTTTCTTTGCCTAGGAATTGCTGTGATTTTCTGTTTCAAAAGAGCACGTTATAAAACATAAAACAAGCTTCACATTTGCTGAAACATTGATGTAAGCTTCTCATGGAATTTGCAATACCATGCGTTCTTGCATCAGTTTGATTAAGTGAAGGTATAACCATAACCCATCATAGAAGATAATTTATGGAACAACTGAATGCTTTCCTAAATTGGGGGTAGCATAATCCTAAGCAATATAATCACAGAGGGGGGCTATTTTAAGTATAGTTCACTGTCATAAACTAGCATATACACCGGATGATTAGTACCGAGCAATCAAATGATCAAAATTTTGAATTTTCTGCATACCGAGGAAAGATTCTTTTAAAATGAAATAAAATTCACTAGATCAAGGACCAATTTTTTCCTAATTTTCTTTATTTTTTACGTTGAAATTGGAAGTTTAATTGCACAAGATATGTGCACAGAACAAAAATCACCTTGGAAAACTTGGCAACTTGACTAGGAAGCCCTACATCCTGCAAGAGAACGTGAAAGAAAGATCAGAAATATGTAAAAAATTCCTTTCAATTGCCTCCAGTTCAGGGGCACAAAAGCATCATAATCATGCATAATGTCCCAATGTCAACTCGTCAGAGCTGAATCAGTTATAGCTTCGAGGAGTATGCAACCCACTAAGTTTTATCTAGGACGTGTTCTACAAAAACAAAGAGAAAGAAAGAACAATTTGCATCTGGATGTGTATCCTGTATATAATTTTGGTTCGTTTGGCTTCAAAAGTCTCTGTCAATAGCCCACTCTAGTAATAGAGGCCAGTATCCTTTTCAAACTATTCAAACCATAAGGCAACACCTTGATGGAACTCATTTATATTAAAAGTTAAAATTCAGAACTGCACAAAAAATTTGTTGACCTCCCACCTTTCGTCCATGATCACAAGCATCGCCACTGTTGACAAGCACCCTGGCTGCCCATCTGTCGAAACAAGAAAGCAAAAGTCTGCTAAAAGGATTCAAATTGCGGTGATAGCTTCCAAGATATAAAGACTTCAGACTATCCTAGAAAGGGGGGGGGGGGGGGGGGGGGGAGCAAACTGCTAACATCTTGAATATTCTTTAGGCTCACTGTGTCGAAAGCCAGGTGGTTCAGTACAGGTTGAAAAACATGTCTCTGCTTTTGTTATATTAGACTGCTACTGAACATCAAAGCACAGCAGCCTGACCAGTTGCTTAGGCCACTTGAAGAAAAAATATAAAACAATTGTGAGGCCTTTAGTTGATTCCTCTAATAATATTGTTAATGCACTAGAAGGGAAATGCATGTTTCAAAGTTGACTGGCCCAATATAGCTTAAAAAGTTGATATGATTGCCTCTATGGAATTGAGATGGAAAGACCCAAATCAAGTTTCATCAGCTCTGGGACTTGCTACTTTTTTTCTAGTAAAAAAGATTCCTTGTCCACAGTCATATACAATTCATCATTATAAACAAGAATAGATAGGTCGTTAAACTTACGCACAAGATGTTGGGGGGTTCCACACAATTCCCGCAATCACCACAAGCTGCAGAAAAGGGAAAAAAGGGAAAAGAAAAGGGAAATTTTTCTGTCATTTCTGATAGTGCACAACGAATCAACTAAATGCCTACTTCTTTTCTTTTTTAGCTCATTAAGTCATGCCATAGAACCTCATCAAAAACCCCAGCTGGACTGTCTTCATAGCTAGCTAGAAAAAACCCTCCAAGGGTGTATCTGCAGTGCAGAAATGTGAGTTAACAGTAAAAATTGGAATCCTGAACCCCACCCCTGTCCCTTCAAAGTTCAAACAACAGTTGCAAAAAATAAACATTACCCAAATGCTTCAACTAATCTGAACTCTTTCGGAATGGATGCTTGGGCAATTTTGGATTTAACAAGGTGAAGTTGGTACAAGGCTCTGAAATGGAAATCATATCATCAAACAACATTCATGAATGGGAATGATGTTAATCATACCAGTCATCATCACAGAATAGACCAAACAAACACTAAATTAAGACTTGTAGGATTCTTGCCTGCCTTTAAATATCCAAGGAGGCTTGCCATACCCTAAGGAACATTTTGTTTGTGCAGCTGCCATGACTTCAGATACGCTCAAAGCAACCAAGATTTGGAGATGCCAATGATCGAATTGAACTGCACGAAAAATATGGCTAGGGAAATTCTTTTATTTGATTGAAATGAAATTCTAAAAACCATTAAAAAAAAATCTGAGCTAAAATAGGACTGCATTGCCCTGAGTGTCATGTACAGTATACAATTATAGAAGATAAATCTTTACATACATGGCAGGCACAGACATGTAAACTGTCCAAATGTTAAACAGAGAACGTACTTATTTCCTTAGTGCAACTCGAAGAAATTAAATTCAAGTTCTGGTCAATTAAAGATACTTGGCTTTAAATAGACCTCAATGAGCGTACTCAAGCAGCTAAATCTTTCCACCTTGCTTAAACGGCCTTTGTTTTTCATAATCCTCCATATTTTATGACAATTCACGAAATTAATTCAAAAACATTAGCAATTCAGTAAACGAACATGCAGAGATACTGCATGTAACTAAAAAAGCTGAAATCATATAAACAAAATTACATACTAAAAAAAGAAAGTGAAGAGACTGAAGAAACACAGAATAAGTAAAACCCACCTTCCCTTAATTACTTGATGAGGTGTGGAGTGAAGAAAACAGAGACACGGGGAGAGTCCAGCTTACAGGTAGGGATTTCAGTGCAGTTTGTGTGTGAGAGTGTGAGTCTCACAGACTTTAAGGAGAGAAAGAGAGGGTATGAGGTAAGCAATCAGCAGTAGCAGAAGAAGTGGATCGGATCTTATCCATTCATTAATAATGAGCATTTTTTGGCGCCAACAGAGTTTAACCAACTCCATGGCCTGTCGCTGTTTTAACTCAAACCACTTGTAATGCTGGTTTGCTTCTTTTCTTGATCCAATAACTCTGTTTCTCTCTTTGCTTACACCGTATAGTGACGCAACCACGTGGGTTCATGTCTCACCATTTCCTTCTTTGTAACTAAATTAGGTTAATGATAATGCTACGATGCGAGTTGGATAAAAATAAAAAAATGGACATAAAAAAAATTCATATGACAAAAAAAAAAAAAAACACTCCAAGTATCTAGGTATAAAGGCAACTTGAACATGTAATATCATAGTTTGGATTTAAAAAATAATAATTAAGATGATATTAAATAAAAATATTGAAATGATAATTTATTTAATTAACCTAAATTAATTCAGTTTAACCTGCAAATTCATAAATTGGATCAATTAATTATGATAACAAATCAATCATACATGAATTGAACATGTAATAAAGGCAACTTGAACATGTAATATCATAGTTTGGATTTAAAAAATAATAATTAAGATGATATTAAATAAAAATATTGAAATGATAATATATTTAATTAACCTAAATTAATTCAGTTTAACCTGCAAATTCATAAATTGGATCAATTAATCATGATAACAAATCAATCATACGGGAATTAAATCAAAATATATTATAAAATTTAATTCAAAATAAATCAAATACTTTTAAAAAAATAAATTTAATATGGCATTTTGTTTTTTAAAAAATTAAAATGATAACATATTAGATTGACTCAGGTTTCACAGCTTAACTCACTAAACCTATAACTCTGTAATGAACTCCACTAAGTTTAATAATTTAATTATTTTAAACTATATTTTAATTAATTATATAATAATAAAAAAATGGTAAAATGATGAAATTAAAATGAAAAATTTAAAAGATAAAAAAAAAATCTAGACACGCGGATTGGTTTAGGTTGTCTAGAACACCTAGGCTGGTGCATTAGGGCCTTGTTTTTTTTTTTCAAGGTATAAATAATTTGTTATCTAATTAAGATAAACGACAAATAATCTATTATTGCTATGGTTTTTTGGCTAAAAAATTTGAATTCCACTTGTTGTGACACAGAAGTATCTAATAAACACCCTTACAACATATAAAAATCAATTTAACTACCCAAGAAACACAAAAGAGATTTCAAAAAACAAAATCAAATCAAGAAATGTTTTTCTCTCCACCTTGATTTGTTTTTTATTTAATATAAAAATTCAAAATAACTACCATTAAACTTTTCTTATCAAATAAAACTTATTAACACAAAAAATTACAAGTTTCATCACCAAAAAGTGAAGAAACAAACATTTTTCTTTCTTTGCTATTTTCGAACAAGTTTATCTCTCATCTTTCTATCTCATGATGTAAAAATAAATAAAATAAACTTTAAAATCAAAACAAAAATTATTGTTAATTTTTAATAAGCTATATATCTTTTCTTCATGCTTTACTTTCTAGTTTTTTATCTTTTAATCTGGTATTTTATCCATAATTTCAAGTAAGATTTTATTTAATTAGGTTACAGAGGAGTTAAATTGAAAAGGGAAAAAATAAAATAAAAATAAAATAGTTGGTTTGGACGGTGAAACCGACCCATCTCTTTTAATTGTTTTGTTAATCACAGCCATGTAACATTTAGAAGCTTTACGAATTGTTGGACGTAAATATACATACTCGATAAAATACTTTTATTTTTCAATTAAGCCAGCCATTTCTTAATCAATTAATATTATATTTTTTTAATTAAAATAAATCAAACTCTATTTGAATGTACACCTTTATAATAGCCTGTTTCTAGTGGGAAAAAAAAATTTAGTATTGCCCATACTTTATTAAAAGAAAAGTTAACAGGCATGAGAGTTCCACGATAGCTCTACACATAATTTATTATGAATTAGTATAATAAAATTATTTTTTTATTCTTAAGTGTGAAAAACTTAAGCCTTGAAATTGGAGGTTTATTAATCTTCTTTACTAGCTCATTAGTCATTAAAAAATTATTTAGGGTGCATGTCTTTTTTATTTTTTTATACAGTAAAATACTCTTTCATCTACAGAATCAACAAAATTTATAACGGTTGATTGGGAGCTTTCTTGACTTTTCATAAACTTCTTGATAGTAAAACTACTTTTTTACTCCTGAAATAAAAAATTTGTTGAACTCCTGACCAATGGTGTTTATGTTTTTTCCACCATCCATATACGGTGAAAACCTAGCTTTTAATCTTAGAAAAGATAAAAAAAAAAAAAAAGCTTTATCTTGGAAGATATTTTGGTATTTTTCACATAGATATTTTTGTAATTAACAAGTTTACGAGAGTGTTTTAGTATTTTTTATATTTTCTTTTTATTTTTTTATTTTTTTATTTCATTCTTATTTTTTTATAGAATTTTTTTTTCAATTTAGTCATTTAATTACAATTTCTCGAATGTTTTTTTTTTCATTGTAGTTTTTATTTTTTTATTTCATTATTATTTATTTTATATATTTTTTATTAAATAATAAATAATATTTATACAGTGAATATTCAAAATTGAATTGCATTTAAAAAAAATTTCATGATAGATAATAAATAATATATAGATATCAAAAAATCACTAGTGAATTGCTATTATACCAAAACGCCATTTCACGTACCAACCTCAAATTACTGAGGTTTCGTCATGGTTGTACTTGCCCCGTGCGCGCACTGATTCTGTTATTATTCTATTAAGTTTAGTAATATTGTTGTTGCGAAGCAATCTTTACTCGGCAACTGTCAATTAAAATATTTTAATTACATGTTAATTTTGCAAATGAGCTACTTAAGACCCGATTGGGATAAAATTTTAATTTTTCTATGTTGCGAAAGTTGGTAAAAAATTCTCAATGATTTTTTGTTTGAATTTCTATTTTATAATTTAGCCATAAACGGAACTTGTAAATGCAAAAAAAATAACTACCATCATACATGTAAGATTAAAGTGCGTGTTTTGTATTGTGGTGCATAATATTTTATTTTAAAAATATATTAAAATAATTTTTTTTATATTTTTTTAATACAAAAACATCAAAATTATCGGAAAATACTAGAAAACACTAATTTAATATCTTTTCATGTCAAATATGTTTTTGAAACATATCCAAATGTAATTTCAAATGTAAAAACAAATGGACTCTGAAATGATAAAAATTATGTCTTTTTAGATAGATGATATGATTGTTTTGTTGGCATTGCGGTATAGACAATTTTCAATATGTTTTTTTTTAGATTAAAAATTAATGTTTTTTCTGGTTTTTTACATCATGTTAACCTATTCAACAATAGCATTATCATTAAAAATTATTCAAAAGCATAAATTTCAACTCAAATGCAATTTAATTTAAAACTCGTCTAAACCACAATACTAAATATATATTTAGAGAGGAGGAATAAATAACTATATCTCTTACCACTTTTTACCCAATTTGATTATAAATAATCAATCAAGTTGCAAAAGCAACCGTAAGGAAGTTTCCTATCAACAGCATCACAAGGTGGCATGGAACCCAAAAAAGCACAATCACGCATGAGATAATCTTCTATTTGGGTGCTTGTGGAGGCCTGATGTCCCCACAATGCTAAATAAAATCATCATGGGGTTTTAAAGCGTGAGCCCCTTTCCTGAGAGAGAAAATCCTTCAGATTTGCAGCTTTACCTGCATTAGATACCCTCAAACGTGGCAGCTCACAAAGCCTCGCCTTTAGACATTCGTACTTTAACCCCACCATGTAATAATAGTACCTATCATCATTTGCAAGCTGATGACCTTGTATAAACTACTGTCATGCCATGATTGGTTAATCATGCACTTGCAAGAAATAATTTAGTTTAGATAATTGGTAGCCAATAAATAAATTGGATTTTTTTTTGAAAAATAACATACTTGGAGAAATTTTTTTAAAAGAATGACATGAGTTGAAAAAATATTTGTAAAATAACACAGTTTAAACACAACTATATTTGTAAATTTAAAATTTTATACACAACCGTTATTCCCATTGAATATTAATTCTGAAAATCTAATAGCCAAAAGATAAAGTTCAAGATCAAATGACTAAGAAAATAAGGTGACAAAAAAATTAAATGAGAAAGAAAAAATAGGTTACCAAAAACACATTAAAGATCTGTTTTTGATATATTCGATATCGTTAGAAAAACTTCTATGAGAGGATTCTAACTATACCTTAAAAAACCATCAAATAAGATCCTAATTAACCATAAATTAATCCTAAATAAAATCGCTAACCAATTACGACATCGTTTGATAATCTTTCAAAGTTTGATTAGAATTATCTCGTTGATATCTTTCTAACAATACTGGATATATTGAAAACAGAGCCTATATATATCCCTGATGACTTTTTTTTCTTCTCTCTTTCTCTATTATGCCACAACAGCTTCTCTATCGTGCCATTGAATCTTAAATTTCATTTCTTGTTCATTAAATCTTAATAAAATTTTAGGTTTTTTTTGTACATGTTAATTAATTTGAAAGAGATATAAATTTTAAAAGAACTCCAATGCTATTTTTCTATCATGCGTTATTTTTCTTAATTTTTATTAAGCTGTGATAAAATTACAAAAGACACTATAAAAAAATTTAATAGATTGAGTTATTAAAAGTAGCGCAACTTATTAAATTTGTATTAGTTGCGCTAGTTACAGTGGCGTAATTGCTCAAACTTTGTTATTTCTCTTTGTAATTATGCTAGTTTGCACACAAAAATAAAAAAAGAAAAAACTCGGACCGCTGTTTTTTTTATAAAAAAACTCCAATATTCACGTGGTAAAAGATCTTGTCAACCATGTCACGCGTGCATCCATGTCAACAGTAGAGAGAATACAACTCTGTCCCACTTACAAAGTCTCCATGACATTATACTGTCAGATATTCAGTTTCCATGATCCATATTGTTCTCGGGGCTATTGTTAGGAACTGTTACCAGTCAGGCTTGATTTATGAGACCATTGAATCTGTTGTGATGCATGCTGTGTAGGGTCACGGCTCACGGGTCACCAATAGTCATTGCAAGAGCATTCCCCTAACTTGAAGTGATGGAATCTGAAAGAATCTCTAACAACGATTTCACGTCCAGTGATCAAGGATACCTGTTTGCCAAAATCATGGCAGTCCTTGCAAGCCCTGAGGTTCTTGAAAACAACAACAGGAGCACTACTTGGTGTAGATATGAGCCCAAATGCCAATGCAAGTCTCTCACTATGGACAAGAAGCTGTTCTTTCCTCTCTGGCAAACTATTTGATACATCTTCTTCTGTTAAAAGGCCAGTTTCTTCTTTTATAACAGAATCATTCAATGCTTCCAACTTTGAATAGATCTCTTCGGTCTGAGGGTGGTGCTTATCACCTACTATAAACCGGTGCACTTTACCCTTGACAGTAATCCAGCTGCAGCTAAGCTCCTTCCTCAAATTTCTTTCTGCCATCATCTTTCTAACATTAGCTGCTTCTTTCCATTTCCCAAATGAAGCATACAGATTAAACATGAGAATATAACCTGCAGTATCCTCTGGGTCCAGCTGCAAGAGGTTTTCAGCTGCAAGTTCCCCAATCTCAAGATTCCTATAGGTCCAGCATCCACCCAGCAAACATTTCCAACTCATTGCATCTGGTGAAAATGGCATACTCCTTATTAGTTCAAGTGCTTCCTGCAGAAAACCAGCTCGGGAATATATATCAACCATGCAATCATAATGATCAATAGTTGCGGCAACCCCATAATTGCTACTCATCGACTCCAAATACTGTCTGCCCTCTATGACCAAACCCGAATGACTACAAGCAGTTAAAACTGCAATAAATGTAACTGCATTTGGTCTCACACCACAATCCTGCATCCTTCTGAAAAGCTTTAGAGCTTCAGGAGCATTACCCTGATAAGCATAACCAGCAATTATAGCAGTCCAAGCCACTGCATCAGGGTCATCTATTGATTCAAAGACTCGAGTGGCATAATCTAATCTGCCACATCTTGAATACATGGTAATCATTGCACTCTCTCCATGTTGATATGCAACCAGACTGCTTTTTATTGCATCTGCATGAGCTTGGGCACCACTGTTGAAATCTGCAAGTGCAGAGCATGCTTGGAAAATGCTTGTATATGTGAACGAATTTATATCCACACTTCTGGTCCTCAATGATTCAAAAGTTTTGAGAGCTTCCTCAAATTCACCCATTTGGCAATAACCTGTTATCAAAGCACTCCAAGAAACATCATTTGGATCACTGATCCATTCAAAAGCTTTAGTCGCAGATTCCAAATTTGAACATTTAACATAAAAGTCCACAAGCGGAGTTCCCACAGAAACTTCAGATTCCAACCCAAGTTTAACAATATAACCATGAATTTGCCTCCCAAAATTCAACTCCTCTAAACCAGCACATGCTTTGAGAACAATTGAGAATACATACTCATCCAATTCAACACCTTCATTGACCATCTTGGCAAACAAAGCCAAAGCATCCATTTGCCTCTCAGCTTGAGTGTACCCCACCATTATTCCAGTCCAAGCTACTGCATTCTTTTCACTCATTTTCTCAAAAACAAGCTCGGCTCCCTCTAACCAACCACATTTCACGTACATATTGCTGATTGCTGTGTTAACTGAAGCATTACTGCCTAACCCACTTCTTATGGCATGAGAATGTATCTGTTTACCAATCTCTAAACCGGAAGGATTTAACAAGGACCGTAGACACCCAATATAAGTGGACCCATTCGGTTTAGTTTCCAATTCAAGCATATTCGAAAACATGCAAAAACCTTTATCAAAAACACCATTTTCTGCATAAGCTGATATAATTGTATTCCAAGAAACCAAATTCCTTTCACGCATTTCATCAAACACCTTACGAGCATCAGCTAAACTTCCACACTCGCAATACATCTTTAGCACTGAATACTCAAGAAACTCAGGTGGGTTTTTCACTGTTCTTTGCATTTGTTCATGAAACAATCTCCCATCCAATAAAGATTTAATCTTTCCACACGCTTCAAACAAGCATTTATAAGAACGAGGGCTAACAGAAATACCAGCGTCCTCCATTTGTTTGAGAAATTCACGAGCTTCCTTGAGCTTCCCTTGTTTAGATAGAGAAATCAAGTGGATACTCTCAATTTGGGCTTTGTTAATATTTTCTTGGGTTTGGAGTGAAGAAGGAGTTGATTTTAATGAGACCCATGAAGGTATTTGAGAAAAGTTTGCTGCAGCTTTTATGGATTGTGGAATCTTGTCATGAGCTATTATTACTGGCGATGGATTGAGAGAGGACACAGCAAAACAGTAGTGGGCATTCATTGAATACAGGGAATTTGCAGGAATTTCGAATTTTTTTACAATATAATTATGCGACGAACTCTTGTTCAGTGCTAACAGCCAGGCAGGTTGTCTTTGCATGCAAACAACACATCCTCTTCCCCTTCTCTTCCTCTGCAGAAGATGTGTTAGACGGAGTAAAACAGAACGGCTATAGCTTGTGGCTGCGCAAGTGCAATAACAATGCAATGAACGACAAGGTTGCTCACGCGCTGATTTTCTTTTTAAACGCTGAATTTTGTAATTTGTTTTGAAAAAATTATTTTTTAAAAAAATTATTTTTTTAAAATTAATATTTTGTAATGCTTTTGGATTGTTTTTTATGTGTTAATATAAAAAATAAATTTTATAAAATAAAAATAAATTTTATTTTAATACATTAAAAAAAACTTTAAAATACAACCACTACTATAATACTAAACACTATAGTATTATAGCTTGATTCTCATATGTCATATTTTTTTATTTAATAAGGTTTTTAAAAGTAAAATTTTTCAATGCTATTAAAACTATGAGTGAAATTATGAAATTATATAATTTTACGAATTAATATATTTTTAAAGTAATAAAATCAATGTAAAAACTCAAAAACTATTTAAATTAAATTAAAATTGTTTTGACTCGGTAAAATTGGATAAAATCATGATTTTATTTTTGTTTTTACATTTTTAATTGAAATATAAAAATACTCACCAAACTCATACTCCATCTCTCCACGATATCAATATATAAAATTAAATAAGAATAAAAATAATACTTACTTATTGAAGCAATTTATAAAATGATCAAGCGTTGTTGTCATTGAGGATTAATAATTTATCCTTAAAACTTTATTGCTCTTCACTTAGTATAATAATACTTTTTTCAATTAGTCTCCTAAGATTTCAACACCATCATTTTTTTTAAGTGGTCCAACGAACCAATTAAATATTATTCAATGATTCCTCTACAATGATTGAACTGAAGCTCAAGATTAGGATATATTTTGAGAGGAAAAATAAAGGTTTAAAACTAGAAAACAATGATAGAAAATAAGGTGAAGAAGATCGTCAAATTCTATATAAACAATACAAAATTAATCAACCCCAAAACACTTCTTTTCAACCTCTTTTTAAAGAGAATTTTAGGAACTAAAGGTTGATGAATTTCCTTCGCTAAAAACTTTGATTACCCACAATAAACTAGAATAAAACATGAACATTTTTTTTATTTAAATCATGTAACTTTTGAGCTAAAAAACTGTTCATGTAACCTTGCAAGAGTACTGGAAAAAATGATCAGATTCTAACATTCATGGACTAGACAAAACAGTAGGTTAGGCTAGAAGAAATAATTCTTCACAAAACAAGCATTTAGTTAGCAAAAATAATCTTTTATGGCAAAAAAAATATATTTTACAATGAACCCAAAACCAAACCCAAACCCTACTTGGAACCTTGTCAGGATAAGTCGGTGCGTATGTAATAAGATTTTTTTCAATAAAAAACCAAAGATTTTAACAACAACACTTTATTTAGGTGCATTCCTAAACAAAGTCCAATGAACCAATAAAATATTACTCAATGATTCCTTTATAAGAACTGAACCCAAGCTTTGGATTATGATATATTTTGAGAGGGAAAAAAAGGTATAAAACTAGAAAACAATGCTGGAAAATAAGGTGAAGAAGAGTGTCAAACTCTGTCAAAATAATGCAGAATTAATCAACCACAGAACACTCATATTCGGCCATTTTTAAAGAGAATTTTATGAACCAAAGGTTGATTGACTTCCCTCTTAACAATTTTGATTACCCACAATAAACCAGAAATGAATTTTTTTTATTTAAATCATGTGATTTTTAAGCTGAAAAATTTGTTTATGTAACCATGAAAGAGTTGTGGAAAAACTAATTAGATTCTTATATTTATAGACAGGATAAAACAGTGGGTCAAGCTAGAAGAAATAATTCTACTAGCCCAATCCAAGATTCCAACAATACCACCGTGTTTAGGTGTACTCTTTAATAAGATCTAATGAACCAATAAAATATTACCCAATAATTCATTTACAAGGACTGAAACCAAGTTCTAGATTAAGATATATTTTGAGAGGAAAAATAAAGGTTTAAAACTAGAAAACAATGTTGGAAAATAAGGTGAAAAGGAGTGTCAAATTCTGTCAAAACAATACAAAATTAATCAACCTCAAAACACTTTTCCTCAACCCCTTTTTAAAGAGAATTTTAGGAACCAAAGGTTAATGAATTTCCCCCGCTAACAACTTTGATTACCCATAATAAACCAGAATTAAACATGAATATATTTTTTTTATTTAAATCATGTGACTTTTAAGCTGAAAAATTTATTCATGTAACCTTGAAAGAGTTGTGGAAAAACTGATCAGATTCTAACATTCATGGACTCGACAAAACAGTGCACTGTGCTAGAAGAAATAATTCTTCATAGACCAAGAATTTTAGTTAGCAAAAAATAATCTTTTGTGGCCTAAAAAAATATTTTACAATGAACCCAAAACCATACCCGACTTGGAGCCCTGTCAAGATAGGCCAGCGTGCGTGCAATAAGACTTTCTTCAATAAGTAACCTAAGATTCCAACAACACCACTTTATTTAGATGCATAAAAAAGATCCAACGAACCAATGAAATATTATTCAATGATTCCTCTACAATGATTGAACTCAAGCTCTAGATTAAGATATATTTTAAGAGGAAAAATAAAGGATTAAAACTAGAAAACAATGATGAAAAATAAGGTAAAGAATAGTATCTAATTCTGTCTAAATAATACAAAATTAATCAACCCCAAAACACTCCTTTTCAACCCTTTTTTAAAGAGAATTTTAGGAACCTAAGGTTGATGAATTTCCCCTGCTAACAACTTTGATTACCCACAATAAATTAGAATTAAACATTAATATTTTTTTATTTAAATTATGTGACTTTTGAGCTGAAAAATATGTTCATGTAACCTTAAAAGAGTTATGGAAAAACTGATTAGATTCTAACATTCATGGATTGGACAAAAAATGTGTTAGGCTAGAAGAAATAATTCTTTCATCCCAAGATTCCAACAATACTACCGTGTTTAGGTGCACTCCTAAACAAGATCCAATGAACCAATAAAATATTACCTGATGATTCCTCTACAAGGTTTGAATCCAAGTTCTAGATTATGATATATTTTGAGAGGGAAAATAAAGGTTTGAAACTAGAAAACAATGTTGGAAATAAGGTAAAGAAGAGTGTCAAATTCTATCAAAACAATACAGAGTTAATCAACCCCAAAACACTCTTCTTTAGCCCTTTTTTAAAGAGAATTTTAGGAATCAAAGGTTGATGGATTTCCTCCATTAACAACTTTGATTACCCACAATAAACTAGAATTAAACATGAACATTTTTTTATTTAAATTATATGACTTTTGAGCTGAAAATTTTGTTCATGTAACCTTGAAAGAGTAGTTGAAAACTAGATCAGATTCTAACATTCATATTTATGGACTGAACAAAACAGTGGGCCAAGCTAGAAGAAATAATTCTTCATAGACCAAGCATTTTAGTTAGCAAAAAATAATCTTTTGTGGTCCAAAAATATATTTTACAATGAACTCAAAACCAGACCTGACTTGGAGCCTTGTCAAGATAGGTTAGTGCACGTGTAATAAGACTTTCTTCAATAAGTCACCTAAGATTCCAACAACACTATTTTATTTAAGTGGACTCCCAAAAAGTCCAACGAACTAGTGAAATATTACTCAATGATTTCTCTGTAAAGACTGAATTCAAGCTCTAGATTATGATATATTTTGAGAGGAAAAAAAAGGTTTAAAACCATAAAACAATGCTGGAAAATAAAATGAAGAATAATGTTAAATTCTGTCAAAATAATACAGAATTATTCAACCCAAAAATACTCTTCTTCAGCCCTTTTTTAAAGAGAATTTTAGGAACCAAAGGTTGATGGATTTCTCTCACTAACAACTTTGATTACCCACAATAAACCATAATTAAACATGAATTTTTTTTTATTTAAATCATATGACTTTTGAGCTCAAAAATTTGTTCATGTAAACTCAAAAAAGTTTTGAAAAAACTTATCAGATTCTAACTTTCTTGGACTGGACTAAATAATGGACTGGGTTGGAAGAAATAATTCTTCATAGAGCTTAGTTGGCAAAAAATAATCTTTTATGATCCAAAAAATATTTTACAATGAGCTCAAACTCAAGCTCAAAGCTCGGTCAAATTTGGCCTACACATGTGGTTTTAAGTTCAATGCTAACTTTTATCAGGATCTCTTCCATTTAAAAGCTTGGATGTTTTTTAAATTTAATTTTAACCTTACAACTTCTTACTTTATAAACACCAAAATAGTGTTTTTTTTTCCCTTGTGAGATAGAAGCTTTTAAAGAGTTTTCGGTTTCATCCAAACATGTCAATTAAAGATTAAAATTAATTGATATTAATTTATAATTTATTTAGTTTTATTAATATTTTGTTAAGGATTAAATTCGAATAAAGTTTTAACCTAAAATATCACTTTTAATAACACATTAACCACGTTATTAAACAAACCTAATTCTTTCTCTGACACGGGACATAATCTCTTGCCCCCTGCACTTCTTTCTTCCTCCCAAGAAAAAGTATATTTATCTTTTCAATCTTGCTGACTGCTTTGGCACAGAAGCCATATCAGAATTGTCTTATTTGAGCATGAACTTGGCAATGTAGTGGAAGAGCTTGAAAAAGTTGCCGTTGTAAATCTCAAGCTTGTCCGCTGGCTAGGAGTTTACCAAATCTATGGCAGAAAGAAAGTCAACAACATGTTCTGTTATACATATATATATATATATATATATATATATATATATATATATATATATATAAAGATGGAGAGTTTTAACCCTTGCCCTTGATACTAAACGGTGTTCTTTTATACAAAGAGAGATTCCAAATGTTGCTTTTATGAGTCGCTAGGATTATATGGTTCAAGTCCTTTATTTATCTTTTCAATCTTGCTGACTGCTTTGGCACAGAAACCATATCAGAATTGTCTTATTTGAGCATGAACTTGGCAATGTAGTGGAAGAGCTTGAAAAAGTTGCCGTTGTAAATCTCAAGCTTGTCCGCTGGCTAGGAGTTTACCAAATCTATGGCAGAAAGAAAGTCAACAACATGTTCTGTCATATATATATATATATATATATATAAAGATGGAGAGTTTTAACCCTTGCCCTTGATACTAAACGGTGTTCTTTTATACAAAGAGAGATTCCAAATGTTGCTTTTATGAGTCGCTAGGATTATATGGTTCAAGTCCTTTATTTATCTTTTCAATCTTGCTGACTGCTTTGGCACAGAAACCATATCAGAATTGTCTTATTTGAGCATGAACTTGGCAATGTAGTGGAAGAGCTTGAAAAAGTTGCCGTTGTAAATCTCAAGCTTGTCCGCTGGCTAGGAGTTTACCAAATCTATGGCAGAAAGAAAGTCAACAACATGTTCTGTTATATATATATATATATATATATATATATATATATATATATATATATATATATATAAAGATGGAGAGTTTTAACCCTTGCCCTTGATACTAAACGGTGTTCTTTTATACAAAGAGACATTTCAAATGTTGCTTTTATGAGTCGCTTGGATTATATGGTTCAAGTCCTTTTGCATAATAAATCTTCTTTTTTTCGTGGACACGTCATGTTATTTGCTTCTTATGGCATGCTTTTCTTGTTCTAAGAACAAATGCAGTCGATATGCAGATGATCACACAATGGGCATCCAAGGTCTTTCAACTGAACACTTTGTTCAGCATTTATGCGTCGAACTCTGCTTGTAAAAAATATTTTCTTTGTATTGTCAGTTGAAGATCTCTTTGATAGTAAATGATAGTGAAGCTGAAAGTTGTGTGAAGGCCTTTCAACAATCCCTTTTTGAGAACGGTGATCTGCTGGAGTTAATACCAGACTGCAGGTTTTGGTAATGGCTCTCCTTCACCATTGCAAGTATAAAGTCGATGATTTCTTGGCTGTTTTGATTATGTTTTGAGGTGCAATAATTTGAGAGCGTTCATTGAATTCAGTAGAAATTAATTTCTTCCCTGCACTCAGATCCAGTTATTCGTGCACGCTCCCCCAATTTATTTGAAGTATTAAATTTCTAGAGTTAAGTTCTCGTTTGTGTAAAGATTTAAAGAGAGAAAACGAACTTCCTCTTTCAGAGACAAGTAATATCGCCTATCAGTTAAACTATGCTTTGGCTATATCTAATTTCTTCCCTTTACGTTTTGGCATGGTGCCAACTTAACGATCACCCCAATACAACTTCGAGCTTTCCAATCTCTCAGTAAAATGTCCTCTTTTTTAATGACTGAAGCGGGCCATCCATTTTGGTGGCAATTACATTTTTGTGAGAGAAATTGATGGGAGCTATTTGCTTTCTCGATAGTCAAGCAACCGCTAACTTTCTTTGGAAACATAAATTAAGCCCGAGGGAAATCATTGCAACAAACCATCATATGCGATCTCAAACCATGTAATTGGTTTTTTAATCCGAGAAATCAATTTGAACACTGGTTCGAATACACCGAGCTTGGATTTTTTTTTTTTTTTTTTGCATCGAACCATCATATGGAATCTCAAACCATGTAATTAGTTTTTTTTGTTTTTTTATCCGAGAAATCAATTTGAACACTGGTTCGACAACACCGAGCTTGGATTTTTTATTTATTTATTTGTATTAGCTTAGAATGCTTAGACACACGGTCTTTTTGCGCTTCTGAGTTACAGAAATACTGGATATATATATATATAAAGCCCAACCCTTGTTGCATGAAGCAACGAATCTAGCCAGTAGTAGGTAAGAGATGGGCATAAATGATAAGCAAGTAGAGAGAATATAAGGTGGTAAAAAAAGAGTGATGGGGTTACTTACCATGATATGTGTTCAATCAAAGATTTTGTGAGTTGCAGACGAGCTGTCTCTAGCAATTTTCTTTTCACGGGCATAAATAACAGAGGAAAGAGTCGAGTGGAACTGGAAAGCGGTCCCTGGTCTGCCCGTGTGTCTAAGCATTCCAAGCTAATAAAAACAACTGATGCTATTTTTCCAATCCTCCCAAGAGTAAGTAAAAAATAAACATTAGAAGGTTACATATGCTGTATGACAAAAACTCTTATCTACCAAACAAGCCACGCTGCACAAGATGACAAAGCTTAGAAGAGGACATCACAACTGCCTCAACATTGTCATCTTGGCCACAATGCAACAACTTCGTTTGTGTCACCTTTTCAGCCTCCTGACCTGAACAAAGTGAAGGGAAATAAATAGATTGAAAAAAAGTGGAAAACTCATTTGGCGAAAAAAACGCAAACAGAATTAACAGATTAAACCTATATGAAAATAAAAATTATTTTGGCTTGAATGGCTCAACAAGATTTTAGTCACTGATTAGCCTTTAAAAATAAAAATGACATTCCCTGCACCTAGCTTTCTGATGTTTCTCAAACTATGGCCTGGGCGTCCACGTAGATGAATCTCTTAACCTTACTGCCAGTCGTGTAGCACAAGCCTGAAAACTCCTAGGGACTCAAAGCTGGAAGATGCTTTGAAGTTCCATCCTCCATCAAATCAACCATTTGGTCTGCAGTTTGTGAATTTCCCTCGGCTTCTAGATTCAGGGATCGTGGCTCCATCCTGTTTATCTCCTCTCTAGTGAAGACAAAGATCCTGCGCACCAGACTACAGAATTCCCTACATCATACAAAAACAGCAACTTGATTCAAGTTCCAAAAATCTTGTAGGCTACAGAATATGATCGTAGGATTAACACGTGAAGAAGTAATTTGCTGATCAATTTGTGTTAAAATAAAGGACCCGAGTTTGAGTTCTTACTGCCAGGGATCATCTCCTACAAGCATCATATCACCCTCATCATCAGTAAAAACAATCAACCAATCTTTGTTAGGGGCAACTAATTCACCATGAAATTCAAAAATCTGATCCAGTTCTGCTGTCAATTCATTATAACCATTAAACTTTGCCAGGTCCAGATACCTCCCCACAGCAGTCCCCTGCTTGTAAACCTAAACCAGTGAAGGCCACATATACAAATTGCAAGTTCATATCCAAAATAAAAAAGAAAAGAAATAAAATCTCAATAAAAGGAATCTTAGTTGAGCATTCAAATAGGTAACAACCTTTACACATCTTCTGGTTGAATCACCCTCGGGCATGCCCTGGACATTTTTAGAATGAAGAGCAGAAGCTTGAAAAATGTTCCCTTGTTCCTCAGGTCTAACATGCTTTGGATGCTTTGCTTGCTCCAAAAATCCTTCAGAACCCAACAATTTCAGGTGATCTGATGCAACATTGATTTGCTGCTGTTGTTTCTCTGTGGAGTGCCCGTGTATAATGGCTGGTTCTGCAGCCATAGGATTCCCAAAAAGGGAGAAGCCGAAAAGTTTGCAATTACCATCTTTAGATGTTTCCTTGTTACGTTGTTGAAAAGGAAGATGCTGTGGTTTAGATCCCGAAGGATGAGAAGAATTATCAGCATATGGCAAAGGTGAAAACCAGCTTCCACGCTGCTGTTGTATGTCTTTATCTTTTGCCACATGAACTTCCATCCTAGATGCCATCATGTTAAATGGGTGGCCTAAATACATCAAGGGAGCTGAATGGCAGTTGAACATGCCTGTTTCATTAAGTTTACTGGGTCGATCAACGTCATCAGAGTTCAGCTCAAAGAAGGGGCGAGTTGATTCATAGGATTCACGCAGGGTTCCAGGTCCTGTTGTTAGGTTCATGAGTTTTGCTCCATGCATTACTTGAGGAATCTTGTCATCTGGTCCAAATTTTCTATTATCAAAAGCAGTCTGATCCTTACCTTGAAATAGAGCCTGTGCAGGATTGTGCTTACTATCTGAGTAATTCTTCTCAGCATGTGTGTTTCTCAAGGTCAAGATTTCTTGATGTTGCAGGTGTCTTGAAGGCTCATTATCTAGTTGACATTAGCATAACCAGAGCATATTCATAACCGCACAATGACAAATGAAGTGTACAGACTTGTAGTTTGCTATTTATACCTTTCTTTGTAGGAGCAGAGGAATCTGCAGATGATGTTGCCATGTTTGAACAGTGCCTTTTCGATTGGCACCCCAGAACGGGATCCAGAGAAGGAGCCAAAGCACGTTCTATTTTCCAAGGAGAAACCCTGTCTGGACGGTGAACAGGAGAAGTTTCATCCCAGCGAACCTAAAGCGAGTGTGAGGAGGTTTTAGCAGATGCAAAGCAAAAGAAAAAAAAATCCACATTCCAGTAAGTTATAGATATGCCGCCACCTTGAGGCATCTCCACTTTGAGCGAGGCCACTTCTTTGGATCTGCCTCTTCTACTCCAATTACAGTGCCAGAGAACCTGGCCACAGATGATGATACAAATATTAACACAGCCCCATCCACCTTCGACAACTATACATCTTTTCACCTTTCCTTTTTTCTGGTTATGTCCAAGTTCAAATCAATTAAAAAATGGGATGGTTTCAAGGAAAAACATACCTTTGTTCTGGGGCCTCTTCAGCTTCGAATTTCATTTTGAACCTCATCCCTATAGCATAGTTTATCTTGACAGACTCCCTATATTTATCAATTGGAATAATAAACTCGGCAGGACTAGTCCTGAAACACATCAAACACACAAAAATACAATACGGAGTCAGAAAACCATAGACAAGGGATGAGTGAAATGCATACTACAAACCATGCATATCATCCAGAGCAATCACTCAGTTTCAAAATATGTAACAATCTCGCCAGTGTCTACAGAACAAACCACAAACCTTGGTTTATAATAAACAGTGAACATTGATCCTGTCGAAACAGCATGCCACACAGTTGCAAGGATGCCAATATGCATGCTGTGACTAGACATTACAGAAGATGGGACATTGCTTGGCTGACTCAGAGCACGTCTTACCCCTACACGAAGCTCTTCAGTTTCACCCCTGAAAATAAAAATCCAGAAGTCAATCATGCTTTGTTGATTCACCATAGAATCAGCTCTGACAGGTAAACCTACTACATAGTTTCAAAAAAGTGCCATGATTAATCCTGGGTTGCAATGAGGTACAAAAAATACTCGAGGCGAGCTAGAGGTAGCAATCTTCAAAGAGACTAAAAATGAAGATGCAAACCTAAGAAAAATAAAAGCATCTCCCGCCACAAGCTTTTTGGCACTGACAAAGAGACTCCAACCACTTTGAAGAAGGTGCCTTCTTGGTTGACCTGCAATTTGGAATTCACAATAACACATTACAACACAGCTATGTCAGATAACAACACTTTCAAGTTGGCAACTATAGCATGTATATTACCAATAAATAGGTAATATCTTATCCAATAAATCAGGATCTACATAAAACTGAGACAATCAACTGGATAACTTGATGCAAGATCAAAGTGAGAGGCTCATTCATGAAACATAAAGAAGAATAGACAATTGATTAATTTTAGTGGAGCAGAGCAAGGCCAAACTGTTAGCTGTTAGCTACCTGGACATCCAATCACCAATCCAAGATTTTGAAAACTTGCACTAAAGGGAAAAATCAATCCTTAAACTGATGGTACTCACACACATGAACATAAAGCAAAGAGACTTCAACATGCACAACAAAGGTTGCAAAACTAGAGAAATAGGTTATATTACATGATCTGTATAAGCACAGAATACACTCAGAGAATCCATTCCAACCTGATAACAATTACCTCGAAATATGTGGCGGAAACGCCACTCATTTCCATGCAAATCTTTGGCTACCAGCTCCTGTGCTGGAGGTTGTAGGGACATGTCCTGTTAGAGAAAAAATAAAGCCATTAATAACATGAACATAAAGGAAATAAAACATCTGAGAATGGAGAAGGAAAAAAAACCAGACCAAAGGAGGTAGACATTCATCAGCATGCCGTCTCAGCACTGAAAATCCACCATGTGTGCTCGTATCTGATGCTGTAAGCATCTTACAAAAGGAATGCACCCGAGGACGTGCAGGCGGAGGCGGCAAATCCTCCTTCTCCACCAAGTCCACATCTTGCTGGCAAGTTTCCATAATTTTACCAGCATTTAATTATTTTCAGTTATGAGGTGTTCTTTAAAATTAGCATTCAAAAAAATTATATATAAAAAAATCTGAATTATATAAGAATAAATCATACTTCAGCTACAGGAAGCAGAATGACTTGAGCAAACACTTCATCTGTATCCACCTCAGCCTGGAATTAAAAAACATGAGCATAGAATCCTAACTCAATGAACCCTTGATTCTACAGATTACACGACAGAGCAAACCCTTAATTCAATATTAATTACCTTCAATTGAACATTAACCACACGACAGAGGATTTTAGGAGGAAGATTATAAGCCGGCATTTGCTGATCATCAGCAACCTGATTCGTCGATGCTTCAACCTGGATTAGTATATCACAAAAATTTCAAATTCGAAAAAAAAAATATGACAAACAAGGATGAGAGAGTGAAATGACAGAAGAAGGAAGCAGATGAAAGCGAACCTGTTCAATATGACCTTGAGGAAAGTAGTAAACAAGCTCTCCTTGGCGAGGCACTGTCACTAACGGACCTGCACATGCGTGCCACAGTTCCTTGTACAGTGCATCCTCTGATCCTACTCATGCCAAAATAAAAATCACATAACGTAATCATGATGATTTACTAAAACCTAACAAAATCAAAAGATAACGAGAGGAAATCATTGAAAATCATCATAGGTACCTTCACCGGCCACCGGAAAAGTCGAACTCCCTCTCGCAAGTCCATTACGTTTATTATCCACAGAATAACTTCCGTTAATCATTATTATAATCCAAAACTAATAAGAGTACTCAATTAAACGACTGTTTATGAACTAGAAACTGATTAAATGATTAATTATTACAGGGAATGATTTTCTACAGAAAGTGAAACGTTAGCAATCGAAATGATCTTCTGCTTCTCTTGAAGCAATAACAAGAGTAGAGCAACGACTTCAAAGATCTGTTTGGCTTCATACGGAGAAGAAAAATAGTAGAAATAATCTGATCTAATAATGAGACTGTCCTTTCTTTGCTTCTCTGCTTCGCTTTCTCTCTCTTCAGCAACTGTCTCAGCAATAGTCGCTGCCATTACCACTCGTACACTGTTTCTGTCTCCCTCTCTCTCTCCTCACAAATGGCACTACATTTTTATTTTATTTAAAAAAAAAATGAAATTTCTCACTCTGTGTGCCTGCAGCGAAGTCAGATTCTGCAATTACTTCAAAGCTAGTGGAATTATTGTCCGTTTCTAGGCTACCGGTACCTCCGGTTACTGTGCCCTTCTTCACTGTTTTGTCCTCTGCTTAACCGGCAAACGGAGACATTTTCTTTTTATTCACTGGGGAAGCCACGGTTTTCGTTAACGGGGTTGTGTATTACGTTTTAGTGGCCATATTTGATTGGTTGACATAGGGACCGCGTTTGTCCTTGGAAACGGAAAGCTGTTCTGATTTTGGGAAGAGATTTTTTGTCTCGTTATTAACAGGCAGATGATCAGATTTAAATGAGGGATAATGTTAATGTCACCGTGCAGTGAATCACCAGTCAACGATGAAAATAACAGCCGTGGACAGATGCGGTTCACCAGGAAAAATCAAAGGTTGTAAATTACATTGCTGTAAAATGAAAGGACACGTGTCAGTAAATTAGGAGATGAGAAAGACATTACCTGTGATGGTAGAGAGGGTGCAAATGTGGAAAATGCAAGAGCAGAACTCGCGCGTATTGGATGATCAATCATCAACTTCCAGGTCTTGCAGATGCAAGCAACCAATGTTCTGTTATTAACACGTTTTTTTAAAAAAAAGAGCCAAATAACACGTGTGAAAAAGATTTTTAAAATAACACCGGTATCAAAAACCACATGTGAAAACTACGGTTTTTTTTTCTAAATTCCTTTTTTTTTCAATTTTTTCTTTTAAAACCAGTAATTTTGCAACAAAAAGCTATAATTTTGCAACATCTAATATTGAAGAATAAAAAAAATGAAGAATTCAAAAAAATAAATAAATTGCAGCTAGAAAGTGTAGTTTTTCAAACAATCGCATTTACTATTTTCCAAAATTAAAATCACATATGCTGTTTTTTTTATAAAAAAAATTTTATAAGAGCATCTTTAATGAGAGTTATTTAAAAAAGTCAAATTGATAATATGAGTTTTTAAATAGTATAAATGTAATATTTTTTACTTCAATGAAAAAAAAACTATTTAGAAATATCAATTATATTTTAATATATTTGATTTTAATATAACTATTTATTAATAGTAACTAATTAATACAACTCTAATTAAAACTTTTTTTTACATAAAAATATATTAAATAAACTTTTAACTTTTTTGACTAATATGTAGGAATAACTCTCCAACTATTAAACTATAACTAAAAGGAGTCAGTGTTTTACTGTGGACTGCACTGTGCAGTCCACAGTAAAACACTGTCTCCTTTTTTTTTAAGGTTATCTAAGTTTTTTTAGCTATTTTTTTATATTTTTTGAGAATTTTTTTTGTTTTTGTTTTATTTTTTTAATTAATTTTTTTCGTTTAATTTAGTTTGTTAATGTTAAATTTTTTTCTATTTAGTTATTAGACTTTCATGACACATATCTCAAGTTTCACGGGTTAACCTGATTTCACGGGTGAACCCAGTTAATTTTGGGTTGACCCGTCAATTTTTTATTATTATTATTTTCATAAATAATTTTTTTTAATTTAGTTTGTTAATGTTAAATTTTTTTTTATTTAGTTATCAGACTTTCATGACACAAATACTGGGTTTAACAGATTAACATGATTTGACGAGTTAACCCGAATTTTTTTTCTTTTTAATTAATTTTTTTTGTTTAGTTCAGTTTGTTAATATTCACTTTTTTTTTATTTAGTTACCAGACATTCATGACACAGATCTCGGGTTTAACAGGTTAACTTGGTTTGACGAGTTAACATGAATTTTATTTTATTTTTTGCTTTTTTTTTTCTTTTTAATTATTTTTTTCGTTTCATTTAGTTTAGTTTGTTAATGTTAAATTTCTTTCTATTTAGTTTTTTTTTCTTCTTAGAGGTTACACTGATTCCTTCCTTAGGCATGTTTTATTTTTTTTTAGGTTATCTAAGTTTTTTTAGCTGTTTTTTTATGTTTTTTAGGATTTTTTTTTTGCTTTTTTTTATTTTTTTTAATTAATTTTTTTCGTTTAGTTTAGTTTGTTAATGTTAAATTTCTTTCTATTTAGTTATTAGACTTTCATGACACATATCCCGAGTTTCACGGGTTAACCTGGTTTCACGAGTGAACCCAGTTAATTCCGGGTTGACCCGTCAATTTTTTTATTATTATTATTTTCATAAATATTTTTGTTTAATTTAGTTTGTTAATGTTAAATTTTTTTTTTTATTTAGTTATCAGACTTTCATGACACAAATACTGGGTTTAACAGATTAACATGGTTTGACGAGTTAACCCGGATTTTTTTCTTTTTAATTAATTTTTTTTATTTAGTTCAGTTTGTTAATATTCACTTTTTTTTTATTTAGTTACCAGACATTCATGACACAGATCTCGGGTTTAACAGGTTAACTTGGTTTGACGAGTTAACATGAATTTTATTTTATTTTTTGCTTTTTTTTTCTTTTTAATTATTTTTTTCGTTTTGTTTAGTTTAGTTTGTTAATGTTAAATTTCTTTCTATTTAGTTTTTTTTCTTCTTAGAGGTTACACTGATTCCTTTCTTAGGTGTGTTTTTTTTATATATATAGGTTATCTAAGTTTTTTTAGCTGTTTTTTTATGCTTTTTGGGAATTTTTTTTGTTTTTTTCTTTATTTTTTTAATTAATTTTTTTCGTTTAGTTTAGTTTGTTAATGTTAAATTTCTTTCTATTTAGTTATTAGACTTTCATGACACATATCTCGAGTTTCACAGGTTAACCTGGTTTCACGGGTGAACCCAATTAATTCCGGGTTGACCCGTCAATTTTTTATTATTATTATTTTCATAAATATTTTTGTTTAATTTAGTTTGTTAATGTTAAATTTTTTTTATTTAGTTATCAGACTTTCATGACACAAATACTGAGTTTAACAGATTAACATGGTTTGACGAGTTAACCCGGATTTTTTTTCTTTTTAATTAATTTTTTTTGTTTAGTTCAGTTTGTTAATATTCACTTTTTTTTTATTTAGTTACCAGACATTCATGACACAAATCCCGGGTTTAACGGGTTAACTTGGTTTGACGAGTTAACATGAATTTTATTTTATTTTTTGCTTTTTTTTTCTTTTTAATTATTTTTTTCGTTTCGTTTAGTTTAGTTTGTTAATGTTAAATTTCTTTCTATTTAGTTTTTTTTCTTCTTAGAGGTTTTTTTTCTTTTATTTTTTCTTTTTAATTAATTTTATTTAATTAATTTAGTTTATTAATATTAAATTTTTTTCTAAGTAATTCTCGACTGATGCCTTTAGTTTTTTTTTATGCCTTTGACTGTGAACTGCACAGTGCAGTCCACTGTGAAAAGGCTGATGCTGTTTTTTAATTAATTTTTTTGTTTAATTTAAATTGTTAATGTTAAATTTTTTTCTATTTAGTTATCAAACTTTCATTACACGGATTCTGGGTTAACCCATTAATTTGTTTTTTTCTTTTTAACTATCAAGCTTTCACGATGCAAATTCAAGGTATGACGGGTTAACCTGGTTTGAAGGGTTAACCCAATTAATTCATATTTTTTTTCTTTTTTTTCATTAGTTTTTTTCTTTCTGTTGGTTTTTTTTAACTAATTTATTAAATTATCACACTTTTATGACACAATCTTGCAGCCAGACCCATGTCCAATGTTATTGGGTCTGGTATTGCAATTCAGACACTTTTATGCTAAGGGTTAACCCAAGTTTAATGTTATTATTAATATTATAAACATTACTCTTGGATCAAGCGTTGCAACCAAACCTGAGACTCTTGAGTATAACTTTATAAAAAAACCTAATATTTTTAGATCTTAACTATTTTTAAAATGCAAAAAATAATTGACTCGCGGCATCGCGCGGGGCATGTAACTAGTGTTAGTTTGAAAAATTATCATGTTACTTAGAGCTATGGTCCATGCATTCATGTAATACATCATAGCTATAACCTTTCTTTTCCTTGCTACAGCAAGAGGCTTCTTGACATCACAAACATGAGAGAGTGGAAGGAATTCATTAATAAAGCCAATGGTGTAGATCACCTACTATTTTTCTGAGTGTTTTGGTGAATTAACACATTTAAAGAGAATTATAAATTATAATTTGTAAAAATATAATTAGAAATCTAACACAGTTGAGAGAGTTATAAATAATATCTATGACTTAATTGTCGCAAATACTATCTACGACTTGTATTTCGTAGATAGTATTTACATCTCTTCTAACAAAGGTGTCTAAGGACACTCTATTTTGTTATCAACTCCTTATAAAAAAAAACAGCAAGTTACATAATAAAAAATAACGAGTTCTCCACTATGAAAACACAGTTCATATAAGTAACACATAATATAATTAGTTATAAATAACAAGTGTACACTGACAATGAAGACAACATAATATTTTATTAAAAAAATAAATCAACTATACATCTATTCACAATTATCATAACTAATAATAATATGTAATTATATCTAATAATCTCTCCAGCTTATCCAACTCAAGGTCGGTTTGTAATATCCATGTAGGTTTGAAATGGACCGATATCATCCCAGCTTATGGATAGACATAGGTCACTCGTAGATAGACTTGGGATGCTCATGGATGAGTCAATATCCCCAACACTCCCACGATAAGCGATATCATCTTCCATTAATTTTGCTTCAAGACGCTCAACCTTCCTAACCTATTGAATTTTTCTGACATAAATTGAGTGTGGTGTTGGCCACAACATGTCTCATCTTATCGATACCTTTGCAGGTAGCAGTTGTTGCTTTCCGAACTTCTCATACTAAATAACTAATCTATACACACACATTAAAAATCAATTAGTAGTCAGCATCCATAATAAAATTATTCTGACATTTAATAAATATAAAACAATATTGCATATCAATCGATTCTGTTTCAGATACTGGGGGCATAATAGACATCTCGAGAAACACGATCAGGTCGGCGTAATGAAACATGTAATAGGCAGATACCATGTTATATATGTATTTATATCAATCATAAGTTGTCGCTCCTTAAAAACACGATACATCCTAGCATCCTAGAGATCAAGGTAAGATGCATGAATTACCAATCAATTTCCCATACGTTTACCCTGATGACTGATATTATGCAGATCCTCTCTAGTATCAACATAATTTAGTATATGTTGAGATAGTCCAAATTATCGCATTACTTGATCTGAACAATGCATCTCAATAATATCGAAGTAGTACAGAGGGACTTGTGTTAATCAAATGTGTGGCCATCAACAACAAAACGAACATTGATTATTCAAACAAAATAACCAAACCATCAACTAAAAATATATTTAATTAACATAATTTATAATTTAACCTAAATTAACACTAACATTCCAAACACTTAATTTTGTTCATTTACAAATCAACAACAACCTAAAATAATCGATAATTAAACAAAATAACATAATCATATCTAATTAACAACTTCAATTACATCTAATTAACTTAATTTCTAATTCAAAACCCTCACATTCAATAAAATTAAATTAACACTAATTAAATATAAATTACATTAAATTAATTAAAGGGGAGTATTTAACATACCTCTAAAAGGGAAATGTGGGTGGCAAGGGTGAATAATGGTGGCTGTTTCAGTGGAAAAATTCAACATTCGCTATTGGTAGAGAGAGAAAATGTAGTTGCCACTAGTAGAGTTAGAGAGAGAGAGGAGTGTTTTTGGGCTTCTAGGAAGTGTTTTTGGTGATAAAAATAGAGAGTCGAAACAAGTCTTCGATAGCATTCGCGACACGCAAGTTACGTATAGTAGTTAAATTGTTTTAATTTTTTAATTATTTTTTAACCATGTTACTTTATTATTATTTTTACTGTGTAAAAAAAAAACTCCCATTTTCTTATATTATTATATATTGCATATACAAAACAACGATTGTATCTGGGAGGCTGTGGCAATCACAAAAACTTGCTTATCTTAGGAATACGAGACCATAAAGAACTATGTTGCGCTTGAAAATGAGTATCGATTCCTGTAGATGACTAATTCGTTCGAGCGATGATATAAACTTTTGTGCGGTTATCTTTCTTGTACTCCACTAGTTGGACTACGAATCACATTTTAACTGAGAATGGTGTGCATCTATAATATTGTGTGACCATAAAAAAAATCTACTTCTCGTAAAATATATTATGAAACCATGAAGAACTATATATTGTCAGAATTATTCTTACTAAAATATTAAGTGAAGTACCATAATATAATTGAATGTCAAAGATTTGGAGATTATAAAAAATTCCATACTTCACACCAATTCTTTATACCACTTGTTATGTGACTCGTGCTCCACCGTAGGTCGGATATTTTTATTTACTATAAAAAAATATAAATATAGGTTATTTCAACGTCTTTATGTGGTTTTAAAAATTTAAGTTCAAATAAAAAATTTATACATACATGCAATCAAATAAATTAAGAACTATATATGCGAATAAATAAATAAAAAGTCATTAACGATACTTAGAAACAAAACTTGAAAAATTAAGAGATAAATATAGATCAAGATATTTAATCTTGAAAAACAAGATATTTACTCGGTTGTGTTTGTTAAATTTGTTTGTTGATTTTTTTATTCAGGTAAACGATAATAGAAATATAGACACAAATTATATTGATTGAATAAAATAAAATTAGAAAATAACACCATGCAAGGTTGCACATATTAGAAATATTATCTGAAAATATTTTATTATTTTAAAAAATAAAGTTATTCATACAAAAGAAAAAACAAATATAAATAAATCAGAAAAACACTTCAAATTTAAATACATAACTAAAAAAATAATTATAATTTAAAAGAGACTCTCCAAACAAAATAAAAGAGAGAAGGTGTACTACTTTAAATTAAAATTAAAAAAATTAAGAGAAAAAACCATAACAAATCATTAATTTTAAAAAAGAATTAGAAAAAAAGAGAGCAAAGGTCAAGCGATGTTGGGTCTGACAAGCTAGGCTAACCCGCCCAATCCATTTTGTTGGGGCCCACGCGCGGGATTGCCCTGGTAGGACCACGCGACTAGGCCTTAATTATTTTTTTGCAACTAATTTTTTTGAAAAAGAATTAGACGACATGTCATTTAATTTGCCTAAATTTTAGCCACTATGGTGATCGGAAAATCAATGCTTAAGAGTTTTTTTACCCAAAATTTATTTTTCAACCCATATTTGACTTAAAGCATCTATAAAAACATTGTAGGATTCATGATAAACTTATATATGGCATCAAAAAACCGCTCCAAAAACCTAAATCAACTCAAAACAAAAAGTCAACCCAAATTAAGATTTGTTTTTTTTAATGAACTTCAAAGGTAAAAAACACCTAATATGAACTTTTCTTATCAAATGAAACTATTTGACATAAATATCGTTCGTTTTGATGACTTGCATCGGTGTTAAAGATACTTTTCTTTACCTTCCACTAAAATCTAACAACCTCTTTCTCTTCTCTTTCAACTAGGAATTAAAAATAACAAAAAAAAATTATGCCAAAATTGAATTGAAAATTTATTAAGATACTGAAATTGTATAATTTGTATGATTTTTAAAATTTAAGGATCAAAGGGCATCTTTTGAGAAATTTATGTCACGCCACCCATGTTTAATATCTTTTTATATGATGGTCCCTTTTTTTTAATTTCACCATTTTACAAGAAATTAGAAGTAATTGATCTTTAATTAGAACTAAATTGATGGGAAAAAAAGTTTGGATCAAAGTGCATCTTTTTTTTTAATTTCATCATTTTAAAAATTATAATTTGTATGATTTTTAAAATTGAAGGATCGAAGTGTATCTTTTGAGAAATTTATGCCACGCCACCCATGTTTAATGTCTTTTTATATGTTGTTTTTTTTTTAATTTCACCATTTTACAAGAAATTAAAAGTAATTGATCTTTAATTAGAACTAAATTGATGAGAAAAAAAGTTTGGAGATGAAAAAAATTACACTACTCTGTTTGTTTTTGCGTTTCAAAAGTGTTTTTAAAAAAATTTGAAAATTTTTTATTTTTTTTCTTCAAATTAATATTTTTTTTGATATTTTTAAATCATTTTAATGTATTAATATAAAAATAATTTTTAAAAAATAAAAAATATTATTTTAATACATTTGAAAATAAAAAGCTGCATTTTATTACTTTTCTCTTTCTTTATATTCCTCACCAGATACGCGATGCCTGCGAGGTCATAGACAAAGTTCATTGAACTGGCCAGGGAAAAGCTTTGCAGAAATTTAATCCGTCCACTTGGTTTGTCTTCTAGCAGCAGTGTTGGGTCAAATCAACCCGACGAGGAATCTGGCTTAAGAAGAAAAAATAAACACGGAGAGAAAGAACCCTGGTTGCAGTGACCATTCTTTGTTGAATCATGAGTCACTGCGGCTTCAAAAGATAAGATCAAAAATCAGCGTGGTACAACATGCTTTGCAATTATTTTTTTATTTAGATATTGCCCAATTAATTATTAGCACCATTTCTCCCTGTCTTGTTTTTGTATGGCATATAGCAAAATTCTATTCAAGGACATTTTGATACCGTTAAGAAGTTGTTTTTCTATCCTTCTGTGTTTAGTAGATTGATCAGACGCCTTTGCTCGCAACTGAATTATTTAAACTCCATTAAATTGTGGCCTTTTTGCCCTGCGATGCACTATATACTCCTCATATTGAACGTAATATTGCATGTTGCTATATATATGTTTTTTTTTAAAAAAATATTGAATATAGAATGTAACATGTCGGTCAATGCTTCGTTTTTCATTTCTAATTAATCTCATCGGGGAAAATGTCTCTAGATAGAAAAATTATATTTGATTTTTTTTTCTAATTTATTAGGAGGTCTATTAATTTTTTTAAAAAAACTATATAAAGAAAAAATGATGATACAGCCCTCCAGGGATTATTGAGCAGGAGGGAAAAGGGCTGGCTATCCATTTCTATCCATTTGTAGTACTCCACTGAATTGTGTTTCGTGAAGATTTAAAAATACTTTTTTTTAATGTTTTTAGATTTTTATATATACTAAAGTAAAAAATTATTTTAATATATTTTTAAGAAAAATATTTGAAAATCAATAACCACTATGCTTCCAAAAACAGAGAAAAGATCAATTCAACTGAAGCTTTAAACAATATATTTGGAAGAGAATAAAAGGTTTGGAAAGCAAAGCAAGCTTTTAACTCGAAAGTCGACGATGCTTTGCGTACAAAAATGTTTATTTCGTAGAAGCATTTTCCCATGGTATCCGGCCTTTTGCATCTCTCCAGTTTCATGTGGAAAATCGTGGAGAGGTTGCATAATTAACAATCATGGCCTAGTCTATGCCCAACGCTGTCCTGCAACTTCACAGATTCCGTTAGAGGAAAATGCCAATTGGCTGTTAGTTCAAATCACGTAGAAAAAAATAAGAACAAACAACTGTGTAAGAGAGATCATACTATTTGCTTTGAGCTTAATTGAGTTGGACTTCCGGTTATTTTTAAAAATTATTTTTTATTAAAAATAAATTAAAATAATATTTTTTTTATTTTTAATATTAATATATCAAAACGACGTAAGTAAATAAATAAAAATAAATATGTTTTTAATTTTAACAAACCTCCAGCGTGGAAAGCAAAACATATTGGCATATTTGGTATGTTAGATATACCACGGTGATCCTATGCTCATAGCTTAGGATCTCTTTGATTAAAAGTTGAAAATGTGTATGATTAACACTCTTATTGTCTTGCAATGAAATCATTATACGACTGAACATGATGTTTTTTTTAACCAATCAATGTTTCAATTGTTTTTTAATCTTGATCTATTAATCAATAACATTTAGAAAAGATATACTAGCATACACCATTATGTTTGCCGTAACTTTGACTTTAATGGGACATATAATTGATTATGAAAAAAATAAAAGGAGGATCACAACAAACTATATACCACCCAACCATCGGGTCTCCATCTAATATTATAGTAAATTTAGAAGAGAGCCTCGATTTTAATTCTATGATCTTCAATTTCAATTCTATGATACCAATAATTTGATTGCTTAGGTTGGTAGGCCCAAAGCCACTACACAAATAAATAAATAAAATCCAATTTATTTACTAATTAATGCGAGCGAGAAACTAAAACAATTTTCATGTATTTACATTCGGATGTGTTATTTAAACTGTAATTATTTTTAATTATTTATGTTAAAACAGAAAAGAAAAGCTATGGCTAGGTTGAGAGTAAAGAGGTGATCTTATATTGAAGAAGTGAAATGCAATCTTTAGATTTAAATGATTTTTATTAAGTTTTACATTTGGAATTAAATAAAAATGAATCGCTGAAGGAGAAAATAAAAACTTAGAAAGTATTAACAATCATGATGTATAGCACATATTTTAATGTGTTTTAACAAAAGTTTTGTTTGAGTTATTCTACTTTATTTAAGAAAAATACAGATTGATTAAATTTATTTATAGTCATGGGCTTGGGAGATTTTCGATTATCGGGCTTTAAAAGGCTTCCCTTATCTAAATTCTAGTAGGCTAGTAGCTTTGAAAATTTAGCAGGCAGTTATCTCCAACGTGGATGGTGGAGCTGGCATTCTTCTTTACGAGCCAAATGCACCACTCCCAGTCCCACCCATTTGTGCTTCTCTCCTTCCTGGTAATCTCTCATCATACACCAATTTCTGCAGCGGGAAAAAGAAATACTACTGTTTCTTGGTTTTCCCGGGGTGCTATTAGAAGCTGAGGATGATCGCAAAGTAGTCGTTAGTTCATTATTGTCTAAGGGGATCATTGAGGATGAGGAGATGGAAAATGATGTTGCTGTTAATGCTAGTGTGGAGAAATTATTCTCCGCTAAATGATGTTATATGATTTCCACACCATTACAGGTACGCTTTCAACCCTTTCTTTTGGATTCTGTGACTTCTAGTCCCAATTCCCGTAACAGATGTGTTCATATGTGTTTATATCCGTTTATCTTGTACCTTGTTTTTGCAAATTGAAATGAAATGTTGATTTCAGCATTTGATGGTTCTAAATACTTGAACAGAAGCTTGCCTTTTCTTTTGCAATTAGTCATGGTTATTCCCGCAACTAAAGTTTCCAGGGAGATTTTCAGTATTTCCATTTTGGTTGTTTCATCTTCCTGCGTTGTTGTTAGCCTCAGTTGTGCATCTAGTTTCATTACTACATCTTAAAGGTTGATTATGAACTTCGTTAGTGCAAGCCCGAATCTCACTCTTTTGTTGTGGCTTGGCTTGTTAAACGCTTCCCATAGTTTCAATATCAGCTGCATTTGCAAATAACCTGAACTTGAAATGATCCTTTTTCTCAGTATTAACAGCAAACTAGCTAAGCCGGAATTTGTTCTAATAGAAAGCATCCCTTCCTAATCATTTCCAGCCCTGCGCATTTACAGTGCACTATTATATTTGATAGTATAGAAAGCTTACTTCACGTAAGTTTTTTATTCAAGAACTTAATGTACACTACCGAGAGAACCATGCTACCCCAGTGAAAGAAAAGGAAGTCAAGAACGTAAAGGTGACACATTCCATTCTTTTTCCTTGTTTTTCTTGGTAAGATGTTACTGCTAAACTCATCCCTGATATCCAGGGTCGCAGAACTCTCCTCCGAGATCATCACAAGCCTCGTCTAGGAATACCCTGTAATGAAACGAAAGAATCCTTGTTAAAACCTCAGATATTTTGTTCAATTCTTGTCATTGCAAATCTTTAAACTTGTAAAACTAAAGATGGGGTCCTGAGATCTTACGTCTTGGCACTGTTGTACTCTAAATATTCTCTATCAATCTGCTCTGAAGTGCTGGGAGTGTTACTTCTGGCATCTGGTTTGAGCTTCACTTCAGGATACATCTCAACATTACAAGCTTCTCCTCCTATTGTCTCACAAGCCTCAGCTGGAAAAACACTGGACAAAACATGTAATGAAAGTATATTGTTAACTGTAACTTTTAATGTTGAAGATAGGAAACTGAGGGTGATGGAGAGCTGAATTTACGAGGTAAAGGAGCTGTAATCAACTGTTGAAGTGTCGTTTGTCACTGGAGCACTTGCTTTGATCGGGGAACATTTGGAGGTCTGTAACCTTGGGACGACCCTCCTTGCCGAAGCTAAACTTTTGTTAGGTGTTACAAGAGGGAGAATTGATGGTGTAAGAAATATGGCTGCCTCCATTTTCTGTGAATAGTGTGGGATCGGAGCTTGAAGCCACTGAGAGGAGAGGGATCTGTATTTCTAATGTGGTAGTTGGATAATGATCATGGACAACGGATAAGGTAGCCAAGATTTTTTTTTGGAACGGATAAGGTTTGATTTTTATTTGACTGAAAAATGTGGTGGTAAAGGTTTTAATTTTTAGATGGCTTGGCATTTTCAGCCTCGAGTATCTTGCTCATTTAATATTTCAAATGTTGACAAAAGATCAATGGAAATATTCATTAGTGTGATATTTGGTAGTTATTTTTAAAAATGTTTTTTTATTAAAAAATAAATTAAAATAATATTTTTTTTTATTTTTTAAAAATTATTTTTAATATAAATTCTTCAAAACAATTTAAAATTTTAAAATTTTAAAAAATACTAATTGAAATGAAATCCAAAATGAGCCGGGCCCAAAATCTTAAACCCACCGATTATACCATGGATTTTGATTTCAGAATTTTTTAGTTTCTATGTAATATTCTGAAAATCGCAAAAACAATTTTGGTATAGTTGATCCAGTGGCGGAGCGAAATTTAACAGGTTTTTTTTTTATTAAGGTTCTAGAGAAAGGTTAGATAAATAAAGGAAATTATGGGTTAATTAATTTTTTTCAGAAAAAAATTCATTAAAAATAAATATAAGAAGTATCTTTTGAGAATAAATGTGAGTATCAATACTTAATATACGGAAACTATAATGAGAAATATTAAACTATGAAAACATCTTTACTATATTTTATTTTTAATTACCCCTGTTAATTAAGTATATTGGATTGTATCCAACGCATTAATTTTGTAATTAATATCATTTTTTAAAAAGAGTTTAAATACTTGACTTAGAGTGCAATCGACATGTGAAAATTTTTTTTTGGCTTTGAGTAATAGTTTAAGAGTTATTTTTTATAAATATTTTATTTCAAAAATTAGTTAAAGTTAGAGATATGTGTGGTATAAATTATTTAAAATAATTTTTTGAAGGAAGAAAAATGGTATAAGTTAGAATCCATTTATTAAAATTTAAAAATTTTAACTTTTAATTAAAATAAAATTTTGGATACAAGCACTATTAGGCTTGTGTGCTAGTCAGTATATCGAAGAGTACGAAATGAGGAAGATATGAATTTGGAATTACTAATCAATCTGCAGAAACAGTTGCTGAGCGATCGATTGATAATCTCTTACATTTGTGTAATCTATTGTCAAATTCACAATGATCAGATGAGCAGTAAGTTCCAATTTTAAATTTTTCTGACAGAAACAAAACTTAAAGAGCCAGCTGCTGGTTCTTCACATCAATTCATGTTTCTCTAATCGGGTTCCTTGCCTGAGCTATCTATATCTTGATTCACACTGTATCAAGTCATCTGCTTCTTGAGCTTGATTGCCATTTTATTAGCTTTTTGAGTGGGTTATCGTACCGATTATGCATGTGGATTGGAAAAAAATTCCGTAATCTTCAGATATTCATAGTGCTTTTCTTGAGACAAATGATTAACAACTGCCAGCTTATTAGGGCTCTTCATATCAAAATATGAACTTAAACTTTGTTTTATTTGCCAGAGATGGTACCAGTACTATAATTCAGAAATAACACGAGAAAAGTCAGCTCACTTGATGACGCAGCTGGGCTAAACATGGTAGAGTTCTATCCAGATCATGCGTTTCCTCCTCCTAACCTATGATCCAAGATGATAACCGAATGGGAGAAATTATATGCAAAAGCATTTGCAACATCAGCTGTGTGTAAAGTCCTCATAAGCATAAATTTCAGGGTTGGAAGCAGTGAACAACCAAGCCAATCTGCATATGCTAGGACGACTGGAAGAGAGAGTGGAGTTCATAGTTTATCTGCACTTAATCTAAACCATTGGATTTGCAACTTGCAAGTTAGTATTTCAGTTGGTCTATGGCTGTCAGATCTGCAGAATCGTATCGGTAAAAACCAATATTGCCTCCACCTAGTGAAGATGGTTGTGAAATGTCAGGTTCATAGCTCAGTATTTGCACACAACCAAGTGCGTCACTCCAGATATTCTACGTGAAAGCAATGAAGGAATTTCAGATGAATAGATATTCGTAATTTCTGGATTCTGGCCTCATTTGATTAGAACAATGGCACTGGATCTATCAATTTGTAGCAATTCTTTGTTCGTTGTGGATTTCCATTTGACCACGAAGGGACTTTTTTCTTCCACGCACCATTTCTCTTCCAGAATCAACTAAAGCCATTCATAACACTAAGAGGGCAAAAGAGCTTGTTACGCAACCAACAAGAAATTCACACCCAATCAATGTTCTTGCCCCAAAACTTGTGATATTGGACTTCCACGTTGCCAATCTACGGTAGATTTTCTCGATAATAGCAGAGTAAATTGACACAAGTTGGCTCTGATCTTTTATGAGCAGAACACCCAAACACTTGCTCATATTTCTAAGGCAAAAGGAATGCCAAGAATCGCTGTGATCCGATTCTTGAAAGGGACATGAACTGAAGAGTTTATATAAGCTTTAGACTTGTATCCAATTTCCCCAGATAAGATTCTAGGTTGATCAGGTAGAACTTGATTATATAATACAGCTGCCAGTAATTTATCCAGTCTATACTAAACATGCAAATAAAGATTGTCATCGTCTTTTTTTTTCTTGTTCTTATACTAAAGTTATCTCGAAGCAGATTTTTCATATTTGCAAGAACCCATACATCTGTGTGCGACTGGAAAGCAGAACTTTGAAGAAGTGCTATTTTCTAGCTGGACTGACTATAATGCGCTAACTAGGAATGCAGCAGATATGAATCATTTATGCTAGATTTAGGCAAGAATCACTCTCCTGCAATCATGCCAGCACAGTACATAATCTCCAGACAAACTCCATGTCCTAAAGAATCACTCACTCTCCTGTAATCATGCCTGCACGGTACACAATCTACAGCTGATCAAGAATCACACTCCTGCAGAGCCGGCCAGAGCACATGGGAAACCTGGGCAATGGCACAAAGCTCCCGCCTAACAAAAAGACGCCAAGAATAAGTAAAGCATATTTGTCAAATATGCTTTATGAAATGAAAATTGCCTCTATTTAACAAAAAGCCTCGAATACAAAATGAAGTTTGCTCAAGGACTCGCTTGTCAGACATACATAAAAAATATTTTTTATATATTTTTAAATGTTTCATTTATAATTTTGCTCAAGCCGGCTCTGCTCTCCTGCACAATCTTAGCTGCTAGACAGAAGCTTTCTATGCATACTGCTCCTTCTATTGTATAAATATCTGAAATAAAGCAATACAAATAACCCTAAAACTCATTCAACCACTAGTCTCCTTAAGATTCAATGGTGTTAAGCCTTGTGCTATATTCAGAACAGCAAGTCTTAGTTATGGCCATTGCATTCACTATCTGTTCTGGAATCAAGATTGTCCATAACTATTGGAAGACTTAGAGGACTCATGGAATTTTGTGACTAGTCGACACTTGAATTCATGCCCAAAGTCATCCTTCGATTCAACAATCGAGGCTAATTTTAGACGAGAAGAACACCGGTACTACAGAATTGAACCACGGAGTTATGATAGTAGGGATCAATTGGCATTTAACAAGGAAGATTATATAACTCAAAATAAAAAAATGCTTTATTTATTTTATACAAGAAGCCAATCATATCAAACCTAAGAGAGCACAAGGCATGGATTTTTCAAAACTAATTGAAGTCAGGTGAGAATTTTCGCACCAAGACCATTCTCGATAGGGGGAACTCCATAAGTAGAAAATCTTTCCACTGCTCGATTGTTGAAGATGATATTGAACCGTAAAAGGAATGATATGGTGCAGATATCACCCTATCTCTTCCAATTTCTAACTCTTCAAATGAGGGCATCTCTGCGATCACATGAACCCCACATTCTTTCACTGCATTATATGTGTTGGTCAATTTCACAGAGAGTTCCAATTCCCCATCTCCGCCATGTTCTTCCATTTCCATCTCACTTATACTTACGTATCTTATCCAACCTCCACGAAGCACAAAGCTTGCCAGCTCTAAGGATTTAAACAATTGAATACCGTTGCTTTTATTTTTTATAATAAGCTCACCATCCATGATACTGACATTTTCTAAAGAAAACCAAAGAACCAAGCCCTGGAAAACTGGAGGGACATGAAATGATAATGAAGATCCTTCTCCATGGAAGCTCAACCAACTTGGCATCGTACCACCATCGAAGTGAATCTGATACCCGTAACCACCATTGCGCAATGCCTGTAGATAAATTGATTTTAAAGAATGCTGAAATTTTAGACACTACGCGCGCGCACGTATGTATGTGTCAGTGTTTATGTGTGTGCAAGATAGACGAAGACAGTACCTCAACAAAACTCTTCTTACTGTTATTTGACAAGTCGCAGCAGCCACTAGAGAAGATAACCCAACCGTGGTTACTTAGACCTTCCATGCCCTGAATCTCTATTAAGTTTCCGCACCCTTCTAGAGACAGAATTGGATTTGTTTTTGACTGGATTGGCAGACATACTCTTTTCATTGACCTACAAGAATCTGCATACAATTTCTCTAAACTTGAGGGAAGCTCTGAAATTGATACAAGATTGCTGCAATTCTGAACTCTCAAATGCTGCAGCTTAGTAAGGACGCTGATGCCAGAAGGCAGACTGAGGAATTTGTTTCCCGATAGATTCAATTCTTGGAGAGAGGACAGGCCTCCAAAATAGACACAAGTAGTTGCGCTTTCAGACAAACCATAATTAGCAAGTTTAAGACGTTTCACTGATCTCCAATCAATGAAAGAAGTTGGCAAGAAAGGTTGCACTCTTAAAACACTTGCTGAAATCCATGTTGAAATTGGTGAAGGACAAGATGTAGATGATAGGGAGTCCTGATTGAAATTGGATACACGCAATGACAACTTCCTCACATGCTTTAAATGTCCAATTGAAGAGAGAAATTGCTCATTCTGAATTTCATCGGCTAGAAGCTCAGTTAAGGATTCAATATCACTCATGCGTTCCGGTAACTTTTCAAGTTGTGAACATCCTGAAATATTCAAACTTTCAAGAGACTTTAAATCACAAATACTTTCGGGAAGAATCTTTATCCTCCAACATCCTTTCAGATTCAATAAAACAAGGCTCTTTAAATGTCCAACAAATTGATGCACCTCAACTAAACTCGAGCAACCTTCAAGTATTAGTTTTTCTAGGCTTGAGCTGTGTAAATTTGGTGTTTTAATAAGATGCTTTGAATGACTGAGATTAAGAATTTTCAACTTGTTGAGAATCTGTCAGGTCAGTGAAAAAAATAATAAGAAGACTAATCATAAAAATGGTAACTTGAAAATATAAATTGTATCAAGGACAAATTTTAGAGGATTGTAGCATGTTTCGCACCTTTTTCTCCTTCCATAATTCTTTGATATTACTATACTGCATATCAAGAACAACTAAGTTATCCAACATCAAATCGGATGGAAAAGATTTCAAAGGGCATTCGAGCCAACAAATCCATATCAACTCTTCAGAAAGCAGTTTGAAAGGTCCAGTGAGATGTACTCCATTGATTTGGAGTAACTTCAAGAATCTCATCTTTGTAAATGATCCTGTGCTAAGTGATTTATCTTCTGATGCTCTGGCATCCAGCGCTAGACCCTCTACCACTTCCGTTCCCTAAAACACCAACAAAATTCAATAGAACTTCCAAGTGATTGTACGCAAGAAGTTGAAAATAAAGATAAACTTGCATGATTTTGCTTTTGTGTAAGCATTTAGTTATTACCATATGCTTGTTGAGTACATTCCATGCATCCTCACGTTGCCAAATTCGGCTGCGTTTTCCAGGGTGGCCAGGTGACTCTTTATGAATGATGTCCCTTCCCATGTCTCGTAATAGATCATGCATGCTTATCTTTCCAAAAGCATCAACTCTAATCAGAGACCTTTCACTCAGAGTTCCCAAATCATCTTCTGGATTGTAACCACAACGGGCTTCTAGTACTTTTGCTACATATTCTTTATTTCTACCAATAAAAAAGCATGCAATATCAAGAAATGTATTTTGCAGTTCATGGTCATCCAGTGAATCAAAACTTATTCTAAGTTTTTTCTGAATTTCACGGTTTGGAATTTTTCTCAATTTGTCAATTAGACATTTCCATCTAGCTCTGTTTTTCCCGGACAAACAAGAACCTAAAACCTCAAGGGCTAAAGGAAGTCCTCCACAGTAATCAACCACATCATTCGAAAGCTCAACATAATCTTTTGCTGGCTTGGTGTCCCCAAAGGCATGCCAACTGAAAAGTTGAAGGGACTCATCTCGTTTCAATTCCTCAACCCGATATGTTCGATCCACTTTAAGAAGCAAGTGTTCATCTTTAGTCGTGATTATTACTCTACTTCCGGGACCAAACCAACTTCGCTCTCCCATCAAAGCATTTAATTGGTTCTGATGAGCCAAATCATCAACAACAACAAGAACTCTTTTGTGACAAATTCGTTCTTTGATCAGAACCATTCCTCTAACAACATTACTGATGTTAACAGTATTTTGTTTTAAAATATCATGAAGAAGTTGTTCTTGTAAAAGAACCAGACCATTAGATTGTTCTGATGTTTCGTTGATATTCGAAAGGAAACAACTTCCTTCGAATCTATAGCAGAATTGGTTAAATACAACTTTTGCTATACTTGTCTTTCCTATTCCTGGCATCCCATGTATGCCCACAATGCGAACCTCATCTGCTGCAGTACTTAGGAAGTCACTAATAGCAAGGACAAGGGGATCAATACCTACTAGGTGAGTGGCAACATTTATGTACTTGGGATCCAATTTATTCAACACGTCCTTGACAATCTCTTGGATAAATTTTGATTCGTGCCTGCCCATAGACAAAAGCAAGTCATTAATAGAGAGGCAATTAAAACTCCTAAGAAAATATTTTATTTTTTCATATGGTAAAATCTAATGTATGATTACTCCGTAAATGTGTGCAGGTGAATCTTGGAGAGAAAAGGCATACCCATTTTCCATATCATTGAGATTCCATCCAGATAGGTTTCCAGCCTCCTCAAGAGCTTTTCTCCACTCCTTCACCTTCTCTGTAAAAGCCTCTTCATGTCTATGAAATGCTTTTGCAAAACTGCCTGTCTGTTTTCTCACTTCTGAAGGATCAATGTCATAGAATATAGGAAGAACAATCTGATCAGTTTTTCTATTTTTGCTCTCAAGAATCTCTACAAGTTCATTAAGACACCATCTAGAAGAAGCATATCCTTTTGAGAAGACCACTACAGATATCTTTGATTCTTGAATTGCCTTGTGAAGATGTTTGGAGATTTCTTCTCCTCTAGGAATTTCATTCTGATCTCGAAAAGTGTGGATTCCTGCTTGGACAAAGGCAGCATATAGATGATCTGTAAAAGTCTTGCGATTATCTTCTCCTCTAAAACTCAGAAATACATCGTAGGCCCCTTTTGGTCTAGAGCCAGAAGACTCTGGCTCTGTCATGGCAGCTGCAGATATTAAGGCACAATTAATTAGCAGTGATCTACTAATAAAATGGATGGAAGGAACTTAACTAAATGATGTAAACATAAAAGCTTTGGCAATCAGTAGCATCAATCGCAAAGGTTGCCTACCTCTATAAGGTGCTTGTGAGTTGATCGGATTCCACCAACTTGGTGACTGTAATGATCAAATTAGCAGCAGTCGGAAAGGTTAGCTGAAGATTAAATTACTGAGGGCTGAAGGTTAGTGGAGGCAATACTCCAAAGAAGAAGGAAGCATCTGTTATCCAATCGGATATTGTTCAGAGAAAGAAAATGCTTTCTTGCAAATTATATATAAAAAAAGTGATAATTATCGAAGATAGAGTTCCTTTAGCCGCGTATTGATCAATATTGAGCTAGAATATTGAGAGGTAACGATTGATGATTGAGTACAGTTACTGCTTGAGCATCTAACAGTTATCTTGGGGACTGTAGCAGTGTAGAACGTTGAAAACAAAATAAAATGTGTGGTGTATTTTATCAACCGTGTTGTCCTGGCAGCGTCAACATCAAATAGCATGATTTTCCACAAGGCAAACTAAATAGACCCTGGCTCTCACATTCCACTTCCATGCAATTGGCTGCGTCCATCTCTCAGACGTGATGTTTGGTCTGCGGGTCTAATCCCATACTGTCAAAAATCAAATGGTAATAAATTTCCACGAACCTTTTTTTCAAAGCCCTGGGTTCTTTTCTTCCGAAGAAGACATTGACTAGGTGACGATCCACATGTAAATAAATAAAAATTTACTATTTGGTATAATAATTAATTAATATGATAATGTTTTTGGAGTTTTTTTTTTCTTAATCTAAAGGATTTCAGGTTTATAATAGAAATTTTAAGTACATCCAAAAACCAGTTTTAATGGAAGTACTCAAAGACTCTCTATAATAAATTTAGTATCTTTATGAAAAATGTATTAAATAAATAAAAAAAATCTTTAAAATCAAGAATAAAAATATTTATTTTTGAATTTTAAGTTTGTTAAAATTCTGAAATGTAAATATTTTTATCTTAAAGTATATGTCAACTTATTTTAATAATTTTTTCATAAATATTTATTCTTAACAACATTTCTTACAAAGTTACTATTCTTAATCATGACATGTAACAAATTAAATTGTTTCATCGAAACTTTTGGAAACTATATTATTTTGCTAGTATTTAAGGGGGGGAAAGCAGTGCTAATTTAAAATAAAAATAAAAAAATCTCCCCGAACGCACTGAAGTCTGAAGTGACTTTGGATCAATTATTGCTACGAGTCTGAATTCTCCTTCCAAAAACCAAAATCCCTACACATCACAACCGATAAGAGGGTAAAGGAAAGAGAGTTGCTAGAAGCCTAGAGCCTGGCCTAGCTTAAAAACGACGAGAGCGAAATTGTATGTTTTCTTCACAAGTACTCGTCAGGATCGAGTAAGGAGGAGTACATGCCAGCAAAATGGGTGCTTGTTCCAATTATAAAAGGATCAAACAGGAACGTTTGGTAATTACAGTTGTAAGGAGCGATTGACACTTGACAGTATATTATTACTCCCCAGCTTTTATTTTATTTTCAACTCAGCTTTTTGGAGCATGCTCCTCCTGCTTTTGGCCTCGGATGCATGGCCTCTTAGATCTCTCGATCAATACTCCTTCCTATCTCCTACCCTGCCAACACGACATTTGCAGGCCACACAGGTGGAGTTAATGATTCCAGGCTATTCAGCAAAATTAATACTAGAATATATTCCCAGCAAAGCTTTATGGATAATAACATGACATGTATGAACGGTCGGCGTAGAGAAGATGTTGATGTAATTTATAAAAAAATAAAAAAAATAAAAAATATCTATTTTACATTAGAAAGAAACAATTTCTTCTAATATTTATAAATATAAATTTTTATTATGGAGTAAATTAAGTTAGGATAGAAGAACTCTTTTGTTTGGCTTTCTAATATTATTATATGAATATTTATAATATTAAAAGATGTTATTTGAAATTTAAAACTTAATATACCAGTAAAAACATATATTCTTTTCTTGATTTTATCTTTTTATTTTTTTAGAGATTTAGAGAACGCTAACTCCATATTTATCTTCATCCTAAATATTTATATCAGAAGAAACTCCTGTTGTTTAGGAAATCAAAAGGCAAAGAAAAGTTGTCACTCTTGAGCCACAAAGCAGAAAAGCAAGCATGAACTGCTCTCTATTCAACGTCAATGGGGGGAAATACAACTTGGTTGGTTCTAACAGTGTTAAAATGGTCGTCCCAAAATCACCCCTTGAAACAAGTTCAACAGGAAAGACGATATCGCCAAGCATCGACACATTGCATAAGCGATAAAATCAACAAACATCATCCCACCCTTGTTCTAATTCGAAGCAATAAAGTTTAAGGTTCATGAGCATTGACTCGTTGACTATATAGACAATATTCAACAAAGATCAGACCACAATTGGATCTAATTTGATGCAATAAAGTTTAAAGGTTCATGACATTTGCTTTAGATTTGACATCACCTTTGCTAGACAAAGTAGATAAAAAAGAGAACAGCAGGATTTTTATCAAGGTGAAAGGACGTGCAATTTCAAAAAAGTTATGTTCAAACAAAGACAGCCAACACCACCCCACCATCATTAGAAGAGGAACACAATAATGCAAGATTGTGTCCCACGTAGTCATTTGATGATAAGTTTTTTTCTCTAGAATTAGCAATCTCCCTGGCTACCAATCTTCAGTTACAGCGTCAATTAGGTATACAACACTGTAAACTACTGCTATATGACGATGAGCAAAGCTTCCAAATTCAAGAATTGGTGGACACCCAAAAAAAAAGGCGACAACCATAGGGCTCCACACGGACCACATCTCGACCTCTTACCAATCTGAGAAAAGAGTTGGCTCCACATGGATTGCAAACCAAAGCCCTCAAGATAAAATTCCATTTTCACAAAATCAGCAGGCTTGTGATTTTAGCAATTTTACTTGCATTTCCTTTCAAAAACTATGCAGTTGAGATAGCATGGGGACAAGCTCATCACTTGAAGGCCTATCTGCAGGCATATCTGATAGACAAACAGCAGCAATTCTCACTGCCATGAGCATCTCATCTTCCTCAACTTCTTCCCCAAGAATACTCTTATCAAGCGCTTCCCTTGCCTCCCCTGCTTGCTGCAAATGCCGAAGCCAAGGACCCAAACTACCCCCACTAGCTGTTTCCCTAAAGAATGGATCGGTAGGGTCCCTCCCAGTTAACAAAACGCCCAATATCATCCCAAAGCTGAAAACATCACTTTTATCCGTATACCTATTAAAGTTGGAAGAATCGATCCATCTTTGTTATAACCACATCACAAAGTTGTAATTTAAAACAAGCATGCATCAAAAATAAAAGAAGAAAGCAACTATACATATCATAAACAAATTAAAGCTAAAGAACATGGCTAAGCAAAGATTCTAAAACACCAACCAGTTAGCATCAAGAAATCCCAATAAAAGCAGAACAGGTGGGGAACGGTAGACCTCTTAAAGAGCTTTAGCTACTTCTAAAGGTGCTTTAGCTAACCCATTTGCTTCCCATTCGTTTATTAGCCAGATTAACTTCCACTGTAGTCAGATTACTCACCTTTGTTTACCATCAAATAAAACAGCTGAAACTTCGAAGATACGAAAGAGAACCATGAAAAATGTTAAAAATCAATACAATTAGTTATCAGATTAGTAAGTTACCAAAAGAAACGCAATAATCAGAAACCATTAAGATGCAGAGACCAAGAGCAGTTATGAAGATGGCGCGAACATGTATGATGTATCCCAATTACAAGTCATTGAATCGTATCATAATTGCCGCAAAATAGAAGTGCAGCAAAAAAAAGAATTTCGTGTACCTGCAATTTTGGAAACACTCAGGAGCACTATATCCAGATGTAGCTCTATCCAGATTAGGCGTAAGCTTAGCCAGTCCAAAATCAGCCAACCTTGGTTCAAACTCAGCATCCAAAATCACATTCCTAGGCTTCAAATTATAATGCAAAATCTGAGGGACACAATCAAAATGAAGATACCTAAGCCCTTTGATAACCCCAACGGCAATCCGTAGTCGAACTTCCCACCCGAGCTGCAACTCATTCTCTCTCACTCTGTTCATTGCATCTTCAAGACTCCCAGTTGGCACACAATCATAAACCAAAGAGAACCTATCTGGTTCGCGAACATAAGCCCTTAAACTCATCAGATTCCGATGTCTCAAACTAGCTAGCATTTCCAGCTCCTGCTGTATCCTTCTCTTCACTGACTTGCTCTGCCTCTCCGGGGAGACAATCTCAAATGGCTCAAACCTCTTGACAGCAATGGTTAGCCCATTGTCCAGCACAGTCCTGTAATACTTTCCATTGGAGCTTGAACCTAGCAACTGATTCTCATTTTCAAGAGCTGATTGAAGACTTTTAGGAGTGATTTTTGGAGAAAATATAACCGGGCCTTTGAGAATTGGAGTTCTCTTCATGTACCGGACCAGGAAACGGACTACAAAAGCAAAAACAACGGCTCCTGTCAATCCAGTCAAGACTCCTAAAAAGATGCTTACAAGTATTCTTTTGAGTCCATTCTTGGAATGGGTTGGTGTAGAAGGAAATGGAGGTGTGACTTTACTACTTTCTTGGCATTGTACAGTTGTGTAGTATAAGCAAAGAATGAACAGAAAAAGCAGTGAAGATGTGTCTTTGTTGTTGCTAATTTGAGTACTGTATCTTCTTTTCCCCATTAGGACCTAAAAAGCCTCAAAACCTCCCACGAGACCCTATAAATGATACCACAAGCTCAACAAAATCTCCACAGCACACGCCTTCGAAACTCTTTATAACTCAAGATTTTAGCTCAAACCCAAGAATCATTAATTATAAAGCTTCAGTCTTTAGCATTCTCTAGGACATAAACACTAACAAGCTTGAAAAGGAGAACCCCCAGAGTTTCAAAAGGACCAGTTCCCTGCACCAAATTTGATTAGAGAACTTTTTTAAGTGCTGGAAACGATGGAATACTATGAGATGAAAATCAAATCTCGACTCAAAATCTTCACCGGAAAGAAAAGAAGAATCATAACGTCAATTATTCCTATTTTTTCAGTGAATTTCATTCTAAAAATAGTGCACATCGGTTACTAGCCTCAAAACACACCACATTTCACCAAAGAAAAGGTCTTCAACGAACCCCAGAACACAAAAACATCAGAAATGATAGAATCTTCGCCTCTTTGTAATAGAAGAGTGACAGATCGTCTTCTCTGACTACCTCGAGAACAAGTTTTTTTACAAAAAAAAAAAATATACCCTCAACAATGTGTGTACTGATAAACTACCTTGCAAGTAGCAGGTGGAGAAACAAAAGAGAGCTAAGCGACTACTAACTAATACTGTCTCCCAAAAAAAACAAAAAAAGGCCCACTCTGTGTGTGTTTGTGTGGGTGTCTATCTCTCGTTTTACTTTCTTACAAATGAGAGGGGGGGTATCTCTCTATCTTTCATTTGTTTCTCTTTCTCAGGAGGACAAAACTTCCCTTCCCGCCTTTCAGAAGACCAGACAGAGTGGGGTCCATTGCCACGTAAGTAGACGCATACTCGTGTCCCTGTCACGAGGCCGAAAGCGAAACATCGAACTCTGTGTTTGAGTGTGAGGGAGAGCCACAGCCATAGCCACAGCCACAGCGTAAAGGAGGAGTTAATTTGGTGATGAGATCTGGACCGTTGATTTGGGGAGGACGAAACACCACGAGAAATTGTGATTGGGGTGGGGTTTGATTATTAAACAATGCTGTCGTGGGGATTAGTAATGTTTTTCTTCGTCTGAGAATAATTTGCTTTTCCCTGTTGTTCTTTCTTAATTTTTTTTTTCTTTTTTGGCATAATTATTCCCTAGGTGAGTGAAATTCTATGTTCGCAAATCATTAATGCTTCGTTTTATAAAGAATTTATTGATTGATTTTGGTCAAATCAGAGATCTCAGTGCAAAACCTAATTTAAATTACGGTGGCAAAATCTCCTTTTTGCATCCTTTTATTTGTAGCAAGCGGTCATTTTATCCGTGTTAAACTTTAGCACCAAAATTGTTAAGAAGTCAGTTAACTTTTACAGCCGTCTTTCCAAAGACAAAACCGATGCAGACATGTTTTTAAATATACTAATTATATTTGAATGGTTTCGAATTTTACCTAACTTCAACTTATTTGGGAGAACAAAAGTTATAATACAATGATGTATATAAACAAATATAAACAGATAATATGAAATTGATCCAATTTTAAAAAGTTTGCAAATTCAATTAAAAACATAAAATAAGAATCATTCAATCACAAAAAAAAATAGTAAAAATATCAATTTTTTATTATTAAAAATAGTCCTTTTTTCAAAATATTTCCATAAAAGAGTATTTAACCTATAAAGAACCCTAATTCTAATAGAATATTCCTAATAAATATAGATAAACCTAAAAAATAATAATAATCCAATGAACCTAAATTTAAATAAAAACCCTAATATATTTAAAAGGCCTAAAATAACTAAAAGATAAATAAAACAATAGTCTAACTAATTTAAATAAGGCTAAAGTTGTTTTTGTAATTTACTGGCAAAATCAAAATTCAAATTTAAACCCACATATCATTGAAAATATATAAATATCTAATTTGTAATGAAATTAGAATCACATTAAAATTTATTTTGTAGTTTCAATTATGACTCAAATAATAACAAAAGATCAAGATCGATAAATCTGAATTTTTTTGTAATGTCTAAATATTTACCTACAAGCTCTTCTTAAACATAATTAAATTAATCAAACTTATATTTTATTATTTAATATTTTCTTGAAGTCTACATCATATATATATATATATATATATATATATATATATATATATATGTCTAGAATTTAAAGTTGAATGATTCTAAAGTGAAGAAATAAAAAGATTTGATCGAAGCCTTTCTCAAACAATATGGGCTCAAATTAGAAGCTACTGCAAACAAGATTGGCCTTTAAATAATATATAAAAATAAAAAAACAATGAGTTCACCATAAAACATGCTCAAAGGTTATGTGAAGTGATAGCTTTAACATTTATTTTTTATCAATTAAATTTTTTTTAATTGATCATTATAATGTCTGAGTATAACAACATCATCATTTTATAAAATAACAAGTTAAAAATATCTTTGAGTTCATCATTCTATAAAAATAATAGGTTAAAATTCACCTTAAATAGACTGCTTGGTTGCTCTATAAACCCACCAAATTTTTATTTATCTATTAGTACAATAAGGAAATGGGCAAATAATAAGTTAAAGCCAAACTCTTTTTATCATGATATTCTTTTATCAAATCCTAGAATGAGGAAAGTCAAACTAAATTTTATAATTAATATAACATTTTGAGTTAAGCGTGGTCGGTCGTCTCTAGTTGAGACCTTTTTTATTATGAAAAAATTTGATTTCAAGATGATCCTGTTTATTTTCATCTATAAGGAATCAAAGATGAATCCTTTTATTTTTATTTGTGAGGATCTCCGTATAATCTGTTTTATTTTTATTTGTGAAAAATAAAATAAAATAATTAAAAAGTGAAATAGTGATCAAGAAAAAAGAAAGAACAAGACAAACGTGAGAGGTTAAGTTCATCTCTAAAACAATTTAAGGATAAGGAAGAGATGAGACGAGGAGATTGAGATATATAAAAAAAGGAAGAAAAACATTTCTGTTAAAAAAAAAAAGAGAAAGAAAAATTATTTTCTTCAAAAGAATCTCAGCCCAAATTCAGTTGCCATCCTTTTACCAGCCCTGAAATCTGAGGAAAGCAGCGGCGAAATAATCAACGTCAATCCAGACACCTCCACATCAGTTGATCCTCCTTGCCCATCGACAAAACATGGCACGGACAAGCTTCCGCCGATTAAACTAGTAAAGAGAGAGAGGAAGAATGACCAAAGCTTTTTGAGTCTATATCTTCTATTTTAGACGATGTTGAATAGCACCGTTAGTGCAGAGAGGTGGACGAAAGGGAGTCACCCTGATCCAAGTGGCCTCGCACTTTCTTAGTCGTCGGAGCATGCAAATCGACACGGGAGTTCGCCTAGCCCATCAGCGTGTACGAGACACGTGCCTCTATTGTTTCTATCATCCTTGCTCCAACACGTGGTCGCCCCGCACCGCTACTATTTCTGGAATTTTTCTATGTTTTCCAAAGGTAAAAATGTTATTTCTTCTCCTGTTTTATTATTTATTTAATGGATTTTCATATTTGAAATTTTCTTATTTTTGCGTGGAAGTTTCATCTTTACGTTTAGATGCGATTTCTTATTCGGGAAAAAAGTTACACTAATTTTATTTTTTTATAATAAAAACGATAGGAGTATTCTCATATATTAAGTTTTGTGTGGAATTTTATGAAATGATAAAACCTTTGACAAATCCTCAAAAAAAAGTCTTGTCAATTGAATTTTTATTCAATCTAGGAGTAATATAATCCTTAAACAAACCCTATCCTTTAAAAATTAAAATAATTAATCATCTAGTAGGTAGTCTAATAATAAAAAATTTATTTTAGCATTAAAAAATTTGTTTTTTCTGTGGTTTCAGATTCAAGCCTTGTGGTTGCTAGTATGATAGCCACTGAAAATTTATATGATCATTAACTTTAAAACCCGTGAGATTAATTAAGGTACACTCGTACTGGTTCAAACACCTGTATTAATAAAAAAATAAAAAAAAATTAAATGAAATCTAACGGGATGGCATTCACAAGTATATTTTTATTCATTTTTATATTATAAGTAAATCATTATCCTATCAGTAAATTAGCTGTCCAGCTGACAACATTCATTTAAAAAAAAACATATATCATGCAATTTCTGCTTTTTGCCTTCATTTTTTTTTTTTTGCAAATATTTGATTATAATTTTATTTATATGCTAGATACATTACCCCCATCATAGCAAGTGAATTCGAGCCGGGTAACAATGTTTCTAAGAAGGCCCATTATATGCGAGTATGGCCTCCAGGCTCTTTTTTGGTATAATTAAATAATGGAGCGCTATCATCCTTTTAGATTCAATTTTTTATTGTTAAAAGTGAGAATTGAATATTGTTGAGATGCATAAGTCTCAAATCATTGTCTTATATTTATTGATCATTTATCTTCAAAAAAGATACATTAGTTTAGGTAAATATTTAGTGAGAGCAGAATAAGTATTTGTTTTTTAAAAAAAAAACAAACAACAATACAATTTACTTTAGGTAAAATATTTAGAATAATTATCACATTTTCTATTATATAATTAACCTTTTTACCTAGAATTCTAAAAACCAGTTAGAGTTTCAAGTTATCATAAAATTAGATGACAACTTTTATTTTTTATTTTAACTTTAGTTCTTCAAGATATCCTAAGTTATAAAAGGCATCGACTATTTCTATAGGAATTCATAGTGTTATTTTAATCTTTTTTTTTTTGGTCTTTAATATTTTTTTTTCTCCTCGATTAGATCTTTTTGTTGCCAGATTAAATCTTTTTTTTACAAACACATATGGTCACTCTAAAATTCATGTAAAAAAATTCATTTTAGACCCCTTATTTTTTCTGACTACCTTTTCAATCCCTTTAATTTCTATACTTTTATTTTTTATCTATAACTTCATTATATTTTATTTTTTACCTCTGATTTGAGGGAGGAGAGAGAAAGTTGCTAAAATACAAGTAAAAAAATAGAAAGTTATCTATTGGACCTTTTTTTTACCATAAAAAACATGAACTCTAGTGTCAATAAGTTTCATTATACTAGAGGAGTTCTATTGAGGTGTTGTTTGACCCTCATTTTGCTAGAAAAAAAAAAGATTATGGTTGAGAAATATATTTTTTTGGTTTAATTTTGTATTTTTAAATTGATTTAGAAAAAATTTTACTTAATAAATTGATTTATTGTGGAGTTAAAGATATTTATTAGGTGTTTTGAGATCAAAATAACTTGAAAGTAGATTTTTTACTCAAACTAATCGAACCTCAATTTTTCAGCTGCCTTTTAGGTGGCTAGAATTTGCAGAATTAAATGATGTATCATCAGTTATGTTTTTTAAATAGAGACATTAAAAAAAGTCGACCACATGGGTCTAACCCTGGTGTATTTTTTTATTTATTAGATTTAGATTTAAATGCACTAAAAAAACCTTGATATGATATTTCAATTATTATTGTATTTTTTTTCATGGTTTTCTTATAATGTTTTAGGTTTTTACGAGGATGTTCGCAATTTGTTTTCAATTATTATGTATCTAATATTGAAAAAAAAACAAGTTTAGAAATATTCAGGTTTTTTTTTAATTTCTAGTGGATTTTTGACATAATTTCCTCATGTTTATTTTTGTTTTATATAGAATACTTGGGGTTTGTTTTAATTTTTTTTTTGTTTTGGTTTGTTTTAAATCATGACGGATTTTTTTTAAGAAAAACAGTGATTGGAATCAAATTACATATCTTTGCTAAAACAATCAAGAGAGATGTGTTAATAAATGAATGAGGTTTAGATTGGAGGGATTCATTTTTTATAATTATTTCAAATGAGTTAAATTACAAAAAAAAACACTTTAATTTTATTTTCACAACTTTTTATTAAAAAACATGGCAAAGCAAATAAAGCAAAATAATAAGATAACAAGGTTTTAATAGAAGAATTTTTTATATATATCCTTATCACAAATCATCTCTGGTTTTTTTTTTTTTTAAGTTTTATTGCTTCCGAGTAAGAACTAATGAAAAAATGTGTTATTTTATGAGAAACTATATCGATAAGAAAAGCATGAATTATGCAAGAAAATTAGTTTTTTCATTGGAGTTGAAATTATTGTTTTTCTAAAAAAAAAACAAATTTATTATTGTATATATCCTAACATGTATATTTTTCTAGATTAACATTTATTAACGCATAATTATCTAGCAACTTTTCAGCACAATAAAGATTTTTCTTTGACGGTTAAAAACAGGTTGCTAACGTTTATATCTTTTTATAGCATTGTAAAAAAAACATTGAAAAAAAGACTGACCCGTTGGTATCGCTAGCAAGCTGACAAAGGCCAAAATTGAGATGAAAAGGCACAAAAGGAGACATCAGCAAGTTATGTCATGTACTTGATCTGGAAGCAGTTGATCAATGGATTAAATCATGACAGTAATGATAATGAAATGCAAAAGTAAAAATAGTGAAGAAAAAATTAGCAAAAAGGTATTAAATGAAATGCAGTCAATTTAATGTCGCATTTCTGTAGTTCCTTAGTTGCTAATATTAGACCATACTCTTTGTAGGTTTCTTTGTTGCATACTGAACAAAATCCAGGGAAGTGTCCTTGAAGGTTCTAATATTTTTACTACAAATCTTGAGTTCGAGGGTGATTAGAAATGTAATAGAAATTGTTTTTAAAATGTTTTTTTATTTGTAAATGTATAAAAGTATATATTATTTTATTTTTAATGTTAATATATTAAAACAATCCAAAACCATTAAAGAAAAATAATTTAAAGCAAAAACTTTCATGTTTAACCTCAATATCAATCACCATTTAAGAATGTTTAAAAATATAATAACAATTATTTTTTAAAATATTTTTGTTTTAAAAATGCATGAAAATAATTTTTTTTATTTTTTAAATTTTATTTTTAATATAACGATATAAAAATAATATAAAAAAAATTTACAGTAAAAAATAAAATTAAAACTCAATTTTTGATATCATCTACGAGTGAAGGTAAACATTCTAATCAAACTTAACAAACTGCTAGGACTCTAGTAAATGGCTCTTTTGACCCAACTGATCTACGTACGTAGGTTGCCTGGAATCTGGAGACGTGACAGGGCAACACGTGCTCTGCGGGGAGCTTTTGAGGAAACTGGTTTCCTTTCCTTTTCTTTGGTTGGCTGCATGCATCAGATGTTAATTAATTCTCCGAAGATGACAAAAAACAGAGGAAAGAAAGAAAGCTTCACTGAATTCTTTCATATTTTTAAACCTTTCACCGGTTTGTTTTTTTTTTTTTGGTGGTGCAAACTTGCAATCAGAGTTGTGGCCACAAGAAAGCTCTCACTAGAATAAACCAATGTACAAATACACAGTGGCCTGACCTAAACCCTCTCAACTCCACCACAAAAGTAACAAAACAAGCTGATTAAACAAAACACATTACAGAACCTTTCCTCCTTCACCAGGGGGGCATTACCAATACAAGCTTGAGCAGCAGCTAATTTTGCAGAGATGCCCCTGGGGCAGGCATGCCAACCTACCACTCTACTCTATTTCAAACACTGCTTACATCTTCAATGGAGAACCAGCTCTTAGACTTACAAAATATACTTACCGAAAAAGCACAATATCAAAGCCAATTTATGTTCAATTCTCCAGCTTCATTGTAATCACCAATTAAATATTAAATATATTACTATTTCGAGCATGTCAGCCATTTGAGTCTGATAATAGAGCAAGGACCTCACTCTCATCAAATTTGGACTCTACTGCAAGCTCAAGTGGGGTTTTATCTTTGCCATTGACAGCACGTGGATCTGCTCCCCTGCAATGCATTAGGACCATTTAATAGATCATTTCATGGATGTTAATATCTTTTGCTTTGCTTGAGGGGGGCATATGAGGAGGGGGGGATGGACGGAGCCATGAGGATATTAATGACGATAAACAGGAAACTGTGTGCACAGCACATGCCTAATGTAATCATGACCATCATGAACCAGTAAAATTCACCTTGTGAGGAGCATTTTTGCAAGTCCAGCTTCGCCTCTAAGAATACAACGGTGGAGTGGCGTCTGACCTCCCGAATCAGTTGAATTTATATTTGCACCATACTGTAAGAGAAGTTCTAGCATGCCAATGTCAGCAGTTTCACAAGCGAGGTGAAGCAAGGTACACCCATCTACATCCTCCAAGGTCTGGCCTTCAGTTGTACCTGGAAAGTTTAAAGAGATGGTGGAAGACCTATCCAACGAATTCCCTGTTGAGTAGCTAGAGCAGCAATTGTCAGGGTTGGCCAGCTCTTGCAATAGCACTGTTTTAGCACGTGTCAGGGAAGAGCTACAAGATGCTTGCTCATACACAGCACTGACATCTGCTTCGTGATTAACAATAAGCCGGTATACAGCCTTCTTGTCATTAGCACGAACAGCTTCCCAGATTTGTTGTGCCACTGATCGAGTACTTTGGTGGTCTCTTGGCTTGCGAACAAATGCCTTTTCTGCATACTGTCATCCAAAGGAAACAAAGATTTCATCTCCAACAAGCCCACGTCAGTTTTAAAAATCAAGCAAGTATCTCCATAATAATAAAGAGAAAAAACCATGAGCAATTATCTGCAACTAAACAAAAAGAGATTCAGAGTTTATTAGTTCAACCTTTGCATGGATAAACTTCTCCTTTATTGATATAGAGTCAGCAGGATTGGGTTTGCTGATAAAAAGCAGCTGCGGTTTATCCGACTTGAATGAGCTTCATCAGCAGAACATTCATGAATATTAGCAACATCTAATAAAACTAAATATGTTAGCAACATCTAATATTTAATTCGATCATGATTAGGTCCTTTACCCTGAGGGGATGAGTTCAGCCTGCAAGGCACTTCTTGACTGCAATAATTCCTCCCAGACTGAGTTAGCAAAGGCATTTCCGAGAGACTGGAACAAACTTATGACCGAAAGCTCCCACACCTTGACATCAAGTGTAAGTGACCTTACCTGCAATTACATTCACCAGAAGATTAAGAGTTTGACAGATAAACAGCAGTACTAATATCACTACTAGGTCTGGGATTTAATAATGGACATAACCAGAACACCTCCAAGAACAGTATCGTCCATAACAATTAACATATACCCAAACATAAAGCAGCTTTGCCAATTTATTTTCAGACAGAAAAAGGAGATAGATGCTTAGGCCCAGCATAATAGGACAATCTTCTGGCGGTTGATAAAAAGAAGAGTGAAAAACAGTAGCACTTAAGAAGTTGATCAAGTTATGCTAAAACCTGTCCACCTAGCAAATATCCTGCTCCTGAGTGTGGTTTGAATGAAAGGAACCGAGCGCAAACTGCCTATTTTATTTAATGATTATTCTAACTGCTCAAAGTAGATTTCATAGATACTGGTCTACATTGCTGTCCAATAGATGTTTGATACCACCCACATTCTTGCAACATTAAAAGCATAATATATATTAAGGAATATGGTTGAAAAAGCAACGCTGTGAAAACATCAAATAATTAAAACTTGGAAACAATTTTACCTTCGATATATGCACACCAAGATTACGGTGAACACCAGAACATTCAATGCAAACAAGAACTCCAAGATTTAAAGATGCCCAATCTGGTTCAGGGGCACCACAATCAGCACATTTATCATTTCCACAAACTCTTTGCAACACATCAATCGGCTTCTCTGCACTGGCTCGCTGCTGTTGTGAACTTCTCAATGCTCGTTCATGTAAAGCGGCAAGGCTCCTCTCAGATGTATATTCATCGACAGCAGAAGGATCAAAATCAGTACTTTCAAATGAACTACTCTCACTGGCAGACCGATGATGACTGCTTCCCAGGGGACTAGCCGAGAGACACTGAAATTTAACAAAACTACACATAAACAATTCTATGATAATTAAATGTCAATAATGCTCTGAATAATTACCCTCTCAGGTGCTTGAGAGCTAAGTAGTGAAGCAATAACCCCAGTTATCTTTTCAATCCAATCCATTTGATCCAGTGCACTCTCTGCCTGCACTGACAAGCATAAATAAGCATTGTTAAGAATCTATTGCAGAAAAGAACCCTCAATTACACGTCATCTTATCCATCCCCGCCAGAAATCAACGATGGAGATTATATTTCAAATGCGAGGTAGCTTTTACAGAAGTCGCAGATACAAGATACATTCCACATCATACCTGCAATGTGTAGTTCTTTGTTGGTGAAATGATCCTGAAGCAAAATCGCAGATCTGACTGATCAGCATCAACTTTGATTGTTGATGTAAGAAGGTTCACGGTGTGATGAGCGACAGACTTTTCATCATGCACTCCACCATGATGGTGAGAAGAAAGCCACCGACCCAACAATCCAGATCCAAGCTCAGAGCTATTCCTTTGACCAGAAAGTTGACCCCCAGAACCCTAAATGAACATATCAAGCATGATGATAAAAACCCAAAGTATCAAGAACAGAATGAACTTCAAGCACTCTGCATGTAAACTTATTTTTCACATAAATTACTCACAGAAGGTTTGCTGCACTGTTTGCGATAGTAATAAAGCATTCCTCGGTTATCGAGAACAAAAAATCTTCTTTTCCAGTCACCTCTCAAGCTAGAGGATCGTTTTGACAGATAACCTTGTCTAATAGTTTGAACCTGAAAGTTTGCTTCTTGTTTTAGAAGATTTCATGGGAAAAAATTGGTCCGTAAAAGAAGTTCCCTCACAAGCATAAGAACTCTAAATACCTTCCCCTTTGCAGCAGATTGCATAACAGCCTCTATCATTTTGTGTGAACTTCTACCAATGGCTTGTATACCATCTCCATTTGGAGATCCATTAGAACCATTGGAAGACCATCTACTCTCACGATCAATCTGCCTCTTGTACTCTTGCATCCTCTCACTGAGAGCTGCCTGCTCATAGTTAGACCTTTCTCTTGATTGTTGAGCATAAGTCAAAACCTACAAAACAAGAAGTGGTGTTGTGTTTCCATAAGTCAAATATGCAAAAGCCTTAATACCATTCCTTTTCTTTTGTATTAATATTTATCCAAATATTTATGAATGGCCTCGTGATTTTTTTTCTGTTCTTTTTTCTTCTTTTTTTTACCACTGTACTTGTCATGTGACCATGTTTAATCCAGACCTTATAGTTAGACATACAATACTAATGACACATAGTAACTTCAGAAACGTTAGAAATTAATCAACTCAATTAATACCCATCAAACAAATTTAAGCACATAAATGCAAGTTGAATACTTGGATATTGGCTAGGCATTGAGACAACCAACACTGCTGAAGTTTTGCCTCTGTACACATCCTCGTACTTGTTAATCTACTAACATTTACTTATATTGAACAGAGCCTCTTACTGTAGGGGGTTTCCACGCTAACCTTCCTCACCATTCCAACATTCCAAAAGCTCTAATTTCCATACGAGCACAAGATTTTCAAGCTTCTAGGTTTGTCAGAGCTCATATTATTGTTGGTTGCTCCTGAGAAATGCCATCCACGGTGCTATGGTATTTAGGCCACTTTGCTGGACTGTTCATCCACAGGCCCACCCTATAGGATGCAAAGGGGAGGGCAATTGTTGACCAAGAAACTCTGATACATCTCCTTTCATTACCCTCCCTCATCAGTCCTTGCTTAAAAGGCTAAGTCACTTGATGGCTAAAATCCAATGGAGCACTTTTGAATTACATACCTAAATCCCCTTCTACTCTTTTTTTGGTTTCTCTCAAATTATAGGAAAAGTATGAACAAAACACAGTTTTCCTTAGCAAAATAATCAGATTTTATGTATTTTGAATATAATGACACAAATATTGGAAGAGTTTGCACTGTAATATATAAAAATACATAATAATAATAAACCTGATGAATGTATGGCTCCATTTGATGCAAAAGCTCATAGCCCTACAAGCAACAAAGGTTTCTCTTGAGCATATGGAAGTATGATAGAGATTAAAGCATGTTCACAAAGTTCAGAAGTGCCACCATGTGTCCTACCTGTTTGAAGTAACGTAGATGAGCATCCATTGTCCCACTGACTGCTTCCAAAAATTCGAACCTCTTTTTTGCTTCGACATTAGAAATAGCAGTTACCTGGATGGAGTGAGCAGATTATAAAACCCAAGTTCTTGAAATATCAAAGACTAAATGCTAATATTAACTATACTATTTTAAAAGAAAAGAGAGAGAGAGAGAGATGCAGTGCCTAGTTTGGATTTTACTTACTAAATTAAAGCGAGCTTGCTCAAACGCAGCCCTTGCATTATGAAGCTCCTGGTATATATCAAAACTCCATTAGAAATATAAAATGGAGGATGTTCAAGATATCAGAACCATAGATAAGAACTGCAGATGTATCAAAGTTCATAATACCTCCTCTAAAAGAGTAGCTATATCAGACCTCGTGCCTTTCCTCAGTGACAGAAACTTCTCACGAGCCTGTCGCATACATGAACATTAACCATAAACAAAAACTTTTTTGCAAAAATTAAAATGTGGAACTTTCAAGACACCATCAAGCTACATTCTATATATTCACCCTATTATCAATGGACTCTAATTTTTAAACAACTCAACAATTGCCAAACTCTAGTTATAGTGCGTCTGCAAGTCATTAGAAGTTGCATGCTATAAATTAATGCAACATCCATCCTATTGTGGATACTGCATAACTCAATTTCTAATTCCACAGCACAAGGTCCTATATGTGACATGCCAAACCAAGTAGAGCTTCAGAACTACAAAGTCCAATTATCTTTGGATAATTAAAACCGCATCCTCCAAAGGGACACAAGGAAATATAAACAATAAACATTTCAATTTTTTTATGCGTGATGCAGAAGGTTTCATCTCAATTCCATTCGACATATTAAAATTTGTCAGCCTAAAGTTGTTCAATTCACTTGCATGCTGTGCATGACTTCAATTACCTTTGAAGGTAATAAAGAAGAAAGGATATTGTTCTAGCTAGGGATAATACTAAAATTAACTGCAGCATAATTGGAATAGCTATGATTTCCTTAGACTTGACAAAGACCATTATAGGTTCATCCCAACGTTTCTGACATGTAGTCTACTTCAAAATTAATAATACTAGAAATCTAGAACAACTATTATTCTGTCAAATGCTAAAAGTTCATTCAATCATGCAAGAAATGGCTTCCACCAGAATGGCAAATTATTAAGAATCTTAAAATGAGGGAAGTACCTGGTCGTAAAGAAGGCTAGCCTTGTCAAAACGCTTCCTTGCTTCCTGAATCAAGAGAAGATTTTTAAAGTAGCAATTAAAAAAACATCAATGAATTAGAGAACATTGAAGTGTAAAGACACATAAAATGACCATCTAGGAAGATCTTCAGACCAGAATTATGAAAACAAATTTGCAATTCTTGCAACAGGGAAACCATAAACCTCCTTAGGGATCTCACACTAATCAATAGTTAAAAGAAAAAAGTTGGAGAGAAAAGAGCAGAAAGTTGAGGGTTACTAATAAATCTATCCTATCTGGTACAGTATTTATATACAAAATAAGGAAGAAACAAATCATGTCACATCTTTGCAAAATTTATATTTTGCATGAGTTGCATGACATTCATTGACATTTGACCATCATAAGTCAGACAAGAAATGCCATTTGGCAAAATTCTGTACCTTCACCTCATGCAAATCAATGTTGACATATTGTAGTAATCTGTCATTCAGCATGTGCTCAACCTGAAAAGAAAAGGGAACGTTGCTTAGGTCACACCAGAGAACAAAACATTATTTTTCTAAATAAAAGCAAGAAAATGATCCTGTTCTCCAAATAAGCTCAATAAATGTCAACTATCATTATCAAAACTCTGTTTTCTATGCAGCATGGGTTCAGATACTCTATTCGAGCACAAGATCATTAGATGTCTATGCTTTGTCTGGCTTATTATCTAAGACTTACATTAGCGTGAAGTTTCCTACGAGATTTTATCCTCAAGAATAATTTCTATGAATGATCTTATTGTACTACACTATTTGAAATGTTATGTAAAAAGAAGTCATTTTTCAAGGGCTCAATTGGGTTGTAACGGAAAAGAAGTGGGACCCGTAAGCAATAGTCTTGCCTTTGACAACAAACTTCTGCATATGAACATGAGTGCAGGAGTTGGAGCACAAGTGCCACAACTTTTTAAGTTCAATCAACTCAGCTTAAGCAATAACAATAAGAACAAAATCACTTCCAAATGTTGGGGTGTTAATGTGTGTCAAGCATTCAAAGCAATAAATCAAAAAATTACCTGGGATCGGAGAACTTCCTTGTATGTCCCAATTTCTCTCAAGGCTATGGTGAATTTGGTCATAACAGGGCCTGCATTAGCAAACAGATGTTCAATCAATAATCTCAATAAACAGACTTAAAATTCCAATACTATACACATTGAATTAACTAATATCTTTAATTTCATACAATGTTGAATTCAACTACCAAGATTAACCACAGAAAATTTATACATAAGATTTTTTAGAAAAATAAATATTTTTCTATTATTTATTATGATGTTTTTCTAGTTTTTTCTCATTAGAAGAGAATATTTTTCCTAGTTTATTTTTTCCTAATCAGTATTATTATTGGGGTTTCCTGGTTTTCTTTATAAAGAGTTGTAGTAGCCTTTTGGCAGGTAGAAACAGATGATTAAAAATTGAATATTTGGTTGTCCCCTATACTTATGGTGTTTTGGTATTTTAAAGTTTTGACTTATAACAAACCTCTTATCCTTCGCTCTTGTCTGTCAATTGGTATTAGAGTCCAACGATCCTTAATGGTTATTTTGCTTTGTGTGTGGGAGGGGATGAGGATGTTCCCTCAAGGAAAAAAATTCAGAAACTAGTAAGTTGTTTTCGTCTAAGTCAGTTGTTGTCATTCGAAATCCTAGTGGTGGAGCCAACGATAAGACAACCTACACAAAGGTGTTGTGCTAGAGACATATGATGGGGTAGCCTAACACCCTATGCACAAAAGGATATTCTTGATGAAAGACAATTTTTAACCTCAAGGACAAGTTCCTTCCAAGCCTAGGAGACTGATATATGAGTTTTTTTAGGAAAATAGATATTTTTCTATTATTTATTATGATGCTTTTCTAAAAAAAATTTCTTATTTGAAGGGAATTTTTTTCCTAGTTTATTTTTTTCCTATTCAGTATTATAATATTATTAATGTTTTCTAGTTTTTTCTATATAAAATGTTGCAATAGCCTTTTAGCAAGTGGAGACGTAGATGAAAAAAAATTGAATATTTTGGTTGTCTCCCTATACTTTGTAATGTTTTTGGTTTGTGAGAGTTTTGACTTGTAACAAACCCTTATCCTCCACTCTCGTCTGCATCACCAATTTCAACATCCTACAAATTGAAATGGTACTGCATTTGATAGGTAACGAAAATCAAGCAACTAAGAAGAAACAATTTTGGTGCTTACAACTCTCCAATGACAACAGAAAATAATTTTAATCCTCGTCTAAGACAACTTATAAACATAATTTCCAATAAAATTACCTCCAAAAGCCAAACTAATAGGATCATTATGCCCTCCACCAAAAGTTTCTAAAGCACTGGCAAAACCAATGTCCCCATCATATGCCTCTCCAAGCCCTTCACTGCAAGTGCGTAAAAAAATGACACAAAGGTAAATTCTTCCCAAACTCAATGCCCATGACATAGCTAAGCCAGAGAAAGAAAAACAATGCAACTGCATATAATGCCAAACAGATGGGTGGTTTTAACTAACCAGAATATTGAGCAAACTTAACCATCTTAAAAAATATACATTGATGTAACAGTTGTTTATCTTTAAGTCAGGAGTCCTTTTGAGAAATTTCAGTATTTAGGATACTATGAAGTATGAGAAAAGAAACTCGGTTTCAGGCCTCACCTATGAATTTGCATTTTTAATTTAGGGAATCATATCATGCACTTCTGTCTATATCTAAATAATTGGGTTATAAAGCAAGAAAATCACGTTCTTAAATCCTGAGCCCTGTAATGCACAGCTCCTTCTATCCCAGTCCACATGCAATAGTGCAACTAAAACTGAAAGAGTAGGGGGTAGTGTGCAAATACTCAAGTGATTGTCAACAGCTACTAGCTTATTACAGTGTCAACAGTTCTACAAATCAACATGCATGAGACAAAAACAGCAGGCCTGCATTTACAGAGAGAAATTCAAGCTTGCTGGCAGATAATTAACTATCAAATTTTGCCTAAAACAATGACAAGATTTCTTTTCATTATAATATCATCATACGAGGAAATTCAAGCAAAAAACACAAAAGAAAAGAGAATGACAAGCCAAAATGAACTATAAAAGGCTTTCCATGTTTTTTCCAAATTGTATCTTTCACTGATTGGCAACAACAAAACAGCAATATACAAGGCTACAAGGAAATTCTAACCACGTCCTGGTGGAATAGAAAACTTCAATTCCCTAAAGATTTAGAATACTACGACTAGAAGCTTTTCTCGATATAATGTCAACCAAAGTAAAAACCAATACATAGATGCATACGTATATTTTCTACATCCTTTGTAGAACTTTAAACTTCTCTCCCTCAATGATTCGGCATCTTCTTCCAGTGATTGCATCTGTTCCACAAAAGAAATGATCAAGAGCCCATTAAACTATGGAACAGGCAAATTGTTACGAATAAATTTGATAAGGAAAAAATAAATATTTCAGAGTGAGAAAAAAAAAGTAAAGTATAGACGGGAGACATGTGATAGTAGCGATTGAAAGGCTGAACTATTAATGCAGATCTAATTTCTCCTAAAAAATTGACAAATTACCAAAACATTTCAAGTACAAACCTCACATGATCATATCCATTCCACAAGTAAAATTTCCTTTTCTAAAACAACAACAAATAATCAATCCGCTTTCCTTTAACTCCAAATTCCTTACATAGATAACCCAGTCATTAACAAAACAAATAAATTAAACGTTCTGATTTATTTCCTAAACAGAATATTAAAGCAACGGAAAGAAATCAAAGAAAAGAAGAAATAACGACACTAGTGCATGTAGCTGGAAATTTTATTTCCTCACCTCTCAACAATCAATGAACAAAGCTTCAATTCCTTACAAAACCAAGCAGAGACAGAGAGAAGGCAAGATTACTGACCTGCTTGCGAAACATAGGAGAGTCATCGAGCTTTGTGAAATGCATCTTTGAAACCTTGATTCTTCGAGATTAACTCTAATTACCATTCCAACAAATGCTCGATCGAACCAAATATCATCACAGCTGACTGAGATGTTGCCTTCTTTCACTCCGATCCCAATCACCACTTCGTGAGATAAAAATCCTAATCAACCACTTTTGAGAGCTGTTATTTTCATATAAGTTTATTATTTATATATGGGTTTGTATATTCTAGTTGTTTTTAAGAACCCTAGGAGAGTGAACAACAAAGGAAGAAAGAAACCCTAGAAGAGGCAAGAAAACATGAGATTGGTGCGTGTTTAAGGAAGTCTTGGAAATTGAGTGGATCGATTAAGCCACTTCCTTCATTCATTAAAGCCTGGAATTGTCGAACGGACAGACACACACAATCAACAGCGCAAAAGCATAGATAAAAGAGTTTTAACACACCGAGAGAGACAGGGAGAGAGAGAGAGAGACTTTCTTCTTCTTCTTTTTTATTTATTTTTGTTTTCGGTTTCTTTTTATTTTTCTTTTGGCCAAATTGGGACTTTGCTTTTCAGTTTTGCGAGCCAAATTTTGTGGAAAGATGGCGATTTTAGCAGAGTTTGAGGATTGATATATCCCACTAAACAACGTCGTTTCAATCTTCAAATCCAACGGTGTCGTTTAATAGCTACCATTCCATTTGATTATTAGAGTAATCAGGAACGGTCTGAGAGCTACTGACAGTGGTCACCTTTACACGGTAAGAAATGGACGAGGAAGCCCAGTTCCACCAACGCGCTTACAGGAGCGTGTGTATTTGCTAACGGAGTGGAGGAGAAGCAACTAGCACGCGGGTAAGTTCGAGTGGCGGCTTTGCGCGTGGGTTTTAGGGCATCGAATCTGAGAGACGCTTCTGTCAGTCCCACTAAGCACTGGAAGTAGCGGGCCCCAGACAGAAATTTCTCTCTTCTCTATTACCATGCTCGAGACACAAGGAAAATGGTAGTCGCCACAACCCCCGTAAAGGAAAAGGAAAAGGAAAAGAAAAGCAGAAAAATATTTATTGCAGCACTTAAAAATATCTGACAGCGATATCACTTGCACCTTCCTCCATCCTCTATCTTAAAAATGGAGAAAAATCCTTCAAGTGGGACTGCTGGGACCAGTATACGACTGCTCAGTACACACGCCCACTTGATGCAACATGTGTGTTTTCAGTGCTCCACTTGATGCAGCATGTGTGTTTTCAGTTGCTTGTGTAGTACTTTTTGTTTTTGGATTTTTTTTATTTAAAATAATTTTTTATTTTTTTTAAATTTATTTTTAATATTATCACATTAAAATAATATAAAATATAAAAAAAAAATTTCAAGCAAGAAAATTCAATTTTTAAAAAAAACATAGTATGAACATGTAAATAAACACACCCTTTTTCAATCCTAAAAAATCTACATGAAGTTGCTTCTAGTATTTATTCTTAATGGATAAACCAGTCTAGTCTATATTAGTTAGACAGCTTGTCCTAAGCCATGGGCCTAGTCAATTTTTTTATAACATAAAAAATATATATTTAAATGACACTAGTATTTTTAAAATAGCAAGAAAAATTTAAGACTATGGTCATTGATTTGACTAGTTTAATAACTTGATTAATTTAATAATATAATTTAAAAAAAAAACATCAATAGTAAACAAAACAAACAAAAAAATCAACAATAACTAAAAATAAAAAATAAGTTGTTAATATTATACCTAAAAGGAGAAGCAAAAAAAAGTATGAAGAAGACTTACCATCACTCCACTATGGACACCGCTCCATCATCAGATAAAGCTAACAGAGATGACTCTAGTGCCACTGCGAAAGGTTGCACGATGATAATGAAAAAGGTTGTATGCATTATCAGAGCAGCGACTCGAAAAGCAAACCAAACAAAATACCATAAAGTGAGGAATTAATGTCTATATTTAATCAAGTAATTTAATTTAACTTAAAAATAAAAATTCTTTTAAAAGAACTAAATTTAATAAAGACAAAAAAAAACACAAGATAACTCATGTTATTTTTTAAATTACTAAAAAATCTCATAGAAAGCGAATAAAAAAAACAGAGCCCAATTTCCAATTAAATAAATATTGAAGGATGAAGCTTGAAAAAAAAATCAAGCAACTCGGGCAAACCTCGTAAATCTAGGTTAATCTCTTAAACTCGTATTTTATTAAATCTTGCATCCAGGCTCAATAAAAATAACTCATCGTCCAAACAATTCAATGTTGAAGAATAAAACCATAAAAAACATCATTTAAAGAAAATCAAGGAAAAATGGAAATAAAAAAAATAAGAATTAAATTTGATAGGAAAAATAACTCAAATTGGATGAAATTGTTAAAAAAACTCAATTTTAAAAAACATCTCAATTAAAAATAAATAGCAATTAAAACAATAGGCACCACATTTGACAGGTGAAAACATTAAAGGAGTGAAATTAAAAAAAAAACTAGTTTCTTAAATTATTCCTAATAAAAAAATAATAATCAAAAGAATATGAACCAAACTTTTTAAAAAAAATTGAAGAGCTGCTTTGAAAATATTGAGGAACGAGGTGGAAATCAAGGAGATGGGAAAAAAAGATCGATGGTGCTAAACCAAACAATTGTCAACCACACACATCGTCCAGACATAGAGAAATCGCTAAGGTGATTCAAACGCCACCCTAAAAGCCAGTGTTTAGCCAACGGATGATCCTGGATGTGCTGTCCAAAACACACGACAACTATTCACGTGCTAATTCATGCAATGCATGCATCAATTTTTTTTCTTAATAATGTTTATATTTGTTAAATTACCATATTGCTCTTAAAAGCTGAATACAACGGCGAAACCATAATGAAAAGATAAAAATACCCTTGGGCACCGGCTTTTTTTTGTTTTAGGGGTGATTTTATCATTTTAATGTTCAAGAAAATAAAAGGAGGAAAAAAACCTTTTTTTGCAAGTTTAACATTTTTTTGCTTTTAAAGGTATTAACATCATTTTACCATGTAAAGGATATTGAAAAGACAAAAAAATAAAATAGACAAAAGCTGCATTTTTTTATCTATTTTTTGCTTTTAAAGGTAATAATCATTATGCTAAAAAAATATGTACCTTACAACAAGCTAATTATTTGTGAATAGTTGTCCCATAAACAATTAGTTCTTAGTATGATCCACAAAAGCTTTTGTATCAATTTGTCCTAAAAAAAAATTAGTTAATGCTCAATGGATCCCTTAGAAAAGATAATTTTACCTTACAACAAGCTTTGTTAGTTTTTTTAAGAAAGATAAAATTATAAAAACAATGTTTCAATCTATAGTGTTGCTCTTATGCCTTTTAGGTTTTTTTTAATGTTGTTATTCTCAAGAAGAAAAAAAAACATGCATCCCCTTGTATAAATCAACATTTATCAATTAATTATTTGTGAAAGAAGTCAAATAATTGTACCAAAAACACTTTGTTTAAAAAAGAATAAGGTGAAGATAATAGAACCACGAGAAATGAGAAAAATAAGTGATGATTTTCTAAAATCCAATATACCCTGGAATGAAGGTTTTTTTAGTGTTGAGATAAAGGGTGATCATATGTTCACATTATTGTTCTTTTCTTCAGAGTTTAAGAAGCTGATGATTGGTTATAGAGGATTTAACACTTACAGAGCATTCTTTTTTGGTAAGATTTAGGGACCCTTTGATGATAAAGTCAATGATTTTTAATAAGAAATTGCAATAATGAGAGAATGAGCTCTAAATTCTTGAAAACAAAAGCGTTAGCTATTAAAAATGTATGATAAATGCTCTTTAAAAATAAAAGTATAAATAGAGAATAAGAAAAATGTGAACCCTTTGCTTATGAAATTTGTCATGTTACTTTAATGAAAGAGTTGAAGTGTCATTTCTTCTTTATAACATTAATAAAAAATAAATATCTCTTACATAATATTAACAGGGGATAAATATCATTCACACAATATTAACGAGGGATAAATATATCTTACACAACATTAATGAGGGATAACATCCCTTATACAATATTAATATTGATGAAAATATGACACTCTTTAGATACTTTTATGCACTTAGAGGTATAGGGAGATAATCATAATTGATTCTTAACATTTCATGTTAAAAAACACGATAATAAATAAACAAACACACGTGACCCAACATTGAGTTTAAAAAATTATCAACTCTGTATGTATTGGGTTTGAAAGGATTCTAAACTTAAGGGTGATAGGTTTAGCACCTTGACAAACCTGTACACACTCGGGTACAACGGGTGGCTGAACCCAATAATATTGGGTCTGACATCTTATCAAACTCACATGTACTCAAGCTCAGCACACAATTGAACCATATGATATTGAGTCTAACATCTTGCTAGCTCCACAAGCATCTTAGTTTAATGCGTAGCTCAACTGAAGGAAATTGAGTGTATTGTCAAATTCATATGCATTTAGGCTCAACACGTAGCTGAACCTAAGGATGTTGGATTTGCCATATTTGACATCTTGTCAAACCCATACACATTTTGGCTCAATAAGTAGTTAAACCCAAGAAGATCGAGTTTGATACATTGCAAGACCCGTATGTATTTAATCTTAGTGCGTAACTGAATCTAAGAATATTAGGCTTGAAAAAAATGTTAGGCCTATATAACCCGGGCTTGGCATCCTGTAAAGCCTAAATACGTTTAGTTATTACATTTTTTCAGCCTTTTTTAATCATGAACTTTTAAGCAAACATATCCAAAGGTATTTTAATCCATCAATAAGAGATGATGTTTTGTTCCTCTTGTTTTAAAAGGGTTGAAATAGAGAGAATAAAAATAGTATTTGAAAACTATAAAGATTAGAGAGGAGAAAAATTAATTAGAATTAAATCATAAGGTTGTATGTGAAAAAATGAATAAGATGTAAATATAATGTCCAGTATGAGAGTGTGGTAAATATTGTTTTTCAAAGTATTTTCTACTCATAAATATATTAAAATAACATTTTTTAAAAAATTTATTTTTAACATCAACACATCAAAACAATTAAAGAGCACAAAAAAATAATTTAAAACAAAATAGATTTAATTTTTTAAAAAAACACAATTCGACAATACTCTTAAACACATACTTAGGCCCCGTTTGTTTGCTGGAAAGTAGTTTTCTTTTGAAAAATGAATTTCAGGAAAGTGAATTATTTTCCGATGTTTGGTAGTATAATGGAAAATAAATAGGAAAACACTTTCCAGTGTTTGGTTATGTCATGGAAAATGAGCTGGAAAATAAATTATTAATGTTTTATTTTTTCAAGTTTATTAAAATAATAAGGAACAAATCTTACAAATTAAAAGGTTGAATGAGGATGAAATTGAAAAAAAATATAATGTCATAAATTATCTCAAATAAAATAAATAATAATCAAAACAATAGAAATCAAATCTAAAAAATAAAAGATGAAGAAATTAAAATAATAATAATTAACATTTCATAAATTATTTCAAATAAAATAAATATTAATCAAAACAATAGAAACCAAATCTAAAAAATAAAATAAAAATGAAAGATGAAGAAATTAAAATAATAATAATTAACATTTCATAAATTATTTCAAATAAAATAAGTAACAACCAAAAGAATAAGGACCAAATTTGATACTTAAAAAAATTCAATAAAAAAATGATAAGGAAAAAGCAAATAACAAATATAAAAATGAGGACCAAAGTTAATATAAAAATTAAATTTTAAGAGATGAAATTGAAAAATAAATATTCAAAACAAAATATATATAGCAATCAAAAGTTTGAGGACCAAATTTGATATAATCAGGAAATAATATGGCATTTCTAAATTTTTCACAACTTTCGGAAAGTGTTTTCCGCCCAAATTTTCCAGGAAAATACTTTCCTGAAAACCAAGCCGAATTTTTCTTTGACTGAAAAGTGTTTTCTATTGACCAACTTTGTTAATAACAAATAAATATAAAAAAGTTTGAAAAATAATTTTTCAAAAATAATTTTTGAAAACAAACATAGTACTAATTAAATAAAACTTTCAATGCACTTTCCTCCTTGTTTGAATATTTTCTCTCCACGTTTCCTTTTTTAAAGTGAAAGGTGTTATTCTAAACTACTGGCATGGTGTACATTGTCGGGGCATTTGTAAGTGTTTCAAATTGTTGATTTAAATGATATTATTTTTTTTAATTTTTTTTAATTTTAATGAATTGATGTTAAAAATAATTTTTAAAAAATAAAAAATATATATTATTTAAAAATATTTAAAAAACATTTTAAAAATAAATTATTATCTCCTTCTCAAACACTATATGCATCTACAATACCCACACCATCTAAAAGGAATCTCATCATACGAGGCTAGAGATAAAGGAACCTCCATGAATAAGATCACAGAACATGGAATTTCCATCAACAAAGGACTCCGATGCTACTCCTCGAACTTAAGCCCTCCAACATTATGGACGAGGTATTTCACTGCTGAGAACCCTCTAGCTTTTTCACCATATTTCCAGATACATGAAAATGGTGGGCCTAACAACAAAATTTTGGCGAGGTCTAATTTTTCCCAGTGAGGTTCAACAAGTCAATGTCCCCTGGTGAAATTTTAACTGCAGATCAATGTATATTCTCCCTTTCTCTCCTTAAAATAAAAAAGAAATATCAGCTGTCGTTGGTGAAAGAATCATCGGCAGCAACATCTTCACTTTTCTTCTGTTTTTTTCCCCTTCCATTTTAACAAATCCTGATATAGTTTCTATATGATTCTAGATATGGTTTTGTTTCTTAATGTATTCCCTTGTATTAATGATATGGTTTTATCTCCTACTCGATGGGTTTATATATCATTTAAACAAGAAGTTTGCTATTATGTTTTGTTATTTTTTTTAAAATGACATTTTCCAACAATGTTGAAAAGATAGATTTTTTATTAATAGAGCTACGTGATACAGTTGTTACTCCGCTAATTAACTCTATAAATTAAAAGTGAGTAAAAAAATCAAAAAACTTATTAAATTGAAAAAATTAAAAAAAAATCGATTAAATCAATTAAGATTTTGAAAAAATCGACCGGTTCGGTTTTAATTTTATAAGTCTGAAACCTAAAAAACCGAACCGAACCCAAACCGAAAAAACCGGAAAAAAACGAGCCAAACTAGAAAAAACGAGCAAAACCGAAAAAACCGAGTGAAACCGGTTTTTGTCTAAAAAACCAAATCGAAACTAATAGGTTTGAACCAATTTTAATTTTATTTTTTTAAAATTCAATTTAATTACTTTTTTTTAATAAAAACTGAATCAAAATGATATATTGAAGCCCTGTATTTTCCATTAGTTAATAAAGAAAGGGGGGGAGGTTGGTAGGGTACAAAACTCATCTAGTCTTTTGTCTTTTGAACAATAAAGTATGTCAATAATATGAACAATTATTTTATCAAAGAAGGGGAAAATATGCTGTCACAGTTCACACGGGGCCGGCCAGGGCAGCAGTTTTCTTCGAGGAGGAAGAAAGGAGCACGAAAGAATAGAATTATAGACCAGCGACCAAAGATAGCTACAGGTTTCTTAGAGGCTGTGTAACGTTGTGTTTCAACCTGTGTTTTTATACATTTTAAAAATATATTTGATTTAAAAAATATTAAATTAATAATTTTAATATTTTAATATTAAAAAATTATTTCAATATTTTTTTTTAAATACTCTATTCTACAAACACATACCTACACACTAAGATGAAAAGTGGCTGAGAAAAAAAGGGATTATAGAAAAACTTTGTGACGACGACAGCGGCCGGTGTTGTTTCTTTTTGACCACTTGCAGTTCCTTTTTCTTCTCCTTTTTCTACGCTTGTTCAAACAAATTTGCCAGGCGAAGCCTAGAAAACATGGTTGGCGCCATCTGCATCTTGTGTCGCGCTTTGTCACGGTACATGTCATGCTAGGGCGAGTGGCAAAGCTATATGCTGCAGCTTAATAGTTAGTTTAGACAGGTCATACCATGGAAAAAATAAATCTCATAGCATTTTTAAATCTCATGGTCAAAACTTGTTCCTCGAATCACGAAATTATCATAATTTTATAATAAATAAATTATAAATTTCCCCTCTCAATTAATTCTTGTTATTAAGATTCATTTTAAGGCCAGGTTTATTAATACAACTAGTAACAAATCTATTGTTTGATTGTAGAACAAAATATAATTGTAAAAATTAAGCATTTTAGATTTGAATTTCATTTTCAAATCTGGCCCTTTTTTTTAAAAAAAAAGAAGAAGAAGCTGGGCACGCCTTTATGCTCTTGGCTCTCATTTTAAAAAAAAATATATTTAAAACGTGATTATATTTAACAACTATACCATGCTTTTAAAACGTGACTAGAACTTTTGTGGTAATTTTTTTCAATAATTATATATGAAACTATACGATTATATTTTAAAAAAAATTGCATATAAATATTCTATTAGAATAAAATATATATTTTATTAATTTTTTATTGTCAATCTTTTATATTATTTTTTAAAATTATTTATATAAATATATAATATCATAAAAATAGTCAATGCGCTATTTAAATAAATGAATAACAAAGGGGGAATCTTGGCTAAACAAATACATTTTTTTCTCCTGAATTTAAATCATTTAAATTTATTTTATTTGCTTTAAATTTCTATTCAAATAATCATATTGTTAATTAAAAAAGTCATAGTTTCGTCAAGATAAAAATAGTACATAGAAAGAAAAATTGATCAAGGAAATATATTATTTACTTGAGAATTTAAATCATTAGAATCCCCACATCTATTTATTAATGTTTAGTTGCTGCGGCACGGCACTAGAAAAAACAAAGCTATAATGTCTATTTTTATTACAAGCTGAGGTTCAAATTCTGTCAGAGGTGAGATGGGTACCCAGAAATTTAGAGGCCACGACAATAGACAACCGTTCAGTCTAGAATTTGTTGGGCCTATTGCTGGGAAGAAGAAGAAGAAGAAGAAGAAGAAGAAGACGACGACGACGAAGAAGAAGAAGAAGAAGGAAGACTATCCTGGATGAATATGACTAGTTTGTTCAATACCATGTTTGTTTTTTAAAAAATTATTTTTAGAAAATCATTTTTTAAACTTTCTTGTAGTTATTTGTTATTAAAAAATATGATCAAAGAAAAACACTTTCCAGTCAAAGAAAAACATTTTCCAGTCAAAGAAAAATTTGACTTAGTTTTTAGGAAAGTATTTTTCTTTTTAGCTGTGTTTGTTTTTCAGAAAGTAGTTTCCGAGAAAACACTTTTCAAACTTTCATGTGTTTGTTTGCCATTAGAAAAGTTGGTCAACGAAAAACACTTTTCAATCAAAGAAAAATTTGGCTTGGTTTTCAGGAAAGTGTTTTCCGGAAAAATTTAGGCGGAAAACACTTTCCGGAAGTTGTGAAAAATTTAGAAATGTCATTATTTGCTGATTATATCAAACTTAATCCTCAAGCTTTTGATTACTATATATTTTATTTTGAATATTTATTTTTTAATTTCATCTTTTAAAATTTAATTTTTATATTAACTTTGATCCTTATTTTTATAATTGCTATCAGCTTTTTCCTTATCATTTTTTTATTGAAATTTTTTATCTATCAAATTTTGGTCATCATTCTTTTGATTGTTACTTATTTTATTTGAAATAATTTATGAAATGTTAATTATTATTATTTTAATTTCTTCATCTTTTAATTTTTTTATTTTTTATTTGATCTCTATTATTTTGATTATTATTTATTTTATCTGAGATAATTTATGAGATTATATTTTTTTTTCAATTTCATTCCCATTTAACTTTTTAATTTGTAAGATTTATTCCTCATTATTTTAATAAACTTGAAAAAAATAAAGCATTAATAAGTTATTTTCCAGCTCATTTTTCATAACATAACCAAATACTGGAATGTATTTTTCAACTTATTTTCCATTACACTACCAAATATCGGAATTCACTTTCCCAGAATTCACTTTTTCTGGAATTCACTGTCTAAAAAAAAATTACTTTTCAGCAAACAAACGGGGTCTAGAAAGTGTAGTAGTAGCCATGGTTAAAATGTTTTTTTAGAAATGTATTAAAATAATATTTATTTATTTTTTAAAAATTATTTTTAATATCAATATATCAAAACGATTTAAAAATAAAAAAAATAATTTTAACAAAAAAAAATTATTATTAAAAAAACACGGTGCGAAACCGCGTTCCAAACAAGCTTGTACTCTGCATCCCCTAGAATTGGACCTATGGGCGATGCAACTTTCTATGGGTCCAGTTTGGGTGCTAAGAATTTCGCAAGTGTTCATGCAATGCACCATATGGAACAGCAATGGTGGTGACGTGAGAATTCTTCTTTGTTGGGGCCATGATGGCCTGTTAGAAAAAGCCTAGAAGCATATGACTTTTAGAAGAATCTAGCCACCTCGCCAAAACGAAAAACCACCCTAGAAGCTTTGCTAGTAGAGCTAGCTCTACTCGTGCTCTGAGTTCCATGTCCAATTCTAATTAGTTTTTTAATGGTACACATCATTTAAATTTGAATATATGAATTCAAATTTTAATCATGGAGCTGAATTTAAAAAATCCAAATCCCTTCAAATAGCATAGTGGGTTCACACGATTCTTTAGGGGTTATTAAAAAAAATAGAGTAATACTTTAATTTTATAAAAAATTCGAGTAAAAAAAACACTAGAATTTCATGTTCAAATACAACATTTCTCCACACAGAAAATTCAAATTTGTACTGAGTTTTTCAATACAAGTTTTTCACTCTTTTTCAAAATAAAAAAAGTGAACAATACAATATTTTCTTTTACATACAAGTATTTTTTAATAATGTAAAAGGTTCAATTTTTTATTGTTTTATTTTTTCATGTTGATTTACCGTCATAAATTTAATTTTTATTATAAATCTAACATATATTTTTTTTAGTTAACAATATAATTCTTTCATGATAAATTTTAATTAATATTCTACAATTACATCATTACAAATACAAAATAATAAGACGATGATTATAAATTATGGTTTTGATTTTTTATAAAAAATAGATATAATCTTGATATATTTTTTTATTTTTTATAGAAAAATGTTTTTATTTTTAAAACTTGGACATGTTTTTCAATCTTGATTGAAAAAACAACTAAAAAAGAAAAAAGAAAATTTTGGACAAGGGAGTTAAACTCATGTCCAATTAATTGGGCCAGAATCTCATGAATAACCCCAAGCAAACGGCCCAAAATTCAAATAACCCCGCCCGTCCATGCCTGCATCATCAACTTGCTGCTGTCTTCTAAGCTTTTGCAATGCCATTTTTGTAATTAGTGGGAGAATGAATGGCCCTTATCTGGTTACTGGTAGCGGTTCTGGATCGAAAACTATGGCTTAGGAAAACTATGCTTTGGTAATAACTTCTGGATAACGGCAATCTCACTGACTTTTGTAAATTAGCTATTGACTTCATTGACAGTAGTGGACAAAACATCATTTGATTTCCGAACATCAGCACAGGGCAAGAAATTCAATATTCTAGAACAAATATTTCTTGGAAGTTATTTTATTTGTAGAAGTTTGGTAAAAATTGTTTTTTTTTAAAAAATATTTTTAAAAATATTTAAATATTATTTTATTTTTGATATCAATATATCAAAACAATAAAAAAAATTTAAAAAATTTAAAAATACAATTGAACCTAATGCTAATGCTGTTTATAACATATTCATACAATCAAATCCCCCTCATATAATTTTACATTGCAAATAAACATCACTTGAGGGATCAACTTTCTCAATTTAGATGAGGAGTAACTTGAGGGGTGTAGCATCATTTGTTAGGTCATACATTTAATTCAATTCCTAAAAGTCACAAGTTCAAGTTTCACAAATCTCAGGGCCACTAGAAGCTTAGATAATTGTTAACTTCAGAATACATGAGATTAGTCAAAATACATGCAAATTAATCCGTCTACCACGTTAATAATAATAATAATAAAAAACCCTAGGAGAGATTGCAATGCATGCAAGGAATGACCTCTGTAGCTTAATATAACGAATAAACTGTACAAATACCCGAAACATCCAGGAGAGAACAATAAAGAAGCAGAATGTGGTGGTGTATACGCTTATCTCTGAATTTATTATCTACTCGAGGACCCTATGTATGGCCTATAATGGCACTACGCCACGAGGTGGCAAAATACAAGGAAGAGTAATAAGAATAAAATACACGATGTGAAATGTGGTCCTAAGATAAACCATCAAGATCAATTTACCAATACTCCACCCCCAGCTAAATCTATGAAACTAAAAAAGAGCTTTGTTATGTGCACAATCTCCTATCTGGATTTAGCTACAACTTATCCGCTATTTTCCCAAGCGCATTCGCGAGCTTATTGAGAACAGCAACCAAGCCATCTGCATGATCCTTCCTCTGCTCCCGGTCCAGCTGAAAATTTGTGTTCTGAGCTTCAAGCTGAGCAGTCAGCATTTTGCCATTCCTTTCCAAGACATCAATCAAATGACTCTGCAAACTGATGGTTTCCTCATCACCATCTATCACAAACCGTTTCCGTTTCCGTTCCTCATGCGAAGCAGACCCCATCTCAGGATTTGTGGCGGGCCTTTTATCATTTGGTGGAACTGCAATGCACACAAAAGAGAGTACAGTTTCTCTGCATGTAAAACTAGCCGATGATGAAGTTTCAAGACCAGGAGAAGTTGGAAAATGCCCAAACCACCAATTTTTTCTGACCTACACACTGGCCCGTAGAATATATCCACTAACAATGTGTTCATAGACCTCAAACAATAGAATAGGTAATGGTTATGGAACACTTGAATACCAAACTAAACCCCACAACCGGAGACATCAGTACACATAAACTGTCAACCATGAAGTCAATTTTTTCGACGGACTACAGTTATGAAAGAACCACATGCTACATTCAAACAAGAGTTTCACAATAACTTATCGAGTAATAAAAACCTCGCAATATATCATGCGATTAGTCGTGGCCGCACAGCTGAAAGCTAGCAGGCAACAAAAACTTTCGAAAACGCAGATCACATGAATTAAAGGCAAATCATGACAATCTGAGCCAAGGGTCAACTCAAAGTCCCAAAAGACAATTTAAAGTTGATGGGGTCATGATCCGACTCTTGCTCTTTATCCATATGGTCATTAGTTTTCCATTTGCGCCCTGTTCAGATTTTCATCATACAGAGTCTGGTTGTAAATTACTTGCCCTACACAAACACGATCTCTTCAGGGTAAGGCTATAGAGCCACCGTCTCTTCAGGGTACGACAATGAATAAACTTGAAGAAAAGATCAGCGATTCTTTTTCCATGAAAGAATAGAAGAACCAATTGAAGAGGCACCAAATCATAGACAATATGATCAATAAACTACTAGATCTGAGCATTACCTTGAGCTTGACTTGCTCGTGGAGCTGGCTGGTACTGCTTCTCTGTGCATGACAAGAACCAAAACAAAGAGCTAAAAAATATCAGCAACTGTCATAATCTAAAACCTCTGTTGTTGGTAATAAATAAATACGAAAAAAATAATAGATAAATAGAAATTTAAAAAAAAAAAAAGAAAAAAAAAGAAAAGGAGTAACCATGGAAATTGGAGGGCTTTCATTTTTTTAAAAAAAAGTACAAACAAAACACCCCATTTCAGCACTTTAATAAAATCCGACCACCATCTTTATAGCAGCATCATCATCTACCACTAAAAATCTTAAATCTTTTACTAACAACCAAACAAAATTTATAGAATCAAAACCACAATTATTACATAAACCCAAAAAACCCACCAAACCTCAAAATTTCAGAAGAAAAAATAAAACCTCCAGCCCCAATTACCTGAAATCGGTGTCGGATTAGCAACCCCTGCCGTCACCGCCATCTTTATCGGTTGCACCTCCTTAACTACAGCCTCCGGACTCCCTCCTCCCTCCTCCTGCTCAAAATCCGAAAACAAACCATCCTCCGCCGCTGCACTCCGCCCACTATCAAAAACCACCTCCTCCGCTACTGTCTCCGCCTCTGCTGCTGTCGAAGACGGTGCCAAAGCAAGCGCCAATCCCGGGACCGTACCGCCGCCACCATCGAGAATATCATATACCTCCCTATCAAAAAACCCAGGCAACTTCCTTTCTCTTCTCAAATCATTCCTCATAACCCAAAAGGACTCCGTTTCTTCTCTTATTGAAGTCTCCCATTCTTTTATCTTCTTAAAATCACCTGCTAAATTACTCCATCTTTTCCGACACTGAACCGGTCCTCGGTTCACTCCATGTCTTTTACAGTAAGAAGATACTGAGGCCCATTTCGGTTCGATTTGACCCGACCCGATGCCCATACCCGATGCGCGACCTCTCCGGACTCTGTTTTCTGCCACTCTCTTGCCCTGTATGAGTACTAGAATTTCTTGCCGCGTCCACCGAGGGAGTCTCGGTGCTTTGTTTCCGTCATCCCCGCCGTCTCGGATGTTGGTGTCAACGCCGTTAGTTCTTTCGCCGTCAACTGGATTTTGAGTTGGGGTTAAGCTTAATTGCTGCTCTAAAGCCATAATTAAAGGAAAATGATGAAAGAGGATTTTTTTTATCTTTTGGTTTTTTTAAAGGCACGTGACTTTACGAGGGTGGGGAAGTAACGGAGTTCTAAGGGAGAGTCCGTTACGGCGTTTAGAGGAGAGGGATCATCAATCACTTGTCCTCCCCGTAATTACAGAATTGAGAGAAGGAGAGAAATTGAGAGAGAGGTTTAGCTTTAAGGTTTCGGTGGTTTTTATTTTTTATTTACTTTGGTATTGACTGAGTAGATAGTGCCTCTTAATCCATGATTAAGGGTAGTCAATTGTGTGATTGATCAGGGTTATATCTTTAATCGCTCAATTAACAGGAGGGTATATATTTCTTTATTTTTTTAATACAAAGTTATTAAAATCGAGAAAAAAAACCAATTGTACAAGAGAATTTAAAATAAAAAATAACAATTAAAATAACAAGGAAGAAAATTAAAATAAAAAATAAATTAAAGGACAACCCAAAACTTTTAATTGAAAGGTTAAATTGAAAAGAACAATAACTTTAATAAAAGTAAAAACAAAATCAAAACAATAAAAATGAAACTGAAAAAAATATACCATAAACTTAGATTAAAAGAAAAATTGAAAACCTATAAAACTTTTACAAAAAAACAAAAGATCAAAATAGAAATTAAAAGAATAATAATCAAATTGAAGAAAGAAAAATACATAACAATATGTGATTAAAAGAATAAAGTGAAAATAAATAAAACTTTTATAAAAGGGCTAAAACTAAAAGAATAAGAACTAAATTTGAAATACAAAAAATAAAAAGAACCAACTTGTAATTTTTATAAGAAAAGAGAGAGAAAAAAATCATTAGCGACAAACCGTCCTATAACCTCTGACTTTCGCTACATTAGAAGGAAGAAGATGAGGCGGAGCTTCAAATGACAAGGCAGAAGCCCATCTCTAATCACTTATAGACACCGCATGCTTTCAGTAGTTTTTGAAAGTTTTATATTAATTAATTAATATAAAAAGACTTAGAGATCCTTTGATTGTTATAGAAATAACAAAAGAAAACACATGAGAAGAAAAAAAAGCCCCTGCATGATGCTTCTTCTTCTTCCTTTTAATTTCAAGAGCAAAATTATATTTTTTACTGTATTTTAGAAAATAAAAAAATTAAATACCTTCGGGTAATAGTTTTAAAATTTTGATTATCCAAGGTAATAAAATTATCTTATTATTTTAAAAATTAAAATTCACATATATTTCCGTATTAATAATTAATTGGCCATGATAAAAGACAAGACTACCCCTAACTCATATTCCTCTAAAAAAAGAATAGTTATTGGAAGAGCACAAAAATCATTGCACCTAGAAATGAATAATAAATTTAGTTTGTGTGTAAAGTTTTTGCTACGAATTTCAGAGTGGTAGGCTATAGATGATTACTTTGTTGATTTGGACAAGGGCTACCCTTATCTATCTTCCTGTTAAGTACTTTTCTAGGCCCCGTAATGAGGTCATTATCTTTGAGTAAAACACGGTTAATTTTAACACGTTTTATTGGGCCACCTTTCACGAGCTACGCGTCTCTTTCCATCAAAATACAAAACTATGTTCGGAATTCGGGTCAAGTAGAGGTCGTCAAAATTTATTTTTTATTTAAAATAATATTATTTTTTAAAATTATTTTAATATGTTGATTTTAAATATAAATATAAATATTATTTTAATATAAATATTTTTTTATAAAAAAACAACTATTATTAAACTCCTAAATATCCTAATAATCTTGTACATGGCTTCACAAATTCATTTAATTGGTATTCTTTTTTATATAATTAAGTAGTAAATATTCTTAATCCTCGAAGTGAATAATTCTTTTTTTTTTTATTGAAGGAAGACCATCCTCTACCACTTACAAAATCTAAAAAAAAAACATAAATTTCATTTTTAAAAACATTATAAAATCATTGGTGAATTTAATGTGAATCCTAGACGAGAAAATCAACATGCTCCACAAATCTTTTTTTTAATTAAAGTGAGTGGTCAAATCAGCTTATATGTACCTCGATTAATCCTACGAATTCTAAAGTTAATAGTCATGTAAATTTCCAGTAGCCATCATATAACAATCACAGGGCTTAAATTAAAACTATAAAAAAAATATATTTTAATCTCAAGTTTTTTTTTACTAGATCATCTACTAAATGATTCCCATGCTTTACAAATTATATGTGAAGATAGTGGGTACTCAAGATTAATCTTGCACGTTAGATAATTCTTTTTATAATAATTTATCCCTGAATTTTTCTCTCCAAGAGCCAGAGACTCGGCGGCATTCTTAGGTTTCCTTTTCAGTAATGGCGTGGACTAAAATGCTGATAAGGGCATCCTACCCTCCCAATAAAAACAAATTGGTCCATCTCTCTCCTTTTCTCGAGCATGTACAGCAATTGGGATAGTTTTTAAAGTATTTTTTATTTAAAAATATATTTTTAATATAAATATATTAAAACAATTAAAAAAATAATTTTGAATAAAAATGTACTCTTAATCATTCCTCGTAATCCTCACTTGATGGCTAACACATGAGAATGCTCCATAATTTAAAGCCACATTTTTGGGTGGTTGGATTTGAAGTTGAGAGCCCCATGACTGGTGCCTTCTCTCCTCCCCTACACGTCCTTTTTGCCTTCCATTTCTTCTCATCTGTTTATCCCTTCCCATCAAATTAAATGAATTAACCCATTTAGTTTCGTGTCAAGCAATATAAATATATTTGATTGTGGAAAAAAGCTTCCATAAAGGGGCTGGAAGGAAGCACAGACCTCATGAGGGGTTAGTAAAGGGTCACAATCTTCATGCGATATCGTGGGGACCAGGTTGATGACCGTGGCCCTCCATTTGCGTGGGCTAGCCTATATGTAGCCGCCTTTACTAGGTGGTCGCTCTAGCCATGCTGCCCCCTCCCCCTCTTTCTGGACCTTCGGCTGAATGAAATGGCGAAGCACGCACCCTCCCTGCCCCCTCGGGCATGCAATTGACATCTCTTTTATGTGCTCAGTGGGTTAGACAAAGGTTTGCACTCTTTTTTAATTTTTTAGTTTAAATCTCACATCAGCATTTAAATTTTTTTATTAATTTATAATTATATATATAAACATGACCTTTATTTCAAAATATTTGATTCGATAAAAATATCTTTGATCTCAAGAATCATCATCTTATCTTATCTTAAGAAAACTTTACGTGGCAAAATAAAAAAAATACACATACTCAAAACATTAATATATGGCTATCTATTCCAATGAAAGCCCATCCAAGGGAAAAGGAAAGGAAGGACAAAGAAAGAAACAATCGGCTAAACCGGGTTTTATTATTATCATGTCATGACTTTGTATGCTCATTTTATGGGTTTTTTATTTTATTTTTTTAGTATTTTAAATCATTTTAATATGTTTATATAAAAAATAAAATTTTAAAAATAAAAAATATTTTATAAACAACCATCATCACATCATCATATGTAGTGATGACTTACTCCCTCTGTTTTATGGATGGGTGCAAATTTGTTTTTTGGTCTCCCAAAAAAAAAAAAAAGGTTAGATATGCTTGAAAATATAGACACCCCATTAGCTTTGTTGCTGCCATCGCAATAATACGATGTTCGCATTCTAGCTATGGTCACATGCATTGTCTAAGTAATCAACTAAAGCCAAACAAATTATGCTTAATATTTGATTAGACCATAGGACCACCATGAACAACAGTGTCACGAACAGCTCTCGTTTTTTAATGGCTTCTGGGACTAATAACAGGTGTGGGTCCAAGATGGCTCTTTAATCACGAAGATTATCTTCTAATCATGGCGTCTGCTACTAGAAGCAATCAAGGAGTAAGTGATGTTTCCCACACTTAATATCATTGATTTGTAAACTTAATCGCAACTCAAAAGAAAAAAAGAGGATCTTTTTGTGCGTGGCCTGTTCTGGATTGGATTGATTGTTTTCTCATTGGGTCAAGAGTGAAGATGTCTGATGGGTACTTTTTCAGGCCACATCTGTGGGGAGATTGTAGTGGTTGGATCTCCGAGTGCCACTCTCTATAGAAGAAGAACAGCTGAATCAGAAAAACACACAGCTCTGGCCCGAAGAGAACACAATCAGCATCTCTTGAATTAAATTACTGCGATGAATCAACTAATTATCTCCGAGCGCCACTGACTGGGCATGCCTCTCGGGTTTGGTCTCAAATTTGCAGTGCATGCTATAACAGCTTTGAGAATGGCAGTGGTGAGTGTTTTTTTAGCCCAAGAAAAGCATGAACAAATATTTATTCATAGAAAATTGTCATAATCACACCATCCCTTGGAACATCGGTTGTTGGTAACATGTCAAATTAATAGGGTGTTTGGAAGTATGGTGATAATTAATTTTTAAAATGTTTTTTTTTTGGAAAAATATAAAAAATAATATATGTTTTTTTATTTTTTAAAATTTATTTTTAACATTAATATATCAAAATAATCTAAAAACACTAAAAAATTTAAATTTTAATAAAAAACAGGTTGAAAATCATATTAAAATGATGTCTAAATAACAACAATAAGATGGTTTGCAGACCATTTCGAGCTCCTAAGTTACGATAACAAGGGATAAAATGTGGACATGTGTCAATGCATTATTGCCTTATTTGTAACCCAAGGTCTTCCATCAGGGCAATTCACAAAAATCTCAGCACATGCAATGTGGTTTTACTAATTTGTGAATGGACCAGCATATGCTTGCTAGGTATGCACAGTCCATACCAAGCAAATCAATCCTTCTTTTTTTCCTCATTGTTTGACGGGTCCAAGTAAAAGAATATTGCAAGTGCAAGGGGACCGACTATTTAAGGCAATCTGGTGGGTGGTCACGATCCAACGGTTAACATCATCGGATCAGTCTGACTCCTCGTTTTGGTAAAAGGGACTTGGCAATTTATATGTAGACGTTGACAAAAAGACTAACAGACCACAGATGGGAAATTGGAATCTCCCCAAAAGAAGAGGATGATAAGATAAACATGCAACGTTGCAAGTCACATAGCCACTAACATAAAGACGAAAAACAATGGCTGTAAAGTGTAAACCACATTTTACATTTTTTATGCTCTCCCCAGCGCTTTTATTTACATGGGGGTGTAAGCAATTTGCTGATAACGAACCAGAAAGAACAATTTTCAGGTCCAAATAGAGAGCCATGGTTCGAGGAAAGGGCCACATGGGTTCGGCCGGCGAAGGGATTGGTTTGGTCTTCTTGACCCTGGCTTTGTGCATTGCTATTATGTTTGAGCAATGTCAAGGTCGCGGTGCCTATGCGGAGCCAGCAAACTGTCTACGCCTGGAGTGTGCTCCATATCAGGTGATTCACAGTCAAAAAGATTATGAAATAAGAAGTTACAGAACAGCGACTTGGATTTCTACTTCACCAATCAACTCTAACTCGTACAAGGATGCAGCTGGTCATGGTTTCAACATGTAAGCACATCTTTCTCTCAACTTTCCTTTCATTTAGGGCAGATGTATTATCCTTCAGTACTGCAAGAAATCACAAATCGCTTTTTGTTTGTTTATTTAACAAACCATGGGATCACACACGCTTTTCTTTGTTTAATAAATACTGTAAAAAGGGTCTACTGTGTATTTATTATTGCGTTCAAAAATCGTTTTTGAAATATTTTAATTTTTTTTGCTTTAAAATAATTTTTTAAATACATTAATACTAAAAATAAATTTTAAAAAATAAAAAAAATCATGTTAATATATTTTCATTTTAAAAAGCAACCACTTATTCCCTATCACTGTCTTAATTTTAACGTTTGCTCTTTATCTATAATTTATTTTATAGGTGTTCTCCTAGCATAGGCCCAGGCTTTAATTTAAGTATAAGAGAAGCTCTTGAGATTTAATATTTTAATTTTAATAATAAGCTAATCATTTGCCACACACAACCACCAGGTGGATGGATTTTATGGAATATCACTGACCAATTCTCCTACACTTTAAAATTACAATCTCGTCCATGCTTATTTGCCCTTTTAAGAATTTATTTAATGATTTCATGCTTATTATGGCGCCTGTGAAGCCTCGCTGCATATATTCAAGGAAACAATGATCAGGCAGCAAACATCAACATGACAGCTCCAGTTTTGGTAGATATGTTTTCATCAACCGCAAGTTCCCGCAACACAACCTTTACTGTGCACCTCTATTTGCCACAAAAGTACCAAAATAACCCTCCTCTCTCCCGTCAAGTACATCCAGTGAAGCTGCCTAAACACCGCCATGCAGCTGTGAAGAGGTTTGGAGGTTTTATGAACGACACCAACATCCCTGGACAAGTTTTGGCGTTGAAGAAAAGCCTCGAGGGCACCCCCTGGGAATCATCCATAGCAAGGACACAAAGCAAGGGTCGTGTGCCTTGCAGTGTTGCTGGCTACAACTCGCCCTACGAATATGAGAATCGTGCAAATGAAGTCATGTTTTGGTTTGATTAATGGTGACCAATCATTTGTACAAACAGTTCTGTAATGGAGGAAAAAGCAAGAAAAGAAATAAGCCATCTTTATCAAAGGATATGCTACCCAATTGCTTAAGATTTCCTTTTCCTTGTGCACAATCGTGCTCCCCTTTTCTTTAATCACGCACTTGATTTACGAGCCTGGATAGGTCCCGAGTGGCAGACAAAAACCAATAGACCTTGCAAAACTAGTTCAAGTGATTGATTTGTTCTTACCCACTGAAAAAAACTGGTTCGTACCAGGCTTGGCTATTGGCACTACAAGGGCGGAAAGCAGGATCACCTAGCATTTTCAAACATAGGATTCAATAAACTAGATTTTACAGACTTCAAGGAACTAATTATGAGTGTGGTGAAAGCACAGAAAATATATAGTTTTATCAAACAGGAAGGAAATGATATTAGTTGCTCTGTTCTTTCATTAAATTCTACCATATATATCCTGTGAGTTTCTGAGATTGGGTTTAAAAGCAAGTTACTAACACTATCATATAGCCCTGTGGAGAAGAAGTGGGGGGGCATAAAATATAGTACAATTAACAAAATCGTCCCCTCCGATGAGTTACCATTCCTTGATAATCGCCAAAGGGTGACAAGAAATGAGATATCCACCAGATAATTTTATTAATTTGACATGTCTCAGCTATTAAAACACATCAAGCCCAAATAAGTTCTTGTATATAATAAGCATCCTGTACAAATTAAAATCTAGCAATGGCTTTAGGTATTTGTTTTTCAATAGAAACGTGTACATAAGCTGTAATCTAATTTTATAACCTCCGTTTTACCTAATACAAGAGCCGCCGACACTCATCGGTGCCACAGTAGCATGGTGACTGTTTTAGTTTCCCATCAGGACCAACAACACTATCAAGTGCGTAACCATAGTCATATGTAAGTTCCTGTTTGCATCATAGCAAAACCATTTTTCATTATAAATTTGCTGTTGATGCCTGGAATTTAATATTTCACATTAAAAGGAAAGGAAGCCCAAGTTATAACATCAAGCACAAGAGATAACTATTTATTAGAATGCCGGGTTAGCATGAAAAAAAAGAAGCTTATAAAGATATCAGAATAAAAAAGCCCCCCCTTTTTTTTTTCTTTTTTTTTTGATAGTGTTAGTAATTTGCTTGTTTGATGCTGCTTGTTTTCCAAGTATGATGGTAATCACTTGTGCTTGGCTTCGACAGAGATTTTGTGCAGAAATTTGGCCTTAGAGGCAACAAAAACCATATTTGTAGGTTGGTCACACTAACAGTAAGCTTAAAGAATTTTTTTCACCCAGTTGAGAGAAACCCTATTTCATTGATGATAACGCTCAATTCATTTGACCTGATGTTTCAGCTGTCGCAAATTTCACTTCGTCACTCTATTGGGTGCTATTTCCTTTTCCTTAGAGTAATTTTATCACCTTTAGTTCAGATTATGTTTATTATGTTAAAGTAATTCAGATCAAACATAAAAGAAGGCTAGAATTCTCAATAAGATGTTTATTATAAGTACTTAAGTTAACCTAAATACAAAGAAATTATATATAGGTTAAACTGAAAATATCATTCTACCCTTAATAAATAAAACTAGATAAATATTACTTAACATCTCCCCTCAAACTCACGATGCCGCATCTACAAGCATCGAGAGTTTGCCAACTAGAAAACAAAAACGAGATATGGAATGCGTCTTGGTAAAGAAATCTGCAATCTGCAAGGAAGAATGAACAAAAGGCAAAGTAATGGTGCCATGCTTGAGATGATGACGAGTAAGATGACAATCGATTTCAATGTGCTTAGTTCGCTCATAAAAACCGAGTTGTGAGCAATCTGAATAGAACTCTGGTTGTCACAATTCATAGGAGTAGGATGAGAAAAGAAAACTCTCATATCAGCAAGTAACCAACGTAACCAAACAATCTCTTTGGTAGTAGATGTCATGACAGAAGCTGAAGGAAAGTCGAAATACTAGATTTTGCAGAAACGGAAGACAAAATATCACTTTAAATTTTTTATTTTTCTTGCAGAAACTTAACTCAAATACCAAATTGCAGAAACTGAAAAGAAAACGAAATACCAAAACAATTGCAGAGACAGAACAGAAATACCAAATTGCAGAAGCTGATACCAAATTGCAGAAACTGAAGAGAAGACGAAATACCAAAACAATTGCAGAGACAAATAGAAATACTAAATTGTAGAAGCTGATTCTAAATTGCAGAAACTGAAGAGAAGACTAAATACCAAAACAATTGCAGAGACAGAACAGAAATACCAAATTGCAGAAGCTGATACCAAATTGCAGAGACTGATGAGAAGATGAAATACCAAAACAATTGCAGAGGCAAAACAGAAATACCAAATTGCAGAAGCTGAAAAATCTAAAATAAAGTTTCAGATATTAATTCTTCAGCCGCAAGCACAAAACTTGATCTTCATCCTCCATCTTTTAATAGGTCAAACAACTCATGTCTGATATTTTGAAAAATAAATCTGAAGTTAAGCTTTAAAGGAATGCATTGAGCGTGCTGGAACATCCTACAGGGAATGAAGTGGATGATGATAACAATTTTGATACGAGCAGTGGCTCTGACATTGGTGAACATGATTTCTACAAGGGCAGCGAGTTCCATAAAATTAACAAGCCAAGGGTTCGATCAACTAAGCTCTGATACCATGTTAAAGTAATTCAGATCAAACATAAAAGGAGGCTAGAATTCTCAATAAGATGTTTATTATGAGTGCTTAAGTTAACCTAAATACAAAGAAATTATATATAGGTTAAACTGAAAATATCATTCTACCCTTAATACATAAAACTAGATAAATATTACTTAACAATTCTAATGCTATCACCTTTAGTTCAGCTTATATTAGGGCAAAGAGCACTTTAATCCCAATGTTCTTGAGCAATACCAAACAGCAGCACTTTACATAGTCAAGATTGCTTATCACGTTAATTCTATATTTGGTTGATTCAATAACTCTTACTGGTTGATAGATAAGCAGTGGGAGCATAAACAGAATCATAAAAGTTTTCTAATAGATAAACACCTTCAACAAACACAGGCATCATCTCAAGTACGCAGAAATTGAAACATGACCAATTTTTTCACAATTTTCACAAAGCATTACGTTTTTTAAGTGTTCTAAATTACTTCACATAGCAATTCAAGTGTATGCCATGAATTTAAGGAGCAGACAGTAAATTAACTTTATGCCTGAATCCAGTGCTCCTCATTGATGCATGGACACCTCTCAACTCTTTCATGTCTAGGACAACGCATGTAAAGGGATTTTCCAATCATAGATATAAATAAGACTTCGATATTTTCTTCAGAATCGGTTGATTTGAAGAACACTTAGCATCAGCGGATGAACTCCCCTTCTGCAAAGTTTTTATGGCACTAGCATAACAATCACAAAGACCAAGATCCGCCTCCAGAGAGAGAGAGAGCGAGGCAGAGACAGAGAGTTTGAAATGGTGAAAGTGGCCTGGAAAGGTGTTGGCACATGATAGCCATTTTGTTCTGTATTAATGGTTTTTATTCGCCAAATAAGTTTTCAAAAGGAAAGGCATAAATTTTGAAATGTGAGATACAATATTTCACGGGAAGCAAAAATGGACTGTTTTTTAAATTTTCACCTCAAAGTTTAGCAAATACTTGTGCAGCTTTAGTCATACAGATGATAGTACTAATTCTTAATCATCATGATTCCTGCTGCTTTGTTAATTCAAACACCTGGCAGTTGTCTCACTGCCTACCTTGATTCACAAGATAAAAAACAAATTTCAACACTGACATTTTGATTTGAAAAATAGGAAAGGAAACAAAGAATCAAATAGGTGGGTGATGATGTCTAAACCGGAAACACCTTAATGTAGCACAACCACAACAAAACAGTGTTGTGTTACTATTTAGCCAAGAGGAGGAAACAATGAAGAATATTTTCTGTAATTTTAAGGATTGCTAAAACCAATACTTTGAACAAAAAAATATACATAAGCATTCACCTATTCATTTCAATAAAAGATCCTTATAAATGCAATCACCTGAGCAAAGTTAAGGTGATGAGAATTAAAATTCCTCACTGTCTCCTTCACTGCTGTGCAGGCCTTCTGCTACAAAATTTTGATAGTCTGTCCATTTCAGGAAAGCATTGTCTTCTAGCTCAATTTCTGCTTCATCAACTTTAAAAGGCAAGGAACCAAGGGCCAGACAACTTCTATCGCACCAATCTTCTCCACCTTTTCTATCTATATCAGGTAGTCATTCTTGCATTGAATTATGATTCATGCAGGTTCTTCTCTTGACAGCATTATCTCTGGTCGAATCTAACTGTCTCTTCCTATTATAATCTCTGGTTTCTTTCTTGCACTCATCATGTTTAGGAGCATTTAACTCCCACCTCTGATCTCCATCATAATATGGCCTTCTCTCCCTCGGCCCTGTTGACTCTTCTTCAACTTCTTTTTTGCAAATGTCGAGTTTAGGAGCATCTAACTCCATGCTCTGACCATCATCATAACATGGCCTTTTCTCTTGAGGTGTATTTATAAGTCCAGGGCTGCATCTTCTCTCTAGAGGCCCTTTCGACTCGATGTTTTGAGCTCGTTGCACTATGGTCTTTGTCACAGAAACCTCAAATGCTTCACTTAAAGGTTCTTCCTTGAGAGATTCATAACTGGGAATATTGCTTTCTTTGCATGGACTCTCCATCAGTTAATCCCAATATCAGAATTCTACATTTAGAAAAACAATCTTCGCATTTTACAAATCAAGAATTAATAACCAGAAGCCCTGCTTGATACAATTTGTGATTCACATGTTTGATCATAAGAAATTCTAAGCACTCAATCTCTTATATAAACAAAATCAAAGAAAATGACTTCAAAACTGTTCCAAGAAAAAGAAAAAAAAAGATCCTAATGCCAATTAATTTCCTAATGAAAGTTGGAATTTTCCTTATAAACAGATCCTCCTATTCAGTACAGTACACATTCACAAACAAAATCCAAAAGAAAAAAAAATGCAGAGAGACAGGCCAATGCAAGTAAAAAAGGAACGTACCAGGAACAATTCCAGAGAGAATGGGAGACAGGGAAGGAGAATGTGGGGTCATCCTCGGGACTAACGTAGGGTTTTTTTAAAAACCAACGTTGGATTTGGATTTGAGGATATACTACAAGGCAAAAGTACCCGCAGGATAGTTTACGAATGAAGATCACGCGGTTGAAATTATATTTTTTTAAAAAAATTATTTAAAATTAATTTTTTATATTTTTATTATTTTAATTTGTTAATATTAAGAATAAATTTTTAAAATAAAAATTATTATTTTAATATATTTTCAAGTAAAAATATTTTAAACCACAATTATTATTAAATAAAATTTTAATTGAAAACAAAAATAGTTATGGTATTCTTTACTCTTTCTAAGATCACCATGGATAGTATTTATATTTCTTATATAGGATAAAATAATTTTTTTTAATTTTTTTATTGAATAAATAAATCTAAACTGATAAAATCAAAGAAACAACTGCAAGCATTAATTGTGTTTATTTAAATCGTGATATCCACTTTAGCATTGTGATTTTTTTATTTTGAATCTTAAGATGAAATATAATTTTCTTGCTTCTAGAAGAATATTTTGTTTATTTTTAATTAACGATGATTTTGGAACCATAATATTTTTTGTAGAAAATTATTTATAAAAATAATTAGTGCTATATTTACAAATAATTAAAAAAATGTAGATAACTTAAGGATTAAATCACTGAGAGTACATAAAAAATAACATCTTAAGATTGTATAGAATTAGGAGGTACTTTGAATAAATAAGAAAAATATTTGAATTTTTTTTTTAAATATATATATATATATGTACATGTATGTATATACACGCTAAAAAAACAAAATAAACACCTCAAGATTGTCCCAGCAACCTTCAAGAATTCATTTTCATCCTAAGAAAGGCATTTTAACTTTAAAAAATCAATTTATATTTAAAAATTCAATTATATTTTTGGTTTTTGATCTCCTTTATCCGGCTATTTGAATACCAATTATTAAATCTCCCATGTCAGGTCCAATATATTGACACAAAAATAGGTTTTTTAACAATGGAAAGAGAGCTCGTCGGAGTTTTTTTTATTTTCCTCTCCTCTCTCCTCTATTAACCGTCAAAGCTAAAGTATAATGAAAATAAAATATAAAACTAAAATGTAACAAATTATATATATACGAACCAAAATGTAGGGTCGAGTACTCAACCTTAGACGACCCTTGGACATTAAACAACTACAATGATGAACAATAATTAAATATTAAATGTACTTGTTATTGTGGCCTAGCGATCTTCGCAGAAAATTTCTTATCTCTGCATTCAGGTTCGACTTTCTATATACACACTTGTCATCCCTGTAATGCCTTATCTATCTATCTATTGGACTTGCAGAGTATTCAGTAAATTCAGAAATTAATCATGATGATGCGTGTAATTTAACCCAAACACCTCGAGTTATTAAAAAAAAAAAAACCAAATGGTTTTAGTTTACTAGTAATAAAAAAAATAGTAAAGTAAATTAGTAATTTAGGACCTCCTGTTTTGTTTTTCTCTAGATACTGGGCCCTTGTTTGTCACTGAAAAAGAAAACTTGTCTATCCCCGTGGCCAAGGGTTAAAGAGCTAAAGCCCTAACCCACCCATCAGCTGAAATGAGAAGAAAAACGTGCAATTCATTTTTTTCATAATTAAAAAAGGTAAATACATATAATTTTCAAAGGGAAGAGTATTATCTACAAGGTGTTTGATTCAGCGGCATCCATCGACGGGGAAAAAAAAACACAGGGGCATCCTGTGTTCAAATCTCATATTTTACCCATAAAAAGAGAGAGAGAGAGAGAGAGAGAGAGAGAGAGAATTGCATTTATATATAACTCGTCCATAAAAATAATCCCAGTCAGTCAAATATCATATAGTTAGGCAAATATATATTTATATTGCAGAGCATCGTTGACTAGCAAAAACATTAAAAAAGCTGCATGATTCAAGAGAGAAGCCAATCAGAAGCAGGGAAGTTCCCAAAATCAACGGCTAATGGTACATGGTAATTTGAAAGAACCAATGATAATAGCCCTGGATTAAAAAAGCAAGAAAAACTGTATTGGGATAGGAGTTAGCAGAGCTTAGATAAATAAATATCACACGTGAAAGTAAATATAGGAGAGAATCTCATAGGGTGGCTATTCAAGACGAGTGCTAAGCAATGTATTGCTACGCACATGCTTCCCTCTCCAATCATTAACAAAAGCTGGTTCGATTTGAAATAATATTGTTTACTGATTGAGAATTTACTATTTATTAAAAGAGTATAATGATTTTTTTTATAAACTAGTTATTAAATATAATAAGTGTTTCATAAAATTTATTATTCTTTATAATCATGGATGAGTTGATATTTTTATATTTTAAAAGCATAATAAAATCATTAAATTATTATTAAAAATATATTTTGTTTAATTGATGTTTAGGGTTTTTTTGTCTTTTTTTTTTGGTTTTTTTAGTAATGATCAAGTGGCTAAATAGCTTTTTTGTATTTTAATAAATATAAAATATAATTAAAAAATCAAAATTGATTGGCACGTGCAAAGCTCGCACCATAAAGTGGGGGATGTCATGGTGTCGTCTAGCAGCCAAAAATTTTCTTTTGACGTGTTGTTTGAATTATCGCAGTATTTTTTTTAGGGCGACACATGGCATTAATGATGGGGTAATTTATAGTTGGAGGGATTTTTTTTTTTATCTTTTCTCTCTCATACCAAAAATCATTTTGATCATTCAAAATTTAAGAGTTCTCATCTTATTTATTGAGATTTCAACTTTAATCTTTATTCTTTTATTTTTATTTTTTTGCTCTTAGTCTTTTTGTGAAATATTAATTTGTTTTCAATTTCATCATTCAATCTTAATTTATTATATTTTTTTTATTTTGATTCTCATTATTTTTATTGTTTTTTGGATCCTTTTATTAAATTGATATTTATTTTCAATTTCACCCTTTAATAAAAAAATATTTGTTGTCCTCTGATTTATTTTTCATTTCAATTCTAATCATCATTCTCTTAATTGCTATTTTTTATTTTGGATCCTTTTGTATAATTTTTTTTTCAATATTTAATTGGCTGAGGATTGAGTTTTGTGGTTTTTTTAGATGGGGTGCTTATGGTATAATGACCTTATTCACGAGTTTTAAAAGTTAACACGAGTTGACATCGTTTTTTATTTGGACTTATTTTTTTCTCGATTTCATTATTTGACATTGTTTTTTTAAATAAACTTTGTGATTTTTTTTTATCAATTTATCCCAATTTCATGATCTGGACGCAGGTTTAGTAGTTTAACCCGAGTAGACTCGACTATTTTAAAAGAAATTTTAATTTTTTTTGGTTTCATCATTTAAAATTTGGTTATTTTTTAAATTAATCTCCATAATTTTTTTTGTTTTTTCTTTTATTAGGTTATCCCATCCTTATTACTCGAGTTCAAGTTTATTAGGTTGAAACATATCTTTTTATTATTATTTTTTTCTTACTCAATTTCATCTTTTGTATTTATTTAGTAAGGAATTGAGTTGCATTACCTTTTTCCTTTGAAAATTTTTTTTCCCCATGATTATTGTTTTTTTATTTTATATGACCTATTTATTGTTTTTAGTTATTTATTTTTTATTATCTAATTAGAATAAAATTAACTTAATTAACCTGATCATATTTTTTTACTCGAACTCGAGTTACTAATTTTTTTTTATGAAATTATTTATAGATGTTGTCCGAAAATCAATTTTTTTTTTTAATCTAACCCTGCAAAGAAGCGCAGTTCTTTCTATTTTAATTTTAATTCATTTCTTTAATCCCCTTCTTCTGGCTGACAGTAATGTTTCCTGTACTTTAGACAAAGCTACTCGTTATCCTGCCTTTACCACCTGTTTCGTAAATTCACAAAGCTGCCCAACCTTATGAATCAATTTGTTTCCTTTTTCCACAAAAAAAAAAAAAAAACAGGCTGTCTTATTATACGAGGAAGGAGATGTCTTCCATTTGGATAAAGCTTCTGAAACAATTATTAACTAATATATTAAACTGTGCGAGGAATTTATTATTTCTCCACGCATAAAATATCGTAGATTACAATAGTAATTTATAGTGAATTTTTTTTTTTAGCTTTTCTCTTCTTTTTTTTTTCAACTTTCTTATTTTTTTTTGTTATTTATTTTTTTTTTAAAATTATTTTTGTTGATTTTACCTTTTAAAATTTTTGCTTTGTAATTTTTTTCTTTAAAATACTATGGATTGCTATGATGTTTTTCCACTTAGTTTTTCTATTTTATTTCTTTATTTTTCAAAATTATATTTATCGATTTTTTTTAATATTGAGCTGATTAAGAATTTAGCTTTATAATTTTTTTCTTTAAAACACTGTGAATTGTTGCAGTGTTTTTCCATGTGATTTTTTTATGATTTTTTTCAAAATTATCTTTGTTGATTTTTTTAAAATATTGAGTTGGTTAAGAATTATAATTACAATAAAACTAAATCATATGAGGAAAGCGTTGTAGTTTTTCTCACAAAACACTGTGGATTGCTACAATATTTCTCTAAATGGTTTTTTATTTTATTTTATTTGGAAAAAACGTTATAGTTTTCCTCGCAAAACATTATCAATTGCTGCAACGTTTTTTCTCGTGGGTTTTTTTCCTTCCAAAATTATCTTTGTTGGTTTTTTTTTAATATTAAGTTGGTAGAAAATTTAGCTTTGTAATTTTTTTTTATTAACTAATATACTAAACCGTGTGGGGGATTTACTGTTCCCCTACACATAAAACATTGTGGATTACAACAGTAATCCACGGTGATTCTTCTCCCCTTTTTTTTTATAGCTTTTCCCTTTTTTTCTTTTTCTTTTTCATTTTTTTTTCAACTTTCTTATTTTTTCTTTTTTGTCATTTATTTTTTTTCAAAATAATTTTTGTTGATTTTAACTTTTAAAATTTTTGCTTTGTAATTTTTTCCTTTAAAATACTATGGATTGCTATGATGTTTTTCCACTTAGTTTTTCTATTTTATTTCTTTATTTTTCAAAATTATATTTGTCGATTTTTTTTAATATTGAGTTAATTAAGAATTTAGCTTTATAATTTTTTTCTTTAAAACACTGTGAATTGTTGCAGTGTTTTTCCATGTGATTTTTTTATGATTTTTTTCAAAATTATCTTTGTTGATTTTTTAAAAATATTGAGTTGGTTAAGAATTATAATTACAACAAAACTAAATCATATGAGGAAAGCGTTGTAGTTTTTCTCACAAAACACTGTGGATTGCTACAAAATTTCTCTAAATGGTTTTTTATTTTATTTTATTTGGAAAAAGCGTTATAGTTTTCCTCGCAAAACATTGTCAATTGCTGCAATGTTTTTTCTCACGGGTTTTTTTCCTTCCAAAATTATCTTTGTTGGTTTTTTTTAATATTATGTTGGTAGAGAATTTAGTTTTATAATTTTTTTTCTTTTTATTAACTAAAAAGCTAAATCATGTGGTGAAAACACTGTATCTTTTCTCACAAAATACTATAAATTACTGCAAATCATTTTGTTCAGTCTCTAAGTTTTGGATCACCAACACAATTTTTTTTTTCGTCATGAAATATTTGCTCAATCATACCTTTAATTTCTATTACTTATCTAGTGTTGGTTCATAATTATAACACTATCAAATACATTTGTTTTATAAACTTGTGTCATCTCGTGAAAGTTTAAACATCATGTGGTCAAACAGTACGAGATAGTTACTGGCATTGGCCATTTATTCAATCTACACATGGCCACTGAATTTCAAAGTTTCTACTCGTCGAGTAACAAACGGCGGCTTGGTTTCATAAGTAATCTAACACTACAAATTTGATTTAATAAAATAAATAGATTTTTTTCGAAGTAAGCTCTCGGCGCATTGAAAACGAAATATCTGATATGTTCACTAAAAACACATATTAGGTGATTCCAAAATAAGTTATAGTAATCATTTCTATCATTTCTATTATTATTATTACTATTATGTATGAAAAACCAAGATTTTATCAATATAATTTTATATATCTTTACCAATAAATATTGAATCAAGAAAAATATAAAATTATAATTTTTTTAAAATTTTTAAATGCGTTGAGCTGGTTAATGCCGCACCAAACACATGTATCAGTTGAGTCATAAGATTACTAGCTTAGCAGCATGCATATTGAGAAGCACGCAAAATAATCCAATTTTGGATGCGAGTGAAGTACACTGGTATGTTATTGCTGTTAATTTTCATTTTCAATTTATTATTTATAATTGACAAAGTTGGAAATTCTTTTAAGAATCTTGGGTTTTTTTCATGGTTGATTGATTGGCTTTATAAATTCAGTCGTCGAAGAAGATTGCGAAATTTGGGTCTCGCGAGCACCTGCAAAATAAGTTTTCCGATGAGCTCATGGCATCGGAAACTTATGAAGTAATGTGTGTTTGCAAGGAAGATGCATTAGATAATGTGAAGTTGAGGGAGAGCGTGCGAGCTCTCTCTCTCTCGGTGTGTGTGTTTGCTGGGTGAGTTGGTGAGCTTATAGAACGGCTCATGGGTTTTTATATACACATGAATATACATGTTATATAATCATGTGAAAATAATTTATTTATCGTCAACGGTTGCAATGTCATTGTGGATGGTCAATCTTCAATGCGAAAATATATTTTTTCTTTCCTCCTTAATACCAACACAATACATTTGAAATAATCAATACTTATAAATTCAATAATTGTACTTTATCAGTAGGTGGGAGATAGGATCCTTTTCCACACGGGAAAGAGAGGAGCAGATGAACGAGTCGAGGTATCAGAAACAGTGTCAGGTTCAAAATCCAAACACGCCTACTTCCCCTTTCAGAAATAAAACAATATGTACTTGCATGCATATAGGAGCTGGGCTGTCATTTTATGCAATGGCCAGGCGAGCTAAATTAAGGTCATGCAAAGCATGTAGGTGTTTGTCAGTAATAAGATCCTGTGATCAAGAGATTTATTTTTTTTTGAATTTAAATTTGAGTTTTGTAATTATTTATATGATAGCCATTGAAAAATTATATGATCATTAATTTTAGAGCTCGTAAAATTAATTGAGATACATACAACTAGGCTAATCACTCATATTAAACTAAAAAAAAAAAACTAAGATCCCGTAATCTGTCCCAAGTCTCAAACCGCGCTTCACGCGTGTCAAATGGGTGACACGCGTGTCAAAAGAGTGTGCATGGCTGCTTGTGCGCCAAATGGGTGACACAAGGACTCATGGGCGTGGCCATGTGCACCTATCTCATCTCAACACCATGGCAGGGCACCTGGCTCCAAAACAGGCACTGATCTTATCATGACAGATTACACCATACCTAACCATTATCTAGCCATAGAAAATTTCCATTGCTTTGCGTTGTCAATCCGTAAAATCAGTTCTGGGCTCGCACGTGCCTAGGGGCATTCTAGTTGTAATGGTAGTAATTATCTTTGACCATAAGTGACTTGGCGTGGATTAGATTCCATCATTCTTTCTTTTTTTTTGCATTTCTAATATATTTGGATTTTAATTTCCTTTAGTTGAAGTCCATATATAAATAATTGTGGTTATTTATTACAGAGCAAAATATAATTATTAATTAAGATTCAACCTTTTATATTTTAAGAATATATTTATCATATAATTACCATCCAAAACATTTAAATGTCATGGTTTGCATCAATTCCATGTGCAATCGAAGTTAATTAAGAAGTTTGTATTCTGGATAAATATTCCACAGTGGTCCTAATTCCATGTGCAATCCAGAACATTTTTTTTTCCAGCGAATGAATCCACGTTCTCCTCCTACATATAATTTTTTTTTTTATTATTATTGTTATATGATTGATAAGCTTCTCAACTCAACTATGGTGAATCATAGTGAAATTAAAAAAAAAAAACGCCCCCTTGCCATGCAGGCCGAATGATGACAAAGGAGAGTATAGGTCATTGATTTGAGAAACTTTTGAATAATGCAACAATTGGTCGAATGATATTCTAACACTCCATCAAGTCTTGAAATTGTAAAAAAAAAAAACTATCTTTTTTATAAGATAAAATACGAGGTGTATTAAAATCTTTAGAGGAATAGCTAGCTAGGAATATTGTGATTAAGTTGAGTTTAGTATGATATCATAATTTAAGTTGTTGAAATTTATAATCAATTCTGAAATGTACTGGATGAAAAATAAATAGCATCTTTATTATTTATTAAAATTAACCAGTAAAAGATATACTACACGTCTATAAATACTATAAATCGAGTATTAATTTGTTCTAAATTAATCTCATCTTAAAGCGATCGAATCTCAAGGGCATGGTCAAATTTAGTCTGCTCCACCAATTAATTAATAGTTAAGCTCGGAATGAGTCAAGATTATATATAGTCTTAAGTAGTTTGTTTTATATATATATATATATATATATATATTTCATAGTTTATAAGCTGTACAATACTTCACGTCATTGCAGAAAAAGAATTAATAAAAAATGAAGTTATTTATAAAATTACCAATTTATTTCAATTAATAACTAGAAAGCCCTTGCCATTTAAAAAATAAAACAAAATTGTTATTCTCCCTCTCTTTGCTGAAAATAAGATAATCTAGCCACCCAAATCTAATAAAAATTCGTATCATCAACATCAATTTTACAGATCTATCTATTTGTTCATCTTAAAAATCTAATAAAAAAACAACAAAAGTTTTCCCTAATTTTATTTCCGTCTTCTCTCAAGAATTGATGCTGTTATGTGATTTTATATTAAGACGATTGAAAAATGTTTTTTGCCCTCGTGATTTGGTTTCTTAATGTTGCATTCTTTGTTTGAAGCAGTGGGATTTTGCCTTCTTTGATCGGGATAAGTCACGTTGCATGCAATTCAATTTCTAGCGCACGAGGAGATTAAGTGTTCCATGACAAATAGAAGTATTGTTTACTATCTTATTCTTTATAGGCTGCGAGTCAAACTTTTGTACAGTTATGTTCGAACAATTGTTGATAAGTCAGTGCTTGCCTCTATATATACTGACTTAAATCCTCGCAAGGGATATTGCTCTAGCATGGCACTCCACTACAGTGAGAGTGAGAGTGAGAGTGAGAGTGAGAGTTCATCTCTTATGAAAGCTTTGTCCATTGTTTTAACATCTTCATTTCAAATACCAGGCGGTGCGTTCAAGGCTTAAAAAAAAGGTGACCCAAGTGTTCTAATATCATCTTTTCTAGGTTTTTAACCCATAAAATATTACCCAGATGATTATAAACTGGATTTCTTAACAACTCTGCCATGCTATAATGAGAAAAGTGACTCCGGGGTGAATATGTTGTTTCATGGATCTTGAAAGTGAATATTATGAGTTGTTATGGGATTTTGAAAACCCTAAAAAAAATTCAAATTGATTTTTATTAGGTGTAAATTTTGAAATAATAGAGACAAAATAAAAAAAAATGATAAAACTACAAGAGAGACTCGATGTAATTTTTCCGTCAAGATTCGGCTAAATTCCACCTTTTAAGTTTCACGTGGATAGATATAATTAATTAAATACATATTGATTTGCAATAAGATGGGATTAATTTAATTTTACAAAATCAAGAAACATAAAGAACAAATATAACTTGAAATGGTGCACTTCGTTGAAATAATTAAAGAAGAAAAAATCTGGACAAGTTTTAGCATCCACCCGACACTGATTGATCAGGGACGACAATAAATACCCACAAATCAAGTTTTTATTATATTTGTAAAGTATTTATTAGATAAAAAATTTACTTTATGTATCAGATTTTGAATATTTGATTATTATCTATTACTTAACATAAAATAAAAAGATAATATATATTTTGAGGCATGTATATATTATATTAAATTAAAAAAATGTAAATATTTTATACATATATATAGTTAAATCTGGGTTAGGTTTAGGATAGAATTTGTTAATATTTGTGCTCTATTTACTATACATACTAGAATATAACTATATAGAAAACCTATTCATTCGAGTTAATTCGGATATATCCAGGGAGTTGAATTATCATCTCTTAACATCAATTAGGCCGACAGATCACCTGGCTAATATTCGTCACTCATAAAGAGATTCTAAGAAATAAAATGATTTGGCACACGCGTCAACTAAATTTTCACGCATTCACGTTTTTGACATTTAACTTCATTTTTTAAGGACGCCTCTCTGTTTATAATTTATTCAGCCACGTAACATCAACCATGATTATAAGCAAAATCAGAATAATTGCATATTTGTGAGTATAATTATTATTGTTTTTTTAAAATGTTTTTTATTTAAAAATATATTAAAATAATATTTTTTATTTTTTAAAAATTATTTTTAATATCAACATATTAAAAACATCAAAAAATATATATTATTATTTTTTTAAAATATTTTTAAAATACAAAAATAAACTCTCCATAAGTGAAGCTCCCGACTCGTACTGTACGAATATATTTCCAACCACTCATTAGTCGAAGCCTGGAAAATAAAATCTAAAACTCCTGTTTCTCTACCACAAATTTCACATACCTTCACGTCACTGTATCACTGGATAATTTCTCAGCACATTAAAGAAATACTAGTAAGAACTCTCTCTATCTATCTGAGAATTTAAGCACCGCACGGATCTCAAGGCCCGCTCAATCAAAGAGGAGTTTCCAAAACTGTACCAAACCTGTGACCACCACCACCACCACCACCACCCATAATATTTTCACCTTGTTATTTTCTTTTTCTTTTTTCACTGTCGGATCTCTTGGAAACTAACTTTCATTAACGAGGTTGAATAGACGAAAGTGTCAAACAGACACAATCTTTTTTTTATTGTGTTCTATGAGTTTAATTGGTTGATGTTAGGGTGTTGCTTGTTTTTTTAAATATTTTTTATTTAAAAATATATTAAAATAATATTTTTTGTTTATAAAAAATTTAATATTATTATATTAAAATATTTAAAATACAAAAGTTAATTAATTTAAGACCAAAAAAATAAAAAAAAAACATTTTTTTTAAAAAAACATATAAATCATTTCAGAGCAGACCAAGTCCTTTCTCGTCATTTCACAATTCAAATTTAAAATTAACCGGCTTCAAAGAAAAAGCCAGCGTGGCATTTAGAGAGAGGAGGTGGGGGGGGGGTAATATCTTAAAACTAATAATTAATTAATATTCTATTCTATCTAATCTAAAATCGATACAACACAGCGAAGAGCTAAAGACAGAAAGAAGACCTTTCTCTTTCTTTTACTAACAACGGATTTTCTAATTAACGGCGTTAGAATCAAGTCTGAACGGTTTCTCAACCTCAACTCTCTCTCATGATCTCGTGTTTGTAGGAACCTGGTCTAGTTTTTGCAACCAGAGTCTTCTCATTTTTTTACCGGCAGAGAGATAAAAGAAAAGAACAACCTCGCCAATATTCTCACCTTCTAGCGAGAGGTCTCAATCTCGCCGGAGCTTCCGTTTCTCTCCACCGGAGAATCTGTTTCTTAGCTGAAGAGAGAAGATTTGTGATAAAAAAAGACGAAGAAGTAAAGTATAGGAGGAGGTTAACGTGCAATGTAGGGAAATTAAAAGAGAATCAAGGAAGGAAGGCGGTGTTTGGTTGGAGGATCTTACACGGCAAAGATGCTATGCTGCTAATAAGATGATGCCTTCTTCCTTCAATTTCCCTTTCCTTTAGCCGTAATTTATTCGATCTCTCTTTTGAATTCTCTCTGTTTAAATTCTCTTCTCTCTTCTCTTTCTTTCTCCGCTTTGTACTCCCCCCCTTCCCCCCTCTCTCTCTAGGAACCGGAGTCTGTTTTTTCTGCTTAATAATTGAGGTCTGTTACATTTTGTGCTCCAAGCCTCCAACGTGTGTTTTTGTAATTTTTATCCTCTGGTCGGTTATTTTTTTGAGTCCAAAAATGTTCTAGGGTACTCAATTTTGCTAATTCAGGTTAATTTTAAGCTGTTTTGGATCTCATTGAAAATTGCACCTGCAAAAAATAGAATTTAATTAAAATACCGTGTTTCCTTTTAATTATTATTATTTTTATTTGAGAAAAGATTGGTTGGTGTGAATTATGAGAGATTATTATTGTAATTATTATTAGTATCCAATGAAGGAATAATTAATTTTGTTCTTGTTGTTTTTTTACTTGCCATAATTGCTTACTTTCCATTAAGATCTTAAGCTGAAACAACTTGCAGATTTTGCTATTAATGAAATTAATCATCCCTAATCCTTATCATTCTTACCCGTGCTTTATTAAGTTGCCTAGTTTTGCCTTGCTTTGCTATCCCTTACTTTCCAAATTCTTGTCTTGCAGAGTTACATACAAGACTCAGAGATTTTTGTACACAAGTGTTAATGCAACAGTGGGCCGCCCAGATTGAGAATTTTTTTTTTTTAATGGGTGGGGGTTTTTTATATAGTCTTGTTTTAGGTATCAATTCATAATGCCATCTGAAATAATGGACTCACAGGGTTTGCCCTCATCATCATTTTTATCTGAGGATGTTTCTTTTCCAGAGGTACTGCCGGTGCATCTCTGTGTTTCAACCTTTAGTTTAATCATCTGTTCGCGTTATCATTTCTGATTCTGTTTCATGGTTAGGTTATATTTTTGTAACGGTTTAGATATTGGTGTAGATTGTAGTGCTTAATTATTATTATTATTATTATTATGTTTTTTTTTGTGGTTTATGTTTGAATTGTTACTGATTGGTTTTGTTTTCTACCCTTGGCAGAGGCAGGTAGGGTTTTGGAAGTCAGACCCGATGCCTGATCAACATGGTCAGTATATTTGAGATATGTGTGGGTTTTAAGGTTTTGATTCATCAAATGGACTGCTGGATCCTTTTTGTTACCTTTACATCTTTTTGATTGAGAACTTGGAATTGTTTGTATAGCAGTTAAGCAGTGTGTTGGTCAATTCCTAGGACATAACAAGTGTTTCTTTATAGTCAGCCACTTTACAACTCTTTATCTGTCTTCCCAAATTGGGATCTGATTGTTTCTAGATTCTCACTTTAACATCGATTGTGTTGTGTGGTTCAGAAGGTTGGATATATCTTTCAATTCTGTCTGCCAGATCGCTAATAAACCATGTGGACATTAAGTAATTTAATAAGTATCTTGAATTGGAAAAAGAAGAATTAGCTCTGTGAGATGACGTAAACTGCTATTAATGAGGTCTATAGGATGACATGCTGGGGCATTATTGAGAGAATAAAGGTTTAATTTTGTGAATGTGGATTGATTGACCTGCCATAGTTGCTAACATGTTTAAGATATTAGTATTCGTTAACAAATATTTAATCATGATCTTCATTTTTCTCACGTGCCTTTAATAATCTTTCTGAAAATACTTTGATATTAGTCTAAATATTTAATCGCGATCTTCATTCTTTTCACGTGCCTTTAGTAATCTTATTGAAAATACTTTGTCAACAAAGCTGGAACTAGAATTATTGATTTTTCTGGAAGTATGCGCTAAATAATTTAGCGAGTGAGTTTCAGGAGAAAGAGCCAGAAGGAAATGTAAATCGGATGCTTCTGTGATTCCTTTCATTGAATTTTCTGCTCTCCTCAAAGTGTTTTTCAGTAGTCACATGTAGTTCATGTACTCAGTTTTGATTATTATAGGCGGGGCTGGTGCCAAATTGAGATTTAACCAGAATTTAAGAATGGATCCTACCATGGAATTAATTATTGGTCTCTAAATTCATTACAAACTAGTCTTCTTAGTGCATGATCAATTTGTGAAATGATGTCATCGCTAAGTGAGTATAGCACTTCTACTATGGTAAGTGAGTTTTTTCATGGAGTAGAAACTAATATAATTTGTTTAACTGCAGCTGGGAAATCAGCTGTTTTGACACCCCTAGAGAAACCTGTAGCTGTGGATTCGGTTAAATCGCTTGAACATCCTCAGCTTTCCCAAATGCATGACCATAAAATGAATCATAGCTTTGATAAGCATGCGGTGGGAGCAGAGAGAGCATTAAGTAGGTCCTTCACATTGTTGAGACCTGTGGACATTGATCCAGGTACAAGGACTAGTTTGAATGTACAGCCGGCATCTTATTTTGCAGAAGGTTGCAAAGTGAACGCAATGGCAACTCAGCATGAGAATAGTCTCTTCTCAAGCTCATTATCAGAATTATTTAGCAGAAAGAGTAAGTTTCTTCTCCTATTTGGCTTGTTTTGCCACACTTTTTCCACAAAGGCCATGTAAATTTAAATTACGTGCCACATGCTAGCCTTTGCCATATCTAGATTTGGTTTCTAGGATGTACTTTCTTTTTGAGATACTGCGAACTGATCTACTGTTTCATGCTCTTGATGCAGTGAGTTTATCTTCAGCCAATCCTCTATATGGCCATTCTGTTGATACTATTGCATCTCATTTTGAGGAAGAGGAACATTTTGAGTCCCTTGAAGAAATTGAGGCCCAAACCATTGGTAACCTTCTCCCTAATGATGATGACTTGTTTACTGGGGTGACCGATAGGGTAGAAAATATTAACCATCCCAGTGGTGGAGATGATATGGAGGAGTTGGACTTTTTCAGCAGTGTTGGAGGGATGGATTTGGGGGATGATGGTTCTGTGGCCCAGATTGATTCTGAATTTCCTGGAGGAGCTTCCAATGGTCAGCTGGGGGCATGCAATCTTTCAATGGCAGGAGAACACCCTTATGGTGAACACCCTTCTAGAACACTCTTTGTGAGAAATATAAATAGCAATGTTGAAGACTCTGAGTTAAGAGCTGTATTTGAGGTATGTGTTTGACATGTTGTTTTAGTTTGTGTTTCACACATGCTATTAACTTGAGCTACTTGTCTTCAAAGAATGTCTCACCCTCTGTTATTATTGTGTATGCTTAATGTGCAGCAATATGGTGATATCCGTACACTTTATACGGCTTGCAAGCATCGTGGTTTTGTTATGATATCCTATTATGATATTAGAGCAGCCAAAAACGCAATGAAAGCACTACAGAATAGGCCATTGAAACGTAGGAAACTTGACATTCATTACTCAATTCCAAAGGTGGATTTCAATGTTTTTCCTGTTTAATTATTGTGCTATTATTAGTCCATCACCACTTTAGTTTATCAGAATGATGGTCCCATTGTTAAGACTTTTACTCTTTTGCATACATTCTACATTTGTGTACATGCATGAATCCTGTCACATGACTTGTTGATTACTTTTGTCAGGACAACCCTTCAGAGAAAGATTTTAACCAGGGTACTCTTGTTGTATCCAACCTTGATTCTTCTGTTTCAAATGACGAACTTCGTCAGATCTTTGGTGTTTATGGAGAGATCAAGGAGGTGAACTCGGTTGCTGATTTTATATTGCTATTAACAAAACTCTGCAACCTAGGCATGAACCCATGTTGCTCTTGCATTGCAGATTCGTGAAACCCCAAACAGAAATCATCACAAATTAGTTGAATTTTATGATGTGAGAGCTGCAGAGGCTGCTCTTTGTGCATTGAATAAGAGTGATATTGCTGGGAAGCGGATTAAGCTAGAGGCAAGCTATCCACGGGGTTTAAAACGGTAGGTGTTGTCCAAGCATACTAACTTTGCATTTATTTATTTTTTCCTCACATTCTTTCTTCCTTCTTTTGTTTTATGTTTCTTTTGATTAACCATCCAATTTAGTGGGAGAGTTGCAGAAGTATTTCCTCTCTTTCCATGTTCGGGTGTGATAAAATAGAGAAACATTAGTTTAAGCAGACAGAACCAATGGTTTTCCTGGTTGCATTTACATTTTTGTATATATATTTGCTTCACAGCATAGAAATGCAAGACCTACTCCATCCCCCTGTTCGTTACTTTTTGTTGCCAATATTCAAACTATCAGCTGGTTTGTCATTTCTGCTTAACTAACCTAGACTTTTCTTTGGATCTCTCGCTAAACTCTAGGTTTATCTTGATTTTTGGCATGCAGTTTATCGCAACAGATTCCTACTGAGTTGGAACAAGATGATTTTGGGCCTTTTGTGCAGCAGATTAGCCCTTCCATTAACTTAACTACTGGATTCTCTGGTATGATTGTTGGAAATGTGATATCTTACTCATTATAGGAAAATGCTACATAAGACAAACCAAAGTTAGTGAATTTTGCACGAATAGACACAATGGTGGGAGTTATAATATTATGCAACTTTTGGGTCATTTATTTCATCTGTCTGTTCATGTAAAATTCATTAAATTTCATTTGTTATTTTCTTTTTTATCCCTTAATTTAATAGTCATGTCACTCATGAATCATTGTTAACAGGAACAATTACATCCAGTGGCATGGATAATGGGCCTATTTTGGGTGCACCCTCTGCAATACAAGCTCCATTTTTTAAATCTGCATTGCATCATGGAATCTCTTCTAGTGTTCCTAACAGCTTGTCCTCACTTATGAGAGTTGAATCAGCTGGCAATCAAACTGGCTTTGCTGAGCTCAGTCACTCACCAGGTCAATTGAAATTTGATATTCAGGGCGCTCCAAATTTTCATCCTCATTCACTTCCAGAGTATGATGGTCTAAATAGTGGTGTTCACTGCAATTCTCCTGGAGCAATGGCTGCAAACATCAATCCAAGGCCACTTGAAAGAATTGATACCCGGCAGTTAGCCAGAATGAGCTCAAATGGAAATCCAATTGAGTTCAGTGAAGGAGGTAAGTGCAATGAATATCTTGCTGAAGTTGTCTTCTATTTGTTTTGTTTTTTTTTTTTTGCTTTTCGGACTCCACATAGCTGGTGGAGCCCAGTGGTGCTGCTAACAATACTGAGTTTTTAGTGGTTTGACTTACAAAAGCCAAGTTTTCAAACTACTGTATCTTTTCCATGGAACTACAGGAATTTCTAGATCAAGGTTAATAGGTTTCATTGCGTGCCTTTGGTTTGCTAGTTTCACATGCAGATAATGAAAGTTGTGATGTTAGAAGGATATACATGTTAAATGATTGAGTTCTGTGCTAGAAGAATACTGGTGATTATTTGTTACAATTTCAAATTCTTAATAGATTCATTTATCTGGCCTTCGCTCCATTTTATCAGTTTTTGGATCTGCTCAAAATGGAAGCTGCCCTCTAACTGGGCATCACTATATATGGGGTAGCTCCTATCATCACCAGCTTCCAGGCATGATTTGGCCAAGCTCGCCATCGTTTGTCAATGGAATTTCTATTGCTCATCCTGGACCACGGCTGCATGGACCTCCTAGAGCACCATCTCCTATGCTGAATCCAGTTTTACCCATCAATAACCAACATGTGGGATCAGCGCCAGCTTTTAATCCTTCTCTCTGGGATAGGCAACGTGCATATGCAGGGGAATCTCCTGACACATCTGGTTTCCATCCTGGCTCCCTTGGGAGCATAAGGATATCCAATAATTCGTTGCAGTCCATGGAATTTCTCTCTGCTAACATGTTTCCTCATGGTGGTGGAAACCGTCTGGAACTTTCAATGACCCCAAAAAATGTCGGGCTCCAATCCCAACAGCAGAGGTCCATGGTGTTTCCTGGCAGAGGCCAAATGATTCCCATTATTAATACATTTGATCCTCCTAGTGAACGTGCTAGAAGCCGTAGAAATGAGGGCAGCATTAGTCAGGCTGACAAGAAACAATATGAGCTTGACATTGATCGGATATTGCGAGGGGAAGACAACCGTACAACACTTATGATAAAGAATATTCCGAACAAGTATGTGGTACCTAACTTCAAAACCGTGATCATATTCTGCTTGGTGGCTACTATTTATTTATTGATGGAACTCTGTTTCTGAAGCAGTAACTTGTAGTCCATGAAAGTGTGATGTTTATGCATGCTCAATGATTTTTATATAGAACAAACTTCACTAGACAAGAAATAGTTGCACTATGACCACATTTCAGTTAAAAGGTTGCCAATAGTTCTTTTCCAGGTTATGATTTAACTGTGACAATGTGGTGTTGATGGCAGGTATACTTCAAAAATGCTTCTGGCAGCAATTGATGAACACCATAAAGGGTCTTACAATTTCATTTACCTGCCAATTGATTTTAAGGCAAGTGCCCGTTAATTTCAAGGTTAAAGATGAGTAGTGGGAAAACCAAAGTTTCTGTTGATACACTTTCAATCCATATGCAATACCTGACCCTAACAATTTTTGCAGAACAAATGCAATGTTGGGTATGCATTTATCAACATGATTGATCCCAGTCAAATAATTCCATTCTATCAGGTTTGTGATGTGTAAGCTGTAATGTTGTTAATAGATTGGATAAATTACTTTGTCCGCCCTTGTTGTACTTGCCATTCCTTTTACACTGCACCCAAATTTTTAAGGTGAAGGTATATCTTGCAATAAGATGATAAAGTAGGGGTGGCTAGTGTAGTTATAGGCCAATGGCAATTTTATCCTAAAGGTTACATGCAAAGGCTAAAGCTAAAGGAAAGTTAAATTATGGCAGGCATTTAATGGGAAGAAATGGGAGAAGTTCAATAGTGAAAAGGTAGCATTGCTTGCATATGCTCGCATACAAGGAAAAGCAGCTCTCATTGCACATTTCCAGAATTCAAGCTTGATGAACGAGGATAAGAGATGCAGACCCATTCTCTTCAATACTGATGGACCCAATGCAGGTGACCAGGTATGCACATCACAGCATGTCAGGCAATTTGAATTTTAGTTACGTGTTTCCATATGGACTTTAACATAAAACAGAATCTAGAAATGCTGCTAAATGTGGGTGGGATCGTGTGCTGATGTCCATAAAATGGGCTTCAGTCTCAGTAGAACAACCAAATTCACCTCATTTAACGGCAGTCTTAGAGAAAAGAATGAAAGTAATTTCACGCCGACCCTGTATTTATTTGCAGGTTCCCTTTCCAATGGGGGTTAATGTAAGAACTAGACCTGGGAAACCCCGAAACATCACCCACGAGGAGAATCAGCAAGGAAGCCCATCAAATCTGGCGGGTGGGGAGGATTCTTCAAATGGGGATGCTTCCTCAGGTTCTGGAAAGGAGTCTGATTAAGCAAGCCACTTGTTTTTGAGGGCGCTAACCTTGTAGGACCGAGTAATTTAAAATCAGTACCACTCCAAGTCTTTATGAATGATGTTGGGGTGCCTGATTAAAAAGGGACCTTTTTGTTTCAGCTTTTGAGAAGTTTCTTAAACGTTTAGGGGACATAGTCAGACCTAAGGTGATTTTCCAATTTTATTCTGGTTTTCATAAAATTCTGAACTGGTAAGGCGAGAGAAGCATCTGGTGGAGCTTCAAAATTTTGGATGTTGTTGAGAGTAGTCCTATATAGATATATAAATATACATACAACATATGTATAGGAGTTTCTGAGAACTGAAGGGATCATTTTGTCGTGGTTTCAGAGCCTTCTGTAATTTCCCGGGTTTTGTTTGTTTTTTGAATGTATGGCTTGGATCCCATTTGTAGTTTTTCGCTGATATGCCGAAGTCAGGGAGGAGCTCTGTTTTGGAAATTTTTGAGGTGGTCACTTATTGATGTCGTTTACCACTATTGCTTATTGATAGAGGCGTGTTGTGCCCTTAACTTTGTGCCTATTCTTTTCTGGAGATCACACAATTTTACGGCCTCACATGCTGTTTATTCGTATGTTTTGTGATATCTATTATATCTATGATTGATACAAAAAAGGAATTCTATTCAGCAAGTACGTGTAGGTTGACCTATGCTTGCGCCGCCTGTTTGTGTGCTCTAGATCTCAGAATAATGTGTGTAAATTTCTTGTGCTATTTTGATGGTAGTCCCGGCAGAGGTTTCTGCAACATGTAATGAATTTGCTCGATATTAAAAAATAAAATAAAATGGAAGCCAAGGTGAATTCACTGTTCCTAGACACAGATCACCGCAATAGTGTAATTATTATGTTGCTATTCCAACAAAAATTCAATGATCTTGCTATCGGTGTAATTTTTTTACGGGTTTCATTAGTTATTATGAATTAAAAATATATTGTAAAGACTATATAACTTTGTTAAAGGGTTGATCAAAGATAATTTTATCTTTTTTATATTTTGGAAGCAAAGTATAAAGACTATCATACCATAAGAAGCAAAAAAATTCAAACTTTACAATCCGGGATATTTTTGTATTTTCAAATTAAATTTCTAGTAATTAAAATTGAATTTCTAGTAATTAACAAGTTGTCCAGGGAAAGATTTGATCGTTTTATAAATATAAAATATTATTTTAAAAAAAAAATAGTTGGCATGTGCAGACGCATGCACCAATAAAAGAGTGATGTGTGAGTTGTTGTCTCATGTCCAAATGATGACCTCCATGACAGTGTTTGAAGCGTTTTGCCATAATCTTCGTGGTAGTGTAGCACATGTACACAATGATGCGGTGGTTGAACTCCCATAAACTTTTTTCTTCTCTCTTTTCTCCTTGTATCTTTAAAGGTGTCATTTTATTTTTTATTTTTATCAAATTTGATCCTCATTCTATTGCTTGTTATTTGTTTTATTTGTTTTATCTTTTTTTATTGATTGTTTTCTTCAATCTCGTCTCTTATTATTTAGTTTTATTTAATTTTTATATCAAATTTGATCCTCATTCTTTTAATTGTTGTTTGTTTTTATCTTTTTCCTGATCGAATTTTATTTTCAATTCCATCTCTCAGCATTTGATTTCAAATTATTTTTATATTAAATTTAGTTCTCATTCTTTTTATTGCTATTTCTTTTGTTTTGGAGCCTTTTTTATTGAATTTTTTTTATATCAATTTTATCCCATAATATTTTATTGATTTAGAATTTTGCTTCATTATGTTTTAGGGTTTGCCTTTCATGGGGGTTAGTCCTAGGTTCAGACCAAGGTCACAAGTTTTGAATATTAATATGGTTTGACTTTGATCTTTTCTAAAGTTGACTTTTTTCCTTCAACATTTGATTTATTATAAATTAGTTTTTATATTTTTTTTTCACTTTCCTTTCTATGAGGTTATTTCAATCTTATGCCTATTGTGGCGGGGCTAATAGGTTAACTTGGATTGACTTTGATATTTGTCTTTCATTGTTTTTCAATTTTGCCCTTGAAAATTGGGTTGTTTGATAATTAAACTTCATAGTTTTACTCAATTTACTTTCGATAGGGTTACCTTTGTATCACAATCAAATTGCATATTTAACATGCTAACCAAAATGAACTTGAGTCGGTTTTTTTAATCTGTTTACGTTGTTAATTTTTTTGGTTATTTTATTTATTGTCGTTGAATTTTTTTATTTATTTTATTTAAATTAGTTAAGCTCATTAAACTCAATCGAGTCCATGATCAAGTCTCATATATTTTTTGCTTTTTTTTATAAACATTTGTGTTGCCTTGACATCATTTTTTTATGTTAAAAAAAATCTAGGCCGACCTGTGGCCTAGCATGGAACCCCTGTCTAGTAGTACCTAAAAGAACTAAACATGTTTCTAATCGTATCACCATTAATGGTTTACCAGGTTGTGAACCCGTTACCAAGAAATACAATTTCTTTTTTTCTCCTTTTGTTTTTAAATGCGAGGCAATTATAACGAGAGTTAAATGATGCGAGGAAATCACTGTAGATCAAGAGATCTTTTACTGTGGATTGTAATAATAGTTGTACTTTTAATTTCTCATCTTTTGACGAGATGTTTCTTTGGCTTTCTTTTTCTTTCCTGACGAATAGGTGGCGCCTGCGCAATTAAAGAGGCACGTGTGACGCTTCCCGGTGACCAAATCTGGCCATTCACTATCTCACTGGATGCGCAACCATGCCCTCTTCCACAGTTCTTAGATGTCTCTTTCCTAATGAGGAACCTCCATATCCTTTCCTCATCCTTTCTTACACAAGCACAACATGTTCTACAACCACCTCTTTTAACTATGGTTATTCAACAATACAGACAACTAACTACCTGTAATTATTGAGTTTTGATACACATCCTCTACGATCTCCAACCATGATGATTGGTAGCACATAGCAAAAATTATCAGGAATCGTTGGGCTCTAATACCACCTGACACATACACGAGCAAAGGATAATGAAGTTAGTTACAAGTGAAAACCATCAAAGACCAAGAAAACCATGATTATAAAGAGACTCTCAAAATATTTAATTTTATTCATTCATGTCTAACTTGTAAAAAAGCTATTACAACACTTTATATATATAAAAAGAAGCTAAAAAATTCTAGCAATATTGAATAAGAAAAATAAAATAGAAAAACTATTTCCTTCAAATAATAATAAAAAAACTAGAAAAATATAATGACACATAATAGAAAAATAAAAAAAATTAACTAAGAAAAATATATTTTTTTTCAAATAAAAACTCTTGCATCACTAATGTAATTAAATGAATTTGGCATATAATTTTTTATTGTCCTAGTCCAACTATCATAAGAATCTTTTAATTCATTATAATTGAATCCAAATATAAATTTATCTCGATTATAATCGATAATATAACTCAAGTCAACTCTAACCAGTTAAACCCGTGACCTAGTTCATGAGACTTGGATAACTTCATAAAAATAAAATAATTATGAAGCTCTATTTTCAATAGATCAAAGTTGAAGGTTGAAATAAAAAAATTAAATTAAATTCATGAGACTAAGATAACTTCATAGAAATCAAATAAAAAAAATACAAAACTCAATTTTTAAACAACCTAATATTGAAGGATGAATTTGAAAAAATAACAAATAAAGAAATATTGAGTTGTTGGAGGATGAAATTGAAATAAAAATATTCAATTAAAAAATAAACAAAGTTAACACGAGTCAATTTGCTAAACTTGTGATTCAAGTTATTAGATGGAGATATCCGTATAGAAAGCAAATAAAAAAATATATTAAATAATATTTTTTAAAAATATTTTTTCAATAGTTTTGATGTCAAAATTTTAAAAAAAATTTCAAAAAAATATTTTAATATATTTTCAATTGAAAAATATTATTGAAAAACATCATACACCGTATCACTAAATACACATGTAGGCTGAAATTAGCTTCAAATTAAGCTAATTTATGAAAGGAGAACAAATTATAACCTCTAATAAAACCTCAAATTACCAAGAGCTGAAAAGTGAGCACTTTAAGCCTAAATGACAAACGCGTTATAGAATGGAACGAAGACCATTAACAAAAACACTAAAACAATGGTCTTTTTGAACTATGAAATCAGTATAGAAATGTGGCATGTTTTGTAAAATTTCTCACTTTTTTGGCTGCTTTCATGTGGTATTTTTACTATTTTCTTTGCTTCTTTTTTTTGTCTTAAAATTTTGATTTTTCAATCTCATCTTCCCATGTCGTTTTAACTTTTTTTTGTTTCATAAAAAATGGTCGCTAAAATCACTCCTTCCACCACGCGTCATCATGAAAAAAAAACCTCGTTCACAAGTAAGGGCACAATTGAAGCTCAAAAGAGGTTGCATGCACCTCTACAGTAAGGCCACCTTCCTCACATGCCGGTGCATGTGGTACATATATCAAATATATTTTTCATTTTCATTCAATTTAATCCTTGATTTTTTAATTTTTCTTCAATTTAGACCTTAATTCTCTAACCCTTATATTTTTTCACTCTTATTCAATTTTTCCCATAATTCTCCAATAACTCTTCAATTTTATATTGAATTTTATCTCAACTTTACCCTATAAAAACCCAATTGGAGAGAAACCACAATACAAGAAAAAAAAAAGAAACAAAATAACTCAACCATTCCTCAAGCATAGCTCAATTGAACACAACAAAAAGGCGAAAATATACTCACACAACAAAAAACATATTGTCATGCTCATGTTTAGCTATCCAATCTATTAGTTTCAAAATACTATCATTTATCATTAATTGTAGATAAAAAAAAAAAAAAAAAACAGACACCCAAACACTTTGAAACCTGCAAAGAGTTGGATGGAGGGTTTCAAGTTCGTCCAATAGGTTTAATGATAATATCAAAGAGTTCTGCATGACTTTAGACTTTTTTTTTGCTTTGAAAAAATTTGGTCATAGCTGCGGGAAGTAACTTAGTTCCTACCTAAATCAAGACTTGAGTCTCCATGATAGCAACACAAAGTTTGCTTATGTTTCATTCCCTAACAAAGTGGAGGAAAAGAGTGGTGGGCATGCATTAAACAGTTTTCTTCCTCTTTCAGCAAATGCAATTTCACAAAGATGATTAAACACCAGGTGAGGACATGCTCCATCCTAAATTGGAACAGATGACTGTCTGAAACTTTCAGGCAACCTGCATTTAGGCCCCCACTCACAATTCAGAAGCATTTGAACATTTATCACAATGTACAGCACAAATACAGATGAGGCTAAGGCCTTTGCTTTGCAACTTTGTGTTTCGTCATAATTCAAATTGACCTTGACAGCCTCCATCACCCGGACTTCTTTAATGGTCTGCATTCTGCAATATATACAAGCGAGACTCAATAACATAAAAGATGTCCCATCCACCCACCCATACACAAGTGTTCCATGTACCATAGCTACCAAAAAGATGAGAGCAGCTTACCAGAATTGCAGAAAGCATCACTTTGGATAGAGAATGTCATAGTGACCCGGACGATAAAGCAAGGTAATGAAGGGATTGATGCTCTCAGAACTAGCACTAGTGGCACTTGGGAGATTGCCTGGAGCAGGAACGAAATCATGATGATTTACACTGACAACACCTGCATCACAAGAGCTGCGGTCGAGGTATACAACACGAATTGGCACACCCAATGCATCTGACAGTGCAGTAATGTGCATGTGGTCACTTTCTTCGCCCATAGGTTCCACTGATGACTTGCAAAACTAAGGCAAAACAGATATATCAATTGGGAACTCCAAGATTTTATGCATTCATTATCTAACTTTCTGAAATACATGAAACTGGATTTCTACCATGATGAATTTGACACCGAGAAAAGGTATCAAGTTACAGATTAAACAAATTATTAATGGTGTTTGGTTTGGAATGTAAAACTTTGAAAGACAAAATAAGGAGAATTGTGGACTCGATGTAAAATGACACTGGTTTAAGTTATGCTAGTGAAAGCTACCAATTCATCCTTGTTTTTCATTAAACGCACAGAACTAACAATGCATGGAAAATGTTTGAAAGTAACACCAGAAACTATAATCCATTGAACAAACCTGCTCTACTGTTGTGTTCGTCAATCCAAATATAAAGGGTTCAAAAAACTGAGAACGTTTTCTTATTTCTCCAGTGGTCACAAATCTGAAAAACATGACAACTAACCAACCAAATTTGTCAGGAGAAGGTCGCAAACATCAATTCATACCATCAAGACACTCACCATAGTCTGATACAGACTGATCACGACTCCTATTTAGAAGTTCTTCGTGACTGCAAATGAAAATAAAATTTGTATTTAGAGCTCAAAAAGGTCAATTGACTAGGATTAACAAGCACAACCTAATATTTTGGCCTCATAAGCACTACATCAGTTCATGGTTGTAAATAAAAATGCAGGAGCTGATGAGTAATTTAGAGAGCTTAAAATTCCAATGAAGTTGTTATTTTTAAGCAGTTAACAGACATGACACAGCAGGGGGGGAAAGGGCACCTTATTGAATTTTCATTTCCTTGAAGAACATCATCCAGCTGCTCAAGAAATAACTGCATATTTTTCACAATGAAATCTGAGTTACAGATTATATGCAAGAAAGCCTTGAAGGCAGGTACGGTTTGGTAGAAGCTTCTATGAAGAAAGCTTGTCACGACTTAAAAACTCATTGCTTAAAAGCTCTAAAGAAAAATCAATCTTCTCATCTCAAGAATAGAGCAGGAAATGAAACAAGATAGAAAATATTTTGGTGGCATCAGCATCTCAATATAACATTAAGAGCATGCATTAACTTAACTAAATTCATCCATGCCTCACGCATAAAAATAATATATATACTCGTCCTTCTTTGTTTTCCATAATGTTTATGTGAACGAGCTATTTAAGTGGTTCTTAAAATCACAATCCATATTTCCAAAGAAGTCCACCTCATGTCTGAAGGGGCCAACAATGAAATTATAACTCCAATTCATCAAATCAACAGAACTTACAAACATGGAGTTCAAATTTCCAAATCATATTCTAAAACTGAGTTTCCTTTAAATTTGTTTGGACATTTGCACATGTATTGACTCCAGTTCACTCCACGGACTAATTCTTAAACAAAGTCTTTGTTGCATAACCGGCACACAAAAAAAGAAGATTGAAAGAGTTCAAAAATGTTTTAAAAAATGAATAAACGTACATCTTGCATAGAGTAACAGAATGCACATGATAGATTTACCGCAAAAAAATCCTCAAACGTGAAGTCCACATAACCCAAACTCTGCAGTGTTTTCCTACATTCTTCAACATTGAGTTTGATACGATCAACTTCCGCCCTATCTTGTGTCTCCAAAATATGCTCCTATCTCAAGAAAACCACAGCTTATTTAAAAGGGTATATTACGCATACTGTGCTCCCTCCTCCTCCAACAAAAAGCACAAGGATAGAAACCAAATAAATAGTTACAAAGACATTACTAGGTACGAAAACATAAAGCTTCGAAAGAAGCAATTCCCATCTCCACGTGTTCGCCTAATTGCAACATACTTGTCACCAAGAACCTACACGAGCAGCAATAACAATCAACTAGTACATTAACTCAAGACAGCCATAAAGAAAACAAGAAAACGTGATGACGATAACAACCTTTATTTTCTCAAGCAAGATAGGACTAGCAGATTGGTACTCGGCTGCTAATGTAGACAAAGGCTCCTGTTGTAAAAAATCCAATCGCCCAAGATATATCCTTTCAATTAAAATGCAAATAAAAACTCAAACAGAATTAAAGAATTTCAAACAAGAGAGAAATTGCCTTGTCGCCAAGTAATGGGATACTTGATTGCTTTTGCATGATATCATCATCTACTCCTCCACAACAATTTGCCAAATCTTCGATTTTACATGTCAGCTGCTCTTCATTCTGCATCTTCTCCTTCTGTTTCTTTCTTGACTTTTGGAAGATGAAAGTGCGGTTGACAGTGTTGAGATCAGTATACCTGAAAATCAAGATTCTGTTCACTAGGGGGCGAGACCTTGAAACCCTGACTAAATTAATTCTTTCTGCTAAAAAAATCGAATTCCCAAGTGATTAAATTCCCATTTTTATTTTTGTTTTGTTTTCCTAAAGAAACCGATTTCTCTCCTGATATTATTAGTTACCTACCTGATTTTTATTTCATGACGAGGCAAATACGTTTTTTTTTTAATTTCTCATTTATTACCAGCATGCTATAGGTATAAATTGTAATTTTTAGTTGGTTTTTAAGGTGTTTTATTTTAAAAAAAATATTTTTATAATATTTTTTATTTTTTAAATTTATTTTTAATATTAACAAATAATTAAAAAATAAAAAATATATTTTTTTACAAAAACATCTTACAACCTCAAAACAAACAAGGCTTATATTTGCGTTGGGCTACCCCTGCCTGTGCAAATTATCCCAATAGTATTGTTATCGACCCTGGCCTGCGGGTGACCTTAGTTATTCACATATCCGGCTATTGGTTTTGTTTTTTTTTTAAAAAAAAACATTTAAGACTATAATGTTTTAATTTTTTTATTTTAAATAAAATATTCAATAAAGATTATCTTTATCAACGATGGTTAACCATATAAGGAAAAACACCTTTGTGCTGCAATTAACATCACCTTTAAATTATGAATTTTTATTTTTATTTGCATTTTAATAATTTATTATTTATTATTATATATATAATATGAAAGTAATAATACTAATAATAAATTATTCATGGAAATGCAATTCAAATTTCTTTTTTATTCTTAAAATTTGTAAATATATTTTTAACATTATTTTATTACATTTATGAATTTTTTTTTTACTTTCAATCATACATGAAATATGAACATACTATTTTAATATTTATTTTTAAGTTGCTTTAAAAATTATAAATTTTTTATTTATTTTAAGAAAAATAAGTTAAACACGTTCACTTCACTAAGATAAATATAAGATACTTTAATAGAAAAATTTTTCTGGATGAAAAACAATAATCGAAATGATTAAATTAATGAGTTTAATAACAATTGTTCCTTAAACTTGAACACCTTTTTTAGGTTTTCCAAAGACTTGATCCTTCGGAATAGCCTAAATATGTAAACTAGTATATATTAATAGTTATTTATAGAGTCACATACAACTAATCAAAGCTAACTGAAAAAGAAAATTATTATTCCCCTAGTTGAAGGATTGTTTATTGGAACAATATTTTTTTTAATTTATTTTTTAAAAAATTATCTCTTAATACTAGATTTATTAGATATTGGGCTCTATAATTTATTTTTACATTTTTTTTTACAAGATTATCGTAGTCTCGTGACTCATATTGCAAGTTTTGTAGATTAACCCTATATACTTGAGGTTTTTTTTGCTCTTTTTGTAATTATTTTTTTTAATTTTATCATTCATCATTGGAGTAGATTGAGAATTAAGTTTCATAATTTATTTTAGTTTGTTTTCTATAAAGTTATTCCAATTTCATGAATTAATCAAAAGGTTTGGTGGGTTAGTCTGAGTTGTATTTGATCTTTTTTTAATTGATTTATTTTTCAATTTCATCATTAAAATTGATTGAGTTTCATATTTTTTTTCTTGTTTTCCACTGGATTATCCAAGTCTCGTGATTTAGGTTTAACAGGTTCACCCGAGCTGATTCGAGTTTTTTTTAATTGATTTTCTTTTCAATTTTATTTTTCAATACTGAGTCAATTGAGAATTGGACTTCAATATATTTTTTTCATTTGTTTTCTATTAGATTATCATGGTTTCATGATTTAAGTCACAGATTTTACATGTTAACTTGTGTTGACTAGGGGTCAATCCAATATATTTGACATAGGGGTGAGCCAAAAAACTAAAAAACTGATTAAACCGAGAAAACCAAAAAAAATAACCAAAAGAACCAAATCGTGAAAATAAACCGAGTAAACCGATTAAAATTTTTTAAAAACCAACCGGTTCGGTTCGGTTTTGATTTTATAAGCCTGAAACTGAAAAAACTGAATCAAACCGAACCCAAATAAAAAAAAACCTGAAAAAAACCTAGCCAAACCGGTTTTTGTCCTAAAAACCGAACCAAACCAAACCGAAATCGATTTGAACTGGTTTCAATTTTTTTAAAAAAAATTCAGTTTGATTACTTTTTTTTTATAAAAACCAAATCAAAAATGATTACTTGACATCTCAATATTTTTTTAAAAAAATATCATCTTGAAAATTTTTTCAGCTGAACTATTTTTTTCTTGTTGTTCAGGCGCCCTTTGAACTTGTTAAGTTAATCAAGTTACTTTGGGTTGATCCCTATATGTTTTTATTGTTTTGCTTTTTTGAAACAGGCTAATAATGTTTAAATATTTTTAAAAAAATTGATCCTACTCATAGTAATGTGAGTAAATATCTAGTTTCTCTCTTTTTTTTTTGGTAAATAATTTTTTTTTATTTTTCCTAACTTTTTAATATATTTTTCATTAAATTGTAATTAATTAGCAATATACTTAAAAGTTAAAACTACGTGGTAAGTACAGAATTAGAAATAGAGTCACTGTGGTGGCATAAGGGAAAAGAGAAAAACTTATAAATTTTTTATTACGAAAGGAATTTGAAGAGATCTTGGAATATTTTGAATTTTTAATGCGTGAAAGTGAAAATGCTATTTTTTAAATAAAGTTAACTGATCTCTTCGGAGTAAGAGTATCTTTATTTTTTTTTGTTAGAATAAATATTTTTGAAATTTTTTGAAATTTTTTTTTTATAAATTTAAATCATCTTGATATATGTTAATATTAAAAATAAAAAATAATATTATTTTAATATATTCTTTAATAAAAATACTTTTAAAATAACAACTACTATATAATTTCAAACAATATATACACACACATGCTTTCACAGCCAACAAAGCCCCACCGTGTATTTGGTTACGTGGTTGGTTATGCGTTTGAAACAACCACAACAACTTAACCATTTAGTAATGCTTCAACAATAAATTTATACTAGTAGGGCCTTCTATTAATTGTGGTGTGACCACAGGTTTGCAAGAAGCAACAATTTGCTTCTCTTGAGCTGGAAAATGCATGAACAGTGGAGCATGCATACTCCACCGTTCATGGGTTTTTGTTCCGGCCGGACCGGTCCAGTTCAACACTAAAAATACACTGAACTGGATCTGATCTAACAAAATAAAAAAATATTTTTTATTTTTAATTGTGTTTTATTCGAAAAACTAGTGTTAAATATTATTCAATGACATTACATAAATTAGACGAAGATCACTTGATGATGTAATATTTGTAGAATTTGATCGCAATCTCAATTTTATTCCTGATTATATTTTACCAATGTTGTTGTGCTCTTAAAAAATTTAATGGAACAATAAAAAATATTTTATATAAAGTATTATTTATTTCATGATATAATAGTAATAGTTAAATCTACAATATTTAAATTAAAAACCATCAATATTAATATATATTTTTAAAAATTATTTTATAACCTCAATTTCAAAAGCATTTTTAACCAAACACATTAAACGATTTTTTCTTCAATCTCAATTTCAACCACAGTTTTAATCATACATCTATTTTTTCAAACCAATCTCAACTAAAAATATTTTTTATAAAATAATTTTTTTCAAACTATAATCATAACAGCTACTGCAATACCAAACAAATACTATTCTAAAAAAATTTCTCAGCAACTTGAATGATTTAGGGAAGAGCAAAAGAAGAGTATTAAAAAAATAGATTTTTACGGGTTTCCAGTCCCTGCCTATTAAATTAGAATGATTACTACTAATAAACTAAAACAAATAAATTTTCACCATATAAAATACTCAATATCAAGCATATTCTTCAACACTAGTCTAATTTTTCATATCACTGTTTATAGTTTTTTTTTCTTTTTTTAGTTTTTTCTTTTTTTTCTATTTAGTTATCAAATCTTATTTCTTTTTAATTTTATTATTATAAGTTATATTAACATGGTTTTATATGCTAAGACTTTTTTTTTCTTTGTATGTCTTTGTACATGTGTAAAAAAATATTTAGACATCAATTTATAAAATAAAAATTTTAATTATTATTAAAAAAATATTATTGTTATTCATTTTCACTATCCAAAAGGAGAGAAAAACTTCAATTTGGTCCCAAAAAAATTAATTTATGCATATTTGGTCATGTTATTTTAAATTTTAAAGTTTAGATCTCAAATATAATTATTGTCATAATTCAGTCATGGTATGTCAAGAGACAAGAGAAAAAAAATCAACTTTAAGGGATGTAGTTCAATTGGTCAGGTCCTTCTAGGATGACTTCTTATAGATCATCAGTTCGAGTCTCACAAATTTTAGGGTCACTGGAAGCTTATGTGGTCGATAATTTCAGGACCCGTGAGATTAGTCGAGATACCCGCAAGCTGACCCGGAGAACCACGTTAATAAAAAAACAGAGATAAAAGAAAATCTCACTAAAAAAGAGAGAGAGAGAGAAAAGGTTGGACTAGCTATATTTCATCATAAAAAAAATTAATTTTGATATTAATAGACTTGTCTTTTATCTATGGATTCAATGAATGTGGTTTTTTTAAAAAAAATATATTGAAAAAAATATATCAGAATCGTGAATTTCTTGTTGACTTGTTTGATTTTTGATTTTATAACTAATTAAAAGGTATTTTAGAATTGTAAAGTTGAAATCTGGAGTTTTGGGATATAAAAACAACATATATTTCGAAAAAACCCAAACGGCCATTCTCCCTCCCCTTTCTCTCTCTTTTTTTTTATTTGTGCAAATCACACACCTTTAAGATTTCTTCTTAATCATCCGTTAAAAATTTGAACCCATTTTAAAATAAAATCCACTCTTAAATCATCCTCCAGGTCACATTGATCCAAATCCCACTTCAACTCTCTACTCTATCATGATTCGGGGCTGCATCTTTACAATCATGATTAAACAATTGAAATCCATGTTAAAAATTGTGATTTCTGGGAGAGACAGAGCGAGACAAGAGAGAGATGTGATCTGTTGTTTCGATGAGAAATTTCATCTCTTCATTATTATTGAAATATTTGTTTGTTTTACATGTAACATAAAATATAATTTTTCAAAACACAAGGAAAAAATAAAAATATAATTATAGATACTTTTATATAATTGATTTTTTTTTATTGATTTCATGCTTTAATTTAATTAGTTAAAGATTGATTTTTATGGTTTTTCAATGTAAGGTGCTTCTAATAAAATAAATTACAAATTTAAAAAATCAACGCAAGTTGATATATTTTTACTTATTTTCTATTTTAATTTCATTGTTCGATATTAGTTTTTTTAAAGAATGAGATTTTTTATTTATTTATTTATTTATTATGAGATTATTGTGATTTTATAATTATAAATGTGAGTTTAATAATTTAAAATAGACCGACTCACTAACGGCAGTTAACACAAGTTATTTTTTATCAAATTTTATTTTTTTATTTAATTTACTGAAAATTACACTATATTCTTTTTCTTTCCTAAGTTATCGTGTAAATGATTCCTACCACCGCACCTGCGTGTTTCCAAGAGAAAACTTTCATTCTTTATATAAATTATAATCCACACGCTAGAACAAAGTCAGATTCAAGTCCCATTTGTTTTTGTATTTAAAAAAAAATTTAAATTTTTTTTATTTTAAATTAATATTTATTTATATTTTTAGATCATTTTGATGCGCTGATATTAAAAATAATTTTTTAAAAATATAAAAAATATTATTTTAATATATTTTTTTTAATAAAAATCATTTAAAAAAACAACCACAACCATATTTTCAAGTAAAAAAAAACCTTACAAATTACCATCAGGTGCGTGTTTTTCCTCTTCTCAACTCATCTATGTTCTGCTTTCATTTTCAATTTTTTTTTTCTTGTTTGTCAGTTTCGAATTTATTTTTTATATTCATCGAGGGTTTTTTTTTCTCAAGATTAACGGACACAGTTTGTCTAATATTGGCTTGATTAAATTTGTAATACCAAGAAATTATTAATCAATTGCTAGTTTCTGCGTGTTTTGACTCCATTCTGATATAAAATGTATAAGTTCTCAATTTTATCCTTCCATTTTGTTACAGTCATTGTTTATATAAACATGGAATAAAATTAACTGTAATTAAACCAAAATTATTTATCTTAATTGTTTGTCTAATAAATTAGTTTCTTCAGTCGTGGGACTATTATAATTTTTTTTTTAAGATCCACTGGATTATCAATCCTGCTGTACTAGACACAAACAATTAATTACCTCTTTGTTTCTTTACAGCATGAATACAATGCAAAATTCTGTCATTTTTTTTAAGTCTTTACAATTTCCTTGCCATCCTAAACATAAACATACAACAACAATAACAACATCAAGCATATTTAACTAAAAAATTGCTTGTATTAAACTCATAACTATAAAAAATAAAACATCTCCAAAAATGTAAATATAATACAATATAAAGTACCAACAAATATCTTATACAATTTTTATTACATTACATAATAAAACATCACATCTAAATCAATTCAACACCTTTTAATCAGAATCCTCCTTTTTATTTTCTTCATTGTCATGTCTAACATTATTTTTATTGAAATCAAGGTCGATCTCAACATTTTCATCTATATATTTATGTTCATTGATACTTAATATTATATTTAACTCATTAACATTAACATCAACTCAACATCAACCTTAATATAAGTATTTATGATGATATAAAAATTTAGATTTTTTAACTCGATAAAATAAACAAATTGATATATATTATCTCTATTAATTATTTCACCATTATTATCTTTAACAACTTGAACATCACATATAAATTTGATTTTCACAGAGGATAATCATGTGTTAGGAAGGCAGCAGAACTTGCTACAAAGCATTTTATAGATCCTCCAATGTTGTTGGATTAATACTTGCTGGTTCTGTTTACTTTAAGACAGAGCCGAGCCAATCTGACTTGTTTGATCTTCGCCTACAGGCTAAAGTAATAAAAGCTATAGATGTTTCATGCGGTGGGGAAAACGGCTTCAATCAAGCCATTGAGTTTTCCCTGGAGATTCTATCCGATGTTAAATCCGTACAGGAGAAGTATTTGATTGGTAAGTTCTTGGAAGAAGCCAGTCAGGATAATGGAAAGTTAGTGTATGGCTTGGATGATACCATGAAGGTTCTGGAGATGGGTGCTATCCAGACACTGATTATCTGGGAAGATTTGGATATAAATCGGTATGTGCTGAAAAACATCAAGACAGACGAGATTATAATAAAGCATTTAAACAAGGAGCAACAGGGCGACCAGAGCAACCTTCCGAATTCAACCGCCTCATCTGACTTGGAGGTTGAAGATGAAAAGTCCCTTCTGGAATGGTTTGCTGATGAGTACCAGCAATTCGGCTGCTTGCTTGAGATTTTCACAGATAATTCAGAGGAAGGATCAGATTCTTGTAGAGGATTTGGTGGCATTGGAGGAATCGTTCGCTATCAGGTGTGTTGCTACCCAATTTTTGACCCATGTTTTAATAAATTTTCAGAAAAAATCCAAAAATAGTGAAAAGCATTGAAAATCCAAAAAAATACGTTTTTAATACATTTGCATCGTTTTTATTATTTTTAGCATCATCTCAAAAGAATTTAAATTTTCCAAGATATTTGGAACGCGTTCAACTTTTCACGCGTCATTTTTTAAAATCATTGATTTTCCGCATTGAGTCGATGTTGATATTTGCTCGCTTTCAAAAATACAAAAAAATAAGAAAAATCAAAATTTAAAAAAAAAAGAGGAAAAGAGAAGGAAAGGAAAGTTGAGGGACTAGTTTGAAAACCTAGCAAAACTTTTCCTATAAATACTAAGCTACACTGATTTGTTTTAAGGGGGGGCAATTTTGACAACATCAAAACAAATACAAAAAAAACCTAAACCTAAACACCTTTTTTATTTCAAGGAGAGCAGCCGCCCCCCTCCCCTAGATTTTCTTCTCTGCTCCCTCAACTGCAGAGCCTGCCCCCAGCTCTGATTTTTTTTCTTCTCTCTCGGCTGGTTCCACCAGCTGCTCCCTCCTCCCGTTCGTTGGTCCTCCTCCTCCCAGCCGAAAACAAACAAAACAGCCCTTTTATTTTTTTCTCTTCTCCCACAGCAGCCTCTCTCCGTCACCCTCTATTCTGCAGACAAGAGGGACATCGGCCAGCCCCCCATCTTTTGATTTTTCTCTTCTCCCTCAACTGCACAGCAGGGCCCTCCCTTTGAATTTTTTTTTCTTCTCCTGCAACTGGACAGCCAGCCCCCTCCCGCTGACCACATTTTTCTTCTTCTCCCCTGCACCTGAAGGAGAGGAGTGATTTTCCATTTTCTCCTTCTTAGCCGGCTCCCTCTTTTCCTTTGCTTTCCCCCTTCCATAGATCCTCCCTCTCAGCTGCTCCCTCTGCTCATCGCAGCTCCTGAACCTGCCTCCATCAACCCATCTCCTTCCCACAGCAGCTGACCACCACAGACCGAGCCAGGTCTCCTTTCCGTTTTCTTCCTCAAGCCGAACTCAGCGGCAGCCCCGCCGTCTTCTCTCAGTCCCACGGCGACAACAGCAACACCTCTGCGCCCCCGTCAGCTCCAGTGTTGCCAAAGCCATCGACAATAGCCTCCAGCGGTAGCAACCATCAGACAGCCTCCACACCAGCAGCAGCGCCGTCCTGCTTCCCTCTCTCGGCCGATCCAGCCGTTCCTCAGCTCCTCCATCAGATCAGCCATCGGCAGGAGCAGTCACTAGAAGGAGTGGAGCCGATTGCAGATCCAAATATGAAGAGAACTGACCAGAGGAAACAGATCTAAAAAACAAAACCAAATAAAATCGGTTTGTGTTGCGTTTTGTGTTTTTGCAGGTAACGGTGACTCCACCGCCGGCGTGGGGAAGACGGAGGGAAAGAGGACATTGCAGACCCCCTCTTTGTTTGAGCTTCCAGCGGCGGCGCGTGAATCCACGCGCCGCCAGTGGCGGTGGCGCGTGGGAAGACGCGCCGCCACTGTCCCGGCGGTTTCAGAAGGCTTCCTGACACTGTTCTGGGATGTTTTGGGTTATTCTGTAATTTTTAAAGTGTTTGATGTAATTTTTGTTTAGTTATTTTTTTGAATTTGTATAATTTGTATTGTGGATGAAAAGAAAAGAAAAGAAAGAAAGAGAAAATAATAATAGAAAAAAAAGATGTGTGTGTATTTGTGTTTTTTTTATGTATGTTATTGAATCAAAGAAAAAATGAATTTAATATTTTAATTTACATGCACAAATATCTAAAGGACAGATAAAAATCATGTTGTATTTCTCATAAAAATGTAGAACATGTATCTACATATATTTTGGGAACCAATAACTGATTTATCAAAGCCTTAGAATTGGCTAAAATTTTATTTTTAAAAACACATCAAGTCCACGAAGCAGCTTACCTCAGGTAGGGTGCGTTAGGGGTGCTAATACCTTCCCTAGCCACAACCAGTCCCTTTCCTGTGAATCTTTGACAAGACCAGTACATCAGGTTTCCTAGTAGCCCTCAATAAATTACTAGGTGGCGACTCCGATGAACCAATCAAATTCAAGCAAACGCAATGACAAATGAAAAATCGCCAGCCGACGCCGCGCGGATTTTTTGACGTGCGACAGAATGGCGACTCCACTGGGGACGGTATTGTTTTCGACATTATTGGACTAAGCTTTGTGTATTTGATGTGTTTATGTTTTTGCATTTTTGTCTTGTTTTATTCATGCATTTTATAGAATTGTTTCATGCATCACATATTTTGATTTTTTTTAAAGCACACACATGCTCCAGGTTAGGAGGGGGACTAGCAGCTTACCTTACGACTTTTAGTCAAGGTTTAAGTTTGTGTAAACCCCAACTCTTCGTTGAGTGCTTAGACTGGTAATAGTTGGACACGTGCCATCTCATTGCCTACAAGCCCCCATATTGCCTTCAAGAGGGTGATAACTGGGACAACAAGAGACCCTTTTTAGAGACCAAGTAGTAAACCTACATTTTGTCTCACTTAAAAAGATTAGAACCTGCCTTTAGGATGTGTGCTCCGTATACATTGTTTTGCATCAGGGCAAACCCTTCTTGAAGCATCTTGAACTCAAGACTTTTGGGTGACCCAATGGCCGTCACTCAGAAAATTTTCATTGTAGAGTTTGGGCAAGAATCAAGATTCTTGTTTCATCATACAGGAGTTACGACCATATGTCACCCCTCGAAGGGCGAGTTCATCATATAGTTTACATGTTCATACATTTATCATGCATGTACCGGGAGGAAAAATAGGTTCCCCCATCCGAGCTTTGCTACACCTAATTGAACAAAGATGCTGGGAAATGAAGAAAGGGGCCAGAGAGAGGCACATAGTCAAAAGAAAGTTGAGAGCATCAAAGGTGAAGTAGCTAGGCTCAGATCTCCATGAACAAGTGTTGAGCATCAAATAGAAAGAGAATGTCTGCACGATCTTCTGTGGGAACACTGTTTGTCCACATCCGATGGAAGTTGCACCTCTTCTTTTCAGTCAGGAATAACCACAGCAATGCCTTCAGTCATCAACTAATGACAACTTTTATTCTTGGTCAGTTGCCCTGTTAATTGTTCATCACCTCCATATATGCTAAATGGTACCAAATAACTGCTAGCCTTCTGTGCATGGTGTGTTAGCCTTCTTTGACGTTACCCCAAGTATTAGCTCAATTCCAGTTCAGCGGCACAAGGTGTAAAAAAAAAAAAAACAAAAAAACAAAAAAAAAAACCATGATTCGACCCTGAACTTCTACATTGCAGAGCTCTCTCTGTAGAGATTCGTTTGTGGATCAGCCAGTGGGGAATGCAAGAGGGGGTGTAGTAGTTTCATATGCTTTGAAACTTTCTCTCACCAGTGGCACCAGCAAAACATTGTAGTAGGAAAAAGAGTTAGACCTGGTCTGAAAATGTTAGCAGTCATCAAACTTCAATGTGGCAAAGCTCTCTCTACAAAAATCCATTTATGGCTCTGCAAGTTGGGAATGCAAGAGGGGATTTATTAGTTGCATATGCTATAAAAATCTCTCATCAGTTTCAGCACAAAGACACTGTGGTAGGTTGAAGAGCCAAACCTGGTCTGAAAAAACATGAACAGACCTCAAACTTCTATGTTGCAGAGCTCTCTTTGTAGAGATTTGTTTGGAAGATCTGCTATTGGGGCATGCAAGAGGGGATGCAATACTTTCACACGCCACAAAAATTTGTCTCATCATTTTTAGCACCGAAACACTGGAGTAGGCCAAAAAGTCAGACCTAGTCTGAAAACATGAGCAGTCATCGAACTTTGACATGGCAGAGCTCTCTCTATAAAAACTCGTTTGTGGCTCTGCAAGTGGGGAATGCAAGAGGGGATGTGGTAGCTTCAGAAAATGTGAAAATTTACGCCACGAGTTTCAGTACCGAAGCACTGTAGTAGGCAGAAAAGGCCAGACCTGAGCTAGAAAACAGGGGCAAACATCAAACTTCAACATAGCAGAGCTCTCTCGACAAGAATCTGTTTGTGGATCTACAAGTGGAAAATTCAAGAAGGAATGCAGTAGTTTCTGATCATCTATAATGTTCTCTCATCAGTGTTAGCTTGAAAATGCAAAAGTAGGGAAAAGAGATAGACCTCGGCTGAAAAATAGAAAGAAGATTGAAACTTCAACAGAGCAGAGCTCCCTCTACAGGTGTTTGTTTGCTGCACTGTCAGTGAGGGATCGAAGAGGAGACAAAGGAGTTTCAGATTCATCAGTTTCTCCTCCAATAAAAACAATGCATCATTTCACACATTGGCAGTGACAATGCTGCGAGTCTCCGGGTGCTGCCAAGATTACCTAGCTATTGGAAGGTTTCCAACAATCCACAAATGACCACAACAACATGGGAAGATTGACATGATGTTGTGAAGATTGTCGAAAGAATTGAACGAGCCATGAAGAAGTGAAAGATAAGAAGATAACTCTGAAGGCAGAAAACCTTATTCATGTGGTTTAGCCAGGTCTCACTGTAGCATCAACTGCTCAAGTACTTTTGTCAGGATTGACTTCCCTTTGCCATTTGAGTTTATTTACCAGCACCTGTCAGGTTCCAGACTTTTTGCTTGACTCCAACAAATCCCATGCAGCCATCATTTTCTAGGTGGTATAATCCAGACAAGAAATGGGATGTCATGGTGGGGTCCTCGGCCATTTCAGTTGAACAAACCCAAGAGTTTCAAGAATCGAGCTCAGTTTGTGAAAGATGATGTCATCGATCATTTTGTCGCCAGAACATCCTCAGAATGATGAGTGATCAGAAATGCTTGGCCAAGCACAAATATTGCTAGAAAAGCTGATCCAAGAATGGTGTTGAATTGTCAATCATTTTTGTCATGAATTTTGCCATCTTGCATTTTGTTTTGGGGTCACATCTCATCCTTGAACGAAACATGTCTTTCCTTTATCTTCCTGTTGTTTTGAAATCAAGAGATGCTTATTTCAAAGGGTATTTTGACAAAATATGCTTGATCAAACTCCAACATGCAAAGTTTAATCCTGAACATTAAAAGTGTTTTGATTGCAGAAATGACTCGATGCTTGAAAATTACATGAGGTGACCAAACAATTTTGAACTCATACCTCCTGAAACTGAACCACACTTGTAGCTAAATTTTAGCAGTATGCATAATGACATGTAGTGGATTCAATAGTTATGGACTCGTGAATCATGATTCTTACAAGTCCAAATCATTACACTAGACGAGGTCAAAATTTATCGGTTCTAACCGACCTTGCTTGAAATGAGAAAAGGCCATCTTTGTTATCCCTTCACTTTCTAAAAAGATTATATCCCTTGCAGTCCCATTTTGAGCCTGGTAAAATATTTTCTTTCAAAAAGAAACCTTGACTAGGATCACACCCCACACTGGGGGCAAATGAGAGATATTTTGAAGACAGTGATAGAATCAATGATAAAAGAAAGGCTTAGAATAAAAGCCCAATGATTGAGAAAGGGAGAACAAGAAAAGCCATAGATTGAGGGTCATCCAAGAAAACTTTGAGGAATGTTATGTAAAAGCAAAAAAAGAGTGGAATGAAAGGAGAATGCATATCAATTCTAAGAAGGGCAAAATAGGTTTCAATTGAAGAAAGACACAACAAATGCCAAAAGTCAACACAAAAAAATCAAGTTTCATGTCTTTTGGTGTGTCTAGGATAAAGCCTTTAGTGTCTTCAAAGGGATTAGATTGATTATTCATCAAAGAAAAGTTGGATTTACATTATGACCTATGTTAAGAGAATTCTGATATTTGAGATTAACAAGGTTATATGTCACTTTCTCCACAACGACAACAAGAAAAAGAGTTGATGAATAGTTTGATGTTGATCCTAGGTCTTTGAAACCCTCAAACACTTTTTGAGCTTGTGAAATCCCTTTCTTTCATAGCCATGTACCATAACCTGCATTACGTGCTTTTAAAAGCCCTTTTTGATCAAGTAAGCAATTTGAACCGATAAATGGCGATCTCAAAACTTGAAGAGTCTTTTCCGTAAGGGTCGTGACTTCATGAATCAAGCTACGGATTATTATGCATGCTGATAAAATTGGTGCTGAAAAAGAAAACAATCTTTCTTGATGAATCCTCAAGTTTTGACTTGAGCCTTTTGTTTTCCTTGAAATTCACAAAAATGTCACCTCATCACATACCATCAAAAGATATAACCAAAGTCAGAGTCTAAAATGGATACAAAGAACCATGAAAAAAAAAAACCATTTTAGTCTTACAACGGGTCAATTTCTGTTTTCAAAATACAAGACAATCAAAAGACTATATTGAATAGTGTGTGTTGGGTCTTTGACCAAAAAGCTTGATTTTCAAAAGATCTTTTCAAAAAAACTAACATGTCTCTGATTTCATTTCAACAACTAGACTTTGAATAGACATGATCTTTGAAAGTATGAGAGTTGATTCCAGAATAGAAAGATTGTCGAACAAGAAGAATATCGATCGAGTTTGTAAAATCCTTGACAAGAATGACATCAACATTTCTCGACATTCCTTGAAAAGTTGACCACCTGGGGGCAATACAGTGGATCCTGAGTAGGAAAACAAACAGTATTCAGATCAGCTGGGGGCAAAGAAAGATGATTAAATGATGAATCAGTGTACCGAAGACAATGGTGTTCAAAGAAAGATAGTCAATGAACGAGCATATTCATATCATATTGGGGGAAATGTTGTTTAAAGATAGTCCATGATCTAGTGAACCCCGTCAACAATCGGGAAAGCAAAGATACACATGAAGGACATCTTTATATCGTCATGTTTTGAAACATGGCTATCGATGTGGGCATGCAGTTGTATTTGAATGAATATTGAAAAGATGTGCACTCCACCAAGACTGCGGTGGAACAATGCTGCACTTAAAGGACAATCTCATATTGTCATCTTTTGAAACATGGTTATCGACAGATGGTATTGCATAGTTGCATTGGAATGAATGTCAGAAAGATGCACACCACCAAGACTGACTGTGGGACCATCTATTCTGAAGCTCAAATGCGCACTTTGTCGTATGAATATAGGTGATAACATGAACATCATTGATGATGTCTAGACATTTCTTCCCACTATCTGATTTGACAAGCTGAAAGGAATCCATGAGAAAGAACATTGAGCATACAACGATGAGTCTTTCACTGCAAGCTATGAGATGCATGTCTGGATGATCGAATGATTTCCATGAAGACTGATGATAACATATACTTGAAGAGTATTGTTTCAACTGGGGGCAAGTTCATGACTGATTAACAATCTTGATGGGTGTTGGTATGATGCATACAACCAATCAAAAGATAATTTTCAGAAAGATCCAGGAGAGAAAATCCTTCATAATGAATCAAGCAACACCGCACTTGGGGGCAGAGTCAAGCTTGATAAACAACAAGAGCAGTAATCGTTGTGGACAACCCAGGAGGGGCACTGCACTTACCGCTAAGTGGATGGCTAGTGCATGAATGAGCCAAGGCATCAAGAGAACAAAGAAAGCTTTGGAATGCAAACAAAGGCACCCTGTGATGATGGAACATCGAAGAGGGGGGACCTATATTTCAAATCAGGTAAGGATGCATGCATGTCAGCTAACGTTAAAACATTGTACATACTTTTTTATTTTGTTGCAGGAAAAATCCTCAATGTAGTTTAGCAAGATTGGGGACCAAAGAAAAAAAGAAAAAAAAAGGAAGGAGAATCATTGAGTTGATAATAACAGAGAATCATGGTTGTGACCTTGGAACCAGAAGAAGAGGAGATAAACCTTACTGTTAGGAAAATCTCGAAGAAATGAAAAGATCAACTATGCAATCAGGAAGCACTGAGTTTTCGAAGTCCTGCGATCATGAATTATCAAGAAGCACCAAGTTTTTCGACCCTTCTTCTATCATCCCTTTAGGACTTCGCCAGGTAAGTCCCTTTTTTCACACTTATCACATCACATCTTTCATTTGGGTAGGTCACCCGTAACAATGAGACTATTTTTTTTTTAAAAAAAAAACATCATTTTTCTGGGTAGGTCACCCATCACAATGAGACCACCATCTTCCATTTGGGTAGGTCACCCATTATAACGCGACCACTTCACATTTTTTCTATCTTCCACCTGGGTAGGTCACCCATTATAACGAGACCACTTCATATTTTTTCTATCTTCCATCTGGGTAGGTCACCCATTATAACGAGACCACTTCATATTTTTTCTATCTTCCATCTGGGTAGGTCACCCATTATAATGAGACCGCACTTCACATTCTTTCCACCTGGGTAGGTCACCCATTACAATGAGACCACTTCATATTTTTTCTATCTTCCATCTGGGTAGGTCACCCATTATAATGAGACCACACTTCACATTCTTAGCATTTGGGTAGGTCACCCATCATAATGAGACCGCTTTCCATATTCTTTCCACCTGAGTAGGTCACCCATTACAATGAGACCACTTTTTACACATTTTTTTAGTTCCACTTTAATGAGGTCGCCAGATGGGATCTCATGTAGCTTTGGTTAAAGGGAATCGCCAGATGGGATTTCAGGTTGGCCGAGCTACCACACATTTTTTAGTTCCAGTTGAATGAGGTTGCCAGATGGAATCTCATGTAGCTTTGGTTAAAGGGAATCGCCAGATGGGATTTCAGGTTGACCGAGCTACCACACATTTTTCTAAGTTCCAGTTGAATGAGGTCGCCAGATGGGGTCTCATGTAGCTTTGGTTAAAGGGAATCGCCAGATGGGATTTCAGGTTGACTGAGCTACCGCACATTTTTTTAGTTCCACTTTAATGAGGTCGCCAGATGGGATCTCGTGTTTTGCTATTTGAAGGTTGCCAGATGGGACCTTGTATTTCGTTTGAATAAAAGGAATCGCCAGATGGGATTCCAAGTTAAAGGAGATCGCCAGAAGGGATCTCGTGTTTCGCTGTTTGGAGGTCGCCAGATGGGACCTCGTTTTTTCATGTTGGTTATAAAAGGAATCGCCAGATGGGATTCCAAGTTGATTAAAAGAGATCGCCAGAAGGGATCTCGTGTTTCACTGTTTGGAGGTCGCCAGATGGGACCTCGTTTTTTCATGTTGGTTATAAAAGGAATCGCCAGATGGGATTCCAAGTTGATTAAAAGAGATCGCCAGAAGGGATCTCGTGTTTCGCTATTCGGAGGTCGCCAGATGGGACCCCGTATTACATGTTGAATAAAAGGAATCGCCAGATGGGATTCCAAGTTGATTGAAAGAGATCGCCAGAAGGGATCTCGTGTTTCACTATTCGAAGGTCGCCAGATGGGACCCCGTATTACATGTTGAATAAAAGGAATCGCCAGATGGGATTCCAAGTTGATTAAAAGAGATCGCCAGAAAGGATCTCGTGTTTCGCTATTCGGAGGTCGCCAGATGGGACCCTATATTACATGTTGAATAAAAGGAATCGCCAGATGGGATTCCAAGTTGATTGAAGGAGATCGCCGGAAGGGATCTTGTGTTTCGCTATTTGGAGGTCGCCAGATGGGACCTCGTAAAAAGAAGAAAAGGAAAGGAGAAGGAAAAGAGAAAGAAAAAGAAAAAGAAAAAAAAAGAAGTAAGGTCTTTAGATGAGTGGATATTGAGCAAGTTAGGAAGACAAAAAGACAAGTTTTTCTTTACAAAGCTTACTATGCAAAACATTGAGGAGTTTTGCTTCATAAGCATTGTAAAGAGGGGGCATCTGTTGCTACCCAATTTTTGACCCATGTTTTAATAAATTTTCAGAAAAAATCCAAAAATAGTGAAAAGCATTGAAAATCCAAAAAAATACGTTTTTAATACATTTGCATCGTTTTTATTATTTTTAGCATCATCTCAAAAGAATTTAAATTTTCCAAGATATTTGGAACGCGTTCAACTTTTCACGCGTCATTTTTTAAAATCATTGATTTTCCGCATTGAGTCGATGTTGATATTTGCTCGCTTTCAAAAATACAAAAAAATAAGAAAAATCAAAATTTAAAAAAAAAAGAGGAAAAGAGAAGGAAAGGAAAGTTGAGGGACTAGTTTGAAAACCTAGCAAAACTTTTCCTATAAATACTAAGCTACACTGATTTGTTTTAAGGGGGGGCAATTTTGACAACATCAAAACAAATACAAAAAAAACCTAAACCTAAACACCTTTTTTATTTCAAGGAGAGCAGCCGCCCCCCTCCCCTAGATTTTCTTCTCTGCTCCCTCAACTGCAGAGCCTGCCCCCAGCTCTGATTTTTTTTCTTCTCTCTCGGCTGGTTCCACCAGCTGCTCCCTCCTCCCGTTCGTTGGTCCTCCTCCTCCCAGCCGAAAACAAACAAAACAGCCCTTTTATTTTTTTCTCTTCTCCCACAGCAGCCTCTCTCCGTCACCCTCTATTCTGCAGACAAGAGGGACATCGGCCAGCCCCCCATCTTTTGATTTTTCTCTTCTCCCTCAACTGCACAGCAGGGCCCTCCCTTTGAATTTTTTTTTCTTCTCCTGCAACTGGACAGCCAGCCCCCTCCCGCTGACCACATTTTTCTTCTTCTCCCCTGCACCTGAAGGAGAGGAGTGATTTTCCATTTTCTCCTTCTTAGCCGGCTCCCTCTTTTCCTTTGCTTTCCCCCTTCCATAGATCCTCCCTCTCAGCTGCTCCCTCTGCTCATCGCAGCTCCTGAACCTGCCTCCATCAACCCATCTCCTTCCCACAGCAGCTGACCACCACAGACCGAGCCAGGTCTCCTTTCCGTTTTCTTCCTCAAGCCGAACTCAGCGGCAGCCCCGCCGTCTTCTCTCAGTCCCACGGCGACAACAGCAACACCTCTGCGCCCCCGTCAGCTCCAGTGTTGCCAAAGCCATCGACAATAGCCTCCAGCGGTAGCAACCATCAGACAGCCTCCACACCAGCAGCAGCGCCGTCCTGCTTCCCTCTCTCGGCCGATCCAGCCGTTCCTCAGCTCCTCCATCAGATCAGCCATCGGCAGGAGCAGTCACTAGAAGGAGTGGAGCCGATTGCAGATCCAAATATGAAGAGAACTGACCAGAGGAAACAGATCTAAAAAACAAAACCAAATAAAATCGGTTTGTGTTGCGTTTTGTGTTTTTGCAGGTAACGGTGACTCCACCGCCGGCGTGGGGAAGACGGAGGGAAAGAGGACATTGCAGACCCCCTCTTTGTTTGAGCTTCCAGCGGCGGCGCGTGAATCCACGCGCCGCCAGTGGCGGTGGCGCGTGGGAAGACGCGCCGCCACTGTCCCGGCGGTTTCAGAAGGCTTCCTGACACTGTTCTGGGATGTTTTGGGTTATTCTGTAATTTTTAAAGTGTTTGATGTAATTTTTGTTTAGTTATTTTTTTGAATTTGTATAATTTGTATTGTGGATGAAAAGAAAAGAAAAGAAAGAAAGAGAAAATAATAATAGAAAAAAAAGATGTGTGTGTATTTGTGTTTTTTTTATGTATGTTATTGAATCAAAGAAAAAATGAATTTAATATTTTAATTTACATGCACAAATATCTAAAGGACAGATAAAAATCATGTTGTATTTCTCATAAAAATGTAGAACATGTATCTACATATATTTTGGGAACCAATAACTGATTTATCAAAGCCTTAGAATTGGCTAAAATTTTATTTTTAAAAACACATCAAGTCCACGAAGCAGCTTACCTCAGGTAGGGTGCGTTAGGGGTGCTAATACCTTCCCTAGCCACAACCAGTCCCTTTCCTGTGAATCTTTGACAAGACCAGTACATCAGGTTTCCTAGTAGCCCTCAATAAATTACTAGGTGGCGACTCCGATGAACCAATCAAATTCAAGCAAACGCAATGACAAATGAAAAATCGCCAGCCGACGCCGCGCGGATTTTTTGACGTGCGACAAGGTGGACACTAGATCACTTGATGAGCCAGAAATTTATGAAGACTCTGAGTAAGCCTACATTAAGGAACTGATTTTCATTGCTCTTCAATCTCTTCATTGTGATGCCAGCAATATATATTGAAGCTTCTATTAGCTTCTTCTTTAAGGTGCTTTGTTTTTCATGCTTAGTGATGTAGGACAGCTAGTTTAAGGGTTTATGGAATGATTTAAGACAAAGTCTAAATAAATGAATGAACCATAAATTTGTGACAGAGTTGAAATTCCTAGCTATACTGCTTTGAATTTAAAATCGATCACGTGTGTGTTGAGTCGGCTAGGTTGGATAGATTTTTGTTTCGTTATTAACTATTTATGCATACAAGCTGTTCTTGAACGTCACTGAGAAGCTAGCTCAAATTTGCTTGATGTCTCTTGCTGCTGCTTCAAGCTTGGAATTCTGACGCGGGACTGTGGGCGATTTTCTTGGGATCTATCGGTTCTCTCCTTGCAGCAGTGTTAAGACCTCTTTCCAGGGGTCTTCATGAAAGTAAAATATAATACATTGCATCCATTACGTTCAAACATTTGATTTGGTTAAAATATCCTTAAAAGTTTAAGAATCATCATATATATTAAGAAGATTTTATTGATGAATATTAAATGTACTGCAACAACTTAAAAAATCAATGAAATCTAAAGTAGACAACACCCTTAACAAGAAGTTTAAGACTCCATCAACCCTGAAGTTGAGTTTGTTTTCTAGAAGTTACTGGTTCGAATCTTATAAATTTTAGGGCTATTAGAACCTTACATGGTCGTTAATTTCAGGGCCTATAAAATTAATTGAGATACATGCAAATTGACCCAAACATTCATATTAATAATAAAAAAAATTAAGACTACTTCATTAGAATTTAAAACAGTACAAAAAAACGTTATCTTAAGTAGTTGGCATTTAAACCAATACTAAAAGAAAATTGAGTCCGCGTCACTGGAATTCAAACCGGTACAAGAATTTTGATCCTTGTGGCAATAAAATTTAACCTAGTGCTAAGAAGTTTGATCTTGGATTAGAACTCAATTCATACTAAGAATTTTTTTTTTGTTTAATGTGGGTATCCGGGTCAGCTTATGCGCACCTCGACTAATTCTATGGGCCCTGAAATTAACTACCATCTAAGTCTCCAGTGGTCATTATATAAGTAAATACAGGGTTCGAACTTGAGACTATAAAAAAACAAACTTTGTAGTTTCAAACTCTTACCACTGAGCCACTATCTAAATATTTCATATCAAAAATCATGAAACGTATTTTTTAATAAGTTTGATCTTTCATAACCAAAATTCAAACTGGTTCGAAGATTTTGATGTTAGTGCCACTTACTTCAATTCAATGAAGTTTTATCCTGTGTCAAAATTCAACGTGTACTTGGAAGTTGAGTCTTGCATCAAAATTCAACCTACACTAAGAATTTTACTCTCTTTGAAGTTTGATCCTGTATAATTGGAATTCAACCAAATATCAGAAGTTAAGCCTTATATCACTGTCCAACAATAAGGACACCTCTAGCCAAGTCTCATGATGGTCAAGTAAGTCAAATTAAATTTTATGATAAAAAAAAAAATTACTTTCTTGAGTAGTCACTCTATAAAATAACCATGCTTTCAGAAAACACTTTGAGTGAGTTTCTTAAATTTCAAAACTTTATGGGGGGAGGCCATCTCTTGACATGACCACAGAGTGGATCATCTCTCAAAATGAATGAATTTTAAAATTACATGAGAAAGGTCAATGACCAAGGGGTGTGGATCTAAAGTCATGGATTCCAAGTTAATCCTTGCAATTACATTACATGAATCCCAAGTAATATAAATAGCTAAAATCAAAATAATATTTAAAAAAAATTACAGTTATTTTTTAAAATATTTTTTATTTAAAAATACATTAAAATAATATTTTTTTATTATTTTAAAAAATTATTTTTAATATTATTATATCAAAATGATATAAAAATATCAAAAAATTATTAATTTAGAAAAAAAAATAAAAAAAATAAAAATTTTTAAAAACATTTTAAAATGCAAAAAAAAAGGTGATATGCCACCTCTCACACTATGGGAAGAGATAAAAAAAACCAAAGCCTAAAAACTAGCCTCCTTTGGGGAGAACAAAAAAACCATCCCTCCCTCTCCTTTAAAACACCAAAACAAAGAACCACCATATTTTCCTCCATTGTTCATGGCAGACTACCACCGCGAGCTTCATCAGTCACCACCAGCTCCTCCACGCCGCTGCCTCCCTTCATTTTCAACCCAAACACCAGCCTTTCTCTCCTATGTCGACGACCATATTTCCTATGCGCCTCAACAACAGAAATCACCATCATAAAAAGTCCTCCACGCAAGCACCTACAAGTCAAATAACAACAGCTATTGAGAGAAAGAAAGAAGAGAGGAAGAAGAAAAGAGAAGGAAGCCAACATTGTGACAGACACTCCACCAGCAGCTTCGGCCAGCCACCCAACCTCCTCCACTGGTGACATCAGCATTTGTAACCTGTAAAGAGAAGAATCAAAGAGGAAGAAAAATTACAGTAGAGAGAGAAATGAAACAAAAATTTTAACTCAGCTGATCTCCTTTCTCTGGCAGTCGTGAGCCTCGCCATCGGTGTCAGCAGGAAGAGGAAGGACTGGTCTACCACATGAAGGTTCTCACGAGTGCTGCGGGTTAAAAACTGGTAAACCTTGAGGTAAAGCAATGGAGGAGAAAATAAATGGGGACGAAGGGAAGGGAACCGTATTCACGCACTCAGCATGAGCTTAGAGAAAAAAAAGACAGGAAGAGGAAGCCGAGAGAATTAGGGAGAGAATCTTTCATTTCTGTTATATTTTTCTATATCCTCTGTTCCAATCCTCAGGGAATTTAAAGGTAAAATCTATTCTTTCTCTATAGCCAGCGTGGCACTCTACACGTGGACATCGTAGCTTACTCAATTTTATTTAAACAAGACTGCACAAAACGCAGTCGTTGTTATTTAAATCCCGCTTCCCCCTTGCTAGTTTTCATCTTCTTCGTTTCCAGCTGTGACAACGAGCTCCCAGGTCTCGTCGGCGCTTGCAACGACGCGCTAGCAATGGTGATTCTCTTCCAGCACATGCAACATAAGCGCCACCACTGTTCATTCCTCTTCCAGCAGATTCCAGACGTCTATAGTTGTTCCCGAAGGTCAAACTCAAACCTTGAAAATGACTTTTGTGGTTTTATAATTTAAATGAATTTTGTGTGGATTTTTTTGGAAATTATTATGTATGATGATTTTTGTCTGTGTTGGTTGATTATATGAGGGGGTTTGACTTGTTGATTTTTGTTGGTTGATTATCTGTTGATTTGGGAAGTTTTTGATAAACCTTGGATTAATTTGTGTGTTAGGTGAAATATTACGTGTCATCATTTTTATTGAGTTTTAATGTTTGATTGAATTTGTTAAGGATTATTATGAGAATTTGATAAAAAGATTTGATTGTAAAATAATCTTAGATTATGTTGATTGGACTATGAGATTGTTGAATTATGGAATATTTGTGATGGAATTGTCACTGTAAATTTTTTTGAATGATTGATTATTTTTCTAAAAAAATATGAAATAAAAAAAGTATTACAAGAATAATAATGATGATTAATTAACTCTGTAGGCATTGTCTTTTGATGTTGATTAATGAACATCAAAAATAAATAAATAAATAAAAATAATCATTCTATTAATTGTCTCTATTAGTTGATTATTGATCCAAAATAGAATGGTCTATCTTTAGACCATGTTTTATTGATGTTGAATATCGGATAATAGAATCAATCAATATATAGTTCTTGAATTAATTGTTTCTATTAAATACTATTCCATCCAGAATGATATGGTCTAATACTAGAACTTGTTCTTCGGATGTTGATAAATGAAGAATATGATCAATTAATTCATGATTTAATTCATGATCTTTTGGATAATGATTGATTAATAAAACTTTGGTCATCACATAAATATTCATCTTCTTTTTCCGATTAATCCAATACGCCTATCATTTTAAATAACTTTGGATGGAATGGTCTAAAATTAGACCTTGTCTTTCAAATATTATATAGTCAGTTAACCATGATCATGAACATCTCAATCTCATATTAAATGATTATATTATTTGTTAAAAGACATGATGAAATGGTCTCATGAAAGACTCTGTTCTTTGAATGTTAATTAACAGATAATAGAGTTAATTAATATGGTTCATCAAATGACTTAGGATGGTAAGATTCAATATCAAGCTATGTCCTTCAAACGTTGTTTTGTAAATAAAGACAATACCCTGAATACCATACGTATTAGTTTAGGCAAACCATATTAAAATATATTAATTATTAAAAATAAATGACAATCCAACTTACCTTTGACATGATATATAGGGTGATGTTTATTTTTTCTATTACATAATCAACCTTTTACCTAATATCTGAAGATTAGTTAGGATTCTTAGTTAACAAAAAACTATATTACAACTTTTTTTTCTTTCTATTATACCTCCTTTACAAGTGAGCTTACCCTGATATCCACATGCGATAAACTATGTCGGAGGCAAGGATTACATGGCGTGTTTTTGAGTAATGAGTCATAAGCCATCAATGACTTTGACTGTTGATTCTGATTCAAAGACTGGTGTGGTTGCCAAGGATTGGACTAATGTTGCCAAGAAAGGCTTTGTTGATGTAAGTCAACTTGTTTGATTGATTCGTTATTTGCCTTAATTTTAATTTCTGAATTTAAAACTGTTTTTCTTTTATTTTTGTGCAATATTCATAATTTACATATACTATAAGTTAGTATTAGGTATGTTATTATGAAAAGAATAAAGTAGTGGAGTTCAAGACAAGTTTGGGTTTGGTTTTAGTTGATAGATCAGAGGAAATACTCCTATGATAGTTATTATGAAAGTTATTAGATGGAAGGTCATTCCACATTGTAAGATTAGATGATATATATGAATAATAAAATGTTTTTTTAGGCATATAAAGAGCCCAACTTATAGCTATGAAGTTGGAGCCCTAACCTAGTATAAGTAAGAAGTAATAAGCGATAATAGAAAAAATAAGGATTTTCTATAGAACTAAAATATGATGACTGTTTGATTTACATAACCAATCAAAGCATCAAGTGTTTTAAGGAATGTTAAAATGCAACTGAGGTGGAAAGATTTTCTAATTTGTCCAATTAAGATTATGTGTTCTATTCAAATAGAGGGTAAACTTTAATTGATAATGTTAGGTTATTGTCCAACTGACATTACAGGTTCAATTCAAATTTGTTGGAAAAAAATTACTTATGATTTTATGATTTGTTTTTAATATTCAAGTTTACATCATTAAAAATGTATTTTTGACAACTATTCCGGCCTCCTTTTTATCCATCACCAAGGATAGCCCCTTCTCCATTAATCAGCATCAATGTTGACCACTCATTTTGCCCCCAGTCTTTTTCCCCACTAGAAAAGGCCACAAACAATGGCGGCAACATCTAGTAATAGAAGAGAGAGAGATTTGAAAGAGAAAGGAAAATGCCAAAGCTTTCCTAGCCCCAATCTCTCTCATAAAGTGTTGGTTTACCTCTCGCTAACAAGAAAATGAAAAAAGGATTGAGAAGTTCCCAATCCACCAGTTGGCAACCCTTTCTAGTGATGGTGTCCCTTGGGTATAAGTGTCGCCACTATATTCCAGCATTATTTCGAGGCCCCAACAACTTCCACTCATCTAAAAGGTTGATTTTGAACTTTGAAAGTTTTCTTAATTTTTGATATGTTGTTGTGCTAATTGGTTTGATAATTGATTATATAATGTGGTTTGTAATTAGTGAAATAACACCGTGTTTGTAGGTTGTGATTGGTGAAATGATACTACATGTGTGGGTTGTTATTGGTGAAATAACATTGTATAAGTTATAATTCGTGAAATGATTGTGTGGATGACTAATTTTTTTTAAGTATGTGTTAGATAAATTGATAAAAAAAAAAAGTGCCATAAAAAATAATATTTTTTTTTTAATTTGCATTATGGATAAGTTCCTCTAACAAATTATTTTTGTATATTTTATTATTGTAATAAAAAAGAGCATGTCTTTCTTGTTTGTTTTTTTACAAAACAAGAAAAAAAGGCCAAAAATATTTTTTACATTTTAGCATTTGATATAAATACTTGTTTTAGCATATTCATAAAAAATACAAAATAAAAAAAATATTTTGCATGCGTTTAATAGGATTTGGGCCTGATTAAAAGGTATGTTATATTTGACATTCCAAAAATCTTAAAAGTTTAACCTTGGTTTTCTAAAAATCCAATAAAAAAAGGTTTTGTTATTTACTTTTAATGTTTGAAGTAAATGGAATTATAGAGAATCGTTACCTCGAATGACAAGAGAAGTAACATGTTTCCTAAATTAAAAAAAATTAATGCAATATTATTAAGATATCATATGTTACGTGAACTTTATCAAGTATATTTTCATGGACTTTCTTTAGATTTTAGGTTAGATTCTATTAATCCAACATAGGCTTATGGTTATATTTTTTTAACATAACTTGAGTTGTGACTTGAGATGACCAACTTAGAATTGTTAATTTACCAAGTAATTAGGAATGATAAAAACAAATCATAATAAACTAGGGTTTAACCCATCCTAGTAAAACTCACATGCACCCAATAGATACACCACCAGTAATTTGAATACAACAAACCTTAGTAATTTAGGACAAGACTAACAATGCAGTTTATCTCAAGTAATATATTTTAGGGGTGATATTATCTTCTTTTAGCATAACTAGCCTTTTTATTTTAGATCTTTGATGATCAATTATGGTTTTGTGGTGATCATAATACTAAGTGATAATTTTATTTTATAAAATTAGACCTTTTCCCATCAAATAATTAGGTAATCAATTTTTCCTTCCAAGGTCGCCTAGACTTCTAGTAGCGACATAGAAGACCCATAGTTGTTTTTTCTAATATTATCTATGAAATGATGTATATTTCTTGTCAAGCTCTAGAGATATTTAGTCAAAAGACATAATTTATTTGTGTCTAAAATTTTAATATTTACCTCACTTGTATTAAAAAAAGTCTTTAAAATAAAAATATTACTAAAAACTATAATATCAATGTAATTATGTTAAAATTTAGTGAAGCCTTCACTAAAATTATATTTATGTTTGTATTTGATGTACTGTTGTGTTATACCTACATGGTTTTTTTCAAATCTTGTTTCCACATGGTATTTTATACTTTTTTATTTGAATTTTTTAAAATTAATTTAATATTTTTATAAAAAAAATATTATTGATACACATGAGACCACGTGCTAAGATGTGTGTGTGACCTTTGAAAATGGCATGGAGCGTCCGGAAGGTCGCTTAGGCTTATGTCATCCAGTATGTAATTGCTGGTCGTAGTCAAATGGGAATATGGCTAAGGAAGTCAGCGACAACCCTGAGCAAATGGCCGGCTGAAGGTCAGTCCACCTACCTAATATCTATCATCATAATTATTTGACAAAATTGCATAGTGTGACATTTTGAATTCTCCCCCCTCCAATCCAATTCGGTTGTCTCATTCTGAAGATAAATTCAAATTGATGTATGCAATATCAATTTGAATTTCTACTTCGTATATGGTTAAACTCACATCTACAAGTATATCTCGGTGTAGTCTCTTTGCCTCTGATCAAACTAACCTTAAACGGCCTTACTTCAGGATAGAAGGAAGGCTGTGTGTCCATGTTAGGCTAATCATCAGGCCACTAACTAGCTAGTTGATGTGAGATTATCGAACCCTTAATTTTTTATGTCATAGTTAGTTAGATTTCAAGCGGGAAAAAGTCAAACTTACCTGATATTGTGTTTTTTAAGATATTTTTTATTTGAAAATATATTAAAAATTTTTTTAAAGATTTTTTTATTTTAATAATTAAATAATAATTTAATATTTTTTAAAATAACCATCCACACCTAGTCATCATAATTAACCAGCTTCAAGTTAGAATTTGTCTTTCTTCAAGATCTTGACAGAAAGCAAGTATTCAAACACTATAACGTTTCGTGCGGAAGAAATCAAGCAAATAGCAGTACAAGACAAACCACCGAATCCAAAAGGAAGCAACATTGCTCCAAACATGCTTATTAATACCCGGTGCAATGGATACAAGACTGAATATGTCAACAACTAAAGAATTGAGTTATAGTCGTAAAGATTCGTATTCGTCTTTATATATATATATATATATATATATATATATATATATATATATATATATAAAAGTGCTTTTAAAAAATATTTTGGAAGGCCTAGAATAAAGAGCTATTTGAAATTGTAACAGTGGTTGTAATTTAAAGTGCTTTTTGCTTAGAAATATATTAAAATAAATTTTTTTTTTATTTTTTAAAAATTATTTTTAATATCAGCACATCAAAATAATCTAAATATATATATAAAAAAATTTATTTTGAGCAAAAATAATCAAAAATTTTAAGAACGCGGTTGCACTATGTTCCCACACATGCTCTAAAAGTGTTTGGCATTGTATTATAGTTTTATTGTTACAGTTTAAAAAATATACTTTTTAAAAAAATATTTTTAGTTACAGATTTAGAAAAATAGGTTTAAAAAAATATATATTTGATTAAAACTATCATAAAATTAATTTTTATATGCAAAATAAATAAAAAATATTTTTTTATAAATGAAAAGCAGATTGTTTTATTTTCTATAAAATTAATGTTTGAAACACATTTATATATAGTACAAATTAAAAGTAACCATCTAGGTGGTAACCCAGTGATAAGAGCTTGAGACCAAGAGGTTTGATCCCTCTGTGGTCTCAGGTTCGAGCCGTGTGGTTGTTCATATGATGGCTACTAGAGGCTTTACATGGTCGTTAATTTCAGGATCCATGGGATTAGTCGATGTGTGCATAAGCTGGCCCGAATATCCATGTTAAACTAAAAAAAAATCAAAAGTTATTTGGTTAACTAAATCTTTTTATGTAATATGATTAAAAAAAAAAACAGAAGCTAACGATATCTAATTTTGAGAAAATATTACGTGGATCTTAATAGACAAAATCCATGCCATCTAGTGTAGCTTACACGTCAAATCTTTTCTTTTTTTTATTAATAGTTTTTAGGGCAATTCACGTGTATTTCAATTTATTTTATGGGTTTTAAAATTTATGGAATTTAGACTAGTAATTTCTAAAAAGAATAGATTTATAATTTAATCAGTTAAGCTATACTTTTTAGAATTCACCTCAAATCTTCTTTAATTTTATAGGTGGTGGACTGAACTAAACACCTAATAATATAAATTTTGAGGTTATTTTTAATATTATATTAGTTAATTTTTAAAGTGTTTTTTTAATATCTAAAAATAAAAAAATTAATTTTTTAAAAATCAATTTTATAACATAAAATCAAATGGGTTTTACGGAAAATATTCAAAAGAAACGTTATTGATCATGAATTAGTTTTTCAAATAAAATCAATAACAGAGAGGTGGACTAGTCAATCGATAACTTTTACTAATAAAAAAATTAATTTAGTTTTATAAAAAAATAAAACAAGATAGATATTTTATGATAGATAGATAGATAGCATTATTCATACAACAGTCTTTAATACCATTTTAAAGAGTTCATCTTAGGAATAAAGAAGTCAAATATTATGGATTCCTTAACACATAGTTTCTCGCCTGAATATCCTTACTTTATTGCCGAGCGGAATATACAATGGATTCGATAGGAGGCGTGTGCATACACAAGTCCTTTGTCTTTAGAGGAAATACCCTAACAAGGTCACATGAAATAGTTGATACAAATGAATGTGTTCATATATATATATATATATATATATAAACACACACACCCATGATCAGTGCACATCTGACTTATCTCGCATGTGCTGAGCAAGGGCAGATGCACGTAACATAGAGGCAAGCATACATGTACTCAAGAAATTCTGTCTCTGACTTTTTTTTTCCTTCTGATGAATCATGTGTTCGATCGTTTGATAAATAGAAAGGCGAGAGGTTATCGAATGAGTGTAAGACTAGAAACTTCGGAAGCTGAGTCTTAATGACATTTTATCAATGTGTAGTGTTGAATGGAGTTGCTTGCATGTTTCTGTCTTTACAGCTCGATCCCACATCCGACATGCATAATCAAGGGAAGAAAATGGCTACCTATATATAGAAGTCGATCCCTACATAAAGAAAGCAGAACCTAAGCTTCATGGTGAAGTGCACGTTTAGAGACTAGGTTTAAACCATGTTCCATGGAATTTATTTTTATTTTATGTTTAGAGATTATATCGATGGGTTAATGTTAAAAAATATTTTTTAAAATAAAAAAATATTATTTAAATAAAAAATATTTTCAAAATAATTAATATCACACTTTCAAACACCTAAAAACTTAGAAACTTCGATCAACCAATTAATATTAAATTGTTGGCTTTTCTCACAGGCTGCAGGCTATGGTCATGCAACTAGTTCTCACACAAATCTTTTGCATTTTCTAATTCAAATTCTTGCGCTCGCCGTTGAACACAAATGGTCTTCAAGTACATGGATGACATTCAAAGTGATGTAATTACTTAAAATAACATAGATAGGTAGATGGTCTAACTCGTAGCTTATTTGACTTTTAGAGGAGTGCTCAGGCATGAATCACTCTACTACTGCTTGAATTCTAATTAATGAGATTTATTAATTGATTCAGTTGCTTCAAGGAAATAATCTCATGGCTACAAAGTGAAACATGATTGATCACATTTAGCTCGCGTTTATGCAATTGCAACCTCCATCCTTTTGAGCTCTTCCGGCAGCAATTCCCTATATTCCGATGCCACGAAATAGGAAATGCTCTCAAAATATATTTTTCAGCTCTGGCATTGTGCAGAACAAGCTGTCTCCATATGCACAGCGTCATATCCCCTCAGAAATTGTTTGCATTCAACCACTAATTACTTCACATTTGGTGAAAACGCTCATCAAATTCAAATATATGGCCAAATTGCAAGGTATCCCTAATATTTCAAGTAATTGGGCATCCTGATGGATTGTAAAGATTCTTGAAATTTCTAAATTCAATTTCATTCAATAAAAAAAATTAAAAATCAAAAGCAAGTTGAAAAGAAAATGCTATAAAGATTATATGAAAACTTGGGTTAAGTTTTTTTAATGGATATGGGATCTATTACTATTCTTATTTAAACTTAATTAATACAAATAAATATAATTATAATAACTACGCCAACATGCAAACAAGATTATGATAACATAGTCAAATTGTTTCAATTGATAATTAATTATTCAAGTATAATTGAATAAACAAATTTGCTTCACCGTCTTTAAAAAAAAATCATCTCTCTCGATCATTCATAAACTTAATTCGTCTCTCTTGTCACCCGCTAACTCAAAAAACTGGAGCTCACCATGAACAATTCTATATATAAAAAAAAAAACATGTTCATGACACATGGTAAATTCGTGAAGTGTTCTTACTGACATGCAACCTTAATTTTTACAAACTTTCAACAAAAAATAAATTTGTTAAATTCTTATCTAGGTTTTTCAGAGCACAAGCATGTTTCTAGATTATATATGTTACATAGCATGATTATTAAACTCAAATCGAACAAAAAAAAATGAATTTTAGTTTTAGATTCAAGATTGTCGTGCCTTAAAACATACAATATATATTTAGTAATGGTGGAGTCGAAAGGCTGATCGCGTGGCAATGAAACATTCCATTCATTTGATGGTGGTCTTGACCCTAGAGGGGATCAGGACCTAGGAAGTGGGTTCTAATCAATATTTTATATAGAACATATATTAAAACTAAAAGAAAGAAATCTATGGGGTATCAGTCAAAAAGATTGATAATTGAAATAATTCTCTGTATGTTTTAGCCTAATTGATTGATTTAGCATGACTAATCCACACAAACATCTTTTAAATTAATAAACCACTTTGATTGATACCACTTTTCCCTATAATAGATTTTTATTTTATTTTTTTTATGACTTCAACCCTTTAATTAATTATTAAACTAATGAGTATTTTAGTTGACAATTGTAATCCATCTAAATTTATGTGGATCGCACATGCTTCCTAATAAAAAGTCAAAAATACATGAAAAATATGATCATATAGTCATTAAGTAACCAGCCTGGTAATGTTAGGATAAATATATCATTATTACAGCACGTACGTATAAATATCAACCTCTAACTCCGTGTGCTTTTGGGTCTTTTTTGGTGGTTTTTTAGGGAGGGAGAGAGACTTGCATGTCATAATCAATGGCTAAGATTAAATGGGTGAAATCTAATAGACCGATTTGTAATGTTATAAGATCGCAATTCGCAAAACACATTTTAGGGCCATTTCTGCAGTTATTCAAAGAAGAGGAGCAATCCCACTATTTTAGGATACTCGGGGGACGTTTAAATGATTGCAGTATTAATTAATTTCCACCAAAATACCACTCGTTTATTTATTTATTTATTTTGAGAAATACGGAAATACTAGTCGTTTTTTTGTAATAAAATAAAAGTCAACTTTTTTATATCGCGCAAGCAGATACAAGAAGATAAACACTGACCCATAAATACCACCTGTCAAAGTACCCTTACTTCTTCCGGTTCTTCCCCCCTCTCTCTCTGCCTGTGCACCCAAGCCCAACACTAACAGTCCTTTGATCTGATTCTTGATGTGTAGGGCTTATTCAGAAGCTGCAAATCTAGCAAAGCAACAGTCATTTCATGCCCTAGTGTCACCGTCCTAAAACCAAAAGATTTAGCATCAACTGTCTTTTTTCAAAGGTGGATCGCAGGTATGGAAAGAGGCCACTTCCACCGGAAGCATCAGAGGAGAAGGAAAAGGAACTTGATGACTTCCCTTCTTATTCTTCCACTTGGTCAGAGACAGACATGTCTTCTATGGTTTCAGCTCTCACTCAAGCCATGGGTACTACCGACAATAACGTCCCAACGGTGCAATCAACCCCATTTGCTCTCCATCAATCCGTCGTCAAAGGCGAACCTGACCAGTCTCAACCAGTGCAAGATCAAGGTGATGGATATTTCTTCCCTTCCTTAATTTGAATCTCTCTTTTCAAAATCCTTTACCTACGCCGGCCTTTAGCTCCACTCAAATAAAGTTTTTGGCATTATCCCAAATGATCTAGACAAATTTAATTTACACAAAAAAAAAAAAACGAAGACACTTGCTTCATATCTGGAAATGGAAAAAACAAGAGAAAAATAGTACTCCTAGAGCAATAAGTTCACTTGGCAAGGTTAATCGTTTTCTTGCTTAAGTTGTCAAAACTTTCTAATTTTGCTGCTTCTTCATCTTGTTTTAATAGATATTTATCTCGTCAAAGTTGTCGCACTGTATCGATACATGTCCTTTCTCTTTATTTTCATTGATAAATTTTATTTTTTTAAAAAAAAAAGGCCAGCCTAATAACCCCTTCATTTTTTTCTCTGCGGAGATGCACATGTTAGTGATGTGAAGGTGGTAACAAATCATTTACCATGTGCTCTAGTTGATTCGGTCAATCTCTTCCTATTGGCTATAACTAGCTTCACTGGTGTGAACTGATCATGATTCACGACATTCCTCGTATTAACTAGAAGGGAAAAGGGAAGGATATGGTCACTTCCGTGAATCACTAGCATTCCTTTTTGTTGGGACATTGACCTTGTGCCTTATCCTTTGATGATCTCTACTTACTTCTTCTCGTTGCTTCACCTTGCCTAATCTTGAAAGTGACAGCACGGTTTGTTGGTACATAAGCCAAATTTTTTTTGTCCTTGATCGATGAACACCGCAATCTATCAATTAATTTCGTGTTTGGGTTTCTTTTAAAGGGATTGAATCCTGATTTTTTGCTTGCATTTCAATGTTAAATGTCTTCTTAACGACTTTGCTCGCATAAAATTATAATTAATAGAATCAAATCAAAAGAAAACTTGAAAAGAAATTATGAATTGCTGGCCTTTATCCAACGCACGTTAAGCTTTCTTGGCATTATAGTACTGCATCTTACTTTACCTATCGAGTTGCATTTATATATAAACATATATAGAGTGCTAGCTCTAAGTTGAGACTTGCTTTTATTTGTCTAAATTACTTGATTACCAAACTATAGCAAGAGGAGTAAAGGAGGAGGAGTTTTGAGCTAGCTGTATTCTGAGACGTGCCAGTGCTACGTACTGTCTTCTATTGTCCCACTCTCTTGAGTTATTACAGGGGATGAGTATCTCTATACGCTCAGTTATAGTAAGGGGTGTGTGTATTTAATGGCCAGGGATATATATATATTTTTTCTTTTTAATAAAAAAAAGGGTTGTAATTCAATATTTCTTGAAAAGAAATGAAAAAATAATATCATTTAAGATGCAAATCGTTAACGATCTAGATATTAATATAAAAAATAAAACCCACTTTGTTTTGACATCTAATTTATTGTCAGTATGAAAAACTAATTTGACCTTCACCTGAAAATTAATTTTTTTAATTAAATTCAATGATTCTTCGATATGATATAATCTCTTAGCTTATTCAAATCTAATAAACATTTGCATGAGAAGTTCATAAAAATATGAAGTTTTATCTTTAGCTTTTACCTATTGGAAAGTGAATAATTATTATGTTATTTATGTGAATATAACCTAGCCATTATACCTGATAATATTAGAATATTACAGTGGAGAGGCTTGCATCGTATACGGTTGCACTCGAACACTATCCCATACACTCATAACCTTTCAATTATGTCATATGGTTGCTGATGATGAAAATTTTGAGACCATTGACTTGCACTCTAATCCCTAGCGTTCATTTAATTATTTTGAGAATCCTTTTGTACTCTCTTTTTTTTACATACATATTTATATGCATGATCATGCATCACTGTTAAAATTCAGTTCCTTACAATCGCTTACACTATTTTGTTTGTGCAGAAAATACAAGGAGAAGGCATTACAGAGGAGTGAGACAAAGACCTTGGGGTAAGTGGGCAGCCGAAATACGTGACCCTAAAAAGGCAGCTCGAGTCTGGCTTGGTACTTTTGATACTGCTGAGGATGCAGCTGTTGCGTATGACAAGGCAGCGCTTAAGTTCAAAGGCAGCAAGGCTAAGCTTAATTTTCCTGAAAGAGTTCACGAGTTCGGCTACTTCATGGGTTCTGGGACTTCAAGCAATGTCATGACTGAACAAAATCCTAGGCCAGTTGCTTCTCCTCCTCCTCCTCCTCCCCCTCCCCCCTCATCATTTGTTCCAGACACTTACCCAGACTTGCTTCAATATGCACAAATCCTTTCTAGCAATGATGCCAATTTCCCGTACTACACTTCAAGCCTCTTTAATCAACAACCTTTCCCCGGCCATTTTTCACAAAGCTTTCTATCACAGCAACAACTAAATCAACAACAAGAAGATCTAATGAGATTCTCGTCAAGGTTTGATGGCTCCCCTAGCTCAGATCAACAGGAACATGGGAAGGGCTCTAGTAATCCTAGCGAGTAATATTATCTTTTGATTTTTCAGTACTAAGAGGCCAACATGGCATTCCTTAGTTAAAGAAATATAAGGCATGTATCAAAGCATTACCATCAAATATCGAGAAGTTCAAAAATCAAGAACTTCCAAGTATTCTTGTGGTGTTTTGGAAGCCCGCCTTTCTTTTCTTTTCTTTTTATAATAATTGAGTGTATTATTTAAAAGGTAATCATTTAGAAAATATCCCTAAAAAGTTGTGATTATTTTTTTTTTTAATGAAGAAATATTGTCTGCGAGTTTTAAAAGCTCTTCTCTTTGAATTCCTTCCAAGTTCAATGCTCTGGGAGTAGGACGCCCTTATTTTAGTCACCCCCAGAATCATCTTTCACTTTGCAATTTGAATGCATGGTTTGTAAGCTATGAAAATATAACCATATTTAAGAAATTTTGATTATGTTATCGTGTTTTTTTTTCAAATACTATTTGCATGTGGTCTTCCACGGTCTTAATCGCTTTTGATTCTTGTACTTGTGCAATAATGTTGAATGTAGCTGTTTCACTTCGTTAATTATTGTTGAGGGTTGATTTTAAAATATATTTTATTTGAAATTATATTAAAATAATATATATTTTTTATTTTTTAAAATTTATTTTGTTATTAACACATCAAAATAAAATAAAAATATTTAAAAAATAATTTAAAATAAAACAAATATTAATTTTTTAAAATATTTTTAAAATATAAAACCAAACATCATCTTAACAAAGTTGGTATTGTGAAATTATGGAAGGTAACTCAATTGGCCAGGTTTTGAATTTGTTTTTTTTTTAATAATCACGAGTTTAGGTCTTTTACAGCTACCGAAGGTTTATATAATTATTAATTTTAAAGTTTGTAAAATTAATCAAATTTATAAACTGATTAGAAGATCTATTTATATATATATATATATATATATATATATATATATATATATATAAAGAGTTGTGTTGTGGGGTTTGTTAACTAAGCGCGTGCCTGTCTATTCATCTATTTATATCTTTCAAATTTGTTCGCCCACATTTTGCCATTTATTCAATGCAACGGTGTTTTTTACTTATTTATTTTCAAGTCTAAAGGCCAACTTTGTTGAAAACTCTTAAGAATTTGTCAAAAGCCATGCATTGCTCGTCAAACTTCTGAGCCAAACTGGTGGGGATCTTCTCGAGGACCCTAAAGATCTAGCCAGGACCTTAGCAACGTCAAAATCACCTTCTGTTGGGTAAACTCGTTGGATGCCATATTTCAAATTTGGTTGATCGAATGTATAATTGATCTTATGCGTATAGTCCAAAGTCGACGTCTACGCTTCCATCCAATACTTTGTCTTTTCATCAATAAGACTACACTTTATTATTATTATTTACATATATAATCACTATGTATATCTTGATTAATTTTATAAATCCTAAAATTATTTTAAAAAACTTAAACTTATAATTATTAAAAAAACAAATTTAAAATTTAACGATATAAGTTATCCCTGTTGATCATCAGAATAAATATTGCAAATAAACCAAAACTGTATCTTCACTCACAATTTAGAATTGAAGAATAGTTGGCTTTAAATAGCCTTACATCACAACTACTTCAGAAAAATAAACTAGATAATAATAACAGAAACCTACTGACTCGATCAACTCAATAGCTTTGATTCACAGCTGTGATTCCTAGTTAATAGGATTTATTAACAGAAAACAAATAAAGTAAATCCTAACAACTTTAACACTCTCCCTTAAACTGTATGCTCATAAGCAATCAGTTTATTTTATCAATGGAACACATGCCAAGTAATGCTCTCAACTTCATGAAAGATTCAGCTTTCAAAGGTTTAGTTAAAATGTCTGCAATTTGCTCAACACTTCTGCAATGAACTAGTTCCACTTTTCCTTCTTTGGTGAGATCACGTAGAAAGTGAAACCTCACATCAATGTGTTTGCTTCTTCCATGCAAGACTGGATTTTTTGACAATTTAATAGTTGAGCTATTGTCACAAAATAACATAATTGGACTTTGCTGTGTATACTTCACCTCTTCCAAAATTCTTCTTAGCCAGATACCTTGACAGGCACATGATGTAGCAGCTATAAACTCTGCTTCGGTTGTAGATAAAGTAACAACAGGTTGCTTCTTTGAGGACCATGAAATTGCAGCTCCACTTAAGAGAAATATATATCCAGATGTGCTTTTACGGTCATCCACATCCCTAGTATAATCACTGTCACTAAAACCAACTAACTCATGTTTTTCACTCTTCCTCTTCTTGTAGAACAAACCATAGTCAAGAGTGCCTTTTAAATAGCGAAGTATCTTTCTAACAGCTTGATAATATAGTTCAGTTGGAGCTTCCATAAATCTGCTAATGAGACTAACAGCATATGTTAAATCTGGTCGAGTGGCTGTCATATACATCAGGCTTCCAATCATTTGCTTGTAATAGATGTTGTCAATCTTTTCTCCTTCATCATCTCAAGTTAGCTTAGTTCCAGGAATTATAGGAACCTGCACCAGATTACAATCATCCATTCTGAACCTTTCCAAGACCTCACGAGCATATTTCTTTTGACAAATAAAGATGCCACCCGCAGATTGAGTCACTTCTATGCCAAGAAAATATTTCATCTTTCCCAAATCAGTCATCTCATATTCTTTCATCATAGACTGTTTAAATGTTCTAAACATGCCTTCATCATTGCCAGTAAATATTAAATCATCCACATATAAGCACACAATCAAAAGATTACCTTTTTCTCCAGTTTTGATGTAGAGTGTGTGCTCATAGGGACACTTGTGAAAGCCAACTTTGCTGAAGTAGGTGTCAATTCGATTATACCAAGCTCTTGGAGCTTGTTTCAATCCATAAAGAGCTTTTTTCAGCTTATAGACCATATGCTTGCTTCCCTTCTTTACATAGCCTGGTGGTTGATCCACAAATACTTGCTCTACAAGTTCTCCATGTAAAAACGCAGATTTGACATCTAGTTGAAAAACAGTCCACTCATTCATAGCAGCTAATGATATAATCATTCTTATTGTGTCATGCCTTGCTACTGGTGCAAACACTTCAGAATAATCAATTCCATACTTTTGAGTATATCCTTTAGCAACTAACCGAGCTTTGAACTTGTCAACTTCCCCTTTTTCATTCAACTTTGTTCTGTAAATCCATTTTACTCCCACTATTTTTTCTCTTTCAGGCAGCTCCACTAACTCCCATGTGTGATTTCTTTCAATAGCTTCAATTTATGCATCCATTGTCTTTCGCCGTTTTGAATCTTTAATTGCCTCATCAAATGCTATAGGATCACTTTCTGCAAATAAAACAAGATGAGCCACTGTGTCTTCATCAGAAAACTCTTCACCGTTTATATAATCATTCATCCAAACTGGTCTTCTCCTCAATCGTTGTATATTTTGCAGTGAAGTTTCAGATGCCTCAGGTAGTGAAGTTTATGCTGCCTTATTCACACAACCAGATTCATTTGATTCTTCCTCGTCACTGTATGCATCCTTTTCAACGTTAGTTGTTTCATTGTCCATGAGTTCAAGAGCCACTGAATTTCCCTTATCTTTGTTTTCCCAATCCCAGCTGTTGTTTTCATCAAACACCACATCTCTAGAAATGTAAATCCTTTTTGTTAAAGGACTGTAAAGACGGTAAGCCTTGGATTCGTCACTCACACCAAGCAGTACACATTTTTCTCCCTTAGCATCAAGTTTCATTCTCTTTGGATCTGGAATATGCACATATGCCATATATCTAAATATCCTGAAGTGATCAACTGTTGGTTTGTGACCTGACCAAGCTTCTTCTGGTGTCATATTCTTCACAGAAAATGTTGAACTTCGATTTAGAATATGCACACTCCAATTAACTGCCTCAGGCCAAAAAGTCTTTGGCATGTTTTTGCTTGCTAGCAGACTTCACACCATATTCATAATGGTTCTGTTTCTCTTTTCTGATGCACCATTTTGATGTGGTGTATATGCTGCAGTCAACTGTCTCTTGATTCCATTGCTTTCACACACATTTACAAACTCATTGGATGTATATTCTCCACCACGATCTGTTCGAAGGCATTGAATATCTTTTTTTGTCTCCTTCTCAACTCTGGCTTTGAATCTCTTAAATGCTTCAATAGCTTCAGATTTTTCTGCTAAAAAATACACCCATGTTTTTCTGCTAAAGTCATCAGTGAAAGTTATAAAGTACCTTTTGTTGTTGTTGGAAGTAGGATTCATAGGACCGCAAATGTCTGAGTGCACTAGTTGTAGAACCTGATTTGCTCTTCAAGTACTCTCTTTAGGAAATGATTCTCTATGTTGCTTTGCAATTACACATTCTTCACATACATAAGATGGAGCTTCGATTTGAGGAAGCCCTTTCACCATTTTCTTTAGCTGTAAAGTTTTGAGTCCACTAAAGTTTAAGTGTCCAAACCTGTAATGCCACAACCAAGAGGAATCTTGAATAGATGACTGGAAACAGGTTTGATCTCCAGAAGTTTCAGTTTTTAGTTGAAACATTCGATTTCTAAATATCTTAATATCAGCAACTAATCCTCCTTCTGGATCATGAATTTGACAGCTTCCTTTCTGGAACATAATTGAACAACTTGTTTCTTGTAGTTGTCCTAGGCTGATGAGATTGTTTTTAAGTTCTGGTATGTAAAACACATCACCTACATTCTGCATCTTCTTGTTCATCAGCATTTTAACACTTTCTTTTCCCATAACACTCATACTAGAATCATTTCCAAGCTTGACCTTTTCCCGAAAATTTTCATTTAAGTCATAGAAAAGACTTTTGTTTCCTGTCATGTGATTGCTGCATCCAAAATCAAGGTCACATTGCTCCATTTCCAGCTAGGTTGTTCTCTATGTAAGCCATCAACAACATCTCTTCTTCTTCTTTTATTTCAGCAAAGTTTGCTTTTTCTGCCCTTTTATAAGGACATTCCCATTGAAAGTGACCCATCTTATGACAATTGTAGCATTCAATAAATGCCTTGTCAAAGTTTCCTTCTCCAGTGCCACGACCACGTCCCTGTCCTCTTCCTCTGAAGCTTCCACGACCTCTGCCTCTTCCAAAGAAATTTCTAGCATGAGTCACATTAAGAGCTTGTTCTTCCTCAATGTGTTTAGACATGCGTTGTTCATGCACTAATAGTGAACTTTGCAGCTCATTTATTGACATAATATCAATGTCATTAGATTTTTCTATTAAACATACCACATAATCAAACTTAGAAGTCATAAAACGTAGGATTTTCTCTATGACTGTCACATCTTTTAGTTTCTCGCCATGCATTTTCATCCAATTTGCAATAGTCAGTGTCCTTGCAAAGTACTCATCAACAGATTCTCTAGTTTTCATGTTTAGCATTTCAAACTCTTTACGAAGAGCTTGCAACTGAGCACGTTTAACTCTATTGGTGCCTTGATACTTCTTCTTTAAGGAGTCTCATATGTCTTTAGCAGTGTCCTTCTTGAGAAGAGTCTCAAGAACAGTCCGATCTATTGCTTGAAATAAGAAATTCTTTGCCTTCAGATCTTTCAGCTTCAAATCTGATATTGCCTTTGACTGTGCCTAAGTCAGATCTGTGCCCTCTCTTGCTTCTGGAATTCCTTCCTCAATGAGTCCCTAATATTCCTTTGATCTTAGAAAGTTCTCCATCAGCATACTCCAATGATTATGATAACCATCAAGCCTTGGAATTGCTGGCTGAACAAATCCACTAGTGTTTCCCTCAAATGCCATTTCAAATGTTTACAGAAGACTGCCGCTTCAAATAATAATAAGACTAACCAGATTGTTAGAAATAAAACAACTTACAGCAATTGTTGATGTTGCACTCTCTCTGTGTTTAAAACTCTCACTCTCTCTCTGTGTTTAACTCTCCTTAAGAAACTGCAGTTTCTTGTCTCTCACGAATAAATCCTATAACCTGCTCTGATACCAATTGTTGATTATCAGAATAAATATTGCAAGTAAACTAAAATTGTATCTTCACTCACAATTTAGAATTGAAGAATAATTGGTTTTAAATAGCCTTACATCACAACTGTTTCAGAAAAATAAGCTAGATAATAATAACAGAAACCTACTGACTCGATCAACTCAATAACTGTGATTCATAGCTGTGATTCCTAGTTAATAGGATTTATTAACAGAAAACAAATAAAGTAAATCCTAACACTTTAACAATCCCTCCCTCCAAGTTTAATAATGCTACACTTGCTGATACAGACGATGCTCCAGGTGCCCCTGGTGATTATGCTCGATTTGAAATCCATCCAATATTCAAAGATACCGTCACTTCATTAATTAAAGATAAGGATAGAATATTATTCGATCCAACTACAAATCTAGCTAGTTTCGCCAATCAATCAACTATTGTAGATAGCCCGGCCAGGCTATGATAAAAAATATTGATGAACATTTCGTTGTTGGTGAAAAATGAAAACGAAATTCGAGATACAAAAGATAATATGATCATTATAGTGTACATAAAGATGATTTTAATTGCCCATATATACACACACTAATTAATTACTTATGAATAGCATTTAATTTTAATATTTCTTATGGAATATGTGGATATTGTGAACGTATTTTTTGTAACCATTAAAAAAACTAATTAAAAATTGGAAAATTGATGTTTACATTCATTAACTTATTCCCGTGTTTCATTTTTCCATTGTTAAGTTATATTATGATATAATTTATATTATTTTTTAATATATTATATTAAGTAATTTTTTAAACTAAAAATTTATATAGGCTTTTATTATCTTGTATGATTAGTTAGATGATCGAATAAAAGCGATGAAATTTGATATTGTGATCGTCTAGTCATCAAAACTTCTATAATATATCAAAAAATCATCTCAATCGAAAAGGTTAAACTATTAAGTAAGATTTCAAGATATAATATAAAATTATTATTGGAACCTCAGTACCTCACTTAATAGTTTAAATTTTTGGGTTGAGATAGTTCTTTGATATTTTTATCCAGAATATTATTTTTTAAATAAAAACTTACCATAATATTAAAAACAAGTTTTCTTAAAAAATAATCATGAATTGATAGTTTTCATGTGGATGTATTTAAAAATAAAAGAAACAATTATATAAAAAATAACAAAATATTTATTTCAATTGTCAATATATAATTATTAAAAATATATTTTTAATATTATAGTAAAAAACAATAATATTAATTGAAAATAATGGCCTATTAGGTTAATATTATTTAAAAAAATATACAATTAAAAAAATTAAGACTAACAGGTTTACATGCCTAATTCAAAAAAAAAACTAAGTGTCTTGGGCCTGGAAGCTCAAGGTTGTGCGTTTTTTTTTTCAAATGACGAATAACATGTCATTTATTTGTAACTTTTTCTAGTCGATAAAGGTGGCTTCAAAGACTGAAAAACTAGGTTTTATATTTTTGGACTCCCAGAAACCTACTTTTAAACCATTTTTTCACCTAATAGCATGAGAGAAAATTCCTGGACCTTTGAAACTCTATTTACAACAACAAAAACATATTGTTATCAGCCTAAAACCTCAAAATAAAATAAAATAAAATTAAGTCTCAATTTATTTATTTCTGACATTGTTTAAAGTGAAAATTATCTTCATTAAGTTCCTCTCTTAAAGTTAAATCATAGACACTAAAATAAAAGATATTGGTGACTAGAATCCAACCACATGATAGATTTTTCCTTCTTCAACTTTTTTTTGGTAATTTTTTATTATATTCTTTTAACATTTATAGACTTGAGTAAAATGAGTTTTAGAACCAAAACATAATAACGTAAAAGAATATGGATTAAATATGTAAAAAAAATAAAACTTAAGGGATCAAATAAAAATTTTTGCATCCTTTTTTGGTGGAAAAGGGCTTGTTTTTTTCCTATAAGCAAACTTTGGTCCTTCATCTCTCAATATATATTTTTTTTACAAAAAAAAATTAGAACTATATATTATAAAATTAATTGTTGATTTAATGTCCGAATATTTAATAAAATATCAAGAAAGATAGGAAAAACATGTCTTTAGCTTTTAAAACTAAGAAAGCATAACTCTAAGATATAAAATTGAGAAAAAAATAAAGTTTAGTGATAAAAATATAATTAACTACACAAAATTATGGGAACCAAAATATAAATAAATAAAATTGCAAAATACATAGTGAATAAACAATAATATATCTGTACTTAGTATGTGTACAGTGTTTCTGTGCAGTGAATTGTGGTTCTCTTTTGGTAGTTGTGTTTTTTTAATGTTAATGTTAATTGTCCTACTTTATCCACACACGAGAAAAATCTTTAAACTGTTACCCATGCACGGGCCTTGTCCACTTGCCAAAGAAAGAAGTGGGCCATACGCAGATCACCCAAAGCCCAAGAATTGCCTAGTCATCCTTTTACTTTTTGAGTTTCAACCACCAAACGACAATGGCTAAAGGAAACGACAAAAGTTAAGGAAACTTCTTTTCAGTTGTTTCTGTCTATTATTGTAATGAAAGGTGATCACCACGTCAGCCGCGTGAAATGTGACGTGGATATCGTCCCAAATCGCAAAGAATAAGCATGAATTAGGGTTCATAAAGATAATGACATTTGGGTTTTGGCGTGGCTGGACCCTGACCATGGTTTTAGATGTTGACATGGGACGCTTTCGGCTTCTCTGTGTCAAATCTTGCAGCTCTACGTACTCCGTGCCCTGTGCTAATATTACTCCTATTCATGGCTAGGTTTAACAGCTAAACTACTGCTTATGATCCTCTTCATGTACAATTATTGAAAACAAATGTGTTTTGTTGTCTAACAACTCTGAAATATAATCTTGTACGCACATGGAGGTTTGGCCTCCATCTCTCTTGATTCTTCCAGCCATTTTCGTGTTCGTAGACGAGTCAAGGAGATAGTCTTCCAGGATTCTTACGAGCTATGAGAACTCGTGGGTCCATCCTTGTTTGTGTACTCTTGGTGTCGGCGTGTGTATTTCTGACTTGAGGTTTCAAAAGTTTAAATCTCACACACACACACACAGTTGAATTAAATAATATTAGGAAAAATTGTGGTATATCGAAAGCAAAATTGATGGTACAAAAGCATTCAAAATCTCCAAATAATATATTAAAAAACCATCTCAATTCAATAATTTAAATTGTTAAAAGAAATTTCAGTATTTGATTTATATTATTCTTTAACACACCTCCTCAAGTGCAAACTCTTTGACCTTGAAACTTGCACAGACTCATACTACATTGTGTTTAATTTTTATCAAATAAATAGGGATAGTGAGATTCAAATTCGTGACCGAACCAATTCAACCCAACAGCTTAAGCTATTGGGTTGAGATGGTTTTTTAACATGGTATCAGAGCCTTAATGACCAAGTGGTCGCGAGTTTGAATCTCACCACCCCCGTTTATTTGATAAAAAGTAATATGGACATGTGCAAGTTTCAAGCCCAAAGAGCTTTCACTTGAAGGGGTGTGTTAGAAAATAATATAAATCATATATTGGGACCTCACTTAATAGCTTAAACTATTGGGTTGAGATGGTTCTTTGACATGGTATTAGAGCCTTGATGACCAAGTGATTATGAGTTCGAATCTCATCACCCCTATTTATTTGATAAAAACCAAGCACAGTGTAATATGATGGGCATGTGCAAGTTTCAAGCTCAAATGACTTTCATTTGAGGGGGTGTGTTAGAGAATAATATAAATCATATATTGGGACCTCACCTAATAGCTTAAGCTATTAGGTGAGGTCTCAATATATGATTTATATTATTCTCTAACACAAAAAAAAAGTGACCGTATCATATTGCATGGTTTAAGACTCGAGTAATACATGAGCATTAGATTTCAACATTAGATAACTAATGAAGCTCTCCTAAGCTTTCTCTCTGATCTCTCAAATTATATAAGTGAAAGGTATATATAGTCTAATGGTTTTGGCTACTTTATGACATCAACCATACGAATAATGGCTTCTCTTACCAACATCGTATGAAGTTTTGATCAATGAGATATATAGATTCAATAGGTTGATCAAGGAGTCACTACTAGAAGATTTTCAAATACATACGGTAAAAATACATCGGTATATTACAGTGACTTTTACCAATAAAATATTTCTTCTCTATTTCTTTCGGTATACACCGACTGAAATTTTTTCATTGGTGTATATCAAGAGAATCGCGGTTGGAAATAAAGTAATGGAAAAAAAATGAAGTGTCATTATCACGGACAACATTACCAAGAAAATATGTATGTCGATAATATTTAAGCTATAATTTGGCAAACAATGACCCTCTCACTCCCCCTCTCACATTTCTTCTCCTTCTTCATTTTTATTCTGAAAAAAATAGCACATAACACCCCATGTTTTGTCACAAATCAAGCTCTCATCATCATAAATTTGGCCACCCCAGCACTAAATATGTCAACTTCCTTGTTCTGATTTATTTTATTTTTTAAGATTTGCCACATCAAGTAAGCAAAACTAGCTATTTTTTCTCGTAACCCATTTTTAAAATGTTAATTTCTTTGGCATTTTGATGTAGTATATGTATTTTGTTTGTATGTTTACTTGTTTCATAGCTTTTTTTCATAGAAATTTGTTGTATGGATGTATGATTGATGCATGTTAGGGTTTGTTTGAAATTTTAAAAAATTATATTTGTTTGTCATTTGATGAAATTAAGTTTGATTTTGTGACTTGAGTGTTTTATAATGAAATAAATAATGACTCATTTATGGGTATGTTTTATATTTTATCAATTTTATTATTAAGTTGAAAATTTCAATAAGTTAAGAGGAATTTGAATATTTTAAGAAAATTGCTAATGAAAGTACTATTCAAATAGATTAAATAAGTTTGAGTTAGATCAATGATAGCTAATTAGTTGGGTATCGATAATTTGCTTAGTTCACATTACTAATTAATACATGTTCTCATCAATATTCTATATAAGTTTCATATAAGTAATGAATGATTGTTCTTGGATGTATCGAGTTTCACCTGAAGGGTTACACAAGATGAATTATTGTAATGAGGTTGAGAGTTTTATTAATTATACACAATCTAGTCTGAAAAATATTAGTGGGGACGATATTAGATGTCCATATAAGAGGTGTAAAAATAAAAAGTTTCTCGATCTAGATATTTTTACAATATATCTTCTATAAAAAGAGTTCATAGAGAAATAGTTGTATTGATTTGTACACGAAGAACCATATGTTCCTTACGAGACCATGGTAGAAAGGATAGTTGGGTCAACATCAAGTTCTAGAAGCATGCATAGAGCTGTAGATGATAATAGTAATTATTATAGGAGTATGGTTATAGATGCAATGAGAATGAATTAGGGTGATGCACGTGAATGTTCAATCATAGATGAAGAACCAAATGTAGACATAACCAGATTTTTTTATCTTTCAAAAGATTATAAGGAACCTTTATAAGATGGGTGCACAAATCACAGTAAATTATTGTCCATCGCATATGTGTTCACTATCAAGTCAGATCATAGGATGAGAAGGGCTAGTTATGATACAATCATCGAATGGGCGAGAAGTATTTTACCTAAAAGGGATAAGCTTAAAGATAACTTTTATGTTGTTAAATCTATTATGAAACTCATGGGCTTAGAATACCAGAAAATTAGCATGTGTCCAAACTTTTACATATTGTACTACACAGAAAATAAAGATTTGACTGTGGGCATACTCGGTATAAACCCTGAACTAGAAGGGGAAGGGAAGGAATCTTGTTGCGCATAGAAAACTAAGATACTTCTAATTCACTCCAAAACTATAAAATCTATTCATGTTTCTAAAAACTGTTGAGCACGTGACATGACATCATTCATATGATGCGGTGAATTGAGTCATGGTACACCCTTTTAATCATAGTTTTTAAACCCGACCCGGTCCAAGGCCCGGGTTCCAGGTTTTGACCGGGTCACCGGGTCACCCGGATCAATTTCTTTTTTTAAAATCAAAATGACATCGTTTTAGTAAAAAAAAAAGTCAACGGATTGCAACCGGGTTTTTGATCGGGTCTTGTTGGGTCAACCCGCTGCGCCGGGTCGAATCGAGTTTCAAAACTATGCTTCTAATGGTAAAGCCTGAAAAATTTTCTCTTATACTTTCATAAAATGATAGATTGAAAAAATTCATCATATATAACATCGTCCATTTTTACTATCTCAAAATTACAATGCACACTGACAAATTCATTTCGTTTGTTTCTTATGCAAAGTGCATCGTAAGATTCTGTTTTATTACATATATTTTTAAAAAAATTATTGATTTATATGAAAATATTTAACTAACAGTAACTTTTTTTTATAGACTATAGTTCTTGGACACGAACCAAAATCGATGGAGCTTTTTGTAGAAACTCACATGCAAGATAAGGATTATCGAAAATGGGTGCAACACCTAGAGGATAGTCGAGCTTAGAAGTTCGTGGTAAGTTGGATTTTAATTTTTTTTCCTTATGCTATTATTTTTTAAAATGTATTGACTGCTTTTTTTCAGAACACTTATAACACCTGATTGCTTGAGAGATACAAGCACAATCCTTCAACCCTCCAGGAACTCGATCTTAATTTGTGGTTGGAGGCTACGATGTCCGGTAGACCCGATAAAAATCGGGTTTATAATATCTCAAACACTACGGTTGAGGATATGCGAATGAGCTATAGTGTATCGACCGTTGATTTCTCACAATCGGGTTCGAGCTCCCAATCTTTGGTTATCCAAACAATTGTACAAAAGTAAGTTGAAGCTCAAACAACCTAGCTTCGTGCCAAGATGGCTCTACTTAGGTTTGAGACGACCAAACTTGGGTGATTGTACGAGGAGATGTTGTCAAACTTTGGTGGTTCGAAACAACCAAACTTAGGCTATTGTACGGGGAGATGTTGTCAAACTTTGGTGGTACATGTAGTTTACCTCGTCACCTACCTAGTCCCGGCGAAGATCCACCCTCGCCTCCTCTTTCTCCTCCAGCTTCTATCTTTTAGATAAGTTGTATTCAAATTGATATTTTTTTAAATTGGTAATAAAAAATAAGTTTTTATTTTAGTTATATTTCTTTTAACTTTAAAATGATTTGTTTTTTTATTTAAAAAAAATATTTAATACATTACTAATAAAATTACCGACGAACTAGTCCCTCTGGAGAGTTAGAAAAAAATCACAGGATGTTGCCATTAAAGTTAAAGATAGAATTACCAACGAATTAAGTTCCTCGAAAAGTTCTAGAGAATTCAAAAAGAATTACAAGGATTGTCACTAACAATATGTAAATCATTAACCGGTTAATTTCGTCGGCAAGATGAATTCAATCACGGATAAAGTTGCAAATGGTTTTTTTATCGATGATATGTCATACTCGCCAATGAAATTACCAAAGAAATAATGCTGGAATTGTTTTTGTTTTGCGTGTTTTTATCATCTGTAAAACTATTAATAATTATATTATCGACATGATAGAAATCACCAATAATAAATTTTTCAATAACGAGTTATTGTCCATGATTCTATCTATAAGTGTTTTTGTAACCGAATCAATGATAAATACCTAGATACTATTCCATCAATATTATATCGGTCGAGTACGAGTGTGGAATTTCTTCTGGAAAGAACAGAAATTAAGTCCCCATCATATGTGACGAAGTTGTTCTTGGCTTCTGAATGATTAGACTTGGAATCAGTTTCCAGCCTGTGCGCTTGCTAATCCTTTGATGATGGGTTTGGTCTTGTTCCACCATCGTTCCCCACTCGCCTTAATTGCATCTCCTTTTATTTTGTCTCTTTAAGTATCCGCCTTTACTGTTTTTTTATTATGCGTCCCTCCTTTTATTTTTTCTATACTTTTACCTCTTTTTTTTAAACTAAAGCTGTTTTTATTTCTTAAAAACTGATTTCTAAAAAATTATTTTTTAAACTTTTTTATATTTATTTATCATTAAAAAAATTGATCAACAAAAAACACTTTCCAATCAAAAAAAATTTGACTTGATTTTCATGAAAATGTTTTCCTTTTATTTTGGACGGAAAACATTTTCTGGAAGTTGTGAAAATTTAGAAATGTCATATTATTTTCTGATTATATCAAATTTAGTCCTCAAACTTTTGATGCTATATATATTTTGTTTTGATTATTTATTTTTCAATTTCATCCCTTAGAATTTAATTTTTATATTAACTTTTGTCCTTATTTTTATAATTGTTATTTGCTTTTTCCTTATATTTTTTAATTGAAATTTTTTATCATTCAAATTTGGTCCTCATTCTTATGATTGTTACTTATTTTATTTGAAATAATTTATGAAATGTTAATTATTATTATTTTAATTTTTTCATCTTTTAATTTTTTTATTTTTTAGATTTGATCTCTATTATTTTGATTATTATTTATTTTATTTGAGATAATTTATAAAATTATAATTTTTTTTCAATTTCATTCTCATTCAACTTTTTAATTTGTAAGATTTGTTTCTCGTTATTTTAATAAACTTGAAAAAAATAAAACATTAACAAGTTATTTTTCAGCTTATTTTCCATGACATAACCAAACACTGGAAAGTGTTTTTCAATTTATTTTTCATTCCATTATTTTCCAGCAAACAAACAGGGCTAAATGTTTTTTTTTTGTTAGAATCTAATAATCTGTTAAATGGATACGTGTCATCCATTGAGAGGCTACTTACTATTCGTGTAGGTGGACATCGGCTGCTTGAAGATGCAGTAAACTCTTAAACTAGATTAGCACATCTAAGGTGTTTTCGGTGAGGATCGATGAGTGGGCCGATCGATATCAAGGCCAATCCTCTTACTATATACGACGATGAACTGGTCCAGTATCAGCTTTGAACATTTTCCCAGACAATCTTCTTTCCTTTTTTTCCTCCCTGCATGTTTGGGCAAAAACCACCGTAGTCAAGATGGAAGTGCCATGTCCGTTCAAAATGTACACAAACAAACCCAAGAATTGCGTGAAGGAATCATCTTTTCTTCTTTCCTTTTTCTCCATGAACATCAATTGTTTTCTTGAGTTTCAAGAGAAGATTTACGATACCTATCCTTTGAGGTCAGCTCTGTAGTGGATTGTTTAGTCACTTAAGCACCAAGAGCCTAGGTGCTTAAGCAAAATAAGACACCATTACCTTGGAAAGTGATTTTTTAAAAAGAATTGTTTTAACCTTCTTATATTTAATTATATTGTAAGAAACTGGTAAATAAAATTCACTTTTTGATTAAAAAAATATAAATTTTAGATGGAAAAAGAAGTTTTTTCGGTTTAAAAGATTGAAAAATACCTCTCATGAAGGATCCGAAAACTAAAGCGATATATATACATATATATAAATACTTTAATTTAGTTAATATTGCTAGAAAATATTTTTGAATAAAAAACATGTTAATAATAATAAAAAATCATACATTTTAAATCATATACATTGTGTTGTAAAATTAAGATACCGTGAAAAAAAAATTACTTTCATTGTTCTCCGAACACTAAAAAATAATTATATGTATGTAATATTATATTTAAAATATTTATATTATATGTCCGTTACATTTTATAAAATAAATTGTGTATAAATATATGGTAATAATTTTTTTCATCATTGTACTTTTTATATCTCATTATTTTATTTTATTGTAAGTTGTCAAATAGTTACATTTAATATTCTATATATGTTAGATAAACTTGAAAAATAAAATAAAAATATTGGTAAATAATTTTTCACCTTATTTTTTATGACATTATCAAACTTTAAAAAATAATCTATTTTCTAAAAATAAAATACTTCTGACAAACAAATGAGGCCAATGTTTATTGTAAAATATATAATTATCTATATTAAGGAACTTATAAAAAAAATTGAGTATATAAAAATATGAAATTATTATACCAAATGGTCTAATATCATGTTATTGCATAATGATTTTACAAATTAAAATTTTGCGAAACTTATCTCGTGTTATCCATTAAGATCTACTAAATTATATAATTTTTAAATTTCTATATGATTTTTAAAGCAATATCGGTTTTAATAATTTGTTAGTTAGGTTTTATCTTATGACTCATTCGAGAAAACAAAAGGAATGTTAACGAATGGGTTTGTAATGAGTTATATTTTCCTCAATTCTCGTCTCCATTAAATATCATAAAAAAATATTTTTTCTAGAAAAAAACAATTATTATAAGAAAAAAAAAAGTATTCCATTTCATATCACACATTTAAACTATATCATTTTTTTTTAGTCTTAGCCGAAAATCTTAGATGTGATAATTTAGAATTTATTTTTGCTTTGCATTTGAGATGATATATGGATTTTCATACTCACGAAAGACATGCAATGTCTGTGCCAAGAAAACTAATGGCGTAAAAAACATTAGTAATTTGAATAAGCTCGAGCATATATTAACAAGGATAATACCACTGAAGTACAAGGATGAAATTCACAGTTATTGGCAAGCCCTTTGTGCCTCCTGAATTCCGAGTACTGACACCGCCTCCGTCAATTTCAAAACTAATCCTCCACTCCTAAAACTTGTAAAAGAAGTCTGATGTATTTGCCACAGTGCCCATCACCTTCAGCATTGCCCATCCTTACCAGCGTACATTCCAATAATGGCAGATGCGAGAACACAGTTACCTCACAAGCTCAATTACCCAGCAAGGGGCAATCATCTTTTGCAAACCCTAATTGTGGGGGCAAGGTAGGGGATGATGACATTATCGTAAACATGCATACAGGATGCAATGATAATTTTGGGAATGTAAGGGATAAGGCTGCGCCTTGCCACTTGACACAAAGGGGTGAGCACCACCATTCACTAAATAATATAAGCTCGGGGGGTCGTCATTGTCATTGAACCCCATACATATAAACAAAAGCTCTGTAACGATACAAAGATTTGTAACAACAGAAGACACAATTACACGCCCACGGCAGCTTTCATCTCTCTCTTGCTTCTGGTCTGAGTTCCAGGCTCCAGCATCCTTTATTGACTGGCTCCATCAATAGTAGTTAATACTTCTTGCTCCTTCCCTGGACAGTCTGGTAGTTCCATATTGTCATCACCATCGGTTTCTTTTCTATGCCTCTATAACTTTTGGGATTCATCCTTTGGCTCTTCGGCGATTGGGTCATTGACTGCATCAGAAACCAGGTCTGGTTGCTCAATAGCATTATCAATTTCTTCACTACAACCTTCTGAATTTTCATCTATCTTTTCCTCCTCCGCTTGCCGTTGTAGTGATTCTATTACACCCATCAACTCCCGGTTCACCTACCAAGAAAATTTACAAAGTTCTCAAAAGGAAACTTTGCATCTCCTGCTAATACTATTAGAAAACAATTTTGACAAATGATGCAAAACAAAGGATCCCACAGTTTTGGCTGTTCCATGTTAAAATGCATGTGATTGATGCATGTGTTACCTGTGGGTTCTGAAGAAAGTCAGCTATGTCAATGATACAAGATGGGCATTTCATAACATTCTTTTGCACTCTTAGTGTCCGTCTGCCCTGACCTCTCTGCCTAGTGAAACTTTGGCCAGCAAAGGCACCCTCTAGACATGCTTTGCAGAAATTATGCGCGCATGGAGTAGTAATTGGATACACCATCACCTTCCGACAGATTTGACAACTAAACTCTGCTTGATGAATAACCCAGAAGCAAGAGAATTTCCATTAATCCATTGGTATTGGTCACAAATCATGGTCAAAAGGCATTTCACAAATTAAAGGCTTCAAGTTGGATTTGATTAGGTAACCACACCTTTCAAAAGTTTTTCTCTCACCGATACATTCTGCCTTTGCCGCTTAATTGTCCTCATCACTTTGCTATCTTCTGGATCTCCACTATCAGCAACTCTTTTTTTACTGACTGGCGGAGGCTTTTTCCACATCCAGCAACTTTTTTCCTCCTGAAAAGCAAAAGTTTATATCTTGTGACATTTTAAAATGAATTAGCTCACTGCTAAAATGGCCCATTGAAGTAAAAGAGTTGAGCTCACATCATAGTCCCAGGATGGGGACCCCTTCCTTTCAGTTATATCAATTGCATTCTTTAGCTCCTTGATGACAGGAAGGGCCCTTGGACGGTCCCCTTGAACATCACTGCAATTTGATTTTCATCGTCAGAGAGAGGAGGGGGTGTGTGTGTGTGTGTGTGTGTGTGTGTGTGGAGGAGGAAAAGAGGCATAACATACCTGGTCCATGGGGCAGGCTCATTGTCACATCTGACAAATAGATACCTACAAACTTTAAAGCCCTACAATGAAAAAGGAGATAGTAAGTAAACACATTTATCAAGTACAAAAGCCAATAAGTTCCCTTAAATGCATTTGAAGATTGTAATTGGGAATTTACCTGTATTCCATTCTTACGCCAACACTTTTCGATTCTATAAACCCCATCATATCGTACACCTGCTTCTGGGGCATAAGATGATCGCTTCTCTTTGTGAGACCTGATAGCAAACAGGGAAAGTGCACATTGACATTCAAATAAAAAAATTAATTAAAAACATCCATTCTCAGATAACCTACACAATTCATGACTGAAAAAAGAAAATTTATCAAAGCATAAAGTAGGGCATCACGTAGCAAAGACCAATTCGTACACAGTCCTGGAAGGGCTGTGAGGGCTACATGTGGAGACCAAACAGACAATACTACCAAATATTACCTATAATAATGACATTTTAACAAAATGAAAGTTTCTCATGTCATGTGGTAGGGTGCGGTGCTCAATACCAATTAAGAAATATGCAACTCCACAACACAACCACTATTAATTCCTTGATTTATGATGATAAAAAAGGAAGTAAACAGCAGCACCAGCTGAACTCTAAGACACCTTTTAGCATTAGGAAAAAAATGCATTTGAAGATTAAAGGCTGCACCAAAAAAAAAACTGATTTCCTATATTCAACTGCAGAGTATCTCTCTTGAATTAGAACAATCGTTAATTACGTACAAGTGTATTGATCTCACATTGAAATGTGAACCTTTTTCCGCACCCATACAGGCTTTATATTTTTAGAAAGCCCTTGACACAACTTAAATAAACAATAGAAAATATAAGGCCACATCAAAGCTGCCAAGGCGCAATCCACACTAATAGATCATCGCATCACTTATTAGTGCAACTCACCTAACGACTCTTACAGGATAGCCCTTTAGGCAGCTTACTCGTAAGGCCTCATTCATCTTGTCAAACTTCTGATCAAAAGATTGATCCTTGTTTGTACGTTTATTGCCGCTCAGGTCCCTTCCTCCACTGCCAATCACAAATTAAAAGGTTAAAACGATCTATTTTGAAAATGAAAAAAAAAAATCAAGCAACCACTCAATTTGACATTATCCATACTATGCCCAACAATTTCAACTCATATCAGTGCTTTAGCATGCCAAATACAACAGACCACCACAATGCATTCCTTCATGTCACACTTTAAGTACATTAGTTGAGTACTATAGCTAGATCAACCCAAATCAAAAAACTTACAGTCTGACATTTTTGTTAAACAAAAATACTCATGACTAGTGAAAAGGACATGATAAAGAACACTAATGCAAAGATACACGCATAAGACAGCATACCTCCCAGTGTAAAGGAACCATTCACCATGATCCTCGTCGTCTAAATAACCTCCAGAGAGAGCCACTGATTGTGAACCATGAGTAGACTGACCAGCAATTCCTGCAACATGGGGGAGATGGGCACCCCATTGCCTACATGCCAGCCTATCCTCCCATATCTCTCCCACCAAAACACCCATATTTCTTTCTGGGTCGTTCTCAGCAGGAATTGGACCAAAGTGATCAGGAGGAACTGTGACAAAGATCTTCCCGCTACAAGCATTAGCCTTGCCAGCTCTCTTAGCACGCTCCGTTGTGTATGCTTTGTCCGGCCTGTTTTGGTTGTGGACAAAATGATATACCTTTGGAGCCCCCCCAGCATTGCTGGATCTTGACATCCTTGCCATACGTATGGCAATAACAAGTGTGGAATTGATGCGAGGTTGGCTTGCCATCTTGGGTGGGATTTGTACACGGCAATATGCACAAGTACGTTTGCCTTGTCCAATCCATCTCTGGAAGCACTTCAGGCAAAAGTTATGACCACATGGTGTCTGAAACAAGAGAAGAAATAAAAGAAACCATAAACATTTGTCAATCCAAGAAAATCAATTAGCAAAATCTTGCTTTATTCACAGTCTTGTATTAGTAGGCACGTTGAGTTATATGACGTTTACTCCAATACATGCTATATAGTTTCTCCATCAGTAAACTAACAATGGATGAAATAAGGGAAAGCGACATGAATAAAAAAACTGAATTAAATAATAACTGCAGAAATTCAATACAAGGATGAGGCATTAAGAATCTAGGCATGTTAAAAAGCATGTTAGATCATCTAAACCAATATACGAATTCAGATTTTCCCATAAAAACAACATAAACTCCATAGTTAGTCAAATGCCACTTCAAATCCACAGAAATAAGAGTCGGTGATTAATCTCTAGAGACTATTCACCGCAAGTGACCTTAATCCAAAGAAAGTCCAAAAATAAAGTCAAAGCTACAGATAGTGAGATGATCATAGCAATCTTTTTTCAGTATTTGGTCGCACCTGCAAACGACTCTTTTTTCACCCTTTAACCCCCCAAAAAAGGTATAGACTTTATTTCAATAACACAAACAGCAGCATCCAAGGACACCACCTTCAACTTTTCAAAAAAAGAAAAACCCTCGAAACCTTTACTACTAAAACAGGCCAGACAAAATACACAGTTCCGAGCAATTTTTTTCTAGATCAATTTTTTTAAAAAGAAAACTAAAATTAGTTCAAAAAAAGAACGCGTCTATAAAAATAAAATTCAAGTTGCGCAATATTAAGATTGTGAATAGATCCCGCATACCGTAACAGGTCTATCCAGCATTTGCATACAGAAAGAGCAAGTTAACTCCTTGTCAAGTATATCAAGCACATCGTTCTTCTCTTTCTTTTCATCTCCGTCCGATGGCGACGGACCTGCGGCGGCGCCACTCAAAAGCTTCTGCCGTTTCTTTGCCTTCTCTTGTTCGGTCAAGGACTTATCGTCCTCGATCTTCCGAATCGAGGCGATGAGTTCTCCGGCCTCCTCCGATCGTCCGGCGGCGACAGCGGAAGTGGAAGGCGGATTTATCATGGAGCAGTCAGGGCACTCCCATTGGAGAGTATCTGCTAACTCCTGAGGTGGAGAGACGAGACACGAGGCGTGCCAGGGGGTGGCACATGTTTTGCAATTGAGGGTTTCTTCATTTGGTGGCTTGTTTTTGCAGGCCATGCAAATGCCCTCTCCGTCGCATGGTAGTTCCATTTTGTTCAAAAGCAACGGCGTCGTAACTGTCTGGTATTGTTTTTCCCTGGATTTTAATACTGTTGACTTTCGAAAGGAAGTAGTTGGGTGGGTATTTATAGGTAAAAAGGTGGGGTCCAACTGGGGAGAGAGAGGTGGGGGGCTCTAGCTTTTGGATTTTGGATTTTCGTGGATTTGTTGGGTTGATTCTTGGGGATTGTGTTTTGAATTTTGGACTTTCCTTTTTTGCTTTTATTTTTCCCGCTCCTCAGGATACCCTTCCATATATAGCTAACACGGATAGCAAATACTGTAAGGAAATTTACAACCGAGATGTAACTTTTTTATAATGAATATGGTTTATTTATTTTTGTGTTTGAAAAGTATTTTAAAAAAAAATTAAAATTTTTTTTATTTTAAATTAATATTTTTAAATATATTTAGATTATTTTAATATATTGATATCAAAAATAATTTTTAAAAAATAAAAAAATATAATTTTAATGTATTTTTTAATAAAAAATATTTTGAAAAGCAACCGCAATCGCACTTCCAAACATAATTTTATGTACTATATGTTTATGTGTTTGAAGTGTATTTTGATGAATTTTAAAAATGTATTTAACTTAAAATAATTTATAGTGTTTTTAATGATTTTGTTGTGTTTATATTAAAATATTAAAAAATTATTTTAATTTATTTTTAATTAAAAAATAATTTTAAAAAATATCATGTATTAAAATACAAAGCGCGCGTGGAGAGTCTTGAAATATTGTTATTGACAAGTAAATCAGTTTAGTATATATATGTTAGTATTTTGTAAGGTGTTTTTTAAAAGTGTTTTTATTTGAAAAATATATTAAAAAAAATTTTAAAATTTTTTTATTTTTATATCAGTACATCAAAATTATCGAAAAATACTAAACAAAATAAATTTAAAATTTTTTCAAGTCAAATATATTTTTAACACATTCAAATATAGTTTTAAATGCAAAAAACAAACATCTTCTTGGGTTGCTTGAAAGTTTTTAAAATAACCGTTGTGATGATTGTAAAAATTTCAATTTCGTTATTTGTAGTTGGATTTTCCATTGCCTAAAAGTTTTCAAAATGACTGAAAATTAAAAATCCCTTATTTATGATCAGATATTTTTCCAAAATCACCATTGTGATGGTTGTGAAATCTTAAAAAAAAAAAAAAAAAAAAAAAAAAAAAAAACTGTTATTTACAGCTGCATATTTTTCGCAGTCTGAAAGCTTTTCAAAATGATTGTAACATATGATGTTTGTGAGATTTTTAAATTCCATTATTTATGACTGGGATTTTTTCGTTGCATCGCAATCTTCAAGATGATAACTGTGGCAAGCGTGAAAATTTTAAAATTCGTTATTTATGGTTAGATATTTTTTTCATTGCCTCGGAGTTTTTCAAGACAAATACTATTGACAACCACGCATGCTACGATTATAGTGTTAAAAGCAAGATTTTGAAAAAAAATGTTGTTGATAGTTGAATATTTACTCATCTTAAATGGACTACATTTTTAAATTTATTAATGTTTAATTATCGAGATGTTTACATCACTGTATGAATTAATGGTTCGCTAATTTCTTGCTTGTCAAGGAGTTTTAAAATAAAATTAGCATATTCATATGTTTCGCAACATGTCAATAAAAAAATATAATTTAATATCAAAACAATATAAAACTATAAAGAATATTTTTAATTGTCTTGAATCTAGAGACAATATCATACCCAATAGTCTTAGATTCAGTCGTTAAACTATACCCGGTAATTTTAGGTCTACTTTGATAGCCAAACCTAGTGAGCATTGGGATAGCTGTCGAGGTAAATTCAATAGTTTTGGATCTAGCTGCAAATCTAAACTCAATAGTATTGGATTTAGCAGTCAAGCTAGACCCATTTGAAGAAAACTTAGATCTAGTTGTCCAGACAGATCCAATGGTGTTGGGTCTAGTTGAGGGTATAGCAAAATTTTTCGATCCCACATAAATAATCCGTTTTATTTGACTGATGGAAACAAAAAAACAATAATTTTAACAAATTAATATATTTTTTTGAAATAATATTAATACTAAATAATAAAAGAAAAGAATTTGGTTTTGCTTTCCTTTCTTCTAGTAAATATCACTTCCTCGTTCGATTAGTTTTGAAATGAGATCAACTTCCCCCTCCTACTAGATTAAATAGTACAACCTTCTCTTAAAGTAAGAATAGGATTCCAGGCTGCTCTGTTGATAAAGAAATTCTATTATCATATAGAGAAAAAAGAACTATCTGGTCGGCTATTGGTAACAAACCTTTTGGGCGGTTAGGTTAAGCAAAACAGGTAACTGTCATTGGGGTTTATTTGTAAAAGTCCGCTCTAAAAGCCAGACCTAACAACTTTGACAAGAAAATTTAGATCCGGTTGCCCACCAAAAACACTGTATATATAGACTCATTGCACCATAAATCATATTGTAGACATAAAATGTTTGCATTATGGATCACACTATAGCACCATTAAAGGGCATTGTATTTTTTATGTTTTCTTTCAAGAGCTACTGGGTCTAGCTAAACTGCCAGACCCAACGCTATTAGGTCCGGCTGCCCAACCAAACCCAATAGCGTTGGGTCCAGCTACCAAGCATGATGCAACAGCTTTTGGAGTTAAAAACGGAAAAGACAGCATCCCATATTATTATAGTGTCATCCACGGTACAAACACTCTATATTTATAATGTAATCCATGTTGCAATAAGTCTATGTATATAGTACATGCATAATGTTTTCCTCATGTGTTTTAAAATATAGTATAATTATTTTCATGTAAATCATATTTAAATTGCCTATAAATCTTTAAATTAATCGTTGTGATGACTGTAAAATTTATTTTTTTATTAGTTATGGTTGGATATTTTTCCTTCACCTCGGAGTTTTTAAAATGACAATTGTAACGGTTGTAAATTTAAAAATCTATTATTTATATTGCGTAGAAGTTTTTAAAATGTTCATTGTGATGATTGTGAAATTTAAAAATATAATATTCATGATTGGTTTCTTTTTTGTTCTCACAATTTTCAAAATATGATTGTTGCGAGGATTATGAATGATTCAAGGTTAATTTATAATGCAAGAAAAGAAGGCAGCAGTGTTATCAACATGTTTTCTGGTATCATAATTTTTTCAAGTCCAGGACAAGAAAAATAAAATTTCCATTTAATAATATAAATTTAAAAAAATACACGAGATGACAGATCATAAAAAAAAATATTAATTAAAGAGTAGAATGAGAAGTTGATGTTCTTCGTAAAAAGTGAAGAAATAGACGTGTATGTAAATATTTGATAATGTGTTACGAGCAACTTTTTTATTTATTTAATCATGTAACAACTAAAATGGACAGCCAACCTGGTTTAGTTTGTTAACTCGTAAAATAAGATTAAAATTAAAAATTAAAAAAATAACTTAAAAAATAAATAAAATAAAATAAATAAATAAAAAATAACACAAGTTGTCAGTTAACTCGATTAATTTGGCTAACTTATGATAACCATGTAAAAAACAAAGGTATAAAAAACTAGAAAGCTTAAGATCCAATTACTTGATGTTAAATGATGATTTTTTTAAAAAATAAAACATTGAAATAAATCCCAAACAATCGGGATTGACTTAACGAACATGCAACTCGAGATAGCCTCATGAAAAAAAAAAAATTAGAAAGCTCAAGAACTAATGTTCAATGTTAAACGATGAAATTGATAAAAAAAACATTTTAAAAAATAAAGTTAAATTGGGCTAATGTTCAAAACTAGTAATTCGAGTTATGAGATCATGTAAAATGTAAAAATAAAATGAACAAATAAAAAAATTCTCAATCATCAAAAGTTTAAATAAAAAATAACATTTAGAATGACGAAAACTAAATTTGATATAAAAATTAATGAAAGAAAATAACGAGGAGCTAAACTAAAAAATAAATTAGAATAAGAAAATGAAACGAGAACCATAATTAGATAAAAAAACAAATGAAATAAAATATCAAGTGATGAAATTAAAGGAAATCAAGAGAATGATAAAAAAAACAACTAAAAGAATGAGAACCAACATTAGATTAAAATAAACAAATAAAATTAAATATTAAAAAAAATTTAAAAAAAACAATAAACAAACGAGCACCATATTCGACATAAAAACTAAATAAAACCAATAAAAATTATGAAACTAAAAAAAATTAATAATCTAAGAACCATTTAGAACAATTGAAGACCAATCAAGAGACAAAGGATCACGATTGAAAAAAAAAAATGGAAGGATATCCTGGAGTGGAGGAAAGAGGTGGAGAAAAAAGATCTCAATTCTAATAATAAAAATATGTTTGGAAATATGATTATGGTTGTTTTTTAAAATGTTTTTTATTTAAAAATATATTAAAATAAAATTTTTTTATTTTTTTAAAATTATTTTTGATATCAGCACATTAAAATGATTTGAAAATATAAAAAAATATTAACATAAAATAAAGAAAAAAATAAAAAGATTTTATTTTTTTTAAAATATTTTTAAAATATATAAATAAATAAGGAATAAGCTGCTTGAATTTCACTACACAGGGGCCCCATCAATTATGTCCTCGCTATGACCGACACAACAATTAGAATTTTTTGGCTATTGCAAACTCTCGCATGCACCACTTATTTATTTTTTTGTTATTTTTATATGTTAAAATCTTAATATGTCCCTAATACAAATAGATTATACAAAAAAAAATAACCATAATAAAAATATCAAAATACATTGACGCCTTTTTTAATATTCATGATTCTTTTTTTTTTTTGATTTACGTGGGGTGTCCGGGTCAGCTTACGCGCACCACGACTATTCTCCAAGGCCCGCTGGACATCCTGCAAGCCCAGGAGCAAGTAAGGCACCGCGGGGGTGACAGGCGTACACATAGAGGGTCAAACCCGGGACGGGAGCGGAACAAGTCACACAAATTGATCACAGCAGTTAAACCCTCATGTACTGGGTACACATGAGAGCTCGAACTAGGGCACTCAGACAGGGCAAAGCCTGCCAGGGCCACTGAGTTCGAAGGGTGAGGACTATTTTTTAAAATGAAATTACTCAAAAAGCCCCTCTTAATCTTTTTTTTTTTTTTTTTGCTTTTTAAAGGCATCTATATTAATCAACCATGCAAAAAACAAGTTGATAGATGATTGCAACCCCGATCAATTTTGCAATGACAAATAAATTCTCTATAAAAAAACCATTTTACCCTTTAATACAGGCCATTTGATTTTTGCAATGAAAAGTAAAGATATCATTGTACCGTAGCAATCTACGGTGGAACGAGTCTAGCCCTGTGGCAAAACACTTGTATACATACATATATATGTATGTATGTATATATGTATTTATTTATTTATTGAAGGCCTACGTAATGTTTAACATGTTAATATAGTAGGATAACTTATTTTGGCTTGTTTTGATATATTATATGATATAGAAAATTCGTGGTAATTGAAATATCTTTGATTTACATGGTAAACCGGTCAAATTAAAACTTCATGCTTGATTGAAATTCTTAAAAGTGCTGGCTTTGTTGGCCTAGATATACCTGGTTTTTAAATATTATTTTTTACTCGTCCTGGATCGACTAGAATTTTAAAATTAATAATTAAGCATCGTTTGATTATTTATCAAAAATGGTCACATCACTGTATAAGTTAATTGGTTACCTCATTTATAGTCTGCGTTGGCAATTTAAAATACCATTATTTATAGGAAAATATTATTTATAAGTAAATTATATTAAAAATCTATTTATTTTTGTATTTCAAAATTATTTTAATTAATTAAAAAAATATTTTTTAAAATAATTATTACAATGATATAAACACCCTCTTAAATTGCCTTAAAGTTCTCAGAATGGCCATTTTGACCATTGTGGAATTTAACAATCTATTATTTATGGTTCAATATTAATGGGTAAAAAAAAACATATCATTGTAATCAATCGCCCTAATATCAACCTCACTTCTGGTCGTACCATACAGACATGTAATCAATGGGTAGAAAAAAATATTAATGGGTAAAAAAAAATATCAACCTAACTTCTGGTCGTACCAAACAGACATGTAATCAACCACTCAAATATCCGGTCACCAAACCTAATATGTGACCATCAATCAAATCTGTCTAGAAAATATTTAAGAGTTTGTAAACTGTTATTTTTTAAAATATTTTTTATTTAAAAATATGTTAAAATAATATATTTTTAAAAAAATTAAAGGCTGACGCGTAACCAATGCAATCCACGTTGCGAGCGTCACCTTACCCTTTAAAGCAAGCCACCCATAGCCCTATCATGACCCCTATATCATTTCTCGATGCAAGTGTCATAGTTTGCCGTCATCAACTTAGGCATCTGCCTCTAGCTTCCACGTCACGAGAGTTATCTTTACGGGTTAAACTGATAAGGAAGATAGCTCTCGTAGTATTAGTTGAGTTATAAATTCAAATATTTATATTAAATTTTAAAAAAATTTACGGTAATAAAAATAATAATTGGCTGTGATTATTTTTTGAAATATTTTTTATTTAAAAATATATTAAAATAATATTTTTTATATTTTTTAAAAATTATTTTTAATATTAGCGAATTAAAATAATTAAAAAAAATTAATTAAAAAAAATTAAAAAAACATATAAACAAGTAAATTTTAAAGAAAACAGCATAGCATAAATAAAGCAAATGGCTTACTTAAGATAGCACCATGCATTGCTTTTCCTTTTCCTGCTCCACGCACACTTATTATATTCTTATTGCTCTTGCTAACTTAAACCTGAGATGATCTCTTGTACCATTCTGTAGCTTATTTTGCATAAAAGCTCATGCCCAGTGATCCAGACACCTCTCTAGCCCGAGATCGTGGCCGTGAAAAATTGGAAAGTTAAAAACTTTATGGTGTATGGCTGGGTAGTTTTATATTTTCCATGGAGTTTTTTTAAGATGGTTACTGTTAGCTGGCCTGGTTCTTTTTTTGCTAACATAAAAAAGGAATGTCTATGTCTTGGTGATGATAACTCGATTAAACTTAAGTTAATTTAATTTGCATGTAATCTATAATATAAATTAAGATAATTCTATAAAAAAATAAAAAAATTTATAAAATTTATAACATATGTTATGTTTTGAGAATTGATTAAATTTCCCATCCACTAAAAAACCTTTTCGGTTCGTTCGTCTGGCCTGGGCTTCGGAGAACACACACCTTTAAAGTCCAACCACGTGTAAAATTGCACCCAGTCCATTAACAAAATCGAAATAGGTTAGCATCAACCAGCATACCAAACACCCCGCTTTAGGAAACCACGGCTAACCAATAAAATATCCCTGTAAAGTGTAAACCCTAGTGAGAAAATTGTGTAAAAAAAAAAAAACCAGTGACAAAAAAAAAAAAAAGGCACTAAAACAAGAATCTCACTCTCGGTCTCTCGCTATCTCGTGTGCGCATTCTCATTTCTCTGGTTTCCTTTCCTCATCAACTTCCACTGGCCACCATTTACTCTCTCTCGCCGCCCACACCCCAAAATATCCCCATCCTCAAACCTAACCCACCACAAACCTCCAGCAGCCATGGCCGCCTCCGAGTATTCCCTCCGCCGCGCTCTCGTCGAGAAACAATCCTCAATCGAATCTCAAGGAAACGCTGTCCGTGCACTCAAAGCCTCTAATGCTGTAAAGGCTGATGTCGATGAGGCAATTGAAAAACTGAACGCCTTGAAATTAGAGAAGTCTTCGATTGAGAAACAACTTCAAGCTGCCGTTAGTGGTAATCCTGATAGTTCTGTTAATAAGGAAGCATTCCGTCAAGCTGTGGTTAATACACTTGAACGGAGGTTGTTTTTTATCCCTTCTTTTAAGATTTATCGTGGTGTTGCCGGGCTTTATGATTATGGGCCTCCTGGTTGCGCCGTCAAGTCCAATGTCCTTGCCTTTTGGCGCCAGGTAAAGATGATTGATCACTTTCTCACTGTTTTACTTTGATTGTTGAAAACTGAATCAATCAATGTTGAATTTAAATTATAGCAAAGAATTGCAATGCAATTAATTACGTTCAGAAGGTCAAATTTTTGAATTGATTTATACTTTACTTTTTCAAGCGAAGAAAAAACTACGCAACTGGATTGAAAGGTCTAAGGAATTAGAAGATTTGGCAGTCCTGTAGCATATTTGTGTACTAATTAGGAAATTTATTGATGTTTTGGCAGCATTTTGTTCTCGAGGAGAATATGTTGGAGGTTGACTGCCCATGTGTGACGCCCGAGGTTGTTCTCAAAGCATCTGGTCATGTGGATAAATTCACGGACCTTATGGTTAAGGATGAGAAAACTGGGACTTGCTATCGGGCGGACCACTTGCTTAAGGACTTCTGTAACGAGAAGATTCAGAAAGATCTTAGCATAAGTGCAGAGAAGGCTGCAGAATTGAAACATGTACTTGCTGTCCTGGATGATCTCTCTGCTGAAGAGCTAGGTGCGAAAATCAAGGAGTATGGTATTACAGCTCCAGACACAAAGAATCCACTTTCTGATCCTTATCCATTCAACCTGATGTTTCAAACATCAATTGGTCCTTCTGGTTTGAGCCCTGGGTGAGTGTTTTACAATAAATTTGATTTCTTATATGTAATTTCTATAACAATGATGTACTGAATCTGTGTTTTGAGTTTGCAGTATTTCAGTGTATATGCAACATTGTATTTCTCCACCTAGGTACTGAAACAATCTCCCATTTTTTTTTATGTTAAAGGTATATGCGCCCTGAAACAGCTCAGGGCATATTTGTTAACTTTAAGGACTTGTACTATTACAATGGGAACAAGCTACCCTTTGCTGCTGCTCAAATTGGCCAGGCTTTCAGAAATGAGGTTTTACTTCTTTTCTTAGTCTTAGAGAATGCACACACAAGTTATTTTTGCAGTGCTTTTTTTAAATCCCAATAGTTATCTGTTTTAAGCTATAATATTTCATAATATAGCCTTGTGTTTGTTGCATTTGTTTGTTCCACTGATATTGACGATGTTGAAAGTCGTCTTATGGTTTTGCATGCTTTCTTGGCTGTTATGATGTTTTTTCCCTCATAGATCTGACTATATGCTCTCTCTCACTTATAGATTTCTCCCCGCCAAGGTCTTTTAAGAGTTCGTGAATTCACATTAGCAGAGATTGAGCACTTTGTTGATCCTGAGGACAAATCTCACCCAAAATACTCTGAAGTTGCAGATCTTGAATTTTTGATGTTCCCAAGAGAACAACAAGTCTCTGGCCAATCTGCAAAGAAAATTCGCCTTTGTGAAGCTGTTTCTAAGGTTAATATGGTGGTAATTTTCAATTATCATTCTGTCTTCTGCATTACCCTCTTTGTCATGATGCTATCATGTGTTTCATCTAGGGAATTGTCAACAATGAAACTCTTGGCTATTTCATTGGGAGAGTGTATCTTTTTCTAACTTGTCTTGGTATAGACAAAGACCGATTGCGATTCCGGCAACATCTTGCAAATGAAATGGCCCACTATGCTGCAGACTGTTGGGATGCTGAGATTGAGTCTTCATATGGTTGGATTGAATGTGTTGGTATTGCAGATAGATCTGCATATGACTTGCGTGCTCACACGGTGAGAATCTCTTTTATATATGCATGTCTAAATTTGACAGCTGCAGTGCTTAACAGCAGGCACATAGGTGGATGTGAATTCTCTCATTCATGTCTTTATCTTATAATCCTGCTAGGGAAGAATTCTGAGGGTGAGCTCATTTTAGCCCTGATCATGTCACTAGTATGTGCTATTGTCATCTTTAACTCAGCATGCATCATATATGAAACTGTATCTGCTTATGCTATCAAGTGGCAGAACAAGTACAGCAAATAAGTGCTAAGAATTTATCTGCTTTAATTTTTTAAAACTAGAAATAGTAAATACATGGGAGTTTTTTTTGTTTCTTTGACAGGACAAAAGTGGAGTTCCTCTTGTGGCCCATGAAAAATTTTCAGAACCTAAGGAAGTGGAGGTAATCACACTCACTGTCATCATTCTATGTTCTTTTCCAAATTTTTGTTTTGCACTAAGTTTAAGTCCTTATATTTCTTCTGTTTATGGTGGACTCCTGCTATATCTAACCTTTAATGTTCTGGTTTCAGAAATTGGTTATAGCACCAGTGAAGAAAGAGCTGGGGCTTTCTTTCAAGGGCAGCCAAAAAAAAGTGGTTGAAGCTTTGGAGGTAAAGCTGAAATTTCTCAGTGGACATAAATATCATAAAACTATTTGTGCCTGTTCTAGGTATGATTTCCCCCCTTTTTTAGGCAATGAATGAAAAGGAAGCTTTGGACATGAAGTCCTCTCTGGAAACCAAAGGGGAGGTAGAATTTTATGTCTGCACTCTTGGGGAAAATGTGACAATTAAAAAGAGCATGGTATCAATTTCAAAGGAGAAGAAGAAGGAACACCAGAGAACTTTCACACCATCAGTAATTGAGCCATCTTTTGGCATTGGCCGTATAATCTACTGTCTCTATGAGCACTCTTTCTACATGAGGTCCAGTAAAGCCGGGGATGAGCAGCAGAATGTTTTCCGTTTCCCTCCTCTTGTGGCACCTATAAAGTGCACTGTTTTTCCGCTCGTCCAGAATCAGCAGTATGAGGATGTTGCCAAAATCATTTCTAAGTCGTTGACTGCTGCTGGAATCTCTCATAAGATTGACATTACAGGTGAGTGTAGATAAATCATCATGTTGTTCAGTTGTAGGCATTTTCGCTCGTTTACTAAGAAATATGTGTAGCTTGTAATCATTGACATGTGATTTAAGTTTAGGCATGTTTTGATGAATGTTTGTGTATATGCTTGGGTTCGTGCATTTTATCTGAAAAATTAAAAGAAGGTTTGAAGTGTGCCTGTTTTGAACTTTCTAAATAAGGAGGGAAAATTTATATAAAAAAGGAAAAAAGACCAGCAACATTTATTTATGATGCTCGTAAAAGGCAAATTTCTTGTCGTTGCCCAGAGTCACAAATAAATACTACATTATTAAATGAAGGCTTGCAAATATTTTTAGATTGGATAAATTTCCATGCCATGCAGAGGCTTGGAGCCTCAGTGATATGATATATCTTCTTGCTCTTTAATTGCAAATAACGGCTTGAGTTTATTTGTGGTTTGTCTTGTATTCTGAGGAGAATAATCTAGAACGGTTTGTAATGATACTAAAATTTCAGGGTGCTTATGTGCATCTTCTTATACCATTTATAGGCGTTTTAATCCCATCTTGTTCTCTGAAGTGTTTGAACCCTTGGTACACCCCCCCCCCCCCCCCCATGTTGTTCTTGGAGACGTTTTTCTCTACATAGAGCATCATTTCCGTTCTTAATTGCATTAAGGAGATTGCTTAAATTTCCGCACTGCATAACTTTGCTCTTTTTAATTGGTTGTGTGAATGCTGTTTCACAGGCACCTCAATTGGTAAACGATATGCAAGAACAGATGAACTGGGTGTCCCCTTTGCAATAACTGTTGATTCAACATCCTCAGTGACAATCAGAGAGAGAGATAGCAAGGATCAAATCCGTGTTAATGTGGAAGAAGCAGCATCAGTTGTGAAGTCGGTAACTGATGGACACACGACGTGGGCTGATGCGTGGGCAAATTTCCCCCACCACTCCTCTGGATCTGTAGAGGATTAGAGTTTGCGGGACAGTGGCCCTAATGTGCAAGGCATACGACAATGCCTTGGATTTTGGCTAGTTTCCCCCACCACTCCTCTCTTACACTACACAATACTGTAATGTCTTGCCCGTCAAATCTGACAATTATCTCTGACAAAACTGATGAATTACAGAAAAATCTACTTGTGATTTGTAAACTGAATCTCTTTATCTATTATAGACTTCTGTCTGTCATTCGGTTCTTAGGACCGATAAACTGAGCTGAGCCTGGCAGGTTCGTTCCTTTTGGTATTCAATTTCAGAGACTATACTCGTAATAAAAACAAAGCTCCATCGTCCAGATTCCCATAGCTTCAGCTGAACATGAATATCATGCATGGAAAATATAATTCACGAGTTTTGATTTTGGAATTGGTGGTAGATTTAGTGCGCGTTTCCATTGATCATGGGAGGCAGCGTTAGATTGAAGTTTGTCTTCGAAGATAGATGGAGTCAGGTTTTTTATTTTTATTTTTTTGTGGTCTGTTTGCTCCACCCTTACGAATGATATATCTAATGAAATAATCGAAATATATGATTTATTTTCCATGTTGGGCTTTAGGTAATTTTGGGCTGATATAAAATTGGATAAAGGGGAAGAGAACTAGTAAAAAAAAGAATTCCCGTGATTATTGGAGAAAAAAAAAAAGCATGCGTAAAGAGAGCCAAGCAACGACGACGTTTAAACGAAATAAGAAAAAAAATGTGAGGGTTGGTTGCGAACCCTTCTAGTTTAGGCCATAGACGACTCCTCACTGTAGCTGTTAATTAACATTTGCCAAAAAAAAATTGAAAGTAAAGGAAAAACAAAAAACAAATCCAACCGATCTCTCTCTCTCTCTGTTTCTAGCTGTAGAGAAAAGTACACGCTACCCTAAGGGTAAAAGCAAAGAGGAAGAGAAGAATATTTAGGAAGAAGATGTTGAGAGTAGCAGGGAGGAGGCTCTCATCTTTACCATGGAGGTCCTCGCAGTCGCAGACAACCTCCGCCTTCGTCTCTCGAAACACTGCTTTCGTTAGCGATGATGGTCGTGATTCTGCTGCCTCTTCCAGACCCATCCTCTCCCCTTATCAATTCTCCTTCCCTTCAGATCTAATCAGAGGTCACCTCTTTCTTTCCTCAGATTTAGGCCTCGCCTCTTCTTTTTTTTAATTCCACGCGCTTTATATATATATCTGGGTTTAGGAGATTTTTATATTGAAAGAATGAATATCGATTGCCGCAAACAACTTTGAAAGTTTTTTTTTTTCGTGTGTTACGATATGTGCTTGATTGTTTGATGTCCCATTTCTTCGCAAGCAGATTTAGGGTTTCGTGTTTGCTACAACTTGTGAATTGAATGAAAAATCTTTCATGGATTTGTCATGAGTTTTTATATTTTTGTTTTATTTTTTTTCGGATTTTTTCAGAATTTTATCAACAATTATTTGTTCAAATCTTCAGTATTTTGAAGTTTTGAGCTTTACTTTTGTTTTCAGTGCCAATCTTTTGTTACTGTTATATTAAATGAAGCATATTCTCAAAGTTCAAGCTGAATTGAATAGCTTAAGTTCTCGGTTGGAAGGAGGCGTGTGCTTCCACTTGCTATGTTTGCTCTTATTATCATTATTGTATCTGTAATTCTTAGTAGCCAGCAACTGCGGTTAATTACTACTGATACATTCTTCAGTTGCGATGAATGTTTTGGTAGCTTTAATGAAGTACAATCAGATATATATATATTTTATGGGAGCTATTATGTCAATGATCCGTGCTGTTCTTGTTATTCTCATAAGACAACAATGGAATGGTAGGCCAGGTATCTGTATCTCCGTGTTGTGTGTGTGTAAGCACTCACTGCTACTAATAATGGATAAGATCATAAAAGTTTCATCTAGAGGAGTAGGAATAGGGTATAGGGGTTTTTGGTAGCTGATTGTCCCTCAGTTAATGTACCATGTTTTTTTTTCTCTCCCCATATTCCCTTCCGAGTCATTTCTTCTCAACTAATAGTTTTTGTCAATGGAAAGATCCTGTCCTCTTTGCATCAATGGCAATGTCTTCACAAGCTTGATGTCCTTTGTGTATTGTTGTTTGATGTTGTTTGTCCAAAATTTGGCTGTGTAATGAATTTGCCAATGGCTGATAATTCTTACAGGGTTTTCTTCTGGAGCCCTTACTTCAGGACATGATATGGGTATCATCTCAGATCTCCCGCCTACTGTAGCAGCTGTGAAGAATCCCACCTCAAAGATTGTCTATGACGAGCACAATCATGAGCGTTATCCACCTGGTGACCCCAGCAAGCGTGCCTTTGCCTATTTTGTCTTGACTGGTGGCCGGTTTGTGTATGCCTCCTTAATCCGTCTTCTGATTCTCAAGTTTGTTCTGAGCATGTCTGCTAGCAAAGATGTCCTTGCCATGGCCTCCCTTGAGGTTGATCTCTCTAGCATCGAGCCTGGCTCAACTGTTACAGTGAAGTGGCGTGGAAAGCCAGTTTTCATCAGGAGACGAACTGAAGACGATATTAAGCTAGCTAACAGTGTTGATCTTGCATCCCTCCGTGACCCGCAGGAGGATGCTGCCAGGGTCAAGAATCCAGAATGGCTTGTGGTTGTTGGGGTCTGCACCCACTTGGGGTGCATTCCATTACCTAATGCTGGTGATTTTGGTGGCTGGTTTTGTCCTTGCCATGGTTCACACTATGACATCTCTGGCAGGATTCGCAAGGGTCCAGCACCCTATAATTTAGAGGTCCCCACTTACAGTTTCATGGAGGAGAACAAGCTACTTGTTGGATGAGAAATCCTGCAGGAACTCGTTTATGGAAGCTCTAGTTTCCCATGGGATGTTATAATAGATATTGTCCTCTACAGCTGCGAAACACTGATGGCATTTTTGCAAATTTGTTTTGTTCAACTGTTGGCATGTTCACATAATGCTCTATCAATTCGCATTGTGTATCTTCCGCTTTTAACTGGCGGGGCTATGTTTTTCTGAATAATACAACTGGATATTTTATTGGGTATTTTCAGTGTAGTTGTACTCAGAATTCATTCCACTAAATAATCAGAACTCGGGATGGTTGCTGTCTTACTAGCTGTCAAGATCCCTTCGGGCATGCAATGTTGATCTTTCATTTACATTTTAAAGTGCGATAAGATGACATTGGGAGACTTCTGGACTTGAATCATGCTAGCTGCAGATACTCAAATGCTAGCTGGATTTGAATTGTGCCTGCTGATCATGCATGAAGCATACTGGCCTTGGAGGAATAAACGCGCAGGGTTACAACTGTTCTCAAAACATATTGGCCCAGAGGGGGAATGTGGCTGCCAGAAAACTACATGAATTCGGATTCTATTTGGAAATTTGGATGCACAATTTAGTATCTTCATGGCGTACTGCGTGGAGAAAGAACTCGCAATGGATACTAATTAGCGGCTGCTTGTCAATGAACAAGATTTGAACTGGTGGCTCGTCTTAAATTCAAGAAAGTTTTATTATATCAAGAGGCTGATGGAGACTTGGTTATGAATGCTTTCTATTCAACATTTTGCTGTTAAATGGATTGAAAAATCATCTGCCAGAATTTTCCATTTATTGTGGGAGATTTATATTTTCTTTTCCTGCTATAAAGGCCATTCATGAGTTCACATAGCATCCAATTCAAGAAAAAAAAGAGAGTTCATATAACATAAAAATAACGCAGATAAAGGTATTGCTGTTGCTCTCGTGTCCAGTTCTCAAATTCACCAAAGAAATAGGTATTGTCGTCTACTTCTCAACGCCTACGAATTGTGGAGCAGATAACCTGAACTTGGTGTGTAATTTAACCAACAAATCAATTAGCTAGTCGTCTTGGATAGGAACTAATGACAGTTTGCCTCCATATACATCTGGGAGCTGGCTCTCATCAATGTCGCCAAGCAGAGTGGATCTCAGTTTTTTGTTCTCGACAAAGATTATCTGCAAAAAAATTCAGTCACAAGGGGTGGATTAAGGCAACGAAAAGACGGGCCAAAACTGCCAACCTGCATACGTGGCTTGTCTCCATGCAGTCTAAATCCAAAGTCTGTATACCATAATAATAATAATAATAATAATAATAATAAAATCTAAAGATTCTGGAATTTCGGGCAATTAGACGTTTTGGCAAAATAAATAAACAAAAACAGGAATCATCTTTTCGAGATGATGTCTGATAAAAAGGTTGTTGGTTTCCTTGAGTACATTTTCGTATACTAACGTTCTTGGCACCATCCAGATCTCTTCATACTCTTCGCTTTTAGATTTGCAGAAGGTTTCGAGAAAATATAAAGCTGGCGGAACTGTTTCCATAATGTTCAGCTGTTGCTGGTCCAATCAAAACGTTGGAAAATGCATATTAGCAAGGAAAGATGTTCCATACCTTCTTTTTGGTTTTGCTGTCAATAAACGGGTAGACAACCTTCCATGCAGTCATAAATATGTAGGGCACATGAACTATGAACAATTTACCTAACCTCTCTGGGAAGCAATCCTGTTAAATAAAACAAAAACAAAAACAAAAACAAAAACATTCAGGCTGCTGATATGAGCATCTTAGCCAGAGCAATTTTTTCGTACAACTATACCACTGCTGGTGTATCTTACGGTCACCTAAATGCTCATTTTAAGATGCACAAGAGCAAGCGAAGCGAGCTATAATCAGCATGGCTCTTTAGTTAAGTAAATGCAACAAATTAGAAATAGCTTTTATGGAAATATTGCATGGCGGGACATCAAACCTGCAATATTGATAATGCTGCTAGATATCCACGAATATCACTATTGGTGTATCCCCACCCTTCAAGATCTGCAATGGACACAAACTTTTCCTGTCCAGCTGGCATTCTGTAAAACCCAAGATGTTGCATAAGCTTGATTGGCTTGCTCAAGACCAACGCTGAATAACAAAATTGACCTGGTTCTATGAGATCAAGAAGGAATTCTTAGATTGGATTCCATTAGAAATTGTTATTTCTAAAGGTAGTGCTTGTACACATACCCAGCTATCTCGCTCAAATACATTGTTAGTTTTGTTTTATTAGGACGAGCCAGATAGAATGAGATTTGATATGATAACATATTGGCATCACTACTACACTGATACTGTAACTCAGATAAATAAGCAATGCCCTCTCCTCCAAAGATCATTTTCCAGGATAGCAAAAGTAGCGCAGAAGAGAATTTTGTGACTGATAGAATTACCTGGCACATATTCTCTCGAGAGTGTAGGCAACAAAACCTGCAAGGAGAAGAAATTTCCAATGTTAGTTGAACACGGGTCTACTTTGCCATGTCAGATCTTTTAAAAAAATAAAAACAAAATTGTTCTCTTATTGTCAATGAGAGAGAACAAGGCTATTTTGAAACTATCGGTTCTCATCTGCGTTACCACAGGATTCAAAAATAAAATATGCAGCTTCCAGGTTTACTACATACGCTTGAACTCCTCTAAACTTCCTTTGTAAGGCTTATGTCTGGCACCGAAAACCACAACTATGGGACGGTTCTGCTTATCAACCCCTTGCATAAACAACTTGTTTTGAGCAAGTTCATTTGGAATCTCTGATAGAGATATGAAGCCATTTGGGATAATCGATCGCCTCCAGCTTAGGTAATTTAGGAATAAGGTCGACGCCTTCTCAATGTCTAGTTCTCGAGCACGCAGAAATCTCCGGATCATCAAATCGTCCACTTCCTGAAAATCACAAGAAACACATAGAACCCAGAACGCAAGTGATGTGGATGACTGGACTCAAACACAAGTTCAATCAAGGAAAAAAAGTTGAGAATCAACCTAAAAAACAATTAGTTGAAACTTTGCTAAAGCTCACACCTTTCTTTTGTGCAATTTGATAATACTGCAACTCTAAGCCTCATACTGCATTTTGCAGCCGCTGCTCTGATGTTATGTGATTGACATCATATTTTCGAAACAATTTTTATTACTAAGCAATTCAGGTTCTAAGTTAACTATCAGTGTGCGCTGTTGTTCAACTAGTATAAAGAATTAAAGCACACTCAGCATGTAATTTAGAAAACATAAACAAAACAAATGGTACATGATCAAGTACAAGACAGCTATATTATCAATAATTAATCCTCATAAAAACAAAAACCCACTAAGCATATTGCTTCGGAAGAAGAAAAAGAGACAAAAAGAAGGAACCTTGACAGAGGGATCTTCTCTTTCAACAAAGGCTCTCATGAGACGCACTTTGCGTTGTTCAATCTCATTGATTTCAGTTCCTTTCTCTTCCTCTTCTGTTATTATCCCATTTGATTCCTCTATGTTACTGAATTCCATTCTCTAAATTTTGTGTAAAGTCTATGGACTTTATTGTTCATCCATAAATAGAGTGATTGATTTCTCTCTGCTCTTGGAAATTGACTTTAATTCAAGGAGGAGAATAAAATGATTTTAAAATGGTTCGTTTTAAGAGTAAGTTTGAGAGTGGATATTAGTCTTTTTTTTTAAATATTTTTTTATTTTAAAATATATTAAAATAATATATTTTTTATAATTATTTTTTATTTATAATATTAATATATATAAAAATAAAAAAATCAATATAATTTTTTTAAAATAAAAATAAAATATTTTAAAAAAAACTTCTCCAACCACAATTTTAATATAAAAATCTAATTAATATTGTGGCAGTGGTTATATTTATAGTAATTTTTGTTTATAAATATATCAAGATATTATTTTTTATTTTTTAAAATTTATTTTTAATTAAAAATAATTTGAAAATTAAAAATAATTCAATTTTTTTAAAAAAAAATATAAAAACTAACATACTCTCATACTGATTCAGGCACCGTTAACCAAGAGGAATCTTCCGTTAACAAACCGTCCTGTAAATAAAAGTTTTAGGTGAAAAACTTTCCCTGTAAATTGAAGTTAACCGGACAATTGCTGTCACGACTCATGACCTGTCGAGGGCACACTCTTGCTTCTTGAGCTGTTGAAAAGTGAGTTGACTATAAAAAGAAATTAAAAAAAAAAAAAAACCGACTCATCACTCTCAAAAAGCTTTATCTATCTGATAATAAAATTATTATATTTCACAAAGACATATATGGTTATGATATATAATATAGTCAAGTGTGTAATAAACCCGGTTATTAGTTAATTACATTATATCATATTTAAAAAGAAAATATAAAGTGATATGGATCCCTTATACAATTTACAATTTATGTCTATAATAAATGAAATAAAACGTTAATAAAATCTTGAAGAATTTCGAGCAATCTTTAATTTATAGGATATGAAAGAAGTATAAAACTTGGAGAGAGAGAGAAAAGAAATTAAGTCATACAAATATTCCATATATATTGACTGTGTTGTTGGTCTGTTTGCATCCATTTTATAAATAAAAAAGTAATCTATGATCCATAATTGGCTTAGACTTATATTTATCGTGGCAACCATCAATATTCAAAACATTTTTATTTTCTTTTGTAAATTTCTACAACACTAACTCCTCAAGGATTATGATGGAAAGCAAGATAAAAATACAGTAAATCGTATGTTAATGCTGTGAAAATTTAGAACTTTATAGTATAATGAATAGTTCTTAATTATTAGAAATTAAGTATAATCAATGATATTATAACAAAATAAATGATTTTAAAAATTCCATCTTGATCGAACTTTAAACAGGCTTTCACGAGCGAATTTACACAAGAAGGTATTTCCAGAGCTTGAAACCTAATCCTGTATCTTCCCAACAACTTCATTGATTTTTACTATTCCAGCCTGTTTTTACTATTCCAACCTAATCCAGAGCGAATTTAAATGCGGGTGGGTTTGATGGAAAAGTCCACCTTTCTCCTCCACAAGATTTCTGGTGCATACACATTTATTCATGACGAAGACAGGTTAGGAGCTGCATTCTATTCCGACCTCTGGATTTCCTTGAGAAAAGCATCAGTATTTTCCTTCCCTTTTCCTTGTGTATAAGTGATTTTTCGATTTCGAGTTGTTGGCTTTGATCTGCGAGTAAAAATGTACGTAATTAACTGTTCTTTTCGAAATAGCCATTAATTACAGACTCAGATTTCTATATTTCAAAGCATTGTTACATTGCTAGGGTTTGCCATCCTCTGTAAGATCCAGGAGTTTAGCATATTGGTTTCACTGTTATTCACTGTTATGTCGAGCCTCTTGTAAATTAGCAATTAGCAGAGTGGCATCGTCATTATCCTTAATTTAATTAGACTTCAGTTTTCTTCTAAATTATATATATATATATATATATATATATATATATATATATATAGTGCCATATTGGTGAAGTAAAACACAACCCTATCTTGTCCTTTTCTTTTCTTTTTTTGAATAAAAATAAAATATTGAGGTGCTAATTAATCACCTTGAAGCCTTGACGTACGAACTTCTTGGTTAGATGCCCTACTGTAAACCATAAAAGAACACGATGTTATATTTTATAGCTACGATTAAAAGATCGCCTTTTGGTCTTAATGATTAAAGTATATCAGAAACAGTTTTGCTCTGCCGACACAAAATTGTTCTTCGGCTGGTTAGATTTAAAATAGATCATCTGGATGGCGGGACTAGAGGAGGCAAGCAGGGCCGGGCCGGGCCTGCAAAACATTTTAAATTTTTATATTATTTAGTATTTAAATATGAAATAATATAATATTTTTATTTAAATAAATAAGCTTTTTAATAATATATTTTATTATATTAATTTGGCCTCCCCTATTCAATATTACCAACTCCGTCCCTGTCTGTATCATAACTAATGTATTTATGGTATATTAGTACTTTTCTTTCAAACTCTTCTAAGATTCAATCCTTGAATAATGAAAAAGGAAAGAAATTAAAACTTACTCCTCAATAGCACTATAAGCGTGTTTGACAGTATGGTTGCGGGTGCTTTTCAAATAACTTTTCGTGTCAAAATACATACCAATGATGTTTTTTCATTTTTTAAAAATCATTTTTGACATCAGCACATTAAAACGATCCAAAACATACAAACCATATTAAATTTTAGCAAAAAAAAATCAAATTTTTTAGAAACGCAGCCGCAACCGCGTTCCCAAACGAACAATATTCATTACTAGTTGGATAGATTTTCCTGTAATGTAAAAAAACGATGTTTAGACGTTGCTAAAAAATGAAAAAAAAATCACAACTCAATTCATAGACCCTATTAGCTAGATTCAATGAGATAGTTTTATTTAATTATATATAATAGAAAAAGCAATAATAATAAATAAACTAATTTTTAAAATAAAAAGTGATAGCGATGAACATGTGAAAAAGAATATCTGTTAAAAGAAAAAAAATTACAATGTTGAATTTCAAGATAACCCAATCTTAAAGGGATAAAATTAAAAAAAATATATAAAAATAAAAAATTTCAACCCGTGTTAACTTTTTAAACTTACAACTATAATCACTTAATCAAAAGTATTATATATGAAAAAATCATGAAATCTAATTCTTAACAAGTCAAATGTTGAGAGATAAAATTTAAAATAAAATCAATTATACGAAAGAATTCAAAATAAAAAATAAGAATTAAAAGAATGAAGATTAAATTTGAAATAAAAAAAAAATTAATAGGACAACCTAGAATTTTGAATAAAAGGGGGAAGTTGAAAAAAAAATCAAATTCATAAAGGATCTAAAAAATAAAAGGAAAATCAAAACAATAAGGACCAAATTAAAAAAAATAACAAATCACAATTATGAATTCAAGGATAAAATTGAAAACAAAAATCAACAAAGGGCCAAGAACAAAAATAAAAAATAAAAAAATAAGGATCAAAGTTGAAACATCAGTAAATGAAATGACAATTCTGAAATTTTAAATAGCCAATATGAGTTTCGAGGGGAGAAGAAAGATATGAGAAAAAAAAAAAAAAGAGGCAATTGTTAACACACTATTACATAAACAACACCACGTGGAATGAGACTGAGACGCCTTGATATTTCCAATGTCATCATAAAAACTATTGTTTGGATGACGAGAGGTGTTGCCCTATCATCTTTGATTTTTAAATTATTTCTCATATTTATTAAAATATTACATTTCATATCAGTCAACCTAATTATAACTTAAAAATGAGGATTAAAATAAAAAAAAAGATGTTAATTAAATAAATTTTGTTTTAAAATGTAATATAGTCATTTCATTGAGGTTTAAAAATATAAAAAGATAAAGTTGTTTGCGACTAACCTATTAATAATTGTTAGACCTTGTGAAAATATTGTATTACCCTTAGTATTCAGTTCATTTTTTTAAAAGAATAAATTGATAATTGGGGCAATTTTGTATTTTAAACCTTAATCACTATTTTTTTAATATAATGCGTGAAACACAATTTCAAGTACAAAATTATTTTGAACCGAGTCCATCCTACAGATCGTATCTTGTATATATAATTCACGTTCATTTTCCTTCATTATGTTTTAGAATTTCTTTATTTTTCCCCGGTCAGGCATGAAGGAAACTTTGCATACAAAACAGGCATGGATGAGACTCAACCGCGTACATTAACAAAAACCTAATTAATTATGGAATTTATAAAACTAATTGAGGTGTGCACCGAGGGATCACCGATTCAAGTTAACTTATAGTTTAATTAGTTATATTATATATTTATTTTTAAAAAATTACTAGTTTAAATTTTATAAATTTTAGAATTGTTAAAAATTTATATAACTAGTAATTTTAAAATCTATAAAATTAGTCGAGATAAATTAACTAAAAAAATACTTAAACAATGTGGAAAAGTACGAGACCTTGGTAAGCCTGGATTATAACAATAAAATGCTGTTTTTGTCCTCTAGAGAAAATCCAATGGACTTGCATCGGGGGCTATTATTGTTTTTTCACGCATTCTATTAGATATTATAAAATTAATTAGGTGAAATTATGTCTTTTGATTTTTTTTGTTTTGCACAATATAATTAGTTGGTTACTTTTAAAAGTAAAAAATTACTTAACTTGGGTCTTAAAACTTTTTTGAATTTTTAATTTTAATAGCATAGTAAAATAATTTTATTACTTTTAAAATCAAAATATCTTTACCCTATCTCTAGAGCTTATTCATATTTTTATTTTTATTTGTTTTTTTATGATTTTACTTGAGTATTTTAATAAATATATATATAAAAGTGATCCACGTATATGTTAAACACACCAACAAGTGGGATGTGCTGTTGTATTTAGATGGTAAAAAATAATCTTCTGTGATGTTTTTTGATGCGTCATGGGCTTACCTCCTTGGAGAGCACTTGCTCATAATTTACTTTGGTTTGGTGTTAGTTGACTTCTGTTTTTTTCCGTCTCCTCCTTTGTCTTCACGCCTCCTTTCAAAATTTCACGTTCATTTCCCTTTCTTATGTGTAGAATTTCTATATTTTTCCCCGTCCAGTAACGACGGCAACTTTCCGTCCATCGAAAACAGGCATGGAGGAGACCCAACCTCAGCTAGTAAAATGACCCTACACCATTTATTAAGCTATCTAACAGCCTGTCCAATTGGCGTAAATCCAAGTAGCTCGACCTCCTAACCTCACATAAACGAGAGGTCCAGTCTTTCTGGAAGCCTTTACCTTTCTATTTGAAAATTTAATTCTAGATATTTTTTAAAATATTTTTTATTTAAAAATATATTAAAATAATATATATTTTTTATTTTTAAAAATTATTTTTGAAATCAACTAATCAAATAAATTAAAAATATTAAAAAAATATTAATTTAAAAAAAAACAAAATTTTTTATTTAAAAAATGATACTTTTTAACCTGTTTTTTAATTCAAAAAGCATAAGCAGCTTTTTAGATTAAAGGGATTTATATACCGTTTGACATTGCGTTTGTAACTGTGTTTCATCAAAATTTGAATTTTTTTTTTTTACTAAAATTGAGTGCGGTTTATACCTTTTGGATTGTTTTGATGTGCTGATGTCAAAAATAATTTTTAAAAAATAAAAAAACATCATTGACATACATTTCAGCATGAAAAGCTATTTGAAAAGCACCCGCAATCACAATGCCAAACAAGAGAAAACCTACCCAAAAAAATCAACTGTACAAGGATTTAATTACTCAATAGCCAATACTACTCTTCTTTTCTTTCTTTCTACTTTTGTATGCAAATAAAACTTTTTAGGCGCTAATTAATCAATAAATAAACACGATATTATATTTTATAGTTATGATTAAAAAACTACCTTTTGCTTTTTAGTTTTAATGATAGAAATATATCAGAACCAGTTCTGGTCTGCCAGTACTATGTTGTTCTCTGGTTTATTAGACTTTAAATGGATTATCGATATTATAACTAATGTATTTACTGTGTTAATCCTTGGTTTATTAGATTTTAAATAGGTCATCGATATCATAACTAATGTACTTGCAGAATGTTAATGGATAGATAGCGTGTGCTTCGCCGCCGCAGGTAGGCCCAATTTAAAAACAGCATTGTTAGCATGGTTCAGGAAAGGAAAAATATTTATGTTAATTCTGATAGAAAAAGCAGCGACAATAAATGGAACAATTATTAAAAAATAATATGATGACATAACCATTAAAAAAATGTTTGCCAAAGAAAAAATAATAAAATTGAATTTCAAGATAACCTAATGACAAAAAAAAAAAACAAAATGATAAAATAAAACACCTCGAGTCAACTCAAGCTAGAATGTGAAGTTTGCAACCTTTATTATGAGACTGGGTCAAGCTCATAAAAAACAAACTAAAAAAAATAATAATGATCAATTTTTAATAATTCAAATATAAAGAGCTGAAATCAAATATGAAATCAGCTAACAAAAAGTCATTTTAAAAAATTAAACAATTATAAAATCGGATAAGATTATCAAACCTCGTGAATCATATTATGTAAATGGGACAACTTAATAGAAGGAAAATGATAAAAATGATGAGGCTTGATCTAAAACAGAATCTAATTTTTAAGGATAAAATCTAAAAATATATATATAATAACCTAGAAAAATACTCAAATTAACCGGCCAAACCCGTTACCAAAATCTTAAGATTAAGATAACCCGGTTAAAATGAAACCAAAGAAAACTGTGAAACCCATTTTTAAAAATAAATAATATCGAATGATGAAATAAAAAAATAAATAAAAAGAAAACCTTGAAAGAAGGCCTCACCTAACGTGGAAGGACATACCAACTATTTTTTGCCTTTTTTTAATTTTTTTTTATTCAAATACTAAATTCTGCCTAATCAAATCCATTTAAAAAAAAACAAGATGAAGAAGTGAAAGTGCTCTTGGATGCCAATTTCAAGTACAAATATATTTTGAATAAGAAAAGAAAAGAAAATTAAAGATGGATCATATTATCTGTAATTTCAATAAAATAGTACAATTTGATTTTGAACCGAGTTCGTCTCACGAATCGTATCTTGTAAAATGAATTATATTACATTGTTTAGAATTTCTTTATTTTCCCTGGTCCGGTCACGAAGGAAACTTTCCGTCCATCGGAAACAGGCATGGATGAGGCTCAACCTCAGTTATGTACTCCTAAAGGTAAAATGACCCTCCACCATTAAAGCTATCTCACAGCCTGCCCAGTCGGCGTTAATGCAATTAGTCCTTCCTACCAAATCGTGGTGGCTACCCGAAGTCCTAACCTCACATCAACGAGAGGTCCAGTTTTAGAGATATCGCTCTCAGAGTTTTAAACAGTTGCGTGGTATTCAGAGGAAACCTGCACAGAAAAATCAACCGTGCGAGGATTTGATTACTCAGTGGCCAATACCGAGTCACCATGAGAAATTCATCCAAAGTTAGAAGAAAAGGTGATAGCAATACGATGATTTTTTTTATAAATAATTATAAAAACTTTTTTTATAATTTGATTTGAATTTATTTTTTTATGTATTTCTATACATTATTCTTTGTATCTTAGATCAAACAAAAAATTCAATGAAAATGTGTTGTTGATGATATAAATTGTAGGATAAAAAATGTAATTTATAAAAGTACTAAGAAGAAAAAGTAAAATTCAAATCAAACTATAAAATAAATATATTAATATGTTTTAATGTTTCATATAAACAGTAAAATATCATAAAAACCCCAGTTCTTTTAAATATATAGTATAATGGTACATGTATTGCCACGTTAAAATTTAAAGAAACTACGTATTTTAAAAAACTAGAAGATTGATATTAGAAACTTTGAACCATAAAATTTGATGCAAAGCATTACAGAATTTTATAAAAAACAATAAACAGTTTATCCTATACTTTTTTCTTAAAAAGAAATTGTACATGAGGTAATATTTGTGGTTCGTAAGTTCAACCTGGGAGGGGTTTTTTTTTCTTTTTTTTTTCCCTTATGGACGGTTGGTAAGAAATCTTAAACTTTATGGTAAGACTTTTTGAATTCATATCACCTTTTATTTTTTTTTATTTTTTTTTATGGACGGTAGGTAAGAAATCTTAAACATTATGGTAGGACCTTTTGAATTCGCACCACCCATTCACACCTGGAGTTTGATATAATCCCGTTGTATCTATTCAAGACTAAACTCAAAGGCACACCTCTATGAATAAGGCTATGGGAATTTTTCATCCAAAAAAACAATTTCTGCCAAAGTATCTGAAACCTCTTATTATAGAAAAATCGCTTAGGAAAGAAAAATACTGTAGACCAAACATTGTGTTTCCTCTCATGTTTTATTGTGTAATTTTATTTTAATTTCTTGTCATCAAGCTTTTATTTTGGACATTTCATCATTTTGTGGTCAAATTAAAGGTAAAGTGTTTCAAATTTGTTAAGAAATTGTAAGATTAAAAGCGAGAGGATCAAAATAAAAAAATAAGAAAATAGGTGACAAATTCAAAGCGGTGTAAAAAATTTTCACTTTGATATTCTTGCTTTTCAAATGATAAGCTTTTGATCCCTCAACATTTCAAAAAATCATTGTTGATTCAAAATTTATTTTTATTATTTTTCAGTCTCTTATTAGAGAGAATATAAAGAGATGCCATAGTTTGGCAAAGGAAAGAGAAAATCTTGGTTGATATCAATTCTAACCATTAAAAATATGATTTTAGTGTCAATGAGTTTCACTTAACAAATAAAATTTCACCTAAATATTATTTGTCTTTTATCTTGCATGAAATGTTAGGTTTGGGCTTGGAAAGTATTTTGATTTTCATGATTTTAGGAGAATGCTTGGGTTATTTAAGGCCATAAATGAGTTTATAATGATATCTAGAGTGTTTTGGGTCAAAATATATTGAAAATTAAGTTGTTTTTTTAAAAAAATTAAAGCTTAATTTTTCAATGATCTTGTGCTTGCTGAAAACTAGACTAACACACATAGTATAATCTTTGTTATTTAAAAAAAAATATTAAAAGGAAGTCCATGCGCCACCTACACTTTAATATAAAAATATATTAAGAAGGGCCTATGACACCCAATTCACCTTCTAATATTGAAAAAAAAAGCCTTGACAAGTGGGTTAGGCTTCTTTTAACGGGTCTAGCACATGAACAAAACCTTTTCTATATGCTAGGCTAAAGGGTAAAATCGCGCGCCTAATCTGTTTAAATTTTTTTTATATGTGTGTGTATAGATATCTTGATATACTTATATTTTTTAATTTTTCTATTTAATTTATAGTTATTGTCACTATTTTTTTTACATTGATTATATTCTCAACTTATTTAATTTAATATATGAATAGAATTTTTAATTTGCCATTATTTGTTTTTATATATCAGTACTTGCATATTTAGACACCGTTTGACATTATGTTTGTAACTGCGTTTCATCAAATTTTGAAAAGTTTTTTTTTTGCTAAAATTGAGTGCGGTTTGTACTTTTTAGATCGTTTTGATGTGCTGATGTCAAAAATGATTTTAAAAAAATGAACAAACATCATTGACATATATTTCGGCACGAAAAGTTATTTGAAAAGCACCCGCAACCACACTACCAAACACACTCTTATTTTATTTGAAAAACCGCGTGTAATTGTTGTTAAAAATCTCCACATATCAACAAGTCTATATACATCAATTGATTATTTACATAAATCATGGAAAAACAACTACAATCACACAATAATATACAATATTTTACATGATTTGACATTAAAACCTTCTCCGTATATAAGAATTTTATAATGGAAAAATAACAGGAGATGGAAAAATCACACAAATGATTTCTCACAAATTTTCCAAACATACTCAAATCGCACTATGTGTTTCACTTAAAAACACATATGATCGAAAACCAACCAGTTGACGACATATTATTGGCCTAGACGAGCATGTCTTTCATAAAAATACATAAATTTTGAGGCGTTTGTTTTGCCATTGCTTTTGCGTTTGCAATCGCGTTTGCAATCAGCACAATTAAATATTGGTAACAAATTAAATTATGTTTTTTTATTGTAGGATATATTTAAAAATTAAGTTTGAAATGTATTTTTTACATGTTTTTTTAATTAAATTTCATAAAATTGTTTTTTTTTGCGTTTTAAAAGTATTTTTTTAAAAAAATTAATTATTTTTTATTTTTTTCTTTACTTAAAATTAATATTTTTTTGTATTTTCAAGTTATTTTTATGCGCTGATATTAAAAATAAATTTTAAAAAATAAAAAATATTTTTAATGCATTTTCAAGTAAAAAACACATTGAAAAGCAACCGCAACGACATTTTCAAACACAACTACCAAACATTTTATACATATTTTTTAATATATATAAATCTCAATTATAATTTTTACTAAATACATAACTAAATTCAATTAATCATATTTTTTAAAAAATTATTTTTTTTAAATCACGATCATAAAAATTATCTTAAAAAACATATGGCAAGGGCCGGCTAACGTGTGTGCTTCAGTTAAAAGAAGCCTAGACGTGTGCAGTAAGCAAGAGCTGTGCCCTAGGCTTGCTTTTGGAGACAACTCTCTGAATACTAACTGTTGTTTTTTATGGACTTATTTGCGGTTGATGATGCATGTATCGAATAAGGAACATTTCTCTCTTCCTCCTACTGGGCCTCTGTAGCCTCTATTGTAACTTTATGCTGTTGGGCTCATGTTAATGAAATGATTCCTTCAAAAAAAAAAAAAAAACAATTCTAAAAATCCTTCTTTGTAAATATAAAAGTGCTTTTCCTTCCTTCTTTCTTCAGTGATTGGATTATTCTCCGATTTTAAAACAATTTATTTTTTATTTTTTATGCTAATAGTATAATTGTAATGTTGTTTTTCATGCCCATTTAATTTTTTATTCTACAAACAAGGAATTAAAATTTAAACGTCAGGGCAGAAAAATCGTGACAAAAGATTTTGTAAAATATATATATATATATATAAAAGGAAAGATTTTTTGAAAAAGCACAAATTTTTATCTCTATTTTTCATATTTATTCTAAAATAACTTCTCTATAAAAAAATGTTAACAACACAACCGATTCAACATCCTTCCTCCGTCGATGGGCACACAAAGAAAACACAACCTGGCTTTGACTGAACACTCTACATTAAACAGTGTGAGTCTTCCGTTAAAATTTTACAAAGACAATGGCTTGTTAGAATTATTTTATAATTTAGTTTTGGTGAAGAAATTAAAAAAAAAATCAAAGGAAAAGAGAGAGAGAGTGGGGCGCTTCAAAACGGTGCCGCATATAGGGTATAACAAACCACCATCCATAGGCTTTAAGAAATTGGAGCCAAAGAGGCGAGAGGTTTTTTGTTAGTTAATAAAAGGGAGTGAGATAGACCTGTCATCAAACCGGCAAAGCAAACAAAGCTTTCGCTTAACCCACACATATAATAAAATTTGTACATGTTGTTGTTCGCTGCATTTCCATGTTAAAAATGCTGTCTTTCTCTGTTTCTTCAAGCAAATTCTTCTCTGCTTCTTTCCCTTTCAATCTCTACATGCAAAAACGACCCTCTTCTTTTTTTGTATGTAGTCCCATAACCCACGCTCTAAGTAAACTCCTCAACTACTCCTCAATATGACATACCAACTACAGACACTTAATAAATATTGCCTTTTACCTCTCCTTTTGGACTCACCCTGAAGCCCCATTTCGGTTTTTAGTCGAAATCTTGGGTTGGGGGCTGGAAATATGAGGACATGCTTGTGGGTTTTTGCCGTGGTTCTTGTTTTCGGTTTTGTTGATGGAAAAAAAATTGAAAGGTTGCGCACGGAGAGGATTTCAGGTGGCATTCTTTTATCTCCTTAATGTTTTACTTATTATTGGATTTTAAGCTGTAGCCTTTTTACAATGCTACTGTTTTAGTTTCATTTTACAACTAGAAGTTTTGCAAGAATACGATATAGAGAATGGGGGCTTTCTGTACTTGAGTTATAGATATGGCCCGGGTTCGAGATTTTTGGCATCTGTAGTAATGAATCAGAATGGCACATGAACTTGAAGAGTAAAAGTTTTAACACATTTTGGTTTTAGTCATGTGCAAATTAATTAATTCTTGGAGTTTTTGGGAATTTTTTTAATATTTAGTTCAGGGCTCTGGGATCTGGATTGTTTCTTATTTGATTTGGATTCGAAGGAAATGTTCATCTGATTCACCAGGACTCTTACTAAGCCTTTTTCATGGACCCGGGTATCTTTTATCTCATTTAATTGATAGAAAAAGAAAAAAAAATTCATGTTAGAATTTACTTCTCATCCTGGAGAACCTTGATGGAAGGGGAAGTCTGCTTGCTAATCTTTCTATTATTTTTTTAGATACTTGCTTTTTTCGTATGAACTATTCTTTATGTACCGTTTAAAATTCGTCGTGTTTGGATGCAAGGGTGTTTATGTGTACTTATGATGATGCGTTTTTATGCTTTATGAACCACAACAACTCTATTATGAACATAGTGCCTGCCAGTGAATGTTTTCTTCTTTGCTTCTGATATTGCAAAGTTGTGGTCACTTTTACAAGAGGCTGATATCCATCCTTCTATGAACTTTTTTTTTTGTTTCTAAGAAAATGGAGTCTTGTTGAATTGTGAGGAAATCTAATTTGTCTAAACTCGCTTGAGCTGTTTGCTTTATTGACTCTGAGGCATGGTATTGATAACAAAATGTGTTTTGGGTTTCAATAACGCAGGAAGCGCTGGGGATGTGTTGGATGATGATCCAGTGGGAAGGTTGAAGGTCTATGTTTATGAGCTTCCGAGTAAATACAACAAGAAACTGCTGCAGAAGGACCCCAGATGTCTCACCCATATGTTTGCTGCTGAAATCTTCATGCATAGATTTCTCTTATCCAGCCCAGTTCGAACCCTTAATCCAGATGAAGCAGATTGGTTTTATTCCCCTATATACCCCACTTGTGATCTCACACCCATGGGCTTGCCGTTGCCCTTCAAATCTCCTAGGATGATGAGAAGTGCGATACAGCTAATCTCCTCCAATTGGCCTTACTGGAATCGTACGGAAGGGGCTGATCACTTTTTTGTTGTGCCCCATGACTTTGGAGCCTGCTTCCACTATCAGGTAGGACTGCTAATGCTGTTGGATCATACTTTCTTAGTAACCATGTCTTGCCCCATTTTGAAAGAAAAAAAATATCTTGATGTCATCAATCTGCACTGTACATGCTTAAGTTCAACTTGTGTTTCATTTTTAGTGTGACTTGCCAGTTTCATTAGGTGCTGATCCTGTAGTCTGTCTGCATTGAGATGTTGCCATTGGTCGCGTAACTAGGTAATGGAGATTTTTATAAGTCTGGCTTTGGTTTCACGGTGATTAGATTTTGACAAGCATGTGAGCTTGAAGGACCCTGGCACAACACGGTTAATGTTAATTTAAACTCAAGAATGTGCATCTAGAGACCCTTTAAAATTTCTGAATTCATTATTGGACCTAGAGAGGGGAAGGGAAAAAAAAAAGAAAATTTATCTTTAAGACAAGTAAACATTCATGTTCTACATATACTGGGTGACTTGTAGTTTCTAATATTTCTATCACAAATATGACCATATTATTAGACATGGTCCTTGCCTTTCCAGGTAGCCCCCCTTGCTTCTCTCAGCTGTTACAAAAAATGGTCTAGCTTGCAGTTTTTTTCAATGCTCTTGCTGCTACACTTTTTTATTTTTTATGGTCTTCTGGGGTGGTGGTGGGAGGAACCTGATTCTCCCTCATGGCCACACAGGTTGGCGAACAATCCACCCAAAGTACCAATCTCCTCAAAGGGGGTAATGGTAACGCTACAACTTTTGAGAGCCAATATAATGTGATCCTACACCCATGGAATTATGATATATGAAGCTTGATGACAGGATCAATTTTGACTGAACATATGAGCAGAATTAAGATTTTATTACTTGGTTAAATCGTTTCTGCTTCCATACATGATAGATATGTCAAAAAGGTTTAATGGAGCTTGTAACTTCTTCTGACTCCCCTCTGGAACCATTTAAAATCAAGATCTCCTCAAGTGTCATGAACCTTTTGATCCTCTTATTTGCGTTAATTGAGCAAACAATTTGTACTATATGTGACTCATTTGTTATCTCAAATAACGTAGGAAGAGAAAGCCATTGAGCGGGGCATTCTTCCGCTACTCCAGCGTTCTACTTTGGTTCAAACTTTTGGGCAACGAAATCATGTGTGCTTGAATGAGGGGTCAATTACAATTCCTCCTTTTGCTCCTCCTCAAAAGATGCAGGCCCACCAGATTCCCCCTGACATTCCACGGTCCATTTTTGTCTATTTCCGTGGATTGTTTTATGATGTAAATAATGATCCAGAAGGTGGTTATTATGCAAGGTATGCTTCTGCTGATCTTCCAAAAAGAGTGAATTGCAATATGTCTAGCCTAATATAGTTTGTTTTTTTTTTTTTTTAGTTTAGACCAAAAGGCTATTCTCATGGAAGATATAAAACCAAACATCCAATCTTACATGTAATGAAGTAGAGATTTAATGAACTTAGGTTATTAAGTAGCCATCAAACCCCCCAGGACCCAAGTAGCATCCATGTTTGCTCATCAGAGAAGGCTATTAGGTTAATGACGCCATGTCTTCAGCCTTCACATCCTCCTGTGAATTTATACGTTTGGTGAATTTCAGATTCACGATCCAGGTCCTCTTTTCTTCTGATAAATATGTGCTTCGAGACTTTATAGTCTGTAGCTAAGAATTTATGGTAGCGAATCTGCTGGTTCAGACATCTTGTATGGCTTCTGTGAGGCTGTTGGGCTTATATTAGTTACTTAACCTTTTTGCTTGACTGGCAGAGGAGCAAGGGCTGCAGTTTGGGAGAATTTCAAGAACAATCCACTCTTCGACATCTCCACTGACCATCCAACAACATATTATGAAGACATGCAGCGAGCTATATTTTGCTTGTGCCCACTCGGTTGGGCCCCGTGGAGTCCTAGATTAGTTGAAGCAGTGGTATTTGGATGCATTCCTGTCATCATTGCAGATGATATTGTTTTGCCATTTGCCGATGCTATCCCATGGGAGGAAATTGGGGTGTTTGTAGCAGAGGAAGATGTCCCTAACCTGGACACAATCCTAACATCTATACCACCAGAAGTGATTTTAAGGAAACAAAGGCTTCTTGCAAATCCTTCTATGAAACGTGCAATGTTATTCCCACAACCTGCACAACCAGGTGATGCTTTCCACCAAATACTAAATGGTCTGGCTCGTAAGTTGCCGCACGACAGGAGTGTTTACTTGAAATCTGGTCAAAATATTTTGAATTGGACAGCAGGGCCAGTTGGGGACCTGAAACCTTGGTAAGAGAAGTGTCATTTCCTCAACAGACATGGCTGTGGTGTATCTACTGTTTCATCTAATCGCAAGGACTGTAAACTTCTCTTTGAAGTTTTGATTTTTGTATAGATTCTTTAATTTCACATGTACATCTGGGACATAGTTCGATGCTTTAAATAACTTCGCATTTTTCTTGATATCGACAATTGCTGTGATTTTTTATGGGACAGATTGCATTTCCCATCATCCTTGCTGCATAATTTCAATCTCTATTTTCCTTGCTTATAGATTATATCCGCCATTTCGTTAACCATCGGCCAAACCCTGGATTACAGTTTCTTGCAGTCCAAACTATTAAGAAAAAAGGCAATTTTTAGCCTGGTCCAAGGACATAACTAAACTTATTTCTCAAACAAGAGGACATAACTGTACATATTGATAATATTTCCCTTGAATTACAAAGTAACACAACTTCACTCCATCCATCATATTTACAAAGATGTGAGATTTTTAAAATCAAAGAGGAGGAATGTTGAAATTAATTAATTTCAACACTCTTATTTTTCGAAATATCTCTTGAGATTTGAGAATATATTGGCCATGCATGCTTGTAAAAGTTCTCCTCGTTGGATGACATTTGGATTCTCAAAATCTTGTTTTCACCCATCATCTCCTGACACTTGCACTTTATCTTGTAAAGTTCATGTATACTTGTATCAACTATCATCTACCATTAATTTAAGCTAGTTAGCGACATCTCATCGCCATTTCTTTGATTTTTTTTTCTTTCAAAAGTAGTACCTGCTTGAAGATGATTACTTTTAGCTATTTTTTCTCTTCCTATAGATGCTGTCAAATTTCTTTGATTAAAAGTCATTATTATCAAGATTTGACTTTTAAGTGACCCTTCAGTTTTATCTTAATTTTAATGATAATCCATGATACTTAATAAAATAACTACATTATACACACACACACACACACACACACACACACACTTGGAAGAACTAGAAGATACTTTGAATTTAAACTTCAAAATTAATCCAACACTTCACCTGCCAAGAATTCAATTCACTTCAATCTTTATATGTTCACAATCATATTCAATTCAGTCTTGACATAGTGATGATCAAGATTGTTAACCTTAGTGTTCCATTTAGTCTTAATATGAGGACCAAGATGATTAACCTACTCACACTCGTCAATCCACTCATCATTATATGTGTTAATTGGTTGGGTCAAATTATTGAGTTCAGCTATGAAGTTAGCTTGGCATATGGAGCACGTCATTTCACCAATTGTCTAAGTTCTTATTAAGACAGCCCATAAGACTTACTTCATGTTGGTATAATGGATAATGAAATATGGTGTTAAGCTTCGGCGTTGACTTCTTTGCAGGAAGATTCAATATTGACGACAACTTTCTTTCCCCCACGATGAATGAAAACAAACCTTCTTTCGGATTTGCGTGGTTGCTTCTGTGTTTTGAAGCAACCACAGCCAAATAATGATGATCAAGATCGTTGATCCCAAAGTTCCATTCATTCTTGATACAAGGACCAGATGATTAATCAGTTTGCACTCGTCAATCAACTCGTTATATATACGTTAATTTGTTGGGTCAAATTGTTGAATTTAGCTATGAAGTTACCTTGACATATAGAGCATGCGATTTCACTAATTGCCTAATTTTTGTTGAAGTAACACCGAAACACTTGCTTCATGTTGGCAAAATGGGCAATGAAAGAAGATGTCAAGCCTTGGAATTGGTTTCTTTGCATGTCGACTCTTTTTTCCTAATAATCAATAAAGACATACTTATTTCTCCATATAGTGAATAAAGAAAGACCTTCCTTTTGGACTATAATATATGAAAATCATGCAAGGATGAAAACAAGATCAGTAGAGTGAGTAGTTTCTAGTTCAAATTCAATTTGAGAACTTATATACAAAAAAATGTTTAGAAAAAGGATCAGATAAATGAGTTATCAAGTCTATTAATGAATTACTAGGTTAACCCGAGTTAATGGTTTTTATTAAAACGATATTACCTCGTTCATTTTTTTTTAGTGTTGACCTGGTTATCTTTGGACCAGGTTTGACTGGGTCAATCGAGCCACTAAAAACTTGTCCGAATTAATTAAATTTTACTTATTATCTAGTTCAATTCAAAATTCAACTTGAATCAAGCTCTAAATCTTAAATTTATTAAGTAAAATTACTAAATAAGATTAAATTTAACAATTATGATTCAACATGTATATTTTAATAGGTTTTTATTATGCGTCACTTATACAATGTGCAATAACATTGGCACATTATTTTGCTTGTATTGGTTAATTGATTGGAGGATTTTTTTTCCCTTTTGACTTTCTTTTTTGGCCCCCTTTCTCTCTCTTTTTTCCCCTCTTCCTGCATATGGAAGACGATAATTTTTGAACAAGTAGTTTACTACGTCTCATGTTTGCTGGGCCTTGATTTACAAAATAACATGGCCTCACTCCATCCTATTATATATATATATATATAAAAAAACTAAGAGGCGTCAGTGTCTTATTGTGGATCAAGATTCATCATGCCGTGTGTTGCTACAATGTAATGATATATTTAACCTCCACAATAAAAGCCAATGAAGTGAAAATTACAGGGTAAAACGGTATTTTAACAAGGTCCATTCAAGGGTTAAATTAGTATTCTCACCTTTTAAAACAGTAAAATAACTTAATTACTCTTTTTGAAAAATATAACCTTACATCCAGGGGCTTTTTAATTTTTGAAACAGTTAAATAACTAAATTATTCTTGAAATCAAAATTTACTAAAACAATTTTCGAGGATTTTTTTGTATTTTTATTGTGGATTTTATGTTATAATAAAAAAAATTGAGGAGTGACTTGGTAATTTAATAAAAACAAATATTGTTAAAAAAAATAAATACACGTAAAATTCACGCGTTAACATGTGGGTGGTGCTTACGCACTTTAAGAGATATTTATGACATCATTTGATTTAAGAGATATTTATGACATCATTTGATGGACAAATGTTAGCTTCATGGGTGTCGTTATAATCTCCTTATGACCCCTTAATGATCGAGTGATGCTTGTCCTTCTCGGTTATCATGCCAAAGCTTGTAATTTTTCAAAGCAACAATTTAATTTGTTTTTTTTTTAGATTTGGTCCATGTTTTTTTTTATTATTGTTTATTTTATTTGAAATAATTTATAAAATTAAAATTCATTTTCAATTTCATCCTGTAATTTTTTTCATCTACCATATTCAATCCTCTTTTTTTATTGTTGTTTTTTTATTTTTTTATTTTTTAATTTCATCATTTATTTTTTATTTCATTTAATTTTTACACCAGATTTAGTTTAGAATATGATTGCTATTGTTTTTTTATTTTTTCAAATTCATCTCTTATTATTATTTCATTTAATTTTTATACCAGATTTAATTCTTACTCTTTAGTGACTCTTAAATATTCACTTATTATTCTAATAGCTAGTGTATTTCTTGTAACTAGCTTTCTTGAAGCTCGCTCTCCATGTATTTTACAAAGATGATAAGTTGTTTTATGTTTTTGCAAATAAATACCTTTATTTATAGAGTAAATCTTTTCCATGTATAAACGCGAATACTTTATCATAATATTTGGTTAATTAGTGATTAAACGAAAGCAGACAAGATAAATTTTTATCCTTCGCTGTCCCTTAAAAATGAAGCTGATTTCGGGTACCTGGTCTACCTATTTTGCCCTCAACAACCCACAAAGCTTGTCTTTCGCGGATCTTGAAGTGGAAAGGGCACCTTCATAATAAATATAAAAATAACTGCTTCTCTTGTGAAATGGAGCTCCCATGTGATGTGACTTTCAATCTAGCACAATGAACAGAGAATTGATTAGCCGATTAATGAACTTTCAGAGGATAATACATCTCGGAGAATTTTATTTTATTTTATTTTTCTTGGCATTTGCTACTGTGAGATTATCTTAAATTTGTTTTTGTATTTTAAAAAATTTAATTTTTTTATTTTAAATTAATAGCTTTTTAGTATTTTCGGGTCATTTTCACGTATTAATGATAAAAATATTTTTTTAAAAATAAAAAAATATTATTTTAATTTATTTTTAAATAAAAAATACTTTAAAATTTAATCAAAATAACCCTTCCAAACGCCAGCCGGGTGAGAGTTGACGGGGCTCCTTTGAGCTATAACAATGGCCAGGTTAAAAGGGCTCTGCGAACCTGAAGAGGACAGGCCAATTTGCAGCGGTTCAAGTCAAAGATAAGATTGCGGCTTTCAAGATCTTCCACGGCTCTCATTTCCCTGAATAATCTCCGATTATAACCACAGCAAAAACAAAGCAAAGAGGAATTGGACTGCTTAAATCGTGAAAATGATAATAATAATAATAATAATCATTCTAGGGACTAGTTTGGAAGGTTTTTGTCTGCATGAAGTTTCCAAATCCAGGGACTAGTTTGTAACAAAAAAAAGTGCCAATTAACCCCTTGGCTGAATTGGTTGACGTGTCCCAAACTTTTCAGCTGCTCTCAAATTTGTTTGTTTTTAATACTCTTTGTTGATAACCGAAGCTGATTAATGAAGAGAATGTTTGATATTATTTTATATATATATATATATATAGAAAATATATTGAAATAGTATTCATTTAAAAAAAATTATTTTTGATATTAATAAATCAAAACAATATAAATACAATAAATAAAATAAATTTTTAAAAAATAAATTCTTACAAAAACATTTTCCAAGCCACAAAAAAATCAAAGCGAGAGGGGCTTTCCACGATTCAGATTCCGAATTCTTCTTTTTAATCTCAACTGTACGGCCAACGATTAAAGAATTGATCTGAGTTAAGTTGGATTAAATAATTTCAACTCGGTCTATACCCACAAACAAGAAAAAAAGTAGTTGAATTCGAATTGTTGTATAATTTAAAATACAGAAGCCTAACCGCAGCTGTCACCTAACAAGCAAAGCCTTTGAATTTGAATTGTCCTTTGATATCCGTGAGATCATTATCTTAAAAAGCCACTTGTAATAATCTTATATTAATTTTAGAATTTATAAGATTAATACGTACAAGCACATCAACATTAATAATAATAATAATAATACAAATAAAAAACCGTCCAAGCAAGCAATTCTAATTATCCGAGCTGAATTTGATTTCTGCACAATAATCACTCGGCAATCCCTCGAACTCCCATATTACCAAAAAATTCGAGCAAAACATTTTTGGCGTAAGAAAAATAAATTAATCTGCAAAGAGATAATATCTCAAATTCAATAGTCAGCACCAAATTTGTTATAAAAAGAAAAGTCAGACTCCGACATTCAAACACAAATTGTAGACTCTCACCTAAAATATGGCAGCAAAATTAGGAATAAGGACGTGGTCACCTTTAAAATATCTGGAGACGCCTAATTGGTAATAATAGCATTCAACTAATATAGTGTTTGCTATTTCAGTTTTATTGTATTTAAAAAATAATTAAAATATTTTTATGTATGTTTTAATTGTTTAGATATATTTATCAAACAACCTTTTTATTCTAATAATTTAAATTATTAAATGAGATTTAAAATATAATTTATATTATTTTTATTTGAAATTTATACAAATTCATACTATCATGTATATAATTTTTTTTATTAAATTAAATAGAAATTATGAGATTCGAACTCGTGATCATATGATCATCAAGTTTCTGATATCATTTTAAATAACTAATTCAACCTAAAAATTTAAACTGTAAAATGAGATTTTAAAATATAATTTATACTTCAATAATATTAATATTAAAAATAAATTTTAATTTAATATATTTTCAAATAAAAAAAATAACATTCACTATTTTCAAACAGCGCTAAAAGCCCCCACCTGTCCCGTTAAATGAGAGGAAAAAAACAAAAAACACTCTGATCAAATTTTGCAATAGCTTCTACTAAAAATTTCACCAAACCGAACACCTTCTCTGCCTCCCTCCCCTCTGTCGCTCGGTTTGTGATCTGAATCACTATGGCTACAATTTCAAAGCTATCAAATCCAAGCCCTGCTGCCTCTCTACCAGCTCCTTCTTCTTCTTCTTCTTTGCCTAGAGTTTTCCTTGGTTTCAATACCAAAACTTCTTTCTCCAAAGTTGCATCATCTTCTTCTAGGTTGTCTTTGACAAACACCCAACCTTGGAGGACCTCCTTTGTGTAAGTATTATTACTTCATTTTTTTGATCTCTCTCTCTTTTCTTTTTATCTGTGTTTATTTGGCGGTGATCATCTTAGCTCTTGCTTGGTGTCGCCTTCTGATCTTTTTATACGTCGATGATCAAGCGTCTTCTTTTTCTATGAATATGTGATACAGTTATTACGCTTTAGACCTTGCTTTAATGTATATTCTCTAGCCTTCTAGGGGCTTGAGGTACCTGTTTATGACAATTATTTAGTATCATTATTGAGGCAATTAGTTTAGGGAGCATGTCTTCTTCATTTTCTATGCCGTAGAAAGTATATCTTAAGAAGTATTAACATGTACAAAGGGATGCTAGTTATTGCTTAATCTTTGCAGCCGCAGGCCTTATAATAAATACATTGTCGATATGTTCTTATATCATGAACTTTTGCTCCAGTTCTTATTCAATCCTTTTGAAATGATTTGCCATCAAGTAAATTGGTCCATCTAATTACAGGCATTTGTTTCGGATTTTTTTTGTGTGAATGAACATGTGTTAATCCTGTTAAACACACAAAAAAATTACAACATGTTTTGATGGTGTTAAAACTGCTGACTAACTGATCTCGACCAGCGCTTTTAATGGATTTTGGAGTTTGTAGCTTTGAGCTAGCATAGAAGATATCAGATTCTGTGATAGTGGATAACAAGGAAGAGTTAATTCCAGATATAGAATTTCTTGGTTTTCGAGCTGTAGCTGAATGAATTAAAAGCAATGATCTATTATCTTTAATTCATGGTTGTTGCTGGTTATTTAATCCTTTCCTCTTTCCCTTTGATAATTGTGGACTTTGTTCAGTTGTTGTTTAACAAGATCTCTATCACAGTGTCAGGTGCTCTCAATCCAGTGGAAATGGTAGTCCGATAAAGAGAACTACCCTTCATGATCTCTATGAACGGGAGGGGCAGAGTCCATGGTATGACAACCTCTGCAGGCCTGTGACGGATCTGATTCCTCTGATCGAGAGTGGAGTCAGAGGTGTAACGAGTAACCCAGCGGTAATAACTATTATCTTTAAAAAAAATAAATTCAAGACTTGTCCAACATGCATAAAAAGATGACTTTCCTTGAATTAAGTTGAAGAAAGTTAAGTGGATGAAATTGAAAAGAAAGGTGGAATTGATAAGGGTGTATCTTCAACACTTCTTTAGTGGCTTTTCTTCATTATCCTCGGTCCTGTATAATGGGCTGTTTAAAACATATGATTGCAGATTTTCCAGAAGGCAATATCATCTTCAAATGCTTACAATGACCAATTCAGGTAAATCCAATCAATTACAATTAACTAGTTTTATCATGTTATTTATTTATTTATTATTATTCAGAATTGATTACTCTATTCTTCTCTGTTACATGATGTATATGAAATTCACTTGTTATGTCAAGAGGGGAAAAACAAAAAGAAGTTCACATATCTCTTCTAAGTCTGCCGAATATTACATACTCTTGGGGTTTGAAAGTTGGGTGTTAATTTCCAAGTCAGAATTTTAAGATTGTCAAGCTGATCACTATAGTGTTCATATATTTCTACTCTGATTTTAGAATGTTGGTACCTTCAGAGAACTTGTGCAAGCGGGAAAAGACATTGAAACTGCTTACTGGGAACTTGTGGTGAAGGACATACAAGACGCATGCAAACTTTTTGAGCCAATATATGATCAAACAGATGGTGGTGATGGCTATGTTTCTGTTGAAGTGTCTCCCAGACTAGCTGATGATACTCAAGGGACTGTTGAGGCTGCAAAGTGGCTTCATAAAGTGGTTGATCGCCCCAACGTGTACATTAAAATTCCAGCTACTGCTCCTTGCATCCCCTCAATCAAGGAAGTTATTTCTCTTGGCATCAGTGTCAATGTGACTGTATGTTCTTTCTGTTCTTTCTTGCTTAGGCATTATTGTTGGCTAATGATTTTGTCACTGTAAATGATGTGCACATAAGTAGTCTTTTTCCATGATCATGATGACCTAATGTATGAAGTCATGGTCAAACCAAGTTTGGGAAAAGCAATCTTGAATGATCATGTAGTTTTAAGAAGTGACTCTTTTATTAAATCAGATTCAGACTGTTCTCCTTTTTTGCCTGTGCAGCTGATATTCTCGCTCACTAGATATGAAGCGGTCATTGATGCCTACTTGGATGGCCTTGAGGCATCTGGACTAAGTGACCTCTCCAGAGTTACAAGTGTTGCTTCCTTCTTTGTCAGTAGGGTGGACACTCTCATTGACAAAATGCTAGAAAAGATCGGAACCCCAGAAGCCCTTGATCTACGAGGAAAGGTAACTAGCTCCGAACTCTTGTTCTTGTATACCATTAATTCTCATTATATTCTAAAGAATCCGTAACCCAGTTGTCAACTTTCATTAATGTGACTGGATGTGTACTGTTTTAGGCTGCTGTGGCTCAAGCAGGCCTAGCATACAAGCTCTACCAAAAGAAATTCTCTGGTCCAAGATGGGAGGCTTTGGTGAAGAAAGGTGCTAAGAAGCAGAGGTTGCTGTGGGCATCAACCAGTGTCAAGAACCCTGCCTACCCAGACACTTTATATGTTGCTCCCCTCATTGGACCTGACACAGTAAGCCATCTTATATCTCAGAACCCTGTCTCCTGTATTTTATGTGCATTGCTGTGTAGATATTTCTGGAAGGAAATGATATCATGGTCAAGAGGGAGTATTCACGTTTTAAACTGTAATTTGTTGTTTAATGTTTCCCCCTGTGTGGTTTGGTTTTTCTTATGATAGGTCTCAACCATGCCTGACCAAGCTCTCCAAGCATTTGTTGATCATGGAAGTGTTGCAAGGACAATCGACTCAAATGTTTCTGAAGCTGAAGGAATTTACAATGCACTTGAGAAGTTGGGAATTGATTGGGGCTACGTGGGAGACCAACTTGAAGTTGAAGGAGTGGATTCTTTCAAGAAGAGCTTCGATAGCCTGCTTGATACCCTGCAAGAGAAGGCAAATTCTCTGAAATTGGTTAGCCCGTAAGCCTTTTATTATTTGCTTATAGTATGAATTCAATGTAATAAAAGAGGGCATCGATCTTGCCGTAGAAAAGAAAACCCATCGGTGAGTGCTGTGTAAGAAGTTAACTGCGTATAATAAGGAATCGTAAAAATCCACTCTGAAATATATTCTAAAGATAGATTTATTTTATGTTTTTATCTTCGTTTCTCCGATCAAACATGTTTTTATCTATTTAGAATAACTTTTTAGGACAAAATAATAAGAGTTCATCAACATTTGGTTAATTCTAACTATTTTCTTTGTATTAAGAGGTTGAATGCTTAAACTATTATATGCCTGATAGGACAGAGTTTCAATTTTGTTACTGTTTTAGAACTGTCTGGTGCCGCAGCATCTAATATCAAATTGCAATGTATATAATTTTCAACCGGTTTAAAACCACAACTCAGCTGCCATTTCCCTTCTTTTATATTTGCGCCAAGCTTCCATTGTTCATGGCATAATCTGGCCTGGAATGCCTACCTAAGGAGAGCGAAGAGACCTCTTGGGTTGAACAGAAGGCCGCAGTCTCCGACCTACATTTGAAGATTAACATTTTAGGAGGTGAAATGGGAGAAAGGGATGGAAAGAAGGACCGTTTTCTGCAGTGCGGGGAGATCTTTAATTAAAAACTAGTCGTGTTATCATCCATGAACACGATAATTTTAAACTTCAACAAATCTTTTTTCTTTCAAGGAAATATAGAGAACCTGCCCACGCTAAGAGGAACTAAAAAAAAAAAACGAAGCACAGAATTTTGTGCCATGGATTTCTCAACAGAAGAAAAACAGTAATGTCATCTTTTACACACGGTATAAGTGAAGATCTCTTTGCCTTGCATGTTTTACTTTACATTAATTGTTCGAAGACTCTTTTTAAGAAGAAAAAAATTGAAGAATTTTGCTCCATGCTCGAGAAATTATTGCATGCATCTCATCCGCATTCACTATCACGCTCTTCCTTTTTGTCTTGTACATGGAATTGAAGACGAGAGGGAAACACCGAGTGTGAGGGGGAGAACAGCAAATTAGTGCAATGCACAGTTATAATTCTGAATTTTGACTTCGACATAGTTGTGAGCTGGATAAACCGTAAGTTAATAGGTTAACTAAAATTTTAATTTAAAAAAAAATTATAACATTTTTCTAATTAAAGTGGTTCGTTTTATTTGAATTCAAATCTTAAGTTTAGCATCTAAGAAAATTATTAAATAAATAATATATTCTTCAAACCATTCGAGAAAAGTAGTTTTAATTAAAGTATAAATTAATCCCAGAAAATGAAAAGGAAAATCAATCCTAACACTTTTGAAAAAAATAAAATAAAAGAGGAATTGTTGTACCTTATATTTTTTTAGAATATCTTATTTAAAAAACATTAAACTAATACTTTTTATAATTTTAATATGTTAATGTAAAATATAAATAAAAAATTATTTTAACTATCAATCACATGTAAAAGCTAAAAATATGGATTTAGCCGTGGTGGGCCGAACAAAATGCAACAACATAAAAAAAAGAATTATGATTTTCATAGATTAATTAGCGATAACTATTAGTTATTTTTTTAGATGTACTTAAATAAAGAAAACATATAAAACTTATTATCCATCGAAAATAATAAAACTATAGGCACCTAGAATGTATATCTTTGTATATTTATTCAAAGTGAATAATATAAAATAATTAACAAGATACTAATAGCCGGTCGACATAAAACTCGCAACACGGTGGTCTCTTCTTCTTCTTTTATACTCGTAGAAAAAACTGAGGCTGTTATCTTCCCGCGACTCATATCACTCTCTCTATCTGTCTCCCTCTCTGACTGGAAACTTGTACATTAATGGCCTCCATTTCAACTCTTGGAATTCCATTCCAGTCCCCTGGAAGAGCTTCAACATCCACAGTACGTCTTCATCCCTCTATTTGTCTGTCTTTTTAATTTCACTTCAATTTTAAAAGTGACGATAAAATTGTTGTTTCAGAGATGTTGCAGACCGATTGCAACTCTAACTTCTCATCATCCAGGTTAATTCTCCTCTCTAATTTAATTTCGATGGAAATCTTGAAAAACCCTCTCCTCACTCTTATCTTTTGATGCAATTTGACTCGTAGATGTTTGTATTAAAAAATGTGCCGGGGTCATCGAGAGAAGACAAGTTATAATGTTATCTGTTGGGTTACTGGCCGGAGCAGCTCTGCAGCATTCTTCTTCAAATAAAGATGCTGCAGCTATGGCAGCCGAATTCACTGACAGTAATCTCATCTCACGATGTCCCTTCCTTTCTTGCATTTATGGGTTTTATTTATGTGTGTTTCTGCTATATTATGGACAAAATTGATCCTTGCTTCGTGCTGATGTTTGTCTAGAAACTTCCGGGGAGTTGTTTGTTAACTGCATCAATAAAGGCTAGTCTCAATGAGTTTGGTTTGTCATCACTGTATTCTGGACAGTTGAGCGTTGCTATTATCAATAAACTGTTCAATGAACTATCCTTTTCTTCGCTATGTTTTAGACTACTGCCTTCCCACTTCCTCCTATAGGAGAGAATCAACTTTTCACATTCTAATCTTTACAACAATTCGCACATCCAAGTTTACACCATACATTTGTGAGGGAGCAAGAATCGCATATATAATGTATTGCTTGTTTCATTACTTGAACCCTTGTTGGTGTAGATAGCTAATAATAAGAGATTGCTATCCAATTTGTTCTCAAGACTTGAACCTGCAATGCTATGGTTGCAATCCCAGTTTTAAAACCATGTAGTGCTACTGTGGATGGCAGAGTAATGTGAAATTGTTCCGGTAAAAAAAAAAAAAACAGAGAGACATATAACAACTGTAATAGAATTACTCTTGACCATGTTTTTCTGGGCATGCAGTGCCAGCTCTCAGGGGGAAGGATTATGGCAAAACAAAAATGCGGTATCCGGACTACACAGAAACAGAATCAGGTCTTCAGTATAAGGTCATTTATTGGACAGTAAATGTTTCTAATTTTATCTTTTATATTTATGAATGCACATGGTTAGTTTAGTTATGCATTCAAATTCTAAAATGAAAAGGTGTGCAGGACTTGCGAGCAGGAAATGGTCCCTTGCCTAAGATGGGAGAGACAGTTGTAGTAAGTTTCTTTGGCGGTGTGCAAGAATTTAAAGCTTGGCATAGTTTTCTTGGCTGGCCTAATTTGAATCCAAGTAATTGGGGCAATAGACTTTTGGATTTTAGATGATTTAGTTTCTTCATAATCTGAATGAAGCACAGGAAATTTATATATTATAATTTATGTAGCTGAAGTTTGGAGTACATGGAGAATTTTCAAAAACAGCAAACAAAGAGGCTCCTATTCTCTGTTAGGAAAGCCTGAGAGATACTTGTAAATGCTCAAGTGATAGTCAAAATAACTAAACTACAATAAATTTAGTTGTTCACAATAATCATGCTTCAAACAGCTATGATGCTCACCAGTTTTAACTATAAGATGAATTACGAGTATCATATGCTGCGAGTTAACAACAAATTTGGTTTTCTTCTTTCTGATCAGTGTAGTTCAAGTAGTTTATGAATCATGAATTCGTTTTAGGTCGATTGGGATGGTTACACCATAGGATACTATGGTCGCATATTTGAAGCTCGAAACAAGACAAAAGGTGGCTCCTTTGAGGTATGAGATGCTTTCTCCTCATTCTGGAGTTCAAGGACTCGATTAGCTTTATCAATGTTCTGTGACCTCTTGATCTGCAGGGAGATGACAAGGACTTCTTCAAATTCAGACTAGGATCCAGAGAGGTAGCATATCCTTTCTCGTTTGTATAAAAAAAATTGATTTTGTAGATCAGACTTAATGGAATTGAGAATGAACATCTTTTCTTCATAACCAATCATTTTCAAATTTAACTTTCCTCCAAGTAGTTATCTCGGTTCGCTTACACACCTGTCTCTAATCCACTTGTTTTCAGAGTATCTGTCAATAGTTTGTCCTTTACATTCATAGGACTGGAATATTTAATTGGGTTGGGTAGTGCATCTGCATAGATGTTTCAAATGGAAAGTTAGGGACTATGTCATCAAATATCAATTCTGATGCCTCGCTGATGAGATTGATTGGGTTCTTGAGCATTCAGGTTATACCTGCTTTTGAAGAAGCTGTTTCAGGAATGGCTCCTGGTGGCATTAGAAGGTGCTGCGTCTGCTTTTCTCAAGGATATAGCCTTTGTTATGTTTGAAGTTCTCTATTACATAAATTTGCCATGAATAAAATATATTAACGTTTCAATCTTTGGAAGTGTGTTTGCAAATTTCACAGTATGCTTCACAGCGATGCAGGATCATTGTGCCCCCAGAATTAGGATATCCTGAGAATGACTACAACAAGAGTGGGCCAAGACCAACAACATTTTCGGTAATGCTCAAGTGAAATTGCTGTCGCTTGTTTGCAGTTTATATATGATTCTAAAATGAAAAATGATTGTATTCGGCAGGGTCAACGAGCCTTGGATTTTGTGTTGAGGAACCAAGGGCTGATAGACAAAACTTTGCTGTTCGATATTGAACTCCTTAAAGTGATCCCAGGCTAACTCCGAGCTGATTCCCCTGTCAGGGTGTACGTATTCCACTATTGCCGTCAAACATTCGGGTTAGATTTTGTTCTTTTGGGTATTGAAATAGAGGTCAATATATATATTACTGTATATCCACATCAAAATCTGAAAGGAAGTTTTGAATTTGACCACCTTGTTCCTCGAGAAGGTTCTTTTTCTATCTGGTTTTTATTTGTGCACCATCATTGCCAAGGTATTTTTGGCGAAAGATAGAATTGCATTGCTAGCTGTGAACATGGATGAGTCTTCATTGTTTGATTTCTGCTGCTTCAATTGGAAATTCCAGGACATAAATAATTGCATAATCACCCTGTATCACAGTCCTCCCATTCTGGTGATTTACACATGTCAAGACTACAAGACTGAATTATTGAATGCTTTACTACTCGACTGTTGGAACATTTGATTTGTCAAATGCTGACACGTTCTTAATGTTGTAATTGAGACTTGAGAGCGTAATTTCCGCTCGCTTTGTGTTGTGGAAGACGATACGGTAGGGCCTTCTGCCAAACTGGCTAAGCAAAGACTAATTATTGGTGTCATTGCGGCAGTGCAAAAACCAAAGACTATCCACATCCAGAGTGATCGCTGACCTATTTCATTGCTTATGAAAAACTCAACCTGGATTACTAGCATAACACAGGTCTAAAACCCAAGTTCGGGCAGTTATAAATCAAACAAAACCTTGCAACAACCACCGGGAACAAATAAAACAAAGCACAGATAGCGAAAAGTCAATCTACAGAAATTGCTCCCCTAATTTACTGAAAGCTCACGCCGCTTGTAACGCACCATTACCTTGTCTTTCACACCAACGACCATTGCATTCCAGTCTATCTCAGGGAAAGGAGATATGAGCTCCAGTTCAAAATTCCTCAGCAAATGACTCCATATTGCTTTTATCTGCAAGTAAGCAAATGGTTCACCGAGACACCCGTGCCTGCCACCTCCAAAAGAAATATATGAAAATGCCCCTGCTGCTTTGTCTTCTTCTCTCCCACAAGCAAATCTGTCGGGATCATAGCTATCTGGGTCCTTGAAGACATGAGGAAGCCGGTTAGCAAATGCAGGAGATGTTGCGACAATGTGGCCCTTTGGGATGTCATATTCTTTCCCATCTCGTGTTGTCACACTGAAGTCACTGTGTGAGCTCCGTAGAAGCATAATTAGTGGAGGATGGAGTCTAAGGGCTTCCTTGATGCACCGATACAGGACATCCATCTCGGATAAAATATCATGATCAACCTTGTTCCCGTGCTTTTTCATCAGGTTCTTCTGCTCCTCCAGTACAGCAGATAGGTATTCATTGTGTCGCAGAAGATAGGCTCCAGTCCATGTAGAGGTGATGGAACTGGTGTGCTGCCCAGCAAAGAGAGCAGCAATGAGCAAGCCTGTGATCTCAGACTCGGTTGTTGGGCGACCATCTTTATACTTTGAATCAATGAAGCACTGCAACATGTCATTCTCTGATTTGCTGGCAAGCTTACGAGAATTTATGATACTTGCAAAGATTTCTGCAAGCTTCTTGCGGGCCCGGTCACGGCGGCGATGAGCCGGGATGGGCAAGTATGGGAATAAAACACTAACTGGGAGCATTCCATTGTCAAGGTCATGGAATAGAGCAGACACATCATCAAAAAGCTTATCACGCACTTCTCGTCCAAGTAGACATCTACTGGCTGTCAAAATGATCAGATGCTCAAGCTCATACTTTAAGTCTACCACCCCACTGTCTCCCCATTTTGAGAAGTAATCCTGCCAGTTTCAAAATGATGATAAAATGATTAGAACCACGAATTCCCACATCATGAGCGCAGCTTGATTGTTCTAGAAACATACATGGGTAAAAATCTAATGTAACATTATGCAAACTGTACTGAACAAGACGAGTATTCAATGATGATTCTCTAGAATGATGGATGGAAGCATGGTCATCAGACTTGAATTTAAAACCCACAGCAACTTTCCGTGTTTAAATAGCCAGCATCAAAGAAATGGGTTGTCAATGAAACTCGGACACACAAGAACTGATAGCGTTGAAAGTAAATAGTAAAAAACAGAAACAGCTGACAGATCAATAAACTTGCTCACCTCTGCTTCTACCACCATCTGGTCCACATATCCCTTGAGTTTGTTCACTCTTAAAGCCTCTGTGAAGAACCGAAACTGCTCTTGCCTAATGGAGTACTCCACATCAAACACGACACCAGGACCAAAAGTAGGCACATTGAACTGATACACCTCCTGCTGGCTCAAGTCGACTTCCGAAGCCTTGAAGAAATGCGCAGACACCTCAGGGCCAATCAAGAAAGTGATCTTCCTATTAACTAAATTCACAGTAAACACACTGCCAAGTTTTGGGTACTCTTCGCGAAGCATCACAATAGGACCTTTAAGGAACCGAATGAGCCCTCCAATCAAAGGCCATCCCTTCATAACAGGAGGCAAGCGCTTTTGAGATCTGGGCATTATAAGTGCAGAGATGAGCTTGGCCACTAGTAGAGTGGCTATAATGAGTAGACCCACATTCAAGAACTTGTTATCCGTATCTCCAGTCATTATAAAGCCAATAGATTTATAATTTGATTTGATTAACTGAAAATCCAAACAAGAAACAGAAATATCAGATAAATAGTACCCACGTCACATGAAACAGCTTAAACCCAACATGAGTTTCTAACAGTTAAGATGAAAGCAGATCTAAAGGTTCCATCTTTAGTTAACATTGAGATCAAATAACTATGAATAAAAAAGCTTAACAAATTTTAAAAATCTGAGAGCCCCAAACTGGAAATATCCAATCAGAAACAACCCAGAATCCAGTTCATGAAAAAGCAAAATTTTCTTTCCTTAAAGGAGCAACAAGAAACTAGTAGCACGTGCATGCAGACGGTGAAAAAAAACCAAGAAAATGCGGTAACAAACTCAGACAGTACACGTTTAACATCTATCAGAAAGTAATGCATTCATGATAGAGTTGAAATCAGAGTGAAGAAGTAGAAGTACCTGAATTCAGATTGAAAAGGGGAGGACAAAGGATCGTGGGGGTTTTAGGATCAGACAGAAGACATAATCACATAAATGAGAGGCAAAGTGAGGTTTCTTTTCACGTTCTCTTCAAGAGTAGAAATAGCAGAAGAGGAGGGAGGGTGGTGTTCTTCTGAAAGGCGTGTGTAGGGTGTGGGTTTAGGATTTTACGAGAGTGTTAATCATGATGGGTTAACTTAAATAAAGGAAAGGAGGTTGAGTTCACACGGATACTGTGGTTAGTTGTTCACTAGCCTTGTTCATAACATCAATATAAATAATTTAAAAGATAAAATTAAAAATTAAAAAAACTTTAATTAAAAAAAATCAAGAAAAACAATAAAAATATAAAGAAGAGGTTCCAAATTAAAATTATTTTTATTGTTGAAAAAACAAAAACTACAAAGAATAAAATTAAAAACCATAAAAACTTAACAAAAAGATAAATGATAAAAATTAAAAATTAAAAGTAGAAGCATCGAATCAAAAGCATTATTTTGTATAAAGTAAGGGTTAAATTGAAAAACAACAAAACTTTAACAAAAAAAAAAGAAAACAATAAAGAAATCAAAACTAAAGGACAATATCTGAAATACAAATAACAATGGGGACCATAGTGTATTTATCGGGTTAAGAGGGAAAATTAAAGAGAGAAAAAAAAAACAAAGAAAGACTCTCAAATGATAAACCAGTAACATTTGGACACCATGTGCCACTTCAAATGGAAGAGAAGACGACAAAGAATAACATGAGACGGTAAAAACTTATTTTTTAGCACATGGAGCCGCTGCACGCGCTATCCAAAATGCTCTGACAGCTCCAAAGCATTGGCGCGTCCACTGCACGTGCCCCCAACTTTTTCAAATTAAAAATATTGTTTTAATGGTCAATTACGTAGTTACCCTTGGCCAAACTAACAAATAAAAAAATCGTTGCTAAAAGACCATAATACCCCTAACTCCAATGAATTAAATTTCTTGGATCTAGGAGTACATGGGTAATTCTACTATAGAACAAAAAAAAAGGGTTACCAGTGATAAACCAGTAACATCTGGACACCACACACTACTCTAAATGGAAGAGGAGACAATGAGGAATAACAAGAGAAGACGAAAGCTCATTTTCTAGCACCTGGAATTGTCACACGCGTCTCCCAAAGTGCGAGGGTAACTCCAACGTGTTGACACATACATTATACATGCTAATAGTTTTTTCAAACTAAAAATATTATTTTAATGATTGATTATATAACTACCCTTTACTGAACTAATAATTAACAAAAAAAAATTGTGATTGAAAGACCATAACACCTGTGACCCCAAGGAATTAAATTTTTTAGATTCAAGAGTATATGTGTAATTCTATTGTATATAAGACATACCCTACCCAAAATCCTTTATTTTTTCACACCCAGGGGTATTTTAATTATAATATTGTTTATAAATATATTGAATCAATTAAAATGCCCTTCAAACAGATCCATATTACCGAAGGCACTATATAAAAAAAATAAAAATAAAAATAAAAATAAAAATAGCATTGGTTTAAAAACAAGTAAATTTTTATGCGAAGAAAAAAAAAAGTCACCTTGAAAAATATAACGGGAGCTACAGTAGAACACCCATCTATTAGTATATTTGTTATTTGGCTCGGATCTGGAAGCAAAACAAAACAGTGGTGTTTTTTATTTATTGGAGGAATTTGGGAAAATTCTCTATTGACATGTGCCAGGTTGGAGACAGACAACGCTAGCGCTTGCCTCTTCTGTGCCTATGTACCACTCTTCTCCACTGGCACTGGGAATAGATTCTGGGAGGTTTTTTTTTTATAATTTATTTTTTAAAATATTTTTCAAACTATTTATTATTTGAAAAAAAAAATGTTTTTTATGTGTTTTTTATAGTCTTGATATGATAATATTAAAAATAAAAAAATCTAAAAAATATTATTTTAATATATTTTCTATTTAAAAATTATTTTTTAAAAACACTCTGTATTACATTACTAAACACACACTTAATAGAAAAAATCACGATGTCCAAATAAGTAAGGGTGTTCTAAATAAATATTCTTAAAAAAAAATGAAATACATTTGAGGTGCAAGGTAGCTTAATAAGGATGTCTTAAAATGTTGAAAAAGAAATTTGCAATTAAATCAATGTTAAACATTTAGCAAAATTTAATTTAATTTTTTTTATTAATATAATAAAAACTTTAAGAATCAAAATTAACACTACAAAAAATTCCTAGCCTCTTATTCTTTTTTTTTCAATTTTATTGGAGACATGTTTTTAACATTTTTAGTCCCTAGAGTTTTTAATTTTCATTTTTAATCCTTATTTTTTGTTATTTTTTATATTTTGATCTATAACTTTATTTTTCTTGCATTTTAATCCTTGGGATAGAGAGAAGAGATAGAAAATCGATGGAAAACGACCCAGTGAGAGAGAAACTAATCATTTGTCCATGACCCAATAACTAAAATTATTGTTCTTAGTGTCAAAAGGTTTGATTTCACGAGAGAAGTCGCACTGGGATGTTTTAAGCCCTCCATCTTGTCAAGAAAAGCATACCAAGGTTGAGAAAAAAAGACGACTTAATTTTGCAATTTTAGAGCACTTTTAAAGTGTTTTGGCTAAGAGCAATTTATCAAGATTCTAAAGGTAAATTTAAGATTAAAATAGATTTAAAATGAGTTTTTGAATTGAAAAACCCATTGCTTTATTTCCAATCACCTCATTTGGTGGTCAAGATCTGGAGATATAGTATGCCCAGGTTATCCCAGTATCATAACTTGGGTCACGGGTTAGGTGGTCTATCTTAGGATGATTCAGGTAAGTGTTTTTGTTATTTTTTTAAATTGATTTTTTTTTCTCAATTTTGTTTTTCAATACTTGATTAGTTAAGGATTGAGTTTCAAATATTTATTTTTTATTTTGTTTTCTATAAAGTTATATATTTCTCATGACTTGAACCACGTGTTTGAAGATATAACACGGGCTAACTCGAGTTGCATTTTCTTTTTTTTTTTTAGAATTGAGTTTTATTATTTTTATTTTATTTTTTGAAAAAATACATTTAACATCCAAAAATTTGGTCTGAATTGCAATTGTTCGCCACAGTTTAAAAATTTATATTTTATATCATGCAGTTTATAAATGCGCTAATACTTAACATCCTTCTTAAAAAAAAATCAACAATAGTTGTCAATTTATTTATAGGAATGCCATTATTTTCAATTAATAACTAAAAAACCCTTGAAGCTTAAAAATAACAAAAATACCACCAAGCTAAATAATATCTTATTAATTACAAAAATGCTATCTATTTTTTTTTCAATTTTATTCTTAAACATTAGATTGATCTAATATGTCACAATCTAAGTATTTATATATAAAAAATATTCAGTATTTAAAAAGAACAAAGTCTAATATACATCGGATTTTTTTCATGATTAAATAGAACACATTAACAATGTCTTTATATATTTTATCTTAAAAAAATAATTAATATGACTTGCTATGCACAAGTAAAAGATCTAGTTTGTACTAGAATAAAAAAGAATAATAAAAATATATTTGGTTGAAAAAATCAAAATAAAAACATAATTAATTTGTTTGTAAAACAATTATTGAATGATCTAATCCCATGAAAGCGAAGATATGAGAAGACATATCTCTACTGATTTCATCTCTTTTATTTCAAATCAGTAATTAAACACCATCTAAAACACCACCACCTCCATCTATCCCTTCTATTTTTTTTCCCGTCTATGGAAAGTATGCACTTCTCCACCAACTTCGAATTTCATGGCAGCGCACTAATAGCCAACGACGGATAAAATATTCGACACCCAACTTAAAAATATATCCAATTTGGTCCATTTCTTGTTTTAGAAAAATATTGCCCTCTCGAGTCTTCATTCCCGGATCCATCATCACCGCTAAGAGCTAACAGCAACAGGCCAGTTAACATATCCTGTGTTCTCTCAAGGAGTGGAACACCATTCACAGACTAATGAATTATTGGCCCAGCACCAAAATAAGAAAGAGAATGAAAGTATCGGTCATGTGAATAGAATACAATGGTGGTGTTTGTGTGCTAGATGCAGATCGCGCAGTTTAAAAAACAGAAAAAAGTATTAATGCATTAAATTATGGTGTCAAGGTTTCCACCAACAAAGCTCTTCTTTTCGGGGGGTGCGGAGCATAAAGGAGAAGAGACTGGAGAGGACCACAAACAAACATGTAAATCTTGGACAAGAAAATGAAACTGCCACCTATGGACTCACTGGGAATTAGAACTTCTTAGTTGCTTCACCAACCAAAGCTTCGAGGCCAAGAGCCAATAAAATCAAAAGCGTACAGTTTCTAAATTACAATCATAATGTTCAGAGGTAAAAGATGCGAACAAAAAAGTACTATGGGGGAAGTACAGCAAGGAGAGGAATCTCACTCATTTGATATCTCCTCCGATTTCCCTTGGTGTGAAAGCCCTGAGGACCCTGAGTAGGCATGACCACTATGACCTCTTCCTGAGTCTAGAGTAGACCGATCTGTAGATCCACTGCGATTATGCATTCGCCTTTGTTTAGAATTTGATTGCTCCCCAGCTTCAGACAATGAACTCTTATGTCTGCTACTATGTGTAGACGCAGCATGTCCCCTTGACAATTGTGAGTTTCGCAGCTTGGAACTTGGGGTTGTAGTTCCAGAATGGAGGGAAGAATTCATCAATGAAGATCCAGCAGAAATCTGATATGAACGTTTTGATTTCTTTTCTGCTTCTTGTTTCTCAAGTTCTTTAGGGTCAGGGTAATGCACAAGCGAAACTTGCCTTGAAATTTTACCAACTATCAGTGCAGATAACCATGTCAGGTAATGCTTAAATAAGATTTTAACACAACAGAATTGGATTCACAGAATTAAATCAACAGTGCACAAAGCTATCACAACAACAACAATGGATGTATATTTTTGGACTATTTTAATAATCAGGGACGAATAATCAATTGCACAGCGTTGATTAAGGACAGTCTATGACAAACAAATGACATCCATGTTAAATTAAGACACCTAAAACACTAGAAATCCAGTGATACACTTGCATGCAACTGATTTGATGAGCAATGGTTCCATGCTCATAGAAGTACCACCTTAATCCAATTAAATCTAGTGAGGAGGACAAGCATGATTCTTCCCCTTGATTGTGCAGCATTATTCTCACAACCATCAAAATATGCTAATGAAATGCAACCCCAGAGCTCTCCTCTTCCCCACCCCTCCAAACTTACAGGAACCTGACTCGACCCCAACAAAACCCAACAGCTTCAAAAACCAATTCTCATAAAGTTCTTCCCCAAGAACAAAAGAGTAAGAGATTCAGCCGTTTTTTATAAAGTATCTATTTACCAACACCTTTTTAACAGTTAAAACATACTCCAAGGCAGCTCCCAAGTAAAAAAAAAACACTACAGAGGGTATTTTGGAATTTTAACCTTTAAGTTCCTCTCTGTGAGAAGTTGCTACCTTGCTATTCACCTCAATGCTTGACCAGAACAATCCTTCCACAAACTCCATAGAAGAATCACATTAAAATGACCATTTTTATTTCATCCCAGAATCACTCTCCATATGCCTAGATAAAGAGTTAACCTCCTTGAATCTGATAAAAAATGAATTCATAGGTTAACTAAAGAGTTCATCAAACTACTAGTTCAATTGCTATCTAATTCATATTCCACCATGAGACAAGATACTGAACATGAGTAGAAATGACCTCCCCTTTTCTTTCTTGTCTATATTTTCCCTTGTTTAAAGTGCTGACTTCATTTGATGCAAATAGCTCTCAACAATTCAACACCGTTATGGAAAAAATCCACATGGAGAATTTATTTGTGATATAGAAACATCTACGACAACCTTCACCACTTCAACTCTTAGTTAACTAAAGACCCTGGTGTCAACATCCAGCTCTATACCTCTTCCTATAGCCATTTTCCCATGTCTCTTGATTCCAGCAGGCACAGGTGCGCAGCCAATATCCGTACTCTCACTCAATGGTCAACAACAGAGAGATTTCCACAAGCATATAAAAAAACAAGTGGTTATATGCAAGTCTATGAAATTGATTGGAACAATCAACAACATAAAATACTAAACAATTGAAAAGAACAGAAAACAGTATCATGTTGGGGATAATGTAATTTCATAAAATACAATTCATTTATAATTCAGGAAGAAAAAGAAAGTAGAAAAGCCAAATTTACCAATCTTCGTTTCCAATTCAGAAGAAAGGAAAACCGTTGCATCTAGCCCTTGAGCAGAGCAGCTGACCAGATCAAATGCTTTCCCTGCCGCAACAAGTAATAATAACCCTTGTTATCTCCAAATTATGCACACAGCAAGATTAGCACACATACAGTAGCTGTATGCTATTTTCAATGACAAAAACTGCATTAGTTGTTGATACCTGGAGATGCCTCGAAACTTCCCAAACATCCATCCTGATCAAGACTGAGCGATAGTTCTTTCCCACTAAAATCAGGAAGCTGAAATACACATACAATTAAGAATGTTAGCAATTAAATCTTATTCTCAATGAATCACGAAACAATGATAGCAATGTTGACAATGACCTTCAAATAACTGGCACCTTATTAAATAATACTGATAAATTTGTTTTCCCATAACAACAATGAACGCAAAACTCAGTAATAAAATAATAATTTACTTAATGAAACTATGAGTCATTTATTTATTAAGATAATAAAAAGAGCATGTAATGCTTACTTACTTCATTAATAGGCCATTGAATGAGCCAGAGCTCAGTCGAATCTGACAAACTAATATCAGCCAATGGTTCCCTCGAATCTTCTTCAAATCCTGGTTCAGGCTTGTAACCCTCCACCTCCTCAACATCATCCATTGCCCAATACCTCTGCGAAAACAAAACAAAAAAATAACATCACTCTTCATTCAAACATTTCATCAAACACCTTCCAAAATTTTTTTATCCCTTTCCTTTTCCTTTATAGGTGTTACAATTACCAATTTTGTTAATTAAAAAAAAACAAAGGAGCTTGCTGCTTGTGCAGAGGGAAACTTTAGAGATTGAATAGAAGTTACGTTAAAGATAACGAGAAGAGAGAGGGAGAGAGAGGTACCTTTACGGATAGTAATAAGAGTAACGGCGAACAAGGAACTTTTTCTTCTTCTTCAGTCGTGGTGCTTGTTGCTTGCAGTTGCAGGGGGGTTTAAGCGAAACCTAAAAACCTCACGGCTTTCCTCTCTGTTTTGTCTGGTAGCAAAAAATTTTTTTGCAGAAGGAAGGTAGTGTGTTAAGAGGCCCGAAGCCTAGTGGGAGAAATTAGAAACAAATGTCCAAAAGATACTAGGCTCGACTAAGGCTCTTATGGGCTCAAAATACTGGAAGAAACCCAGCCCAGTTGTAGACACGTCCCACTTTTTATTTCAGGTGTAATCATTTTATCCATTAAGAAATATCCATCCTGAATAATATTCTTCTTTTCTTTCTTTTTATAATTAAATGATATTATTTCCAGTGAATAATTAATTACTTAAGTACTAATATAATTGAGAAGAGATATCTTTATTCTGTAGCTTAAATTTTATTGGATGAAATATAAAAATACTCTGCAAAAGAGTGATAGATTTCATTGATTTAGTGGTTGAAACTTTTTATAATTTTTATTTTTTTAAGAATGTATAAAATTATTATCATAATACTTAACCATTTTTCCATTATAGAGATGACAATGAGTATTTATAAATTAGATTTCTTGATACTTATATCATATTAGGAATTTAAATATTCATAAACTATCAAATTTTAATTATCCAATATATATATATATAATAAATATTATTCATGTATGTGTTTTATATTAATATTAAGGTATGTATATATCATATTATATTGGAAAAAATATAAATATTCTACAAATATATTTATATAATATAAATATATATTTCAATTTAAATTCATATAAGTTTCAAGTAAGTTTAACAATATACCTATTATTTATCAAGTTTAAAAAAATACTTATTTATTTAGGTAGGATCATTAAATTGTTATCCCTGTTCCATCGATGCCACGTACTACAGGCTCACCTGTGAGATTCATCCATCAGAGGGGGGGAGCTGTAAGGACACGGGAGGGACTACAACAACTCCCCCCAAAGTTTCACATCAGTCCTTATATTTTCATGAATTTTTTCAGTTGTGTCCTTACAGATAAATAAATTGTCCGCTCCAAAATAGCTGTGAGTTTAGAGATTGAGAGAGTAAACAAGAATTTTATATTCATGATCTTCTTAATTTTTATTTTTCGATTATGTCATTTTGTTTTTAATAATTGTAGTTTGGTTTTCTAAAATTGATGCTTAATATACCATAAAATAATATTTAAAATTATAAACACATAAGGCAACATGGGACATAAGAGATGTTAAATAAATGATGGAAATGCAACATGAGATAAAGACGTAAACCACCAAAAGTTGTTATACAAAATGTTTTTTTTAATTACTTGATTTTTTGCATTTTCTATCCGATCTTTTCACATTAAATTAATTTGAGTTTGAATTTAATGTTTTATTTCAATTAAATTTATATAAGATTTTCATTGTATTAAGAATAAGTTTTAACATTAAATTAATGCTCAAATAAATCAAATAAAATTTAGTTTTTTTTTATTCAAACCAATTAAAACCGCAAGGATCCAGTTTTAAATAAAAGCAAACATCCAACTCTTTTTTTTTATAAAAAATAATATTTTTATCTTGGTTTTCCTACTTAATTTTTGGCTTGAATCAACATGCTCTTTATCATCTATAAACATTTATAATTCATGATTTATTTTATTGAACACATGAACTTTGTAATTATACTTTTGTAAAATGATAAAAAAAAGAAGAGAGAGTTAATAACACTCCCAACCTTTTTTAAATGTTGAGAAAAAATATATTTTATCCCGCAAGGGAAACAAACTATTTTCCCATCCAAAAGTTGGTTTTACAAAATGGCTGCCAAACCCACTTTTCATCCCTAATCTTTTCAATCTAATTCTACTCTAACCCCTACTCTTCTCTTTGATGTGAAACCATGCCCATGCCTTTTCTGGTTTCTATCTGGATCTCCAACCTGAAAAATACGCATAATAAATCTAACTCCACCTTACAAGGTCACGTGACGATCACATGCACATCATTTTCTTATAATCACGTACACAATACAATGATACATGGCCGTAACCACAAAAAAAAAAAAAAAAAATTATTTAAATGATGGCCCAGTAGTAAGATCTTAGGATCAAGAGATTTGCTTTCTTTATGATCTCCGGTTCGAGTCCTGTGATTACTCATATGATGGCTACTGGAGACTTACATGGTCGTTAACTTTAGAACCCGTGGGATTAGTTGAAATGCGCGCAAACTGACCCGGATATCCACGTTAAACTAAAAATAAAAGAATAAGGGAGAAACTCATAATTCATTCTTCTTCTTCTTCGTATAATCCCAATTAACGCATGCCTAATCAACCCTGTACCCATCCATCGCCTACCCAATTCCTTCAAAAGGGCCTCCACTCTCTCCACAAATTTTTAGACTTGATCACTGAAGCCTATTATAACCAATTAAAGACGTACCTTTGCTTCATCAAATAAACAACATTGACAGCATTAATAAAAAGGTACTCGCTCGTGTTAAAAGCAATCCCAAGCAGATATCAATTAATGCTAACCGATAAGGATGAGTTTGGGAATGCCGAATTGTTGAACAATTTTGATTTTATTTTGATTTTAAATTAATATTTTTTATTTTAAAAATATTTTAATAAGTTGATATTAAAAATAAAAATAAAAATAATTTTTTTTAATATATTTTTGAGATAAAAACAAACTTAGCTTAACTTTCTAGTTCAAATCAACATCATTAATTAATATCGATAGTACTATATACAGGGGCGGAAGCAAGGTGGGGCAAGCAGGGGCCCGGGCCCCCCTTGTAATATATATATATATATATATATATATATATATATATATATATATATATATATTGGGTAATTAGGTAATTAAATAATAAGAAAGTGTTATATTTTTTTTATTTTAAAGAGGTGGGCCTCTTAAATTAAGTGTGATTTTATTTTTGATTTTCTTTAAATTTACTCTTGACCTACATGGAAAAGAAAAAAATATAAATGCATTACTTTGTAAAATAAAAAACAGAGCCACTAATTTACCCTAATATAAATCTTGCCACCGATCAAAAACACAAATAAAAACATAAATCGCGAGTAAAATTTTTCTGCAAAAACATTGAAGCAGAGCTACTAATTAATTTATCTTTCATCAAACAAAACAAGGTAACTTAAATTTAAAATATATTTTTGTTTTGTTTTGAGATGTTTGTTAATAATTTGATGAGGTTTTTTTTATATAATTCTACCATTTTTTTTTCTCAGATCTGCTGGTTCTATCAAAATTTTTTTGAATTCTTGTTGTAGTGATTTTTTTCTAATTAATTAGATATATTTTATTGGTTTGTTTTGATTATGCTTGGAATTTTTTTATGTTTTGTTTTTAGCAAAGCCACAAAAATTATCAATTTTTTCTTATGATATATGTTTTGATTTTAGGTTGAACCATAAACAAAATAAGAAGAATTGATTCTTTTTTTGAAAAAAAATATATATTGAGAACTCAGTACAGCCTACTGAACGAGTTTTTTCAGCGATAAAGATTGTTAAAACAAGACTTCGCAATCGGATGAAGGATGATTTTTTTGCAAATTATTTGATTGTCTATATAGAAAAAAAAAATTGCTGAAAGATTCACAATTGATATGATAATCGATGATTTCTATTCTATAAAAGAACGACGAGCACAATTAAAATAAATATGCAAGAATCATTCTTTATTATTTTTTGCTTTATTTCAAAGTTTATCAAACATAAATAATGTTTTGTTTTAGCTAATGTTTCTTATATATTTTGTATGTTTATATTTGATAGGTATAAAGATCAACAACATTAAAGTGATGGATATATTATAAAGATGGAATTAACTTCATTGCTTTGACTCAATTTGGTATTGCTCCAAACCTTTTACCTTATATAAAGGTCATTATATGTTTGTAGTAAGTTATTTGAATAAAACTAAATTATGTAGGTTTTGTTTCATAACTCATGTATAATAAATTAAAACAATATTATATCTTATTATAATAATTTTGGCCCCCCTAACAAATAATCCTACCTCCGCCCCTGACTATATAGTATATACCAGTTGGTGGTCAATTTTTTAGTGGACCTTTATTATTAGACAATAATTCTCTTTTTTCAGGCTGCTGTCAATTTATAATTACTATTTTATCTCGTCACAACGCCACCGTTTTATTTGTTAGAATCTAAATTTAGTTGTGATGCTCCTCGCCTTTCAACAATCTATAACATCACCGCTGCAAAAAAAGAAAAACAAGAAGTCGTCGTTTCAGCTCGGGTAAAAAAAAACAGTAGTTATATTATTAATAAAAAACAAAATCTTTATATTATATTTATAATAGAAATTAGATTTATGATACTAATTAAATATGAAGATATATATATAAAAAAATAATCTTAATTTCTTGTATTGCTAAAAATGAAGTACTTGTATTTTAAAAAGAGTGTATTATTAATGTTTTTTTATTTGAAAAATTGTAAATGAATATTGTGAAGAGCTATAACGCAACCCCAACCCTAACTCTTATCGATAGCGTCATTATGACCTCAAAAAAACAAAAAAAGATTGCAAAGCATCAGCTTTCATTGAAGTTTGTAACATCCAAGAAAATCGATGTCCACCCGTTTTTCCCGCAGGATTATCTCCCTGCGATGCATAGTTGGACTAACTGGACCACCATTCATTCCATCAGCACTGCCGACTACCGAGAGCGAGAGGGAGCGGAAAGGTTATCAGTAAAATTACTTATAAGCCGAACAACAATAATGATGATAGGGCGGGCAGGCAGGCAGCAATCAATAATGTTGGGATTGTACGTGCAACTATATACGTCAAAGCATTAATGCAACGTCTCTTTACTCGCTACAGATTACTCTTGCTTCTTTCTTTCTTTCCTAACTTTCACTGGAGGATCATTTATTGCCATTTGTTTTAATCTCTTCCAATGGGGCTTCATCGTGGGTTGGTTGGCCCTCCTTCATTGTTCTTGCCTCTTGGTTTCATTTTATTACTGGCTAGCCAGGCAGCTGCTAACTGTCCCATAATCACGAACCCTTTTCACTTGGATGCAGGATCATTGAAGTTGCGTGTGAAACATAATTCACCCACTTAAGCTCCGGTACTGCAGCTAGGTATCTAAGCTAAGCTCTTCTTATATAGACTGCCTCGATATGTTTTTCAGCTGCTAGTTTAGTTACGTTATTCTCAGGAAGTCATTTTCTGGACTAGCCTTAGAGGTGATGGTGTTAAATTTCCATAGATACAAAGTTCATTAAATCTTCTATTTGTTCTGCATCAGAATGTTAGAGAGTAGAAGCTTAATTGCTATTATATGTATATGAGGACTTACTAGTATGTGTGATGATAGTAGAATGTAGACACAAATTGATGCGTATTATTGTTGGCTTAATTAATCTTACAGGGAATTAGCCAGAGACATGGGTTCCGGTGAAATAAAGTCACCAGAAGGTCTACCAGAGACACCAGCAACATATGATGGAGTTTCAAACCCAATTCATAGCAAGAAGCTTGGAATTTACTTCCTCGAGTCCGACAATAGGAGGATGGCTTTTGGCCGTGGATATACTGGAGGAACTACTCCTGTTAACATCCATGGGAAGCCTATTCCTGACCTCTCAAAGACAGGTGGCTGGATTGCTGCCTTATTCATTTTTGGTAAGCAACTTCTTCATATGAGTTTACATTCCATTTCTCAGAAAACTGTCACATGAAGGTTAATAATTAAGTCGTGTTTTCTGGTGTAATAACTGGGAGATTAAATTAAGGTTACACTACAATTATGATAGACAGGTGAATTGGACTAGATCAGAAAAACAAAAATACTAAGAGTGTTTCTGTAGTCATAGAATATGATATATGCTATATATTCTTTCGCGGAATTAGTTTACAACTTGTGTTCAAGAAGTGCAAGATCATGTGTATGTTTGTGTTCAGTCAAATCATATTCCGGTCCCTTTCTGAGCTTGGATCTTTTTTTGTCCAGGGAATGAAATGGCAGAGAGGATGGCTTACTTTGGCCTCTCTGTTAACATGGTGGCCTTCATGTTCTATATTATGCACCGACCCTTTACCAGTTCATCCAATGCAGTGAACAATTTCTTAGGAATTTCTCAAGTTTCCTCTGTCCTTGGCGGATTTCTTGCAGATGCGTATCTCGGTCGATATTGGACAATTGCAATTTTCACAACAATCTATCTTGCGGTAAGATGTGTTCATGAACACGTAGTCGTCAATCAGTTCCTCAAGTTAAATCCTTGGAGGTTTACTGATGATGCGTTTTCCATTCAATCTTTGTTTCCTGGAGGGCTTGACAGGTATAACCTTGTGTGCAACAATGAATATTTTCATGCCGGACCAGGGTCAATGCGATCAGCTATCCTTGCTTTTGGGTAACTGCGAGCCAGCGAAATCATGGCAGATGCTCTATCTTAACACAGTTCTTTATGTGACTGGATTTGGAGCTGCAGGTATAAGGCCGTGTGTTTCTTCATTCGGAGCCGATCAGTTTGATGAAAGAGGTGAAAATTACAAGTCTCATCTGGATAGGTTTTTCAACTTCTTTTATCTTTCTGTAACTATTGGAGCAATAGTGGCCTTCACTTTAGTAGTCTACATTCAAATGAAACATGGATGGGGATCTGCCTTTGGTTCACTGGCCATAGCTATGGGCATGTCGAACATGTTATTCTTTATCGGTACTCCTTTGTATAGGCATAGATTGCCAGGAGGCAGTCCACTAACAAGAGTGGCCCAAGTTCTGGTCGCGGCCTTTCAGAAGAGAAAAGCCTCGTTTTCCAGCAGCGAGTTAATAGGCCTTTATGAGGTTCCTGGCAAACGTTCTGCTATAAAGGGTAGTGGAAAGATAGCACATACAGATGACTTCAGGTATAATTGCTAATCTCTTACATTTTTAATATTTCATGGATTAATACAGTTTTAGGCTGTGTGAATTTTGGTTCTCAACCTCTGGCTGTTTGTTCAATGGTTTTGGAGGATTTCTCTTACAAGTTACAAGGAAATCTGTTTTGTTCATTCTTTAAAAAAACAAAAAACAAAACAAAAAAGGGAAGGGAAATTATATTTTTCACCATATAATTTCCAAAACTTCTGGGCTTCAACAGATGTCTGGACAAGGCAGCATTGCAATTGAAGGAAGATGGTGTAGATCCAAGTCCTTGGAGGCTTTGTACGGTGACTCAAGTGGAGGAAGTCAAGATACTTATAAAGCTTGTTCCAATACCAGCTTGCACAATAATGCTCAATCTAATCTTAACAGAGTATCTGACTCTATCAGTACAGCAGGCATATACTTTGAATACACATTTGGGTCATCTCAAACTTCCAGTAACAAGCATGCCCGTGTTTCCTTGCCTCAGTATATTCCTGATATTGTCTCTCTATTACTCGGTATTTGTTCCAATATTCCGGCGCATTACCGGCCATCCTCGTGGTGCTTCTCAACTTCAAAGAGTAGGAATCGGTCTGGCATTTTCAATTCTATCTGTTGCCTGGGCAGCCATTTTTGAGAGGTATCGGAGAAAGTACGCTATAGAACATGGCTATGAGTTTAGTTTCTTGACTCCCATGCCTAACCTGAGTGCCTACTGGTTGTTGATCCAGTATTGCCTGATTGGAATAGCTGAAGTCTTTTGCATTGTGGGCTTGCTTGAATTTCTGTATGAGGAAGCTCCTGATGCAATGAAGAGTATAGGATCTGCCTATGCTGCACTAGCAGGTGGAATTGGCTGCTTTGCAGCAAGTATATTGAACAGCATTGTGAAATCAGTGACAGGGAACCCAGACAAGAGGCAGCAATCATGGTTGTCCCAGAATATAAATACTGGTAGATTTGAATATTTCTATTGGCTGCTTACAGTTCTGAGTGCGATAAATTTCTGTGCCTTTCTATATTCAGCCCGTAGGTACAAGTACAGGGCAGAGCAGAAATTTGGGATTCAGGAAGTTGTAACCAACAAACAAAACACCCCAGCCAGGGGCTAGTAAGCCGTATATGAATTCGAAATCTAAGATGGACAAGTACCACATTCACAATTAAATTTCTCTCTTCCAGTGCAAGATTTCCCCTTCATGATGTTTCCCTTCTAAAACATAACTTGGAACAAGATAAAACATGAATCACAGCTGCATTTTCCTGCGTTTAATCGAATTGCTGGCAACATTTGAATTCTGCGCCCTTGTCATTATCTCAACCTAGTCAGGGTGCATTGAAGATCCTGATATTGCATGTGCGCTGTGTGAATGATCATGGTTTTCAAGAATTGGTATATTCCCTAATGATCAAGTTAGGATCCTGTGCCAATGAGTGCCAGGGTCCAATATGTTTGATTGGAAGCTTGAGCCAGCCCCTCTTTATGGCTGGTTGCCCGGATGGAACTGTCCGGTGTCCCCATGCATGTCTATATCTGCTGAGCTTCTTGTCTGTTGTTCACCCATATATATCTGCTGCCTCTAGAGGACAGAGCCATGGAGTCACTCACATGGGGCTAGCTAAATATTAAATGCCATCAAACTAATTGAATCTCGGAGCCCTTCTGATAAAATTAATCTGCATAACCATGACATGGGTCATGGCATGGCCTCAGGATTCGATAAACCATTCAGAGTTGTCCAGAATCCTCCGTAGACTTTAGGTGAACAAAGTTTGTGTTTTCTTCTAAACTAATTGAATTAAAGAAGCTAAAAAAAAGGACCATTAGATAGGCACAGAAAAATTTTTGGCCATAGAACACACATAGGTGGTGATGAGCTATGATTTTATTGTCCAGTGCCTTTGCAAGCCTCGTCAGTACGTGGTAAAAACAGGGGGGGTGGACAGGGCACTTCAATACTTCACCAAATAATAGGAAAAAACAGGGGGGAAAGGCGCCAAAATCTCGATGCCCGTCGAGAAGTCTTTCTGAATATGCTAGCACTTCAATACCTCTAGCATGAAAGTGTTGATTTATCAATCATAATATTGCATTATTATAAAATTTATAAATTAAAGAAAATGTTGATTTTTAGTAAAGTGTTTAAGATTCTTTAATTCATAAACGATAAAATCTTAAAAGTATATTCAAATCTTGACATGTATAATCTTAAAATACATCCAAAATACATCATAACCGTATCTCTCAAGTATCCTAACCGTATCCCTCACCATCTTATTATATTCCTAAGTATTCAAAAGAAATTATTTTTTAATATATAAGAAATTATCGCTACCTAGACGTTAGTCGTTACTGTATAAGCCCAAAACGGACACAGTAGCAGTAGCTTTTATGAAATTTGCTTGCTCGCTTGGGATCCACATAAATCTATCTCATTCTTAATGCGTGTTTATTGTGATGCATTCTTATTTTTTAAAAATATTTTTCATTTACAAATTTATTAAAATATTTTTTTATATTTTTAACATATTAATACATCAAAATTATTAAAAAATATCAATTTAATAATATTAAATATATTTTTGAAACTAAATACAAATACAATGTCAAAGGTGTGTTTACTAGATCAATACAGGTGATTTTTCAAAAATATTTTTTAATTAAAAATATATTAAAAAATACTTTTTTCATATTTTTATTTTATTTTTAGCATTAACTCATCAAAACCATTAAAATACACTTCAAAAAAATAAATAAATTAATACATTTTCAGATGAAAAAATTTTCAAAAGCAAGTTGAAAAACATCACCAAATGCAACGTTGGATCACTGGCATGAGTAGTTTTTAAGTGGTCCAATCTTGCTAGTGAAATCAAATATCTAAAACAACAAATTACTTTCATGGGACTTTAAGTGGTCCAAATATCCTGTTCGAGAAGGCACTTACCGTAGCAGAACCTCAATATTTCACAAGTAGCTTCTTAATCCACTTATAAATCAGCCAACACATACAGATGAACAACAATATAATTACACAAAATGGCAAGCTAGAAAGTGCAGGCGAAGTGCTTCGATTCTTTTATGCTGGAACTGATTACGTTATTCTAGATGCCACACAACGTTGTTTTATTATACGGGCTCAACCAAAGGTGTATCATAGTCAAGCATCATCCTATAGTTTGAAGCATGGGGTAATAATATCAGCAGTACTTAGGCTGTGCCTTGTATGAATCAGCATAATGTTTATGAATCAGTTTATACAAGCTATACACTGATCAGTAGAATATACACCAAAAGCAACGAGCATTTGACAATCAAGTACAGTAGAAAATTACAAGGTAGTGTAAGTAGAGAATGAAAAATTGTTTTATGCAAAAACCTTTTTTTTTTCTTTTGAGAAATCTATGCAAGCCTCTTTTAAATAAAGCTCAGGGAGCCTTTATTTACACTCCAGCCAGCTCTTCCTCCATTGACGGTGAATCTGATGCACACCAACTTAAGGGCTTTCACAAAACTCCATTTCCTAGTATCCCAAATGGAAGTGGTTCACAGGAAGGTTCAGGACTCAGAATTTTTTTTTCTTTTTTTTTTTCAGTATGAAATTGACTATGTAATCTAAGGAGAAATTCAGCATACCTTGCCACATATTGGACAGCTTTCACTTCTTTCCAACCATTCATAAATGCAGCCAAGGTGAAAATGGTGAGAGCATCGAGTTGTGATTTTAGGATTTTCTGGGGTGTACTCTGCAACATGATCGTTCAAAAACACCTTACTGGAGGGAATAAGAAAAACACATAACTTAAAAGCCACAATCTGATGCAGCACAATCTAAACACATTAAATTACCATCAAGACAGGTAGGGCAGGCATCTTCATCTTCAGAAGATGGTTGCACATAAGTTAGCCCGTATGGAACTTTTGTTGCCAAAGATTTGTCTGACAACTCTGAATAGCCAAGTTTATTGTCATCTTCAGAATCAATCCCGTTTCTTCTTCTTCCAGAGCCCAATGATTCCACGGCAGAACTGCTCATATTTCTTCTCAGTGGTTGCGATTCTTCTTGGAAGTGAGTCATTGACTTCCTAGAGACTAAACCATAACGCTGCAAATGAGCATACCTCTGATCAGTATCATAAGGGAGTGGCCTGGATGACGAGAGTTGAGTGTCATTTGCAGAACCATCTGGCAATCCTGTGCCAACTCCAGTTGATGCCAAAGAAGTACCTTCTTGGGTTGGCGAGACAGTCCTACCTTCAAGTCTGTGAAACACTGTACCATACTGCAAGTGCATGGCAGAAGGTAATAAGTGCATCACCTAACTGGAATGAACTAAAACAACAAAAAATATGAGGATGTGTCACAACAGCACCAAAGAACATGCTTTGGAAAGGGAAATCTATTATGACAATCACCTTAGAAATTAGGATCTTTCCATGATCAAGAATATAAGTGATAGTGTAATTTAGTTAATCGGGTTTTTTCAAGCCAGTTTTAAGAAACTAAACCTCAAATCACAAAACATACATAGGAGATAAGTTTCATTAGAAAGCATAAACATGAGAACAACTTTAATCACAAATCGGTTCAAATATTTGATAGAGCGCACCATGACATTGGAATTGCACCCAAGGGAAAGGTACTGTTTAATCATTTATTACTCTGGGGCACCTAAAGGGTTTACTATGACTATTTGCATATACTCCAAATCCTCTGGGTGAAATGTTTATTTCATGCTTTTTTAAAATCTGAGCTCTATGCAATCACAAGAATAATCTTATGCAAACCCCTAAAAGACCTAACCCCCTAGATTTAGCCCAAATGCCTTGGTTGCATGATCTTATGCAAACAATCTCCACAACAAAGAGCCTAGAGTTTAGCAAACATCTGTGAAATGAAAAAATCAACAGTAAAGTGTGTTGAGTTGCCTGTATTTCAATGCTTACCCCACTGCGTAACTGGTGGAAAAAGAATCTTAGGCAAACGCAGTGCCTGTATATTGAATTGCCCGAGTAAGCATGTTCTTCATGTTCGTCACTGCATGGACAGCAGCAGAAGGCACCCATCTTTGTGCTTAAAAAATAAAACCCAAAAAATTGGCTGTTGACAACTAGGAAGCAACAAGCTAGGAATCAAGGATGCTATATCTTCAGCGAACCTGTACAAAACAAACAAACTTGAAGCACTCCATAAGAACAGGTATCACTATCAGCATAATTGGAATGATGAGAAGAAAAGGCGGTGAATGACATAAATCATCAGCCAAAGAGAGAGAATCTAAAGTTCTTAGTAGAGAAACCCTCTTGGGCATTAGGTCCTTCTCAGAAGACCTTTTGGAGTTTTCAAGGCCGAAAATGCTTTATCTACAAACTTTGAAAGGAATAGATACATTGAAATGCCACCACGCTTCTACAAACCAGAATGGCAAATAACACTAGTCAGCAGTGAAGTTAATTCTCAAGAATCTCAAGGGCAGTCGGTTCACATAGTTAGGCGTTTGGAAATGGCAAACAAGTGCAGATGGAGATATGCCTGATAACACCATTTCCAGAAAGTGACAACGGGCATGAAATTCCTCTGAAACCAGGAGCAGTGTCATGGTCATCTAAACTAAAAAAACGAATGCTCTCTTTGTCTATCATTGAAGCTTTGAAAGGGGGGGATTTGATGAAACTCTTGTTTCGTGAGTTGCTATGGACTATAATTCCTTCACAATGGAATAATAAATCAATATATTAGCTACCATAGATTTCTATTTATTTTTGAATATAAATAGCAATGTACCAGCAGTATAATACAATTTTTTTTTTTAAAAAAAAAAACACTTAATCTCACCGTAAAACAACAGCCAGTCTAAACTTAACAAGCAACAGAAAGACACTAATTCCTTTATAATCACTCACCCTACAAATTATAGAAGAAGAAGAAGAATAAATTAAGAATCTGGCAGTATAGAATATTGATGATCGCAGGTTGTGTTGTGAGAACTGAAAGCGTCCTAGGGTTTGGTTAACGCGTGAATGGAAAAGGAAAAGGAAAGGAATGGAGAGAGCGGAAGTTTCCTTCTACTTACCTTCAGTACAAGTGAAGAGAAAGATCTGCAGTAGCAACCCCAAAAGGAAAAGAAAATCTATAAAGTACGCCACAGCCCCAACGACCTCTGCAGTCCACAAGGAGAAAAAGGAGAGGAAAATATGTCTTGTTTCTTTCTTATGATGATCTTGTGTTTTGGGAGCTAATGGCAGGGACAGGGAGGGGAGATTAATTAAGAAAAAAAACTACCGCACAGTGTAAAAGATAACGCTGCATTGACAATTACTCTAAGCAAATATCGTACTAGAATATATCGAATTTAATAAAAAAAAAAAAAAATATTCCCGCCTGCATTTTTCCTATTTTAATTATATTTTTTAATTTTAAAATAAATAAAAAGATATCATTAGATTTTTTTTATTTTTTTTCTATTATTTTATTTTATTTAATAATTAACAAGATATCATTATTTACTTTTAAAAATTGCAGTGAACCAAATTAAAGGGAAAACAAATGGATAGATACTGTTTAAACAGGATTAACAGAGGCTAAATGTCGGTGAGATTAGATTAGTTGAATGAGTAGCTCAATATTTGTTTTCAATATATTAAAAAAAAACTCGCCCTCCATTATAGCGTGGAATTGGGTGCGTTTCCAGGGTCCGGCATGAGAGAGACTGCTCAGCTTGATAATAGTTGAAGAAGTCGAGGAGCCCTCCGTAGCCCAGTGTGACACAGCCGTACAGAGTTTGTTGGAGAAGAAGTAATGCCACTTCACAGATGTCTTCAAAGCATTCATGACCATCCGGAAGACAAGGATAGTTGAGACTTGAGAGTCAAAAGAAGGTAGCTGGATCGATTGTTTTTCTATACTCGTTTCGGTGCTGTCGGTTTCGGACGGCAATGAAGAGAGCAGTTTTGATTGTTTTTTTCTTAAACAAAAACTGTATTTGAAATAATTTTTTTAAAAAAATTATTTTTAACCTAATAAATAATTTAAAAATAATATTAATTTAAAATGAAATAAATAAAAATTTTTAAAATTTTTTTAAATCTATATTTTTCAGTCACATGGCCATCAAATTAAGGTCTGGGTTTCAGACCTTAAACATCAAATCAAAATATAAAACTTTAAAATAACAGAGGACAAACATACACAAATTAATAATTCAAGGATGAAATTAATGTTTTATGCTTCTTTTGAATAGTGAAAATGAAAAGGGCTTTATTTTTTATATTATTTTTAATCCTTATTTTTTTAATTTAATTTTAACTGTAACATAAATTTTTAATCGTAATATTGATCTTGAATTTGAAACCACAATATGCTCCGTATATACTCGGTATACGATAGAACATGTGAAGAGAAAAATAAATCACGGCAAATAAAACGATGCTAATACAACTTGAAAGGATAAAATAGACTATAGTTTTAGAGAGTATCTTGGACTCGATCAGCTTTCACCATGATTGAGTTTCAAGCTTCCATATATTAGATCCATGGCTGTCCAATTCCTTGACCTTTTGGTCATTCTAGAGTATTTTCTCTCTCTCTTTTTTTTATCAGTAGTTGAATAATGAATCATTTGATAATAATTTTATATTAAACTTTTCAAAATTTGTCAAAACTGGTTAACTACAGATTCAATGCATACATGTCAAAGTTTGGTGGGTGATTAATTAGGTGTAAAAATCATATAGTTATCATACCCGGTTCGGGGTTGACCAGGTCAAGAAGCCGAGTTCCGGGTTACACTAGTTGACCCGAGTCGACTCAACCCAAATCAACCTGAAAAAAATTAAAAAAAATTAATTTTTAATATTTTATATGAAAAAATTAAAAAACAATCTATATGAACATAGGCTATACATTTTATAAATAATAAAATTTAAAAAATTATTTCAACAGTTTTTTATCTCACATTAAAAAGATATTATGTTAGTATGTTATCATTTTAAATTGAAGTATTTAAACCAAAAATATTTTTTATCATATATTGAAAAAACATAACTTTTTTCTTGTGAACACGAAATATATATATTAAAGGGCTTCAAATCCCACATTGAAAAAATAAAATTTTCTTATAGTATTTACACAGTGAACTTTGAAAAATATTAATAACCAACTAAAAAATATATAAAAAAAAAATCTCTGATTATGAGGAAAAACACATTTGAAAATAAAAAAAAAAATCTTAACCAGATTTTGTTGAGTCATGAGCCAACTCGATGGGTCAATCAGGTTTTATCAAATTTTTACTTATTCTAATATTTTACTTTATCTAGGTTAGTCTAGCTACCTGATCAATCCAGATTTAATAACTATAATAAAAATAATAACACCTGTAAGAAGTGTTTTTTACTGCTCATATGCGGTTACTTTTGACAGATTTTAATAAAGAAGGATGTATTATAGTTCAACACATCGTTAATTATTATTATTTTATATATATATATATATATATATATATATATATATATATATATATATATAAATTCAAAAGCCATGTTTAATCCAGGGTAGTCAAGCTTTTGACGATGGCAATGTTAGATCCCAATTAACCTGATCTTGGCTTTTGAGTGTGCTGCTATGTTTTTCAATTTTTACCCTTGTTGACCAGTCCCTATATATACAAGTCAAAGAATGATAAAATTGATAGAAATATATAAAAAATTGACATAAAAAATTAAAAATATATATATTTTTAATTCTCACTTAATATTCTTTAACAGTTTTTTTTTAAAATTCAACATGTTAGATTCATATATAATTATTCATAAAATAATTCTTAATGTTATGATAACTAATTTAAAGCCACAACATTTACGGATTATACGCTAGAACAAGTAAAGAAAAACAAGTCCCAGCAAATAAAACAACATAAAACAATGTTGATACAGCTTGCGAGGGTAAAAATAGCTAAAAAATCAAGTTCACTGACAAAATAATAATAATAAAACACCATTTTATTTTAGTTTATACTTGTAATTGCAATATAATTATTATTTTAACTTATAACTATATCTATTAGATGTATAAAATTTTTTTGAGAACTTATTATATTTTTATCAATATTAATATTATGTAAAAATTAATATGTAAAAATCTTTTAAAAATTCATGATATTCTCACACATATTGATAAATATATTAAGAATATATCCGTTCATATAAAAATATTTCTTATTAACATTAATATATATATATTAAAGATATATATTTTTTAATACTATCAAGATAATATTATATTTTAGCTCTTTATTTTCATAAAACAAAACTCATAAAATATAAATAAATTATGAATGTTTTAAACAAAGAATTTAGAATCTATATGCTTTACTGTACAATATCTTTATATAATATTATTGTAAAAAAATAAAATAAAATCACTCACTTAATCACCAAGCAACCCATGTATTACTTTCATGGCAATTACGCTTTGGCCTAAACAAACTTAAATGCAGAAATTATTGAAAGCCTCCCCATCAATTGATGTGATTGCATAAAGAACTGATTGATTATGAGTAAGATGAACATCATCACACTATCTTAACAGAAAAACACATAAATCATTTATACTCAAAGTGCCAAGGAACCTCTCAGAACTCCACCCAACAAATTCTCTCGTGAAGTAGCAGAGATAGCATATCCAGCTTCTGGGATATTGCCGAAGCAGTACACAGGAGCTTGCCATTTTGCATCTTCAAGTGCAGCTCCCACTTCAAAAGTCATGACATGAGCCTCCCTCCCTGTGAACATCTTAATCATAAGAAAACCAACGCAATTTGCAACCCCACTTTGAAATTCCTTTTAACATGTCAAATTAATTTCAGTAAAAATAAATATCTAAACTGATATAGAATATAGTAATGATCCATAAATATAAACAACTAGACTGGTACTGTGACAGTAGTAGAGAAGGGAATGTGGAGACCAAATACCAGTGTAAAAGACCCAATGAACAGGCTTTTTGGTGATAACATCTTCATAGTACCAGATGAAATCCACTTTCTCCCAAACGTTGCAAAGAAAGCCATCCACGTGTCGTTGACCCAGATAATTAGCTCCATCAAGCCAATTAGGGCGAAGAATTCCAACCTCCAAATGCGCGGTGGAACACTCCTTGTTGGAATCTAAGGTGTAAAAGAAAGAAGTACCATTGTTCCATTCAAGGTCATACATAAGCTTGCCTAGTTGGTGTTGTATGATGTTGAAGTTTCTACCATTAGTCCAATCGTACCAGAGATCTATCTTTTGAATTATTCCACTGTAATTCATGAATAGAATTGCGTGGAATTGGTGAGGCCATGGTGCTGGAGTTGGGTCTCCTTCTCTGGATGATTTGATTAATGGTGAAAAGAAGAAAAGAAGGAGAATTGAGATAGAGATAGAGATGGGTCTGGTTTGGGAGGCCATCTTTACTCGTTGGAGATGGCAACGCGTGGGGGGTAGGGGCTTTTGTTTCCGTTTTGGTCTTTTTCTTTTTTTATGGGCTAAATTGGAAGAATACCCCCAAACTTAAGAACAGAATCAAATACCCCCCTGAACTAAATGATTCTCTTAATTTACCCTTTCTATTTTATTGAAAAAACTCATAATTTACCCTCCTTTTTTTTTTACCTCAATAAAAGGCTCAACTGTTAAAAAGTTTCGCAAGTTAAAGTGGGAAATAAAGATAATATTACAAAATTGCACTTTTAAAATGTTTCGTCCGCTTTGCAGATTTAAGAAGCACGAAGCTGCAAAATAGTTCATGATTGGAAACAAAATAATTAAACAACCAAATAGCTTGTTTTCACAGAGAACAATACCAAGTAAATTTAGTTTTTCATCAGGTATAACCACAACGATACATAGGATCGGATACGAGAAAGAAACTTTCTTGTCTTTTTACTTGAAATGGTGGTCTGGAGTTGCAGTATATAAATTATTTTAATATATTTTTACATAAAAAACACCGCCGCTACATCACTCATGACCTATCATCTCGAAGCTTCAAACAGGAAATGAAGGTGGGAGAACTAAAAATTAGAGCTGGAGTGAGTGAGAATATATAAAAGTGCACTCGCATTTCCAGGGCCATATAAACCATTCAAATGAAAAGAAGTGCGAATCAAACTTTGAACATTCACAACTCACTTGAAAATTGCCGAAACATGTTGTATTGTACAGTAGTGTGTATTTGTTGTCTAAATATACTTCATCCCTGAGATATATTGCTGTCTAGAAATAATGGTCTGGGCTATGGTATAAATAATCCCTAAGCATCCCAATATCCTGATCTTAATAACATCTGATATTATAATGGATGGCAGATTAAGGGGAAGCGTGATCAATGGTGACGAGTCCGTCTGCTTCGTGTTACTCCAAACAAACCGGTTGAAGAGTATATGGCTGGGAAACGTAAGAATGAGGATGGCTAAATTCTTGACTGCAAAGAACCAATCAGGGCCACCAATTTCAAGGCTCCAACCACCATTACCATGCCATGTATCTTCCCATATGCTGTAGAGGGCTGTCAAGACCAAGTAGGCCGATATGGCCACGGTAACAGGGAAATACCTTTGTTTGTCCCCAAAACCAGCGACAAAATCCGAGTCCTGGTTGAGAAGCAGCAGGATAGGAGCCAGGAAGAAGATTGCCTGGGTTGAGCCCCCAGTCAGATTGACGTTCAAGATCAGGCATATAGCAAAGCACATTATAGTAGCAACATTACCAACCGCGGGCATCCAAGCTCCCTCAGCAACCATTCTCTTGATTGTAAAGGTTGGCACAGTAGAGGCGCGCCGTTGCTGCATGAACCTCATTCGTGGAGCAAAATTTGAAGAACTACTTTGACTAGATTGACCATGTCTAATTCCAACCCCTTCAAGAGACTTTTCCCGCATAAGTGAGGCAAGTTCAAACTTAATCTCCAGTGCTATGAGCATGAAGATTGCTGCATATAAACCGAGAAGTGATGTTCTTGCCCCCTCAACAGCCAGTAGAGTAGTGAGCTTCCTGTCTTCCTCTGCCAGGTCTCCAACTTCATCTCCAAGGATGCTTTTGATTCTCAACTGACCCTCCAACAGATATGTCACAGGAAAGAGGGCTACTAATAAAGCAAATACCCATGGTAGCAGCTTTGTGCTTGAAGCAGATGGAAAATGGGTGAAGACCACAAACACAGAGGCGCAGACCATGGTTACAACAATGAGGGCATGCAGAACAGCAGCTTGAAGAAAATACTCAGCAGAAATGTATACTCCAAGAGCAATCCCTATTGCAATGGAGAAAAAAGTTCTCAGCTCTACCATGTACTTAATGGGTATGATGGATGTCACCGCTGCTAGAGTGAGCAGAATTGCAACAATAAGCAACCATGATGGCCAGGTCGGTTTTGATGCCATGAAGCCATAGATGGAAATGTCATCAGACGATTGACGAGCTGCGCTGATTATGTCAGATCGATAAGTCCATGCTAGTGGGATTGGTGGCTGCATCAGGATAAACAGTAAACCTGTTGCCACCACCAGTACTAGGCATCTCTTAGCCGGCTGTAGAAAGAAGATAAGAGTCAAATCAGTAATCAGAACACCTGGCTATTGGTTCGGTTTATATATAAACTCTTGGAGAGCCTTGAATAACATCCTAACATTTTATTGACAGGACAAGGGCCACAAGGGACCCAAAAAAGGCATTTAGATAGTCAAGGTGTCCGGGTCTGACAATAATTATCTTCACATTCAAGTGAAATTTAATAGCATAGGAAAATCTTTTAATTAGAGCTGCTTCAGTTCATTAATCATCCAATTCTTACTATTTTCCTCCACAGAATGATCAGGTTGAAATTAAACTCAAATGAACAAACATGAATCCTCCTTTTCATCCGTTCAGTAAATTTTTAAGCCAAACTTTCTACAAACTATAGTGATGATGTATCATTTATTTAACTGATTCAAATCATTCAAAACTTTTGCACTAATTCATGAGCTTTCTTGTCTAAAGGACAATAAGAAGCACGATTCTATAAGTTGCTTCATTTCAGTGAGTTCATCAAACATACAGGAAATTTCTTGTACTGGAGAGACAAATAAATATATCTGATCAAATATGTTGGTTGCTTAATAGGCTAGTTGGTTTAATTATTTTTTGATTTATGGAGAAAGAATATAACAGAAAGAGCAAATTTGTGGAAAAAAAAGAGAGAAACTTCAAGAGAAAACAGACCAGGGCATGAGAGAAATGCAAAGCTACAATGGGCACACAAGCCAATCCGGTCAAGGCAATGCAGAAACCCAAAAGCAAACCATCAGATGGAGCCCTCCCATTCCACCACTGAAGGGCTTCAAAAATTGTTTCACGGAAGAGCCAGACTGATAGAACAACCACACCACCATGTACATAACCTTTCCATGGTTTCATCTTTGAGCCTGTTCGTGATTTCTCCCTGCAAAGTCAAGCAAGCAAAGAGTAAATGAATGCCTAAATAGAAGTAACTAGAAAGGAATTTAAAAGTCTTAAAATAGGAGAATATGTCAATACACACTTGTAAAGGAGCAATGGGGGAGTAACAGCCAGTAAAAGTACAGCTGAAACCCATACAACAGGCTTTGATGAAATAAACAGCATGGACAGCTTTGAGGAATACAGGCAAGTCAAAATCCAAACCGCCTTGGGTCCAATCCGATGGTCCACGGATAGTCTTCTTACCAGAGCCAAACCCAGAAAGGTTGTCAGAATAACCATATAGCTTGGATACATCACATCCTCCTCCATTCCATGGTAGTAAAATCCCGGGTAATTGAAGAAACGATTCTCAATATGGCACAACAGCAATGCATGGCTGATCAAACAAATCTCAGCTAAAAAATGAAGTTTTGGTGGGAGAAGAGCTAAACCTGGAACAGCCATGGCGAGAACAACATTTGCGATTATAAGTTTACAGAATGATTTCAGGGACATGCCTGCCATCCAAATATTTAGATCCCAGAAATTGTGCACCACAAACAATGTAACTATCAGGCTCCCAAGCACAACAAAGGAAAAATATGATGACAGACTTTTCTTTGTAACAAAACGAGCAAATTCAAATCCAGCAATCGCGGGCAGTGGAAGAAACTGCAAAATAAGGGGAAAATGGGATTAATATTTTTTTAACATGTAAATTTCCTTTTAATTTTTTTCCCTTCGATATCTGTTAAACATTAATCATAAAGGCAGAACAGCCTGAACATGCAAAAAGTATAAAGAATAAAAGAGAGGATCCAATATAATTAAGCAAAAAATAAAGTGACAATTGTAGTGTAAGAGCATGCACTTTCAAAATTGAGAACTGACGTGTTATTTGAAAAGGAAGAAGAAGCATATGGAGGCGATGGCCACCATGCACCAACTGTGGACAGAATAGAAAATCAATAGCAACTCCAATACAACTAAGCGCAAAAGCAGCCCAAGGATAATGATGACAAATTGCTCAAACACTAGGTTAGTTATTATTGACCCAAATACATTCTTTAGTTAAGAAATATGTCATCTCTAAGCTAGATGAATTCCAACAGACACATCCAAATACATTGATTGCACTGGAGGATGAAACAAAAAGGTGAGCACCCAACAATTGTGAAAAAGCAGCCCACAAGAAGCTTTTCAGCTGCTCACACTAACGCTGAACATTGCATCGTGGTCCAAGTTTGCAAACACAAGTTTAGGAGTGGAATGCAATGCTTTAGCCAATCAAACTGTTTAGTCCCATAATCTGCACTGAAGTCCTAGATCACAACCCCAAGCACGCACAAACAACACACCCACTGTATTTACTGCTACCTCGTAATTGCAAAACAAAAAAAACTGAAATCGGAGTAGAGTCTTGGATAAATCAAGGTACATACCAGTAGAGGAAAACCCACAACAATTGCTCCAGCAGAACTGACGGTTACAGCCAAAGCAGTGAAAGACCAGTAACTAAATGCATCAGAAATCATTCCAAGGGCAGAAGCACCAGCACCAGCAGCCCCTCCAAGCATCGTCACGGTCACAAGCAGATAATTCAACGGAGGAGGAACCTGAATATACCTTCCAAAGGAATGGAAAACAACTCTAACCTCCAAACAAATCACGACAACAATCAATGCAACAGCACCATTCACGACACGAATGCTATGCAACTGATTCGCATTCTTAGTCACCCACCAAAGCGCACCCCTCGTAGATGCATACAGTTGAAACAAGAACGGAATAAAAAACAGCAGCAACAAATCACAAACAGACGCAGCTGACGAGAAAATCACCGAGTAATGCGAAGCAACATGAAATATCAACGGAAAGAAGAGCAAATTCAAGGTATGAAAACAACCCTCTAGTGGACTAAGTATAAAATTATCATCAGGAACCTCTCCACCATGATATTTCACTTCTTGTTTCGATCTAAATGAAGAAACACGCGGAATTGCAAACATCCAATAGAAGACACAATTAAAAATCATCAGATAATACGCAGCATTTTGCATACCGACAGCAGAGATTGTAGCCCAAGTGAATATCGAAGAAGCAGCGAAAGGAACACATGCGAATAACAAACGTTCAAGCGCGAGCACGATAGTTGGGTTTTCTAATTGAATCCATTTGAACTGAAGTGAAGCCCAAGCCCCGATTAAGAAATTCGTTTGTGCACAGAGGAACGCAGCGAGCAAACCAAGAGGAATCGAATTGAAAGTGAAGATCAATGAGGAGCTAAAAAAGAAGGCGATCTGAGCTGCAATTAGGGAAGCCCAGACACAGAAAAACGCACCGGATTTGAAATTGAGTGAGTCGATGATGTAAGCAATCATCAAACCCAGGGTTAGGATTGCGACTACGGGAGCTCCACCGAGGTCAAGGAGGAAAGCAGCGCAGGGAGCGAGGGCGAGGGCGATGCGAGTGTTGTGAGCGAAAAAAGAAGCAGAGAAACGAGATCTAGAAGAGGAGGTAGAAGGGGAAGGGAAGTTAGAGTTGGGGGAATAAGGAGAGGCGGTGGGGAAGGAGGAGAAGGAAGGAGAGGAGATGGAGGAGGCGATGTAAGGGCGGAATGACCGCGGTTGGAGCTCCGGCGGTATCATTTTGGCCGTCGCCGGGATACCAGAAAGAGAGAGTGTGGTAGTGGTGATGACGGAGTGGAAAGCGGAGAGGATCTGAGAGGAAATCACGGGTGGGTTTGGGTTTGGGTTTTGGGGAATGCGTGACCTATCTGGAGGAGTAACAGTCGTTGGATCATGGATTAGCTGGTCCTATTTCTGCTATTATTTGCGCGAGAGAATAATAGGATTCGAATACGAAGTTACTGTTTATTTTTGTGATTTAAAAATATAATTTAAAAAAATTGAAATTTTTTTTAATTCAAATAAATATTTTTTAATTATTTTAATTTGCTGATATTAAAAATAATTTTTAAAAAATAAAAAATATTATCTTGATATATTTTCAAGTAAAAAATATTTTAAAAAATAATCACAATTATATTTTCAAACAGGTTCGAAACCTGAATCTATTATGAGTTAGGTTGATAAATCAATTGGATTAATTTAAATTAAAAAATAATTAAATTAAATTTTAATTAGATTTAATTGAGTTAATTTTTACTAAATTTATTTTAAAATTTAAAACATAAATTAACGAACCATCAAGTTTATCTAACTATCCATCTAGTTTAATAGCAGTAATAATAGATATACAAATTTCTAAACTCTTTCAACTTTTATAATTAAGATACTAATTTTATTTATTTATTTTCTTTTTTAAATTAATATTTCATCAATTTAAAATGTGATGCGGCAATAAGTATATTTTTTTAAAAATTCAAACTGTGGATATCTTGTTATGAAATAGCATTATTTCATAATATTTTTTTAAAAAAGAAATCATAATTTAGATAAACTCGACAATCCAAACTGTGAGCCAAATCCACGCCTAGGTGTCATAGTTGTCCAATCAATTGCTTTTTAGTTTCATGCTGTTCAAGGTATTCTTATGTGTCCGTTAACACGTCAAGGCTGACATGGCAAGCAACATTTTATTTTTTTTTTCAGTGAAATACCAGATTTTATAACGAAAGAAGGAAAAAAAACCCTCTCTTTTTAAGTCTACATTTACCCTCTATCTTCTATTTTTTATGGAAAGAAAATCTAAAACACATAGATTTTTTATTGTAACAATTCAAGGTGTTTTTTTTATTTTTTTTCAATTTGATTCTCTATCCTTGTTTCTTTTTAATCATGTTTTTTTTTTGTCAAAATTCATAGTTAATTTATCAAAAAATTATTAAAGAGAGACATATTTGAAACAAAAGGGGTTAAAATTTAAAACAAGAAGAAAAGAGAATGAGTTATTTAGATCTCTAAAGTGTTTTTTTTATGTGTTTGGGATCATTTTAAAAGTTGATTTTTTTTGTTTATAATTTGTTTATGGTTAAATGAATAGTTCTTAATTTATTATTTCAAATGCATGTATAGAATATTTAATATACAAATGAGATTTTTTTATATAAAAAAATACATAGGAAATGCCAATATATTTATTTTTTTACTAAAAAATATTATTTGAATAATTTTTCTAATCTAAGTCTCTTTTTGTCCCCTTCTCTTTTTATTTCTTTATCTATATCACCACCTCAAAATTTTATTTTACCATTAAAATTCTCTGTGTTTTGCAAAGGTGAACCTTTTCTCTACTCTTTATTTTACACTTCCTGGAGGATCACCAAGAATATTTTATTTTAAGCTAATTTCTATTTTGCGCACACCTGTCTTTTTGTACTGGTATGAACTTTTTATGAACATGACAAGGAGAAGGCTTTGTAAGGAAACAAGTCTCGCGTCCGCAGGGTAAACACTGAGAGAAGTTTTATTATTAGATATTTGAAGATTGTTTTTCATTTTATTAATAGAGTAAAGTAGGGTTTTTTGACAAATAAATAGTGAGTGACAGGCTGATGAGATTTGAAACTCAAATGTTTTTTATTTATATATATATAAAACCTTTGAAAAATCATCTATCTATATTTCCTTTGTATTTTCTCTTCTTTTTTTTTTTGTTTCATATTTAATTTTGAACTCAACTTTTTTATAGAATTATTATAAGTTTTATTATTTATACGCTATGTTTTTTTTGTAGAACAAGTAAATAATAATAATAATAATAATAAAGTAAAAGTAATGGATGCCGTTAAAATGAAAATTTCATTAAAAAAACAAGCCATTTATCGCATAAGCATGTCTCCAGCAGAACACTCAATTATTTATTTATTTATTTTTATTTACGGGTCAGCTTGCGCGTACCACGACTATTCCCCACGGCCCACTGGACATCCTGCAAGCTCAGGAGCAGGTAAGGCACCACGGGGTGACATGCATGCACATAAAGGATCGAATCCAAAATAAAAACAGAACAAGTCACACTATTAACCACAGCAGCTAAACCCTCCAGTGCACAGAACACTCAATTATTACAACGTAAGGTGCTGGAACATCGAATCGAAAGAAATTGAAAGGCGTGGCCTTGCAGGGGCTCTGAGTTTTCCATGTAGTTCTGGGCTAAATACCCAAAAACAGCGAATTCAACGATGAAGTATCTCCACGAGCAAGAACCTCGGCCTCTTGAAGGCAGGCCATGGAGGTTCAAGCGGAGGCCCAACTCAAATAACAGCAACTGCAGCTTCTTAAAAAACTTTTCACAATTAACTTTGCTTTGAAATCTTCTTCATTCAATTTAAAATAGAATTTAATTTTTAAAAATAGTATAAAAATAAATTAGAGATCAACTTCTCTAATTTATTATATTAATTAAAATTAAAATCAAATCTAGTTTTCTGCCTTAAAAAAAAAAAAATTCTAAGGCTGATCATATTTGAGTAAAGTCAAGCTAACAGTACACTTTCGAGGCGAATGTGAGCACAGTAGTGGAATCCAAAGAGTCGAGTTTAAAAGCTTAACTTTCATAAACAAGAAGTAATCAGAAGGCCGAAGGGGATTGGCTCTTGAGCACAACTATCTAAAAACTAAAAAGATATGTTCGCGGCTCTGGCGTCAACAATCATATACTCAGATGCCATCAAGGCTCCTGGCTGCGCAGCCACCAAATTTAAACGTGGTTTTCGTTTTATTGTAGTCCTCGCAATATTGCAAGCTGGTTAACACTCACACAGTCTCCAATGGTTTCAGGGTAAGGCGATCGTGACCAGAGAGTTATCTTCCACCTCTCTTTGAAATAAAGATCTGATGCATAGTACTCGGCATATCAGTCCGAACAAAAAGCCAATAAGGCTCAGCATGATCCCTGTAAATTGTCTCAAATACGTCAATATCGTTGAAACCCAAGCGTTCCAGTATCACATTCTTGTTTAGCAGCTTGCAGGAACAAAGTCCCAATCATATCCTTATACCTGGATTTCCCTGCAACACTTGTTACTCAGTCTGGGAGAGCAGCAATGACCCACTTTTAAGGTCCTTTCACTTTCATCACAAAGCACGAAGACATGGCCTTATCTCGAAGAAGGGCAACGGAAAAGTCCCAATCTCAATTCTATTTTGCATTTTTTGAAGTAGGGTCGTAACACCATTAAAAGGACACACAACCCTCCGGGATTCTGAGTCAAAGACAGCTACAGAGCTTGTATCTTTCTCTAAAACGTCCCCAACATGAGTCCAACACTCGTGTGCCTGGTTTTATAGCTATTAATAAGCTGACAATTGCCAACCACATTACACAATATGTCTGGGTTGAGACGCATCCGACTCCACTTTACATATTGATGGGTACTCCCTAACTTCTCTGTTCAATCAACGTGTGAGCAGCAGACCCTTAGTAAAATGTCTAATCAGCAGCCACCCTTAAGCCAAGCGAGTAAGAAGAGCAGTTCTTTGAATGACAAAAAACGAAGGGGAATGGCCCTTTTTGCTTTGCTAGAAAGCAGTCTGCTAGGCAATGGCCCTGGCTCCCTGCAACATGATAAGATGGATTCTGTTAATTAATTACTGTAAATATGAGATTTCTTTAAACATTGCATTGTACCATAATTTCAAGTGTTTTGAAATGCACTGAGCTGTGATTTGTTGATTCATTGCAGCTTAATTTTATAAATCCATATCATGCATGCATGGATATTTTAAATCATTTTCATTATTATTATTTTTCACATTTGCTTGAATTTCAGGTCACTCTCTCGAGTGAAATGTGCTGCTCAATTGTTTGAAGTTGTAGAAACTTTCCGTGGTGTATTTTTCCCACATCCTTTTCTTGCTGGAAGATAAAGTATTGCTCCAATCGAGAAAAAAAGGGAAAAGGGAAAGAAGAAGAGATGCAAGTGGAGCCACATTGCAGTATATTGAATGGAGAGGGAAGAGAGGATGAGGAGAGTGTCTAACCTCCCCTGATGGGGTAGAGCTGGTGGTGGTTAAGGCCACATGTTTCTCATAAATGCAAGAGACAAAGCCAAAAGGCTTCTATTTATACAGACTTCCCTATTTGTTTGCACAGTTTAATTTGTCTCCTTTGGTTGCTCTCACTGTCCCCCTTCCATGTCCATGGTCCATGGATCCCCGCCTAACTTCCAGTACTCGTGGCCGCATGTTGGCCCTTGCCTGCATCGCTATAAAAAGGACTCCAGCTTGCTTAAAGTTAACAACATGTAAATGTGGATATCAATCTGCTTTTTCACTTTTGCTAAATTTCAAGCTACTTCTACACCTATTCTAGTAATTAATTTATTTCAACCATGACGGGTAAAGTTTGTACAAGAAACTGTTCGTAGGACATCAGCAGCATTATTTATATACTTGAATGATTATCATAGATTTTAAAAAAAAAACATGTTTCTCGCCCTCTTGTACTTGACATTAAGTACAAGAAACTGTTGGTAGGAGCTTCAAATCCAAAATATTATTTATACACTTGTATAATTATCACATATAAAGAAAAATAGATCAATATACTTCTTGACCTCTTATATTTGACATTAAATACGTTATAGATTTAGAATAGCATGCTGAGGTTCTTGATACCTCTGACGCATGACGAGAAAGATAAAAATAATTTTAGTTATGACCAAACTATATCTACTAAAATTTTTAATAGTGTTTGTTTCACTCCACACTCTTAATCATATAATATTCATAGTTATAAACGTAGAAAGCTTGTCGATTTTTTTTTATATCTCCTCACTTTAAAATGTCCGATTTAGTTGAGTCTTTTACATGTAAAATTCATAATTTATATATCGAGATCATAAAATATATTCAAGTAGGTAATGAACAATACAAATTTCAAACTGATTTACATAAGTATCATGATGCACATTAGGGGTGTTCAAAAAAACCGTACCGAGATAGAAAACCGATTAAACCGATTTTAAAACCATAAAATCTGGCCGGTTTGGTTCGGTTCCGGTTTGACCACTTAAACCGGTGAACCGAACCGGTAGTATAAATACCACAGTAACTCATTATGCCTAACCCAGGCTTCTCTCTTCACTCGCAGGCTTGCAGCGGAACAACAAGGCTCCTCCATTGATAAGTGTATCACTGTAAATTTCTAGGCTATGTTTTGGTGTGTGTTAGTCCTGCTCCCTTGCATTTTGTTGGTGTCTTCAAATATGGGTTTAGTTTCAATCTTCTTCAATGTGGTCTAACCATCTTCTATGAACCATGCACTTGCTAGCCTTAGAAATTAAGAGGCATCACTTATACTTCACTAGTAACATTTGTCCGAATCATGATCTGAATCTTTGATAGCTCCAGCTTATATGAGCACAAAGTGACTGTTGTAGTTTTAATTTGGAGATAGAAGTGAAGTTTCGAAATCTGAAGCTTTGAACAACACCACTTTGATCGGTAGGTTTTATTGAATGTAATGCTTCACTTATAAAAATTACAGAAGTGCAGTTGATTGGAGCTCTGTCTTGTCTGAACCTTGGCATTTTCACTTTTGCTGAAGCAGTAAAGTTTGTTTTTATAAACCGGATTTCATGAAGGGATTAGGTTTCCCGGTTTTTTCCAAAAAAACCGGATTTAACCGAACCGGACCGGCTCGGTTTGAACCGGTTTTCGTTCCGGTCCGGTTAATATTTCTCCAAAATAGTAAAATTCGGTTCGGTTATTTTTTTTAGTTTAAACCGAACCGAACCAAACCGTGAACACCCCTAATGCACATAATGTTGAAGATCATGATACAAATTAGACCTGAACGATATCCTTTGAAAATCATTCATAAATTGTAAGTGAGTAGTGCAAGATCATTCAAAGTGTTTAAAATAATTGAATTAAATAATTATATCATTAACTGTCACTAAACTTTGATGATATTAGCTTTACTTTTGACATGAAGAACCTTGTTATATATAAAACACAGCAACTTATCTCTGGTGATCTCTTTGAAACTCCTACCTCATTATCCTTATCTTTGACAAAAAAAAAAGAATATTTTAATACTACTTTTAATGCACATGTTGTTTTTATTAGAGATGATAAACTTCAACGAATCCTAATATATAAACTAGACGACCAGTTTCAAATGTCCAAACTATATATGTAGAAGCATTATTGGAGCCATCTTGAATTACACTCAATGGGGTTGAATTTCTCCAATCTGGGAAGAGTTGGTGGGACACCGGACCTGAGACATTATTTATACACTCGTATGATCATAGACGATGAAGGATAACCCAAACCATTGAGAGATTGAGCTATAACTTATGTTTTATTTTAATTTATTTGAAATTTTAGTTGATGTTTATTAATTAGATTTTAGTGGATTTGATTTAATTTATTGTTGAATGTTTTATTTAGTGGGCTATAAATTCAATTTTTTTTCTAGTTACAGTTTTAATATTTATATCATATTTTTTTTAAAATGTAAGGAAGTTTTGATGAATTGAATAAAAATTGTAAAGTTGCAGACTTTTCCGACCCTGTTTTTTTCGTTACTTTTAATTCTTGGCTTTTTTTTCTCTAAAAACTTCATTATTTCCTGCTTAATTTTTTTTTAGTTATTGTTCTGCATCACCGGGGCAAAGCCCCTGACTAGGTAAAAGAAATTGAAATTTCAAGATTTTCATAAAAACAAAACTCACTCCAGTATGTATTTGCTGGACTCCATATTCTGCTGTTACTTTCAATTCATTCCAAATTCGTATTGTCACTTTTCTTTTGGATGAATAAGATCATCATTATTATGTTCCATTGACAAAGTCATGCTATTCAAAGTGCTTAATCATGATATTGGTTATGAAGGAAGCTTGTTAGTTTTTCCTTCTGCCTGTATGTATCGTCCTCATCAGCCACAGCTCCTTAGTATTGACGGCAGCACCTTTTACTTTTTGGATGTGCGAAGGCATATGGGTTTTGCTCCTTCCACTCGACAAGTCTTGATACTCTTTTTTTTTTTTTTTTAATTGTAGGTGTCCGGACCAGCTTGCGTACACCTCGACTAATCCCACGGGCCCTGAAGTTAACGACCATGTAAGCCTCCAGTGGCCATCATATGAGCAGCCATAGAGTTTGAACCTGAGACCTAAGAGGGAACAAACCTCTTAATCCCAAGCTCTTACCACTAGATCACCACCTAGATGGTTCAAGTCTTGATACTTAATTTCCCACAAGCTAGTGAGTATCTTTCTTACAGTATTAATTGCTCCATGCAGGCTGCTAGATAATGACAGCAGTGCTTGAAAGTGATAGTGTAACTGTGTAATGGCACTTTCCAAGCAGATCTTAGCCTCCTCTGAATTTAATGGAGGAAAGGCACCGTCCTTCTTTTCCAGATTACTCTGAATTGAACCCTAGATTAATGAGAACATAGATATCATCTTCACTTTCAGAATGATACACCACACTTTCAGCCCATGTCGGCACGCTAGTCTAATATCTTTGTGGAAGTGATTATTTGCTTCATCATTGACAAATTCAATGATTATAAAAAAAATTAGTGAAAAACTATCCTTGATGGTAAAAAAAGAGTGGTAGGTGGTTTAAATTTTGACAAGTAATTAAAGACATGGTTGGCTAAATAGTCTAATTTCAAAACAAATTCAGCATACATAGAAGGAAAAGGACAGGACAAACCAGACTAGAAATCAAAATGTAGAGGACGCGAAGATAATCCCCCAAGAGTGTACCAAAGACTACGAACAGCTAGCTATTCATTAGGTTTCAATTCTGAATGGCTCCCAGAAAGGAGTTTTGTTGCTGGAAAATCTTCCCACCACCCTGGAATCTAAAATCTTTAAGGCCTCCTCGGATTTGATGCATCTGGGTGTCTTGTACTGATTGACTGAAGACCCTTGAGATACACAAAAATCCATGAGCGCATCAAACGTTCCATGTGTCACCACCCTTACTTCCAGGGGTCCAATTGATTTGTCTTTCTTCCTACACCTCCTATAAACAGAATCGAGTGATTCTTCAACAATGGAGCAGCATTGCTCCATTATAACTGGATCAAGCTCTGGCAGATCATTAGTTCCTCTCATTTTAAGTTCCCAAAATAGTACATAATGACCTGGGATTGAGGCAGTATCAGCGAAGCTAGTGTACTCAGTTAGAAGGAAACCGAGTGGCTCAAGGAGGACTTTCGCTTGTGTCACTGCCTTTAAGAGGTCTTCTTCATTGGTCTTGTCAGTATCAATGCTTAAAACCACATTTCGCCGGTGCACAAAACGAAATTGTGGAGCATTATTGTAGAAGCCGGTCACCATGAGAATGTCTCCAACTCTATATCTATACAATCCTGAGAAAAGAATAAACAAAATAGTGAGAGACTGAGCTATAAACAAGGCATCATCTTTTTATCTGCAATCCATAATCAAAAGCATCTATAAAATTTGTTACTCTATTTAAAGGATGATTTGGGATCAATGAGTTGAAATCAATGATACAGTAAGTAGATGAGCAAAATTAGGCCTGTTACAGTATCGAGATTCTGAAGAGGAAAAAAAAAGTCAGCTCAAGGAAAAACTCACCTGTAAAAGTGGTGACAATCAGTTCATAGTAGTGACCAAGTTTGACATCCACAAGATCAACAGCTTCAACCTTTTCCTTGCCATTCCGATCTGTAACACTAACACCGTTGCACTGGACGTCCGGTACCACTTCTTTGTGGTTATTATCAACAGGCAAGAATTCAAAGTAGGCCATATTTGGAAGGAGGGTGTAAGAGACATCATAAGGGTTGCTCAGTGGTTTAAAGTTGATTCCCAAATAACATTCAGAAGAGCCATACATTGTTGAAACTAATGGAAGCCCACCGCTATAGAATTCAAGGGTTGGGATGTATTGGGCCATAGAACCTGTAACAATAACTTCAATGTACTTTGTTCTCGGCCAAAGCTTCTTGATTATTCCTTCCCAAGATTTCCCACTACATTCATCCTCGATTAAATCAGCCAATTCTGAATTGGGTTTGCTCAGAATTGACAATACCGCATTTCTGCAATTAGGGTCAGTAATCCAATCACTTACACTACCTGTTCTTATGTTGGAACATAATTCTTTCAAATATTCCTCCAAAAACTTGATAGCACGCAGGAAAGCTGATGCAAAGATTGCACCTACTCTTAAAACCTCATCCCGCTGTACTAAACCACATAGCAATTGACAGTACATGCTCTGTTTGCTATCAGAACATAAGATGGTCTCATCAGGGCTTGTATAAACATTATAACGGTTAAAAGCCCGGTTTCTGAAGTTGTTGCTCTTATAGTAGCTGGTTAGGACAGGTCTTGCCATCAAGCCAGAAGGGGTGCTAATTTCGGGTTTGATAAACAAAAGATACATTGCTTTGCCCTGGTCCAAGCCATCAACATACCTGAAAAAGAAAAATAAAGCTGTTTTAAGTCTACTCACCTTGCTTGCACTGTTCCATTATCTTATAGGCAGTAGCAAAATTCAAAAGAACAAGAATATGGAGAGCATAATCTTACTTGTTCATTACAGGCACAAGGAGGTTATAAAAGAACGTCTTCCTTTCCAGTTCTTCAGCAGTCGAAGGCATAATTTTTGGCTGTCCTCCAGAAGTACCAGAGCTGCATATAATTAACTTGATCAATTTCTCAGAAAGAAAGATTGACTTGATTAGGACTTCCAAGGGAATTTATTGAAGAAATATGAGAGCATAATTGATAAATGTTTATACCTTGTGAGGAGCTCAGTAATTGGTTGAGCTGAAATGATAGATGAAGGCTCTCCGTTGGCAATTCGCTCGATACAAGGCTTGATATCCTCGTAATTCACAATGGGAACTTTATTCTTGAAGTTTTCCTTACCAGAATCACCATTGAGAAAGCTTTTAAGATACTCTGTATGTAAATTGGTGGCGAGGATTTCCTCCAATACCTGTTGTTGTATTTGGCATGCATTGTTGGTCAGGTCCTCCAAGAGCTTTAAGCCAGCTTCATTATCATTTGGATCAAAGACTGGCAACATTTTTTGCAACAATGGAAAAGCTAGAATGAAATGTAAGTTTTTGGTAAGAGTTTTTGCTAGCCTTCCAGCATGTCATATGACTCTTTGGCTAAATGGTAACCAAATTAAGCTGTTACAAGTTTATGCTTTCTTTCTGTTCAACTAGATTAAAAAAAGAAGCAGCAGCAGCAGCTTGGCAGCGAAAGGCAAGAGCAAAGAGAATGGTCAGGACAGAACAGGAAGAGAACGACTTGATGGGAATTAATGCTTCTCATGCTTAAAAGGCTTCTCCCCTCTCTCCCACTCACATGTCACAACTGGAATGTGTTTCTGGGTAGCTGGGAGGTGGAGAGGGAACGAATAAATAACAGATTCTGGAGGGGATTTTGGGAAATGATGTATATTCAAGATTTCCATTAAAAAAAAAGAGAGAGAGAGGAGGAAATGTAAGGGAAGTAGAGGTTATGGAGGTCCTACACACGTGGCCTTGTCTTGTAACCTGCGCTTAGATGTAGCTCTTATTGGTCAAACTACCTATACAAGCTACATGTATTTTAATTTTATTTTAAAAAATTAAATCAGCCTCTTACACAATTTAATAAGAATATAAATTCTTGTAGAATTTCAAACCCAATCACTGGCTTTGTATGTATGCTAAGATAAGCTTGTTCAGTAAGTATCCGATGTTGCCCAGAGTCCACCTCTCATGCTATATAATAAGATCAGGCAGGTGGAATGAGGCAAAATATAATGATTAACAATATTAATAAAGTCATGCATTAAATCTAAGGAGTAAGCCATGGGAGAAGAGGACAATGTTGTGATCAATTGGCAATCATGGAGACGATTGCTTTACAGCTCTTTTGCTGGTCAAAGAATCCTGACAGGGAAACAAACACCATTCTAGAGGGAGAGGGTGGGTTGGGCCGAATCTGTAAGTATTTCTATTGTAGAATTAGTCCATGATGCTGGTGTAGATTTTAGGCAGCCCTACACAAGGAAATTTGCATGCAAAAACACCTCATGAGTCATGACTCTCTCTCTCTCTCTCTTTTTTCCGGCAATGATATCTTTAATTTAATTTATGTGTCAATCCAAAGTCTAAGTTCGTAAAACTCAAGAAATGAGTAAAACCTCGCATAACTACTGTTATTTAGCATTTGCTCGTCACAATTTTGGCTAAACGTCGGATTAGAAAACGAGGAGGGGTCTGCTTGGAGTCTGTAATGGGACATGGAAGCAAGCATCCACAGCCAAGCATGTTGCTGAGACCCACATTATAGACTTCTGTGCCTCTAGGAGAATGAAAACCTTTTCAAGCTACTGACTTTATGTTCCTCGTTATTAATTGTTTATGCTCTCAAATCAATCTCTCGTGCTTGATCTAAAACTAGAAGGTATTCTCAACTTGTTAAAAAAAAGAGAGAGAAAAAGAAAATGGATATATTTTGGTGAAAGGCCAGGCCTCTGGGAGCTGTTGCCATCTCTCATTCAACCCTCGCATGCATGATGGTGGAATCCTTCTTGGGATGGTGAGCCTTAAATGAGGCGTATGGCCATTCCCGTTCTTACCTAACTTTGAGGGGAAAAGTGTGCTCATATAATTAAACCGCAATGCTATTTTAAGATAATTTTAGCAAGTTTTCAGGTCTCTGTGGGCATCAACAAGGCATAATCAGAAAAATCTCAGTCATGAAATAATGAACAGTTTATTTACCACTACAATCCGGATATGTTTTTGCAGAGACGCTATCCATATGTAGATCTTCATTACTGACATTAAAGAAGCAAACTCTGGCACAAATGGTCCCTTGAGTACCCTTTTCTTTTTTCTCTTTTCCAGAGGCTTTTGAAAAGATTATATATTAATTAATCTATCAACAGTAATCAATTTGGAACCCCATGAATCATTTATTTGGGTGGAAGAATTATGTATGTATGCATGTATGTATTGTCCAATTTGTCTCAAATTTGAGCAAAAACGAATTGAATGTTGATTCCAGATAATTCCATACAGAAAACCAGATCTAGTCGTCAGAGATAACATAGAAAATTCAATTCAATTCAATTAAAGAATACAAGTATATGTTATACTGTTGATTGCAAGTAATCTTTTAATAAAAAAATAGAGGAGGAGGAAGTAGAAAATAAGAATGCGGCAAGGGTTTGTCATGGCAGTGAATCATGTGTCTTTTCAAGGACCCTACTCTGATATTAGCAAAATTATGATTGGACGCTGACCAGTCGAAGCAAAATGTTGTCGGGATCCAAACTTGTAGCTCGCATTCAAGATTTGATAAGGATAATGGTACAAATATTCAATATGCTCAGTAATTAGATTTTCGCAGTGTTTGAATAATAAGTAATTATATGTTCATTTTAGTATTTTTTCTAGATTTTATAAAATTAATGGTTGATGATAAAAAAAACCTGAAAATTATATGTTCAATATTATTTTTTAATATAAATTTATGGTGTATTATTTGTTTCGATTTGATCTTTATTTTTTTAATTTTTTTTATTCAAGTTATTTTTCTTTATAATTTAACCTTTCGATCAAAAAAAATTGAGCTATCCTCTAATTTATTTTTTACTTTGATTTTAATCATTATTCTTTTAATTATATTTTTTTCATATTCTTTAGTGTAATTGATTTTTTTCCTCATTTCATCATTTAACGTTTGATTTGCTAAGGATTGACTTCTATTATTTTTCTATGCTTGGTGTTTTCGATCTAATAACCCAAATCATAAGTTTAGAAAGTTGATAACCCAAATCATAAGTTTAGAAAACTGACGTAGATCAACATCTTTTTCCTAACTTTTTTCTTATTTCATTGTTTGCCATTATTTTGTATTTTTTTAAAGATTGGTTGTTATTTTGTTAAAAAAAATTATATTGGTTTATTCCAAATTCATGACCCGAGTCACAAGTTTTAATTTATGTTTCAAATAATATCCATTTATTTTTCTTATTTAACCTTTTTTTAATAGAGGTTTTTTTAAAATTATTTTGTATGTATTTCATTTTTTAAGATATTATTCTAATTCATTTATAAATTTTTTTATATTTTTTATAGATAAAATATATTTGTAAAAATAAAAAATATATATTTGTTTTTAGATAATATTTCTAATATGTGCAACTTTGCATAATGTTTTTTTCTTTTTATTTTATTCAATCAATTTCATGTGTGTGTCTATTTCTATAATCATTTGATTGAATAAAAAAATAAATTTAATAAACATAATTGGGTAAATGTTCAATGTTGTGGAATCAAATATCTTGATCTACATTTATCTTTTAATTTTTTTAGTTTTGTTTTTAGTTATTGTTAATGAATTTTATTTATTTATTTACACAGATGATTATCAATTTATTTAATTTGATGCCTGAATAAACTTTCTGATATACACCTTAAATTTTTTATATGAGAAAAAATGTATCTATTTTTTTATTGGAAAAGAATATATGACTTATGAAATAACACATGACAAATAGTTAATTATAAAGAGCTCTAAAAGGCAAGGGGGGAGGGGGGCACATTGTAAACTAAGACTCATCAACATTGTGGATGTACTATGCCCAAGAGTTTTTTTTCATTTTTTTTATATTTTCCCTTTAAGGATCTAATTGGAGGCTAATTTGGCTAAAATTCTTAAGGAATGGCGACATTGAAAGACAAAGGACTAGAATGAAACACGCGGAGAAGATGAGTGGTGTTTTTGTTCAACTTATTATTTATTATTTACTAATTATAAAAATTAGATCCCTCCAATTTTTGAAGTTTCAACAAAAATTAATTTTGGTGCAAAACTTTATTTTCTATTTTTTTTAGTTCTAATTTAAGAAAGGAGAGAGAAAGTTACTAGATTTCGATGGTAGAGAAGAAAAAATGTTGTTGACACCAATTCCGGTCACTAAAATGATCAATCTTTGTGTCAAACAATTTCATTTAACGAGGAGAGTTCAACTTAGATGTTTTGTTTTACCTTGAAAGTTCCTAAAAAATATATTTGAACTCAAGAAGATTTTTTGTTTCGAGTTTTGATATGATTTTTTAGGTTTTTTAAAATCATGAATGAGTTTATCAAGATGTCTAGAATGTTTTTTAGGTGTGTTAGATCAAAAATAAATTTTTAGATCACAAAACCTTCAACCTTAGTTTTTCAGTCATCACAATGGTTTGAATTTAGACAAAATCAAATGATATGTCATGAGTTTTTTTAAAGAAAACTTTGGGCAGACAACAACTGCCATGAAACAATTAAGGGCTCAAGCATGTGTGCCTTTACTAGTAGCTTATCAAGCCTAACAATACATGATCTTTTTTTTATTATTATTTTCCATTTTTTTTTTCAAATTTATGCCTTTTCTATATGTATATTTCAAAATAATTTTTATTTCAAATTTAAGTTAATGGCTCTTCTTTTTTTTTTTTTCCTCTTTTAAATAACAATTATTATTAATTATTTTATATACATTTATTTTTTGAAGAGATTATTTTAAGTCATCCATAATTGTTTTCTTTTTTATGCTATTACTAGTAGTATTTTAAATAAAATCTAGTTATCACACAAACTCGCGATCCTTTCAAACTTGCGATCTAAATCATAAGACTGTGATTACCTAGTAGATGACAAATTAAAAAAAAATCACAAATCTTAATTCCCTACCAATCAAATATTGAAAGATAAAATTAAAAAAATAATAAAAATAGCAATCAAAGAATGAAGATCAAGTTTGACACCAAAGAAATATGGCAGTCCACTTTAGTTCTTAGAGAGTCCCCCGATAGAAATTAAGGTGATGAAAGAGCAAGGAGAAAGGAAAAGAAAGAAAAGAAAAATGGTTTGTCAGAACCAAAGCAAAGCCCCTTTATAAACACATGTCACACATGGAGGTAGACTGCGATAACATGATTTGGATGACATCAAGGCTGGGCAGAATTGGATATAGTAAGACACTGCTTGCGCCGGCTAAGTATGGCGGCCTCTCCCACATGTTGGCACTTGATACGCACGTGCCATCTACTTTTCCTAATTTTCTCCTTTTCCTTCAAACCAGTCTCTAGATTGGCAAATTTTAATTTCATCCCCAAAGCTATAATTATTTTAAATCAATGAAATCAAATTTGTTTTCCTAAACCGAGCATCAACCATGAAACAGATTTTTTTCTTGACATCACGACGCAAAGCTAGCCAAAGTAAACTATGAGATTCGATCATAAATCAAACAAGTATAAAAAGAATAAAATCAAAAGAAAAACTTGACTAACTAAAAAACCACTATCAATTCACTATTAGTATTTCACTATTGTAATTCACAATGCTCGTAACTCTTATGGTACAAAAAAATTGCCAAATAAATATCACAACCACTTTAGTTTCTTTTAATGATTAAATAATGTCATTAATTCACTAATGCAACATTAATTGGGTCGCAATGTGGCACTTAGTTTGTGGTGAACGCCAGAAAAGAAAAGAAAAAAATATATGGAAGGCTTGAATATTTCTTGCAAATGGGAGACTCCTTGTTCTGACTTGCTGCCAAAGGCTTAAGATTGTTTACCCTAAACGCATTTTGTTGAATTAAATTAAATGTTACTCGGCCTTGCTTGTAACCTTACTGGACGGGGCTGGTTCAAGATGTATAAAAGCAATTAATGTTAATGTAACTTAAAAAAAGCAGGCAGTGATATCAAGGCAACGATCCCTATTAAAATCTGTGAAACGATGTTCGATAAGATCATTGAATTAGAGAAGAAAAATAGTACATTAATCCTTAATCAAAGATATTAGGACATGTATATCGGGATTTGCTAGATTTGGTTTCAGAGTTTTCATGTTCAAAGGAATAAAACAATGCAGGGGCGCTCTGGAGGGGACAGAATACCCTCGAAATGGGCAGATGAGGAGGAGGAAACAAGGGCAGGAGGCTCGTTGAGTTTTTTTTACTTGGCCTTTCTTTATGAGAAATAACTATCATTGTTGACTAGCCAGCAAAACAATTACAATCTGGGCTCTCTGGAGCATCCTCGAGTTTAAAGATGAAGGATTAGAGCCAGATTTCTTGATAAAAATGACCGGGAAAAACAATTGGAAAGAAAAATAGTTATAACCACGCTTAAAGGTGTAGAATAATAAATGATAAATTGTGGATCCCGAAAATAATAAATACATTGGTCAATTGCCTGTTTATTACCATTGCTCGATTGGGAAATACATGCTGAAATAGCTGTTCCTTGAACCACATTAAGCTAATCTCAAAACCATCACATAGAGGTCGTTGGGTGAATGCTTGTTACGGGCCTATTTTATATTATTTTGCTTTTTTTTTTGTAGAGTAAAAATAAATGATTAGTTATTATACGGAATATAAAATATAAAGATAATAAAGATAAAAATATGTTTGGTTGAACAAATAAAAATATTGATATAAAAAAAAATTATTTTTATGATAATTTTTAAGTGAATTTATATACTTTTAAAAAAAGAGGTATGAGAGACATGTATCTGGATATAATATTTTTTATTTTTTATTTTTAAAATATCATTATAAACAAATTTCTAAAATTATTTAACTAAGATATGTAAGGATACAAATAATTATTATCATAATTTTAAAACTCAACTCGATAGTTCATCAAGGGCAAAGCCTAGATCACGGGTCAAGTCAAGTCGAGTTGACACGAGTTATAAGAATAAAAGTAGTTATTATCTTAGTTTTAAAACTCAACTCGATGGTAGACCCAAGACAAGGCTTGACCCAAGACAAGGCTCGAGTCACAAGTCGAGTTGATCGTTGATCTGAGGCAATATAAGAACAAAAATGATTGTTATCATAGTTTTAAAACTTGATTAGTGGGATTTAAGGATTTTTTAATGATAAAGTCAATAATTTTAAGTGGGATTGTAGTAAATACTTTTTAAAAAACTTTAAATTATAAGAATAAAAGTGTTTGTTATTTTTTTGTGAGATTAATATTCTAAGAATTAAAATATAAATACATGAGAAGTAGAAAATACAAACCTTTTATCTAGAAATATTTATAATCCCTAAATTTTATTATTTTGATGAAGTAAAAGTACTGAAAAGTCATCGTAATAGTAATATTATTAATGAATAATAAAAATCTTTTTATAATCATGAAACTCTTTCGAAACATGAAGACATGGAGTTAAAAAGCCTCACTCATCAGTCATGCTTGGTGCAGACATCCTTAGTTCGTACCCTTTTATTCACATATTGCATATTGAAGTTTCGAAGTAGAACAGGCAACATCTGGTAATAAAAGCTAAAACATGTCTGCCCGTGGTTTGCATCATAATACGCCGTTTGATCGGAAAATTCTTACAAATACTATATTATATTAGCTAGTTCGAACTGGATTAATTACAAAACCTGAATCCAATCCTTGTTTTTACTCAATGTAACGTTAAGAACCTATCGAGTTCCTTGCCATGTGCCGAAAGGAAAGAGGAGTAGCCTCGATTAGATGTTAGATGATGACATGATTTTTCAATTTCGCGTCAATGAGTGGTTTGGCATTGACATGGTTTTACTCTGATCAATATCGAGAGCACAAGACATTGACGAAATTCATCAGATCCAAGACCCAGATGATCATAATATAAAATGGTCAAGTTGGGAAATTATGGATATATACAACTAAGAATCTGCATTAAAAAAGCAGAGTAAAGCATGATCACATGAGCATGGTGTAAGGTGACCCGTTGTATTTGTTAATGGCCATGCAGGACCGTGACTGAGAGCCAGTTGAGTTGATATCATGTGTATTTATAATGGACCGTTTGGGAACGCGGTCTAACCCGCTGTTTTCTAAAAAAATTTTAAAAAAATTATTTAAACTTAATATATATTTAGTGTTTTTGGATCGTTTTGATGCGCTGATATTAATAAAAAATGATGGTATTTTAAAATAAAAAAAATATTTTAATAAATTTTAAATAAAAAATATTTTAAAAAACAACCATAACTATATTATCAATCACCTGTAAGGGTTGGCTTTCAAATACAGAAGCTGGTAGACCCACGTTGCAGAATCTTGCGTAGCTCACTCTCCATAAAAGTGAACATAGTTTAGCATAAAACATCAATAATATAGTAATAGCTAAGTTGGCCAGAAGTCTTTTCTTTCCGGCATATCCTTCTACCAAAGGTCCAAAACTAAGTGTGTTTTTTCCCCAAGACAGTGTTAAAAATATATCGGAGGAGTACAGTCAGAAAATTAAATTTTTTTCAACATCAATTTTAAAATTCAAACTTGAAAAGTCAAGAGAGGAAAGAAACCTCAGTTAACCCATTAAAATTATGAATTATAAATAATGATTTACTAAACTTTTCATACTAAAATATCATATAAATTAATGTATAAATAAAACAAATAATGATGAAGTGTGAATCTAATGATTGATCATGTAGACTCATAGGTTAAATAGATGATTTTTTTCTGGTATTTTCTTTGAATCAAGTTATATTTTAAATCTATTTTTTTAATAAAATAACATCATTTTAGAAATTTTTTGAATTGACTCGTCAACTCACGAGTCAACATCCATAACCGAGTCCTTGAAGTAAATCAACCTCAAATTAGATATTATAACTTTGTTCATACGTTAAGACGAGTTACGACTTAATCATTTGGACTTGTGTACTTAGCCTTTTCAGCTATTACCAACTCTAGGCAATGACCCAAATTCGAGGTAGCTGGCTGGTGCCCAGCAAGATGGAATTGGAACTTGAAAAGAAAGAAAAACAAGTTGGGCCAGGGTCCACTAAAGGATGGGCCAATAGGATAAGGGGTAGCGTAGGTGGCCAAGGCCCACTAAACACCTATTATAGACGCCACATTTCTTGTAAGATCAAATAATGGCTTGTAGCCCAGCGGCAGAGGCAAGGTTTCCTTGTCTCTGTCATCTGAGTTCGAGCCCTAGCGTGCATGCTTGTCATCCTCGCGTTGTTTTATATGCCTACTGGGCTTGCAGGGTGTTTAGTGGGTCCGGGGATTAGTTATGGTGCGCGTAAGCTGGCCCGGACACCCCGGGTTACCAAAAATATATATATATATATATATATATATATATATATATATGGTGTATAACGTACTACTAGTAGTCTTAAGGGGTAGGGTAGGTGGTCAAGACAGCTTGCTCTTTGTTTTGTTTTTTATTTTATTTTTTAGTTCGGATTTTAGAATTAACATCAAAAGAAATTTATTTCTTCAAATACATTAGGTTAGTGCTGGAGATATTTTGTTTGATTGGCAAACTAATAACAGATGCTCCTGATCATTAAAAAAAATGAATATCAGACAAAAAAAAATTACCTTCATATGCAATAACATCAAACTTATAATATTTAGAATAATAAGTAAAGATCATTATTTTCAACTTTATTTATAATAAACATTATACTTTTAATTAACTTCAAATGATAATTTCTCTACTCACCAAAATCATATTTAAAAATAATTTGTAATCATCATAAAAAAATATAATTCATTGAAAAGAAGATAATTAAATTATTTCTCTAGATATATTTAATAATTAAACTAATTATATATCAAATAAAATATCTGTGCCCGTACAGAGTTTAAATCTAATATAGCTGGAAATGAAAGGTGGAAATTTAATCACAAATATATAATTTTTCATGCTTTTTGCTTTTATATTTTTCTAGTTATAGTGAGAATTAAATTAATTAAAATCAATATGTTAGATATGAATATAAGAATAGAAATTTAAATTACTGAATATTTAAAAAGATAGTAGTGAAAAAAATAATTTGTTTATTTTTGTTTTTTCCCCTTATGCACCTCTCTTTTTTAAAGCTCTCTAGTCAGGAGAGAATTGCCATCCAAATGGAGAGAAAACGATACTATTCTAAAAATAACTCAAATAATTTTTTGAGTTACTTTAATGGCTTGCAATTGGAAGAGGACATGATGACACGAATCATCACACGTACCCATTACAAGCAAAGGCTGGATTACATCTTGGTCCTCAAAGTTTATTCTTGTGTGATAAGGTCCTACTAACCAAAAATAAATGCCTTGTTTTGCTACCATTTTGCCCTTAAAGTCTTGCTACTTTTACCAGAGTTTAAAAATGTGAAGATATTGACTTTTGCATTAACGAACCTAAAAGTTATTCATGCTAAGATTATAAGGTATGTAAAACAATATAGTTCAATTTTTATAGACGATGCGAGAAAATTAATGAATTAATGAATTGTGGAGGGCAATAGACGAGCCACTCCATAAAACTACAAGAGTTAGAGCATCCAATCCAAATATCCAAGAAAATAAAGTTTTGTGTGTGTGTGTGTGTGTGTGTGTGTGTGTGTGTGTGTGTGTGAGAGAGAGAGAGAGAGAGAGAGAGAGAGAGAGAGAGAGAGAGAGAGAGAGAGAGAGAGAGAGAGAGAGAGAGAGAGATTATTTCAACTAGATAACTCGACTTGAAATTTAAAAAAATATTTTATCTATATACTATATTGATATTATATAGATAATACATTTATATTTGTTCGATATTATAAAAAAAGAATGGAAATGTTAGATAGAGCATCGATAGAAAGAAGCTAGATTTTTTATCAATTAACACGAAGACTAAATGAAGCTAAAGCAAGTTGATATTTATAAAGAATTATTGATGGGAGTGGTAACATTTTTATTGACTATTTTGAAAGTTTAATTATAAACATAAGAGATTATGTTAAATAATATAAAAACATCCAATAGACTCCAGAAAAATATTAATATATGATAGTTGATTATAGTTGATCAAGAATCGTAAAATAATTAGATGATTAAACAATTGTGCCTATTTATTTAGTTTATGATTATATAAACATTAAAAAAATAATCTTGCAATCATTATAAAAAGCTAGCATGCATACTAATTAAATATATAAACTTGCAAAAGATTTATATATATAAAAAAAAACAATTACAACATATAAACTAAACAAGTATTAAAATTATACTTGAATAAAACTAATTTAAAATATTTAACTGTTGAGGTCCTAAAGAGAACATCCAATCTATTTTTTTTTTCTTTCAAATTGAGAAAATAATGAATCCAATGTATTTCTTTCATGACAATACAAAGATACTTGGAAGTTACAATATTTAAAGGCTTTAAAAACTTTTATTTTACAAACCCACACCAATTTTTATAGGCGCATTAACTTATTTTTTCTAAAATACTACTCCGAGAAAATACTCATCAAAGACCCCTCAATAATTGAATTCCCAATAAAAAGGGACAAGTTTGAGGTTTATGTAATCAAATTAACACTAATTAATATAATAAAAAGAAGATTACAATACAACATTTAAGGTAATTTTAATATGTAAAGCATATAAACGCAGTGAAAAAATAATATAATAAAAATCCATGGTTATTGTTAATTAAGTATTGAAGTAATTGTTCATAAATTCTTTATGTTGTAAAGAATAAAAAGTCTTCTACTCCATGTCAAATTTGTAGGGTTATTTTATGTGAATGAAAGACAGAGATTTTTTCTATTAACTTTTTTTATGGTTAAACTAAAAATTCTTTATATAAAACATAACTTTTACACTTTCATCCATCATAAATATATTTAACTCGCCACTATAATACAATGGATACTAAATTTATTGGTCTCTAAATCTTAATTATCATTTAATTTAAATAATAAATGACATATTAGCTCCCTTAAGGATATTTTATAATACAATTATTAAAATATTACAATGCTATATGCTAAAAATTACAAAAGGTTTGAATAACACATGCAATATAATAATTTAAATTATTATGAGTTTAACAATTCATTTGCACTTTTATATAAATATATAAAAAGATGTTAATAAAATTGTATTTTGAGTCAGGATATAGAAAATATTATAATATTTGTTTACTAATATCTCGAGTTAGACCAAATTTAAATTCATAAATTCAAATAACCAAACGTAATTGTTTTTATTTCAATAATACACTTGACGAAAAATATAGATTGCAGGGATAAATCTAAGAGAAAATGAAAAAGACGGACCACGTCAGCAAACTGCAAGGACTGCAGGTACCAAACACATTATCACTAACCGACATAAGTGAAAAAGAGTGGAATATCATTAAATGGACGATTATGCCCTTGGTTTTTTTATGTTGCCCTAGACCCTTCGAGATGAAAGGCCAAGATGTAACATAGTTCAGAATCAACGGCTCACAATCCTCATCCAGCCCTTTATATTTTTCTCTACCAGCCACAAAGCACCTCCTCTCTTTCTCGCTCTCCAGGGTTTCTAGTCCAGGGTTTCTCAATCCTGCGAAAGAAAGAAAGAAAGAAGGAAAGAAGCTGTTTCAAAGTTCAAAATGGTGAGTACATGTGAATCAGGATTTTTACTCTGCTATGATCTGTTTCGTTCTTCAACTGATCTGATTTTTTGAATCTTGTTGATGAAAGGTTCTCCAAAACGATATCGATTTGCTTAACCCACCAGCTGAGCTAGAGAAGAGGAAGCACAAGCTCAAGCGTCTTGTTCAGTCTCCAAACTCTTTTTTCATGGTAATTAAAATTATCGTACATTTGCTTCTTTTTTTTACCGTCTGATTATGTTGTTAATTTATGATTATATTTTCCTGTAAAACCTTGCAGGATGTGAAGTGCCAGGGTTGCTTCAACATGTAAGTCATGTCATGGCCTTTTTATCTTTCTTGATGATTTTTTTTCTGAATAACAAGATTTAAGCTCTTATCTATTTAGATTGAAATTGGGCTGTGGGTGTTTGCTTAATTAAATTAATATGTTGTGTGCAGAACAACTGTTTTTAGTCACTCGCAAACTGTTGTGGTGTGTGGGAACTGCCAGACAGTGCTGTGCCAACCAACTGGTGGTCGTGCCAAGCTTACAGAGGGGTGCTCTTTTAGGAAGAAGAGCGAGTGAAGATTATGATAATTTACTGTCTTTATATTTTCGTGCCCTGTTTGGTAAATTGTTTTAGAGGTCTTTCTTAGGAATGATAACGATGCATTGAACACCTGGGGTTTTGATTTTGATGTTTAATGTTTGATTGTCTTAGGTTATCAATGACTACATGAGATTTTGGATTTGTTGGATTCAGAAATGATTTGAATATCAATCTAAGTCTAATATGTAGAATTTGAGTTTTGTTACTGCCTTTTATTATGTTGTAGTTGATTATAGTTTGTGTATGCCTCTTTTGAGGCTCCAGGTTTCCACACCAAGCTGCATTGTGCATTTCAACCTTCTATCCGCGAGTTTGTGGTAGCTAGTTGATGGTATGGTAGTGAATGTTGATATTTAAATAGCCTTTACTATGGTAGTATTATTAGTTTAACATGTAGTTTTTGGGCAATCTGTTTTGACGAGAGAAATGGAGTTCTTAGCATTCTAGCTCACACACTACTTGATTTTGGAGAATTACTTTTGCGTTTTATGAATGATGATAGTCCAGTCAAGGCACCTAGAAGACACATCTACTATGTCCTGTGCAATGTTCTACCTGTAATAATGTTTCTTGACTTTCCCCAGTTTACATGCCTCTGCATGGCATCTTTTGCATTGTTTATGGATTTCCCATTCTAGGGGATACTTGTTTCCCAACTGAAGGTTAATGTATGTCTTTCTGGATTTGTGCTGTTTCTTTGTGATTTGAGATTACTAGGTCCTTGCACAGTACTCTGGGTGGTAATTTAGGTCATGAAGAGTTTAGACATGACATGGTCTCTATGTTTCTCGATTAGGGATGGCATCACTGTCATTAGTGGATGAAGGTATCGAACTTTAAAATAGGCTGTTAACCTTGATTGACATGTGTTATTTGATTTAGGTACAATGTTTGATTGTAAGTGAAATTAGGTTCCATGCCCCCTGGAGAGGACTTGTAGCAGGTATATCTATAAGGTTATGGTTTGCATCTACTGTGAAAACAATCCTACATGGATCCTCCCAACTATTCTTGAATTTAGTTCAGTTTTATTCTGTAATGGATTTATGTTTTTCATCCTGGAAGTAGGAACCATATGGGCATTGATATCCTTCTATGTTGAAATCCCATGGAACTTGTTTAAAAAACGAATGCATTCCATCTAGGAGGAAGAGCATTGATCACGATCTGAATAGACAAAAAAAAAAGTCCTCAAGTAGTAGAATTATCGTAAATATCTTAGTATTTTGCAGCAGCTTATAGTTTCTTTTATCCATAGAAATGCATGCTGTGTGTGGTACTTAGCAATTGCATTTCTGATATGTAAATTTTTTCTTATTGTCCAAATCATTGTTGTTTTTGCCTGCTGTGGTAGTTTCTGTTTGGTTCAACAAGATGTGATTTCATTAGTAACTTCCACAGTTTCTGCATCCATTTTCTTGTAAGAGTTGCTTGTTTTATCATGGTTCGATGCGCTTTGATTTGTATCCATGGTTTTGAACAGCAGCCCTCAGTGAATTTACTTATTTATTTTCTTTTTCAACTTTTTGAGTGTTCCATCCTTGTTTTAAAACAGACGGTATCTCTAGTTTTGCATGTGTGAATGTGTGCTCTGATTACTTTTATGCTACTGCCATTGTAAAACTATGGTTGTATCCAAACCCAAGTCCTGGCGATGAATCCAACGGCGTAAAGGAAAAAAAAACTCTTTTCCTGATCGGCTCGGGTATGCTGTCTCCCAGACAAGCATTTTGCGGACGGATAACCAGAGTTCTGTCCCGTATGCTTAGAAGTGAGGCCTCATCTAAAAATAATGGGTACGCTTTGTAGTTTGGGCTAGGTTATTCTCGATTGGACCTAGATGGTATCTTTCCTCATTTCGATGTTTAAGATGTTATTTTCTATATACCACCATTCATGCATTCAATGAAATTTCTTTTCATAAACCTTTTCTTTTAGATTTGAACCAAGTTGAATGCAAGAGGGTATGTTGTGGTATTTAGAAAATAGTTGTGAAGTCCAATGCTCAAACTCGTGACATTTTGACTTGTCTCGCGCGTCTTAATAAACTCAGTTATAATATTTAATTATTATAAAAAAATTAAAAAATATATTAAAGTGTTTTAACGTTTTTTTCTTTTTTCTTTTTTGTTTTAAAGTGTTTAGGTAATTCGAAATGACACGCAAAAGGCACCCTGACAGTAATCCTTCCATTATCATACCTTAACGTTTAACCTTTTTTGATTTGATGAGCACTTAAAAGAGATCCACACGAGCCTATTCGATCGGACCTTCTTACAAGTTGTGATTGATTAGATGTGGACAGGGTAATTCCCTCGTGTTTGGAAAATTTGCACTTCTCTCTCGTCTCATGTGTGGAAAAAGTTAACCCACTATTATTAACCAGTTATTTAACCCGTTCATGTTAATTATTTTTATTTAAAAAAAAAAACTTAGATGTGTGGAGATGCATTTTTATACATAAAAAAAATCTAAATATAAATAAATAAAATTTATACAAGTATCTAATTAAATAAACTGATAATTATTAGTAAATAAATAAAAAAAATTATTAACAATAACTATAAGTAGAACTTAAAAAATAAAGAAATAAAAACATATAAGGATATTTGATCATACGATATGAAATATTAATTTGATTTTATTTATTGAATTTTTTTATCAAAATTAAAATTTTATTCAATAAAAATTTAATAGAAATAAAAACATATGAAATCGATTGAATAAAAAAAATATAAGACTGTACATGTTAAAAATATTATTTTAAAATAAATATTTTTTATTTTAAAAAATAAAGTTCATTTATATAAAAAAAAAATTAGAATAATAATAATAATAATATTTTTAAAAATTAAATACATACAAATTTATTTTAAAAAAACCTCTATTAAAAAAGGTCAAATAAACAAAATAAAAAATCATAGAAGAGGGATTTTAATTAAAACATAAATTAAAAAAAATTATTTTAAGAAAACATATATTATAAAAGGCACCAAATAAAATTAAAATTAAAATTAAAATAAAAAAAGGAAAAAGACAGCAATAATCTAGGAGTCACAGGTGCATTTTAAAAACAAAAGCCCTGGTTTACAAGTCTTATTGGATTTAACAAGTTGATTCTATTTTTAATTAGATGATAAAAAGATAATGATCATAAAAAAATAATTTTTTTATAATTAAAAGGATTATGATAACTTGAAAAGAAACCTTGAAAGTATAAAAGTGATAAAATAAGAACAAAAAATGGCTAAGGTCAACTCGAGTAACCGTGATAGACATGTAACTTGGGTAATAAGAAGCGAGTCAACTTGGATTAACCTGCAATACCCTTGGATCAAATCATCAGAATGAGATAACTTGATATAAAAAAAATTAAAAAAAACCATAAAACTAATATTTTTTTTAAAATAAAATATTGTCGAACAATGAAATCAAGAAAAAACAAAAAAAAAAAGATGTTGACCTCCATTAACTTTTCAAACTCATGACCCGAGTTATTAGACTGGAAGCATTATAAATAAAAAATAAAGAAATTATAATTACAAAAAAAGATCTAAAATAAAAGATTGTAATTAAAATAATAAGGATGAAAATAAAAATAAAAAATAAATCAGAGGGGAACCAATTTTTTTTGATTGGAGGGTTAAATTGAAAAGAAAAATAACTTTAACAAATGAAAAAAAAATAAAAAAAATAAGGATCAAATCGAAAAAAAAATACACTATAAACTTTGATTGAAGAATGAAATTGAAAACTAAAAAAACTTAAACAAAAGTCTCAAAGAAAAAAAATAAAAAATAAAAAGAATAAGGACTGAAATTGAAATATTAAAAATAAAAAGACATTTGCCACCATCACTCGTCACACGAGGAAGAGGACGCGTAGGAGCCTCTAACGACATGATGGAAAGGTATGTTTGGTTATCAAGAGGTGCTACCAACACCACCTAAAGAGCACGAGTACCTCTCATTCCCTAATGCGTGAAGGAATATACACCATTAACTTTTGGAATATAAAAATTAATTATTCAATATAAAAAACAAAAACATCGTTCATGAATCTAAAATCAACAAAAAAAAAAATATATGTGAAAGGATGAAAACTCCCCTAGATGAATATCTTAATTTATTTTTATTTTAAGGGCAAAAATATCCTTATACTATATTCTAAAAGTAAAAGATATAAATACCCTTAGTCAACAATTCTATTTTTTAATCAATAATTTCATTTTTTTATCTGGCAGATATATTAGTTATTTTACTATTATAAAAAAGTGAAAAAAATACCTGCATTTGTGACTATACTTTAATGACCAATGAACTATTGATACAACCAAATAACCCCGACAATAAAGACTTTATTTTTTCATTAAAGGATAATATTGTAATTTTATTATAGTAATGAACAGTTTTTTATATCTATTTATACAACAATTTGCCAACGCATCTTAGAGTTTTGGTAATAATGTGAAGTTGATCCGAATAAATTCATGGTAAGAACTAGATGTAATATTCTTGGAGAGAGGTTGCAAGAATATAATGTCCGTGGAGCCGACCAGAAAGTAAATCCAAATATTAACTTGGATATAAAAAAAAATGTTAAATTAAAGACTGGGACATAAAATATTACGTCTTTGACATTTATTCAAATTAGGAGGAACTTGTACTAAATTTAAGGTATTTATATGACGTCTTTGACTTCTATTTACTTGACACGGATGTCTAGACGACAGTAAACTGATGTGGCCGGCTGACATGCTTTTGAGCTAATGTATAAATTAACTGTTGGATTGGATAAGTGCTTACGTCTTATGCCTCTCGAGTGTCGAGGATGGGTGGTTGGGGTTGGAGGGAGCCACCCATCTATCCATAGTTTTTTGTCGTCTCCTCCTCACTGCAAAGTGAAGTTCATTTTGTTCTTTTATTGTTATTTTTCTAATAACAATTTGCATTATTTAATTTTTCCTCCCTTGAGGGTGATTTATGCGGTCCACCATTGCTTCATCTGTAGTGTTTGTGGTCATAGTTCCATTCACCACAGCATTCCAGCACTCGAGCCGTTTTATTTATTCCAACTTCTTGACTCTATTTTGTATAAAGCTCAAGGATGGAAAGATGCAAATGGTAGGAGAAATAACTAATATGGTACATCATTGAAAACCCAAGTGAGAGACTGCACATTGACGTGGAACATTGATAATATATATGAAAAATATAAAAAACAAAATTTTTTTTTAATCATATCAAACCCATATCGATTAAAATCGACTTTGATAGACCAATCAATCATGGTTGACTAAAATAGACCGTAATTGACTAAAATCAATCATACCCATAGTATTTTTTTTAAAATAAATACCAAATTAAGTTTTATTTGGTTTATGTTTATCTAACAAGATTGGTTTAAATTATATTTAAACAATTTTATATGCTATTTTCATAATAAGATTATTATTATTGAATTTCAAATATTTTTAGAAGCTAGGAGATTTTTTCTACAGTTTAGAACTACAATTTTAAAGGTTGAGAAATCCTATCTTTATGCTACATGCTATGTTATAAAGTCACGTATAAATATACTGCCTGACAAAAAGAAATGGATTAAGATTTTCCGTGTCTCTCCAAATTTATTGAAAACTTAACTATCAAGGATGTTATTTTAATTTTAATTATATGTTAAAAATGGTAAAAATATAATTCAAAATAGATAGTGAAATTCGAAGGATGTAAATCCAATTTATATTGAGCCTCTTGAGAAACAAAACAACACATCTTCATCATACATTAGAAGCTCCATCCAAATTAAGTTCTTGTTTCTCACCAATAAGAGCTTCATGGGGTTTTCTTGGACGTGATCTTGAAGTTAGCTAACAACATGTATGCCAATAATCGTTAAGGCAAAGATAATTCAATAGAGTAAATTAAATCCTTCTTATTTTCATGACCGATAAATGAAAGGAAAGACAAAAATGTCAAAATCAGGTGATATAAAGGGAGCTGTTTTCTTTTTCCAAGTCCTAGTCATGCAGTTACCACACAACAGCATTATCTAGCAATTTACTAGTAATAAACAGCGACCAGAGGGCAGAGTCGATCTCTTCCCCTGAAGAAGCCTGCGAGCCTTACCCTTTTGCTATTTGAGTCTAATGAGAATTCACAAACCCCAATTTCCCTGAAGGAGCAGAGCCAACAACTCCTTGTTTGATACGTCGAAACGTTAAGTTTTTCAGTTGCCATTATTGACTGTGCGGCTACGTACTCTCCCTTTATAAACACCCTTAATCTCTTTCATTTAGCTTACTTCTCTCATATATCCTCGTCGGTGTCAACCTCTACCTTTTGTTTTTTGTTTTAATCCTTGTTTGCTACAAACAGGTACTAGTTCTTCCACCATTAAAAGGAAAAGGGCAAGGCAAGCATTTAATTTATGCAGCACTTGAACTTGTTACCCCTGCTTCTTTTCATCTTCTGTGCTGCTATCTTTACTACTGTTAGATAAACTGAAGTTAAGGATATATCATGTCTACTTTGTTAGCAAGAACAGGAAGACACAGACAACGTTACGTTGATCAGTTTAGGCTTGTAGCCGGGTATGAGAACTTTTTCTTTAAATCTGTTTCATCTTTCATTTTAATTTTAATTTTTTGTTTTGGATTAACGTTTTTTTGTGCATAATCCAGGCTAATTACCGCGTTCAAAAAGTTTTTAAAGAAACGAATATTTTAGTGTGTTTATAGGAAGTTCAACTCTGGGGCTTGTCTGTGATGATTTTGTCTTTTCTTTAGAAGAAGCGATGTTAATACTGTTATTATGGTGTAATTAAGCAGATTCTTTACGTAAAATTTTGTTGATAAACATATAAATAGACCTGGACTCCAAGCATTGACTCCTCTTTACTCTGTTGTTGTACAAGTCTTTGGTTGAGGAATGTTAATCATTATAGAATTACGTGGCTATCTTCTTCTTCCAAAATCCAAATCGTGATACTCATATACAATGGACAGACAGGATGTCTCTCTTACTTGCTCAGATGGCTGTCCAAATCATTCTTCTGTGCTGTGAAAGACTTTCATTGAAGAGTAGATATATATATATATATTATTGACTAGAGCTACCTTGTCCTTGTATGCAGCACTGATTTTAGTAGGAAAGCTACATGATGCGAAAGATTCTGCTAGTTTAGTCATGAAGAATGATTTCTTCGTAAAAGAAAAAAGTTTTTCGTTTCAACAAGTGACATTAAGGGGTGATTAAAAATATATCTTTCTGGGAAGCTTCCGTCTGCCTAACAAAATTCTCAAGCTTAGTGACAGATCCCCCCTTAAATTATGAACTTTCTGGGACCTGAAAAGTTTGGGAATCATAGTAGCTTTGCTGTCATGTTGTTCACATTGATATTGACAATTGACTTGGTGGACTACTTGACACATGGCGCTTTAACATCAGTGTGTGCTTCTTGTGTTAGTCTGCTTTTTACGAAAATGCATGTTAGATCTTACTTTTTTTCTACTGCTATTTTTCTTTCATCGCTCCATTCTGATTGCTCTATGAAAAACAAGGTGCATTCCTTACAAACTTGACAAGAATGTCGAGGATCAAGGCTGCAATGGGGAGGACAGGGTTCTTATCCTCATGATCTCGACACCAAATCGTAGTGATCTTGTGTTCCCAAAAGTACATATCTTCTTCCTTTTTATATTCGATAATTGAGATAACAATTTTCACATTTGTAATCTGAATGGATTGTATTGTCAACGTAATTTTCAGAGTCATTAATTCTGATCTCATCTATCTATTACCAGGGTGGATGGGAGAATGATGAGACCGTTGGCGAAGCTGCATGCCGTGAGGCCATCGAGGAAGCTGGAGTGAAAGGAATTCTTGGTGTAGGTCTCCTTTCCCTGTGAGAGGCACAATTCTTCTGTTTCAAATGCTTTGTTATCATCAAATGAAAAATATTCATTTAATCGTCTACTTGGGGTGGTTTCAACATATTTCTATCTAGTTGCTCTTATTATCTTCCCAATGAGAACTACTTCTTGAGATGTTTAACCATTAAGATCATGTCCTTCCATGTTGCCTTTAAGCCCTGGATTTAGTTTGGATTGCTGGGATCAAGTCAGGATAGAACTTATTTCCCACATCTGTCGGTGCTGATCAATTCAGTTTCATCGGACACACCGGCTTATTTGAGTAAAAAGAACAGCTTGCTGTTAATTATAAAGGAAACGAATACATTTCAGGTAGAAGACTTGCCTTGATTCCCTCATCTTGTATGTGAAATAATCCAAATGCTGCATATAAACATCTTACCGTATTACCCTGTTAAATATGTATTACTCTGAGAGGCACGGTAAAGTTACTGTGAAAGACTTGAGATATATACTTAATTGTCTGAGGCAAAACTTCTTCCATGAAGCTACTAGATTTCAGTTTCTTATGCTCTCAAATTTATTATTAGTAGGATAGTACACCCTCTTTTAAGAGCCCAGATCAGATGATTGATTGCATATGGTTTGCTGGAATCATGTATAAACAAATGATTAATACCTATTTATTGAGAGGCCGGTTGACGAATTTGTGATGGAAATCTCAATCTTCTGACTGGTATATATACATCCAGGAGGTTGCAAATCCAGGCATGCGTCAAAATGAAAGTTGGTTTATGTTTACTACAGGAAAACCCATTGGGAGTTTGGGAGTTCCGAAGCAAGAGCAGCCAGAATAGCTGCAGCTTGGCAGGAGGTTGTCGAGGCTACATGTTTGCGCTGCAGGTGACCGAGGAGCTTGACCAGTGGCCAGGACAGGCTAGTTACAATAGAAAATGGGTTAGTGTTTCTCGTGAACTTGTAATGGAAATATGAGAACTTACAATGATTCCTTATCTGTATGTACTTTTTTTTATATATATTTCATCTGTTACAGCTTACTGTAAACGAAGCATTTGAATGCTGCCGGTATGATTGGATGAGGGATGCTCTGAAACACTTTCTGCTTCTCTTTTGAGAAACAAGGACCTTGGCAGAAGGGAAGATCTGGGAGAGACTCGTATGATCCCAGTTTCTGATAATGGGGTAGAGAGCGCAACGCATAGTCCTATGAGACTGTCACCATCAATTGTCAAAATGTCGATTCCATTTGTACAGATTCCATATATCATTCAGACGGAATGAATAAGACAATTGTCAAAATGTCAATTATTTCGTGAATTATTATATCTAAACTTAATATCTAAAATTTAATTTTTTTTCTCATAAATAAATATTCAACAAGAATAAGATATCTATTTGTTAATTTCTTATTATAAGTTCCTTACATAATTTTTTAGATTAATTATTATTTTATCTTTTTTCGGAATTATTGAGCCATGTTTTATATATATATTAAAACTTACTTTTCATATCAAGATAAGTCTTTATTTATAATACAATACTTCTATGCAATGACATAGAGTTTTTATTGGAGAGATATGTTTTTTTTTAAAAAATTAATTTATTAAAATCTTTGTGAATATTTATTTGAATTGCTTTTATTTTTTTTTTTCAAAAATATTTTGCTAATGAAAACAACATGTTTTATATACACATACATATAATATTTTTTTCTCTAGAATCTTCGTCTTGACCGTTGCTTTCTTTTACAAATAACTATGTTTAATTATCTTAGAATTAAATAAAATTAGATTTTAAAAACTACCTGCAACATCACGTGGGCACACCGACTAACATATTTCAATAACATGACTCTCTGGTATGGGCATCACATCGTTCTATGCTAATACCAGCCAGCTTTTTTCTAAAAATATTTGATATACAAGGACCAATTCAATTTTTTTACTCAGGGATGAAAATATATTTTTTTAAAAATCGAGGACATAAATCTTTCAATTTGAGAACTAACATGCAAGAAAATACTAAGTTTAAGGACCAAAATAACTTTCACCCAAAATTCTAGGAACTAAAATGAAAATTGGCGAAGCGTATAGGCTTCGAGAGAAAACAGGCATGAAGCATGAACCGGGGATTTTCATGATCTTCGATGCAGAATGACCTTCTTCGTTACTTTCAAGCTCCCTCGGAAAATCTTCTTCGATTACTAATATTTAATAGCACGGCATTAAACCGGGATGAAATATTACCAATATGTTTTTTTTTTTTAATTAGTAGGAGTGTCCGGTTAGATTATATGTACCTTAATTAATTTTATGTGTTTTGAAACACTTTAACAAAAAAGTGTTTGGTTATACGATGCAACTACTATTTCGTAAAATTTTGAATTTTTGAGTAACGCACATGTGTAATGTTAATATATAGTGAGTATGCACTGAGAGGTATAACTTAACTGGTTAGATTTTGAATTTTTTCTTTGGAGATCACTAACTCGAGTCTTATAAATTTCAGAATCACTAGAAACTTATATAATCGTTAATTTCAGGACCTGTAAGATTAGTTAAAGTGCGTGCAAATTAACCCGGATATCCACGTTAATAAAAATAAAATAATATATATAGTGAGTATCTATATATTATGCTGAATGTAAAGCATTCTTCTCGTTAGAGTCTTTTTAAATTAGATAAGATCTCTACTAGCCATGTACTTCTAATGCTTGAGCTTGGTCTTTTTTAGTGGAAACCAAATTTAGTCTCGGACAATTTTTTTCTCGGTAATTTGTCTTTACCGCTTAATTTAAAGCAAATTGTACCAAATGGTGGATTTCATTGTAGTAGTGGAGTTTTTGTCGTGCATCTTCATATTCATCTATAATATGCTCCTTTTATACAAGACTGTTGCTTTCCATGCATACAAAAATGAAATGAACCATCTTTCGATATCAAGCTTAATTAACTCCTATGAACTTTTATATTTTGTTTTCTAATTTTATGAGAAAAACTAAGTTTCATAAGTGAGATTGCTAATATAAAATGAAAATAAATTAAAACAAAACAATTATTTTTTAAAGGGTCAAATGCATAGTTGTCGGACTTAACTCGGCATTTAACCTTGTTTAAATGCATGATTTTCTGGTCAACTCACGAGTAACAAGATTGTTGGGTCAATTCATGGGTCATCAAGTCAACGTAGGTCAATTATTTTATCTAAAGTAACATCATTTCAGTTTTTATTTTAAAAAATTCTTGGAGTTGACTCAATCAAATCTCACCGGGTTTAACTAGGTTAATCCCCCAGTATACTCAAGTTTGGTGGGGTCAATATTCAAAATGGTTTGAAGTAAGACCCAGCTCGAGTTAGGTTTCAAGTTGCCAGGATGACCTGTCGGTCCTGGTCGAGTTTAATAACTATGGTTAAATGTATACTCCCAGTGAAAAAGTCTTCAAACATAAGGACTAAATTAAAAGATTTCAAAACTTTGGGAGTGACATTCCTCCCTCAAGCCATGGCTAGCTCGGCCCCTGCATTCGTGGGCCAGCTATGGTGGAGGTGTGCAGCTCGTGATTGCGAGACTACTGAATCATGATTATGGAGCTACACCACCTTTTCGTTTCATTACACAAAAGTGCACCTTTCTTTGAAGTTTACTATTTTTTTTCTTTTTTTTTTTGTAAATAGGATTCATCGGAGGACTTAAAACTCAAATCTAAAGGGAAGGAAAAATACATCCCTAGGACGTGTTTTTTAGTATTTTTTTTAGAATAACAATTCTTTGCTGTGAACTTCTTCTATCTAATACACGATAGTCTCTCAAACTATCATGTATATATGAGCAGCATTCATTATTTCATTTTATCATACTTTTTTTTATAAAAAGATTTACTCTTTTTATTATTATTATTATGATTATTTGGATTTTTAATATATTTGTTAAATAATAAATATAATCCAATATGCGGATGATACAAGGGACTCCCGTGTGTTGTACAAGAGGATTTCCTATAATTTTGAGCAGCATGAAATTATTGTTCTTTTTTCTATTTGTTTCTAAAAGCCTGAGAAAATCTAATACTATTTATTTTTCGAGGAAGACAACATTTTACACCAACTTGTGCTCAGCTGTATTTATAGATTTATTAAATAACTTCATGGATTGTGTTAATTTCAAAAAATAAAATAACAAAAACCTTCATGGATTATGGTTGGAGTAAAAATAATTTCAACCGCATTACTATATATAAGGATCATTATAGGTGTTGTTAGCAATCCTGCCATATGTATTGCTATCACTCTCTCACAGATCGAGGAAAGGAAAAATCTAGTTAGTAAATATCCTAGTGAGTCAATGGATACAAATTCCCAGTCAAATGCACCATTATTAAATAAAAAGCTTTCCTCAAGGGAATATCATTCAAGTGCATGCCCCGTCTTTTAATTATTGTTAATTAGAATTCTTTATATATATATATAAGTCAATAATTACAAGTTAAAGCTCTCTTTTGCCAATTTCCATAGCCTCCCAGTTTTCGAGTAAGGTTAGGGATCGATCAAGAGGAGGCAGATGGATATCGTATGCTGTGTTTCTCGTTACTAGTATTTTATTAATAGTTAGACTTCGATAGAATATAATTAGAATTTTGAACTTCTTCTACCACTCTCTGCTGTATCCTCCTTATGAAGGAGCTACTTCTTACTCGAAACACGGTGGTAAATGCATGGGTTCAAATCCTTATCGAGTGAAAGGACTGCATGCGTCATCATAATCTTTTCATTTATGCGTGTTTTATATAATCACCTCAATTAATTATTTATGGTTAAATTTATTTTATAAATGTCATATTTTTGCTTAAAAGATCATAATTAAAAGGTCAAACACATGTTAATAACTCAATGAACTTAGATTTGATAAAATATCAAGTCTGAATAACATGAGTTTGGCTTGCTTTCAGATTCAACATCTTTAAATTCAGCTATATACCGAACCCAAGTATACATGAGTCTGACGAAATACTAAACCCAACATTTTTAAGTTCAGCACGAGCTGAGCCCAAGTGTATGCGGGTCTGACAAGGTGTCAAACCTAACACCTTTAGATTTACCATGAGCTTAGGCTAAGTGCATAAGAGCTTGACAAAATAATAGATCCAATACCCTTGTGTTCAGCTACGCGCTGAGTCTAAGTGCATATAAGTTTGACAAGATGTCAGACCTAACACTCTTGGGTTCAGCCACGCGCTGAGCCTAAGTGCATATGAGTATGGTAAGCTGTTATACCCAACACGTTTGGGTTCAGCCATATATACTTAGATTTGGCAAAATATCGAGTCTAGATGACATGAGTTTGGTTTGCTTTCGACTCAATATCCTTGGGTTCAACTGTGTGCCGAGCCCAAGTATACACGGGTCTAACAAAATGCTAGACCCATCACCTTTGAGTTCAGCACGAGTTAAGCCCAAGTGCATGCAAGTCTGTCAAGATGTCAAACCCAACACCTTTAGATTTATCACGAGCTTAGTCTAAATGCATGAGGGCTTGACAACATGCTAGATCCAATACCCTTGGGTTCAATCATGCGCTAAGTCCAAATGCATATGAGGGTGACAAGATGCCAGACCCAACACCCTTGTGTTCAGCCACGCGCTGAGCCTAAATGCATGTAGGACTAACAAAATGCCAAATCCAACACTCTTGGGTTCAGTCACGCGTTGAGCCTAAGTACATATGAGTATGGTAAGCTGCCATACCCAACACGTTTGGGTTCAGCCACATATACTTAGATTTGGCAAAATATTGAGTCCAGATGACATGAGTTTGGCTTGTTTTCGACTCAATATCCTTGGGTTCAGCTGCGTGCTGAGCCCAAGTATACATGAGTCTAACAAAATGCTAGACCCATCACCTTTGAGTTCAGCACGAGTTGAGCCCAAGTGCATGCGAGTCTGTCAAGATGTCAAACCCAACACCTTTAGATTTACCACGAGCTTAGTCTAAATGCATGAGGGCTTGACAACATGCTAGATCCAATACCCTTGGGTTCAATCATGTGCTAAGTCCAAGTGCATATGAGGGTGAAGATACCAGACTCAACACCTTTATGTTCAGCCACGCGTTGAGCCTAAATGCACGTGGGACTAATAAAATACCAAATCCAACACTCTTGAGTTTAGCCACGCGTTGAGTCCAAGTGCCTATGAGTTTGATAAGCTATCATACCCAACACAATTGGGTTCAACCATGTGTTGAACCCAATTATATGTGGGTCCAACAAGTTGTCAGATCCATCACCCTTGAGTTTCAAATCATTATATGTCCAAATACACGTGAAGTTGATAATCCTTTTAAGCCATATATTGGGTTATGGAGATTCATTTGTTTATTCTTATGTCTGTTAACATAAAATGTCAAAGTAAAGAATGATTATCTTTCTATATCTCTAGGTGCATAAAAGTCTCTTAAGTGTCTATCATATTTTCATCAAGCATTAATATAGTATAAGAGATATTTGTCCATCATTAATATTGTGTAAATGATATATATATCTTTAATTAATATTGCATAAGAAATATATATTTTTCATTAATGTTATCAGGAGGAAATAATGCTCCAATCCCTCCATTCAAGCAACATGACAAAGTTCAGAGGCTATATATACGCCCCGAACCACCCAGGTAAATGATTCATATTTTTTCTTTTCTCTAAGCATTCATAGTTTATTTTCAAAGCATTTATCATACACAATTAAGAACAAACACTCTTATTCTAAGAATTTAAAGTTAATTCTCTCATTTATTGCAATCTCTTATTAAAAGTTACTGATTTTATTATCGAAGAGTTCCTAAATCCCATCAAAAAAGACTATTTTACAAGTGTCGGGTTTTCCATCACCAATCATCAACTTTGTGAACTCTGAAAAAAAGAATATTGATGTGAACGCGTGATCACCCTCCACCCAAACACTCATAGCCCTCATTCCTGAGCATATTGAATTTTAAAACATCATTAATTATCATAATTAGAAATGACTTTGACCACACTTTCTTTACCTTTATTTATCTTTATCTCCCTATTTGATGGAAAGCTTTGGACTATAAATCTAGTTTGTCATGTATATTCAAGTATAACATTGCATAGGGTATTTGGTTAACATGAAATAACCTAATATTTAGGTATATATAGCTAGATTAGGAATCATGTTTTCCTTTAACTCTCCATTGTTTGTCTGCATGGTTAAGGAATTCTAAAGAAACTCTTGTTTATATTGTTAGTGTATATGTTTCGTAACCAATTAATTAGTTACATTTGACATTGGCTTTGTACATGTAAATATATTTAATTTAATTTATTAATAAAGACTTATTTATCTTTAATATTTGGTTAATGAATATATAGTAAAGGTAAATTATAATTATGAGATTTATATTGCATCAAAGCATTAGTCCTAAAATATTTATGATAAATTCTCTATTAAGACTAGATATTAATTAGAGCTATTGAGACTAATACATATTATGTTCTTTTCTTTATAAAAGGAAAGAATTGTTCTTATAAACTAAGGTAAACGGGATACCTATACATTAATATGTTTTTTTCTTTATAAAAGGAAGGAATTATTCTCATAAACTAATATGTAGGTACTTATCAAATGACATGTATACTGAACTGGCTCGCATGAGAATTCCATATAAAAAGATATCATATGTTTATGGAAAGACTCACGTGATGGTTGTGTAAGTGATCCCCAGACTTAAGATCACTAAGTTATCTTATATAGAAAAAATTATGTTTTGATCTTGCTAGACATTATCTTAATCAAGGGCAACAAATTGATAAATATTGGGTATAACATGTACTATATGAAAGTGTTTAAGTAATCAAGAGAGGATTCATCACCCTATGTGAATTAGGAAAAATATTTTATCTATTCTTAAATAGTATTGATGCAAATCATTATGTAAAGTGTGATGAGATTTGAAAAGAGTTTCAAATTTTATTTAAAAAATTAATAACTATGGTATTGAGAACAAACATGATTTGACAGATTAGACACATCCTATGCTATAATGTCTAAATTGGAATATTGTTGATGAATGAATAATAATTACACTGAGAAATTGATCACTGAAAAATTAAGTCAAACCACTCATGATTTTTCTAATATTTGTGAGATTTTGACATGTTGCTAGATATTGCACTTGATCTTCAAATATAAATCAATTAATTATTGAATTGATATTAAATTAATTTGTTTAATCTTATTTTATTTAAGATTATGACTTATTTTTGGGCAAACATATTAGGAAACCTAATGGGTCACATACATAAGAACCATTGGTCAAAAATTAAAATAGGATGATTAATCAAGTGTGACTTGATTGTAAATAAGTTTTAGAAATTAAAGACTAGAGTTTAATTTATACAAAGGATTACAATTCTAGACCTAGAAAATAAAGTAAGGACTTGATTGAATAAATTTCTAAAATTATCTTAAAATAATATATGTGATTTTATTCATGGAAAAATTGATATTTTTTCATTTATAAGGTTTTTAGATTTTCCTATAAATATAATGCTATGCCTCTTATTTTTTAAGCAATACACATCACAATACAAAATACTTGAAAAAACATAAAAGAAAAGAGTTAGCACTTAAATGCATAACAACTAATATCTCTCCCAAAAGGATTTAGGAGTTTCTCACAGGTGGTTCGTATGTATTATTGTTAAAGGCCGAATATTTAAACGACTTATGGTTTATGACAATTGTCGCACCCGACATCGCGGCGGCCCTAAAAATAATTCTATTATGAAAAAGAACAGATTTCTAGCATCTTGTTCTTTTAGGGGAAAATGTTTTGTTTGGGGAGTCGCCACCTAGTATTATGGTCACTAGGAACCCTAACTGGTCAACAGAGATTCCATGATTCGGGACTGGTTACGTAAAAGGGAAGATATTATCACCCCTTAAACGTTTTGCCTAAGGCAAACTGCATTGCCTTTTGTCTTAAATTGCTAAATGTTTATTAGTTGATGCTATGATGATTTGTTTATAATATTCCTGACTCTGGCGTCAATGAATATTCGAGCTCGAATAATTCCAACTCTGGCGTTGGTAAAAATTCGTAGCTACGAAGAAAAATTAGATCAATATTTTTTATTCCATACTCTAGCGCCGGTGAATAAATAAATAAAAATAAATTTATTTTTACGCATGCACATATTTTTTTTATTTTTCTAGATAAATAAAATAAAATACAACGAATAAAAATAATATAAATTTAAACCGGTATTTTTATTCCTGACTCTGGCGTCAGTGAATAAACCAATAAATTTATATTATTTTTATTTACGCATGCACATATTTTTTTTATTTTTCTACCTTTTTTACTTTTCTGTTTTTTATTTTTTTAGTTTTTTTTGGGTTGGGTCCAACTCAGCCCATGTGGGCTGGGCTAGACCCAGCCAGCCCAGCCCGGTCACTGGTCCAAGCCAGTGACCCGACTGGGCAACATGAAGCACGCGTGAACTAAATCACGCGTGCATTAGTAGATCAAGGAATTAAGTGAGAATGTACAGTAGGAAGTGAATTAAAATGAAAAGCAGGGAAAGAGAAGCTTACTTACTTGGCTCTGGAAACACCGAAGGCAGCAGCAACAATGGTTCTGGTCACGGTGGCTTTCCTCTGCTTATGTTCTTCCCTTCTACATGTATCCTCCCTTTTATGCTCACTATTTTTCTCTCGGTATCCTGCGTCTTCTGCCTCTTTTCTTCGTCCTCCGCTCGTGGCCTTTCTCTATGGCCTTCTCTGTTTCTTTGAGAAGAAACAGGGGAACGAAAGTCTGCTCTGGTTTCTCTCGGTTCCTCTTCACAGTTTTTCTTCAGGTTCTCTCCGTCTCCTGCGTTCTTTATTTTCTACCGTTCATGGCTCCTTCTTTGTCTCTCCTGTCTTTTTTCTGGTTCTGTGATCCCCTGTCTCTGGTTTTTTCGCTATCCTTTTCAGTCCAATTCCCCCCAGTTTCCCCAGTTCTGTGGTTCCTCCCCTGTTCCTTTGTCCAGTATTCTCCGTTCAAGACGAAGATGATGGTGATAGAACGAGGTGGTACTGGTTGATGGACCAAAATTTTCCCTGGTTCTGTTTCTCTCCCCTCAGCCCCTTGGTTCTGTCATTCGTTTTCTACAGGGACGAAAGCAATGGTAAAAGCAATACTCCTCTCTATGTAGTCTTTGTTTGGTTCGTGCTCTCTCTTGGGTTTTTTTTTTCTCCTGCCCCTCGGTTCTGCCCTTTTTCCCTCTTTCTGTCTCCTAGATTTTTTTTCGCCCCTGTTTTCTTCGTTGTTCCTCTGTTTTATAGAGTCCGATCGGTGGTAACGGACGGCATGCAGAGGGACAAAAACATTAAAGCGTCCATAACTGAGGTGAGCGGCTTATTACTGCTGGAAACAGTCTCTGGTTAAAGAAGAAGAAGAAGATGAACAGCGTTCTTTCAACCGACGCCGTTTTGGGATATGAGGTGGTCATTTGTGTTTTGACCCATGAAGTTTTGAAAGTTTTATAATTAAACCCCTGGTTTAAACAATAATTTTCCCTGCATTTCGGCGCCTTTTACTGGTTAGTCCTTGGACTTTAATCTGCTGCAATCGTATCCCCAATTAACCCCAAACTTTGCTATTTCTTCAATTAAGTCCCTGATTTCATTAATTTAATTAAATCCAAAGTCCAATTAAGTCTAAAACTTATCAATTCTCCAATTAAGCCCCTGATTGGATTAATTAAATTATTTCCAAGCTTAATTAAGTCTCAAAACTTATTAATTCTCCAATTAAACCCTTGATTGGATGAATTAAATTAATTTCAAGCTTAATTAAGTCTAAAAATTTATCAATTCTCCAATTAAACCCTTGATTGGATTAATTAAATTAATTTCAAGCTCAATTAAGTCTCAAAACTTATCAATTATCTAATTAAACCCTTAATTGCATTAATTAAATTAATTTCAAGCTTAATTAGATTAATTTCAAAGTTTAATTAAACCCCAAAACTTCTAATCATGTTGTCCTTAACCCAAATTTTAATTCATTCTTCATTTATCTCATTTTACTTGTTTTTTTTATCATTATTATTTTTTTTATCATCATCATCATTTTTTTTTCTTTTCAGTAAATAAAATAATAATAATAATAATAATAAAAATAAAATGGTCAAAAATTGGGTTATGACAACAATTTAACCTTAAAGCAATTATTCAAAGCTGAAAAGGACATCTAATCTTCAAGTCATCTTAATATAAACGCTTAACAATCTTGGATGTGTTTAATAGGATCTTGGGAATCCTGAAATTTTTTTAAATTTATCATTTTTACTATATATTTGTGTTTTAGAAAACCCGACCTATAGCTATAGAGATAGTGATCTACTAATATGTGAAAATGGAATTAAAACATGTACAAATAACATTCACGATCACTGATGCATAAGCTTAAGGTAACTTTCATGTTCTCCTTTTCTCTTTCGCCCTCTTTATTTATATTCTCCCTTGTACCCATGTTAATTAGGCATAATCTAAATGGCTAATTTTGATGAATAAAAAGTCTCCTATTATCCAAATAATAATAATAATAATAATCAGATAGCAACTACAACAATGCTCATTTACTTAGCAATGGTGTGAGTCCTTTCTAATCCAAGTTCCCATGCAGTGGAGTGGTCACTCACTTATAACTTTATATCAATTTTTGAGCCTGATTGGAATATAAGTATTCCGTCCAACCTCAAAAGTCAGTGTCCATTTTTGACCTGTTGTGACCTCGACAACAAGTGGGGAACAAATTTTGCGATCAGAAGTTTGACTGCAGCTCTTAAACTTGGGATACTGAAGTTTCTATTTTGTTTGAAAAACATTGAAATGGAACTTCCTAGTTTTCAGAGATGTCATTCGGCATCTGATCAGCACTATGCCCCTCAGTGATCATGCATGTTCCAAATTTGACCAGAATTTACCTCAAAAAAGGGAGCGACTACTATTAGCTACATAAATGTATAGATATTGGAGTTCGGCTAATTTTTCCTTTTTTCGGTGATAGGTCAAATATTTGACTCGAAGAGACTGATGATCGATCCTGTACGTAGCAATAATAGCGCCAATATCCATTGAGATGATGGAGTTTCTTGATCAACATCATATGTGTCAATTGAGATGGATCATGAGGCCGGGCCATGATGAGTTCTTTTTTCCTCTATTTTAATAATTCTTGTAAGTAGGTCGCCCTAGTGATTGTTTTAGTCGAAAAAGCATGCCAATCTATATGTACTCCTCACATGCAACCCAACATGCCTTCCCCTCATTTGGAGGTCTATGAGTGAGTTCATATTTACCAATTCTCCATGCTTCACAAAATTATAAAATTATGAAAAGATATTAAAGCAAAGCCATTAGCTTTGAAAAGCTGAGAGAAGGATTGTGGAACATATCATTATATTTGGCTCAGATTGGATGCACATGGCTGAGACAATCATATTCCCTTTGTGTTCCACGTAAAAGGCTCCATATATATGCATTACTATAGGCATAGGGTAACATGACCTTTTATACCCGTGCGTATATTTTCTATCTATCTATAAAATAAATACAGCAAGTTTTATGTGTTAGCCTTAAACCTACTGTACAATACTTATAGTACAATTGTAAGTTTAGTTTCTTAACAGAGGGTATATATATGCTTTCGCTAGCTAGCTCATGTGCGTGGAGACTATCACGCAGGGTTTAAGAAGACGACTCTATGATCCCTTTTTAACACTTCATTAATGGAACGACTTGCGATAAATTAAAAGAAGAAGAAGAAGTTATACTGCTATATATATATTCGGCAATAAATTATGAAAAAGAGAAAAAGACTAAGGAAAAATAAAGCGATCTAATTGTGTTGGGATGATGAGTTCTAACTACCGAATGATAATGGGAATGATAGCTTGATTTGCTTCCATGCATTGAGCAATCATATGGTGCAGGGTTGGTCTTTGCGAGACCTTTTGCGGTTTGAATAAAGTACTTCTTTTCAAAGGCATGCACTCTCTAGTCTCTAATGATAATAATAACAATAATAATACAAGTCATTTTTTGAGTACAATCCATGATTAGTCCCTGATTCAGTGATTTAATTAAGCAAGGCCCTTAATCTCTCTCTCTCTCTCTCTCTCTCATGAGTTCACATGTGAGGAACTTTTATTTAGATATGCCAGTATTATAACTCATGATATAATTAAGGAAATTAATCAAGTCCAATTAGATGGAACTTTAGGAGAAGATGAACTTGCAAGAAAAGTACTTATTCAATGTGAGAGCCAATGATTGTTACGAAGCCATGCCGATTATTACATACTTCATTGGGTAGGGATATGATCGATAGCGACTAAAAAAACATCTCTCTTGATCGATTGGCGCCCCATCTCAGCAATCTAGCTAGTTAACGCGTCAATTTCATGCTTTGCTTAGCTAAAAAGTTACAAATATGGAAATATATAAAACATTTCTGAGTTAATTATTAGTCTAATTAGTATTTAATATCATGAAATAGAGAAAATAGAAACTAACCACTATGTATGGTAAAAAAAACAAAAGAAACGAACCAATATCAATCCCGTTCGAAAATCGAAATGTTTTGCAAATGAAAGTTCTAGTTTTCAATTGCTGGATAAGAATAATTAATTTTTTTTAAAAAAATGAAAAATTAGTCACAATATAATTATGTTATTATTATCCATTAATTTGAATTGAGATTGATACCTAACTATGCATAAAATAAAACAAAAAGATAAGCATTATATATGTATATATATATATATATATATATATATATATATATATATTGGAGAACATATTTATAAACTACATATTGAGCTAAACTAGATTCAAATCATCATTATTAGGAGAACATGAAGGTGAATTTATTATTTTGAATGCAATTGCTTGATGCGAGGATCCATCTTTGAGATTGCTTGGGGTAAAAAAAACTTAGTTACTTCTAATTGATATTCAAATCTATACATATACAAGTTTACAGGCCTGCACTATGTTGTAGGTCGAATTATTTTTTTAATTAATAAAAAATATTTAAGTTGTTGAAAATTATTTGGTATTGTTATTAAACTCGACCTAAAAGATCAATCTTGAAACCTCTCGATCAGCTTTTTGTCTAGCATGAGTTTAAAATTAAACTATATAAAAGTTATCTAAATATAACTTAATCGACTTGGATGAATAAAAAACAACTTGATTGATTGGTAAAAAAAAAGTCTAAAAATAAAATTGAGAAAAACACAATGAAATTGATAGAAAAATCTCTTGATCCAATTCATTACTTAGCTCGAGTTTAAAATTAAACCGTATACGTAGGAGTTTTCTCAACATGATCTAGTTGACTTGACTGGTCCAAAACCAACCTGACTAACCAATAAAAGAATTATTAGGATGAAGTTGAGAAAATAAAGGACAAAATTGACAAAAAAATATCTTTTGATCCAATTTTTTATCTAGCCCAGGTTTAAAATTAAACCATATAGGAGTTAATCTAACATGATCTATTCGACTTGACCAGTTAAAGGGCAACCTAAGCGACCAATAGAAAAATAAAAGTATGAAATTGAGAAAAAAAAGAAGAAATTGAAAGAAAAAATGAAAAATGAAAAAGAAAAAAAAAAGGAACAATGAAGTAAGTGCACTCAACTTCTTTTAGTACAGAACTAGCCTATTATCTCATGCTATGCCATAGTTCAGAGTAAAAAACTTTTTAAGCAAAAAAAATATAAAGACATTGACAATGTGTCTCCTAAAAAAAAGATTTTGACTATGAAATGAATGATATTCTTATATGATTTTAAGATAGAAATATATTGGATCTACATGGATTAACTTAGCTGACCTACAAAACTCGTGAGAAGAATCTTAAAAAAACAAATTGGAAAGCTCAATCTTGAATTAACTCAATGTTAAATGGTGAGATTATTAAAAAAACAACACTTATTTTTTAAAAAATAAAATCTAAATGAACTCGAGTCAACAAAGCAAACTCCTGACGCTAGTCATTCATGTCATCAAATTCAATAATTTTTTATCCTAGTCGCATGGTGGGCTAACTTGCTTGGGCATTAAACAAACAGCCCAGTCGCATGAGCCTTCTAGGCCGCTTTAATTTTTTTTTTTATTTCTTTATCCACCATGATTTTTTTAAGAAAGAATTAGACGATGTGTCATATGCTTCTTGCAGAATCCAACAACTATATGTCGCCAAAAACAAGGGCCTCATGTTATTTTTTGCTAAAAACCTTATTTTTAATATATTTTTTACTCAAAACACCTTGATTAATCTATGAATGGCCTTAAAAAACTCAAAAACAACTAAAAAAATCAACCCAAAAAACTCTCACGATCATATTTGACTCCTCAGGCAAGTAGAATTAAAAAAATATCTAGGTGAAACTCTTATTTACACTGTCATCGATCATTTTTATAGCTGAAATAATCATCAATGATGACTTTCTCTCTACATTGGAATTTGACGAGTCTCTCTCTCTCTCTCTTTTCTCTCACAAAAAAAAATACTAAAAATAAGGGAAATAAAATGTGGTATTAAAATTGAATTTTTAACAACTAAAGGGATCGACCTCTTAATAACTAAAAAGATGAGGAACTAAAATAAACTTCCGAAGTCACCTTTTATTTTATCCACCATTTTCACTTTGGTTCTCTATTTTCTAATTCAACACTTTCTTCCAAAAAAAAAGAAGCAATTTGGTGTTAAGTTAGGTTAAAAATTGCTTAATTTCGTAAAAATAAGTATGAGAATCAAGTTAAGAATTTTAAAAAAATTGGCATTCCAATCTACATTAATTTGTAAGAGAGTGCACAATTGAAATACTATAATAAAAACATCTCACGACTTAATTTTTTCTTTTTTGATAGAATTGATATCCAAATCATTTAACATACACACATATATCCCTAAATATATAAAAAGTATTTGGTAATATTACACACATTTAAATTAAGGGCATCATATTGTTAATTTAAAAGAAAATCAGACTCTCCACGTAAAAATTCTCTCTTGAAAATTAACCAGGTGACTAGGCAAGTGTGTCAAGTGAATAGTAACATCAAGTAATAGATTAAAACGATTTTCATACTAAGTAATTAGCATTGATGACAAGGATCCGGTGAAATTCATTAAATTACAGGAATTCTATGCATCAGGCATGAAAGGGCCCACTCTTAGATTATTCGCAAGCATGGATTGAAGTCATCAATTATTATCATCATTTGGTAACGGAGGATATATTATTAATAATTTAATACCGGTATATAGTAATGTATGTATGTATGTATGTATGATGTATGAGGGGCAACTATGGTGATTAAATACAGCTTCATCTTTTTTTCTGGTGAAATTAATATGAAAGGTTGATAGCACAGGCAGAGTCTCTTCTAATTCCTTATTTATACCGCCAACATGCAACGCTTGATAAACAAGCCCTACAATTTATTCATTCTTCTCTCCATCATCTCTATCTAATCTTCTGGCACAAGAAGAGAAGCGCCACTCTCTCCCCCTTCCTCTCTCTCTCTACACAGAATCTCCCTTTAATCTGAGCAACAAAACCTTGTCTAAACCAACTTATATATCCTTTTTATTTATAATGGATTTTACTTACTCGACAAAAACCAACTCATCACCCTCTCCTTCAAAGACCAAAAGAAAGCAGCAGCAGCAGCAGAACCAGCAAGAACAACAAGAAGTGAGGTTCTTAGGGGTAAGGAGAAGGCCATGGGGTAGATATGCTGCAGAAATAAGAGACCCTTCAACAAAAGAGAGGCACTGGCTTGGTACTTTTGACACAGCTGAGGAAGCTGCCTTGGCTTATGACCGTGCAGCCAGGTCCATGCGGGGCTCCAAAGCACGCACCAACTTTGTCTACTCAGACATGCCTCCTGCTTCCTCTGTAACTTGCATTATCTCACCAGACGAGTCACAACATGACAATTCGGCCCTCTTTGCTCCTCCTCCACAACACAATACTCATCAAAATGACACCAACTGCCCGCAGCTCTACTTCTCTCAGGATCAGCATCCCTTCAATGCTCATGCTTATGGTAACAGTAATAGCAACTGGTTAGCAGGTGGAGCAGGCTGGGTTCAAGGATTTGGAGCTGGGGCTGGATATGGGCCTTGTGGGTCTTATGAGCCCAACAGTGCAGGCAGTCTGGATGTCGCTAGTGGGCTTAACTATCTCTCTAACACGGACAACATTGAGCTCCCGCCTTTGCCTCCTGATGTCAACTCTAGCAGTTATGGGTGTGATATGGGTCGTGAATTTTGGAATGACACAGGGTTTCTCGGGTTTCAAGAGGAACAGCTAGATGATGTGAATGGGCTTGAAGTTAGTGGGTCCATATTGGGCTTTGATTCTAATGACTTTGGGCTGCACGGCTCGTTATTTGGGATCGTGCCATCGGTATCGAATACGGTCACAGACGGGTTTGATTTGGGCTCATCATCTACCTTATATTTTTAACTACTATAGCAGCACACACACATATTTATAAACCCACCTATCATAAAAATAATCAATGTTTTGGGGGTTGATGGTGATTTTTTTTTACCTTAAAGTTTCTTGTCTTCTGTTATCTTGCGTTGAGAATGTTAACGGTGTTAGATAGCCTATTGCATCCATGAAGCATTGATCTTGATGCAATTTGTATGCCTTGTTCTGGATTTGTAAATGTAAATCGACTTGCTTCGTACGTATAAATGCAAATATTCCATTGCTGCGTATAACCTTTTTGTAAGTGTATTATTTTGATTATAAAAGTTCGTATTTGTCTCAACCTCTCATGTGAAGTCAGTCAACTGAACGGAAACACTGATTAGTATTAGAAATTATGAAGGAATAGCCAGCCAGTCTTCGTTTATTTTGCTCCACAATTTTAGTTTTCTCTGTCGATTAGGGTCCTACAAGTCTCAGCTACGTGTACGTCAAGGTTTATTTATTTATTCTGGGAATTTAAATGTGGGATTGGAGACTACGGTCAAATCGCGTGTTTTTTCCTTAATTTTTTTAGTTTTAAATGACTATTTTTATTGTTATTTAAATATATTAATATTAAAAATAAAAAATATTATTTTAATATATTTCTAAATAAAAAATACTTTACAAATCAATTTACATCACAATTCTAAACCCAAAATATTATAACAAGAAAGATTTCATAACATCAAAATATTATTAATCTTTTTTATGTTTTAAATAATTTTAATATGTTGATCTAAAAATTAATTTTAAAAAAATTAAAATATATTATTTTAATATAAAAACTAATCACAACTATATTTTCAAACATTCTCGAAATCAAGTTTGATGAACTAGTCGCAATTTGCAAATAATGAGATGATGAATATGGGGCTCGAAAGCGAGCTGGCGCAATTCTGACAAACTCCATGACGTGGGCAATTATGTTACTCTTATTATTATTATTATTATTATTATTATTATTATTATTATTATTATCTGACGCGTTCATATTGGTTATGTCACTCTCGTCATCGCCACTTTAGAAACGCAAACTCAGTTATGGAAAAACCCCAGCCCTGGACTTTACCAGGAAATTCCTTTGTCTGCTGGTGAGAGGCTTTGGATTTTTTATTCTAATATTGTCGCTGACATTTTCAGCCCTTTTGTACATGGTCTCTGCTCATGGGCTGGATGGAGAGTGCTTAGAGCGTTTTTGGCAATGTAATTACGAGTGCTTTTCAAATAACTTTTCGTGTTAAAATATATGCCAATAATATTTTTTTATTTTTTAAAAATTATTTTTAATATCAGCACATTAAAACGATCCAAAACATACAAATCATATTAAATTTTTTAAAAAAAAAATTAAAATTTTTTGGGAACGCAGCCATAGCCACGTTCCCAAACATAACCTTAATTTACAAGCCAATGAGATTCTATCAGAAAGGGCTAAAACACTAATAGTGCATGATGTTTTTATTAAATGTTCTTTTTTAATATATTAAAATTATTTTTTTCAGATTATTTATTTTATTTTTAATATTAACATATTAAAATATAAAAAACACAACAATTCAATATTTTTTTCAAGCCAAAACACTTTGAAATAGAATCTAAAAACAAAAACTACTACAATCTAAAATAAAACCATAGTATTCCACGTATGCAATAACTTGTGAGAAAAATATTATGAGTTTCAGGTTTTTATTTTTAATTTAAAGCTTGTTTAACAGTGTAGTTGTGAGTGCTTTTCAAATAACTTTTCATGCCAAAATATATGTCAATGATATTTTTTCATTTTTTAAAAATCATTTTTGACATCAGCACATCAAAACGATCCAAAAAGTATAAATCATATTACATTTTAGCAAAAAAAAAAAATTCAATTTTTTTAAAAACACGGGTTGAACCACGTTCCCAAACGTTACCTTATTGCTTCACTCAAATAATTTGAGTCACAAGTGTTTAATAGGTAAATATGAGTTATCATTTTTTTTCTTATTTTCTTATTTTGTTTTATTTTGATTTTTTCTTTTCTTGACTAAATATAATTTTTTTTCTACAAATAACACGTCATATAGCTGGTGGAAAAATGGGAACAAATATTTGAACGGTATGTTGTTGAAAGGTGGAAAAATTATAAGGTTGATCATATTTGATACCTCGCAAAGGTACCTCTTCCATTCCAAGCTGCGTCCGCCTTCGCCACTAAAAAGGAGGCATCTGGTTTTTGGACATGTCGCGGTAAATTACCCTTCACCTCTTACGAGTCACGACAGATGTGCATTCACTCCTGTCATTGGGCCTGTGAAAACTTTTTGAGCTTTTATCCCCAGTCAACATCCACAAAACGAGTGCTCTTCTTTGAAGACTAAACTTTTGACATTACCAGTCTTCTATTCAATTTCTGCTCTCTTTCTTCCATGCAACTGGAGACCAAATTGTTTCACATTTACTTTATCTGTCTATTCCCTTCCTTCACGATGACGGAGAAAGGGGATTCCTACAAACTGATCCCGTACTCGTTCTGCTGTTGATATTCAGGCCGGTTTGGCTTGAGCTTCTCATCAGGTCAAAACTTGATCCCTCTTTTATTTTCCTCTTCCCTTGGATGTGCTTAGTCCCTTTATAGCGTTCTGTTTCATACAACTTTCTGCTCAACTTATTTTGAGGTCACAACCAAGTCTTGTGACTTCAAAATCTTCCGGTTAATGATAGGTATAAACTGCATGGCTGATTATTCATCGGCAATAATCAATAGCTACAGACGGCATTATTCATTGCATGATAACCAGAGCAAATATTGTAGCAAATTACTTTGTCAAGTGGCGCAATAATGGCGCTTCAGGGAGGCTGGCTGACAAAATTTCCCTCGATATCATGCTGCCAAACTGCAGGAATGTTACTCAATCCCTCCCAATCCTAAGTTCTGATCAATACCCCCAAGAGAAGAAAAAATTAAATTCTTTCTTTGCCCCATCATATGGAAACCTGCTAGCTCCACCCTCCACAAATAAGAAATAACTAGGCAAATTGGAAAAAGATTTCTTCTGGTTGTGGTGGAAGGCCTTCATGTATCCAAATTTTTGTTCCACAGGTTCATATTCTAACCTGTCCTGGATTCAGTGGATTAGAGGTCAGGATGCCAATGGAGAAGCCACTAGTTGTTGATTGAATGGACTGATATAGCAGGAAATCCATAAAACTGGAATCAAATTTGCAAAGAATCAGCAGTTTCCAACGGCTTCTATGGATTTCAATAATGGAATTGTGGATGTAGGGGTGGCAGTACTGCAGGAATTGTGGAACAAGGTGGCATTTCAAGCAATGGAGATCGTTACCGAAACAAGGGATGTGGTTCTTGAAAAGGACAGCTTGCAAGAATTCTCTAGAAGCATCTCAGAGCTAAGCACCCTCCTTCGGGCTTTGGATGCCGAAAGAGTTGAATCAGCAATGGGTTTAGAATCTACAAAAGCTGCATTAGAGACCTTGAATTCTCAGCTGAGAGAAGCTGCCAAGATTATCAAAGGCTACAAATCTGGGAGCTGTCTCCGCCTTTTACTTCACTCACACTCAATACGTTTGCAGATGCAAAACTTGTCGAATGAGATGGCCACGACTATCTCCTCATTCCAGCTGGTCACTCTTGATATGTCACTGAACCTGAAAACCATGATCAACCAGATCATCAACAATCTGAGGTCAATCGAATTCCGATCAACAGCTGCAACAGAAACATTAGCTTTTGAGATTGAAAATTCAATATCTCAGCATAGCCGAAACCAAGAGAATTCCATGAAACTTCTTGAGAAGATTGCAGAAGCTGTTGGTGCAAGAGAAAATGCATCCCTAGTGCAAAATGAGCTGGCTCTTCTGAAGCAGGAAAAGGAGGAGATGGAAGATCAAAAGAAGCAGGCGGAGGCACTTCAATTAGCTCAACTGATACAGTTGTTATACAGCACTGACATTGTTACAAGGCCGCAAAATGAGGAAATTTCTATGTACCACCAGCAATACCCAATCAACTCATTCATATGCCCACTGTGCAATGAGATGATGACAGACCCTGTTGCAATTTTCTGCGGCCACAGCTTTGAAAGAAAGGCAATTCAGGACTGCTTCAACAGAGGAGAGAGGAATTGTCCCACCTGTGGAGAGGAGCTACAATCTTTGGAGCTTACTCCAAATGTTAATCTCCGAAGCTCTATAGATGAGTGGAAGCTAAGAGACTTGGACTTAAAATTTCAAGCTGCAGTCTCAGGAATCAATAACAATGACCATTCTCAACAAAATAAGGCCTTAGAGAACATGCAATTTCTGATGGAAATTCCCCGTTACGCAGTCAAAGTTGCAGAGGGTAGACTCGTTCCAAAATTAGTGGAATTCTTAAAGCACAAGAGACTGGACACTTCGGCAACTCTGAAATGTCTTTACTACCTGGCTAAGCACTGTGATAATCACAAGGTATGCAGAGCTTGAACATTGACTATCTTGCATTTCAAATTTGACCTGTTGTGTAAATTCCTGTTATGTTGAATTGCAGGAAGTCATGGTAGAAGCAGGTGTGGTTCGCCGCATTGTTAAGCAGATCTACAGAGGTGAAAAAGGACCAGATGCTATTGCAGTTTTGTTGGAGTTGTCCAAAAAGGAAACTCTTAGAGAAAAAATAGGGGAAACAAAAGATTGCATTCCTCTTTTGGTTTCTTTACTCCACAGTGACAATCCAGATGTGTCGCAGAAAGCCCGGAGCACGTTGCAGAATCTTTCTTCCAACACCTCTTTTGTAATCAAGATGGCTGAAGCTGGACATTTTCAACCGTTTGTTGCTCGTTTCAACCAAGGTTTTTCTTCTTCTTTCTCTCTCTCTCTGTTTTTTTTTTAAAGAGACATGCCTGGCATAATACCTTTCTACCATTGTTCCCATGAGTCACTCAACCAACATCTTCACGCAGGACCACAAGAAAGCAGAGCATTGATGGCAGCCGATTTGATAAAGATGCAACTTAAAGAAAATAACATTAAGGACTTCGAAGATGGAAAATTTATACGAAGTCTGATACAGATGCTCTCTTCAAACTCTCCAGCATACAAATCAGTATGCCTCAAATGCGTTAAGAAGCTAATGGTATACCCTCATATTGTACAGCAGCTTCTATCAGATTCTGTGATGATACCGCCTCTTCTAGGCCTCATCTCATATGTAGGATCTGGTTCCCACTTGAAACAAGAAGCTGGTGAGATCCTTGCTCTATTGGTTGGAGCCTGTCAGCATCCTGAATTCGAGATGCATCAGGGCCTGCAGGAGCTGCAATCAGAGCACAATGTGAGACTCTTTATGCAGTTGGTTTTCAATTCTGATCCTGAAACTAAGATTCAGTTCTTGCACCTGCTACTTGAACTTAGCTCTAAATCTCATACAGCTCAAAACCTAATCCGATCAGATCAGGATGCAATTGTTCAACTATTCGCTGCACTGGATGGTGATCAGCGTGAGGTGAAAAGATGGGTACTGAAACTCGTAAGCTGTATTTCTGATAATCACCCTGATGGAGTTCCTCTTCCACCATCTCCTTGGAAAGAAACTGCCATCAACACTTTAGTAGCCATTCTCACTTGTTCACTGGATATTGAAGAAAGGTCCATTGCCGCTGCAATCATCGGTCAGCTTCCCAAGGATGATATCATTATTGATGAAATACTGAAGAAATCAGAAGCATTAAAAGCCATTCGTGAGGTGATTTGCACAGAAGAGGAATATGAGGGAATCCGCGCATCTGCTAATGTAAACTCATCTCTTCTGGAGAATGCTCTAGCGGCACTTTTACATTTTACAGAGCCCACCAAACCGGACCTTCAAAGACAAGTGGGCAAGCTTGAGGTGTATCCATCACTAGTTCGAATCCTCTCCAGTGGCAGCTCACTTTCCAAGAAGCGGACAGCCATTGCACTAGCCCATATATCCCAATCAACCAGCTCCTCAAAGCATGAAGCAACCCTCATGGCAAAGGAACCCAAGAACTCCATGGCATTGCTACATGTGATGAACCTGTTACCCAGCATGTCCTGGTGCTGCTCAACCTCAACAGTGAATGAAGGTCTATGTGCTGTTCATGGTGATGCCTGTTCACCAAGAGACACCTTCTGCCTTGTCAAGGCAGATGCAGTGAAGCCACTTGTTAGAGCACTGAGCGAGACAGAGGATGGTGTGGCAGAGGCTGCTTTAACAGCACTTGAAACATTGCTAACTGACCACAACACACAATCCCATGCAACTGCTGCAATTGTAGACAACCAGGGAGTGGTGGGCATTCTACAAGTTCTGGAGAAGGGAAGCTTATCGGCCAAAAGCAAAGCCCTGGATCTCTTCCAGAAAATCATAGAGCACACACAGATCAATGAATCATTTTTTCAAAAGTCCGAGAGGATCCTCATCCAGCTTCTCCATGAAGATGTACTTAAAAAGAAAGTAGCTCTAGTGCTTAGGCAGATGAGCATCATTCCAGAGCAATCATCATATTTCTGAATTTACCTCTTTTAAAATTAAATAATGATTAAGTTAGCCTATGAAAACTTAAGATGGCAACAGCTAGTAGTAAAATCCTCAAATTGACATACTCTAAAACGTGTGAATTCTCTTCTCTTTTCTTTAAACCACAAAACATGTATAATTTTAACTATAGTGTATAGGAACCAACACCAAGCAATTAAACATGTATAATTTGAGATTTTGATATTAATTTGGAACTTTTTGAGGCCATCCATGTGTTAAATGTATTGTAACTACAGGTTCTTAACACTCACCATATATGCATTAATTTCTAGTTTGTCTGAGATTACAGATGATATGAAGTGAGCTAAACTTTCCACTCATAAATAAGCTTTTAAAATAAGAAAACATTACCGACTATATATTGTGAATGCACAAGGCAACATCAGCAATTAAAAAAAAAAACAAAACAGAGAGAGAAGGAGAGTACCCCTACCAGCTGCTATCAATCCGAAACAGGGGACGTCGCTGCAGATGAACCAGATACCATGTCTTTTCTTTTTGCATATCCAGGTCCTGGCCTCATCCGTTGGATCCAGAGATTTGTAAGCCTTTGGTAAAAGCACTGCCCGAAGAGCCAGTTCCTCATTGTCCAAAAGAACAAAAATCATGTAAACTTGATTCATATAAACTGAGATTACAGATGGTATTGTAAATTTTCTCTGTTCAATAATGTTTTTCTTTTTCATTCTTTTTAAAGGCCAAGTTACAAGAGAACAATAGGAATATGAAAAATTATAATCATGTAAACTTGATTCATATGTGTATTATAATAATTTGAATGGTTGGATTATTCATGCACACTAATCCACGTGATGCTAGTTGTATTCCACCCAAATCCACATGTTTTGATCTGAAGATATAAGAAATCTAGGCCGTTCTATGTACCAAATATATAGCAAAAATAATCTAGAGACTTCAGACACAAACCCTAGCCTCCCTCGACCTGTCCTTCTCTCTTGTCTTTTTGCTATAACTCCTCCACCCATCAAAATCCTTGTCCTTATAAGGTGAGGATATGCTTATGCTAACAATTTCCTAGACACCTGGCCTTCATCTCCATCCTTTTATCAATGCCAAAGCACCAAAACTTTCTTCATTTTGCCTCGATGATTCATCTTCTCTCTTTGGTTAAGTATCTCTTCTGGTTCTAGGTGGATAATCCTTCCTAAAAAGCTGATAAGTCTTGGACTACCTGTGTGTTATTGCTGATTCTTTTCTTCAATTGAGAAACATGGTACACTAGATGAGCTTTGGTTCCTTCGAGAATTTCAAACGACAAGCCACAACTCTAACTTCATTTTTATTTTTTCTATGTTGCACGCTGAGTTGATGATGTGGCTAGAGCTTTAGATACACCCAACCGTTCTCGTTGAGTTTATGCTCCTTTCTGTACTTGTCTGCCTGTGATCTTTATCTATCCTGAGCTTTCAGTATATTTGTTTTATGTTCTATCATATGTTTTCTCTGTCTATGAGATGATCCGCTACTACCCGATTCTAAGTTAGTCCTAGTATATAGTTGATTAGGTTGGGTAGGTCATATCTATAGAAGATTTGAAAGATGTGTTCTATGATGATGGGTGGGAAATGGTCGGTGTTGTACCACCATTCCATCATTGACAGCCACTTAGATCAACTTCTGAGATTATCCCCTTTTAAACAATGTAATAGGTAAGTTTCCAAGGTTTTATTAGTTACCTCTGTTTGCCCATTCAACAATGGATGATAAACCTGTTAGCTATCATTTTCTCTGGTAACCTATGCAGTTTCAAGACTTATTGTGCGGACACATGTACCATTTTAGATGTTTCGAGGTAGATCCTCATTCTTCTCAAAATCATTTATTATCACAAACCCGGCTATATCAAGTCTCATGGCTCCACTTAAAGTTCATCAACCCATACTACAATAAAGGCTAATATAGCCCATAGTTCCTCACCTTCAACACCCTTCATCCTTCTGGATAGTGTATATGCAGTAACATTATCCATATTCTCCATGTATTCAAACCACAAACTCATACCTTGTAAGTTTGGAAACCCATTTTTGTTGAATGGGTATCCCTATTGTCTGCTCTAGCAAGCATTTAAAGCTTTATTTATTAGTTTTAATTTTGAATAACTGTCCTTGTAAGTAAAGTCTTCATTTATATATTGCCATAACAGTAACGAATAATTACATCTTGTAAGTAGATCGGCTCAACTCCTTATCTTTAAGAGATTTGCTTAAATAGGACAAAAATCTCCCTTCTTGCATTAAAAAAACTCCATTTCTAACTCCAGAAGCATCACACTCAATAATAAAAGTCCTAGAAAATTTAGACAATGCCAAGATTAGAGGATTTGAAGTTGTCTTTTTTAGCTCATTAAAGATTTGCCTAGCCGATTCATTCCACTCAAATTTTATGTTTTAGTAGTAAGGGTAGCAATAGGGTCTTACACTAATAGGAGGGGTGCCTTCTCGTACAATTATTTGATGGTCAGGGCTCCTGGCCGATGGTAACCCTTTAAGTACTCTAAAATCCTTTTGAACTTTTCTAACAACTTCAATGCCTTTTTTGGAACATCCTCTAATAGCTTGTAATGTCTTTCAATGGCCTACGTCTGTAGCTCCAATCCTCGGCTCTTCTTTTTAAGCTCTTTAATAAAGTCTAGCCTAACCGGTAATTGATTTTAGATTCTTAAACTTCCAGCCCATTAAGACAGATTTAGGCTCCATTAAAATTTAATTCCATAGACAGTTGAGCGAAATCCCATAATATAGTCCCTAAGCCTTTTTAACCAATGGACTCTCAAAATCATATTATATCCTACCAAGGGAATAAAAAAAGCCTAAGTTTGGAGTGTGGAAAAAAAAGTGGGAAATTTTGCAAGGCATGTGTGCTTTTTCGTATAAAATGTAAGTTAAAATTATAGTGGTATTAATGACATTACATAACTATATTAGAAAAGATTCACCAAAAGATATGACATTTGTACAATTTAATTGTCATCTTAATTTTATTCCCGATAACTTTTTAGTCGATGTTGTTCCATGTTCGGAGAGCTATGGATACTAAAGGCATTCTCGTATGAATTATGTATATGATGGAATTGAAAATAGTTTAATGAGACAATAAAATTATTGTTTTTATGATGTATTAATAATTCAATTTATAATAATGTAATTCAAAATTATAAAATTATTGCATGTCCTTTCTAGTTATTTTATTATCAAAATCACTTTCAAAAGTAGTTTTAACCAAACATATTTAAGTTATTTTTTATTTAACAACAATTTAAACCACAGTTTTAACTAAACACTATATTTTATTCAATCAAACACGACTGAAAGTGATTTTTCTACATGTTTGGTATTGTGGTGTATAATGTTTTTTAAAAATACTTTTTGGTTTGAAATATATCAAAATAATTTTTTTTAGATTTTATTTTTGTTTTTGACATCAATATATTAAAATCATAAAAAAAACACTAAAAAATATTAATTTAATATTTTTTTCCAAGGTAAACACACTTCAAAATGTATCTAAACATAATTGAAAATGCACCTGCACCCAAATCTTTTTTTTTTTCAAACCATAATGTTAAACATTCTCTTAATCCAATATCTTGGAGCTGGAGAGGTGTAGGCAATAGTGATGATCATATCCACAGACCCTACCATGTTTTGTTGTGGTCAGACGACATTGTGTTCCTGCCTCTGAGGACCATGTTTCAACCTTTTGTCTTGTAGTGTATCCTAGTCACCAAGCGTTAACCTTATCGTATCACATAAAGAGTACGCAATCAGGGATAAGTTGGATAATTTGCAAATTGATATAAGAGTTTTTTTTTTTTCAAACCATGTCATGTTTTAAAAGTAAAATATTTATTAAATATTATTATTTTTAAGCGTAATAATTATCTTGTTGCATTTTATAATATCAACATTTAATAAATATTAAGTTTGTGAAAGGTAAGATTGTTATTTCTAACTTAACTGATCGGTCAATTTATAAATGTTAGTGAAATCAGTTGACTAGTTTCAAAAATAACAAGAAAAATAACCAATTAATAACTATTTTATTGCATTTTTAAAGCATAATATAATCAAACAAACTATACAATTTTAATTAAATCTTTTTAAAACGGTATTATTCTACTAAATTTTTATATTTATTGTGCTAATTTTATTATATATAAAAAAATCCCGTAGTCAGCACATTTGTTTTGTCTTCTCTGCATGTCATCTACCATTACAAAGAAAACGGGACATGCTGACACCTATAAGGTTGCACCATGCCACTTGTTCACAATATGAAACACTGGAATATAAACTATGATACGCGGATAATTACGCGATATTTTCCGAACCAGGAAAAAAAAAAAAAACAGAGAGAGAAGTTTGCTCTACGTATCTCATTAAGGCAGGAACGTGTTTGATTCAACTGTAACTTAATTTACATGCAGTTACTTTGAATAAACATCGGCTCCGGCTCGGTGTCTTCTCAAGTTCTAGCTCTTGATTCATAAAAAAAAGAAGAAGTTCTAGCTCTTGTTCTTCCTGTTGTTTCTACTGATCTCATAAAGGTATGTTCTTTTCTAGTCAACTAGTTCTTTCCTCTTAGTACATGATTATGCATAAGTGTGCTAACTTATAATTTTGCTAGCACCTGTATCTTCATTGTATTTTTTTTTCGTTTAATGTGGGTGTTCGGACCAGTTTATACGTACCTCGACTAATTCTACAGGTCCTGGAGTTAATGATCATATAAACCTTTAGTGGTCATTATATAAGTAACCACAAGGCTCGAATCTGAGACAATACAAAAAACAAACCTCTTAATTTCAAGCTTTAACCACTAGATTACTATCTAGATGATTATTTTTATTATATTTTTAAACGGGCCGGAGAGTGGCTGCTTTTGATTTTCAGTTAAAGAAGGAGGAGAAGAGAATGAGGTTGCTGTCAATTATAACTTGTAAATTTGCTGATAAAAATTTCAATAAAATATTGTGATATTGGAAAAATATTACATCTATTGGCAAATGATAACGTGTTATTTTACTGATGAAATTGCTAATAAAATATTTTGTTTTTTTATTTTTATTTTGTTAATAATTATTAATTATCGATCGAAAATATTTTATTGGTTATTACGTTGTAAATTTTCAACAGATATATTCTGCCGCTTGACAATTTTCTTGTTGTGTCATGACATTTTTCCTGCTTACCTTTTTCAAATTCAATAGGTATATACGAAATAATTTGTCCAAACTTTTTTTAAAAAAATACTCCAACTGATTCTTCACTTTCATACATATAAAAGAAATCTCCACCTCCAAATTTAAAAGTTAAAAATTTAATTATGTTTATAAAATTAATAGTTTTAAATACAATTTCATTTATTTTTGTTTTTTCCCTTACTTAATCAAATATGTTCTACACACATTTATCTTTGTAATAGATATTATTCTTTTTAATTTGAATAAATCGTTATTATTGTTTTGTTGTTTTATTTTTATTTTCTTTTGCGTTGTCCTCCTAACATGACAATATTTCACTTTGTATTGGTTAGGATTATGGATGGCAATGTAGTGGATTTAGAGCGGTAATTAAAAGGAAAAACCCGAGGCTAAGTGTTTCCCTATATATAGATTTTTTATAGTGAAATTATTTTTTCTCTTCCCACAAAAAAACCAGTACACTAGCTGTTTGGAGTGGAACAAATATTTTACATGATCTAATTCGTTATTATTAAATTGATTAGGGGTATATATATTTTTTTCACTTTTTTTTAGTATAATAAATTTATTAAAGTATCCTTAAAAATAAGATATAATTAACTGGATTCCAAGGGCTTTTTAGTACTTTTACTTTTTCAAAACACATTAAAATTACCAAATTACCCTTAAAGAAAAAAAAACTTGTGTCTAAGGGGTTTTTTTGGTATTTTTATCATGGTTTTTTTATATATATAATCAAGTTAACTAAGATGTAATTTAATATTTTAATAAATATATATATTATTTAAAAAAGTGGTTAATACATGCATTGCACATTTTAACGCATAGGTTGGTGTTGCACTATTTGAGCAGTGCATGTTGCATTGCCCAATTACTATTTTGATTGCTATTTGTTTTATATGAGATAATTTATAAAATTAAGAATATTTTTCAATTTCATCCTTCAATTTTTTTATATATCAGATTTGGTCCTTATTCTTTTGATTGCTATTTATTTATTTGAGGTAATTTTCTAAATTGAATTTGTTTTATGATTTCATCCTCATTTTATTTTATTTTCTTATTAGATTTGATCATCATTCTCTTGATCGTTATTTTTTTTATTTTTATAAATTGATATTTTTTTCGGTTTTATCTTTCAATATTAAATTGGTTAGGAATTGAGCTTCTTAATTGATTTTGAGTTTAGAATTTCACATGTTACTAGTTTAGAAGATTAACCCAATCTTAAAAGATTCACCCTAATTTGCTCTTTTTTTTAATTTTTTTAATTTTTTTTCAATTTCATCTTATATCATTTATTAAATGGAGATTGAGTTTCATTATTTTTTATTATTTCCTTTCTATAGGATTTCTCATTAATTTTAAAAATGACTCGGGTTATCACATATATTTTTATTTGTTATCTTTTGTTAAATTTAGTTTTTTTAAAGAGTTTCTTTCTTTGAATTAAATTAAATGATTAAATATAAGTATGATATGCTCACTTTAAGATATTTTATTTGGTTTGCTTTCCAGGTCGTTTCTAATTTGATGGCGTGGGTGGCCTCTTTCAGTATCGTCATGCAACCTTTTGTAATGGTGTTAAAACTATCTCAGCGAGCTTTTTCTAATGATAAGGTGGTGTCCACAGTAGAGCAACAATGAGTTTGCAATGAGCTTTTGTTTGTTCCCCTTCTAAGTATGATATTAACATGTTATTTTTTATGGTTAATTATTATCATTTTTTGTTTTATTTATTGATGATACTTTTTTAATCATATTATTAAATCAATCAATTTTATTGATCTGAGTTACTCAATTTCTTCTTACTTTTTTTAAAAAATGCTAGTGTTGTTTGAACATTTTTTTATACTTGGAAAAATTTGACCCGAAATGTGGTGTGATGTAGGCCACCTATCTAATGCCTCTCCAATCCTCATCCTAGATTAAGCGGGTTTTAGGTAGGGGAAAACATTTTCATCATCGGGTTTTTTTAAAGTAGGGGAAGTTTAGGGATTTTCTATTGATAAAAAGAGTATTTTTTTAAATATATATATATATATATATATATATTTATAGTTAATATTCAATGAAAAATAAATATTAAGTCCATATAAATGATAGGTTTGACCATAACTCTCATCAATAGCTAAATACTAAGTATTTGGCTCACGCTGTGTTGATAGTTGGATTATTTTTTTAACATAAAAAATACATAGGCATCGTTATTGTATTTTCTATTTGCAATTAAAATATTTATTATGAACTCAAAATTTAATGTATATGAAGTAAATTTTTTCAAATATCGAGAAGATGATATCTTCAATCAACTCAGGTTAACCTGAGCTAACCCACCAAATCAACAACTTAGATCATAGACATGGTTTAATAACATTTTTTTTACTAAAATAATTCTTATTTAATTATATGACAATAAAAATATATGCTATCAGGAAAGCAAATTGGTAAAATTTCAAACATATATTTTTAGGACTGCAGTGGCAACTGACTTGACGTATACTAAGGCCTGACCACCATCGTGGTGGGACGGTTGGCCAAAAAATTCAATTTTCCATCTATTTTGACTTAAAACACATTCAAAACATCATAAAGACTTTCATAAACCACTTACCAACCCCACAAAACCTCAAAATCACTAAAAATAAAAAATTAAAATCAATTGAATAAAAAAATCTAAACAATTCTTGATCTACTTTTTTAGGTATGTTTATATGAAAAAGACCGTCATAATCAAAACTCCTTTAGTCAAATAAAACTCTTTGACACCAAGATTGTCTATTTTTGTTGTCGTAATGTAGCAACCAATATCTTTCTTTCTCCTTCGTTGTTTTGTAGTGAATTTCTCTCTTTTCTCTCAAATCTAGGGATGAAAAAATAAACAAAATAAAATTTTGGATCAAAATAGAAATTTAATTTTGTTTTTAGTTTGGCTACGTATTTCATATGAATTTTACATTGTGGTTCTCTTTCTTTTAATTTTGTATTTTTACTACAATTTAAAATTTTATTTCATGGAATTAGGTCCTAAAAGGATTGAATAAAAAAAATTGAGAATAATAAAAAAAAATTGAGAATGAAATTTGAAAAAAGAAAAGGAATGAGGTGAGGAGTTTCACTGTTTATATATATAGTGAAGTGCATGGAGAAAAAACCCAAGATCTAAGTTATATTGGTAATGATAATATAAATAATCAAAATATAATTTAAACAAAATTTTATTTTAAAAGGTCAATTAATTAAGAAATATACATGATGAAAAAAAAATGTAAGCATATATAGGAAAGAAAAACCCCTCGTATCGGATCGGGTTTTGATGGGTATTATCAAGGCGGTAATTTGATCATCCTTAATTGTAACCTATAAATAGACTTGACCAATTTCGTACTATTTTCGTATTTTGTTAATTGAATTTTATAATTTATTTTTATTTACTTTATATGGAATTATCCTAATCTTATAACTCGGGTCATGGATTTGGCAACTAATTCAAGTTAACCTGAATTGATCCAATATGTTTTCGTCTCAATATTTTTTTTAAAAATATATATTAAAATTTATTTTTAGTCAAGTTATATTTAGTTAATTTTATCTTTGAACTTTGATTCGTTTAATGTAACCATATTATTATTTCCAATTAACATATAAACTGATTAGATAGTGCAAATTAGGAAATAAAAAAAAACAATACATTTTTATTTCAAAGAATCCTCCAAAAAAACACACATTAGAAATCGAACATCTTCTACTCTTTATATATTTAACTTGTTTTTATTTTCTTTTTCATCCATACATCCACAAGATAAAAATAAAAAAGCATAACTTTCCCTTATCTTTGTTTGGTTTCTTTTTAATAAACTCCAACATGATTTTGTTTGGTTTCTTTTTAATAAACTCGAAACCTCGAGCTTGTTATAGGCATATTGAGGTCTAGGTATTCGAAAAATAGGGAGAGCCTAACCTAGGCTTGGCAAGAACCCAACCTAACTCTCATGAACAATTTTAGTTCTTATCCAATCCTGGCTTTTGAGCATCCAAAAATCATGTCTCGAGCTAAAAAAATCGAAGCGCCTTGTGTTGTCCAAAATATTAGATTAATGAACATGAATTGTTTAGCTAATCTTGGCAAAAGCTTACTAATTAAAAGGTTAAGCAAGAAAAAATAGTTTTCAAATATGTTTACGACTATAAGAATGCAATATAATAAATTACAGTAAATTTACAATCAACATATAATATTACATAGATATTCTAGCATGAATATTAAATATATATTTAAACTTATAATTAATATCAAAATAAAATCTTAACATGCATTTCAAGCATACAAAAATAATTAAGAATTTGATTTAAATAAATAAAAGCACTTATTATTACAGCTCTTAAACTTCAATTGAGTTGAAAGTATTTGTTATCGGGTATTATTTCTTTATTTTTAAAGCTTTATAACTTCTCACTTAGTGCAATTAGGATATATGCAATAAATCTCTTAAAATCCTAGTATCACTATCTTGTTTAGATGCTTTTTTACATAAAATCTATACACCAAAGATAATGGGCCAAGTGTCGTCAACAAAACACAATCTAAGCTCTAGATTGAGAGAGAAAATAAAAAAAAAAAGTGAGGAAGAGTGTATAAAATCAGGAAAAATAGTGTAAAACACTCTTCATTCACCCTGTGTTTTGTAATGAATTTTGAAACCAAAACTAAATAATAGATTAACAAAATAATTTTCTATGAGCAAAAAAAAATTATTTTATAATAAATATAAATTCAAGACTAAATTAGATTAGCAAAAAACAAACTTAAACACTAAGGCTTGTGGCCCTAGCCAAGTGTGTGCAAGTGAATTCAATACATACTACCTTGCTAAGTATTATAGTGACTCTTCAACTTTTCAATATAACAAAAAATCTACTTTTTTTATGTGGAATAGAACGTATTAAATTTCACAAGAATATATCAATTAAATATTTTTTATATCAATTTTTATTTACTTTTAATTTGTTTTAATCAGGACTTTTATTGAACAAATAATTTTCAACACAATTTTAATCTTAAAACATAATTTTTAAAACAATAATTATAAATATTTTTTTAAAACTAATTTTTTTAAATCACAATCTAAAATATTACTAGAATATCAAACACCCCTTCGCTCCGAACCATATCGGGACCCATACAATCTTGACTCTCTAGCAGATAGAATCCATCCTCGGCGCGCTCGACTCCCGGACACATCAGATCCAGTCTAATCCATGTGTGCGTGTGTGTATACACAGATAATTAAACGATCACTGGACCCTATAAGAAATTTTTATTTAATTTAATTACAGGATCCACTTCCTGACACGCACACATACATGTGCAGGTCGTGTAGATGGAGATAGTAAAGTTAAATAAAATAAATTTATATAAATATATTTTGTAGAAGTCAACTCCTAATTAAAAAATAGTCCGAATTTTATTGCTCATCGGGTAGTATCCAAGCCTCTTCGTTGTAATTAAAAAAAAGGGTCATAAAAGCTAGATCCCAACTGAATTAATCAACTTTACCGAGTTGTTTAACAAGCCAATTAGACGATGCCGGCTGGGGCCATCTCTTTTCCGATTTGAAAGAGTCACTTCAGATCATCGAAAAACACAAATCGACGTCTTTTGGCATCAGCTAACCTTCTTCTAGGATTAAACGATGAAGACCTCAACCGTGTGAAAAGAGTGTGTCGACAAGCACCGATCAACAGATGATGGGAACCACAGTACATGAATAATATTGCTTTATCCAATGTTTGGTTAATAATTATAAGGTCCTTTTTTTTAATTAATATAAACACTTTCTCCATTATTATTTTTTAAATTATACATATCAAATTAATATGCTAGTGTTATACATAATTCTATTTCTTATATATATCATTAATTTTATTGCAATGATGTGTCTATATATATTATTGCTTTATTCAACTTTTCTAACTTAATAATTATTTCATAAAAACTATGAACACGAGTTGCTTTAGTTTAAGAAGTCATAAATTATTTAAAATAAACAAAGTGCATCTGTTAAAATATTTTTAGCCGAGCTCTTATATATCGTTTTATATTTTAAACTATCTAGTCATTTTAAACATTTATATGCGTAAAATAGTAATTAATTACTAAATATTATTTTTACCCCACAGCATAACATCGAACAACGCAACAAAATAGTCAGTCACAATACAACACAACACAACATAATAATATTAATAGTATAGTTATTCGAAGCTAATAATTTTATACAACTATTTGTGATAAAAGAATAATTAGTTTGAGAAAATTATAACTAAAATAGAAAATTAAATATTTCATTCTTATTGGATATTGACAAGTGATTTGTTTTAATTTTTTATTTTGCATGGTAGATTCATATATAATTATTAATAAAGTAATTGTTAATATTATCATAAAAAAACTTAAAACTTGTAAATTTCATGTAAGGTGATATGAAAATTTATAATGCATGAATGAGGGAAGTTAATCAGGTTCGAGAAATCTTAGGTGATTTTTTTTTTGAGAAGTAAAGCTTGTATAACAAATTTTTTTATTTTAGTTTAATGTAGGTGTCTGAACCAGTTTGCGTGTATCTCGACTAATTTCATGAGTCCTGAAGTTAACGACCATGTAAGCTTCCGGTAACCATCATATAAGTAACCACAAGATTCGAATCTGAGACCATAAAAAAAATAAATCTTTTAATTTCAAACTCTTATTATTAGATTATCCTAGCTTGTATACCAAACTTAATTTTTAAGACCTTGACATAGTTGAAAATATAGAAGAAGACAAATCATGAGAGAGAGAGAAAAGGAAATTAACAACTTGATGCATGAATCTGACAGTTCATGAAGTTCCCCATGGATGCACCGCATGAATTGAAGAATATCAACAAGTCAACACACACAGAGATAGATAGCTTATGACAGAACAGTTTCAATTCTCAACTCTGATGTCCTGTTGTCCAATGGCACGGGAGGTTTATTTTAAGACATAAGTGGCTCTGACTTCGTTAAACTACTATAATATTGCCAATTATTGCAATAATGCTTCATTTACTAATATATATATATATATATATATATATATATATATATATATATATATATATATATATATATATTGTCCCTGTTTTTGCAGTGGTAGAAAAGTATGAAAAGTTGGCATGTTAGATTTATAAGCTACAATGATGTCTTGAATTAGGAATTAATACTTTTTTGAGTGGTTGATTTGCCGGGTCTTGACTTCTCAATTCAAATAATATATTGAATACACGTTGTTTTGTTCTCCAGTATTAGTGTTATTTTTGGATTATTCCCTACAATTTATCCTTTTTTTATATAATAAATAATAATAATAATAATAATAAGAGGACTGCTGATATGACAAAAGCTTGCCAAAGAAGATCCCAAATACATACAAAAAAATCATGCTAACATTTGGGATAAATTTAGAGCATAATTACATCCCATTATACCTAAGATTAAAAAGATAATACAGATTCAATGTTAAATTAAATAATTATTAGATGAATCTGTATAAAAATTAAGTCTAGTGATATAATTAGGTTTTTAATAAGCCAATTTGATTTAATCATGAGCCAAATTAAAATTTTAATTATGCTTTAAAATTAATTTTGGTCAAATTCAATGATTTAATTAAGTGTAAAGACTTAATTATACTTTAAATTGGTCAAATTAATTTTATTAGGGACTTAATTGGTGAAAAATTAAGTTTGAGACCCAATTTAAGCTTCATTAAAAAATTTGAAATTTTAGAGTACCAAACTAAATTTTTATAAAGTCAATTGGTTCAAATTATGGGTAAAATTGCAAAAACAATTGAAATTTAGGGTTAATTGGAGGCTAAATTGAAGAAATTCACAGTTAATGACCTTTGTGAAAAAGACACCAAACTCTAGAGATTAAATTGATTGATAATCTGGGTGAAATTAAAGAGATTTGAAAGTTTAACAGTTTAATTGAGAGTTAATTTGCATAAATTTAAAATTAAAAACCAAAATAAAAAAGGTGTTGAAATTCAAAACTGGTGTTGAAGTTAGACAACGATAAAATTACATAAAATTAAAAAAATTTATTAATTAGAGGTATAATTAAAAAAATTAAAAGCCAAAAAATTAAATTGATTTTTGACCAAATCTATAAATTAAAACTATAAAATCATAACTCTTAAAAATCTACCTCGTTATCACAAACTCAAAAGTCTAATACGTTAAAGATTTACGACTCTTAAATTGTTTTTATTGTGCTACTGTCGTGACTCTCCTCACAAAGAAATAATCAAAAACTCTTATTTAAATACTTGTTTATGTCAGTTTTGTATTCTAAAATAATTCAAATCGAATTTTGAAAAGGAAAATTACAAAATAGTTAGTCAAAGTATATTAGATGATTATAATTACCCCATAATTATCTTACCTTAGGCTTGCTTCCCTATGTGTCTATATATCTGTAAAATTATAATAGATCGAAATCTCCTTGATTATATTTCCAATATTAATATCATAATAGTGTAATAAATTCCTTGTATTCATAGAATTCAATACATCTAACCAGGAATGCATTTTCTCTTTCATTTAGTAATTAATAGCAATCTCTATTATATTATTTTTTAATTAATATTAAACCATAAATACTACATGTACTTCAAGTTAAAATCATAATTGAACAGCCATTAATTATGCCGTGACTTGCATGCTCGGCACGTTAATTTGTTTATGCTTGTATATATTCTTTTGTTCTTCTTTTTTCTTAATTAGAAAAATGGAAACCAAAAACACATTATTGTGTCAAGCGAGGAATATTATGGAATGGTTGATAAAATAAATCATCATCATATGCAGTATTTGACTTCAATATTAGTATAAATTAAATAATAAATACCACTAGGATCTAGCTATCCGCCACGTCTCTACTGAATGAGACTTGAAAGTGGCATTGGAAGGGCTCATTAGAATAATGATTAATACATTAATTTCTGACCTCACTATCTAGAATTTGGAAGGAATCATTGGAATAACGGTGAATTAATTAATTATCATCGCTGATTTCAGTACGCCTATAAATCCAAGAAGCTGAGCAGCTTCACAGAAACACAGCAGTTAAAGGAGGATGTCGGAGCTAGAGTTGGAAACAAACCAAGTGCAAATGGAAGAAGAAACAAAGGTGGAAAATAAGCTGAAAGGTCGAAAGATATCATGGGGAAACCTGCGTCGCGTCGACTCACTCAACCTGGAGGCTGGTAGAGTTTCCATGTCTCACAGCCACGGTGCCCACACCTCTAAGGTCATTTACTTGTGCTTTATAATATATGCCAATCAGAAATCCTCGTTAATTATTTAACCTTTGTTATATGCGTAAAAATGCGCAGACTAATTGGCAGAGGACGTTGAGTTTGGCATTTCAGAGCATTGGAGTAGTATATGGAGATATAGGAACTTCTCCGCTTTACGTATATGCAAGCACTTTCACCGAGGGTATTAACCATGACCAAGACATTCTTGGGGTATTGTCTCTAATAATCTACACCATCGTGCTGGTGCCTATGCTTAAGTACGTCTTCATTGTTCTGCGGGCCAACGACAACGGTGATGGTAAGCTAACCGAAATCTCATTAATATAAGAATCCCAAATCATTGAAGTTAATTAAATCTTGGCTGCTTAACCATATATATATATACAACTCTAAGTGTTTTCTGACGTGATCTTTGTCATCTGTCTCTGTCAAAGTTTGTGATAAAACGACCGTATTCACTTTGGAACACTATACATATAGTTCATTTCCTCGTAGAATTAGCTGGGGTTTTTTCATGGAAATTAAGGAAATGTATGAATCTGAACTTTATTATTTATAGTATTTCCGTCACCTGATATATTAAAGGAACGGGAAACGGAAGGCACCTAATTATGTGATGCATGCCATGCATATGTTATTTGTGTAGATTCCGATTAACGAATCAATGTACTAAGATGACATGTATGCATGATTTGATCATATAACAGTATATTTTTTATTATATAGTCAAGTGCCGTTAGTTTATTGGCCTACTTGGTATTCTATTATGTTTTTCTCAAAATTAAAGTCGTTCATACTGTCGAATAAAAACAAAAAATAAAGTGTTATTTGTTTATAAATGAGTGTACTATAGAAGGTGTATAAATCAGTAAGTATACGTGTGTGTGTGTGTGGTGTATTCATGTAGACAAGTGCTATTTGTTTACTAGAGGCTTGCCTTGCTAATATTTTTTTTTGGCTGTCAGTTATTCATTAAAAACCTGACGATTTCAATAATTAATAAGTATCATGTTGATCAAATAGCTATAGAAGTAATATCCTAGGGGATTTAGGACTGGAGTATCTACCTTCAACGTTTTTTTAAGCAGAACTTCGTATACTTAACGGAGTTATGCGAGTAAAATTTGACTATTATAAAATAAATAAATAAATTATTTTGGGTTTATTTAGTTTTGTTGTGCTTCAAAACAAACGGCTGTTTTTGAATATATAATCATTGTAGCGAGGAATGGATGCTTTCATAATCTGTTCTTACACATGTTTCTGTAAATTAAATTGTCGTAGATCATTTATCAAATAATTTTTCTATTCTTAAAGCTTGGACCAAAAAACTGTTTTACATGGCTAGCTAGGAAGTCCATTTACGTTTCCGTAAACCTAGTTATCATTCGATCACGAGTAGCTGTACCCTTTAACAGGTGGAACATTTGCACTCTATTCATTGATATGCCGATCTGCGAAGGTGAGCTTAATTCCAAATGACCAGCCAGAGGACCACCAGCTCTCCAACTACAGACTCGACACACCATCCAATCAGTTGAGGCGTGCTCACATGATCAAAGAGAAGATGGAAAGAAGTAAAACAATTAAAATCATACTTTTCCTAATCACCATCCTAGGAACTTCCATGGTTATTGGAGACGGTGTCCTCACTCCATGCATTTCAGGTTTTTCTGCACCAACTATGTTTTCAGCTTATCTGAGCATATTAGTTACTGTACTTCAGAGAAATACTGACTTGTAAGATTAACAAATTTTGTTTTGCAGTTCTTTCAGCTGTGAGTGGGATCAAGTCTCTTGGCAAAGGTACTATTATGCATAGCTCATAGAGAGAGGGAGAGCGAGAGAAAATATACATGATCTTCAAAACATGCAGAATTTAATTTTCTTCCATCACACGCTTTATAATTAACTTCACTGGTACTACTGGTCTTAATTTTATAGCATTTGGGTGATAATTATTATCACGGACTACTTCTTTCAACAACGTTAAGCTTGTTTAATTATACGTGCAGATGCTGTTGTAGGCATTTCAATAGCAATCTTGATTGTTCTATTCTCTGTTCAAAGACTGGGCACCGATAAAGTGGGCTTTGCATTTGCTCCAGTTATCTTGTTGTGGTTTTCCTTCATCGGTGGAATCGGTCTTTATAATTTGTTCAAATATGAAATCGGTGTGCTACGTGCTTTCAATCCAAAATACATGATTGATTACTTCAAAAGAAATGGTAAGCAAGGATGGATTTCACTTGGCGGAATAGTTCTCTGCATAACAGGTGAGTAAGAGTTTCTCATATTGAGTCGTGTATTTTTAGACGGCATGTATACTTTTGTCTCTAACTGATTAGGTGACAGGAACGGAAGCTATGTTTGCTGATCTGGGTCACTTCAACTTGCGAGCGATCCAAGTGAGTGTCTGTGCATTTCCAAATTTCTTTCACCTCTCGGTTTTAGCTATCCAAGAATGCTTAGAATGGTCCACAATTGACATGAGAGGACACCAAGCAAGACCCAAACTTACAATGATTAATTAATTGAATCACGGACCATGTCCTTGGGCTACAGACTCATGATTCATAGTCGGTGTTGCCTTAGTCATGATTACCAGACTGATAATATAATACTTGTGTGATGTATTCTATTGTTAGACTCCACTATTTTGCCAATTTAAGGTTACAACCGCCTCCTCTTTTCTACTCCTATGCAGATTAGTTTTTCCAGCATCGTTTTTCCGGCACTAGTAGCTGCATATAGTGGGCAAGCCGCATACCTCACCAAATTCAAAGATGATGTGTCTGATACCTTCTACAAGTCTATTCCAGGTATTTCCTGACGAGTAGGAAAAAACTACTGCAACCATGTCAAATTACTTCTTGGTGCAGCTAAAATACTTTATACATAACTACAGCACAAACAAAACTTGCAGCATAAAACAACTGTCCTCTATAGGATATTCGATGAAATTGGAATGGTAATAAGAAATATAAGCATCGACTTTATCGAGAAATGATCCGATTTTTCTTTATCATTCATCAGGAAAAAAAGCATTAACTGATTTGAGCTGTTTATTTTAACTGGCATGCAGATCCATTGTATTGGCCGACATTTGTTGTTGCTGTAGCTGCTGCAATTATTGCTAGCCAAGCCATGATATCAGGAGCGTTTGCAATCATCTCTCAATCCCTGAGTCTTGGTTGTTTTCCTAGAGTCAAAGTTGTTCACACTTCTGCAAAGTACGAGGGTCAAGTTTACATACCTGAGGTCAACTACTTGCTGATGGTTGCCTGCGTTGTCGTCTGTTTTGCATTCAAGACTACTGAAAAGATCGGCAATGCATATGGTAAGCTCCTAGGATCTTCAAACTTGAAAGCTCTATTTATTTTACTGAAGAATTTATTAATCTTAATTCTCGGGTTGAAGAATTCCTATATAACCAACAAAACTCATTGAAATTATCAACCCACTTTGTATAGGATTTACATTCACAGCTGGGTTGGGAACATATGTCTATGAAATAAAGTATCATGAGGAAACACTTCAAGGTTGTGGTTAATGATGACTTGCCTCTCAGAATCAAGTATAATTGGTTCAGTAAAAATGAAAAATAGACATTTCAAAATTGATTTGGTTCGCACATTCCAAAATTTATCTCTATCTTAAAGTAACGAAGATGGTAGTTCAAGAGAGAACTAATATTTGAATGCCGTATTGGTCTCTACCACTAGTGTAATTGCTGTGGTGGCCTTCTCTGAATGCAGGAATTGCTGTGGTTGCTGTTATGGTAATCACAACTTGTATGGTTACACTCATAATGTTAGTTATATGGAAGACAAGGATTTGGTGGATTGCTCTCTTCTTCTTCGGATTTGGAGCTATAGAGGCCGTGTATTTATCATCTGTCCTATACAAATTTAAACAAGGTGGGTTCCTTCCACTGGCATTTTCACTTATCCTAATGATATCAATGGGGATATGGCATTATGTGCAGAGAGAGAGGTACATCTATGAGCTTCACAACAAGGTTTCTAGTGAATATGTCAGAGATCTGGCGGCAAGAACAGATATAAACCGGCTACCAGGAATAGGACTTCTGTACTCTGAGCTTGTGCAGGGCATTCCTCCAATATTCCCTCACTTCATTTCCAACATACCTTCCACACACTCGGTTCTAGTGTTTGTTTCAATTAAGTCTATTCCAATAAGTAAAGTGGCACTTGAGGAGCGGTTCTTGTTCCGACAAGTTGAGCCAAGAGAATACAGGATGTTCCGTTGTATTGTGAGGTATGGATATAAAGATGCCATTGAGGAGCCCCACGAATTTGAACGCCAGTTGGTTGAAAACTTGAAAGAATTCATCCGCCATGAACACTTCATTCGTGAAGGAGGCAACAACGAATCAGCACCAGAAGAAGATAACATCCAACATTCCACTCTACTAGCAGTGAAAGACGGAAAAACCAAAGTATCTCCAGCAGTTCATGTTGAAGAATCGCCACAGCAGCCTAATCAACCCAGTATTTCTTCAGTTTCGATTCAATCAATCAATGCATCATCACGTTCCACTCAATCAGTGAATGGGATTAAATCAGCAAATTCTTCTGGTGGAATGATACATGCCTCTGTCCCAAAAGGTGCCGAAGAAGAGATGCAGTTTGTGCAGAAAGCAATGGAGAGAGGTGTGATTTATCTTATAGGAGAAGCCGAAGTGGTGGCAAAACCAGAATCATCCTGGTTCAAGAAACTAGTTGTTGATTATGGGTATAGTTTTCTAAGGAAAAACTTCAGACAAGGGCAGACAGTCCTGGCGATCCCTCGAACCAGACTTCTCAGGGTTGGAATGACATATGAAGTATGATATAATTAAGAAAATGCTGGTCTGCTTAATTATAGTTGCCCTGTTGTTTGCTGCCGTCTGCTTCTTAGCAAGATGAAGGATCTAGTACCAAAAAAGGAAAAGCAGTTCATGGAGGGTGTGCTAGGCGTTGGTTTGTTGTTGTACTGGTGCTCTTGATAAAACATGTTGCGAATCTAAAGATCTGTTAACAAACTCTTGACTTTTATTAGCAACAGTAGATTGTTAATAGGCATGGTGATTGGTACAGTTGAACTAGCTACAGGTGACGAAATTTTGAAAAAAAAAAAAACCTAGATTGGTGTCAGTGCCACACCCCATCTGGGCCCAAATTTATTTTAATGTAAAAAAAATGTTCATGTGTTGGTAGCGATTAATATTTTAACTAATTCTACTATTATATAAAAAAAGATATTCATATTAAAAACAATGAATAATATCATGAAGTAAAAATGTATTTCAATTTTCAAAAACATCTTTAATGATTCATGTGATATCTCTTGTTTTTTACTTTTTTTTTCATAAGAACCATAATTCATTAAACAAAAAGTAAACAAAGTTTAAAGAAGAGTATTTGTGATAATTATAATAAATTGAAATTTATTTTTATATAATTTCCACAACCACTAAAATAAAAAAAAACATAGAAATACCATAAAAATAATTAACAAAATTATCGCTAACATCATAAAAAATAGCAATAATATCAATGGAAAATTAATATTGAATTGATTGATATCTAATAAAATAATATATCAAAAACTTCAGGGTCACTAGAGGTTTATATGATCGTTAACTTCAGGACCCGTGGGATTAGTCGAGGTGCACGCAAGTTAAGCCGGACACCCACATTAATAAAAAAAATTAAAAAAATTATCAAAAATAATTTAATTTATTCAATTATAATTAATTTGTGTTGTCTAAAAAGAATGTATGCTAATATTTTAAAAAATAATAATAATTTTATTTGAAAATAAATTTAAAACTAAATGGTATTTAATGAGATAATTTAAAAAAAAAACTTTAGTTTTTTTTTTTTAATAAAGGCCTTCTTAAAAGAGACCAGGACGAGGCAGATATGCTTGCTTGTGTTCCAAATAAAAAGGGGCCCAAATGCATGTCCCATTTTTATTTTATTTTTTGTTACGTTAGGTAGACAAAATCATGCATCCAACTTTTTTTTAACAACTAGACGACAAGTCTTTTCTAGTTCGATTTCGGCTAGCTAAGATTGCTGAAAATTCAAGTTTCGAACTGCAAGGACTTAAAAAATCATTTCTAAACTTATTTTCCACTTTAAAACATCTAAAAAATTATGGAGATCTCAATAAACTCATATATAGTATTAAATAACATTTAATCTATTATAAAATAAAAAATCAATTTGAATTTAAAAAATTTCTAAAGTTTCAATCTACTCTTTCTAGCAAATTAAAATAAAAAAAACACTTTAAAAGAACTCTCATTGTTGCATAGAACTTTTTTACACCAAGAATAATTTTTTCTATCACTATAATTAGAGGTAAGTAAAAAAACAAAAATAAATTGTAAAAAAACTAAATTGTAAAAAAAATCAATTAAAATTTTTGAAAAACTTTTCAGTTCGGTTCGGTTGCGGTTTCAAAAACCTAAAACCAGAAAAACCTTATCCGAACCGAACCGGTTCGGTTTAAAGAGGTACTATAAATATATATAAAAAAACACGTTATTTTTCTTAACCCTAACATCCAGACTCTAGCCATCCTTCTCCTTGCTCCTAAGCCGCTCCCTCAACCCTCACAATTCACACTTTCACTCACAGATCGTCCACTTTCACTCAAATCAAGTTAATCCATCTTCATCCACAGCCAGCCACATCACTCTCCTACACCATCTTCATCTTCAAACTAGCCATTTAGAGCCGCAAAGTTATCTCTTCTCTCTTTGCAGATTGCAGTCGCTACCAGCAAGCCAAATAAATAAATCTCTCAATCTATCTTCATTCTTTTTCCTTAGAGCTTTCTATCATATCTCTTTTGTTGTTAATCATTTTGTTTAAGAAATTCTGTAATCACTTCTGTTGGATTTAGTAATTCTTCTCATTTTGCTAAAACAAACCTCAAGAATCTACCTTTTTGCTGTCATTTTAAAAGGGTTTATTTGCCTTTAATTTTGTAATAATGGGTTGTTGTCTGTTGATACTAGTGTTGAACATTTGTCTTAGTTAATCAATTTTGAAGCTATTCTGTTGAGTTTAGAAGCTTAAAAAGCTAGAAAATTGTCTTCTTTTCTTGATGTAATTTTAGGTGGTCTACTCAGTTTTAGATTTAGATGTAACGGGTATTTGTAAAACAATATACAGGTTTTCCAGTTTTTCTGTTAAAAAAACCAAACTGAACCGAACTGAAACCGGTCGGTTTGACCCGATTTAGATATGGTTTGAATGTTTTAGTTTTTCAAAATTTTATTTTGGTTATTTTTTTTGAATAAAAACTAAACCGAACTGAAAATACTTATACCTAACTATAATATGACCAAACGATAACTCTCTCTCCTTCATAGATTTTCAACTAGTTTCTTTTTTTTTTCCAAACACGGTCAAATAATGAATAAAAAAAATTTTTGAATAAAAAAAATTAACAAACAACGGGGACCAAAAATGAGATTTTCCAAATTCTTAAGGCAAAAATTGCTAAAAAAATACGTTAAACAAACAATGTCTCAAACAAAAATCATATATTGCCTCATCCTTACATGGTCCCCAATTTATATATATATTTCATAGTTATTGTAGGGGATATGAAGGAAAACTACATGTGAAAAAAGTAAAAATAGAAAAAGAAAATGCTACCTAGTTTTATTGTAATTAGTAATGTCTTTAAACAATTTTAGGTTTGGGGTTAGTTTTGTAATAGAAAAGATAGTCATCACCTTATACATCCTATTTAAGATAAGTTATATTATTATTTATATTAATTTCTACAAAATCATAGTGGGGATTAACTTTGGTTCCTTTATTGAAAGTAAATTCTAACTACCATTAATATTGTCTCTCATTTAATAAACTTGGTGTATGCATGTTTGAACTTGATTTCTGTCATGTTTCTTTCCCTCACTGTATTTTTTTTTAAAAAGCCATCTAGGACGAGAAAATATTGATAAATTCTCATTCAAAGTCACTTCCCCATCATCATTATGTTTTGAAATACGATTGATTCTTGTTCTCAAATGAGACTCAAAAGAGTATGAGATAAATATTGAGATATTTTTAATAATATAAGCCTCGCATATCGAAGCCTCAACATACATCTTATTTTTAATTTTTTTTTTCTTAAAGTTGGACAAGTATCTACATGAAGTTAAATAAAGATTGAAAAAGTGAATGTTTTAATAAAAAAAAAAAATAGAAATTTATTTAGGATATATATGTAATCTTTAGCCTCTCAAATTGATATATTTATCTATATTGAACAAGACCTCCAACTTTTGCCTCAAACGGTAAATGTATGGGTAGATACTCTATTGAGTTGAAGCAGGATGAAGAGAATATTTCTTTGCAGATTTTTTAGATGATATTCATTTAAAGCTTCTCCATGTGTTGAGTATGCAACTTGTTAAAACATATATCTCTAAAAAAGTGACTAATCTTTGTAAATGAATCCTATATCCCTTTTAACAATAGATCATTTTAAGAAAGTGAAATGATTGTTTGCATAAACACATGACAATCATGATTATTTATTCTATACAATCTCCAATCCTTTAAATTCAATAATCTAGATTTGTTTGAAACATATCCATAAGAAAAACATAAACTCTTAAGTCATTGGTAGACAAGTAATTATATATTTTTATCTAAGACAAAATTGGCTTTGGGTTTTGTGACTTGTGGCCCATCATATATGAACTTTATATTTTTACGGTGACAAAACAAAGATATATCCATCATAGCATTCATGTTGTCCTTTATCTTCCATTTTATGTCCTTCACCGTGTTAAAAATGTTTTCTAACACGTTTTTTTTCGATAAGCATGACATCCAGATTATGGTGGAGAATATTAGTCTTCTAATAAGAAAGCTTCTAAAAAATAATTTGTTTTACCCAACTAAAACTAGAAAATTTTTACTTATCAAATTGAAAACCAAACACACTTCTACTTACCAGATTGAAAACCAAACATAATATCCTTATACTACAAGACCATATCATACAATTCTTCACATGACGATACCACCGGCACAACAAATCTTTCAACTCTACTTACAAAAAAATCATTTTTGTTCATTCATAAAAAAATATGTTTTTTATTTATTTATATGCAAAAATCAATCTCACAATAATTTTAACAAAATCCGTATTGTTTAAAAGCTTATTATGATCTGAAAAGTAAGTTTCGATTAAAGCATGGTTGAAAATACCTTGGTTTATAATTTTCAGTAGGCATGGTTGAAAATATAGAAGAAGACAAATCCTGACAGAGAAAGAAAAGGAAATTAACAACTTGATGCATGAATCTGACAGTTCATGAAGTTTCCCATGGATGCACCTTTAGTTGGCATGAATTGAAGAATCTCAACTAGTCAACACACACACAGATTGCTTATGAGTTATGACAGAACCGCCCATCTTCATGAAATTTTCAACTCCAATTAATGTCCTCTTGTCACGGGTGGTTTATTTTAAGACATAAGTGTCTCTGACTTCGTTAAACTACTATAATATTGCCAATTATTGCAATAATGTTTCATTTACTAATATATATATATATATATATATATATATATATATATATATATCCCTGTTTTTGGGGTGGTAGAAAAGTATAAAAAGGTGGCCTGTTAGATTTTTAAGCTACAATGACGTCTTGAATTAGGAAATAATACTTTTTTTTTTGGTTGATTTGCCGGGTCTTGACTTCTCTTTTCAAATAATATATTGAATGCATGTTCTTCGGTTAGCATTATATATATAGACACTAATTACTTCAATAATTTGAGTTTTCTAATAATTGCTGCTCCAAAGTACATCCCCGTACGTTTCCAGGATTCACGAGCGATAACAACATTGACTTTATTTTTTAAAAAAAAAAATTAGTGTTTTTATAAAAAAAAAACATATTTTTAATTGTAGTTTTTTAAAAAAATGTATTTAATTAAAATTATTATGGGATGAGTTTTTTATGCAAAATAAATTAAAAATAGATTTTAAAAAATGGAAAATAAAACAAATTATTTGATTTTTTATAAAATTAAGGTTTAAATCATAGTTATGTGTGGAGTATAGAGTAAAAAATAGAAATTATATGAATAATCAAATAAATTTTCTCTTGGGTAAAAATGAGAAGCTACTCCAATATCAATCTCTCTCTTTAACTTCTAAGAATTGAGAAATGTATACGTAATTAACACCTTTTCCTGACTCAATATTGTTACCGGTCACTTTAGCAAATCCAGTAACCCCTTTAGCTGGATTTTCTTTTCTTCTCAATAACCGGGATGTCTAGCATCGGTAGCCCTCCCTCCCCTCTCTTAAGATCTGAATCCGAGATTTTCATATTCAACTTAAATCTTAATTGTTCAATTGTTCTATTATTAAAATTAAAAAAAGCTACTGTATATATCCGTGTCAGATTGACAAAGAAGTATCTTTAATAAAATTCATCAAATTCACTTATTTTTCATCAAGAATATCCAATTAAATTGAATTATAAACAATATACTTCTCTCTATATATAGTAAATTCCTCATATTCTGTTGATAATTTAGTTCAGTGGCGTTGAATTGATGAAGTAAAACAAATTATAAAGATAAGCTTGATGAATTTTTTTCATAGGATCTGATTTGTCGAGTTAACATAAACATAAAGTATTAAAGCGGGTGAATTTGTCAAAAGAAACTGCCCGAGTGGATGGAATCAAGAAATTAGTGGATCATAAGAACAATAGTAATTCAATTTAATGTGCTTCGATTTTCCCTCCCCATAAAATCTTATATAGTATTGTTAAATTTCTCTGGCGAAGTTGTTGGGAGCAGAGTGATATCAGCATAAAGGACAAAACATCAGCTTCAAACCTACATTGTTTAAAGGAATGATGATCTCAGGGCATCACAGCGATCCAGGAAAACAAACAGGCCGTTGGAAGCCTGATGCCCTGATATCATCACAAATAATGCAGTTATAAATTAACAACAATGAACCAGTCATATTGGAAACGTAGGACATATCCAATCTATATTCTACCAGGCCGTTGGAAGCCTCATTCTGAGATATATAAATATATTCCTCTGCAATTATTCTGATTTTTTCGTCTAAAAACTACAATAATAATGAACAATCAAATAATGGTATCAGGGAAACATCTCATACTTAATTATGCTCCTTTGAAAATATTTCACCACTTGATTTTGGATATAATCATAAAAATGAAATTGTTGAATTACATCGATATTGAACATGCATGAGATTTCATGTATTAGAAATGGGAAGCGTGAATAAGCGTTAGGCAATCGTGTAAAAAGTCACATATGTAATTCAATGGTGTCTATTATTATTTATTTCAAAGTCTCTGCATGTAGATGCCCATTAAAACTGGCTAAAGTAGCGTTGTAGTATTTCTAGCCGACTGATCCTCTTCTGATACAAATCATAAAATTTGAACCCTGAGCCAAACCCTAAAGGTTAAAACCGTTTTGTTACTTGGCTAACACTAATTGTACGTAGTAGCAGGGCAGCGATAGTCATGCGAGAAATGCTATTGAAAGGCTTGTGATCAGTTGTCCGGTTAGTGAGTGATTTTTCCATTATCCCGTTACGTACGGGGTCGAGCTCTCGTGTAGGCAAAACAAAACGCAAATAAACCATAGATTTAAATAATAGGAACGCCTAAATGATCAGAGAGAAGGAGGAAATTAATTAAATAAAGGAAAAGGAAATACTGCTAGGATCTAACTAACACGCACGACTCTACTGAATATTTATTTAGATTTTTTTTAATGAGACAATCACCAATAAAAGAATAATCATCTCTGAGTTCAGTGCCTCTATAAATATTCCAAAGCAGCGAGGCAGCTTTCAGAAAGGAAACAATAGCGGTAAGAAGAATATGACGGAAACAAACCAGATGGAAATGGCAGAAGAAGCAAAAACAACAGAAGTGGAAACTAAGCTGAAAGATCGAAAGTTATCATGGGCAAAGCTACGTCGCGTCGACTCCCTCAATTTGGAGGCTGGAAGAGTTTCCATGCCTCGTAGCCACACCTCTAAGGTCTGTCATATCAATCACCTTTGTTTGCCGTGTTTTCTGCCAATCATGCATCCTCGATAATATTTAACCTTTCTTGTGTGTGTTCGTAAATGTGCAGATCAATTGGAAGAGGACGTTGAGCTTGGCATTTCAAAGCGTTGGAGTAGTATATGGAGACATAGGAACCTCTCCACTTTACGTATATGCAAGCACTTTCACCGACGGCACTATTCACGAAAACGAGGACATTCTCGGGGTATTGTCCCTCATCATCTATACCATAGTGCTCGTGCCCATGATTAAGTACGTCTTCATCGTGCTTAGAGCCAACGATCATGGTGACGGTAAGTTACCAAATCTGCTTAAGAATATTCACAAATCAAGGTTAGTGTTTATTGACAACAATCAGGGACAATATCCATTCCTTTGAAATTAAATTAGAACGAACACAGGGATTGAGGGTACATGAGCTACTCAAGTTTTTCCATCACCTAAAATATTTAAGAAAAGAGAACATATAATTAATTCAGTTCTGTAATATAGAAAATGGGCTGGCATGTATAAGGAATCATTGTACCAAGATAATATGTATGACTCGGTCATGTTTTTCAAAGGGATAGTGCCATAAATTATAGACCTCCTTCTTACTATGTACTATTTGTTTACGCTGAAAAAATAATTAACTATTAGGTTAAAAGTTGCGAGAAAAATATTGTTTCCTACATCTATTAGCAAGGTAGATTATTATAGTAATCTATAACCCTTTTTTTTCTTTGCTTATTGATTTTTTTAAAATTTAATTTTTATATGATGTGTTTATAGAAATTTAAAGTTGATAATTTATTTAAAGTTATTTTTTATATTGTTATCACAATATTAAATTGGCTATAAAGCTAAAAAATGCTGGCAAAACACTGTTTTCATATTATTATTATTATTATTATTATTATTTGCATTTGCATTTGCACTTTGACCCGTTTTCTCCTTTGCTTACTGATTTTTTTTAAAAACTTTAATCCTTATATTATGTGTCTATAGGAATTTAGAGTTGATAATTATTTAATTTGTTTTTTCTATGTTTATCACAGTATTAATTAAATTAACTATAAAGCTAAATGGTGTGGAAGAAAACATTGTTTCCCCACACCCATTAGCATTGTGATTGCAATAGTAATTCACGGTGTTTTTTTTTTTTTTTGCATTTTGACCCTTTTCTTTCCTTTGCTTATTGATTTTTTTTAATTTAATCCTTATATAGTGTCTTTATAGGGATTTAGAGTTGATAATTTATTTATATTTGTTTTTTATAAGATTATTGTGGTATCAAAAAAATTTCCTCACACTTATTCGCGTTGTGAATTACAATAGTAATTCACAATATTAATATTTTTTTGCATCTTGACCCTTTTTCCTTTGCTTATTGATTTTTTTAAAATTTAGTCCTTATATGATGTGTTTATAGAGATTTATAGTTAATAATTTATTTTAATTTATTTTTTATATGTTTATCGTGATCTCAAAAAAATACACAAGTATTAGGTTGATATCAGAAAAATATCCTAGTATCACGATATGGTCTATTTTTAAAAAGGTTTAATTAAATAAAAGATGAAAAGATTATTTTTCCACACCCATTTGCACTCTAGATTACAATAGTAATCCATAATGTTGTTATTTTTTTGCATTTTGACCCCTTTTTTCCCTTTAGTTTTTGATTTTTTTTTCTCATTTAGTCCTTATATAATGTATTTATGAGGATTTAGAGTTGATAATTTATTTTAATTTTCCTTTTAAATAGTTATCGCGGTATCAAAAAAATATCTCAGCATTAGGTTGATATTAAAAAAATATTTCAGCATCGCAGTATAGTTTATTTTAAAAAAAAATAGTTAAATAAAAAATGGTTTAAAAAAACTAGGTTATTAAACTTTGGGGAGTTAATGACCTGGTTTGCGAGTTTGGCGAAGTAACCTTGGTTGTCCCGATTCATGGGTTTAATGAGGTACTTTTTTTATAATTGAATTTGATTATGTGATCATCTATTTTTTTTATCATATAATTTAAAAAATAGTTTTTTAAAAAACATCTTATTAAATTTTAGAAAGTTCATTGACCTGTTGATTGGTTTGGCGAGTTTAACTTTAATTTTATTTTTATTTTTTTATTTCATCTTTCGATATTGGATTGATTGATAATTGAGTTTTATATTTTTGTTTTTTTTCTATGAAGTTATCATAATCCAAAAAAAAAATCTCAGTGTTAGTTTGATGTTCGATTTTGCAATCGTCTATTAATTTTTGTTATTATATAGTTAAATAAACAATAATTTTTTAAAAAAATTATTAATCTTAATTGAGTTCATTACCCGAATTACAAGTTTAACGTGTTAACTTGAATTACCTGATTCTCGGATTTAATAGGTTTACCTGACCTGTAACATAACGCTCACGAATGTACTAGTTACACAACAAAAACCCTGGCGGTTTCAATGACTAATCAGCACAGCATCGTGTTGGAATTGTTCCATTCATGTTGTTGCCTTGTTGGGCATTCAGGAGCTGAAAAGTAGATGTGAAGGTTGCATTACTGTATCATCTTACAAACTAATAGATGTACTCATGAACAGGTGGAACATTTGCACTCTATTCGTTGTTATGCCGGTATGCAAAGGTGAGCTTAATTCCAAATGACCAGCCAGAGGACAGTCAACTATCTAACTACAAGCTTGACACGCCATCTAGTCAGTTGAGACGGGCTCAAGAGATAAAAGAGAAGATGGAAAGTAGTAAAACCATTAAAATCGTACTTTTCCTAGTAACCATTCTGGGAACTTCTATGGTCATTGGAGATGGCGTCCTAACTCCATGCATATCAGGTTTGTGCGCAGACAACTATATATATATAATTTCAGGTTAGTGTTTCTCCGGAGAAATCCCGAATAATTGTGATTAAATGTTCTTTTGCAGTTCTTTCAGCAGTGAGTGGGATCAAGTCCCTTGGTGAAGGTACGTACTAGAATGCATGATCTTCACTACTATGTTTTTCAAATACTTGCATGTCAATGGAACTAGAATACATGGATTTTTTTTAGGAGGAACATACACATATTTGATACTTGAAACACATTGGTGCTAGTTACCCACCGCTCTCACTACACGGCTAAGTATGATCCACCTCTTTCAGTGACATTGAGTTTGTTTAATTATCCAGATACCGTTGTGGGTGTTTCAATTGCAATCTTGATTGTCCTATTCACTCTTCAGCGGTTGGGCACCGATAAAGTGGGCTACGCTTTCGCCCCAGTTATCTTCTTGTGGTTTTCATTCATTGGTGGAATCGGTCTTTTCAACTTGTTCAAGTATGATCTTGGTGTATTACGTGCCTTCAATCCAAAATATATAATCGATTACTTCAAAAGAAATGGCAAGCACGGATGGATTTCACTTGGTGGGGTAGTTCTATGCATTACAGGTGATCAGTCTAGTTATGAAGTTCTCTATTCTTTCTCTTTCTTTTTCTTTTCCTCTTTTTTCCTTGTAAATTTTCTTCTCTAACGTAGTAGGTTCATGACAGGGACTGAAGCTATGTTTGCTGATCTAGGTCACTTTAGCGTCAGGGCAATTCAAGTGAGTAGATACATAAGCATTATTTAATTTCTAATTTTCTTTCAGCTCTCAGCAGTTTTAGCGATGGAAACCTGCTTAGGAATCCGAAAATCGAACATGAGAGAACACGATTCATTGAATTACTGAGCATGTCCTTGGGCTATAGATTCATGGTTTATAATATAGCTTTAATTATGACTACTAGACTAATATAAATTTGTGATATAACCTATTGCCAGACTCCCATTATTCTGCCAATTTAAGTTGAAAACACTAAAAAACACAAATAGTTAACTATTTCAATAAGGATTCTAAACACAAATCATTTTTAATTTAAAAAACCTTTTACGATTAGAATCCTATACATATCATTACAGATGACAAATCTTATGTGCTTCTATTCGCAGATTAGTTTCTCCAGCGTAGTGTTTCCTGCATTACTAGCTGCATATGCTGGGCAAGCAGCATACCTTTCCAAATTCCCGAATGACGTGTCTGATACCTTCTACAAGTCTGTGCCAGGTAAAAACCAAGTGGCCAGGAAAAACATCTGCAATTAACCATCTCGATTTTTTTCTTCGTTATGGATGAACCGATGAAGTACTTTCTTTGGTCATATTTATTGCTGTTGAATAATGAAAGCATAAATTCCTAGTAGAGTAATCACTTTTCATTGGCGTGCAGATCCATTATATTGGCCAATGTTTGTTGTTGCTGTTGCTGCTGCAATTATTGCTAGCCAAGCCATGATTTCAGGAGCATTTTCAATAGTTGCTCAATCCTTGAGTCTCAATTGTTTTCCCAGGGTTAAGATTGTTCACACTTCTGCTAAGTATGAGGGTCAGGTTTACATACCTGAGATCAACTACATGCTTATGGTTGCTTGTGTAATCGTCACTTTGGCATTCAGGACAACTGAAAAGATTGGACATGCCTACGGTAAGCAACCAGGAAATTCAATTTCAGCAGCTCAATTTGATTTCTTAAAGAGCTTATAATTCATATTCTTGGGATTCAAAAATTCCTAATTCTCTTTTGAGAAAAAGTAAAAGATAGTGAAGGGTTGCCCTGCAGTTACGAATAGTGGAGCTGCAGTGCTAAGAATGGCGCCCTTCATGAGAGCTAAATTGATCCAAAACTAGTGCACAGTTACAGACTAGGCGTTGCCCTTCGTTTTTTTTTTAAGCCTAGATTGTGCACGTCTAGTAGAATCGCACATGCCTAGTTGTGATTATAAATTATTGGTCTAGTTTGGATCGATAGGCCTCTGATCAATAGATTTCTCAAGATGTGATCTTCAGTTCACTCACACAGCCGGAAATTATGTCCTGTAAATTAAAATTAATAAACACAACATTAAGATGCGGAGGGCTATTATTCAAGATATGCCTTTTCTCTATCACAAGTGAAATGAATGACAAACTTCTCTGCATGCAGGAATTGCTGTGGTTGCTGTTATGGTTATGACAACCTGTATGGTTACACTTATAATGCTAGTTATATGGAAGGCAAGGGTGTTATCGGTAACTCTTTTCTTTTTTGTATTTGGTGCTATAGAGGTCGTTTATCTGTCAGCTGTACTATACAAATTCAAACAAGGTGGGTACCTTCCATTAGCATTATCTTTTTTCTTAATGGTGGCCATGGGGACATGGCATTATGTGCACAGAGAAAGGTACCTATACGAGCTTAAAAACAAGGTCTCTAGTGAATATATCAGGCAACTGGCGGCAAACGCAAATATGAACCAGCTACCGGGAATAGGACTTTTGTACTCTGAGCTTGTCCAGGGCATTCCTCCAATATTCCCTCACTTCATTTCCAACATACCTTCCACTCATTCAGTTCTAGTGTTTGTTTCAATTAAGTCTATTCCAATAAGTAAGGTGGCAATCGAGGAGCGATTTCTGTTCCGACAAATCGAGCCACAAGAGTACCGTATGTTCCGATGTGTTGTGAGGTATGGATACAAAGATGCAATTGTGGAGTCTCATGAGTTTGAAAGGCAGCTGGTCGAACACTTGAAAGAATTCATCCGGCACGAATACTTCATTCATGAAGAAGGCAACATTGAATCAACATTTGAACCAGAGAACATCCAACATTCCAATCTACTTGTAGAGAAGGATGGAAAAGGAAGACGATCAACAACAGTTCATGTTGAGGAACCACTACAACAGCCTAATCAGTCATTCAGCGCACCCCGTGTTTCATCAGGTTCCATCCGATCCATCAGTGGAATCAACTTGTCAAATTCTTCTGCTGGAATCGCATCTGCCCAGGTCTCTAAAGGTGCTGAAGACGAGATCGAGTTTGTACAAAAAGCCATGGAGAAAGGTGTGGTTTATCTGCTAGGAGAAACTGAAGTGGTGGCAGAACCAAAATCATCCTGGTTCAAGAGACTAGTTGTTAACCACGTGTATTCTTTCCTGAGGAAGAACTTCAGAACAGGGGAGAAATTTTTGGCAATCCCACGAACAAGGATTCTCAGGGTTGGAATGACATATGAGATATGATATTGTGCTTGAACTTTGATGTGGAAAGAAAATGTGTGCGAGCATGGTGCCAGTACTTCTGTTGCAGCTTGTTCGCAGCAGAAGTTACTGACTTTTTTATGTATATTTGTATGATCGTTGTCAAGAGTGCTCTATTACATGTAATACAAAAGAATGGCTCTAGATCGAGCCATTAAGATTGTATTTTAGTGAATCGGTCTTGCTACTTGTAATTGATTTTTCCTTTTCCTTTCTCTCATAGAAACAAATGAATGAATAATTTCTCATCGCTAAGACAAGGTAAGCTAATTTGATAAAAGTAATTATTAACATTAGATTGATATATAATGTCATTGATTAACTGTATTACTGCAACCGATGAAGCTCGAAAAACCTCATTGTATTTGAGCTTTCTTCGCGAATGATGATAGGCTGAATGAGACTGCATTTAGGTAGATATCATGTATAAACAGTGAATTAGAGATCAGAAAAATCTTGCTTCTCTCTTACTAAAACATGATATGTATACTTGCATGAAAAAATCTAGAAAAAATATTTTAGCTGCTCTAGGTGGAAATTCTTTTTTTTTTTTTTGTTATTCCATGTAGAATTGTAGCGGGTAATAAATATCAAGAGAGAAAGAAAAAAAAGAATAAAAAGAGAGAACTTGATTGGATCTTTACTTAACAGAATATGATATGATGTGAGGTTTGGTTGGGTTTTGGCCCAACTAAGTATGAGATTATTTTTTAATCACCATCATTATTTGGCCTAGATATATTTTTAACAATTATGTTGTTAAAAATCTATTTTACTAGAAAAACAAATGCAGTGGGGAGGAACAAGTAATGGATGACATTAAAAAACATGCATGAAAGGTATGAATTTACTATAACCATGTCCAAGTTGTTGGCGTATGGTACCAGATTGATTGATATTGTGGCATTCAAACTTGATAGTTTTAGGATTAAAAGCATGTGGCTATGTTAGGGATCTTCATACGCTTTTTACATGGTTGTGCACGTAGCTATGCTGGAGAATCTTGGTCGAATCTTGGTTCACCATAGTAATCATCATGTCAGGAATCTTGCTCCATCTTTCACATGAAATCATTCCACTATTATCATGGTTTTTGGTGGAATCATTATTATAAATGTCACAATTTTAATACCAAATTCATGAGCAATGTAGAAGCAGTGTCAGAAAAACACTCCGTTTATTTTAAGCCTCAAAACATATATATCATAAAATAAAGTATATAAAATGAATTTAAACCCAATATTAAATGAATAATATCTTTTTTTCTATATTTTTTTTCATATCCTAAATAGGCACAGAGTCTCCACTTAATTGTATCAACATTTAATTGTATCAACTCTTAAGAAGGTGTCAGGTCTCTTAATATTATTAAAAGAGACTAAAAAAGTTAGAAAAATTTATTTTTTTTGTTATCACAAGACTTATGTGCACTCTGTGTTATGATAATAAATATACAGTGTTTTTTTTGTTAATCAAGTTTTTCTTTAATTTCATCTTTTTTCATATTTGTTTAGCTCATGATATGATCTCATAGTTTGTTTAATCTAGATTTGCATGGGATTCTCATATTGTAGTGAAAAAAATCGACACTCGGTTTAGAAAAAAAAACTGATTTCTTTGATTTAAAATAATTTTGTTTTTAAATTAATTTTGTTTATTTCATCCTCCAAAATTTGGTTGGTTGAGAGTTGAGCTTCATTAAAAAAAAATTATTTTCCATCTATGAGGTTATCACGGTTTGATGACCTGGGATATGTGTTTAAATGGTTCACCTGGGTTGACTCGGATATTTTTTTCAAGTCCTTTTTCTAGATTGAGTTATTTTTCAATTTTATTTTTCGGTATAGAGTTGATTTGGAATTAAGATTCGTAATTTTTTGTAATTTTTTTTCTATGAAATTATCTTAATCTCATGACCCGATATGTAGATTTAGCATATTAGTCTATGTTGTCTCAAGTATTTGTTTGTCATTTTTTAAAATAGAATTATTTTTTTGATTTCATCCTCCTACAATGAGTTGGTTAGGAATTGGGCTTCATAAGTTCTTTCATATTACTTTGTTTAGGGTTAGCCTATTCTCATAACTCGTGTCACGGATTCAAAGGGAAAACCTAGATTAACTCTTTTTTTATATATACTTTTCTTTAAATAGAATTTTTTTTCATTGTCATCCTCAAACATTGGATTGGTTGAAAATTGGCCTTAGTAAAAAAAAAAGATTTTCTTTCTATAAGGTTATCTTGTTCTTATTATACGTGATGTGGATTCATCTAGTTTATCCAGGTTGACTCGAACCACCCTTTTTTAAATGGATTTTTTTTTTCAATTTTATCCTCCAACATTGATTGTTTGCGAATTGGGCTTTATGATTTTTTTTTTATTTGCTTCATATGAGCTTATCACGACATTATAACCCAAGTCGTGAATTTTATTGTTTAACCAGTGTTAGTCTGGATCAATCCGATATATCATCTTCTTAATATTTTTTTAAAAAAAGATGTAATTCAGTATGTCACTATCTCAGTATGTCACGAATTTCATCTTTTGACATAAGGCTGACTAGGAATTGAGATTTATGATTTTTTGCAATTTTCTTTCTATGGAGTTATCCTGGTTTCATGAATTAGGACATGGGTTTAGCATATTAGCATGCGTTGCCTCAGGTATGTTTTTAGTCATTTTTAAAATATATTTTTTTGAATCTCGTTCTCTAACATTGAGTTAGTTGAAAATTGATCTTTGCATTTTCTTTCAGTTTGTTTTCTTTAAAGTTAGTCAATTTTCATGATCTATATCGCGGGTTCGAAGGGATAGCCCAGAATGACCCAGGTCTTTTTATATCTTTTTTTAATTGAATGTTTTCTTTTTTATTTTCATCCTCTAACATTTGGTTGGTTGAGAGTTGGCCTTCATAATTTTTTTCAATTTGATTTCTATGGGGTTTTTTTGTTCTTATTACATGTGACTAGGAATTGAGATTTATGATTTTTTGCAATTTTCTTTCTATGGAGTTATCCTGGTTTCATGAATTAGGACATGGGTTTAGCATATTAGCATGCGTTGCCTCAGGTATGTTTTTAGTCATTTTTAAAATATATTTTTTTGAATCTCGTTCTCTAACATTGAGTTAGTTGAAAATTGATCTTTGCATTTTCTTTCAGTTTGCTTTCTTTAAAGTTAGTCAATTTTCATGATCTATATCGCGGGTTCGAAGGGATAGCCCAGAATGACCCAGGTATTTTTATATCTTTTTTTAATTGAATGTTTTCTTTTTTATTTTCATCCTCTAACATTTGGTTGGTTGAGAGTTGGCCTTCATAATTTTTTTCAATTTGATTTCTATGGGGTTTTTTTGTTCTTATTACATGTGACGCAGATTCGATCGGTTTACTCAGGTTGACTCGAGCCTCCTTTTTTATCTTTTTTTATAATAAAAAATTATCAATATTTTCCTCCAACATTGGTTATTTGCAAATTGGGCTTCATGATATTTTTTTTATCTGTTTCATATGAGGTTATTTCGATCTCATAACTTGAGTAATCAATTTTACTATTTAACCAGGGTTGATCTGGATCAATCCAATATGTTGTTTTCTTAATATTTTGAAGAAAAAAAATATTTTGTCCAATATATCACTATCTCAGTATGTTGTGAATTCCATCCTTCTATATAAGGTTCATTAGTGATTGAGATTTGTAATTTTTTGTAATTTTTTCTCTACAATGTTATCTTGGACTCATGACCTAGGACATGGGTTTAATAGATTAACTCGTGTTGTCTCGTGTTTTTTAGTTATTTTTTAAATAGAATTTTTTTTTAGTTTCGTCTTCCAACATTAAGTTGGCTAGGAATTGGGCTTTGTAATTTATTTCAGTTTGCTTTATTTAGGGTTAGCTCATTTTCATGACTTGAGTTGTAAGTTTAGAGGGATAACTTGGATTGACTTGGTTTTTTTTGTTTTATTTTTTTAATTGAATGTTTTTTTTTCATTTTCATCTCCAACATTGGATTGGTTGAATATTGACCTTCGTAATTTTTTTTTAATTTTCTTTCTATGAATTTATCCAATTCTCATCACTCATGACATGGATTCGACTAATTTACTAAGGCTGACTCAAACTATTTTTTTTTACTCTTTTTTTAAAAAATTAATTTTTAAAAATTTGTTCTCAAACATTTATTGTTTGAAAATTATTTTTCATGATTTATTTTTTAATTTGCTTCATATAAGATTATCACGATCTTATAACTCTAATCATAAATTTTACTGTGTAACTAATATTAATTCGAATCAATCTAATATATATATCTTATGACTCCAATCATTAATTTTACTGGTTACGATTTTACTGTGTAACCAAAATTAATTTGAATCAATCTAATATATATATATATATATTCATTATACCAATGTCTTAGTATTCAAAGAGTACATCAAGAACTAGGAATGCGCCAAGTGCTGAGAAGAAAGAACTGGAACACTAAGGTGCTAAGAATTGTGCCGATTTCCTTGGAGACACGTATCGTTGGAAACTATCTTTAGTGGAGTTTATTGTAACTTAGTCCTTGTTGTTTAATATAAATAATTAATAGATCCTCATAGTCTAAAAAAATTATTATTTAATCCCTACACTTTAAATTTACTTGTACGTTAGTCCTTTTGTAAATTTCATATTCATTTTATTTTTTCTTTCTTGAAAAACAAAATACAGTAGTAAACGGGAAGATTAGACTATAAAAAAAGGGTATTTTTAGAGCAAAGAAACAGTACTAGTTAAGGATCCATTTAATTATTCTTGATACTACTTGGACTAATTAATTATTTTTATAAACTATAAGAACTAAGTTATAATAACTCTTTTTACTGAATACAAACTTATCCTCTCTCTTTTTTTTGTGTGTGTGTCCAGATGGGTATGCTTTTCTATTAAGGATGAAAGTGTTTATTTAAATTATATTGAGAATAGTTAATAAGAGAATCGCTATAAGAAAAAAAGAAAAAAATATTTCAAAATTAAGGGAGATTACTAGTTTATATATATATTAATATATTTGCTCAATTACTTGAAGTCATAAAGATTAATTAGTTTGTAAACAAGTGTTATGTTTGTGATGGAATAGTATAAAAGGAAGATATATATTCCATTGTAATTCTTTTAATAATAAAGAACTCCCTCTCTTTCAGATGGCTAATTAATGCAAAGAACAGCATTCGTGGGGTTAATTTTTAAAGAAGAGAATTTGTTGTGTTGAAAAACTTAAAGAATGATGAAATTAACCGGTACAGCCATTCTATTTTGTGCTTGTACAGTTGCCATATGACATTACTGATCTGAATCTATAATCCATTGAAAACACACGGTGCCTGCCGCATGTTTGCAGCTGCATCCCTGATTTACAAGCACCAGCTCTCTTGTTTTGGTTGTGTATTTTCTCGACATTAATGCAATCACCTCTTTTCTCTCCAAAAAGGAAAACGAATATTCAAACTGTGGCCCAGACGGAAAAGGAAACCTGAAGCATTTGTTGCTCAGCAAGGAATTTACTACTTAGTGCTGATTGTAATTAGTAACTAATTCAGAATGAAACCACGACTGATGAGTGAATGAAACCACGACTGGTGAGTTTCGTTTTACTTGAAGATATCAGCGAACGTTTCAAAACTTTATGACCGTAGTTGAAACCACCTGGCGACAACAGGATCAATCCTTTCACTTCCAAGGTGACCAAAAAGTACTCGTTTAACTCTGTTGGATCTATTTTTGTTTGAGCCAATCTACAACACTTAAAAAAAGTTTGGTTTTCATGGAAGTTACAGTAGACCCTGCTTGTACTTTGGGCTAGCTACAAGAAGCTTAGATATTTTCGATATGTAGAAATGTTCCCTCTTCCCAGACATAATTAAACCTCAGAAACAGTTGGAAAGTAGCTGACTAGGCAATAAGCCTGTGAATTTTCTCCCAGGTATACATGAATGTCATGTGTGAACTCATTCAGAGGCGGTACGTAAAGACAACTGGAAACGACAACCACTTGCATGTCGAATGATGATGAGAATCTAGGTGGATTATGGAAGCAGGTGAAGATTAACATGTTATATAATTGGTGTAGAAGGCCCAGGTTGTCTCTTTATACGGATCTCTTCTTTTGGCATCCTCTTCTGTGTCTTTTCTGACGCGTGCGCAACCAATTGCAGTGCCAAGACATAATCGGCAAATGCCTTTGAAAGATGCACATCCCTAAACTGCAATGCCATATGCCATAGTGACTTGGCAGTGACTTAAGGTTTGACATGGTTCCAATTCTTGTATCTCTAGAGATTCTAAATATTTTTACAGTCAACTTATTTATGCAAATAAAAGGACTCTAGAGGGGTATTTCTTACAAGAAAGTTGATCATGATTGCCACACCTTTCAAACGGGACAAATGGAAACAGCTGAAAAATCTATTCTAATTGATATTTGATTATAGCTAATAACATTTCATAGGATAATGTCGTTATCAAAGAATTCTAAATGAACTTTCGAGAATGAAAAATGATTCTAATTCAACTTTTAATAATATTAAGAGATGGACCATGGTCTTTGATTGAGGGTGGCATGGAATCTCTTCTGCTTTTTGTCTGCTATCAAAACTTCACCTTCCCTCCGCATATATTATTAGCTTCCTTCCATCCAAACATGGAAGAGGAGGATCAGAGAATTCAAAAATGTCAAACTTTGTTCAGGAATTCGAAGACGACGAACAGTTCCAAAGTGCCGGTGGCTCACAGCACTCTATCGGCAGTCCTAATCCTACTGAAAACGGTGGCTCAACTCCTACCACCTCGACGACCTCAAAAAAGAAAAGGAATCTTCCGGGAAATCCAGGCAAGAAAAATCACTTTATTTTGTTATCTAAATGCCATGGATACGTTCAAGACAACAACATATTTATACGAAAATGTTTAGTAGGTTTTAAGGAAAACATACACAATAATCAACACAAGAACCTGACTAGAGATAATCTTGTCAATGTTGAGGTACACTCTTTTGGTAAATTTTAGAGACATTTTTGTTTATGGAAAAACAAGTCCAATATTGACAGATTTCAGAAGATGAACTGTTTGGTGCAGTGTAAAAGTGGAATCCTTGAGTTTTTGACACCAAGAGTGCAGGTTTGAGTCTTGAGAGCAACTACCCCCTGCAAAAATATTGAAGCCTATAAAAATTACCTCTCGAAACTTTTTTAATACAGGTTTCAAGTAAAAGTCATGGCATGCAATTTTTTTCTAATGACATGATTCTCATAAGTCTTAGTAATCCAATCATATATGCTTATCGTCATGGGTACTTTTTTGGGCACCCGTCCTATATATATTAACACAGTTTTTCAGCCTTTTCCATTTCTGTCAAGAGTTCAGTATTTTACAAGCAACCTTATCTAGTTCGGTTCATAGGATTTCAATTTAACCTGTTTCTAACTTTCTAGTGCCAGGTTATTTTGTTAATTTCTGAAGCAATTGTTGAAAAAAATCATGTATATCTTTATGTTAATTGCTGGTATGATAATCCCATGTCGATTTAAGTAGTCTTCCCTTCAAATTTATTTACATATCCAAAAAGGGGGAAAGGATAAAGAGGCAAGTTGAACTTGCTGATCCTTCCTTTCATTTGGTTGCAACAATACAGAGTCGGTAGCCTCATAAAAAGAAAGGTCTTAATTTCAACGAAATTATCACTAGGTCAAAGTTTCTATTTATCCTGTAAAGATTCGTTCAGAGGACTTCCAAGCACATACTCGCAGAACTGCATTTGAGGAATTATTTACTTGAGTCACTGAAGCTATCCAATTGCCAAACTAAATTGTTGTTCTTGTCAATGCAACTTTACAGACCCGGATGCAGAGGTTGTAGCATTATCACCAAGGACTTTAATGGCAACGAATAGGTACATTTGCGAGGTGTGTCATAAAGGATTCCAGAGAGACCAGAATCTCCAGCTTCACAGGAGAGGACACAACTTGCCTTGGAAACTCAAGCAAAGGCAGAACACACAGGCTAAGAAGAGGGTGTATGTTTGTCCTGAGCCAACTTGTGTCCATCACGATCCAAGTCGGGCTCTCGGTGACCTGACTGGCATAAAGAAGCACTTTTGCAGAAAGCATGGAGAGAAGAAATGGAAGTGTGACAAATGCTCGAAACGGTATGCTGTTCAATCAGACTGGAAGGCACACACCAAGATATGTGGAACTCGAGAGTATCGTTGTGATTGCGGTACAATTTTCTCAAGGTGAAATTTAATGATATTATGTGAAATATAATTTTTTCAGCTGTAGAAAGATCAAATTCTGACTTAAGTTAATGTTCGAGTTTTAGTTCCTAGCTACTTGCAACAATAAAAAAAAATAGTATGTTCAATGATGAGATGCAGAAAATACAGATGATGGAAGATTATAAGAAAAAATGTAGTTACACTTTCATCAATGTTTTGTGCAGGAAGGACAGCTTTGTCACGCATAGAGCCTTTTGTGATGCATTGGCAGAGGAGAACTACAAAGTGAACCAGAATCTCGCTGCCACAGGAGGAATGTTACAAGCGCAAGAGCCTTTCAGTTCATCAATGCCAAGCTCGGACGCCTGCACAAACAAAAGCGCAGCAATGAATCTCACGATTTCTGCCGAGAACTCTGACAGTGCATTGAGACCGTTATCTTTGAACTCATCCGGGATGGTGATGTCGAGTAATTTAAATCCAAGAACTTCACTGCCTCTGGCTTGTTTTAGCTCTTTGGACGGATCAAATACTTCTCCTTTGGCAATTGGCTCTAGTTATACGTCAGCAACAGCTCTCTTACAAAAGGCTGCAGTAATGGGTGCAAAAATCAGTGACAACTCAATCGCCCCAATACTCTTTAAAGGATTTAATGGATACTCTACAACCAGCATGAACTCATCTGGGTCAGTCTTGGAGGGTTCTTCAATAGATGGTAGCAACATAAGACCACATGCTGCAAATATGAACGGTATATATTTGGGAGATACAGAGATGTTTGACAAGAATTTGGATCCAGGTTATCCAAGAAATTCAGTTTTTCAAACTGGGTTTTTTGAATCTCCTCTCCTTATGGACATAGAAAATGGAAATGCCGCTCATGCACTGGCCGGTGAAGCATACATGGGAGGCAGTGAAAAAATGACAGTTGATTTCCTAGGAGTGGAACCACCAACTGGTCATTCAGCTGTGGGGAGGAAGCGAAATTATGAAGGCAACATAATGGGGTTAGGATACTCGAACGCACAGCAAAACTTGCACAACTTGCATTCAGATTGGTAAACCAGTGAAGAATTCCGCTCGCACAGGCAGACCGGCTGCTTCCATAAATGTACTTTCTTTCCCAGAGAAGATAAAAAAAAAAAATCTGTTTTTAGCATTTGGTTAACATAAGCTCCAAGAATTTCAATAGATTTTTCAGTCAAGGGAATCCAAGCCCCGCACTCATGTTTATTGCTGAACTTCAAAGTTTTGAATGCCTAACCTATCTTGTGTTAACTAAAATCTCTCAGGACCCATCCTCTCCTGCAGATTATCATGTCCTTTGACTAGCGGGGAAGAGTGTAAACAAATTCAAAGAAGTTCAAAAGCTTAAATATGATTATTATTATTAGGCTCCTGATCTCTATAAGCTACAAGGTATTGAGATCTTCGAATTGTTTAATTGAGTCATACTTTTATATAACGTCTATAACATGGTACCTCCACTTGAGTTTAACTGTTGATCAATAATATTGACCAAGCAAATAATTGACATGTATCCATTTTATCATAAAAATTAATTAAAATGGTATTTAATATTTAAATAAAATTATGCTTTATAAGACAATTTTCAAATGTATCGGAGTCTCTCCATCATGGTTGTGGCACGTGTTACCAATCAGTTTTTAGTTTGGTATCAATGATTTTTTTCTTTCTCTCTCATTTTTATTTTTTATACTTGACCTTTTAAATTTTAAAAGTTACCCTTTCATTTGTTTTTTTTACATAATCGATCCATATTATTTTTATTACTATTTATTTTATTTAAAATGATTTATAAAATTATAATTTTTTTTATTTTCATTCTCCTTCAATCTTTTTATCTGTCAAATTTAGTTTTTATTCTTTTGATTGATATTTGTTTTAGTTGAGGTGATTTTTAAAAGAGAGTTTTTTTTTTTTTTTACGATTTCATCCTCCTTAAGTTTTTTTTTCTACTATATTTGATCCTCCTTCTATTAATTGCTATTATTTTTATCTTGATAAATTTTTTAATTGATATTTTTTTTCAATATCATACTTCACATTGATATTAAAATATATTTCCTAGAAAAAATTTAACTTAGGTTGCGGCATAGCACAGACCACCTATTTAGTTTAGAACTAAACTTGGTTATTGTTGTTGTTGAACTAATTGTATTATATATAATTCAAGTTTTGTGATAACAAAATAAAAATATAAAAGATGAGGTAAGTTTTAAAAAAAAGTAACAAAAAGAAATTCGATTTATCCTATCTGTTAGTCACAATTAAACTAGAAATTATGATACTATAACATTATTTATGAAAGCGATTTTCATATATTCAATTTTATTGGAAGTTTTGTAACTAGTTTTTGTAATTATATAGTAATGTAAACAGACATTTGTATGAATTTGATAAACAAAAGAAAGTTCGGGAACGATAAGCAGAATTTGAAAGTTCGGAAACATAATCCAAAAGCTCGATAATTTGGAAATTTAAACCAACAGGCCCTTGGTTTCTCCGTTTTCAATTGGGATTATTCCTAACCCTATATTTATTTTGTTCTTCATTACTGTTTCCCTCACAATTTGGCTTGTCTCTCTGCTCCTAAGATGTCACGTAGCTGGTGGGAGGTAGTTAGCAGTCCTAGATAAAAAATGAAAAAATCCAAGTAGAAAAAAGTGATTAAAATTCAAAATTATCTAGAAAAATAATTTAAACAACAAAAACATATTTTCAAGAGTCGTAACATTAAACTTGTAGAATCATCTAACAAAATCTAAACTCAATTCAATAGTAAAATTTAAAATTATAAAATTATAGTGTTTTTAATGGAATATAATTTTAACTGCTTGTTAACAACTTTACCTTGCCTATCTTATTTATAAATACAATCATGCAGTGTTTATTAGGATTATGTTATCTATTAAAGATATAGTGATGGAGAAGTTTATCGGTAAAATTTACTGTAATTTATTGATGATGGTACTAAAAATACTGGAAACCATGTGGGACAATATCTCATGATGGGCCTACCATGCTACGGATATGAACATATTTTATCAATTAGTGTCGTCTGTGAGAACAAGTCATGTAATTTACCTAGACTTCTTGTTTGGGACTTTGATGAAATCATTATCCCACTATATCTCTTAGGAGAAGAGGGCTTTGATTGCTTATATGACACCAAAGATATCTTTTTCATTACAAGCTCTTTTAAAGGATAAAAGAACAAATCTTAATCCCATTGTTCATAATAAAGATGATGCTTGGATCAGGCTGGCAGAGCATATCAGTGCTAACGAAGCACCAAACATGCAACCCGCGAGCAAGGAGCCCCCTGAAAATCTGGATAAGGTAAAGGTTGGAGATCAAGAATCATGTTTGACATGGACAGTTTGCTTAGACGAGATTTCAGTAGGGTCTGTTGCCAAACGCTTGCCATGTTCGCATGCCTACCATCAGAATTGCATCGCTCTGTGGCTGGTCAATGGTAACACGTGTCGTCGCTGTCGGTACAAGATGCCTTCTTAAAAATAATTGTATTGTTTGGATTTAGGGCATTCAACCTGACATCTGTACTGTATGCTTATTATTATTATTTTTAATTACACAATGCAGTCATTTATTTGAAAACGAGGGTGATTTTAAGATGAATGTTTCTTTTTCTTTTTTTTCATAAAACAGTTGAAATTAAAACTATACAATAGCTCTCCCTTTTTTCAATTTGAAAGAACAAGAAAAGGTTTTCTGGTGGTGACTGGAGATTTCTCAATATCAAATTCGCAAACTAGTTTCTCTCAATGATCCCGATGGCGTATGACTCAAGATATCACGTGAACAGAGGTGAGAAATTTGGACCCTCATAGAGACACTGGAGGCTTATACAAATATTGTTGACCAGCAATTCTCAGCAGTAATCAGATTAGTTCACTGATTAACCAATTATTTTCAGTTTTCCCTGGAAACAAACACATTGCAGTTTAGCAGCAAAGTATTTCCCTGGCACAAAAATGTAAGAAGGAATTAAGAAAAAAATAATAAATTTTAAGTTACACCACCTTCTGAAAACAGGGAGTGGTTCCCCCATTCCAATAAAGTGTCCCTTGTAATCTACCAGAAATGACTGAATTAGAGCTTATGTAAGAGGCCAACGGTTCTGTCTAACATTACGAATCAACTGACAAGTATTAACACTCAACAAATTTCCAGAAAAATGAACACGTAATAGCACAACAACAATCCCAAACTATGAAAGCAGATAAATTTACAGCATGTACCATTTCATACCTAAACAAACAAGAGTATTCTCTCCTTCCACACGTGAAGCATATAACATCCTTTCGATGGGCACTTTGAGTTGAATGCCATGTCAGGGACCAGTTTCAATCAGCCCCGTTAGAGATGTCATATTGACTTGGATCAGAAAACTTTCCACTCACTATAACATGCTTCTTGAAACAAACTTCAATGATCACGAGAAATTTTCTGCCCATCTGCCAAACCAGGTTCCATTCCAAACTCAGCAGCCAACACCTGTATATCTGGTGTTATCTCCCAGTTGGCTTTATGATCCCAATTTGCGTGTCTTGGCTGGGTTCCACACCTCTCCAATCCACCAATACTATCAATCTGACTTTGTAAATCTTCAAAATCCTCATCAGCAACAGCTTGTCGTTTCCCCACTTCTATATCAAAGCTCCTTTTGGGCACCTCTGGGCTCAAGACATGGCTCAACGGCATTGAAGCAGCATAGCCAGAAGATGAATCAACCAGGACCTTTGCACGGAACTTGTTCTTTGATTTTGGAATTTTTGTGAAGAAAACCTCCAGAACATTACGAACACAACCAAGGTTGTAAGGATTCATCTTTCCATCATACCTATACCTGAAGTTCTCATATGTTGTCTGCACAAAAATAAAATAACTTGCAGGTTGAGTAATGAGGAAAAGCATTTGGAACAACAGAGAACGTGGGTGAAGAGAAAATAGCAACCTGATTGGTGCATATCAGGTACAGATGAAATGCAGTGAGGCCTCCAACAAACCAAGCACATATAAATGTGTATAATACCAGGATTCCTGAAACAGGAGACTTCAGAAAGGCCCTCCATATATCACAATGATATGTATCCATTATCTTCCTGATGTTGACCCAGCAGAATGCAAGAACATAGAGGCATAGAATAGTTGTGGAAGACACAAACATGAAAAAGAATCTGTAATTCCTCTGTCAACAGAACACTCTTACCAGTTAGGCCTATGAAGGTCAGACAGCATTTTACAACAAAACCCAGTAAAGTAAAATCAGGAGGATCTTAAGAGATCAGATCTATCTATTTTTTGCCTACTGGAGGATCAGGATATCATTAGTTCTCCGTGCCATTTAAAACAAAGTTTTCACAAACAATAACTGAATACATTAAAGAATCATCTTAAGTGCAATCAACATCATTAGTCAGTCAATCCAGATTGTAGAATATTTCAGCTCTTTAGCCCAGGCCTTGTATCTCATGCACCCCCACAAAGTCAACCTGGAAGCTCTGAAGAATACTTATTTAGCTATATTGTGCAATCCTATGATAAAAAAAATCTTCTCCGAGATAAAACAAATTACAGAACAAAATAAATGACACAAGTCTCAGATTACTTATCAAGTATTGAAATTTGAAACATAAAAGTTCATGCCAGATGATCTAGGTTCAAACTACTAGCATGAATATGATCATTTAACAGGTTGTTGATTTGACATATCACTCCTAACTAAATCACCCCCCAAACCTCCTCTCCAAATAATTCGGTTTCGAAATTCTAATGAAATCTTACACAATGGCCAGCTCCAAGAATATCTACTGTGTATAGAAAACAAAAGAAAGAAAATCACGCATTCTTCACTAGCTCAATCTTTTTGCTTTTTTCTTTTCCAGTCCCTTTTGGCAATAAAAACATCCAAAGAAAGCTAGGGGATTCAATATCTGTCACACACAGTAAGCGCATAACTATAAATGCACTCACCATGAACTACCACAGTGGCATGCCTAATCACAGTATATTCAGTTGTCATTGGGTATATACTACAAAAGCATTTCAAACCATTTTATCTGATATATGTGGTGGAGGATGCACTAATAGATGAGGGAGTTGGAGGCCATCATATTGACCCTAGGCAAGCCAAAAGGTTTAAAATTGATGGAAGCAATACATTCAACCAAAATGTGAATGTACAAAAAAATTAAGAAAAGATAAGAACCAAATCCATAATTAAATCAAATTATGCATGATAGAACACTGTTAAACTGGAAGATACCTTGCCAATACATTGCCCCACCCACGGACAATGATGATCAAAACGCTCAACGCAGTTGTTGCATATAGAGCAGTGAGAGCATCTTGGTGAGCGATATAGCATGCACGTTTGGCAGTATTTGACCTTGACTACCATCCCATTCACCATAACATCTTTTGTGGGAGGTAAACTTGGGCCAGAAACCTGACTTCCTGGCCAATCAGCAGATATACTTGAGCCTTCATCTTCTGGAGGGTGGAGATTACGAGGAATAATACCTGGATCTCTTGCAGAAGTAAGGAAGAGAAGAATAATAACCTGAACAGGTTGACAACCCAATGACAAAAGCCAAATTGCCAAGTAAATTCACTGGAATATGTAAGAACTTGTACATTATAAGGTCAGTCAGCAATGATGTTAGCACTGTTTTAGCTCACAAAATGCTCAGAGCAAGAGCAACAAAAGAAGTATGAGATATCATACGATTTCATGTTTGATTGATGACCATTATCCTGCCATGTCAAAACTCAAGGGAAGGAAAAGCAAGACAAGTTTCTCTCAACCTTTGAATCAAAATAACTCGATTCCTTTTTGTCTAATGTCAAAGTTCTGACCTTTACAGGCTGTATATCAGTCTCCAAGAAATGAGAAACATAAATCAACTAGAAATTGTACAGCCATGTAGCCAAGTTGAGAAGGCTTCAATTTTACAATACGGTTCCAAACTCCTTTTCCACTGTTTTCTCAGAACTCAAGTCTCAAAAGATTTTGGCTGTGGGGCCAGTGTGGCTATAAGCAAATTTAACTATAACTACTTTCAGGAAATCAATTTGGATGAAGCTCCACAGCTCCTTTCCTTTTATGTTTTACATCAATCTGCTTCATTTTACCAACATCTTTCAGGATAGATTTGGTGATACAGGGACCTGTTATGACATTTACAATGATCTCTTCTTTTTTTATTTATCTATTTATTGGTATATTAAGGTTCATTTTGGTAAAAAAAAAAAATTTGTCAATGCTGGGAAGTGATGGTAATATATTATGAAATAGCTCTAATTGAAGATCAGTAAAAGAGGAATGACTCACGTATGCTGTCAAGACGGCACATATAACTACAATATAATCACCTAGCTGGTGTTGGAAGTCCTCAATGAGCCTTCGAGAAACAAAAGCGGAAAATAAGACTACTGGAATCATGATTAGAAGGATTGTAAGGAATAGCGACCTGACATCTGGACCAAAAACTAGTCTACCCCCAAGGCAGAATATCTGCAGAAGAATTAAAGGATCGAGTCAGTTGTAGGTTTGCTTAATTCATGATCTGTACATTTCACATGCTCTGCAGCCGTAAACGGTAAGCATGAAGCAGCACACTTGATAGCTATAACTAGACATGAATTAAATGATACACCACCCTGCTCGATTCAAAAGAAAGAAAATAAAATGAAGGATCCATACTTAGACTGTGAAAGATTCAACCAATGAAACATGTTGAAAAGTTAATCACATGAAATAGAACATGTTATGTACAAACTACAAATATTACAAATGCAATAATCATTCTAGTAATTCTGTTGTTCTAAGAAAACACAGAACGAAAAATCAACAGATGCTGCAGGAAAATGATTTGTCTGCTAGATTATCACCTATTATATGTTAACAAAAACTTCTTCTTGGAAGCACAGTATGGACAAAGAACAAACATAACACTCGTAATAACTAAAGCAGTGATTTTTACTCGGATAGTTGGATATTGGGTCTTGACTATGAAGTTGCTTATAAACATTAGTGCATTTTACATGCCTAATGACTTCCAACATTGTAGCATTGATGTTTCCATGAATTTATTAGTTCAAAAGGAAGTATAATTAGTAATGCAAAATACTTATTATGAAACATTTAATTACTAAGATGGATTTAAGATTACATAAAGATTTTTTGGTGAAAAGATTACATAAAGATTCATTAGGCTGCAGAAACACTAGCAATTGGAAAGGGGAAAAAAAGATAGAATTTTGAGAGAAAAAAATTACTTGGGGGCAAATTATTTTCACTGATTTTGTAGGTAAAAAAGTTGTAAATTGGTTTGAAAGCTAAGAAACGAAGCGGGGTAAGAGCCAAAAACAAAAAGAAAAGCGGACAACATAAAACACGATAATAACAAACACGTAAAGACAGGGAGAGAAAATACAAGTGAAAGGGAAAGGGGAAACAAGTTGAAAAGAAGGTATTACATTGTTGCCTTTCCAAGCTTGATAGACTCGAAGATTACGAGCTCTATTATCGTTATGGCTACCCATAATTCGGCGATTAGAATCGGAAAGTTGATGCGTAGGCATTGGAGTTGACGTGTTGTACATTTTTTCTCCTCCACTTCCTCCTCGCATTCTCTCAACGCCCCCCATCAAAAGATATCCCTTTCACTCACCCTCAGATCTCCCCATTTACAATGAACAAGGAGATCTAGGGAATTATTATCATTTTTCAAACCTGTAGTGAAAAACAAAAAGAAACATTAAAGACAAAAGGCAAAAGGAGGGAGGCAAGGTAAACGGGCGGGAATGTTGGAAAGGAAATTTCTTGTTTTACCTGGATGTAAGAAGGGATGGATGGAGGTGTGAGAATCTCCCTACCGGAGGTGAAAGAGAGGGGGGCGGAGGGAAAAGGCAAGGCAAAAACAGGGAAAGACAGCTGATGAGAGAAGAAGAAGAAGAAGAACCGTGCTATTGCTTTCGTGGCCATTTTTTTCATTTTAACTAGAAAAAATAATAGACTTAGCTTTTTGAATCGGCGGATTTAATGATGGACTAATATTATTAATATATTTAATGTTATGATTGTTTTAAAAGATATATTTTATTTAAAAATATATTAAAATGATATTTTTTTTATTTTAAGAATTAATTTTTAATATTAATCTATCTAAATGATTTAAAAAATTAAATTTAAATAAAAAATTAAATTTTTATGATAATAATTAAATTATATATTTGTATAATAAAAATGTGATAATTATTTTTCTAACGGGTCCTAAATCCCAATCTTCTTTTGAAATTTGCATGATTCTTAATTATTTATTTCTGGTTAGCACAGGAATAAAAAGGAAAAGAAAAACAAATTAAGAGGGGATGATGACGTGGGCACGAGAATAGCTATAGGAAAAGGAGTCAAAGAGTAATTACAGAACAGCGATGCAATCGCAGCTCCCAAAGTGTTCTTTGGAGAATCTTTGGGTCCAAAAGTGGCACGTTCTTTTTATCTTTCGTTTCCTGTCTGGGCCCCATTCTCCGTCTCCCTCTTCTTTTCTTCCATCTGTGTTTTCTTTTTCGACGGAGGGCAGCTGTCTCTTCACGCCGAACTGCCATGGCCCTTTTCAAAGTCACTGAAATTAGGTTTTGGATTTTCTACCGGCCCGAGCCACAAAACATTCATAAAAATTACGTGTCTGTACATTATTTAAAAAAAAAAAAAAAAAAAACCTTGATATTTTTTTGACTCGATAGTGACCGGACTCAATACATTGTTTGTCCGAATGCGAGTGGAACCGGTGATCATTACTATAGGCTCCGTACAATAATTATATCAAAACACTTTTAAGAACTTATTACATTTTCAATACTGTGTAAATAATATTTATTTTTTATTAATATTATTAGAAGAGAAAATAACACATCAATCTTATATATACCCTTAAAATCATTTAGGTAAAAAATTTATATTTTTTTATTCTTTAAATATTTATATTTTATTCTTATAGTATTTATTTTAACAAAAAAAAAACAAATACTCTTATTCTTAAAATTTCTTATTAATTTTTTTATTAAAAATTATTAGTTTTAACATCGGATAATTCCTTAATTTCAAAAAAAAATTATTTTATAAATGTTATAATTTTTATTATCAATTATCACCTTTATAAACTTCAAAAAATAAAATATTGATATAAATATTTGATCATTAAGAATCCCAAATAATAAATAAATAAAAATACATCATTAATAAGTACATTAAATTTTAAAACGCGACTACATCTTTTTTTCCCATCATGCTAACAACGCTTTTTTCAAGTGGTAGTACAAACACTTAATATCAAACAATAATAATAGGTTTCAGCCGAATGGCCTCGCCCGGGCGAGCTAGACAAGTATGGATGTGTGCTCGCCTCGCCCTCGGCCTGGTCTATGCGAGCTGGGCATCAAATTGCCTCCAACTTTTCCTAGGCTCTCCTTCTTTGTATCTTTTTCTTGTTTTACATGCAATCCTACCAAATTTATAAGAACATCCGTAAATATCTACATAATCCAATAAAAATATTATCGAGCCAAAACTTTTATTGAACAAAAACATGATCAATTATGTATCGTTTTCCAAAGCCAGGTGAAGCTCACACTCTTATATTTATCATTTTATGATGAATTACTTCAGGTGGCCTTAGAATTCAATGATTGAAATCTATGATATGAATCTCTATAATTACAACCCTAACTTGCCCAAATTATGTCGGAGGTTCATATTTTGATTAAAAGCTAAAAAAAAAATCATTTTATGGACCAATATGTGGACTTCGGATGAATTATATGGATAGATATATGGTTATTGACCAGGCTGCAAAACGAAGCCCAGAAGGGAAGGAGAAAAGGCATTCCAACCGAACTGCAAAAGGAGGAGAAAATACAGCCCAACCCAGCTACAAAATTAAGCCCAATAGAGGAGGAGGGAAAATAAGAAAAAAGGAGGCCCGATCGAGGAGAGGAAGAGAGGAGGAGGAGGAGGAGGAGGAGGAGGGAGGAGGAAAAAAAAATAAGAGAAAAAACAAGGGCTAATCTAGCCCAATTCAAGAGTAAAAGAAAAGGGCATCCAAACTAAGCCCAATAACTCTAATAAGTCCATCAATCCTTTTCGTTTTTCTCCAGTTTTGGGAAACTTTCGTTTCTTGATGGTAGGGCAAACCGAACTAGGCTAGGCTAGCCAAAGTCATTATAATTATCGGCTCAATCCGTGTTTAGTTTAATTTTTGTGGTTGGATACAACCCAATTATGCACAAAACTCAACCACAAAAGCTAATATTTCTTATTTTTTATATTTTTTTAGTAGGTCTCACACCCAAACCTCAACCTCCACCTCTAAAACAAACATGTGTGTTTGGTATTGTGGTAACTTTTGTAGTTGTGGTTTGAAAAAAATTGTTTTATAAAAAGTACTTTTAGTTAAGGTTGATTTGGAAAAATATATGTTTAGTTAAAACTGTGGTTAAAATTAAGGTTGAATAAAAAACTACCACTCTAAACTAGATTTTTTATAAAAAAAAACTGTTAAAAAAATTAATACACTGGAAAAAAAACTAAAACTGTTCACGCGAATAGTGTAAGTAAATTTCATTATTTATTAAGTGAACAATGCAATTCACTTGTGAACAGTGTGAGTGAATTGCATTATTCATTGTTTCACTCGCATTGTTCACTGAAACATTGTTTGAAGAAAAGCAATTTAAAGCTACTTCAGTAAAATCGTATTTTTAACACGAATTATCGTGGATCTCACCAAAAATATCACTAAAAATAAATTATGTTTTTTATATAATCATATATTTGTTTTGTTGTGTTGAACCACACAAACAAATGGCCTCTCACCTTAGAATTCAACTATTGAAATCTATGATATGAATCTCTTTAATTGCAACCCTAACTTGCCCAAATTATGTAGGAGGAGGTTCATATTTTGATTAAAAGCTAAAAAGAAATCATTTTATGGACCAATACGTGGACTTCGGACGAATTATATAGATAGATTTATGGTTATTAACCAGGCTGCAAAACAAAGCCCAGAAGGGAAGGAGAAAAGGCATGCCAACCGAACTGCAAAAGGAGGAGAAAATACAGCCCAGCCCAGCTACAAAATTAAGCCCAGTCTAGGAGGAGGGATGCCTTTTCTCATTTTTTGGGTACTGTTTTAGGTTTTTTTCCCCCCCTCTCAATGTTGGAGTTGATATGCTCCCAAGGTTGCGAGCAAGTAGAAAACATTATCAGCTACAAAGTTTTGAGTTGTGTATTTTAGATGCTTTCTTACATTATAGCTACAGTGTGGTTTCATATGAATTACCGGAAATGTCTTCCTGTCATGTTACACATGTACATGTGATGCTAGAGTCTGCTAATGCAGAATACATCCGCTGAGGAATTCTTGGAAACAATTTCATCTTTTAAAGAGGAATATATCCTTTTCCCCTTTATTCTTCAGCCATGAAAATATATCCCTTATAAAGTTCACATTTCCATACCTATCCATTCAATTACCTGGCGGCATCTTTGTGCGCAGTAACAACAGATATATAGACTTCGGTAGAAGGGTGGTGAGGTCGAAGCTTTAAGCATAATGGCTCAGTCGGATTTAACTGTTCAAGTTCTCAACCTGTCCCCCAGCGTGACTCGCGCAGAGTTGAATACCTTCTTCTCTTATTGTGGAACTGTTGAGAAGATTGAGCTTCAGAAGTAATTAAACAGTTTCATTATGATCTGCTCTTTTGCTTTTCTGAATGTCTTCTTTTCTTTCTTTCTAGTAGTTATTATGATCTGATGTTTTGGAGTGTTTAGCAGAGACAAAGACCAAATGCAGTCAGCTCTAGTGACTTTCAGACAGCCATATGCTTTTCAGACTGCGCTTCTCCTGAGTGTAAGAATGGATTTGATCTTTATAATATGATATTCATGCTGTTCATTGAAGGTAAAGAAAAGGGCTTTTCTTTTTTCTTTCTACTTCACGGTCTCTATGAGTAAGTACTAGTCAACTTCTCCAAGCTAACTTAGGAAGCCTTGGTAAATAGATAGGTACCTCTCGCTTGATTATATATCCAAGTTACTTCATTTTAAACTCAAAGATAACAAATCATCACATAAAATACTTGATTGGTTGAATTTCGCTTTCAAATCCATTAGTTATCCGTAGATTCTAACTCAAATGTTGTTTTAAGGAAAAGCCCACAATTCTAACTCTTGATGAAAGATTCATCTCAAAACCTAGAGAGAAAAATTTAATTGCCAAATATATTTTATTCAATTCATAATAGTTCTGTCAAGACTAGCCCAGGGGAAGTAAATCCTGATTACGGTCAAGATCTTTCATCTGCTGCTATGTTAAACACCCTCTCAATAAACTCTTTGATGTAATTTTTAAAATTACAAAGTAGAAATCACTGTTTGCAGGATGCTCTCCTCGGTGGGCAACCAATTCGGATATTGTCTGTGCATGATATAGAGATCCCTATCACCGGTCCAGATATAAGAAAGGTGCTTTCTATCTCTCTGTGTTTTATGATAACCGATGCTCTCCTCTGTTTGCTCCAATATTGACATCATTATGAAATTGGAGTGCCGAATTAAGGCTCGTTAATCGCTACTAGCCAGGAAAATGTTAAAATAGCTTCCATTTTACCATGCACATATGTTCACGTCGCTATATCATGTGGGCTTGGGCACAACCTATTCTAGTAGGTCTAGTTTCAGTTGGTGTTGGGCTAGGGTCATGCTTGGTCTGACATCCTAGGCCACGACATCATCAATCGGCCTGAATCTTAGTCCGGCAATTACCTTAGTAATTTTGTACTATTGCACATCTTCGGCACGACCTTCATCTTTCATGCTTTCTGTAATCAGTTTCAAATAGTTCAAAATTAACCATGTGGCCATGACCTGGAAAATTGAGTCTCTATTATTCAATTACAGAACCATGGATCGTCCAGATTTGTTCCGGCAGTGCAAGTTGCGATGCAGACAGTGGCTTTGAAAAGCGTTGAAATGTTGAGCAAGGCCAGAGAACTAGAGGAGAATTACAAGCTGTCAGAGAAAGGAAGAACACTAGCGCTCCAAACAAGAGCAGCAGTCTATGATGCTGAGCAGGCAGCAGAAAACTATGTTTCGGCTGGTGCTGGGTGGTTGTCCGGTGCACTTGATAAGACGTCCAAACGTGTCTTGTCACTGGGAACTGTGAAGAGGAATGGTCCTAACTCCTAACTTCAAGAAGCAGAAATGAGCCTAGCTACTATTTGTTGCCCGCATTACAGCTGGATCTGCTTAAATGCATACTGTAATTAATTACAGAAACTGATGTTTATTGCATGATAATCTCTTATTTGCAAACAATTTGGAGATTTCTGAACAAAGGTTGGGTTTGTTTTTTCTTTCTTATATATAAAAATGTATCGAACAAGACTTTCTGTATTCCAACCAACAAGAGTTTACATGTCTGTCGTGGATCATTAAAATTATGTTTGCTGATGAATTTCGAAGTATCTGGAGCGAAAGAAAATTAAAAATACTTTTTTAAAGTAAAATTGAATAATTTCAATATACTAATATCAAAAACACTTTCTAACATATTTTTACGAAAACACGTACACTACATTTTAAAATTTCAACCTTTTTAGTTCTACCGGTTTGTAATTTTCAGTAGAAATTATTTTAAAATTTTTAGTTGTAGGTTTGATATCGACCAAGTGTATCTTTAGTATTGCGCAACTTTTATAGTAATAATTTTTTAAAAAATAGATTTTTATATATTAATATGCTTGTATGAATATAATAAACATAATTATTTTTATTTTTATTAATGTAGGTGTCCGGACCAGCTTGTGTGTGCCTCGACTAATCCCACCAACCTTGAAATTAACGACCATATAAGTCTTCAGTAACCTTGAAGGGACTCGAACTTATGACCATTGAGAAGTAAATCCATGGTCTAACCAGTTGAGTTACCTCTCATGATTAAACATAAAATTTTAATATGCTTTGTCTCGGTGTTTCTCTAGTATTGCATTAGTTTTTTGTTTTTTAAATTGTTTTTTATCTAAAAATATATTAAATTAATAATCTTGAAGTGTTGATATTAAAATTAAATAAAAATATTATTTTAATATATTTTTAATTACAAATCATTTTAAACATAAATTTTTAAACTTTTATGATTATAATTTTAAAAACATAGATTTTTATATATTAATATGCTTGTAAACATAAATTATTATTTTTTTTTATTAATGTGAGTGTCTGGGTTAACTTGTACGTACCTCGACTAATTCCACAAACCCTGAAGTTAACGATCATATAAATCTCCAGTGACCCTGAGGGGACTCGAACTTGTGACCATTAAGGAGCAAACCCAAGACCTAATCAGTTAAGCTACCCCTTAAAGTTAAATATAAAATTTTAATATGCTTTGTCTTGATGTTTCTCCTATTACATTATGTTTTTGTTTTTCAAAATATTTTTTATCTAAAAATATATTAAACTAATATTTTTTATCATGTTTTTTTAATAATTGATATTAAAATTAAATAAAAAAAATATTATTTTAATATATTTTAAATTAAAAGGCATTTTAAACCTTGTCACCTAACTATATAATATGCTTGCTGTGTTGAATCCCTGCTATTGCGTTTCTATCACTACAAAGAATATTACTGTTTTTGAGTTGCGGGTCTTGTGACTGTTGTCGGTAGGTAGCAGCAACCATGATTCGAATCTATTTTGTTCGATGATGGTAGATATGGATATCGATGAAGACGGACTCATCGAATTTTAAAAAATCGAGATAGGGAAAGATGGTTGTGATAATAATTATTTTTTAAAATATTTTTTATTTAAAAATATATTAAAATAATTATTTTTTTATTTTTAAAAATTATTTTTAATATTAATACATTAAAATAATCAAGAAAAAAAACTTGATTTGAAGTAAAAAAATAATTTTTTTTATTTTTTTAAATACTTTTAAAATAAAAAACAAATAGGATATGAGAACTATTCAGACTTTATATTCGAGTACGAGGATAATTTTATTTTCGTATATTTCATTTATGTTATAACTATTTTATTCTTCTCCAGATTTAAGATATGTATATATATTGTCCGAAAACGGGCACAGAACTGAACAGCACAAACACAGGGAAGAACCCTCCCCGACAGGTCATCCAATAGCTTCTGCTCCACTCTCACAGGAGGATCCAGATATGAAAAAGGGAAACTCACAACCTGGACCATAATTAGCTAGGAAATCGGCACAGATATTATTTCTGGTATAAAAGAAAGTGGAGGGATGGAGTACTGTTAATAATATTTTATATGAATTAAGAAAATATTTAAAAAAATAAACATTTTATTTCCATTTTGTAAATATGTCAACAAATAAAATCAAAATTTACCATTCATCTTAATAGACCCAGAACGATTTTTTTCATTTTTTCTAATACTAGTCGAGTCATAACTCATTGATTACATCTTTATCATTATCATATACAATCAACACCCGCCATGTTTGCTGCCCCCGCCCTCCGCTGCGGGCTGAGCAAATTCTTTGAATGTAAAAAGAGATTGTTACGGTAAAAAAATCCGATTAAGTTTTTGAAATAATATAAATAAATAAATATAATAATAATAATAATAATAATAAATTGATAACAAAAAAATAAAAAAAATATATCTAGATTATCATATAACTTAATATTAATTACTGAAATTATAATAAATAAATAAATAAGTCATGCTTAATAAGCCCTTCTAGATTATTACAAACTTCATGATCATGAATATAAAATTGAGATAATTTTATAGAAAAAAAAATTAAATAATAAAATTAAAATAAATTAATTTTAAAAAATAACATAAAAAAAGTTTACTCGTATTAATCTTTGAAACTAATGATTATAGTCATGAACTTAGGGCTGTCCTGTAAAAAATAAACTGTAAAATTTATTTTTTTGGTTTTTTATGAATAATATTAATAAAAAAACTTGTCAAAGCTAAAAAGATAAGAGAGAGCATAAAAAATTTGACAAGAAAAAATTCAAGGATGATGAAATTATAAAAAAATAAATTAAAAATGATCCTAAACAAAATATAACAATAAAAAAAATAAAAATTAAATTTGAAAGCTTAAAAAATCATGGTGGGGTTAAAGTAAAAAGTATTTGTAATTTAATAGATTATTTATAGATAAAAAAAATTATAAAATATTTTTAATTTTATAAATTATTATTTTTTTTAAAAAGTGATCAATTGGGCACAGATCAAATATGAAGAAAAAATATATTGCAGGGTTTATTTGAATTTTTGAAGGGGTTGATGCTGAATTTATGATAAAAAAAAAATAAAAAAAATCATTGATACGAAATTTAAAAAGCTTTTGAGGCACGCTCCACAACATCTCATAATTGAGGGTGTTAAAACTTTTTAAATGTCATCATAAAAAGTGATTTTTAGTGGTTGAACATTCTTGCACATGCTACCAGATTTTTTTTCATAATATTAATATATATCTATTATAATAATGCCCATGAATAATCTTTAAATTTATAATAAAATCAATATAAAATGACAAATTAGCCCTTATAAAAGAGTTAGACTGATTTTGTTTTTAAAAATATAAAAGTAATTACACTATTTTTTTAAAATAAAATAATTAAAACACTCATGAGTAATATGCATTATATTATTTTATTTTATTATAGAGTTAAAATAGTAATTTTTTGTATAATAAAAAACAAAAAATTAATCTAATATCATATAATTTATAAAAAATAATTGTATCATTACGAAGATTAACTTGCTCCCACTGCCTAATTCAAAGTTTTATTATTCAGAGGTAATTTTGTCAATTCGTCTCTTGCGCTAAGATAACTTTTCCTTATCTTTTAGCTTTTTATTTTTAATTTTAATTTTGATGAGTGCTGTGCTTGTGGACGTGCATCAGCAAGCCATAAATGGACATTCCATCTTTTATCCTTGATGCTCAAGATCTGCCATTTGTTTACCTTGTTTGAGATTTTGGGGGCAGTGTTCTTTGGTTTTGGGCATCTAGATGTGATCTGCCCAATTTCTGACAGGAGTTTTCTCTGTGAATTTAGTTTGAATGGCCAGATTCCGATGAGGAGAAAAGAATGAAGGTGGTGGTTTGATTGTTTTTTTATACAATTCTTGCATAATAATTAAATTATACAAGGATTAAAGCAAAATTTTTAAAATTATAACATTATTTTTTTAAAAAATTGACATGATTGACTAAAAATATATTTGATATTGTGATAAAAACACTGTTTTTTAAAAAATTAATTTTTATTTATTATTTTGAATTTTTTATATTAAAAACAAAATTTAAAAAATAAATATTATTTTAATATATTTATAATTTTTTTTTGAAATCAATTCTTACCACCCACTCTTAAAAACTAAAAAATATAATTCTTAAAAAAAAAACCTAAAATATACAATATAAAATTTTTTAATAACATGTTAAATAACAATCCATTCACAAGTTATTAATCCAAATTAAGATGTTGCCAATTTACATCAACCTTTTCATCAAAGAAACTCTTTAAAAGTTAAGAGTATATTTAGTAGTATGATAATAATTGTTTTTTAAATAATTTTTTATGTCGAAATACATATTAATAATATTTTTTTATTATTTAAAAATTATTTTTAACATGAGAATATTAAAACGATTCAAAATATATAAATTATATTAAATTTTAATAATTTTTTTTTTAATTTTATAAAGATGCCGTGCGGTTTCTAAAACAAGAAGTGTTAAGTAAATCATGTGCACAAACAAAAACGAGAGAAAGAAAAAAGACAAAAAGATTGATAGAGTTGAACGCCACCCGCCCACTCCAAAGATCCCACAGAACGACTGGCCATTGCGTCTGGCTCCTTTCTAATCCAATCCAATAGAAATTCAAAAACATAGTTGGCATCACGACGACTCACATAAGAGAAAGAGAGAGGCGGAGGCAAAGAAGCGAAAATGGAGGGGCAGCCGCATCCATACGCATCAACAGATCTCAAACTGCCTGGCTATGTTCCTAATTTCCTCACTCAATTCACCATTGTCTCTGTCTATGGACTCTCCTCCCTTCTCGTCGTTTCTCTCATCTGGATCCTCTCTGGTTTGCCCTCTTTTTACACTCTTTTTTTCAGTCTTTTTTCCAAGACTGAAAGTGGGCTTTCATTAACTATACTTTACTGGATTGTAGATTTTATAGATTCCCTTTGAAAAATCCCGCAGTTTGTAGTTTTGGTTTATTAGCAGTAGCAGTAAACATAGATTTTGAAGCATGCATATTCTGGATGGCCCACTCTGATTTCAACTTTCAATCATGTACTAGATGTTTTTCAGAGTATTCTTATGGCTGCAGAAGCTAAAGGATCTTCTTAGAGGGATTGGCTTTCAGTTTCTCACTTAATTATTCTATGCACAGAGTTCACTGGTCAGTTATTAATGGCTGTTGCCTTGCTGGGCTACCCATTGGCAGAAACAAAATCTTCAATGAGAAATAAAAAATAAACAAAGGAGATGAGCTCATTCCACTCTACTCTGCATTTGCTAATTGAAATTTGAGATCTTTTTTCCAATTTTTATATATGTAGTTCAAGATCTAATTTTGTTCCGTGTTTGCACTTGGTAGACTGGAAAGGGTATTAAGGCTTGTTCACTTTGGATTTGGAACTACAGTTCTTTCCCAACGGAGAATCAATGTTTTTATCTTTTCTCGCTCCCTTTCAAGTAACGAAAAGGAAAGGTTACAGACCGTTTCTTGTTTAGATGTATTTTTTGAATCTTCATTATAGATTTCCTACCTCTGCAAATGCAACATTTTCTCTAACCAGTGATAGTTTTTTGGTTTCTAGCACATTTTTTGGTCCATCCTCGATTTTATAACAAAATTTGTTTTGCATCATGTTACTTGGTGATTAGTGTTATGCATGTTGTATTGAAAGCAAACACAAATAAAACACAAACAAGTAGATTTACGTAGTTCTCCAAAACTAGGTACGTCCACGGAGACAGCAGATTGTATATTATTGAAGGAATGATACAAACACTCAATTAAACCCGGTACAATCCCAATAAACCCAGTGTTTCATTCTTACACTTGGTGTTTCTCTTAAATTTATCTTTTTTCACTCTCAAAATTACACTTGCACTCACTTCCTCTACTTCTTGCACTCTTGCTTTCTCTGTCTTCATTTATAGGAGAAATGAGAGTCTTGGCAGCAACCAACAAAAAACAAACAACTCCTAACTACTATAATAAATATAGTGGTTAAAAGTCATGGTGGTTGATGGTGGTTGAGAAAATGTTGACAAATTTGCTACAAATCTCCACCTTGGCAAGATTTTTCTATCCAATCCTCGTGATCAATTAATGCTGTCTCTAATGCGCTATATGGTGCTGCACCCTGAAGGTGCTCAATACTGAGAGATGTTGATCAAGTCCAAACAATATTGGAACTTGATCATTGAGACACATTTTGCGAGCATGTCAGCTGGATTATCTGCGGTATCAATCTTATATAGCATAATATCCCCTTCATTCATAATTTCTCGAACAAAATGAAATCGAACATCAATGTGCTTGGTGCGGGAATGATGAACCTGATTCTTTGTAAGATAAATAGCATTTTGACTATCACAATGGACATCCACGTGCTCTTGAACAATTCCCAAATCTTCAATCAACCCATGTAACCAAATAGCTTCCGTGAAAGCTTCCGTTACTGCCATGTACTCTGCCTCAGTTGTTGACAAACCTATTGTTGATTATAACGTTGACCTCCAACTTACAGACCCTTTAGCAAGTGTAAACACATAGCCTGTTGTGGAGCGACGCTTGTCTAAGTTACCAGCATAGTCCGAGTCTACATAACCAACTAAATTTTGTCCAAGTCTATCATCCCTCTCAAACTTCAAACCAATATCAGTTGTGCCATAAATGTATCGTAGAATCCACTTAACTGCCTACCAGTGACCCTTTCCCAGATCATGCACATACCTGCTCACCATACTGACAACATGGAAATATCTGGTCTCGTACAAACCATTGCATATATTAATGCACCAACTGCATTTGCATACGGAATTTGAGCCATATGTTTGCGTTATTCCTCTGTACATGGAGACATTGAAGCATTTAGCTTAAGATGAGGAGCTAAAGGTGTGCTTACAGGCTTGGTCTTACCATCTACCCTGAATCTCTGTAGAATTTTCTTCAAGTATTGGGTCTGTGTCAAACAGACTATGTCTTTTCTTCTATCTCTCTGAATCTTTATGCTAAGAATCTTCTTAGCTTCTCCAAGGTCCTTCATTTCAAACTCAGTTCTCAGTTGAGCTTATTGTAGCAAATTTGTCAATATTTTTCCAACCACCATCAACTATCATGACTTTTAACCACTATATGTATTGTAGTAGTTAGTAGTTGGTTGGTATTTATTGGGTTGCATATGGGTTGCTGCTAAGGCTTTCATTTCTCCTATAAATGGAGACAAAGAGAGAGCAATGAGAGAGAAGAAATAGATGAAGTGTGTGTAGTGAGTGCAAGTGCAATTTTGAGAGTGAGAAATAACAGATTTGAGAGAAACACCAAGTGTAAGAGTGAAACACTGAGTTTATTGGGATTGTACCGGGTTGAGTTGAGTGTTTGTATCATTCCTCCAAAAATATACAATCTGCTGCCTCCGTGGACGTACCTGGTTTTGGGGAACCACGTAAATATGCTTGTTTGTGTTTTATTTGTGTTTGCTTTCGGTCCAGTATGCATAACAAATTGGTATCGGAGCATCAAGGAAGCTAGAACACAGAAAAAACATGTTTTTTCAGTTCTCGGTTCGAAGTTACAGAATTTTCAAAATTTTCAAATCTTGATTTTAATCACTTGCGAAGATTCCTCTCGTCGATACCAGTCTGACAATATAAAGATCATCAAAATCTAAGTTGAAACGAGCCCTGTAGAGCTCGTCGAAGTTTCGCTTAAAATCTGCTGGAAAAACTAGACAGTGCCGGAATTCTAGCCTGAGAAGATTATGCCACGTCACCAGACACGTTGGCGCTGAGTCATCATCCACACCATCAACAGGGGGTTAACATCGCCGTGTCATCAGCCATGTCATCTAATAATGACAGAATATTCTCTTGTCAGAATAAGAATATTTTATTAACAGTAAGAGAATATTCCCTTGACTATGACAGAATATTCTTTATCAGAGACAGAATATTCATTTCCTAAGTCAACTCGGTCAGATTGGTGTTTTTGGCCAACTCAGTGATTTTTTGACTTGTTTTAGGCCAAGTCAAGCTTATTCCTAACATTTTCAACCGTTTCGGACGCAACCGTGGTGTCCATTTTGTGAAACAGCAAGTCGAAGTTACTGTTTTGGCTCTTTTGAGCATAAAAGTGCGTGTTTTAACAATTTTGGGAGTCCATTTGTAATCCAAAAACATTCTAATGGCTAATATTCCAGAAGAAAAATCAGCAGGGAATGCTAGTATACCTCCACAATACATCCTGGTATCGAGTACCAAATTTGAGGTGGAGAAGTTTGACGAGAAAGGTAATTTTGGCATGTGGAAATGTGAAGTCATGGATATGCTTGTCCAAATGAATTTGGATTTCATTCTAGAAGATAAACCAGAGGATTTGGATGATAAAAACTGGAAAATGATAAATCAGTTAGTCTACAGTTCCATCCGACTTTGTCTAAAGGATTAGAAGTATGCCTTTTCAGAACAAAACTCTGCAAAGGAATTATGGCAAGCACTAGAGCACAAGTTTATGAAGAAAAGTATAGAGAATCGTCTTTACTTGAAGAAAAGGATTTTTTGTTTTTAGCACAAGAAAGGTACTTCCATGAATGAGCATCTGAATGATTTCAATAAAATGATAGCTGATTTGAAGAATTTAGATGTGGAAATTGATGATGAAGATAAAGCTTTGTTATTATTGAATTCACTGCCTGACACATATGAATATCTCGTCACTACTTTACTGTATGGTAAAGAAAAGATTAAATTCATTGATGTGTCCAATGCTTTGGTGAACAATGAGTACCAGAAGAAGAACCAGATTGTTCACAATGAGTCAACGTCAGAAGCATTGACAGTTAGAGGCAGAACAAACCCTAGAAGATTCCGAGGGCGAGGGAGATCTCGCTCAAAATCCAAAGGAGAATCATCAAACATGCGATATCTTGCAAAAGATGAGTGTGCCTTTTGTCACAAAAAGGACACTGGAAGAAAGATTGTCCAATCAAGGGCAATAAGAAAAAAGATGAACCAACTGTGAACGTTGCACGAGATGAAGATGAACGAGACTCTGCATTTATGGTCTCATCACCAGAAAACCATTCTGGTGAATGGGTTCTTGATTCTGCATGTTCCTATCATATGTGCCCTAACAAGCACTTATTTCCCGGTACAATCCCAGTAAACCCAGTGTTTCACTCTTACACTTGGTGTTTCTCTCAAATCTGCTCTTTCTCACTCTCAAAATTGCACTTGCACTTACTGCACACACTTCCTCTACTTCTTCTCTTTCATTGCTCTTTCTTTGTCTCCATTTATAGGAGAAATGAAAGCCTTGGCAGCAACCCATGTGCAACCCAATAAATATCAACTAACTACTAACTACTACAATAAATATAGTGGTTAAAAGTCATGGTGGTTGGAAAAATATTGACAAATTTGCTACAAATCTCCACCTTCGCAAGATTTTTTCATCCAATCCAGCTGACATGCTCGCAAAATGTGTCTCAAGGATCAAGTTCCAACATTGTTTGGACTTGATCAACATCTCTCGGTGTTGAGCACCTTCAGGGTGCAACGCCATATGACGCATTAGAGGCAGCATCTCCCTCGCCCTCGAAATCTTCTAGGGTTTGTTCTGCCTCTAACTGTCAATGCTTCTGACGTTGACTCATTGTGAACAATCTGGTCCTTCTTCTGGTACTTATTGTTCACCAAAGCATTGGACACATCAATGAATTTAATCTTTTCTTTACCATACAATAAAATGGTGACGAGATGTTCATATGTGTCAGGCAATGAATTCAATAATAACAGAGCTTTATCTTCATCATCAATTTTCACATCTAAATTCTTCAAATCATCTATCATTTTATTGAAATCATTTAGATGCTCATTCATGGAAGTAACTTTCTTGTGCTGAAAACGGAAGATCCTTTTCTTCAAGTAAAGACGATTCTCTATACTCTTCTTCATAAACTTGTCCTCTAGTGCTTGCCATAATTCCCTTGCAGAGTTTTGTTCTGAAAAGGCGTACTTCTAATCCTTTACAAGACAAAGTCGGATGGAACTGCGGGCCAACTGATTTATCCTTTCCCAATTTTTATCATCCAAATCCTCCGGTTTATCTTCTAGAGTGAAATCCAAATTTATTTGGACAAGTATATCCATGACTTCACATTTCCACATGCCAAAATTACCTTTCCTGTCAAACTTCTCCACCTCAAATTTGGTACTCGATACCGGGATGTATTGTGAAGGTATACTAGCATTCCCCGCTGATTTTTCTTCTTCTGGAATATTAGCCATTAAGACTTCTTTGGATTACAAATGGACTCCTGAAATAGTTAAAACACGCACTTTTATGCTCAAAAGAGCCAAAACAGTAACTTCGGCTTGCTGTTTCATAAAATAGACACCACGGTTGCGTCCGGAACGGTTGAAAATGCTAGGAACAAGCTCAACTCAGGCTAAAATGGGTCAAAAAATCACCGAGTTGGCCAAAAACACCAATCTGACCGAGTTGACTTAGGAAAAAGAATATTCTGTCTCTGATAAAAAATATTTTGTCACAGTTAATGGGGTATTCTCTTATTGTTGACAGAATATTCTTATTCTGTCAACAGAATATTCTATTATTATTAGATGACGTGGCTGATGACATGACAATGTGAACCTTCCTGTTGATGACGTGGATGGTGACTCAGCACCAACGTGTCTGGTGACGTGTCATAGTCTTCTCAAGCTAGAATTTCGGCACTGTCTTGTTTTTCCAGCAGATTTCAAGAGAAACTTTGGCGAGCTCTATAGGGCTCGTTTCAACTCTGATTTCGATGATCTTTATATTGTCGGACTTGTATCGAGGAGAGGGATCTCCGCAAGTGGTTAAAATCAAGATTTTAGAACTTTGAAAATTTTACAACTTAGAACCGAGAGCTGAAAAAACATGTTTTTTCAGTGTTCTAGCTTTCCTAATACTCTGATACCAATTTGTTGTGCATACTGGACCGAAAGCAAACACAAACAAACAAATTTACGTGGTTCCCCAAAATCAGGTAAGTCCACGGAGGCAGCGGATTGTATATTATTGGAGGAATGATACAAACACTCAACTCAACCCGGTACATCCTAGTAAACCCAGTATTTCACTCTTACACTTGGTGTTTCTCTCAAATCTGCACTTGCACACACTTCCTCTACTTCTTGCACTCTTGCTTTCTCTTTGTCTTTATTTTTAGGAGAAATGAGAGTTCTGGCAACAACCAATAAAAACAAACAACTCCTAACTACAACAATAGATATAGTGGTTAAAAGTCATGGTGGTTGAGAAAATATTGACAAATTTGCTGCAATTAGTGCATGCATTCGATAATCGGTACTCTTCGTTTTATTAATCTAATGAACTTACTTCCACAGAATAGAATGTTTTTTGAGTAATTAATTAATTAATTGCAATAGGCCATTTCTCCGATTTCAGGAAGGTCTCGTAAATTAGCCAAAATTGATAGATTGCTCATGTGCTGGTGGGCTTTCACTGGTCTCACACACGTGATTCTCGAGGGTTATTTTGTTTTCTCTCCAGAATTTTACAAGGACAAGACTGCTCATTATCTAGCTGGAGTTTGTAAGTGCTTCTTCTTTTTTTCTTTTATTCATATATACTTTATTTTCATTTGTGGCATTTAGCATTATTTACAATTGAGAGGCCATTTCAACCCTTTATTTTAGAGACAGAATATGGAATTGTAAAGCTTTGGTAAATAATGGTACTCATTATATATTTGGCAGGGAAAGAATATAGCAAAGGTGATTCAAGATATGCTGCAAGGGATGCTGCAACCGTTACTGTTGAAGGAGTGACTGCTGTTTTTGAGGGTCCAGCTAGCCTCCTGGCAGTATATGATTTCACTTGACTTGGTATCTAGAACGAGATTCATTTTTTTGTTCAAGTGTCAACAGACTTCATATCATCTTCCATTACCTTCAATCCCTTAATTCTTAAACAGTGTTTCTTGCTGACTTTTGGCAGGTATGCTATTGCTTCAGGAAAATCATACAGCTACATACTTCAGTTTCCCGTTTCTTTGGGACAGCTCTATGGAACAGCTGTGTATTTCCTAACCGCCTACTTGGAAGGTGATCACTTTGCTGCAAGTTCATATCACTATTATGTGTACTATATCGGTGCAAATGCCTCCTGGGTTGTAGTACCCTCACTCATCGCTATTCGTTGTTGGAACAAGATTTTTTCAGCAGTCCAAGTTCAAGGCCAGAAAAAGACCAAAAGTCACTGAGGTAGTACAGACTATATCATACCAAGACTTGGTTGGATAAGAGTATGAGATTTTATTGTGCATTTTATTCATGTTGTTAATTTATGCAATCAAATTTGTAATCTTGAAACCAATTAAACTATCACAATCAGCAACATAGACCTCCAAATCTCAAGCAACAATAATTGCTCCACAGAGATTGTTTGCACTGACACAACTACCTTCTATTCCATGCCATGCTTATGGATGTGAGCTTCATTTGTAGTATGCGGCTGGTGGATGTGAAGCATTTTACTAGGGTTATCTGTTTGCTTAGCGGCATCATTTTTTAGTTTTATTTTACAGCTTATATGGTTATCATACAATGTCTTTAGGAGTTTGAAAGTAGAGAATGATGTGTTTCTTCGCAGAATACCAAACCCAATCGAGCAATCTTCTATTTTCGATGCGCCTAGGTACAAATCTACTGGTTCTCTTTTCCTTTTTGACAAAAAAGAGGATTGAAAGCAGGGTCTCAACTCCCAAGTGAAATGGACGATGTAAATGAATTCCTTGAAATGGTTTTTGGTACTGTGCTTGATTGTTTATTTATTTATTATTTTTTTATTAACATAGATATTCAGATTAAATTACATGAATTTTCACTAATTCCATAAAAACCCAAAACCCAGCTTACTTTTATTAACATGGGTGTACGTTAGTTTGGGTTCGTTTCAAGTTATCTCACTTTATCGAATTGCAGCGTCCAAATCTATAAGCGAAGCATTCTGCGTGGACAGAGTGACTGCTTCTTTTTTCTTTCATTCTTTTCTCTCTCTTTTGTTGGTATGGGCAGATAAGGCGACTTGACTGCTAGGATTTCACATCATGAAAGCGATAGTACCTCAAAAATAGAAGGCGAATTCAAAACACGATGCCCTCGAAGTTTGAATCTGTAGACTAATTTGTATGGATTGCCTGTGATTGCTGGAAATTAAGGTCACCATTTGGAATGGTGGGGTATTTGACATGATTATGCATTTACCTTTTCAGGGAAAAACACAGAGGCTATTGATCGATAGTAAAAAAGATAGAACATGAGCTCCATAGCATTAGAAACCGCATCACTGTTATTAGTTTTTGTTATGTTTTTTTATTTTAAAAGAGTTTTTGAAAAATTTAATTTTTTAACTTTAAATTAAAAAATTAATGTATTCAAATTATTTTGATATATTGATATTAAAAATATTTTTAAAAAAAATAAAAAAAAATATATTATTTTAATATATTTTCAAATAAAATATATTAAAAAAATACCAAACTCCGTACCATACTTTAATATCTTAACATGCCCACTTGAAAGCTCTTTAAGTGGGCCAGTCAAATAGCGTGTCGTATAGAATTATAGATAGACACTTTAGAGACTTGGTTGAAGCTTCTGCCCTTGTTTTATTTTGCTTCTTGTTCCTAAAGCTAGATTTATGCCAAAAGGGAGCTTCCTTTCTTGTGGCGTTGAAAGAGATCACAATAGCTCAGCAGAGAAGAAAGCAGATCATACCATGGAGGGGGTCTCTCTAGAATTGAAAGTAATTTCCTGCAGAGATCTCAAAGCGTTCAATTTCTTTCAGAAGCTCTCAGTCAATGTTGTTGTCTCCGTTTTTAACGATGAACCAAGGAAGAATGAACAGCAGCGACAAAAGACAGCAGTGGACTTTCTTAGTTGTGTATTGAAGAAGAACGAAAAGCAACGACAACGCCTGCAGTGGCAAAAGACACCTCTAAACGATGAAGCACAGAAGAACGAACAGCAGCAACTTCTGCAGCGGCAAAAGACACCAGCGGACAGAGAAGGAGGTAGCAATCCTGAATGGAATCATATGATGCAGTTTGATCTCAATACCACTTCACTTCCTGGTCATGGTGATCATCTCTTTTTCAAATTTGAATTGCGCTGCGAAGGTGCCATCTTTGGTAACAAATCTATCGGGGAAGTTTGTGTTCCATTCAAGGATTTGATTGAGGAGTTTAACGGTAGTGTGAGGTTTGTAAGCTATCAGGTCCGAAACAGCGATGGGAAGCCTAATGGTGTCCTGAATCTTTCCTATGAGGTGAATGAGAAAGTCCAGAAGGAAGGAATTGAAAGTCCAAAAGTTGATTTGCCACCAGGAATTCGGTTCTCATCACCTAAGAAAGTTCGTTATCCATCCGTAGAGGTCGATGTTAAGTCAAGGAACGCATGCTTATACCCTTCCCTTGATGATATCAGCTTCAATTCCCCTTCACCAGGCTCCGGGTTGCCTTCTATGGAGTTATCTCATCCAGTAAAGGTACGTTACACTATGCCTCCGCCAACCTTTCCATTACAACTTCCACCATCAGTTGCTGTGGATCACGGAGTGCATCGGCATCAATTTCCATCGCCACTGACACAGAGTCCAGGTTCATATCGGTACACAACAAAGACGCCAGAGTATGGTTGCGGAACATGTGGGTATCCTCGAGGTTGGGCAATCAGGGATGTAATGTTTAGCTAGTTAGATTAGCAGTATTAGTGGATGTTGGTGTTGATATTTTTCACTAGCAGGCCGGTGGCTGATGTGATTTCATTTCTGTATGAAACAATCCCCCTCTGCCTACTAGCTAGGGACTTGTGATCTAATTTTTGCTATGCTTGACATGTTTCTTAAGTACTGCTCCTGCCAGTACGATCTGTTCATACATAATAAAAAGGAATGCCAGTTCTTTTCTCTCTGATTCCTTCTTTTGCAGAGGCCAGGGCATCAAGATTTGCTTCCATTTCACAAGCAGCGTTCCCAGATCGATTGCTGCCTAGTTGTTATCTCTTCATCGTGGCTGAAGCTTGTAATTGAAACAGGTATCTTAGTTAACAAGATTGAGGTGGACGGACAGACTATCAGATGGTCTACTGACCATCAACCGTGAAAATTTGGTGATAGAAGGTCAAATCGACTGTATATTCTTTCTCAAGGAATTGACGAGACAATTTGCACAAAACTTGACCAATTCCAATGGAAATTGGTTGGTAGAATCTTTGACTGCAACTATTGATCATGGCGTTTAGTTAAGGATTTGTTAGGCATGTCTTGTCTAGACGAGTTTTTCTTCTAAATCAAATGCATAGTTGTATCTCTGCGTAAGAACTAAGAAGACACCTCTCATTTGCCTTCCTCACTCGAACGAACGAACCAGTAAGGCAGGCTCTTCTTGTTGGATTAATTAGAAGCTCGACTTTAGCAGTTCCATTCCTTTGCATTCCCTCCTTTAATTCCTCTATGCATTAATCTGCTGTTTCCTTGTCTCGGATTCTCCCTAGATTAACAGAGAGAAGCTACAATTATGATTTTTGATGATATTTTTTAAATCTATTTTTTAAATTTAACCACACAGTAGGAAAAAGGAAGAAAGAATAGAGTTATAGAGGAAAAAATGTATTTTTTTCATCAAAACTATATTTTCTTATTCATGTAATCTTTTTTATTTTGACAACAAAATGACTTTTTTATTGGCATCATGGTTTATTGAATAAAAAGTAATAACATTCAGCAAAAATATTCACAGAAATCATAGTGATTTGAAATTAAAAAGAAAAAAGAAAAAAGAAAAAACATGTACAATTTTAATCAAACATTTAGTTTTTTTTTATTTATGTATTTATTTTTTCCTATGAAAAACATTGTTTTTTAAGTAAAAACTTCTTGTCAAAGTAAATTTTAGTCAAAAAAAAATATAAATAACATATAATTTTTACGGCTTTATATGAAAAATATAAGAGCCACAAATATAAATAAAATATATAAGAAAAATTATAATATAAAAATACATGTCTCACTCAATATTAATGAGCAAATAACTTTAAACATACACAATTATTCATGAAAAAATTATTAATATTATCGTAATTTAAAAAAAAGTTTAAAATTATATAATTTTTTAAATATTATCTTACTAAATATTTGAAACTCAAAATACCCTGGACTCACTGGGGCTATCCAACAAGATTTGTCTAGTTAACCGATCATGTCCTAGCCCAGTCTTCAAAAGCTTATTCGCCACCATTTAGAATGTATTTGACAGTATGGTTGCGGGTATTTTTCAAATAACTTTTCATGTTAAAATATATGTTAATGATATTTTTTTATTTTTAAAAAAATATTTTTGATATCATCACATCAAAACGATCCAAAACATACAAATCATATTAAATTTTAAAAGAAATATCAAATTTTTTAGAAACACAGCCGCAGCCGCATTTCCAAACGAGCCCTTAATCATTGACCACTGTTCTAATTCAGTAATTCTCATGGAAGGTTTGTCGCTGACAGGCTTGTAGTTCTAAATATTCCAGATAGATGGCTTTTGTCATGCTGTGGTCCGGTCTAATTTATTTTTATATATATAAAAAAATGGTCCGAAAGACATCACCGTCGTCTCTTGCCCAAAAGCTTTTATATATATATATATATATATATATGGCTTGGATGGCATTATTGTCTCGTCATCCACACTGACAAGAAGAGATTATGATAGCGTGCTAATCTAGCTAGCCACACATGAGTATTGAAGTTCCGATAACTGCCTCCTCCTCCGCCTCCGCCTCCTCCTCCTCACGCAAAATCATAATTGATGGCTAAAAAGCTTTCTACTTTACACTTTTGATCGACAAACCCTCTACTTCAAATTGAATCATCATTTCCAATCAAAGGTAGATACAAAAGGTCTAATGGAAGCAAGAATTTTCAGGGACATTTTATTTCTAAGCAGGAGAGTTGTTTTTTTAACCTTTTCACTTAGTTACTTACTTGTTTTATATACAATTTTTTTTTTTTTTTTTGCCTTTAATTGAAGAGTAAAGGGACCATATGTGACTTTTTAGCACGGTGTAAGACACTATAGGATCCGTTTGAAGAAAGCCATGGCTTTTAGTTGTAATTGTAGCTTCTAAAAAGAACACATGAAAATAATTGTGATATTAATTAGTTTTTAAAGTATTGACCGAATACTAGAAGCTATTAAATATTTTGTTATTAAATCTCTACTTGATTAGTAATTTTTTTAAAATTCTTAAAATATCTTGGTACATGAACTAATGCATTAATTATGTGACAAGAATGATTGTATATAGGTATCTTAAATGGGTGAAAATAGATTAAAGAATTTTTTGAGTTGTTACATCCATTTCTTGTTGGTTTTTCTTATACTTATTCTTCTATTCATTATCTGTATTATAGAGCTTAAGTTCGGTCTTCATATATAAATATTCAGTATAATTTATTTGAGTTCGTTAGACTTTATTTAGAAGTGCACCTAAATAAAAAGATATTGTTGAAATCCTCGAATGTTTATCGAAGTTAGTCCTTTTGCACAAAGTGAAAGGCAATAAAATCTTAAAGATAAATTATTAATCCTTGATAATAACAAAAAATTTAGGTTGAATTCTTTTTCAAAAGACTTCAATAAAGTAAGCACTCTGAACTAATTTTGTTTAAGTATGATTTCAATACTTGTTTAGTTTACTTGCTAAGTTTTTTTTTTCTATATCTCTTGCAAGTTTATATATTTGCTTAACATGCATGCTAGCTAGTTTTTTATAATCATTGCAAGTTTACCATGTTTTTATATGTTTACATGATTATAAACTAAACAATTATGCTACATGTGTAATCATCTAATCATTTTATAATTATTGAACAACAATAATAATGCTTTTTTAATAGTCCTTGTTTAGTTTATAATTTTTTGCGATGACTAGAATAATAGTTAAAGAGAATGTTGTAATCTTTGTGAAATCAATATACTTCATAACATGATTTCTATTGATTGTTTAGCTTTTTATACTTATTATAATAAGTTCTTATCAAACTTTATTTCGTTAAAATACCAGTATTGTCGTGATATTTTATTTTATATATTTGCTCTGGGAAGCTAATTATATTTATATAGGTTTGGCTGGTTAATACGATTGACTCAAGTTCTTTTTTATTGATATTTTTATTTTGAATTTCATCATTCAACACCTTCAATATTTGGTTGATTATGAATTAGGCTTTGTCATTTGTTTTAGTTTGTTTTCTATGAAGTTGTCTCAATCTCATGACCTGGGTTAGGAGTTTTACGAGTTAACTCGTGTAGACTTAAGTTGGTTTATTATGTCCCTTTTTATATTAAATTTTTTCAAATCTCGTCATTTAACAATTAGTTTCTTGGGAATCAAATTTCATAATTTGTTTCAATTTGTTTTATATAGGGGTTATCATGATCTAATGACCCGAATCACGAATTTGAAAGACTAGCTCAGGTTGTATCGAGTTGATCTAACATGTTATCGTCATAATATTTTTTTAAAACATGGTCTTGAATTTTTTATAGTCAAATTACGTTTTTACCAATGATCAAGTTATCTTTGGACCCATCGAGTCGATGAGGTCAGCTCTTACAACGTTTAAAATTTTTTCTACTATAAAATATAAATGTTTTTTTTATGTTTTAAAAAATGATCTGACTTGTAGCACAACACAAACCAATAATCTCGTATTTACTAAATATGAATGTTTAAATTTTGAAACTATATCTAGATACATGATGTTGTATTTAAAATTTCAATGGTATAATTTCAAGTTAATTTATCTTTGGAATTAAATTGGAATTATGTATATTGAATTATTTTTTTATTTTTTCTCACACACACATATAAACAATATAACCCCACAATGACATGATAAAATACTTTAAAACCAAAATGCATTATTTCAATTAAAAACAGAATGCCAATTGGAATGAAATTGATAACCTTGGCTAAGACGCCTTTTCATGAAAGAATATATTTTTGATGAAGTCATGAAAAAACTTTTTTTTAAAAAAACAATGACTTTCCTTAACTGATAAGTTTTGGGCCTAAGTCTCACTTGTAAAATAAATTTCTCATGGAATGAGAGACATTTCAATGCTTAAATCAATATTTAAGTTTTTATCCGGTGATGAACAGGTGAAAACTCAAGAAGATAAAAATAATGTTTTTTGTACGAAGAGAGGGGATGCGTGTTCCTTGTTTCATTTTATCTGTATAATGAAGAAATGCAAGGGTAAGTGTTTAGATCCCCCTCCTCTTTCTTGAAACCTAAGAATATATAGGTTGAATAATATCCAACAAGTATCTTAAAAATACATACAAAAACACATGTTGAAATACTATTCATAAATAATATGATTCTTATTGTGCATAAATAATACCTTGTAAATATTGCTATTCATAAATAGTAAAATAAGACGAGACAAGGTAACTCTCTTAGACCGTGAACTAGATTAGCTGTTTTTTTTTTTTTTTTTAATCATCACTTTTCTTTCTTGGATGGTTTTTTTACTTTTATTAATGTGATATTTTCTGAAACAGTTAACCCGGTATTTGTTTTTAAAAGTCTAACCATTTTCACGAGGAAGGCAAATCATGAATCTATCATTTGAGTTCTTATACGCTAGTCTTGCCTTTTGAATCGGCATGATTGAGTTGGAAATTCCATCAAAAAAATTTATTTATTTACAGATAAACATAAACATGAACTTTCTTGTCAGAATAAAGGGGAAAAAGAAGACGCAATTCAGTTTTTTTTTTTCCGGTGTCAGATTGCCACTGCTGTCTGGGATTCTGGAAGCCTTCCCAAATTCAAATTTAACATCTGGGCTTTCAAGTCCGAATCTCTGAAATGGACCAAAACAAACACTAGCCTAACCCAAAATGATGAACTTGGGCTCTATAGCTCATAATATAGTCCAGACCCAGAGTGCAGCCACGTATGCCAGATTGGCGCCAATACTTCCCGCCAAAACAACGCCCCCCGCCACTTTCTCATAAGTACAGTGTATGGGCTGAGAAAAAAGAAATTCCCCAAATCTTGCATTTCCAGAAACCCCCCTAAAAAGAGATAATGGCGTCTGGCAATTCTGGAAATCCACCATCATCGCCGGATTCTCCAACCACATCTGCGGGATTCAACACCGATCAGCTCCCTCACAACACCAGCCAGAACTACACCGACGACGACGATGAAGCCGCCGTTGATCCCCAAATCCTCCCCGAAGAGCCTGAAGAACCCGAAGAAGAAGAAGAGGAAGGGGAGGATCTATTCAACGACAATTTTATGGAGTCAGTTTACTAATTATTGCTCTTATTGTTATGATGATTATATGCTTTTTGTGTGAATGTTTATTTATACGTGGGATGAAATGTAGTGATTATCGGAGAATGGATGAGCATGATCAGTACGAGACCGTGGGCCTGGACGAATCGTTCGAGGATGATAGGGATCCTGATCAGGTGATTCAGGATCGAAGGGCGGCTGAGTTGGAGCTCGAGGCTCGTGATGTTAGATTTTCGAATCGGAAGCTCCCTCAGCTTCTACATGACAATGGTATCTTCTTCTTCACTAATTTGTAGCTGTTATGCAAAAATAAAAATAAAAAAGAAACCCTAAAGTTGGCTCTTTTTTTTTAAAAAAAAAACAAATTCAGTTTCTTTTTTGCTCTCTGTGAGTTTAAGTTAGTTGATTTTGTCATAACTAATTGAGAGGTTTATAGATTCAATTTCAACGCGATCTATGTTTTTGAAGCTGCCTGTATCATAGTTTATACCTTAATTTCATTAGATGTCATTGTGTCTGCGCCTCTGTTTTTGACATTGTTGAGTCTTGTTCTTGTGGGATATTTTGTTCCTGTGTTATAATTAGAAGTTAAAAGATATTTTTTTTATATAAAGTTAATTTCTTCAAATAACGAATATGAGCTAATATGATTATGTGATACACATTTTATTTATACAGTAAGTACATTTTAAAATTTTAACCTTTCACTTCTCTTAGCATGTCTAATGGTATTTGAAATCTTTTTTTGGTGAAACTCAAATTTCACTGTTTCTTCAGAAATTTGTTGAATGTATGATGTTAAGAAAGTTGTTCATGATTGGAAATTTGGTTGCAGATACGGATGATGACAGTTACAGGCCTTCAAAAAGGTCTAGAGCTGATTTCAGGCCCCCAAGAAGCTATGATGATGTTGATACTGATGATGGTTTGCAGAGCTCACCAGGTAGATCACAGAGTAGACATTCAAGGGAAGATGTGCCTATGACTGATCAAACAGAGGATTATCAAGATGAGGTGATGAACAGTATTATTTAATCTTTTCGCTTCATTTTTGAGATAATTTTGTGCTGTTTCACACGAAGCATTATGCTATTTTTTCTCATTACCAAAGTGATACCTATGTAGGATGAAGATGGCGATGAAGGCGAGTTTGAGATGTACCGTGTCCAAGGAACTCTCAGGGAGTGGGTTACCAGAGATGAAGTTCGTCGTTTCATTGCTAAGAAGTTTAAGGAATTCTTACTTACATATGTGAATCCAAAGAATGAAGATGGATATTTTGAATATGTTCGACTGATAAATGAAATGGTGTCAGGTGAATCATCTGTCAAATGTGATCTTAGCTTGTGATTGTGTATGCTAAACAATTTATGCACTGACCAGGCCCTCGCTGTTGTTAATCATTGAACTTATTTAATGTTACATCTGCAGCCAATAAGTGTAGCTTGGAGATTGATTACAAACAATTTATTTATGTCCATCCCAATATTGCCATCTGGCTCGCTGATGCCCCTCAATCTGTCCTAGAGGTCATGGAAGAAGTAGCCATGAAAGTTGTCTTTGATTTGCATCCTAACTACAAAAATATCCATCAGAAGATCTATGTCCGCATCACCAACTTACCAGTCTATGATCAGATCAGAAACATTAGGTATTGTTAATTATTTGATTTTTATGACTTTTTCTCCCCTTTGCCATGAGGTTTCAACTTTGTACATTGTGTTTTTCAGGCAAATTCATTTGAACACTATGATTCGTGTTGGAGGAGTTGTGACTAGGCGATCTGGTGTCTTCCCTCAGTTGCAGCAGGTAAAATATGATTGCAACAAGTGTGGAGCAATTTTGGGACCATTCTTTCAGAATTCTTATTCAGAAGTCAAGGTTGGTTCTTGCCCTGAATGCCAATCAAAAGGACCATTCACTGTTAACATTGAGCAGGTAAATATCTCATATCTGTCCAATTTTCTCCCTTCCCTTGCTGAAATGTCTGAGAGGATGAAGAAATTATCGTTAATCTTGTATTTCAGATATTCCTTGTTGTATTAGTCTCAGTTGAGCATCTTTGTTTCCTTGTCCTAATAACCAGAAATAATATGATCTTAAGAAATTTAACTAGTTTTCGACAAGGTTATTTTTGCAGCTGTATGGAGTAGATTCATAGACTTCAAACTCGTTGACATAGTTTTCTACGTCTTGCTGCAGACAATATACAGAAATTACCAGAAGCTTACACTCCAAGAAAGCCCTGGAATTGTGCCTGCAGGTCGGCTTCCAAGATACAAGGAAGTGATACTGTTGAATGATTTGATTGACTGTGCACGCCCTGGGGAAGAAATTGTAGGATCCCTTTCTTGGACTTGCTTGTTTTTGCTTGCTTGCTTTCTTGGTGGCTGCTTCCTCATTGTCTTTTTTTTCCACGTGATGTATTTCTCAGGAGGTCACTGGCATATATACAAATAATTTTGACTTGTCTTTGAACACAAAGAATGGATTTCCTGTCTTTTCCACTGTAATCGAAGCAAACTATGTCACAAAGAAGCAGGATCTCTTTTCTGCATACAAGCTCACTCAGGAGGACAAAGAAGAAATTGATAAGTTGTCTAAAGACCCTAGGATAGGGGAAAGAGTGAGTTTACTTTGTTTTCTTTTGTGTGGACCATGGCTTCTGTTATATCATAAAAAACTGCTTATGATTACATTCTTGAACTGAATTTTTAGATTATCAAGTCTATTGCTCCATCCATCTATGGACACGAGGACATAAAAACTGCATTAGCTCTGGCTATGTTTGGAGGCCAAGAGAAAAATGTTGAAGGGAAACATCGGCTGCGAGGAGACATCAATGTGCTTCTCCTAGGTGATCCTGGCACGGCAAAATCTCAATTTCTGAAGTAAGACCTATGCTTAGACAATTCTAAACGGTCTCTTTCTTGAGATGGTATAATGGCTATGGTGCATTAACCAAGGATGATATTTTTTTCTCAGGTATGTTGAAAAGACTGGACAGAGGGCCGTGTATACTACTGGTAAAGGGGCTTCTGCTGTTGGTCTAACGGCTGCAGTGCACAAGGACCCAGTGACAAGAGAGTGGACCCTTGAAGGAGGAGCCCTTGTTCTAGCCGATAAAGGGATCTGCCTGATTGATGAGTTTGACAAGATGAATGATCAGGACAGGTATGGAAACGTTTGTTTATTTCTTGGTAATCTGAATTCCTGTTCCTGTTGCTGTTGTGAGCAATAAAGATCTACCCATGATCAGGGTGAGCATCCATGAAGCAATGGAGCAGCAGAGTATTAGTATATCCAAGGCTGGCATTGTTACTTCTCTCCAGGCTCGGTGCTCTGTTATTGCCGCTGCAAATCCTGTTGGAGGAAGGTATTCAAGTTGATAAATTTATTTAGTTTCTAAAACTGAAAATTGGTCGAGGAAAAGCATGCAGAGTTTTTTTTTTAATGGGATGCTCATCAGGTGGGCCATATGCGAAAACATTTGAATTTGCAACAATTTTTTCAAGTGTTAACTTCTTATTTCAATCAACCTGTCAGATACGACTCCTCCAAAACATTTTCACAGAATGTCGAGTTGACAGATCCCATCGTTTCTCGTTTTGACATCCTCTGTGTTGTCAAGGTAACTCTTCTACAAACTCTGATTTTTCTTTTTTACTTGTCCCCTCAATCTTACCTGGAAGGAAGTTTGATTAATTGCAGGATGTGGTTGACCCCATAGCAGATGAGATGCTTGCAGAATTTGTAGTTGATAGTCATTTCAAATCACAGGCCAAGGGTGCTAATATAGATGATAGGTCCTATGGCGAGTCTCAGGAAGATCAAGCCTCTGCCAGGCCAGTTGATCCAGAGGTGGCATGCTCAAGCTCTTACCATCGTCTTCTTTTTTCTGTTTGTTTTTTGTCGTCTTTTCCTTTGATTTTTAATCATAGAGAGATTCTCCATGTTGTTTCAGGTTCTTTCTCAAGATTTGCTGAAGAAGTACCTTACCTATGCCAAGTTGAACATATTCCCAAGGTTTCATGATTCTGACATGGAAAAACTCACACAAGTTTATGCTGAGCTGCGGAGAGAATCTTCGGTGAGACTCATTGCTCTTGTTTCTTTCAATGATTTTTGAGTGGTAATCCTGTATTAACAATCTCTTGACAGCATGGACAAGGTGTACCTATAGCAGTGAGGCACATAGAATCAATGATACGGATGTCTGAAGCACATGCCAGAATGCACCTCAGACAGCATGTCACTGAAGAAGATGTGGATATGGCAATAAGTGTTTTGCTAAATTCATTCATTTCGACACAAAAATACGGGGTGCAGAGGGCTCTGCAAAAGGTACATAAAGAAATTGTTATTTTCTTTTATGAAACCTTCCTTTTGTTCTATGTTGTCTGCACTTCTTGACATGCTACTAACACCCACATCAGTTTGTCCATCGTGAAAAGGAAAGAAACAGGGAGAGAGAGAGAGAGAGAGAGAGAGAGAGATGCATGAGTGCACAATACGAAGCTGTCACGTTCTTTACCCTGATTTACTTTTGTTTCTTTCTATGTTGACAGCAGTAATAATACTCGACATCTTGAATGCGCTACTGTTAGAAATAGGTTTATAAATAGATGCATGGAAATATGTTTGAGATTCGACTGGTCAGTAGTCATTGTGGTTACTGAACTTTTAGATTTTCAAGTATGATATTTTCAACTCTATTGTTACCCGATGCTTCTGACTGGATTATGCTGCACTTAGAAATCCCTGCAAATCAAAAACATATAATCGATTTTAAAGCTTTTGGATATAGCTACCTGTACTGGATTTGCTCCCCTGAACTGTTGGATATCTCATCATTTTTGTGTTGCTCACCATTTGCCTATAACTCAGAACCAGTTCTGTACTCTTTCACTACCGCTGCAACATCTATGTCATGACACCCTGAATATGTTGACCAGGGGAATTAGCTGATTGCATAAATTTTAGTGTTTTTAGAGGTTGATTACTGAAAATAATTGATAAACTAATGCAGAGTTTCAGAAAGTACATTACTTACAAGATGGATTACAATAGAATGCTTCTCAATCTTCTACAAGAGATTGTGAACAGAGCACTGCGTTTTGAAGAAATCATTTCTGGCTCGGCGTCAGGGCTTACCCACATAGACGTGAAAGTAGATGATCTGCTGAACATGGTAACGGAAACCAGCACTTTGGTTTGCCTATTTCGTCACAAAAGGGTTGTACCTCGCATTGATTATTATTGACCTCGAGTTTTGATGTATTTTTTGCAGGCTGAAGAGCGTGGGATCAGTGATCTTAGACCCTTCTTCTCGAGTACTGATTTTTCTGCTGCCAACTTCAAGTTGGATGAAGAACGACGAATGATCAGACATCTCCTTCCAAGACACTAAACAGTATCAGAATGTGTTGCACATCATTAGATTAGGTTAATCATTTAGTTAGAATTTCAACAGTGTTTATGGTTGGTATTGGAGGAGCTACAAAAGTAATGATTTTCAGAAGAATTTCTCCGGCGATATCTTTGAGGCGTAACTCTTTTTTTCGGGTGACATTCGATATATATTTTTGTTTGAACAATTCCAAGTAGATTGGAGAACTGTACCTGTGGATTTAAATTCTAAAAGAAATTCTCGCAAGATCTAAATGCATTTTCATGCATGTGGACGCTTTTGTTTTCTGAAAGGGAATGGGTTTGACCCAAAATAAAAAAAACATCCAAGGGAAACGGATTAAAAAATGTAAGGATTACATACATAGTCTCTGAAATAGGACTAGTTAATTAGCTTCATTATATTACAGGGACTACGTTATAGTCTCAAAATAGAGAACAGGAAAAGAAAGTGGGGCCCAAGAAAAATGTCTAAAAAGACCTCGAAACCTGGTTGGCGGAAGTTGCCATTTTTTTTTTATTCTGGGGAGTCCAATACAACCAGAGAGTAAGGCCTTTACTGGCTGCAAGGTTCCATTGAAATGGAAAGGAGCCGGAAGCTGATTCCTCAGCTTCTGCTGATTGCTTGCTTTGTCTTTCAGATCTGCGCTAGTTATGATGATGTGGTTGGTATCCATCTTAATTTCACTCCTTTTCTTTACTTTTTTAATTTCATTGATACTCTCAGCTTATTTATTTCCATCATAAATCAATAACTATGGCTAGTATAATATTAATAATAATCTCATACAGCTTGGTGTTCTTGACTTATGTTTTCAGATGTTTTACGAGCCATTTGATGAATCTTTTGAAGGAAAGTGGATTGTCTCTGAGAAAGATTACTATCAAGGTTTGCTTTGCTTTTCTTTTTTGCATCTTCATTTCTTATATCCGTTTTTTTTATTTTTTGTTGCTCTTATTTATGGAAATCTAATGATGATTTTTTTTTCATTCATAGCACTTGACTTGCTTTCTGTTGTGGGTTTTGCTATAAAGTTTGCTTTATCATCTTTTCTTTCTTAGAAAGTACAGAGATTGCTTTTCTTTTGCGTCTGTGTCTGTTTGTGTTGACCTCAAATATGAACGATGTCTGAAATCAATGTACTAATCTGAGCGTGGATGACCTAATCAAGGCTTGAATGTGGGGGGCCTTGTTCTCATGCGCCAAAACTGAATATATATGAACTACGCGTGATGTGTTGGTTAATTGAATGCTAAGCAAACTAGTATGGTTGTGCTTGGTTCTCTTTTAGAATTCAATCTGCATGTTATATAACTGTCAGTAAAAATCTGTTACTGAAGAAAAATTATAGGGGACAAGGACAGTCATCAGCCTAGGTTTTTTAAACTTGGTGGATGGGTAATGATAAAGGTTTGCTCTGTGTGATGTATGAGATTAATTTAGTTATCAAGCTAACAAATGTAACTTCATTGGTGTCGAGGGGTCTGTCTACTTGTGATTTTTGTCACGAAGGAAAATTCTAATGTGAAGGGAAAATATGTTTTATAGAGTTGCATTGTAATCATTCTTGTACATTGTTTCAGCTGTAAAAACTAAAGGCTGATTCTGGTACAAGAATCTGTATGGTATTAGAAAATTCTGCCTATAATGATTCTGTATAAACTTGAATATGTTGCAACTTGCAGGTGTCATGATTTACTTTATGGCTGGTTTAGTCTTTTTGCAATTTATGGTTCTATAATGGCATCCAGTTTGTATTAGGTGTCTGGAAGCTCTCGAAAAGCGAGGGACACGATGATTATGGACTTCTTGTCAGTGAGAAGGCCAAAGGGTATGCCATTGTGAAAGAGCTAGACAGTGTATTTAGTCTCAATGATGGAACAGTAGTCCTACAGTTTGAGGTTCGGCTGCAAAATGGACTTGAGTGTGGTGGTGCCTACTTGAAGAACCTCCGTCCCCAGGAGGTTGGATGGAAACCCAAGGACTTCGATAATGAGTCTCCTTACTCCATAATGTTTGGACCTTACAAGTGTGGCTCCACCAACAAGGTTCACTTCATCTTCAAACTCAAGAACCCCAAGAGTGGGGAGTCTGTAGAGTACCATCTCAAGCACCCCCCTTCAGTGCCATCTGACAAATTCTCCCATGTCTATACTGCAATATTGAAACCAGATAATGAATTGAAGATTATAATAGATGGAGAGGAGAAGAAGAAGGTAAATTTCCTATCTGCAGAAGATTTTGAGCCTGCTCTTATTCCACCCAAGACAATTCCTGATCCAGATGACAGGAAACCAGAGGACTGGGACGAGCGGGCAAAGATTCCAGATCCAGATGCAGTGAAGCCAGATGATTGGGATGAGGATGCACCAATGGAAATAGAAGACAAGGATGCCGTGAAACCAGAAGGGTGGTTGGATGACGAGCCTGAGGAAATTGATGATCCTGATGCTTTAAAGCCTGGAGAGTGGGATGAGGAGGAGGATGGTGAATGGGAGCCACCAAAAAATGACAATCCTAAGTGTGAGCTAGCACCTGGCTGTGGTGAGTGGAAGAGACCGATGAAGAGAAATCCTGCTTATAAGGGAAAATGGCATGCTCCTCTAATTGACAACCCAAATTATAAGGGTATATGGAAACCTCAAGAGATCCCAAACCCTGCTTACTTTGAGCTTGAGAAACCTGATTTTGAGCCTATTGCTGCAATTGGTATTGAGATTTGGACCATGCAGGATGGCATACTCTTTGACAAAATTCTGATAGCTAGTGATGAGAAGGTCGCAGACATATACAGAGAAACAACATGGAAACCGAAGTTCGAAGTTTAGAAAGAGAAGCTGAAGGCTGAAGAAGCAACTGCTGGACATGGGATCTCCAGCTTCAAAGTAATATCCTCATTTCAACCATACCTCTTTGTTCTGTTTTGTTTTTTGGTACTGGAAAATGATTGTACTAATCTGCGGTTATTTCACATCCTAACAAACTCTCTTGGTTTGTTTTTTGCAGAAGAAGATTTTTAACCTTCTCTACAAGATAGGGGACATTCCTTTCTTAGGTGCCTATAAGCCTAAGATCATCGTGAGTGAACAAACTTGGCTGTTTATAGAACTGGTCCTGTATCTCTGCTTAATTTGAATAACTTATGATGGAATTACTTGTCTTGCAGGACCTCATTGAACAGGGAGAAAAACAGCCCAATATAACTATTGGCATCCTTGCTTCCATTGTGATTGTTATTTTCACAATTTTCTATAGAATACTATTTGGTGGCAGAAGGCCAGTGGTATGTTGTTTGAATCATAAAGCATTGACACGTTTCTTGAAAGCGCTGTTGCACGGTCTGATCTACATGAAACAATCTCTGTAATTTTGCAGGTTGCCCCGAAACAAGCAGTGCTGATGCTGCTGTGACTTCAATCAACCAAGGAAGCAGTAGAGAGAGGGAACGTGAGGATGAGAATGAGGATGAAGATGCTGCCGTGCCTCCTCGTAGGAGGGCTACAAGAAGGGAAACTTGAAGTAGGCATTTGTGTATATAGATAGGCCTACTCTTTGTTTCTAATCCTAGATTGCTTTCTAAATGACATCTTCGAGCTGCAGAATTAGTTTACAAATGGTGCTATCATGTTCATCTTTATGTTTGAATCGCATGGTGATGTAATTTTAACTGTAAGAAGTGATATGATTTCTTAATCCAAACTCGTGCAGCTTTTGCCATTCTATATGCCGGATGGAGCTCCCTGACTTCGTAGGTTTACCGCCAACCCAAAATTCATTCCAGATCAAGAATAACTAAAGAAAAGGCACTGGTATGAATCGCAGTAACACAACTACGATAATGCACATCTCAGAGAACCAACAGTAACCGGTTTCTGGTGAACTAAAACTAAATTCAAACGAGTAATCCGTAGATTTGTCTGAAATCATGTTAGTTTTCATTCTCTTAGAAACCATGTGGTCAGACACTTCCTAAACGCGATGGATGCATGTTGTGAAGCCATAGAAGAGCTCAAAACAAAGTACGATCCCTCGGTGAAATTTTTGGCCTCAAAGCCCTGCTAGTCTCAGATCACGATCTCCTTAATGCCTTGCTTCAGCTGCAGTGTAGAGGATACGGTAGCACCACATGTTCATGGCACCCTGCTCGATTGGCTGTATGCTCCAATTTCCATTGCTGGATTACATGGCGGCATAAAACCCACTCTACGAACTCAAGACAATTTCATCTTCCACACCCTTCATCATCGCATCCTTGGGAAATTGAGTGGAGATATAGATTTCAGTATCTTCTCTCCTGAAGCAGTGGAGCTGTTTTGCCACATCTGGTTAGAACTTAGAACCAACTGGACAGCCTGGTGGGAATGAAACCGAGATAAGAAGTGTATAGGATGAAAATTTCATATTTCTAAATCGATTCACATGATTTCATGCAGATTGACACAGGAATGCCAATCCATTTCCATCTGATTTGCCATAAACTTGGGAGTTTCTGCTTCTGTCAGGATTGCACCCAGAAAATGAGTTGAAATTCTGACCTCAGCAATTTAATGACCCAGATACCAAAATCAAGATGTCAGAAACTGAATCGCCCCCCCCCCCCCCCCCCCCGGAACAAACTCCATCCTTAAAATGGTGGAAAGAATCTGGGTCCTTTATTATCATTTCTCGCCTATTAGAAATAAACTTCATAGTATCATGACATCCGCAACACACGGAGGATTTTGGAGAAGCGAATAGCTGCCCCAGGCTGTGTAGAAATAAGCGCAAAAGAAAGTGCCAGCATTTCACTGTGCCCAATTTGAATGCACTCCCTCTCTTCATCCTCATCATGGAGGCTAACATCTGAAGCAGGCCTCCGTGCTTCAGTGTGTACTTTTTTTCATCAAGAATTAACTCCGTGTATATATATATTCTCTGACTTGGGTGGGATACATCTCCAGTCCCACACGTGAATTTTATTTCGGAACTCTATCCAACTATAACCCTTCTTAGGTTTCAAGCTCATATCCAATTTTCCATTATCAGCATAGCAGCAGTTGGACAGTTACACAGTTTTTGATGGTGCATAATTCATAAAAAAAAAAAAGGCAACGCGCTAGTTGCTGTTGGGCCGTGACTCAAGCAGAAACGTTCATGATTTTCAATAGTATTTGAAATTATAGTAATCTTATTTTTAAAAATATATTAAAAAATTATTTTTTTAAAAAAATTATTTTTGATATAACATATCAAAATAATAATAAAAAAAATTAAAAATATTTTTAAATACAAAAACAAACACTCTTTAGATATTGTCCCAAATAGCTACACTTCCATGTATTTTTTCCTTCGATTCTCTTAACACATTGTGTAATACACATATACTGAATATTTTTTCGATCTCTAAGGAAAAAAGAAAAAGGCCACACACCATTCACACGCAATACACACACAATTTTTATGTACAAGTACAAACTTTTATGTGGGGTTGACATTATATTTTCTAGCCAATAAATAGTGGAAACTAGAAACACTCACTATATTTTATGTAATCATGCATCTTTTTTTTTTTACCAATAATTATTTATAGTTAATGTGTTATTGACAATTACCAACCTCTCTCTTAATAAAAAGCTAGACACTATAATCAATGATGAATCCTAATATTTTCACCAATTAATTATTATACCACTTTTTAAATATTAAGATAAGCTAACGCGATCAGGATCTATAAATACTTAGGTTACCATGTACATGAAAAAACATTTTTTCTCATATTCAACATTTTACTCTTCAACAATTTATTCTTATATTTTTTTTATTTTCTCTTATATTTTTTAGGAATTTAAGTATTGATTAATCTCTCCTTCAAAGATGTATTTATTTTTTCAAGAATAATCAAGTTTAAACACAAAACCCAATTCAAACTCATGGATCTTGATCCAAACTCATGAACAATGAAAATCCAATTTTTATGTGAAATTTTAAGAGGTTTCAAACAACAAAGTTGCTTAAAGACTTGCTTATCTATATTTCGTCTACGGTGGATCCAGCACCCATCTAACAGCGCTCTCAATACCTCTGCGGGCCTTTCAATGTGATGCTTCTCAATAAAGGCTCTTGCCTCGTCAAAAAGGCAAACACGAGCAAGAAGAGATATCATTAAAGTACATGCAATGTTTGGAAACGTGGTTCAACCCGTATTTTTAAAAAATTTATTTTTTTTGTTAAAATTTAATATGATTTATATGTTTTGGATCGTTTTGATGTGTTAATGTCAAAAATAATTTTTTTAAAATGAAAAAAATCATTAACATGTATTTTGACACGAAAAATTATTTGAAAAACACGTACAACCACGTTGCCAAACAAACTAGTGTGCTACCTTAGGTTCCTTAATACATTTGAAGTAAAACTTTCCTTCCTGATCAACCATGCAGGCTGTAGTGCAGCAATGCAGGACAGCTACACACGTGAGTTGATCAATCTCTGCTCTCTGGTCCTTCTCCATCCCGCGGGACAATTCTACTCCAAGCTCACCTTTTCCATGTAAGCTAAAGCCTAATATCATCACAGTCCACGAGATTGCATCCCTCTTCTTCATCCTTTCAAAAACTTTTAAAGCACAATCGACAAGTTCTGATTTGGCTTACATGTCCACAGTAGCGTTTTGAACTATGAGATTAAGGTCTATTCCATTTCCAAGTATCCGTGAATCGCTTTCCCATTCTTACGAGCTATTGTTCTTGCCCAGGCAGGAAGAACACTAGAAACTGAAAGCGAGTCCGGTTTTAATCCATCCATATTCATCTATCGAAACAGTTTCAGGGCCTCATCAAATCCCCCCTTCTTCACGTGCCCGCGAATGATTTCCAAGGTTGAAGAAATCATTTTACCACACAAGTGATCATTGCAAAATCACGTGAATTCTTAATTATGATTTGATTTTAGCATCAAACAAGCGCTAATAACATTGACATGCAGAAATGAGATGGGAGATTGATGCTTATTATGATATATTTTAAAAATGTGTGGGAAAATAAGTGTGCTGGTAATATGTAAATATAGAGTATTCGTATTGTGAACATGTTTTTTTAATATTTTATTTTAAAAGCTATTAGTATGTATTAGGTCAAGATATGATTATCAGATCCAAACTTTTTGGACTTGGATTTGATATACTATCAGATTCAAATCACTTCAAATTTTCTTTATATTTTTAATATTTCTTTTACTTTTAAAAAAAATTTATTAACCTGTTACCGAATGCAAGCTAATAAACTGGTTTTTAATTATATCTTATTAACTGTCTTTTTTTTTAGAAAAAAACTTTTTTGAGCTATGAACTTTATTATATTTAATAATATTGTTTATTAGAACCAATTTTTTATTTAATAAAACAACAACAACAATAATTCTTTTAAAAAAATTAAGTCTTATTTTATTAAAAACATCATAAAAAATTGTAAACTTCTTTTAAAAATTAAAAGAAAAAAGTTAATAAAAAATTTCAATAAAAACTCAATACTAAAAAATAAAATTGAAAAAAAAAGGATCAATATAAACCAATAGACCTAAAAAGAGAGAGCCTATGCACGCGGTCTAGCATGGGTAGTATATTTTTTACTCAATTTTAAAATTATCATTTATTTTCTTTTTTATTTTCACTTTAATTCTCATTCTTTTAATCTTGTTTTTCCTCAACAAATTTGATGAAATTGCCCTTCAATTAAGCCTGAAAATGTTGAAATCACAAAAAAATAAAAAAGAGTTTGTTGACCAAAATAAAAAAACAAATTTGCTTGGTGAATCCACAATGGAATGTGAGAGGGGTTACAATGCTTGGGTTCACAGAGATTATTTCACATGATTTAGTTTTTTTTTAATCTTAAAGGTCACCTAATTTTTTAGAAATAAATGATTTTTTATTTTTAAAAATAAAATTTATTTATATAAAACATAAAAAATATAGATGAATTAGAATAATTTTTTTGAGACATTAAATATAAACAAAATAAAAATAACTGTTATTTTTAACAAATGCTAAATAAACAATCTGAGAGAATAAGCATTAATTTAAATATAAATTAAAAAATTATTTCATAAGAATATATATTAAAAAAGATATTAATTAAAAAAAAGTATTTGTCCTACTTTGAAAGGGCATATGAGCACGGCCCTGCAATGGGCATACTCACAAGTAGAGGTCCTTATTTTTTAATCAAGTAATTTGTTATAAAATATTTTGAAAAACAATAAAGATGAAAAATTGAGGTTAGTGGTATTTTGACATAGAAACCTATTTTCAACATTTTTTTACTAAAAATATTTATAAAATACTTTAAACACCTCGATAAATCCGTTGTAAATGGCTTCAAACAACCCAAAAATCCACCTAAACACCTAAAATCATCATGAAACCAAAAAATGTTTTTAGTTAAGATCTTTCATATCAAACAAAGTGAAGGGCAAAGAATATTTAGGATAAACCATACTTATTAATACCAAAATCGATCTTTTAATAGTCAAAATCGATGTCAATTGGTATTTTCTCTTTCTATCACTAGAGTATGACCATTTTCTCTATCCTCTTTATAATTAAGGATAAAAAATTAAAAAAATAAAGTTTTGAATTAAAATTGAATTTGTAAAAACATCAAAGGATTGAAAGTTTATAATTTGAAAACTAGAATCATAATGAAGATTAGTTAGTTTTTATGGTTAGTATATTTTTTTAGATGGATTTATAAACAAGAAGATTAGTCATTTTTTATGGCTAGTATTTTGTTTTTTGCAAAAGCTTTATTATCTCTCTTTTTATTTTTAAGCGATTTTCCCATTCCTCATTCAATTATGAGGGTAATGAAATTTAGAATTGAAACTTGAATTCAGAAAACTACAAGACCAAATCATTAAAATAATTCAACAAATACAGCAAAAGCAAGGGAAAAAACTAATCCAAATCAATTCGACTGGTCAGTCATAATTAATCAACTTTATCAGTCAGCCTAAAATCCCATATTCTATTGCATCTGTCTACTACTGTCTAGTATATGTATTATCGCACGACTCGCGGGGCTCTAGAACCAGTCAAAAGAATTCACTGGTCAAGGTAAAAAAAAAATGGTAGCAAGCACTAGCGCAGTCGGCGTCCAAAAGGTTTTTTCTTTAGTTTTTTACTTCAAGGTCTATTTACCTAGCGGTTTCCTCCCTAACATAACATATTATTACTTTTTTTCTCCTTTTTTGGTTGATCAGACAGGATCATAGGCTGGCCACAACAATGAAAGCTTGTAGTACTATATTTTTAGAAAGAAAGAGATGATAATTTTCCGCCACAACTGTTATTTTGCAAGCATTCATACCAAGTTACCAACCAATCACGCTGCTGAGTGCTGATAAATGCTGACCATAAATTGGCTGACATGCACCCACAACTTGTTGTTCCATCCATCCTGGGTTTCGGTGGAACAGACTTCCAAGATCGCCATAACAGTAGAAGCAGACAACTTTGGACACGGTAAAGGCAGTAAAAACATGTTTAAACTCGGACAGAAAGGACATGAAAATGAAATGACGAAGAATGGGTGGGTTTGGTTCGGGTTGGAATTCGAGTGGGATGTGTAGAGCACGTGTGGACGTATGAGCCTGGTGGGGGCTCACGGAGGTAGTCGTTGATTTAATAGCATATAAAATTAAGTCATACAGCAGACGGCCGCATACAATTTGGCAGGCAGTATCAGTAGCATTTTCTTGTGCAAAAACGTTAAAGATGGCTTTCTTTGACTGTTAGTTTGTCGTCTTCTCCTTTTCAATTGAAAAGGATCAAACTCTGGTCACTCTTTCTTGTTTGTTGATCTTCTTCGAAGACCAATCAGTTCAACAGCACTGCTAGCCAGCCCATATCCAGATACATCCCATCCATTCACTGTGGATTAATTGGAATCCACCGTATGCATGTTTTATGTTTTATCCTTTGGGTCAAAATTCATAGCTCATCATGTGCAGAAGATATCATTATCACTTGTCTCTTTCTATCCTCATTTATTTTTGTCTCCACGTAGAATAATATGCTCTTGAAAAATAAACTCAATTTTTGGATGTTTGAAGAAAAGAGCAAGCGATCCTTCTGTTAGAAACTAATCGACTGGTTAAATTAAACATAATATGATTATTGTTTGGATTAGAATTTTTTTATATTAGTTGAATTTTGTTGATTATTTAGGACTTCATGCCTATAAAAATACTTATAAAAAAAAGAAAATAGCTAAGAGAACTTAGAGAGAAACACCTAATAAAAATATATATTTCTCTTAATTTTCTTTTTGTTTTTAAGTTTTTTACTTTGCATTACTGTTTTGATATTATACCACACTTACTCTTTTTTTCCACAAGTGATATCAGAGCTTAAGTTTTATTATTTAACATGATTCATCCAAGCTTTCTACTTCATTATCCTAGGTTGATAAAAAACAACTATAAAACTTGGTGAATTAGAGTAAAAGCATCGCTAAGTTCCCAGGATGTATGAGAGACAATTGAAAAAGGCTTTGAGGAGCCTATAGATAAGAGGTCGTGCAAAAGGCACAAAAGAAGGATTAACAAACACTAACAATCATTCACCAATATCTGGATAATGTATCTTTTGAGATAGTGGCCAATACAACCGCTGTCAAGTAAGCATGAGAAATTTTACAAAAATCAAACCAAGGAGCTGACAATGTGAGAAATGTACATCTATAAAAGTTATGAGGTGACTTTGAAAAGTTACATGTGCTTGAATTGAAGAATATTTCAGAATACTTTACAAGAGTATTGGCCATATACAATCCAATAAAAAGATATGAGAAGAAAATGAAAGAGATATGTGTGGTAGAGAAAATCTTACGCTCGCTGCAAAAGAAGTTCTATTATATGGTGGTCGCGATAAAAAAAAAAGTCACAAAATATGGATGTTCTTTCAATCCAAGGTCTTATGAGAAAATTAAAAGTTCATAAGAAAAGAGTCAATACAATTCAAGAGGATGTGGGTGTACGAGTATTTTTTTCAAAGTAAAATGGTTCTGGATATTTACAAGAGGGTAGAGGACATGGACGAAACAAAGGAAGAAGAAAAGGAGGCAGATTTGGAAGAGGAGGTTGTGACAGCCTCAACAGGACAACCGGTTAACCGCATAAAGCAAATCAGTCGACCAATTACACTAACAGTGGTAATCCAAAATCTAGGTTTGATAAATCAAAAGTTAAATGCTATAATAGTTACGGATTGCTGAAGTCCAACCAAGAGGGTTAAGGATAATGCAAATCTAGTGATAGAAGAAGAAAATGAAACCACCTATTACTAGTGCATGATGAGAGAATATAAGATAAAGAGAACATGTGGTATATAGATAATGAAACTAGAAACCATATATGTGGAGACAAAGACAAGTTCATGGAGCTTGATGATGCAATTAGAGGTAATGTCACCTTTACGAATCATTCAAAAATTGTCATTAAAGGAAAATATATGATTTTGATTAAATTAAAAGATGGAAGTCATCCATTTATTGATTATGTCTATTATATATCAATGGTAAAAAGCAGCATATTGAGTTTAAGACAATTGCTAGAGAAGGGGTATGGGAATAAGATGAAAGATCGTATTTTGACATTATTTGACACTAAAAGAGCTATGATTGCAAAGGTAAACATGACAAAGAATATAATGTTCTTGTTAAACATAGAGATAGACGTGCCTAAATGATTAAATGCATGTGTGAAGAATGAGACTTGACTTTAGCATATGAGACTTGGTATGTAAACTTTGATGATTTGGAGATGATGTATAAAAAGAGATTTTGAAGGGTCTACCATCCATTATACGTTCAAATCAATTGTGTGAAGGATGTTTAGTGGGCAAACAATTTTGCAAGAGCTTTTTAAAAAAGTCTACATCAAGCGCTAGTCAACCCCTACAAGAAATATATGTCGATGTTTGTGATTTCATCAAACCATGTTTGTTTGGTAAAAATTATATTTTTCTACTTTTTATTGATTATTATAATAGAAAAACTTAGGTATACTTCTTAAAAGAAAGGTCTAATATGTTTAATTATTTTAAAAGGTTTAAGGTATTAGTTGAAAAGAAAAGTTTATTCTATAAAATCATTTAGGATAGATAGAGGGTGAATTTTGTTATAATAATTTAATAAGTTTTATGAAGATCATGATATAAAGAGATTTCTAATGGTGCCTAGATTCCTACAACAAAATGGCATGGTGGAGAGAAAGAATAGAAGCATCATCAATATGGCAAGAAGCATGTTTAAAATCAAGAAAATGCCTAAAAAATTTTGGGCTAAAACTGTAGATTGTGATAGGTGTCCTACTAAAAGCTTAAATGACATGACTTCATAAGAAGCATGAAGTGGAAGAAAACAAAGTGTTTCTCACTTGAAAGGTCTTGGTAGCATTGGCTATATGTATGTAGATGATTAAGTAAGGACCAAACTAGATGATAAAAACAAAAGGATGATCTTTATGGGCTATGAATAAAAGTTCAAAGGATACAAGCTTTATAACACTAATAAAGGAAATGTGATGAATAGTAGAGATGTTGAGTTCAATGAAGAAAGAACATGAGATTAGAAGGTAAATGATGGTGAGAAATATGACTTCTTACCAATTCTTGATGAAGAGAAGGAAAGATATAAAGATCATCAAAAACCTATAGTTACACCTTCACAAACTCAAATGTGCTCAACTTCTTCTTCTTCTAGTAGAAGCTTAAGTAATGGCACTCCATCAAGTCTATCAAAAAAGATAAAAAGCCTTAATGACTTATATGAGATAACTAATTATATTGATGATAATGTAACATTATATTGTCACCTTATTATATGTGATCCTGTAGTGTTTAAAGAATTAATAAAAAATAAAGAATAAAGAATTCCCATGAATAAAAAGATTGCATCAGTTGAGAAGAATGACACATGAAAATTAGTTCCTAGACAAAAAAAAAAAGAAGCCAATAGATGTCAAGTGGATCTCTAAAGAAAAAAATAACGTCAAAAGAGAAGTAAAAAGGTACAAGGTAAGGTTGGTGACAAAAGACTATAATCAAAATCATGAGATTGACTATAATGAAGTATTTGCTCTAGTTGCTAGATTAGAAACCATTCGATTCATCATTGTCACTGTTGCTCAACATAGATGGAGAATATATCAAATGGATGTCAAATCATCATTTTTTTAATGGTTTTTTAAAGATAAGGTCTACATTGAGTAACATATGGAATATGAAGTGAAGAGATATAAAAACAATGTATTAAAGTTGAACAAAACCTTGTATGAATTAAAACAAGCCCCAAAGGCTTGGTATAGTCGCATTGATGACTATATTTTAAAGAATGGATTTGTTAAATGCCCTCATGTATATGTTATCTATGTAATGATCCAAGAGAGTAGTGATACTCTTATTGTATGTTTGTATATATATGACTTTATCTTTACATAAAATAATCCAAAGATGTTTGGAGACTTCAAGCAAACAATAATCAAGGAGTTTGAGATGACAGACATTGGTTTTATAACATGCTACTTAGGGATTGAGATCAAACAATGAAAGGATGAAATCTTTATAAGCCAAGAGAAGTTTGCAAAATAGATTCTCAAGAAGTTCAAGATGGAGGATTATGCAAAAATGAATACTCCAGTTGAGTGTAGAGTGAATATGTCAAAGAATGATGAAAGGGATAAGATAAATTCTACAACATTCAAAAGCCTAGTTGAGAGTTTGAGATATTTGACATGCATTCATCCAAGTATTGTTTTTGGAGTAGGACTTGTGAGTAGGTTTATGAAGACATCAACCATGATACATTCCATAGCATTAAAGCGAATTCTCTAGTATATCAAATGTACTGTTGATTTTTGTTTGTTCAATGGTTATTCTAATAACTTTGAGCTTATGGGTTATAATGATTATGATTGGACTGGAGATATGAATGATAAAAAGAGTACTATGAGTTTTTTTTTCTATAAGGAAGACACAACATTCACATGGAGTAAAAAAAAAAACAATCTATAGTTACTTTGTCAACATATGAAGCTAAATATATAGCTATTAAATCATGTGTTTATTATTTCATATAGCTAAGAAGATTATTAAAAGAATTGTGAATGCCACAATAGAATCCTACGGAGATTTATATGGACAACTATTAGTCATTGCCTTAGTTAAAAATCCAGTTTTTTATGACAAAAATAAGCACATTTACACAAAATTTCATTAACTAAGAGATTGTATTACAAATAAGGAAGTTGAAGTCAAGTATGTGAAAATATAAGACGAAGTCGCAGATATCTCCACAAAACCTCTAAAAAATAATGTTTTTATCAAAATAAGAGATATACTGAGAGTTATGAAGAAATTAACTTTAAAATGGGTGTTGAAAATTAAAATTGATTTCTGATTTTTCTGAAGAATTGAAGAATTAGTCCACCAATTGAGAACCGACCAATTAGATTTAATAAATTGGAAGACCGATTGAGAAATAATCGACCGGTTCAGTCGGCAGAATATAATTCTTATTCAGATTATGATTTCTTTATATTTATTTAATTTCTTGATTATTTTGAATTTTATACCTATAAAACACTTGTAATTTAGTATTATTAAATAATATAAAAAGAAAAAGGAAATATCTAAGAGAACTGCTTTGATTTATACCACACCTATCATTCTTCCACCACATGTTGCCATTATAGTTTTGCTGTTTTGTTAAAGAAATTATGCACTTTAAAGGACACCAAATGTTCAAAAGGGTCTCCTTTCTTTCTTGCCATCATCAGTTTTTCCTTTCTATTTTCTTTCATCTAGTTTATAAAACATTCACAGCAGATTGCTAGTTAATTCCCAATTAATGCAACATAATTAACGTGATGAGAAATTTTTAACAAAGAGAAGTGTGCATAAAATATTCAAACAGAGAGATGGAAAATTCAAACCCTTTTCATTCAGTTCTTTTGTATGATCTAACTAAGTATCACTAATTTTACACAGTACAGCAAGGGTGATAAGAACCCCAGAAAACAAGAGAGACTAGAAACAAATCCATGATCATTTTCTTGATTTAATATTGATCTTGGCTTTTAGAGAAGACTTGCTATGATTGGTAGGTGTTGAATGAAGGTGTTGTTCTTGAGTACTCTTTTGTGTCACTTTAGACTGAGATTTCTTACTTCTCTTCATTCCAAAGGAAGAAGAAAGCTTCCTCTTTTCGCTCTCCCTTATTGACTCCAACTTTGGTTTCCATTGGCGTGACCCAACAAGCTGCGTATAATCTTTCTCTAACTGAGGAGTAGTGCAAACCCTGCTTGTTGGTGTACAATTTCTTGAGCTCTCATCTTCTTCACTCTCCTTGACTTTACCTTCCTCCATTAATTGTGATAAAAACTCATCTGATACACGTATCCTCAAACACCCATTTGGAGATTTTTGAATATCAAAAGGTTGGCAAGTAGCTGCCTTTTTTAGAAACGCATTTCTTGAAGATGATGGCTGAGGCTGTAGCGAGGAGCTGGCGAAGGAAGCTATAGTGACAAAAGACAGCACAGATTGGAAGCAATGTTTAGGTAGAAGAAAGTACTTGTGGCCTAATTGAAGCAGGTCATTCTCAGAAAGAGCTGGGATCTTTTGGCCTATATAGAATGAATCTGAATGGCAAACCAAGTGTTTAGGAAACTCTACCATTAGCTCAGAAACATAGATTGGTCTGTCATAGATCTTCACTAGCCCATCCGATCTTATAAGCTTGATTGTACCTGCCGGTGGCTCAGACTGGATTTGCAAGCATGATATAGGATTGCCCATCAAATGAAAACACCACGGGATGATTTGCAGATTCAAGAACCTTATACCCATTTCCACACGAACCAGCTTTAAAGGTAACGATAGAGAGAGACGTATGTGAGATGAGTAAAAATATATGGTTCACTTTTGGTTCATTAGTAGATGATGATTAAATAGCAACAAGTGATGAGAAAGGAGAAAGGTTTCTTTTTTATTTCTACTTGTTAGCTTTGCTTTACCTTTTGAGAGGTGGATGGATGAGAGTGTTTTTATACAAGAAAATTGGGTTTTTGAGAAAGGGTAGCTTGGTTTTTAGTGAGAGAGGGAGACAGAGACAGAGAGGGAGGGAAGGAGGGACGCAGACGGCAGACCCTGGAAAAGCCTTTTATTTTTTAGCACAAATTAAGTACTTTGCATTTGTTTTTGTTGTGTTTGAAACTTCGACTACCAAAGTTTGACTGGATCTTTTTTCTTTTTATTTTTCCATATCCTTTTCACCGAACGCCAATTGAGGCCACAGGAACGTTTTTGAAATTTAGATCCCGCCTTTACCACTAGGTTTAACATAAATCAAAGAACCTGCAGATTCTCCCTCCCTGCTCCTTGCCTGGGGCGACCCCTGACTAATTTTATAATAATCACATTATTTGTTATTATCATCATCATATCTTATACTTGTTTAGCAGGTGATCTTCTCTGACTCCAGAAAGGGCGACCCCTGTTTCTCACAAAGAAATCGGCTACTCGGATTAGGGTTCTTTTACCGTTTCAACACACAGTTTGGTAAATTTTTTGACAGAATAGTATAAAATAACATGACTTAAATACGATTGTGTTTTTGAATATTAGTTTTGTATAAAACTGTTATTGTTAATGACGGTTCTTTAGTTAAAAAAACAAAATACACGTCTCATGCAAGTTAATTTACATATACAAATGTCAACCAAAATATATTTATGAAAATCCAATGACCAAGATATGAGATTCAAGATATAATGATCAAGAAATAGATAGATTGATGTGGCGTGAGAGAAATAGATGAAAAACAAAAGGAGAAAGAAAAATTGGTACCTAATTATATACTGGGGCTTTGTTTTCAACACACCTAGACAATTAAAAAGATTTCGATGAGATAATTCTAACTATATCTTAAAAGATCATCAAATAAGATTGTAATTGGTTAAGCATTTTGTTTGGAATTAATTTATGGTTAATGTTGTTTAGAGATTTTGTTTAGGGTTAATTTATTGTTAGAATAGTTTTATGGGCGTTCAATAAAAGATTATAATTGTCTCGTCAAAATATTATCAGTTGTGTTAAAAATAGAGCCTGATACATCTTTGATAACTTATTATTTTTTTTTCATTTTTCATTTTCTTCTTTTTCTCTTCTATCTTTCTCTCTTACCTCGTCAACTTATCTTCCTTTTCTTTCTTGGATATTGAATTTTAAATTTTATCTCTCATGTATGTGAATTAATTTGCATAAGACATGCATTTCAACTTCTGTCTAAATAGTTGTTATTTCTCATTGTGGGTTGCATAAAAAATAACATTTAGAAATGTGGTTATGTTTTAAATTATACTATTTTTTAAAAACTTTTATAACCTATGTTATTTTTTCAAAGCTTTAAACAAACAGTGTCATTTAAAAAAAAAAAGATCCCATATCAGTAGAAAACATAATAATCTTATGGACTCTTACTAGGCAAGACTGGAATTAAGGTAATATTTCAGTTCAATTAACCAAAGGCATGGTCAACGGTCATAGTCTATTTTTTTATTATTATTATTATAAATGAAGATCTTGAATTCAAGGTTTTTTGGAAGGATTAAATTGTATCGGGAAATTGATATTTTAGTTCATGGCAAAAAGAAAAGGAAAAAATAAAACAGATGGCAAAAACAAAAATTTTAGTAGAAAAAAAGCTATTCAAATTTAAGATTTCTTAAGAGAATGGAATTCTAATACTAATTAAGTTACAGATCATTGATTAAAAAAGATATATTGAACCGATATATATTTAGTAATATATTTAAGAACACTGCAGAAAATGCCTTAAACTTGAAGTTACAAAAAAAAGGGAAAAAAAGAAGAGATCGAGATCCTGGTCCTGGTGAGCAAACCCAGAGCATATTCAGAGGCATCCGTCCTTCTACTCTATGTATTTGTCGTTTGCTTGCATGTCGATTTCTACGTTTCTCACCTTGCCATGAATGTACGGTCCATGCTAATAAAACTAGATTATCACATTACATCGGAATACTTTTATATATTTGAATATAACTTTGTAGATAAACAAAGAATATCTCTTTTTTCTCTCCTCTGTGCTCCTTCATGTGTTGCCGTGTCTGAGGAAACGGAGACAATTACAGGCCACAGATCTCGATCAGTGTAATCATCCCATTGACCATTCTCTACGAAGTTACAGAGAACTTCGATATATATTATACTTATCAACATCCTAGGAGTTGTTCCTGGATTTCACAACAATCAAAAACTTTATCCTGTATATATATATGGCAATAAACAAAATTGAAAATCACCATTAATCGAAGCACTTAAATGCAGGGTCTCCCTTCGATTCTTTATTTATGCTATTAACGGGGAGTAAAAAAGAAGAGAAAGAAATCCAGAGCGAGTTACGATAACCATAGAATGATACAAATTATGTATGTGATCAGGCATCATGACAAAAAAAAATAAAAATACTAGGCCCTCCTCCATGCCTGAGCTCATGCGCTAGGTAGAACAATTCGTGCTTTAATTTGTTTTAACAATAAAAATGATTAGGATCGATATATTTGTGAAAGATTCCACGGGTTATAGGGAGCTGGGGATGAGGATGGCGTAGCAGCATGGTGGTTTAGAGCTGGTTATACATCCACCATCCTCACCTTTATTTATTGCCGATGCATGGGATAGAGAAAAAGAACTTTTCCTCCATCGAAATTGAGACCCCCTCGAAGACTCTCTATTAATAAAATTATATATGTTTTTTATAATCACATGTAATATATCTTAAATTAGGCTGCTACATGGTATAAAAATAAATATTAAGTGAATGAAAGGAAAGGAAAATTGAACTTTACCATGATTTTGATATTTATTTAAATTAGATAATAGAAAGATAAATCCAATAAGATCTTTATTTTTTAAAAAAATCAGTTATCCAAAAATTAAATATACTGATATAAGACCGAAAAAAAATATGTGGATGTAAATAATTAGGTGTATATATATAGATTCTTCATGAGACGGTAGGCATATCCGGCCCCCACCCTTGTCCGAATCCCCCAACCCTCTTCCCATCACGTTAGGTGCTCTTGAGTCCTAGTTGAGAAAGTGAGATTCTCATAATTAAGTTTGAATTTTTAAGAGACTAAAATCCTTAAAATCTTACCTTTCCAGGCCATACCATTTTATATAAAAAGTTAGAATATTAAATTTTTTAAATTCAATTCTAATGAATAGATTACTATGTAATATATATATATATATATATATATATATATATATATATATATATATATTAAATTATGAAGTTTGATATAGAAAAATTGGTTTTTAGATGTGTTTTAAATCATTATTTTTCACGGATATATGATCTGATTTCTCAAATATAATGAAAACAATAATAAATATTGAAATAGATATTTATACTCTTTGATGAGTAGTTAAGGGTATAAAATTTGAGGGGCATTTTGAAAAAAAAATATATTTTTTTTAAGTATAAATATTAAATCACTTTAACATACACAGGTTTCTAAAGTAAGATCTTGAAGTTTCTATGCTTGATTCTATTAGATTATTTAAAATTTTTAATTTATATTTTAGGATGTTAGTTAGGTTTAAAATTATTTATATGAGGACTAGAATGAGTCACGGAATTTTGTGGAACAAGTTGAATTATTTTTTAAGGATATGCAGTTTTGGGAGACTAGTAAATTAGGATCTTAAAATCCTGATTAACTGGTTGACTTGTTAACTTGATGGTTTTGGTTGACTGGTTTGTCAATTTCGATTAACTGGTTGATCAAGCAGTAGAGGTTGATCTGTTTTGTTAGGTTCAGGGATAATGTTTGGGATCAATCAAGTGGATATGTTTTGATTTTATAAGTACATTTTAGTCTCTAATCTACGAGTTCTAACCTTTGTATGATATATGCTTCGAGTTATTTTTAAGTATTTTTTATATTTGTTATGGGTTCTAATAATGTTCCTCCTAGCGATACCAAGTGATCTCTAGTTCCACACATGTTAATCTTGAGAGTTCGTGTTTTTTTAATTTTTTGGTTAGCATACCTTACTTATTTCTACGAGAATTTCTTTTTATTATGTCTTATAAAGTGTTTTATTATTATACTATTTTATTTAAAGTTTGGATTTTATACTACAATAAGTATTATATATTGTTATTTTTTTTTATTGATTTTAAAGAATATTTTGAGAGTTGATGAATACTATAAGATTTTATATAATATGGTTTACAATAAATACATTTAAAGTTTAGTTTAGATGAGGTGCTGTCATGATACCGCTATTACGTGACAAAGATAATTAATTATACAATCAACACAATGTACAAATAAGATAATGAATGAAGCTAGTCAGCAGTATTGACATATTTGGTTGGTTTACAAATAATCAAACAGTAAAGATCAGATCACAGCGCCATATGCAACACAGACGACTAGTTAAACAGTGGAGCATAACAACCAGTTGCACACTGATCAAGACCGTCGATGCCTTCCGTGTTTGCCACACTTCAAGAATTAACGTTGCGTACGACAAGGATTTGTGTCCCTCTCGAGTCTTGACACTTGAAAAAACTGAGATCATTGCCAATTTATTTACGCAAGGAAAATCCTCTGGATACTGGAAAAATCAGTGATGGATTTGGGATTCATTCAACTGTTGACCGTGTTCATGTTCCAAGGTGGAATAATCTGCTTGCACGCTGCATTTCACTTTCAAATAATCTCTGCAGAGAAACCAACATGAAGCTCCCGAGTTGGTCCAATTCTAACAAAAAAGAATATTGATTCTGAAAAAATCAAAAATTAAGAGAGTGATCTGTGACCTACAAGGCTAGCCTCCCATGCGTTTCAAATCAATGCTACTGGTAATTGAATTTTTTAAAAAAAGGTTTTTATAAAAATTGGTAAATTCTAAAACTATATGTCATTATTTGTAATAAAAGTATTAAAATATGATAAATAAAAATGTTTAGAGGGTATAATTACCCTTGAATCGTAAAGGGATAAAAACTTTTTATCCATTAAAATAAAGATATATAGATTTCAGAATATTAACTAATTTAAAACTAAAAAACAAATATTTTTATTCCTGAAATTTAAAATTCTTTTAAGTTATTTATTCTTTTAAGTTATTTAATATATATTTTTTATAAACATACTGATTTTATAATCAGAAAGTTTTAAATCCTTCTATTAGAACTGATTTTAAAGGTTTTTATTATAAGTATGAGTTGTTTAAATTAGAAAGAAGAAATTTAAAATTATTTATTTATATATCTTGAATTTTAAGATATTATTTTAGAATGACAATATAAAAATATTACTGGCTTTCATTTAACTTCATTATAAGATTAAACTCGGACGTGTGATGAAATATCATCTATTATTCAATTTGGAGCTTTAGCTTGGTTGATTACTACTCTTATTTGTTAAATTATCATCTACGATTCTAATTTAGAGAGCCTGCAAGAAAAATATTATACACACACACACACACACACATACCAATTTGAATGTGATTATCCAACTTAAGAGCTAATCAAGGACTTAGTTTTGATGCATCAAGAATGACCTGAATACCAAAAAAATAATATATCTGTGTTTTTATTTTTAGAATATGTCAGTTAATATTTGTTTTGTTTCGAGACTAAAGCATAGGTCACTTAATTCAATATTAGCATCCTAGACTAAAGCATAGTCTCAAAACAAAACAAACATCAATTGACATATTCTAGAAAAAAAAAAAACATAAAAGACACCTAGAACCAAAAGAATAGATATATTATTTTTTGGTCTATCACTAAAGCATATGTCACTTTTAAAAATAATTCAATATCTGGCGTGAATTACGGGACTCCAACTTTTAAAAACAAGTACATGTACTTTAGGAATTCTTACAATCCATTATGTCAAATTTTATTTTAATTTAAATAAATGTGTGGACTCTCAAAATCATAATAATTAAGTGAAATTATAAGATGTGGTATGTATAAAATAGAAACATTGATGAGGTGTTGTTAAGTAATAAGCTGTGGAGAATTTATTATTTATCTACACCTAATTTATTTTGGATTACAACAGTAATTTATAATGTATTTTTTTTAAATTTTTTTTAATTTTTTTCTATTTTTTTCTTAAAATTATCTTTGTCAATTTTACTTTTTTAATATTGAGCTGGTTAAAAATTTCACATTGTAATTTTTTTCTTTAAAATACTGTAGATTGTTACGGTGTTTTCCTACATGGTTTTTCTTTTTTTTTTTCAAAATTATATTTGTCGATTTTATTTTTTTAATATTGAGCTGATTGAGAATTTAGTTTTGTTATTTTTTTTCTTTAAAACATTGTTGATTACTACAGTGTTTCTCCACACGGTTTTTTTTATGGTTTTCTCCAAAATCATCTTTTTCGATTTTATTTTTTAATATTAAGCTGGTTAAGAATTATAGTTACAATATTTGAGGGAAGCATTGTAGCTTTCCTCGCAAATTACTGTGGATTGCTACAGTGTTTTTTCCCACATAGTCTTTTATGTTTTTTTTCTAAAATTATCTTTGTCAATTTTTTTTTTTAATATTAAGCTGATTAAAAATTATAATTACAAGTAAGGCTAAATCATGTGGGGAAAATATTGTAACTTTCCTTACAAAACACTATGGATTGATACAGTTTTTCCTCATATAGTTTTTTTTTCAGTTTCTTTTGTGTTTTCTTTTGTTTTAATATTTTTTCTAAAATTACCTTTGTTGATGTTATTTTTTTAATATTGAGCTGTTTATAATTTAATTTTCTAATAAAACTTAATCATGTAGGGAAAGCAATGTAGCTTTTATCACAAAACACTGTGGATTACTATAGTGTCTCTCCTCATATTTTTTTTTCTTGTGATTTTTTTAAAATTTTCTTTGTTATTTTTTTTTAATATTGAGCTGGTTGAGAATTATAATTATAAGTTATTACAAATAAGGCTAAATCATGTGAGGAAATATTGTAGCTTTCATCACAAAATACTATAAATTGCTATTGTGTTTCCAGCATAGTTTTTTTGTCCCTGTTTTTTTTTTGTGTTTTTGTTTTTAAATTATCTCTATCGATTTTATTTTTTTAATATTGAGCTGATTGAGAATTTAACTTTGTAATTTTTTTTCTTTAAAACATTGTGAATTGCTGCAGTGTTTTCCCACATGATTTTTTATGATCTTTTTCAAAATCATCTTTGTTGATTTTTTTAATATTTAATTAGTAGAGAATTTAGCTTTGTAATTTTTTTTGCTTTTTATTAACAGAAAAGCTAAATTATGTGGCAAAAGCAATATATCTTTTCTCACAAAACATTGTGGATTGCTACAAATTATTTTGTTCAGTCTCAAAGTTTTTTATCACCAACACAATTTTTTTTTTATGAAATATTGGCTCTATCGTACCTTTAATTTTTATTATTTATCTGATTTATAATTATAACATTATCAAATATATTTATTTTATAAAGTCACAACAGCGCTTTTTACGTGTCATCACGTTTAAATGAAAGGTTGTGGTTATGATATACATGATGCGGCAAATTAGTAATGATGTAAATGCCACGGTGATAATTATGACATGCATATTAAGTGATGATGTGGCAAATTAGTAATGATGTTGTGCTAATGACATGGGAAAACAATCTTAGATGTTGACTGGGTTGAGTAGTTTGGCTGAAGGAGGTGAGGAGAGGGTTCCAACTTTCAAGCTTAGTTTTACATTGCGTTGTGTTTTTAAAGTTTTTCTTTTTTTTTTGTTTTAAAATAATCTTTTTAATATTTTTTAATAATAATATAATAATTTTAAAAATATATATTATTTAAAAAAATACTAGTCATATATTAACTGGAATTCCCTCCTTTTATTTTTCATCTTGACTATTCCATGGTGTTCTGGCTCGTGACACTCTTTCGCAATTTGGATTTAATAGGCTATACTAAATACAAATTTGAAGAAAGATCGGCATGGAAGATGGTGCCTCGAAGAAAAATACAACATTCAGGACCACCTCAGGCACTTTTACGGACTTGAATTTCACGGATGAACTCTTGGTTCAAGGATATTGGTGCAAGAGAACTCGAGTCAACATTTTCGAGCCTGAACCTTCCATCTCTAGTGTCATGCATGACCCTTCACCATATTTGCCTTTCATGGGGTCTGGTCATTTCAGTATAAACACCCCCCCTCTCTCTCTCAATGAAGATATTAGTTAACTTAAATTAGAGATAAGCTCAATTAGTCATGCTTTAAATTTATTTTTAAAAAATTACTAGTTCGAGTGCTACAAATCTCAGGGTATAAACTTATTTGATTATTAATTTTAAGACCTTAGAAAATTAGTCAAAGTATATATAAACTGGTTCAAACTCCCACAGTTAGAAAAAAAAAAACAAAAAAAAATATTAGTTAACTAGGTCAATCAAATTCTAAACGATTCCAAGTTCAATTGAAAAGCACAGGACACCATTCTTCCCGAGCATTGCTTTCTCAGCCTTTATAGGTTAAAATGAAGAGGTGGGGTGGTCCAGCCTGGCATGTGAATAAGGAAGAACGTGTCAAAGATGTCGTCGCGGATTCGAGAAGGATTAGGTGACTGTATCATTCACCGAATCTGAAGGGGCAAAAAAGGAGAGTAGATTGATAGAATCTCTACTTGAATACAATCCAGACGTGGGGGGATAAGGTCTTCCCAATCTCTTACCACAGCAGTGCACGTGTTTTTGCCTAAAGTGTACATGACTAATGTGCTGATCAGCACAGATGCCGGCATCGACTTCTTCTCAGATGAAGAGACTGAATGGGAAACCTTTGGAAATTCTGAAAGCATAGATTCTTAAGTTCTATGATTCGTACTTGAATTTCAAATTATAATAAAAGGGTACTTATTCTGATTTTTAAGGGGAAAAAAAAGCGTTGGGAAGTGGACAGAAACTATTAAAAAAAAAACTACAGGAGTTTTTCATAACATATAATATTTTAATAAATTATGGTGCTTGATGCTATCTAAATATATCAAAATATATGGTTAATTGATTCATCTGTTTCTTTTATGATTTTCTTTTATATATTCTTTTGTTTTCCCCGTATGTGGTCATTTGTCACTTTCACTTCTGGATGGAAATGCTCCTATAATGACAAAACAAAGAAGAAGGAGACGAAATTCTCAATGTTCTCTTAAGAAAATTGAAAAGCTAAGAAAAAAACCTAGAAAACATTAGAGTGTTGAAAAAAAATCCAAACAAAAGTTGGCTCTACAGCAACACTAATAGAGACTAACACCCAATCTTTGACAATCTCAAGGAAGTATCTCAATATGGAGTTCGTGCATCCAAGAAAATGTATTTTTATGGATGTTAATCAAGGTTAGAAATTTAGAAATTAATCACCAAACAAGTTATGAAAATAAATAAATAAAAATACATCTATGAAAATAAATAATGTAGATATGGTGTAGAAGAAGATGAAAAAAAAGGAGAAAGAGAAGGGAAAGAGGAAGACCATGTCTCCACTATTCACGTTGCAGAACAGTGGAGACATGGTGCAGAAAAAGAAGGAGAAGGAAAAGGAGAAGGGGAAGAGCTGGTTGAATCCTTCCTCTGTGTTTCTGTAAGGCGCGTTATTGTTTACTGTGTTGTAACACAGTTGCAACAAAAGCAGTGGGAAGCTGCTTGGATCGACCTTGCGTTGCAAACATAGTAAAAGGCATGGTCCATGAACAGTAAATTCTATTTTTTTCTTTACCAAACATGCAAGAGCTGCGTTTTGCTTGAAATGCTGCCGCAGCCATGTAAACAAACGACATCTAACACCCAATCTTTGACAATCTCAAGGATGTATCTCAATATGAAATTGGTGCATCCAAGAAAATGTATTTTTATGGATGTTAATCAAGGTTAGAATTTTAGAAATTAATCACCAAACAAGTTATGAAAATAAATAAAAATACGCCTATGAAAATAAGTAATGTAGATATGTCACCTTAACAGGTTAGCAGGGAGACATAATGCCAAGACATCCAGCTATATACAAGATACTTGTATGCTTCAAAATATTACCATTCAACATGTAGACGATAAAATAAAATAAAAACTGATAGATCTATAATTCAGTAAATTTTAAAAAATTTATATTTATTTTCTTATTAATGACATAAGCAAGGGGGTGTGATATAGAAAAGGGATGAGAAAAAAAAAGGAAAATAATTCGGAATAGAATTTCCTTATGGCCCATGAATGAATAGCCCAAAAGGCCCATCATCAAAAGGCCTATAGACAGCAAAGACGAATGGGGAAAGCAGGCCTCTATTTGTTTCCTTATTCATAAATGATCGCAAAACAGAACGAACAATGCACGTCTCCTGAGGGATTCAACAAACAGAGAATTAACAATAAAACAGAGAAAGTTGCCTTGTGTCTTCAAGAAAAGCAAAGCCTGCAGTGAGAGATGGGTAAATGGTGGAAAGTAGCAGCTGTGATTGGGCTTGTAGCTATAGCAAGAGAACTGAGCAAACAATTTGGATGGGACAAAGACGCAGCTCTTGAGCTACTTGGTGAATGGTCAGATCGATTAGGGGTTTGGGCAATGCCTGCTTACGTTGGGATTCACACAATCTCTCTCGCTCTCTGCTTGCCTTGCGCTGTTTTTTTCGAGGCTGGTGCTTCTTTGCTGTTTGGGTTCTTGCCTGCTGTTCTCTGTGTCTTCTCTGCCAAGATCTTAGGTGCCTCTCTTTCCTTCTGGATCGGCAGGTACTTCAAAATGTCTTCATTTGTTTTTCCTTTTTATTCGATTGGTTCCCAGATCGCTTTTTCTTATGTTTCTATTAATTGGTTCCTTTATTAATACAGTTATCGTTTTTTTTTACTTGGAAACATTAAAATGAAACCATGCGTGTCTTCTGTAAGATGATTAATGGGTAATTAATGTTGAGGTGATTGGATTTTACCAAAAATGTTGGGGAAATTCCAGCTTATTGTTGTTGTTGTTGCTGTTATTATTATAATAATACCTTTTCAGGCTACCTGCTAGAATTTTCATAGTACATCATGTCTGCATTCTCTTGTATTGTATCTGTCTAGATGATGAATCTGCTGTTCATTTTTATCAGTTTTGAAGTGATGGTGTAGAGTTCAAAGTGAATTATAGTGAGTGTATAATATATATGCTCGTTCAAATTTATTTCTATGCATGAATGTGATTAGACTTTTCAATGCTCTTTTATTTCCTCTGGCACGCATTTCTTAAAGCTTTTTCTTTCGGATAGTAATCGAGTGATAGGGGATTCGTGTGTTTATAGTTTTGATTTATCTTATCCTTTTCTGGGCTCCTTTGTCTTTGAATGTAGGTGCTGACTGACTTGCCTATGAAATTTAGAAGAGGTTATTGGCATATTCATGATATGGTGCGGTTGATAAATAGTAGAACATTTATCAGAATAATAAAATTGATGTGGCAGGTTTGTCAAAGGTGTAAACTAATGATGTAATATGATCTAATATTTTCTTCTACCAAATAGGGTAGGAGGAAAATGAAAATGAAAATGAAATTACAAATAGTGGAGAAGTTGAAAAATTTGTGAATGGAGGGATTTTTATCCGCAGAATCTCTTACACTGACCTTTTCTGCTATCTTGGATCAAGAGAAAGACATTTAGGACTTGCTATAAACTATATACACATGGTATGAAATATGCCCGAAATGGCACATGTAAAAGCAACCGTACCAATTAGACAATGAAACAGCTCACAGAAACTGCAATCTCATTCTCATCCAAGCTCACTTGCATGAATACCCCCCAAGTACTGGCTTATGCTTGGTGGCACCTTGTACACGCATGGCTTGGTATGTCATGCTCACACTCAAGGATGGGGTACCTCATCTGGGAACTAACTCCATGCTTATAGATGCTGTGATCAATTAAAATAACTACTTTGGAATGTATTTAATTGTCAATAGAGAAACTAAGTTTGTTAATGGTAAAAAGTCAGAATAAGCAGTAAGTGGATGGAAATTAATATTGCAGAGGATCAACATTTTAATACGCAGATCTGTCATAGGTTCTACGTCTCAAGACAATAGTTTTTTGTCAGGTTTAGTACAATAACTATGTTTTAGTTTTATTAGTACGAGAAATAAAATTCTATATGCAGGGTGCTTTTCAATGTTTGGGTTTCAGTTGTTTTGCTTTATGGATAATAGGTTCTTTTTTGCGAGTCTAGTCAAGCATGTCACCACTTGGTATTTTTAGGCTTAGTTAGGTCATCAGAAAGTGTTTTGCTTATAGATGCTGTGATCAAATAAATTAAACTGCTTTGAAATATATTAAATTGTCAATGGAGAAACTAAGTTTGTTAATGGTGAAAAGTCGGAATAAGCAGTAAGTGGATGGGAATTAATATATTAGTATGAGAAATAAATTTCTACATTTAGGGTGCTTTTAAAAAATGTTTGGGTTTCGGTTGTTCTACGTCAAGCATATCATCACTTGGTTTGCATATCATCACTTGGTTTTGTTTAGGCTTAGTTAGGTCATCAGGAAGTGTTCTTCCTAGTAATATGCTCATCGCAGTTTCTTGTTGAATTGTAGTATAGGTTTTAGGAAATTCCACTAAATTTTTGTCCATCAAATAAACCCTAATTGTTTGAAATTGTTTCTACAATGAACACCAAAATCATCACCTTTTGCTGAATATTAAAGCCATGAAAGCAGATGAAAGTAAAATCTTTAAAGATTGTTTCCTCATATAATTGAGTAGGACGATTGAAGAGCAGAAACCTAATAGGGACTTCATACTTTGTGGTTGCACGTTGTGCAATCAAGAAACATGTCTTGAATAATTTCCATCATAGAAGTTTAGATTGATGGAAAAATGAACCCAGTGAAACTATTTAAGTTCACAACAAGAGAACATGCAATATAAGAAATGGAAAATGAACTCAGTGAAACTTTTCAAGTTTTTCTTGTTTTTATAGCTACAAGATTGAGTTGCAGTCATGTGTACTAAAAGGAAATGGTCAAGACCAAAAAAGGCCTGTGAGGAGGTGGTGAAGACAGGAGAACTAGAGCTTAGTGCCTTACCAACATGGATGTTCCCCATTTTGATATTTATTGCCGTACTTGCTTTCTCTCTGGTTTTTGTTTACTAGTTTCAGGATCCATTTTGACATTGCGAATTTTTTCAGGCTAGTTTTCAGGAGTTCCAGTTCAGCAATGGAGTGGGTGCAGAGTAACAAATATTTCCATCTGCTTTCCAGTGGAGTTGAAAAGGATGGATGGAAATTTGTTCTTCTTGCACGCTTCTCACCCATGCCCTCCTATCTTATAAACTATGCTCTAGCTGCTACAAAAGTTGGGTTCATGGTTGATTTTCTGCTTCCTACAGTTGTTGGCTGCCTCCCAATGATCCTACAGAACACATCCATTGGTAGCCTTGCTGGTGCTGCTGTTGCTTCAGCATCTGGCTCTAAAAAATCTCAGATTTGGTCTTACCTATTTCCTTTACTTGGGATTGTATCAAGTATCCTTATTTCCTTGAGGATCAAAAAGTACTCTACTGATATAACATTGGCTGAATCCTCCACCGATGATTCTCCTCATACCTCTAATAAAAATGGAAGCAAGGGCCTATAGAAAAACATCGATAAAAGACTCTAATAGTGCCTATTTACTTGTTTAGTTTTTTCATTATCCTCTCACTGAGCAAAGATTTAGAATATCTGATCCATTTTATTGCCTGCTGATCCATTGTAGTTGTAATTTGATGCCTTCTGGTCATCCCTTTCTTTCAAGTTTCTCTTGAAACACTGAGAGATCTTATGTTGGAAGCTGACCAAATGGATTATTCAGTTGTCTTTAGAGAAGAGATAACTTAAACTCAGTAATTAGCTATCAGTACACAGTACATTTTGGCCATGTCATGATGCATCATCATATTCTATTTCCCTGTTATTGTATTCTATCTTTGGATATTGTGTTCTAATTTTCTGTGGAGAAAAAAATACAAATGATGAGCATACTGTATTTTGCCTAACTTTTCTTTTATGCATTGCCTTGCCATGGAATGTTATGATTCTGCTGTAATCATAATCTCTTAGTGTGATTTAAATTTCCTTCCGTGAAGTTTATTTTCGGTGTGGTTTTGATGCTTTATTGTGTTGCATATCGACCATTATCACTTGCATGCTTAGCTCTTTCTTGGCTTTCTTTGAGTATATATCCTTTCTTTCTCGGTTGAACATCTTTCAGTTTAGCTCCAAACCCCCAACCCCCCCCACCAACCTATTCTACAGGGTAAGCTATAACCTTTTTCTTTTTTGGGTTAGATGATACATGGTGTCTTTTGTGCTGTAATTAAATTTTGGCTTATGTTCTTTTAACTAAATGTTTAGTCCTCGTGTTTCAGTTTTGTCTAAGATTTTAGTCGTGTTTTCAAATCGCACACAAAAAGTCATTGATGATTCACATGAATCTGGAACTTCAAACTTGATTCGTTTATTGAAGGATCACTCTTTCTGGTTCAAGTGGAAATGTAGAAATTATCATGCAGGTTTAAGTTCATGCGTATGTTGATATAAGGAGATACTAAAATTCAAGTTTAAAAATCGCTAGGGTAATCTCACCAGAACTTGATTTTTCACCACCAAAATACATGGACTAAAATATAATCTAGGATGTAACTCTGATTGTATTGCAAAAGTGAGGTAATTATATTTGTTAACCCAGAAAAAAAAAAATGCCTCCCGCCCTTCACCCAAAATGGATGGTGTCAGTCGATAGCAGGACCTTGTCAGTGTGATTAACTGTTCAGCCCAATCGGTCTAGAAAAAAAGATCTCTTTTATTATTGAATTGGGAAGTAAGTAGGAGAGATCTGGATGGATTATGAGTATTTCAAACTGTTGTGGTTTCTAGTAAATTAAAAATTGAGCTGGGATATGTTTAGCAAATTCAGTTGATCACTTGCCTAGGTCATGGATCAATGGCCGGGACAATCTGATCTAATCTGTCAAACTATATTTTATTATGCTAAAACACAATGGATGGGTAGTGCAGTCCACATTGCATTTGACTCACGAGGAACAATGGAAAATACCATAGAAATGCTCCAATTCTTTTAGTTTATAATCTTAGCCGGTGCACCTGCATTACACTGTAAGTATGATTTTAAGTCAATTTTTAACACAAGAGAAGAAGACGATAAAAAAATATAGCTATATTTTTAAGTGTAAATATTATCTTTCCTTTTCTTAAATAAAATTAATTGAGAAATATATGAAGTGATGAGTTAGTAAAGTGTTGCCAATGCTAATTAAAGACTCAAGTGGGAAATTCAACTTCCTTGTAAGAAGGGAAATATATATATGCACATGCAAAAGTTTTAACTGATTGTCCTTGCTATTTTATACTTTTTTTTTTTATTTATCTTCAATATTAATTCTAGTTGCTAAGTACGTATTATTTTTATTTTTATAAATTCACCATAGAAATACAATTTATCTATCTAAGATTTAAGAGAAAAGAAATTTAAAGATGAATTATAATAATCTCTTTGAAGTATTATAAAATTATAGAAAGAATCAAAAGATTAACTATTATTTTTCTTTTAAAAAAGTTAAATTAAACAATTAAAAAAAATAAGAGAGTGTTAATTAAAATTAAAATTAAAAAAATAATAAAAAAATTATTTTTTTTTAAAAAAGGTTAAGCTTACATGCTTGGTTTTTTTTTTAATTTTTTTTAAAGGAGTTGTCAATGTTAGATTTTTGTTAAAAAAAAATTAAAGATGCCGTGTAATTTGTTGGCCATACAACATGTTATCTTTTAACACATTTTCTATAAATAATTAAAATATTAATATTCAAGTTTTTGAATTTTAATATTTTATTTTAAAATTCAAAAACTGAAACAACGAGATAGAAAGAAAAATTGAGTTCAACAATCAAAGTATAAATTAAACAATAAAAATTTCAAAGATCTAAAGAGAAATATTAGCTATGAACGGTGACGTTTAAATGTAAGATGAAGAATAAGAGACGGGTGTACGGTAAAACATGCACTGTTTTTAGTTTACCAAATAGGAATAAATTAATTATACAAATGCAATAGATTCAAATAATATTAGCCCTGCCCCTGGGTATGTATTTTCTTTTCCAGTTTCTGTCTGCGGCCCCTTGTATGTTTACGTTTTACTTTGAATATTTCCCGAAGATCTTCTTGAATTCGACCATCACACCTTTTTCTCGAATAAAAAAGAACAGAAAAAAAATTATATATCTCCATGAAACTACAGCTCGGCACCTTTTGTATCCCGAGTCAGAGGACTTGTATTCAAGCTTGGTTGATTAGAGCATGTACCTGATATAAAAAATTTATTTATTTTAATTTTATCTTTCAATCCAAATTGATAATATTATATTTTTTTAATTTGGTTCTTATTATTTTAATTTTTAATTTTTTTTCTTCGTTCTTTTTAAAGAAGTTATTATTCATTTTAATTTTATCCTTCAATCATAATTTGTTTTTACTTTCTATGTCATTTTTTATACTTTTTTTTATTTTCTTTGGCTTTTTTACTAAATTAATTTTTCTTTTCAATTTTACAATTCGATTAAATATAAGATTTATTTAGTATTTGAATTTTGATTCTTATTCTTTTAATTGCTATTTTTAAATCCTTTTGTATAATTGATTTTTTTCAATTTTATTTTTTAATATTTGATTGGTTGAGAATTAGACTTTATAGTTTTTTCAAATATGATATTTCAGGTTTAATGACTCGGGTCATAAGTTTGTAAAGCTAGCAAGGTTTTCTTTTAAAAAAGAATTTATAATTATCTTTATTTTTTATTGGGTTATTCCAATTTTATTATCTAGGCCACGAATTTAACCGGCTATCTCAGGTTGACTTGACTCTGATTACCAGGTTTAAAAATTTGTTATGCTAACCCGTATTATTTATAGGACCAGTTTCTTATGCTTTTTTTAATATTGTTTCGTTTTTCTATGTTTAATGGAGTGTGAATTAAGATATATTGTTTGTTTTTTTTTCTGGTAAAGAAATTTCATCGAGTTATCCTAATTATTTTTTTTTAATTTGATTTTGATTTATATCCTATTGTTTATTTATTTGAATTAAAGCCAGTTTACTTGACTTAACTAGTTATATAACTATAGGGGCGTCTTTTTTTTTTCTTCTTCTTAAAATAGACCTGGAGTGTCTAAACATCAATTTTTTACATTAAAAAAAAATAGCTCGACACTAATTTTTACCACTGGATTTAATATATAAGCTAGCTGCTGCTTCTTCTTCTTCTTCTTCTTAAGGGCTTTGCCACTGGATTTAATAAACAGTATATATTAAACGGTTAGTTACAAAATTCCTGCAAAGGCTACCTTTAAAAACACGGAATCACCACCACCATTGACGGAGACTGATCATAGCTCTATTTCATGCTAGTCTTAAGGTTCAGGATGTGGAATCCGCTTTATGACCCATCAACAGATTAGTGGACTCTGCCGACCTCTGTAAGTGGGTAATTAGGAATTCCCACAATGGTAATTTCCATCCAGTACCGTTCTCTATATCTGATAAATCCAGCACAGGTTTTTATATGTTTATGGCTTTACCTTTCTTAAAAAATATGTATGTGCTTAGTGCATGACATTAATATGCTATTTTTTTTAGTACGAGCTAGCAAGACAAGTTACCCATGTACTTTGTTTTTTAATTTTTACTAAATCATAATGAAACAACAAATAATTAATTACCGAGCGAGTAAGTTTAATTATTAAGGTCAAGCTATCTCAATTCATAAACAAAAAGGAGAGAGACCAAGCTCTCTTTGAAAAAAAACAATGAGTTCTGCCAATTTACTCATGGTCGGATTTGAGAATAACTTCAGAAAATAACTTTACTTAAATATAGCGTGCAAAAATCATGGATTGCAATACACTTTTACTTCAGATTTGATATGAGCCTCCAAAAAAATTGTTTCAATCTGAAAGCAAGAAGTCAACAAAGCTACTATTTGCAATTGGGTGCTGACGGGGTAGTGACGTTTCGCCACTCAGCAACATTAAAGGTAATCCTCTCATTTCTTCGTCCTTCCTTAAAAGTTTTCTTTATGAAAATCAAACTCCGTAGAGGTCTTGTGAGAGAAGTCCAGAGCCAGTTGCCTTAGCTCCTTTGTAAGTGCTGGTGCCCCGCAGTAGAAAACTCCTGCTCATAAATGTTGACACGGAATTGATTAGTTTGTAAGATCTTTTTAGTTTCGTGGACAGACAAAAAAAAAAAAAAAAGGAGAAGGAGGGCCCAACGAAGTGGGTGGGCAAGGGTCGGTGAACTGACCAATTCGAGCATCTGGATGTCGGAGAGCGATTTTCTTGTAAACTTGTCGCCAGATGGGTTTGGCAAAGTGGGATTTGACCCGTGTGCCTGAAACCACATCCACGCCATTCTTGGCATGGTTTAATGACTGGAGCATTGCAATGAGGGCAGACCTTGCATCCCCTTCTTCATATACACTTGTGCAATAGTTGTGCAATTCTATCACCTGCTTATCGTCCATCTCTGCCACCTCATTCATTATCTCTTTGAACCACTCGAATGAACCTTGTTCCCTCGTGACCCAATAGAAATATGCTTTTCTTGTTTTGAAACTTCTGCTAGTACTAATCTTGTTCTTATTGGGTGGTCCTCTGCCACTTTCCAAGCCCTCTAGTGCTCCATTATCCTCTCCATCCTTGTCCTTAAGTTTCATGTTGTTGATGATGTCCTTGACAATGCTGACCATAGGTGTGGCTCCAATGCCAAGCCCTACAAGTAGCACCACATCATATTTCTTGTACTCTTGTGCTGGAGCTCCGAATGGACCATCGATTAATATCTTCGGAAAGCTGCAACATTCATTTAATCTCCACTTGTCATTGACATGTTCAAGGCAATAAAACTACTCTTCTATTATGGATGACCAATATTCCAAATGAGACAGCCCATAAACCTCACATAAATGTAACTAGCAAAAGTTCTCGAATAAGTAAAGAAAAGAGTCATTGAAGAAGATGGCTGATTATACATCTTAATTTACCTAGGATTGTTTTCTCCTTGCATATCAGCTCTGAGTAATCCACTCTTCCCAGCAGGTTGAGGCTGACAAACCTAACAACCATTGGAAACATAAGAGATTGTTCGGAACAAAACACGAAGGAAATTTGGTTTGCATGATGTAGTCATTAGCTAACAACAGACCTCAGAGAAAACAGTTTGGAGTTGCCTCGTCCAATCACCGAGTGTTCGAATGTGCACGCTCAGGTAGTCATCTCCTGGCGAAGAAGTGATAGAGAATGGGTGCCTGTGTTCATACCAACTATGCATTAGCGTCCAAGGTCAATAATTATACAATGTAATTGGATTGGGTTTCTTTGGCATAATTAAGTGGGCACCAGCTAGCAATCTGCCACGGAAATTAAATTAACTTACCATTGAAATGGAGAAACTGCAGCGCAGTTGACAAACATGTACTGCCCACTTTTGTATTTGAAGCCTTGGGGCTTTGACATGTGCAATGCCAGGACGTTTCCAGGATAGACGGCAACCTGATAAAGTGTTCATGGACAAAATACTGGTCTTCAGTATGGTACAGATTAGCCAGTAGAAGTTGAAGATAAGTAGTACGTAATTCATATAGACTTCATTGTACCATACCTTGAGAATCTTAACAGCTCTGGTGCTTGATCTAAAAGCCCTGATCAACCTTTCACACGCATAAAGGATAACCGGCACTACTAGGTACATCCATGTCTGCAGTCAAGAAAAATTGGAAATGGATTGTTTATTTATAACAACTTAAGAGGTAGAAAAGAAGCAAATTCTTAATTCAGTTGCGACGCAAGGGAGGAGCAAAGCACTAACCGTTTTCTTATACCATGTCTTTGTGAGGTAGAGGTAAATTCCATGGACCACGAGGAGAGTGTAGACAATAACGAACAGATGGTGGGAATACCAGAAGGCATTGAAGCCAGTGAGTTTCTTGAGAGGTTTAGGCAGGTTGAGCCTGTTACGCCGGAACCAACGCGTGGCTAATGTGAATGCTATGGCCATTAGCAGTACCATTATAATGCCTGTGATCCCCTCCACGCCTTTCAAAAACCACCCGTAGTTATCAGGTTGCTCATCTCCAAAGTAAGGTTTCAGAGGCTCGTATTCTTTTTCAGTGGCGTGAAGAAGTCGGGGAAAATCACACGTTATATGAGCCCCTGCATGTAATCCAGTTCCAATGGCAATTCCTACTGCAATCACCTAAACAAATCATAACAAGCATCCTTAGATTTTAAGATCATGCAGACTTCTCGAACATAATATGGAATGGATTAGTTTCATTACCTTGTGGAAATTTAGATTGTCATCAAAAGGCACAGCTACTCCCAATTTGGTCTTGTTTCGTAGCCAAGTAATGGTGTTCCGGCAGACTGGTAGTAAAATCAAGGCCATATTGAATTTAAGGGTCTCTGCCCCTCCTTTGGCAACACAAACGCAATAGCCCATTACATCGTATGCGGCCTTATTGTGTCGATACTCTATGAACTTGTATGTAAATAAACCGGCAACGATACCCATCCACAACATCATTATCCAAACTCTCTGCCAGTTATCCATCAAAAAGTACTTGACTTTTGGGTACCATCTCTTTAATGGATTGTTCTCTTGTGTAGGCTTCAGCTTTTGGCTCAGTAATTCACTCAGAACTCGGCTATTGCTAACTCTGACGGACTGGGTTGAAGCTTGCAATAGTAGTGTTTCCAAGTTATAAATCTGTTTATTGACACGAAAACAACAATTTTCATGTCAAAAATCTATGATATTATATTAAAAAATAGTAAAATTTTAAGATATAATTTATAAATAATAATAATTATGCCCGGAAAAATAAATGAACATTTGCTGTCGTTTAATTATACTTAGAAGATGGAAACTTTTGTGTGCTGTACCATGATGTATCCAGCATTATCTGGGTCTAATTCTTCCATAATCAGTGCAGCATACTCCTTAGCTTGTTTCTGAATGTTGGAGAGCTTGTTTGCAGAAGCACTTAGACTGATAATCTACAAATAAATTTGATATGGTCAATCACAACTGCTAATGGTATGTAAGAAATAAAGTCGATAAATCAATCACGATTAATTTATTCCGTTCATCTTGTCGAAAAGAAGAAGAAGAATCGTGCATATTGAGTGATGTTTTTTTTGGTTGGTTTGAACGGGTCCACGTTAATAAAATATTCATTCGAAGCTTACCTCCAAAACTTCTTCTTCTGTTATTCTTCCATCAGCATCTTTATCAACCCTGCACAGATTATCGAATATTAAACACGTCACTGTTAATCAACAGCATAGACAACAATTCAGAGGGAAAAAGAACCGTTCAATTAATATTAAACACTTTACATGTCAAAGAATGTTTGGAGCCTAGAGTCAAAGCTTTCATCGGCAATCTGATCCCAGAACTGTCTAAGCTGTGCCTTGTTAATTGAATCACCATTTGTGTTATGTCTCCGAGCAAGTGCACGAAATAATTCATTCGCAAATTCCTTAGAGTCCTTGTTCATACCTGTCATATACAAATATAGTGATCAGTAAGGAAACAATCGCAGAAGGAGGACGAGTAAGTTAATAGCCAACAGCGGTACTCACCTATGCATTCGCCAAACAAGGAACATGGAAGGAGGCCATTGGTAGAAGCAGTAAGTTCTTGAAATCGCTTCTCAACAGCAGGCCATCCATTTCCAGTTTTAGCAGTAATGAACTTAAGTCCCTTCAAGGCATGAGCAGCAGCTGACTTTGTCCTATCAAACCGTCTAGCTGTGGATGACCTTCTTGAAGCGAAACGTTTTAGCTCCTGAGAGACCTGCCTGATTTTGGACGATGTGTTCCTAAACAAGGAAGACCGCAGCGAAGAGGAATTGTTTCCCTCTAGCGCTGTCTTCGCCAGCAAAGTCAATTCGGGATCCTCATTAGCACCCTGAACGCTGTGAACCGCCACAGAATCGTCACAAATATCCAAAGTAATCTCTACAAAGGAAGATGAATCGTCAGTGAAGCCGGAATTTATGGTGGTTTCAGGAGGAATATTGAACCCCGCGCTCTTCTTGGAAGAATGCTTTTTATTGATAAGTCCTCCTCCTCCTGATGCTAAAGGCCCACTAAAAGCTGTTCTGTCACTTGCTATGCTTTCTGTGTCCGAACTGTCCTCAGAATAAGCTCCCCTCAAGCCCTCGCTTCTGATCATTTTGAGTTACTGTACTTATCTTGCAAAACTTTTGCTAAAACAATGTGGGTTCGAAAAGGGAAAGTATAAGAAAAAAATATTAACTTTAAGCAGAAAGTTGGTTGGTGTAGAGATTGTAGTTGACAAAGATTAGAGGGAGGAGGAACCTGATATATATATATATACACATCGCGGAGCCAGGAATTTTTTTTATTCTGAGATATGATATAAATACACATAAATTATTTTTTAAAATCAATCATTTATTCGAATAAATTTATCAAGTTAATAATAAAGTTTTAATTTAAATACATAACATAAAATATATATAAAATAAAATTTAAAGTACATAAAATTCAAAATAAAAATAAAAATAAATTATACTATCAAAGCTGCACCCTTCGATGTTTTGTAGAATAGAATTCATCTATGATCGAATCCGAATCAATATCTTCAACAAGCTCTCGTTCAATGTAAATCATCATAGAATCTCCTAAGAACTCCTCTTCCATTTTATTGCGAAGCACAGTTTTAACATGTTTCATAGCTGAAAATACCCGCTCTGTAGTGGCAGTGGAAACAGGCAAAGTCAAAACAAGACGAATCAATCTGTCAATCAAATGATAGTGCTGCGACTTACTTGTTTCAGCTAATCCTCAACATAATTTAGAAATGGTAGACATATTCTGAAAGCTCTCATGATAAATCACATCAATTTGATAATGCTCTAGCTGAGATCTCAAATAATACATCTCTTGTTCATTGAAATCTTCAGGATAAAATTTCTCAGCAAGCTTGTAAATAGCATCAATTTTAAATGATTTAAAGTTGTCTTTAGGTTCTAAAGCAGAGCTAAGTACAAGGAGTTCCACTGTCTCATCACTGAATCTAGAATTTAATTCTTCCAACTGAAAATCTATTGTTGAGTTAAATATATCATAATGATAATGCTGGTAAACTGTCACTGAACCTCGTTGTTGACATGAATGACCTGTAGCCTTTTTATACGAAGCATTCATATGTGGTATGTCAATCTCATATTTTGTGCAAACAAATTGCACATTTACAAGGAGAAGATCAAATCTGGCGTCTCTCAAAGTTTGAAGCAATGTTTTAGTAGTTGATACAAGATCCATTGCATTTAAGATGTCAAGAGATTTTTGCTGCAAAGCTCGACAAAGTAAATCAGTAATCCCCATTATTTTATGCATCAAATATAAGATGAATATAAATTCAAAAGATTTCATCACAATCAAACAACCACCAGCTTCTCCACGTATAGAATTAGAAGATCCTTCTTGAACCATACTTTCAAGCACAGTAATAGTTGCACCATACATATCTATTAAGCTGCAAATAGAATCAAAATGAGAGCTCCAGCGAGTAGTTCCACTTCGATGTAAATTACCAATTTGATTAGCCCCTCTACCAGTCTCACGTTCTCCAGTAGCTACCATATGTGCAATTTCTATAGCCTGAGCATAATGTAACTCGGTATGACGTTTGGGAGAAGCACAAATAAGGTTGATAATGGTTGTCAATTTTGAGAAAAATAACCAAATAGAAATCTCATTTCCTGCTGCTGCAACTAATGCCAGTTGTAGTCGGTGAGCAAAACAATGTACATAATATGCATATGGACAATCTCTGAGAAATAGAGCTTGTAGTCCATTCCACGTGCCACGCATATTGCTAGCACCATCATACCCTTGACCTCGCATATTGAAAATATGCAAGTTATATCGAGCGAGCACATCACAAATTTCTTTTTTAAGTGTTGAAGAAGTAGTATCTGAAACATGCACAATACTAAAAAAACGCTCTCATACAAAACCCTGAATGTCAACAAATCTCAAAACAATAGCCATTTGTTCTTTATTTGATGCATCTTTGGCTTCGTCAACCAAAATACAAAACTTTGCATCTCTAACTTCTTCACAAATCTTTTTCCTCACTTTGTTCGCAAGAATATGTAAAATCTCTTTTTGAATAGTCGGCGAGGTATACTTTGCATTTTTCGAAGCTTTTTCTAAGACAACATCATCAATGTCAACATTCAGTCTCCCCATAAGTCTTATCATCTCCAAAAAATTACCTCGATTATTAGAAGCTGAAGATTCATCATGACCTCTAAATGCACATGCTTGTAAGCTAAGCCATCGAACACTTTCAATTGTTGTCATAAGTCTCAACTGATTTTTCTGAACTTCTTTAACAATTTGTGCATTCAACACTTTATCAATATGTCTACTTACTTTCATTAAATCTTCAGCAGATTTCACAGCATTATTATGTGGTGAAGTGGGACTTCCCACATGCATCAAAAGTGCACATCTAACACCATCATTAACCCTCTTCCAACTTCTAAAGCCTTCGGTGGTGAATGTGAGATAACGAGGCACTTTGTTTTCAAAGATAAAGCATGGAAAACAAAATATTGCATCCTTTGATGGAGAGTACTCTAGCCAAGGAAATTGATCAAACCAAGTGTACTGAAATCGATGATACTGTCTCCCTGATTCAGTCCTTGGATACTCTACTAACTTAGGTTGATATGGACCCATTTTGATATAAGCTCTTCTAATTTCATCTTGTTGATTAATAGGATGTCTCCACACTGGAATTCGCAACCCAGGATCTCGTTCAAGAGTACTAACATCAATTTCAACTCTTTAAGATTTGAAAGGGGGTTGTCCACTACGATATGACACATCAACATTGGAAGGAGAATGTCCTTTACTGGTTGATGTTTGTTCGTTTGGTTTAAAGAATGAAAATATAGTTTTTCCTCTCTTATTTCCTTGATTTTCCATTATAATTTATAACCTATTCAAGTAAAAAGGATTAGGGAAGTCAAGTGCAAGATGAAAAGATACTAATGCCACAATAGAATATTCATAAAATGCAGAATATACAAGGATAAACTAGTGATGTAAACTACTGGGAGATTTGGAGAACTTAACTTTGAAATAACCAGTAAATTATTAGTACTAGTCTACTAGTGTGTTAGCATGCATCTATTTCTAGGGTACAGTCTATTGTTTACTCCACTAACAATCTACTGTAATGAATGTGAAACATTGAATTCAAAATGAAAAGTCCTGGCTTGTAAATTCTTACTTGATGATTTTACACTCTTGCGGCTCTCTGTATAGATTCTTCTTCAAAATCCAAGCTAAAATTGTATATTGTTGAGAAGAAAAATAGCTAAAACCCCAAATTATTTAGAAGACATGTGAATTAATTAATTATTTATATTTAGATAAATTTGCTGTAAAATATAACTAATTAATTAGTATTGGAAGAGAAGTTGGGTGGCTAATTATAAAGTAAAGTGATGGCTGATGGCTAGTAATTAATTTGTATTGGAAGGAAAAGTGGGACACTACGTTTGTTTTGTTGTAAAAGATGCGAAAAGTGAGATATTGGGTTGCTGTAAAAGATAGGGAAAGTGGGACAAGATTTGCTGTGTAAAAATTAAAAGAGAAAATGGGTCATTAATTTTCTTTTAACCTGGGCTACAACCCTCCTTAGCCTTGTAAAAGGCTTCGCCTAATATACAGACGCAAAAATGTTAGAAAACAAATGAAGGAGGTTGCGAGTAAATTAATTAATGGTTTCATGCATCTTTTATACTTTCAGTCACATACACAAACACCACGACAAAGGGATGCCGGTCAAAGAGTCATCAACTACCGAGCATAATATTAGTAAGACTTCCGACCATGTTTATTTATACGTTTTAAAAATATATTTTTTTATTTTTTTAAATTAATATTTTTTGAGTGTTTTTATATCATTTTAGTGTGCTATTATAAAAAAAAATTTTAAAAATAAAAATATAATTTTAATATATTTTCAAGTAAAAAATACTTTAAAAAACAAATACTATTATATTCTCAAATACCCCGTAATTGATTGCTTGCAAAGAATTTGCATTGAGTTATAATGACTATAGTTAGCTAGTTGGCATAATTAAAAATAACATAAATAATTGTTGGAAAATTGGTGAAAACTTAGTTAAAGTGCATATTTAAGTTTAAATTTAAAATTTTTATTAATATTTAAGGTTAAAATTTTATTGAAGTTTTCCAACATAAACTCTTTAATATAAAAAATTAAGATGATTTAAATAAATTATAAGTGAATAAAAAAATAAATCTAAAAGAATAGTTAATTGACATGTTTTGGTGAAACACAAAAAAAAAATCTCTAAAAGAACTCTACATTATATAATAAATAAACAAAATTTTCTGTTTATAAAATGGAAAGTTTGAAAGTTAAAATTTGATGGAAATAATACCCAAGCTTTTAGAGTAGAGAGGTTCTAAGCAAAACGAGCTTTAAACTTAAACCAACACACGAGTATTGGTCCTGCTTGAGCTCATGTTTGGGATTCAGGTCGGACCTAGTTATGAGTTTGAGTTTGAATTTATTGTAAAAAAATATTTTGGACATCAAAAAATTATTTTTTGTCAACTAGAATTTGGATTTAAGCCTAGTTCATAAAGAATTATTTCTTATAATAGGTGAAAGAAGAATTTCTTAAAAGTTTTTTTTGAATTTTTACTCTTCTTCACCTGAATTTTAGTGTTTTCTTACGATGACAGTGCTAAACTAGGTTAACAGCTTAAAACAACGATAATAAAATATTTGATTATTAGATTATGGTCAAATTTTTCCAAGTGGTTCTACATACAATTATCCTATGAGATTAATGAATCTCCCGAAATAAGGTCTAAAAATTGTTCTTTGAGCTGATTTTGTTATTTTTCCTAAGCTTTTTTAAATTTATTATTAATTTTTGGATTTTATCTTTATTTTCTTTGTGATTTTGAATTGTTATTTGTTTAATATTAGAGGTAAGGTTTTTTCTTTTCTATATAAATATTTTTTTTAAACCTCTAAACAGGCATACTTTATTTAAAAAAATACAAAACTATAAATTTAATAGTCATATCCGTGACTCTTTGCGTTCATCAAATCTATTATGTTTTCTCTGGATCATATATGGATGCTAAAGATTTAATGACGCCATGAGAATGACAAAATAATGCACTTCTTCTTGATACTAGCATTAGTGCTAATAAGTACCAATCAGCAGCTCAATCCCTTCACCATACTAATTACACATTGGTAACTGAGGCTTCCCATCATCAAATGACTTTATCGTTGTACATCACAAATTGCTGGGCACATTCACACACACACACAGACAGGGGTATTTAGTATTGTGGTAGTTAATCTGATTGTAATTTTAAAAAAATTATTATATAAAAGGTATTTTTGATTGAAGTTGATTTGGTATTTATATATATTTAGTTAAAACTGTAGTTGAAATTAAAGTTGAATAAAAAGTAATTTAATATGTTTGGTTAAATATACTTTTCAAATTAAGGTTATAATATATATATATATATATATATATATATATATATATATATATATATATTGATGATTTTTAATTTAAATATTATAGGTTTAACTACCATTATTACATTATTAAATAAAAAATATTTTATATCAAATACTTTTTATTATTCCATTAAATTATCTATAATTTTATCACGTATAAAATTTATCTGATAAGGACTATAGTTTCCATGGTTTTTTGAGTGTGCAATAAAATCAGGTAAAATATCATCAGAAACAGAATTGGAATTGCGATCAAATTCTACAAATGCTATGTCATCATGCGATGTTCTTCTAATTTATGTAGTGTTATTAAATAATATTAAACATTATTTTTTTTTTAGTAAAACACAATTTTAAAAAAATTAAAAAATTTTTTACCAGGTCGGACGCAGTCCAATAAATTTTACTCGCATGAATAGTGCAACAAAAAATTCACATGATACTGTTCACGTGAACAGTGCCAGGCGAATGCTTCTCGTGGATGAATTATAATTCACCTCGCATGGGCACTGTTATGAACAGTGCCCATGTGACTTACAAGAGAAGCGGCTGGAGAGAAGCAACTCCCAGCTGCTTGTGTAAAACGCTGGTTTGATGCAAAAAATCATGGGACCCATCAAATAATAAACTGCTATTTATATGTTACCAAATACCTGGTTTACACTATTTGTTTTAAAAGCGTAGGCTACCGCGTAAACAAACACCCACATAAAAAAAAAAAGCGGTGATGAGACTGATACATCTAGGAACGACTAGAGATAGGTATCAATGCTAATTTATACAACAAATAAAATGAAGTTAACTGATTAAATTTTAAATTTATATTTTAAAAAATTTTAGTTTGAGTTTTATAAATCTCAGAGTTACTAGAGGTTTACATGATTATTAATTTTAGAACCCATGTGATTAGTCGAGATGCACACAAGCTGACTCATATATCCATATTAAAAAATTATTATAAATACAAATTTATTTATGAATTATTGATCTAGAAAGCTTTATCTAGGTTTTGTATATGTTTTTTTAATTGAGAATGGAGCTCACCATAATCTCTCATCCTCTAACTAGAATCTTCTCTTGCAAACCGTTCATGTAGGATTACATTGATATTTAGTAATGTGTCATGCCGATATCTTCCCCTTCATTCGAGCTAGAAACCTTCTTCACAAATTATTAAAAGTAATTTGTATTGATAATTAAGCTTTTTATCTTTTTTTCAGCACATAGTACTCAATGTTATCATCATGCTTCATTCTTTTGTGTAACATGCACAATACTGCGATACGAGATTGGCCCAATGAATTGATTTGAAGTTTGATTTCAGTCAATTTGTTTTTAAAAAATATAAGTAGAGTTGAAATTAAAAGGTTGATTTGGTTAAATTTGTTAATTTTTTAAAAAATTATTTTTTAAAATGATGTATTTTAATTTTTTTTATAAATAAAATTAAATTAACTCGTATTAATTAATGTTAACTTACCGACCTTATGACTGAAAATTTTGTACCACACCGAAAGAAAAGAAACCCTTAATTTATATTTTTTTTTGTGATAAGAAAATGAGGCCCGGCTCAATGTCTAATCCCAAGAGCCAATGGGGGAATTTTAATTATTCAAATCAAGCTCAAATATTTTGTCTAATTGGACGTTGAACACCGAAGCATTAATGATAACTCAAGTATGGTAAGTTTATATGGGATGTGATGACAACTTCTTCCGAGTATCTATCAAAGATTTCCCTTCATTTTTTAATCATTTTAGTTACATTGAAGCATAAATGTGGTGGTTTCCTTTTGTGTTAAAGCCAGGAAGATTGTGGTGCTTTTCAAGACTCGTAAAAGACTCTAAATGACACTCGCTTTCGTAGCTAGAAGTAGACGTTTAAGGAATAATCAACTTCCATTGATCATGGTTTGGTTTAATTAACGAGCTTATTTTTTAATCGTCATTAAACGAAGCAATCAGCCCGCCATTGTAACGTCACAAGTTTATCTTATTAAGTGGAAGCAGCTATTCTTTCCAATCTTACGGACAAACCAACTGCCATGTATTTCATGTATTTTCATTGGTTAGGAATTGTTCAAGATGGTGTTTTTTAAAATATTTTTTAATTAAAATAATATTTTTTAATTTTTAAAAAATTATTTTTTATATTAATAGTTTAAAACTAAGATAGCATGTCCTGATTGTAAATTAAGGTTGAAAACGGAGAAGTTGCCAAAGGGAAAGGAAAAGAACAAAAACAATAAAGCCCAATCAAAATAAATTGATAGCCCAAACATGCAGCTCCAGTCTCAAAGCCAATTGGCCCAGCTATGCCTGACTGACGCTTTTGGCAGTGTTTATTTCTGTGATGCAAAAGTATTTTTGAAAAAAAAGATATTTTTTATTTTATTTTTAGATATTTTTAATTTTATGGTGTTAAGAAAAAAATGAAAATTAAAAAAAATATTTTAATTCAATCTTTACCACAATACTAAACAGACAGGCTGGATGAGTAACCATTCGATTCAACGTCTTCCGTGAGACTATTTTGAGAAAGGGCAAACTTAAGCCTAGGCAAGTGTGAGGTGAGGGCAGTAACCCATTTTGATAATTTTATGGACTAGCTGGCTGGGCTGAAAGCATGACACCCATTAGAAGTCCTCCTTTTCCATACACCCATGGATATTCAAGAGAAAAAAAAAATTAGATTCTCTCATGTTCCTCTTTTTTCTCTCATGTTGGTAGAATTAAAAACTTTTAAATTAAAATGAATTCATGTGATTTTTATACATGTTAGAAATGGAAAGAATATATATATATAATTGATCATGTTTTTCTTTCAACATCAAAGGATCCAAATCCAAAACAATTGCTCGCACTCGATTCACTATAATAAGCAAAAAGTTAAGCAAGTTTTTATCCAGAGAATTAGCTCAATTTTATATATATATAATAGAATTAATAAAACTTAATTGTCCTCCGAAAAACATGATCTAGAGTGAAAGTTATTGTTTATGGAATAATATAGTGATGATTTTATTTTTTTCATAAACTTTAACTTGGTAGTAGGTGAAGTTCGGTCTTCTTTTGAGATCTATCAGTGACTATCAAATTGGGAACAACTTAAGATTGCGAACAACTTAATCATTTTACATTTCTACATTGTAATGAAATGACTAAATTATCTATAAAAACAAAACATAAAATAAACTGACATATATGAGTTTTTTTATATTTTCAACTTGGCTTTTTAATTATAATCAAGTTGGTGGAGGGATAATTTGATATTTTAATATGTATAAAATATAGTAAAAAAAACTAAAAAATAACCAGCATATGCAACACACGCATCAGCATGTGGGAGACGTTCATGGTCTTTTGACGACTGCTACGACATCTTATAAGGGATAAAAATCTTCTTTCCTAATGTCGTTGGGATCATTGTGGTGTCTTCTTCTTGTTGAGGTGGCAAATCATGTTGACAATTAAGCGATTTGTTGTTGACAATGTTTTTTTTCTCTCGTTTTTCTTTCCTTTCCTCAAAAATTGCTCTAACCATTAAAAAATTTAGAGTTATCATCTTATTTATTGAAATTTTAATTTTAATTTTAATTCTTATTCTTTTGATTTTTAATTTTTCTTTTTATCCCTATTGTTAAATTTTGATTTGTTTTCAATTTCATCCTTCAATCCCAATTTGTGAAATGTTATTTTTTACAATTTGATCATTGGTCTTTTGATTTTGTTTTCTTTTATTTTGTTAAATTGATTTTTCTTTTCAATCTCACATTTAATTAAAAAATTTATAGTTGTACTCTAATATAATTTTTTTGTTTCAATTTTGTTCCTCATTCCTTTAATCACTATTTTTTGTTTATGATTTTTCTGTATAATTGTTTTGTTTTTTAAATTTCATCATTCAACATTTGATTGGTTGAAAATTTAGCTTTGTGGTTCTTCCATTCATGATGTTTTTAGCCTAATAAAACAGGTCACGAGTTTGAAAAGTAAAATAGGGTGACATCATTTGTTTTTTTTTTTTGTTTTTTTTTACAATCTCATCATTCTACATTGGTTTTTTTTTTAAATAGACCTTGTAATTTTCTTTTTTTTTCTCTCTCTCTCTCTCTTTTATATAAGATTATCCAAATTTCATGATCAGATCACGAGTTTGAATGATTAAACCGGATTGGGCTCAATCCTTTTTTATGGAGTTGCTTTTTTAAAAATAGGAATTATAATACCTTTTTTTTTAATTATGTCCTTTAAAATTTGATTCTTTTTGAAATTATTTTTCATCATTTTTCATATTTTGGCTTTTACTGGGTCATTCCATTAAGATGATCCGAGTCACAGAATTCGGTCGTCTTACCTGGTTTTTATTTTTTTGGGTTATTTTTTTTCAATTTCATACTTCTACAGTTGGTTTGTTCACAATCAGATTTTGTGAATTTGTTTCTCGTTTACTTTTTATTGGGTCATTCCACGTATAATACTCGGGTTATAGGTTTGTCATACTAACTTGAAATTGACTCAGACTGATTTTTTTGTCATTTCTATCTAATTTCATTATCTTGTATTTAATCAACTGTTTTTTTCTTTAGAATTTTTTTTCAAGTTATCATGATTATTTGTTTAGTTCATTTGCTCTAGTTGCTTTTTTATCATCTAATTAAAATAAAATCAATTTATTTAACTTAGTCAATTCTATAACCGGAGCTATGTTTTTTTTTTTTAAAAAAAGAACATTCTTATAACATTTGAACATTATTTTTTATAATAATAATAATAAAAAAATTCACTCTATCAAGGTTACACGTCTAGTTTATCTCTGATCTATCTATTCAATCCTGGCTGGTGCCAACGACATGAACCGAACCCCCGAGTGGTTCAAGTTGGGTAGCTTCCATGCACTCGCTATGAATTATTTATAGACAGCTAAGGTGCATTTGATTTTTGGTTGGCATACTTCTATACAGATGGATGTGCCACATCAACCATCAATCTTGATCACAACTCGACACCTGTGCACTTCACGATCGCGACTGCTTTCTCAGAGAGAGATTCACATGAACGAAATATGGTCTGAAAGTGTTTTAGAGCCTGTCGGCATTAACGATGTGAACAAATAATTCTCATCCACGTATTAATACTGTATAAAAGATATTTTTATTAGTATTAATGTCATGAAATTTTTCTTTACAAAAATACTTAAGAGGAAAAGAACTTGAGGCCTTATAAGAGAGGGAGGGGCATGGTTGATAATACAAATACTATAAATATTCTCTTAATTATTCAAATAAATGAATTGTAATTTTTATTTTTTATCATATATTCATAGAGTATTTATTACAAAAGATCAAGAATAAGTATTTTTATTTTTAAAGATAAACGCTTATCTCTTTATTTATTATAATTTATTATTATAAAATTATTAATTTAATCATTGAAGAGTCTCAAAACTCCACAAAAAATTGTTTTACAGAAAACTAACCAATCATCTACTTTTCTAGTTATTAAAAATAAAATATCAATGTAAGTATATAATTATCTATTATTCAAATACTAAAATCTTTTTCATGAGTCTATTGAATTTTTTTGGAGATCATCATATTTTTTTTAAAAAAGTAATGTAAATTAAAAAGTTAAAAATTTTACTTTTTTTAATTAAATCAACATTTTGTTTTAATTTAGAAGTCAAAATATTTTTCTTAACAGATATACTTATAATTTAAAAAAATTAAAAAACAACTCAAATCAGTTTGCAAAAACCATACGCGTTGAAAAACTTAGTTCAAATTCAGCTCATATACATGATGATTGATGACACTTCATTACAGGGTGGGATTACCATACAAACCTTGTTTAAAATACAAAACATGGCTAAAACTTTTATAAAATTATATAAAAAAATATTAATTTGATATTTTTTATTGTAAAGTTTGAGAAGGGAGGCTGAGTTTATGCACTCATCCGATTAAAAACCTAGGAAGAGGATTACAGGGGTAAAGGAAACAAGATAGATTCACCATTAATAACTGGCATCGGAATCTTTCCGGGTGATCAAACAGGAAGGCAAGTCGGATGGAGCTGGAATACCCCAGAAAGGCTAGTTCAGAATCAGTTTAGAAAAAGATGACAAAAGACCCACTGTGCAGCGGTAGGATATCGTCACAAATCACGATTTGCACCAGGCAGGTTCTCCCCCAGCTGGCCCGTCGAGATTTACTGACGTCGGGGGTTTAGTATATATCTCGGGTGGCACTACTTGAACACATTCATGTGCAGGGATGACACTGTTCAGAATTCGGAGACCATGTCACATGATAATCTCACATGGACCCCCCCCCCTATATATCCACACTGCAGTGATTGTGAAAAAACTGTGGCCCAATCTTTCTTCGACATTTAAATCCCACCCACGCTCTTTATCTCTTTCTGGTCTCTAACTAACGAGGAGGCACATCTATCCTGTCGCAGTTCTATTAATTTAATTTTTATTAAATAAAATTTTAAAATAAAATTTATATTATTTTTTAATATAATTTTTTAAATATTTTTTTAAATTAAAATTTGTATAAACTCACACTATCTTATAATTAATTTTTATCAAATAAATAAAAATAATAAAATTCAAACTCGTGACCGTTTAGTTATCAAGACTCTGATACCATGTCAATAAATCAATTTGATCTAAAAACTTAAATTATTAGGTAATGTTCTAATATATGATTTATATTATTTTCTAACAAAAATAATTTAAACCACAAAAATTAGAATGTTGTGATCATATTTGAGAATTATTAACAATTATGTTTTAATATAATTCCGATGATAATTCTATTATGAATATTTTTTTATTGTAATATTAATTGTTTTTAAAATATTTTTTATATAAAAATATATAAAAATATTTTTTTATTTTTTAAAATTTATTTTTAACATTAAAACATTATACAAAACAAACAATAGAATGCATTTAAAATCACATCAATATTCTTAATAGAATTATTTAAAAGTTGTTATCTAAAAACTCGTAGCACCTTCATGCAACATGCAATAGATTCCATAATCTCCTTTTCTGTTCCAGTGACGTTGATTCTTTGGTTTTCATTTTTCAAGAATAATTCCTTTTCTTTTATTATCTTTTGAAAAATGTAATATCATCAGTGAAAATAAATTTAAAAATAAGGCAACCTTTCATCATCGAAGTGGTGTTTCCTAATTGCATATAAATAATTAAGGTCTCGAATACGATCGTGTAAGTGAGATTCAAATCTCTAGAAGTAAAGGGAACATAAAATTATCTGACTTTGATGAACGAGTCAAGAGAACAGAATTCTGCAGGAACGTATACGTTTGTCGAGCAGAAAAAAGAACAACAATAAATGGTGCGTCCTGGCAAAGGAAAACGTAGTAGTGACTTGTTCAACATGTACCTTTTTAGGATTTAACGTAAGCTAGCTATGTCTGTGAAAACACAGGAACATGGAAAGTGGTGATTGGTGAGAACCGATAAGAAAGACATGGATCGTGCAAACACATGGTGATGCTCTGCAGTATGGACCACTGGATATAGTGGGGGGCACCTTTTGTTTTTCTTCTTGTTTCTCTCGTTCTGAAACTATTTTTTTTCACTATGTTTGGCACGTTTGAAAATAAAATTGAGTGGATGCGGGGGGAAGTCTAACAATTCGTATTTAACACATGCAAGTCCCAAGCCCTAACTCGCAACGACAGGAGCACACTGGATTTCAAAGGCTGTCTTCTGTACATATCTCTTCACTAGTGACAAAGTGTCATTGTTCACTGTTTACTCTGAAAATCTATGCATCGCTCATTTAAAACCAAAAAAATTAATATTGGCCACAAAACTGATCTAATACCTTGATGGTAAGTTATGATATCAGTTGATGGGTCGGGGTTTAATTTCTCAAGTTGCTTATATGCGGCATCTACGTACGTAGACTATACGCAGAATATATATGCACCAAAAGGCTAGGCAAAATCTTTCGTAAGAAGTAAATTGAATTTTAATACTTCACCTTTTCTTTTCTTTTCCTAATGTTATGTTTGACAAGTGGTTAAAAATTATCTTTGTAAAACCTAACTTTATTTGTTTTTTTTTTTTAAAAAAGAGGTGAATTATTAAGGAGATAACGACCGGTAGATTGTTTTTAGATGAACTAATCACTAACAAAACTAAAATAAAAATAATGGTCATTTTACTATTAATTGCAGTGTTTACATAAACAGTGCAATTTTCTTTTTAGTTTTTTTTTTTTAATTTTATTTTTTGAAAAACATTGGTTTATTGCACTGTTTATGTGAATAGTTTTTTTTTTCATTTTTTTCCTGTTCATTGCACCACCCATGCAATTTTCTTAATTTTTTTTCTGTTCATAAATAGTGCTGTTTTTGCTTTTCTCGTCGAATTTGATTTATTTATAATTTTATCCTTTCAATATATAATAACATGATTTTATATATCAAACTTTTTTTTCCATATTCTCACATACTGTGAAAGTTACGTATTTATCAAAACGAAGACATATGCATTTGTGATTAACAACGTAAGAACGATCGAATCGTGGGTTTTCTAGGAAGGAAAATTAGAAAGTATTCGACCCCTTCACTTGCTTGCTTGCTTCTCTCAAATTTGCCTCTCTTCACTTGCAATTAGCCTATTAACACAATCAAGTGTGTTATAAAGCTTGTGACCAAAAGGAGAAATGCTTTCCCAGATAAGGAAGCGGAACCTTCATCTCTTATAACTGTCTTGAAAGAAAGAACGTTTTTCCTGATCTTTTCGATTTTACCTCGACGGTAGAAATCTCCTTCCTTCACGCCAAACGTCACCGTAGTAGAGTCGGTGGGCTTGAAGTCATCATTAGCAAAAGAGCCCGAGACAAAAGCAGAAAAGTGCAGTCCTCGAAAAGAGAAAAAACCAGGGACAAAAGCCGAATATGTGAAGGTGGCCCAGATATCTTAGGTGAGAGATGCAGAAAGAAAGAAAGAGAGAAGGAAATTTAAAGAGTGGTCAGCTGTGCTCCAATTCACATATTTTTCCTTTCCCATCAACCCCCCAGGAAAAATAAACAAATACCACACGAGTCTCGGCGTTTCCAACTTTCAAAATGTTTTCAAAACACATTCTTCTCCTGTCATCGAGCATGCCCTCCCTAGTCCATCCACATTTTCAACAGCCAGAAGTTAAATAATTGCACCTTTCTCCTCCACCCACTATCACATAAAAATTAAAATAGGCTGTTGTGGTAGCTACTAGCTAGCTGTATTACCACTGCCAATTATTATCGTTTTTTTTAATCAAATAAAATAGTTCGCCCCCGCATACCCTTCAATAATTTAATTTTAGTTTTGAAATAACCACTATTTAAAGGGCCTCTCCTCCTCCATTCTCCTCATCCAATTAGCTCCCCTTCAGGAGTGCTTTCTACGCTCAGGTAATGCTAGCTCTAGAACCTTGAATATGCTTTCATCTTGATTCTTCTCAAGCTTAACATCTCTTAAGTCCCTTTAAGGTCTTATATTGTGTGTCAAGAACTAACATTTTTTTTTGAAATGTGCAGAGATATGGCTGCTTCTCTATGGACTTTGTTTCTTGGCATGCTGTTTATGGTATCTGTGACAATGGGAGCTGCCCCAAGGAAGCCAGTGGATGTGCCTTTTGGAAGGAACTATGTTCCTACATGGGCTTTTGACCACATTAAGTACTTCAATGGAGGCTCAGAGATACAGCTCCAGCTGGATAAATACACGGGTATATTATAATCAGATCAATCATTTTTTTTGCTATCCATCGTTATTGCATTTCAACACAGCTTCCTGGCTTTTTATTTCTTGTTTTTCTTCATCAAAACATAGTATATCGTGCTAACATTAGGGGGTTTGATATTGCGAAGGTACCGGTTTCCAATCAAAAGGGTCATACTTATTTGGCCATTTCAGTATGCAAATGAAGTTGGTTCCTGGTGATTCAGCTGGAACAGTTACTGCTTTCTATGTAAGCGTTTCTCATCACATCGTGACTGATCATTTTCATCTCACTTCTTTAGGATTTTAGAAGATCTTTCCCTTTATCATCATTCCCAACTTCTAATTCCATTGTTTTAACATTAAGTTATTGTTCGCGTGTTTCTTTGGCAGCTATCTTCACAAAACTCAGAGCATGATGAGATAGACTTTGAGTTCTTAGGAAACAGGACTGGCCAGCCTTACATTTTGCAGACAAATGTTTTCACAGGAGGCAAGGGAGACAGAGAACAGAGGATTTACCTCTGGTTTGACCCAACCATAAGATACCACTCTTACTCCGTCCTATGGAATTCGTACCTGGTAGTGTAAGTATCCTTTCCTTTTATATCTTTCTGCATTAGTTTTATAGGAACCTTCTCACAAAAAGAAGAAAGTCTCCACTCCTCAACCGACTAAATTTCTTTTTCAAATGAGTTAGAATGGGCTATACAGGTCCTTTCTCTTTTCAGCAGCTCTGCTATAGGCTAAACTCTTGAGGGTTTCATGTGACTGCAACATAGATGGTGGGTGGTGGTGGGTCTATCAATCTTTTAGATTTCGTCCCCTGAAAAAGAATGAACAAGTTTGGTATCTAACTACACTTTTTTTTGTCCTTCAAATCCAAAAGTTTGGCCTTGGCATGGAGTGATCCTCAACACCTAACAAAAATAATGTAGCAACATAAATGAATTCTAGCTAACACATTGGTGCAACTGGCATCCAACTAAATTTATTGCCAAAAAACACAGATATGAAATGAAGAAACAAATCAATAAAACCTTGGAGGACTTTGCGCTGAAATTTGGTAAAAGTAGGTTTCTTTTCTGACTTGAAATTTTTGTTTTCAACTATCGGTCCCGACATAACTTTTGAGCTGGTCTACACTTTTTTCTCCTTTCTAATTTGATATGTGAAATGGACAATTTATAACATAAACTTGGGCCATCCTGTTCTTATAAAGTAAATCACGCATGTGCCAAGCATGGTGTACATGATGAAAAATCCAATCTGATCAACCGTAAAATTTAATACTCTTATCAATCAATTTGTTTAATAATATAGTATTTAATTAACTTCTTGTACATGCAGTTTATTTTAATAAGTTGCAGTGCAAGTGGCATGTTCTTGGCAACGTTCATGTGTGCGTGGTCATTTCTATATGAGAAATGGGTTAAAACGAATTTTTTGGATGTGCTGCTGGATTAATTATATGAGTGGTGTCCTTCAGGTTCTTCGTGGATGATGTGCCAATCAGAGTGTTCAAGAACTGCAAAGACTTGGGAGTGAAATTTCCTTTCAACCAGCCAATGAAGATATACTCAAGCCTATGGAACGCCGATGATTGGGCTACCAGGGGTGGACTTGAGAAGACAGACTGGTCCAAGGCACCCTTTATAGCTTCCTACAAGAGCTTCCACATAGATGGGTGTGAGGCCTCCGTGGAAGCGAAATTCTGTGCCACACAGGGTACCAGATGGTGGGACCAGAAGGAGTTCCAGGATCTTGATGCCTTGCAATACAGGAGGCTCAGATGGGTACGCCAGAAATACACCATCTACAATTACTGCACTGATAGATCAAGATACCCTACACTGCCACCAGAATGCAAGAGAGACAGAGACATATAAAATATAATGTTGGAGACCAAGCATGTTGATGCTGGTTATATGATTGGATTAATGTTGATTGACGAAGCCCCACTAGCTCTTAATTTCCACACAGCTGCTTCCATCCTGTTTTACACCTATAATTGAGAGCGTGATTTATGGCTCTTCTGTCATCATCAGTCAACACCTGCTCAAGGATTACTACTGTTTTATCATTTTTTAAACATCAGTCTTACCGTTTGTATTACTCTACAAAACGTATCCACTGGATACATGTTCTCGTTATTACTCTCGGCTTGCCCTACTTCTGATGAAGTTAATGAAAATAATTGCTATTCTTTACCTTGCCTGTTTCCTTTGGTTAATGGGCTGTCCAAGGTTTGGTGTTCTGACATGAATGATACTTCCACGTGTTCACATGCATGGATTTAAAGTTGACCTGCTTGATTCAATCACTGGTTAAATGTGCCCTCCATCCATAAAACACATTTGCATATTCCTTACTTGTCTATGTATTTGAGAATGAAAAAACTGGTAAATCTTTTCTAAAAGAAAAATATTATCTCTGGACGTTACTGGACAATTTCTCAAACAGATGAAACGAAGTCATTATGCAACGATATTCGATAACTTTCTTCTCTCTCAAATTCAATACAAAATTTGACACAAGTGAGTTTATAGCTCCCATGGTATTTTTACTTCTACTATTGAGATGAGAGGCACTCGACATCGTGTTTTTATGGGTAAATTACCTCGAATATTTTATGGTTTGATTATTTTTTGATTTTGCAATCAGATTTTTTAATATTACATTTTACAACCTTGGTCAAAATAAATTTTAAAAATCAACAAAAAAATAAAAAAATGCCTCTATATATTAAAGCAAGACACTTTCTCTCATCATGCTAGCCTTCTCTCCTCTCTTAATTACATGCTTCATTAATTAAATCAAGCCCTTGAAAATGGAAGCAAACTTTCTCTCCCCAATCAAAACCACTTCTTGACCTGTTGCCCATTATTTTTGTTGGTTTGGCCTAGTCTTGTTAGTGATCTGCCTTGGATAACTACTAGGTTTTATATTATTCTAATCTGCCCTAAAATTTCTGCTAGCAGCCCTAACAGTCTATCGCTTCTCCACCTTTAAAGCGCTATGATATGTCCCAGAAATTGTCCATAAGGATTGAAGATACATCCTGAAATAGATTGACGTAGGCCACCAATATACCTCACCATTAAGTTGCTCCTTTGGTTTTGCAAGATGATCTTAGAAACTAGCTGGTAAAACTTATTTGTGTAATCATTAACAAATTTACACTCTTGTTTTAGCATGTGGAGTCTCTGATACAGAGTTTGAGAGTAGCCAAAAGAAAAAAAAGTATTCTCTCATCTTCTTCTTCGTATTATCCCAATCATTAATTATATCTTTCCCTTGTATCTCTCAAGTTTTTTCCAACTACTCCCACCAAGTAAATGCCCTACATTTTAGTTTGATTGCAATCAACTTCAATCGCTTTTAGTCAAGTGTATTCTTGTATTAAAAAAATACTCTCAATCTCATTCAACTAGTTTATAAATTCTTCTACTTATAAAGTTCCTGAAAACTCAGAAATTTTGATACAAAAACCAAATTCCCTAGTCCTATTCTCTTCTTGTTGAAGAGGTGGTCTCCTCTGAATCTACTCATGGTTATCAGTATTAGCCAGGAAACTGGGCTCACTTTCCTAGTCCTGGTCATATTGCTCTTGATCTCATAGGTCACTATTCTTCAGCCCACAAGTGAGTTCTACAATTTGCCTTTACATATATTTGATGACAAGCTCCTAAATGTTTTTATCTTGAAAGGGGCTTTTTATCCCCTTCTTTGTCACACCTTACTCCTTGACCTCTTCCCATTATGGTTTGCTAGTGGCACACAACAAGAAAAAAAAATTTCTTCAACAGGATTGCAACACACAACAAGCAATAAACCTAAGATCGTTGGGTTCTAATACTAACTAATGCAAACAGAAGTTAAATACAACATCAAACAAAGAACACAAAATCTTGATTAGTGAAAAGGGATGCATATATGAAACCCAAATTCACAAGTTTATTCTCTTTAAAATAACAATACTGAAGTCCTCTTTTAGGATTTTTACAAATCCTTAAATATGTTAGAAACCCTACCTTAACTAGAAAACGAAAATAAAAATCCAAAATTACAAAGAAAATAAGTAGGAAAACTAAAAGAAGCAGGAAATTCAGAAATATTTAAAGATTTGATGGCCTACATAGTGACATGGTGGCTATAATAGGGAAAACAACCTCAAACAAATCTGTAAAAATTTAAGCGCGATCCAACAATTAGATAAAAAATTATGGTTCTTTTGAGCTATCATTCTTGTATGGAGCGATAAGATCTCTTTTTAGGCTTAAACTTATCATGTTCGTCCACAAATATATCCACTAGGTCATTCATATAATCTATTTTAAGTATATTCTCATCTAAATATAACAAATATATACTTGACTATTATTATCGTAACCTCGAATGTTTCATATGAGATTATGTGATTATCAAACACAATAATGCTCTTGACTTCATATTCTTGCCTCACGGCTCGATCCCCGACGGACAGCTATGCTACATATAAATTGTTTCTCTAGTCCTTCGGGTTCTGCTCTACCTTTTTTAAGAATAGAATGCTAAGCTTTTCATTAACTTTGAAACGATGAATACATTTGCAATGGATCAAAAATAACAAAAGGGCTGAAGGTCAGCTGATCACAATTAAAAATATTTAAACTTTTGATTCATGAATCTGATCACTGGCAATACTTGATCAATAGAAGAAGTTCCTTAAAAAATAAAAATAAAAGAGCAATGAGCTCCAAGTTATTACTTTCCTCCCTTTTAGTTACATAGAGGGCTCAAAGCCCAAACCTAAAGATTAAAATCTAAGGACGGGCCACCACAGCCCACATTTACAAGTAATTCGAAACTGGGATTAATTGTGAAATAGTGATATGGGCCAGCACAAGAGGTCCATCATCTTCAGATTAAACAATAGGCCCACCAACAAACCCAAAAGCCGGAAAAAAAATTCCTAGACGCCAATTAGGGCATCAAAAAATGAGAGTACCATATAAAAGCCAGAAAATGTAAGCAGCTAACTTCTCCCTTTGTAGTGATATTAGCAGCAGCAGCAAGGATGCCGGCTGGACACGGTGTGCGATCAAGGACCAGAGATCTCTTCGCTCGTCCCTTCAGGAAGAAGGGTTACATCCCCCTCTCCACTTATCTCAGAACATACAAGGTAGGCGACTATGTCGACGTCAAGGTAAACGGCGCTGTTCACAAAGGCATGCCCCACAAGTTCTACCATGGCCGCACCGGTCGCGTCTGGAATGTCACCAAGCGCGCTATTGGTGTTGTCATCAACAAGCAGGCACGAGATCTATCTATATAATTAAATTTTTATGTAGTTTTTCATTTTTCATTTATGATTTTGGAATACTATATGTCAAAACTTTTGCAGGTTGGGAATAGGATTATTGGGAAGAAAATTCATGTTAGGGTGGAGCATGTGCAGCCGTCGAGGTGCAGGGAGGAGTTTAAGTTGAGAAAGAAGAAGAATGATGAGTTGAAGGCTGAGGCCAAAGCTTGTGGTGAAAAGATTAGCACTAAGAGGCAGCCTCAAGGACCTAAGCCTGGATTTATGCTGGAGGGTGCTACTCTTGAAACTGTCACTCCTATTCCTTATGATGTGGTCAATGATCTCAAGGGTGGTTATTGATTTTTCTTATTTATGATTTCCTATGCTTTCACTGTTATCAAGAATTTCTCGTGTTTTGTGAGACGTGGATGAACTTGTACTTTTGTTATGTGTAATTTAGCTTCATACAAAGTAGACTCTATTATTTAGCATTATCCTTTCGTGTGAGATATGTTTGTCTTTCCTTTGGTTCTGATGAAATTGACTACGTATCAATCTGAATAGATTAATTTGGGGGTTTCAGTCTGATTTTCTTTTAATGAATTTGCATTTTCTATGCTGCTGGCACATCTGAAATGTTCCTGTTTCTGCTGCTGTGAGTGTTTGCTAGGGCAAATGATGCATTAGGGTGTAGCAATTGGTTTGCCATTCTTAGTGGCTTGTTGAGGAATTAGTTTGGACATGTAGTTGAATGGCTTCTGTGGGTCGTTGTGCTTGTTATTGCTTACGATAGATTTGAAAATATTGTACGCTTATATGCTTTGTTTGAGAATGTCCTCAATGTCTTTGGATGGAGGTTTGTTGTGATTGCTGTTCGTGAGTTTGAGGTTTGTTTTGATACCATTTTGGATTTTCATCTTCCTTAAAGACCATTTCTTTTTCTTTGTGTTTGCCATCCATTGAGCTTTGAACCTCGGTTACCAACATAGAGGCTCTACTTTCAGGTGTATTTATGTCACTGATTACTGGAAATGTAAATTATCTACACTTTTCAAGTCTTGCCCTGAATTTGTTGATGCTTAGCCTTCTTGGTTTTTCTGACACCTCCTCCTCCTATTCGTCCTCCAAAATTAACACTCCATCATTGACTCTCAGTATTCCAGTGAATAAAACGATGAATCCCAACATTTCCGTGGCAAATCCTAAACTCTCTTCCTTGATCAGGGGTCCAGCTACTGCACTACTGCTTGATTTATTAACTGTGTACCCTATTTGTTATGGGAAATCGATGCTATCTGTATTATTTGTTTGGTTACGTCATGAGATGTGGATTTTAATGACGAAACTTTTTTCATAACCCTCATCTTTTTATGTTTTACATTTGATTCGTTTCTCATATAGTAAAATTGGCGTCAACCTGAGATTTTTCTGAGTTGTAAATGCATGAAAAGTGTCTGCATAACAATAATGTGTTTTCGCAGCAGAACAAGAGAAACATGTGACAATAACATTGCATCTTCATCACAAGGGACTTGTTTCCTTACATGTGGCATGTTATGAGAAAGTTTGAAGGCGTACTGCGATAATGATCAGTGAGGGCAGAACATACGTTCTGATTCTCAAGATCAAGGATTTTAGGTACATTGATCAAGGCTAGGATATGAGTGGACTGATATAACGTGCCTTTCAGAAAATTATGTGTTGTCGAGAAATTGCTTTTTTTACCTGATACGGCTAAAATTCTTGGAAACATCTCTCTCTCTCTCTCCATCTCTCTCTTCAATCCAACCCCTTCTGTTTTTATCTTTCAATCTTATCCTTTTTTTTTTAATTTTTTTTTAAACGGAGTTGTTTTTAGTTCTATTAAATTTGATGTATCATATCTAATTAATTTTTTTTATTGTTTTTATTTTTTTAATTTCATCATTGTATTTATTTTATTGGTACCTCTAGACTGGCCAAGTTTTGATATAAATAAGAAGTTTGGTTGGATTTTTTTTGAATTTTTATAATTTTAGTTTTTTTTGAAATTTTTTATTAATCAAATTAGTCGTTTTTAGATTGGCAACTGGCAAGTCAATTAAATGAATCAGCTTTTCTAGACAATCAGAATATTTTAAGATTAGCCCATTAGATGGGTTTAATAATAATAATAATAATAATAATAATAATAATAATAAATATTTGTGCTTAAATCTGTAGCATAGTGCTAAACAAGAATGAATCTGGTACATGTCATTGTCATTATAGAGAAGCACAAGCATATGGGCCTATGGCCCTTGCATTGCTGCGGGTTCGCTTTTGACATATATTTAACTTAATTTTATAGTGATTAAAATAAATATGGATAAAAGGTTTAAAGGAGCCCTCCTCTGTCCTAAATTATTATAGTAAAATTTTAGTATTTTGAGTTCGTTGACGTCTATTTAAAAAATATTAGATAGCATATTGACATTTTAATTCTAGTAGAATTACTCTTAACAAAGAAAAAATCTTGGGGTTAAAAACCTTGAGTAAGAAAATGGTTTCCATCTCAATTTTTTTTTTTAGATTTCCATACAGAAAAAAATATTGTGAAAAAGTAATGAAATTTAATTTTTTTTATTTGTGATTTTGAAACTGATTTTAAAAAAAATAAGTAAAAGATTTCTAACATTTATCCTTTCTATCTATAACGTGATATTATTTAGTTTTTCTGAAGATTATAATTAATAGATAATATTTATACTATTTATTAAGACTAAAATAGAATTTTCTTATAAGTATTTATTAAATAAATAAATTTAAATTGATAAAACTGAAGTAAAAAAACTGTAAGCTTTAATTATGTTTATTCCAATCCCGATATTATCTTTAACTTTGTGATTTTATACACACACAAATAAATAAATAGCTCAAGTTAAGAAATATCTATATACTGGGACGCGTGGGCTTAATTACCGGTCTAGGTCAGACTTCCCTAGCCTGGGTGCTAAAAAAATAAAAATAGCGAGAAGGTAGCGCCAGGATTTTCCACCATGTACGAAATCATCCTAGAAGGGAGAGCGAGGCTAGAAGCACAACACTGTGATTTCAGATTCAAAATGTGTTTGGTATTCTTGTTACTGTTGTGGTTATGGTTGGAAAAAAGTGATTTTTTTAAAAAGTATTTTTTCTGTGGTTTGTGTATATAATTTAAGTGTTTGGTTAAAAGTGTGATTTGACTTTATTGTTGTTAAAAACATGTTTGGTTAAACCTGTGGTTGCGGTTGCTTTGGTACACAAAATGACGAAAAATGACATAAATAAAATAATTCTTTGTGTTAAGAGAAAATAAAATATTTTGTCCACATATATACCAGCAAAATAATAAAAGCGTGATTTGTTATTACAATTAAACATTATTGCCCCATCAAACTATTTGTAATACCATCACGAATATAATCCATACGCGACGCACTCTGGTGTCCAGTTGTTTGTGATTGTGGAACGACATCGGGAAAAGTATCTGGAGGAACGAAATCAGGATGGCTATCAAACTTGTTGAATGCAACATCTTGGCCTGACTTCCGTCGAATATAGTTGTGCAGCGCCATTGATGCGACAACAATTTTAACCTGTGATTTGTAAGGAAACTCAGGCATGGTTTGCAAGATTCGCCATCTTTTCTTCCAAACTCCAAATGTACATTCGATAACACATCGTAATGATGAATGGACTCGGTTGAATAGTTCCTCCCGACTTCGCGGTTGTCCTCGTCGATGAAATTCTGGAAGATGATATCTCTCCCCTCTATATGGACCCAAGTAACCGTATTCATTCGGATATCCCGAATCAACGAGATAATACTTCCCTGCATAAATGTACTAATTGTTTAACGCTTACAAAATACTTCATAGAAAAAGAAATTAGACCAGCTGAACAACAACCATATTTTTTTTCGGGTTAATACCTTCCGGTGGCCGCGGAAATTGTATGTTTGTATTTCCAATCGCCTCATAAAATATTCTTGTATTGTGAGCACTACCTTCCCACCCAGCCCAAACAAATGTAAATTGCATGTTAAAGCTACATGCTGCCATTATATTTTGCGTCGGTATACCGTTTCTACCAATAAATGGTATTTGAATTTCTTGTGAAACACATGCACGTACATGTGTTCCATCAATCGCTCCAATGCAATTCTACAAAAACAAAAAATTTGTTGCCGAAGACAATTTAATTACACTTAAATATTTCATTGTAACCTTTTGAAATATTTAACTACTTGTACAGAGTATTGCTTACCTTGAAATATGGCATGTATCTTGGATTCATTTCAATTTCCAATGGTGTTGTTGTGAATTTCGGATCTACTAGTCTGATGAAATCAGCTGCTAGCAAGCACACAGAACGAAGAACCTCTTTGAAATTTCTGGAAATTGTTTCACCTGAATGATGAAAACGCTCCTGCACCTCCCTATTTGAAGCACCTAGAGCTAAAGTGTAGAGAAACATGCCTACTTTCTCAATAACACTCATCCGTCTAGACGGTTTTAACCTGTACATCGTTTCCAACTCTAAAGCCAAACTCTTCAATGTGTCCGCATCCATCCGAAACATGTTCACACAACGCATCCAATGCCCATTTAAAATTTCCGTCAACCATCACATGCCAGTGTTGTATGAATTCATACATTGTTCTTTGTAAACGTACGTATTGTAATACATCGTCAGTGCTCCAGCAGTGCATATGACTAATTTAGTTCGATCACACTCTCTATGCCAGAATAAGTCGCCACCGTCATTGTCATCCTGTTGATTTAGGTCGTTGTCCTGAACCTCACTGTTATAGTTCCCATAACTATCACCGACACTACCTCCAACACCACTTACTGAACTTGTACCAGCAAACCCATCCGACACATATCGACCAACATTATTCATAACATTTTCATAATGGTCATCAAAAAGTGCAGTAAACCAATTCGAATCCATATCTACAAACACAACTTAATATCAATTTCCAACCTGCAGAGTATCGGTAAATAATACATGTTCATTGAATAATATTTTTTGATTTGTTGTGTCGTTAATAGCGATCTTAACACAAAACATTTATGCTTGATGAAGCGCTAAATATCGAACATCTTTAACTTATACGTAACTCATTCAATATTTTTCAACAAAACAATAATTGTAATTTTCAACCTGCAACGTAACGGTAACATAACAGTTTTCACAGCGTAATTTTTTTACATTATTTTAAACATTAATGGTGACATTAACTTATCCCAAAACATCTTCATTGCAGCAATGCCTAATAATCGAACTTATTTAACGGCAAAATTAATTTAAGCAAAAAACATTTAAATTGAAGCAACCCCAACGAATCACACACATTTTACTTATAAGTAACGCATTCAATATTTTACAGCACAAACTTAAATTCAACCTTCAAAACAATGTTTATACACGTTGGCATGCTTGAAATATATGGTGGCAGGCCATTATGGTTTCATGAGGAAAAAAACTAAAAATAAAGGACTGCTGTATAAATAGGGAAAAAACAAAAAATAAACTAGCTTTATTGACAATAATAGCAGCCCTATCAGATTTACCATCTAAAATTGATAACAAAACATAAAGATAAAGCTGTATTAACTAAAAAACAACCCTAAAATCAATAACTAACCTTCTAAAGTCAATGAAGTTGACGTTGCAGTGTAAAAACAGCAACAAAACCTCCTGAAAATAGCCCTCAATACACGTGGGAATGCTTGCAAAATTTGTGGCCAGCCAATGAAAATGCTTTGGAATGATAATGCATCTTAAATAGAAACACACACTCAGCACAAACCAACATATATTTACTGCCATACCCATCAGCAAACTAGTATTTGTACCATGACCAACCATTCAACCGAGCAACTCTCATTCAACCCACAATCAAACATTCAAGTAAGGAACAATAATTCAAGGCTGTAACAGCAATTCAAGTCAACTAACATTCAACCAATCAGCTGTCATTCAACTCATAAAAAACCATGAAATTCGTCAAGTGACAATATGAAATTCAAGGCTGAAAAAGCAAACTGAACACAAAGTGTTCCAGCCATTCAAACTAGTCTATAGAAGTCAACATGAAACCTACAATTACAGCTTGTAAAAGTTACAACAATAGCTGTTAAAAACATCTCAAACATAACCAATGAGCTGACAACTACAAATACAAATGAAGTGCTCAACATATGATACGTTACAAGTTAAGAAACCCGGAAAAAAACAGCAAAGGCATAACCGTTTGCATCAACCATTTGGCAATTCTACAGTCGCAGCAACACCTCATGCACCCAACCTTTTTGTGGACTTTTAACTGTGAGAAAACACATAACCATACAACATGTTAACGGCTCATTGGAATACAAATCAAACATTAGAAGTGTGCTAAACATTCAAAAACACTTGAGATATGAAATGCATGCAATAATTACCGAAACATATGACACACAACAAAATTTAATTGCTGCAACATGTAACACAAAATAACATACATAACTGTTATTTTTCCCTAAATCAAATGTAAACTTACTTCAAGGTCTGTAGGTTGCCCTTCGATCGAACATTAATTTCAGCCATTGAAATTTTCAGTCCATATCACCCATTGCTGCCCACATTTCCCTCCTACTTCTAACCATGAAAAACTCAGTTGCAAAACAATACAACTCACTGCCGAACACCACTTCCTCAATGGAGTGAAACTCTTGCATCACCTCTTCTATGCTACATCCTTTTTTATCCAAAACAGTTGACGTGCATTTACTCTTGGTAGACACACTATCAACTAACTTATCTAATCGCAACAACAAATGCGATCCCCTTCCGGCAGCCCTTTTTTTTTCAAATTGTGTTGGGAACTTTGTTGCACACCTTTTCTCTTCCCACTACTACCAGTGGGATTGCTTGTGCTGTTGGAAAAATTGACACCAGCCACCATATTATTGACATCGGCAAAAAAATTTGGTAGACTATCCTCCTCAGAATCTCCACTACCTTCCTGAAGATGAGGGTCCTCATTTACTGCGTTAGTTTGCCTTTAACCGACACCATCTTCATCAGAATTCAGACCCTGTGATGGAGCCCAAGCATACTGACCGGCAGTAACAGTGTTTGTAAACATGATATCATATTTACAACACAATGTTGGATCGATGCCAACATGCCTAAACTTTCTTGCTCCGCGTATCTCCTACAACAAAGGGACAATGAAGAAAAAAATACATAAAAAATGATGTAAAAGCATGCAATCAAACAATTTATTACAGCTCTAAACATACTAAACAAAACAGATCTGGTTTTTAGCTTTCCACCATTCATCAGGAGCCGCAATTGTTCCCAGTTCAGCACTCCAGCCTACTCCTGTTTTGGAAATCAACTTTTTCCATATTCTCCAATCTTTTTTAATTCCGTCCCACTTATTCTTTAATTGTGCTTTCGTTAATGCATGGCCAGTTTGATCCTTAACGCAATTCATAATATATTTCCACCCAGCTTTGTCGAAATGTGTGTTGGGTCGCATACCTTGCTCAATTGCTTTAATACATATGTCACAAAAAGCGTGCAACATCTCTCTAGTCCAACAAGCCTTATCTTGTGATTGAAAATCATCCATGTTCTCGGTTAAAATGTGTCTCATATATAATTAACAGGTTAATTTCTTAGAGGCGATGTAAAGGACATGGAATACATAATCTATCTTAATTAATAAATCGCAACCTGAAATACAAAATGCAAATTGAAAACATAGACTTAACATAATCAGCTTAACACTATAATTGCTAGGTTTATTTCCATTAATGTTTCAACAAGCCATAACAAGCTAAAAAAAAGGGAAAAAAGGTATAGTATTGGTGATGATTCATTATTTTTTACTCAATGAAAAATCTTAAAACCATAACAAGATGATAACCCAAGTGAACATGAGTTTGACAAGCTATCAAACCCAACTTGGGTTCGACCACGTGCCGAGCCCAAATGAATGTTGGCTTGGCGAACTGCAGTCCTAACATACTTGAGTTTGACCATATATAAAGCCCAAGTGAATGCGGGTCTAGTGAGTTTTCAAGCTCAATATACTTGGGTTCAGCCACGTATTGAGCCCAAGTCAACGTGAGTCTGACAAGGTTTCAAACCCAACATACTTAGGTTTGACCATATGTTAAGCCCAAGTAAACGAGGGTTTGACGAACTGTCAAACCCAATATACTTGGATTTAGCCACACGCGAAGCCCAAGAAAATAAGGGTTTGTCGAGCTACCAGACTTATCTTCCCTATGCTTGGCTACACGTCAAACCACATTGATATGAAGGTTGTTATAGATCCATGTTAGGAGCATAAGGCCTTATTTATTTTTTAAAAAATTGCTAACATAAACTATTCATGTTAGAAAAAATCATCTTCCTACATCTATAGGTATATAAAATGTCTCTTAAGGGCCTACCATATTCTTATCTTATTAATGATCTACAGAGGATATTTATCTCTCATTAATAATATGTAAGGAATTTTTATCTCTCATTGATGTCATCATGATAAAATGAATCCAACCCCTCTACTCCATCAAAACGACAAGGTTCAGAGATTATAAGTACTCCCTGAACCATCCAAATAAAAGGTTCATAAATTTCTACTCTCAACATTCATATCTTAATTATTATAGCATTTATCATACCAAAATAATAATAAACACCTTTTTTCTTGGAATTTAAAACTTTTTATTAGATTTATCAAAATCCTTTATTTAAAAGTCATTTACTTCATCATCATAGGGTCTCTAAATCCCATCAAAATGGATTGTTTTGTAGGTGTTAGGACTCTTACCATTAATTATAAACTCCTAAGGCTATTAAGAGAGAAATATTGATATGAGCATATGATTAATCCTTTGCAAACATCAAATAACCTTATTTTTTATCATATCAAATTCTGAGACATCATCAATTAGTACTGCGGTGGAGAACTATCAAAAAGGCATTAACTGCTCTACAAGTTTATTGATATCCCTAATAATCATCAATGGTAAACAATCAAGACACTCCTTAAATAGAATATGTAACATACCTTCCTGCCACAAAATACACTTCTGCCTAGCCAACCCTTCAATAGTTTGTCAACCAAGTGCAACTCCTCACCTAAACTATATTGCCAACTCAAAGGCCAAATCATACTTTACCACCTCAGAAAGTCTTAACACCTGTGACAACACCCTCATTTACACCTCCATATCAACAGGTTACATTTGGGGTTTGTAAATAGTTACACTACCTAGAGGAGTATGAGTAGAATGAAAGGATGAGGGTTTTTAGTCTCATTGGTCACAAAGCCCTTCCAAAGAGTGTTAACGTCGTCATAATGCTCATACATATAATGAGTATTTTAGACACCTATTTGCCCATCGCAAGATGGAGGCTAGCTATCGATCTCGTTGTTCCATGCCAGAAACCTATAGACATAGTAGTGGAAAGCAGCTTGCAGAAGAGTATATGCATGAAAATGTCGACACTCCCCCATCAAATTTAAAACTCTTCCTTATCAAAATGAGTGTTACGTACATGTATACCTAATGGTTATATTTCTACTAAGAAGAACTTGGATAACCATGACAATCTTGTAGACCTAAAAAAACATGTGCAAAATGTATGAAGTAGGTTGGAATTGGCCATCCAAGATAGTCATGTTATGTGAAAGATCCTCCTCATAACCTTTAGGGGATTAGTATGTGCATGGTATAATAATTTGGAGTCAGACTCTATTACAAGCTTTGATGACCTTTATACCAAGCTAGTGACGCGGTTCAACACAAGTATCCCAGCTAAAAAAAGTTCCATCAAACTTTACTTTTTAGAGTCACTCGAATAGATGACGAGTCCACACAAGCATACCTTAAGAAGTTTAATAAGAAAATGCCCAAGGTCGAAAAATTAATCGAGCCTATGGATTTTAAAGCCTTGATAAGTGGAGTAAAGGGAAGAGCTTTATAGAAAATACTATATGATCTACCGAACAAAAGCTTATTTAAAGTGAAATAGGCCAAGGAGAATTATATTCGAGTGGACATGGCAAGTGTATTACTCAATGGTCCTTATTGTTTCTTTAAAGAAAATTTATCTTCGAGGTCTCCCAAATGAGATAACTCTTCTAAGAGAGACAACAACCTTAGAAAAAGTCAAAAGAGGTTAATCAAGGAATGAATGAGCTAAAATCATACTCCAACATAGAGCAATCAAATTATTGCATAGCCTTTTCTAATCCTTATTGAAGAGTTATTGAAGTTGTGATATAGAAGATGTACCAACAGCTGTAGCGAGATCTATGTCACGTCTCATTCCATGAGTGACTTAATTATTTATTTTTTATGGTAATTAGGGATGTCGATAAACTAATTTTGAAAAAACAATCGATGACTTTTTTATCAGTTTCTCACAAACAGCACCAATTAATGATGTCCTAAAATCCACTATGTTCGAGAATGAGAATCTTGAATGTTTGGATAAAGGATGGTCAAATGCTCACTTCCATAATCCCTGCCTTCAAAGTTTGAAGAAATTGATAATTAGTGATAAAAATCTTGACACTAGTAAAAACAGTCATGTTTGGTGGGATTTAGGGACCCTCCGACGGTAAAGTCAATAACTTTTTATAAGAGATTGCAATAAATAAAGGAATAAGCTTTTAATTCAAGAACATAAGATTTTGTTCTTATTTATGCATGATGTTTTAAGAATATAAATACACCTATAAGATAGAAAAGATCTCAACCTTATTATCTAGATAGTTCATAGGATATTTATAGACCCAAAACTTTTTATTTTGTTAATTGAGTGGAGAGTCATTTCCTCTTGAAAACACAAACGAGAAAAAAATATCTCTTACATAACATTAATGTTGATAAAAATAACTCTTACTTCGACATTAATTTTAATGGAAATACAAAGGATCCATATGAGGTTTTATATATTATTATATATGCAACATTAATATTGATGGGAATAAACCTTAATCAATATTAATGATGATTTGAACAAGATAGACTTTTGTATGCCTAGGAGTGTAGAGAAAAGACTATCCTAGGTCCTTAATATTTCATGTTAAGGATTATAAAATAATCTTGCGACCTAATATGAAGCCTATAAAGATTTTCAATTTTACATCTATCTGGACTCCACCAAATGTTGAGCTTAGGGATGTTGTGTCTGACAGTTTTCTATACTCGCATGTACTTAGACTCAATGTGTAACTGAATCTAAGGACGTTGAGTCTGATAGTTTTTTAGACCCGCATGTACTTAGGTTCAGTGCATAGCTAAGCCTAAAGGTATTAAGTCTTCACCTTGTGTTTGGTCTTTTTTAGAACATGGATTTTACACAAAAATAATATATAGAAAACATGTTGATCCATCACTTATGTTACCAAATGATAAAGTTGTGCTTGGTACTACTACTGATTTATACAAATTTATGTTCCCTTTGAATTCCTTCTATGTGCACAAACTCCTCTACATGTTTCATAAATTATGCACACCTGCTTGAACTGACTACTAAATATACATTATAGGGAATCTAAAATGGATAAAACATAAGTTGTTTTGTTTTTTTTTTTAAATAATTTATCTCTATTGCTTCTAGGTTTTTAACTTTTTGTGTAACCAAAAAATTATAAAAAAATTATTTTAATTTAAAAGTTTAAGTTATTAGGTGAGGATTCAAGATATAATTATATAATTTTCTAACATACCCTCTCAAGTAAAAATCTTTTAGGCTTGAAATTTTTACATGTCCATACTACTTTGTATTTAATTTTTATCAAATAAAATTAAAATGACGAGATTCAAACTTATAACCGTTGAGTCACTAAACCAAATGAGTTGCTTAATACTTAATACTGGAGCATTCACCTATTCGAAGAAAGGAATGTATTTCAGTTAAGGTAGAAGAGGTGGGGCTACTGGTCACAAGGCGTTTTTCACATGGCAGTTGGAATTAAATTGGAACCATATCTCTTTAGTTTAAACAATGCCCTTATCTAATCGAAGGATTCTATGCTACTTTTTTTTTTTTTGTGTTTGTGAAGAAATGAAGTCGACAAGAAATTGGATGCTCGCGATATATTTACCTCTTGGAATATATAAGAGGACGGAAATGAGAACGCCTTGCATCACTTCTTGTCATCTGTGCTAAAAACTGCAATTTGAGCAATTTGAAGCAATGGAGGACGAAAACCAGGAGCTCATTCAATTTACAGAAGAACTTCATAACTTGGCAGATACTTCTCTGCAGAATGTTCTCTGGGACAAACGTTCAATCTACAAAATACCTGCCTCTGTTACGGCCCTCAACAGGACTGCCTACATGCCTCAGACAGTCTCCTTTGGTCCGTACCATCATGGTGAAGATCATCTGAAGCCAATGGAGGAGCACAAGCAACGAGCGCTCAGATATTATTTAATTAGATCTGGAAGACGTCTACAAGAGGTCGTTGAATCTTTAAATGAAGAAATCCAGGTTTTAAAAGACTCATATGATATGCTTGGTGAGTCATGGAAAGATGACAAGAAAAAATTTCTGCGACTGATGATTCTTGACGGTTGTTTCATGTTGGAAATTATACGTCTTGCTACACATTCATTGGATGGCTATGCTGCCAATGATCCCATTTTTAGCAGCCACGGGAGGCTCTACATTGCACCATCTATCCGGCGTGATATGTTTTTGCTTGAAAATCAACTGCCAATGCTTGTTCTTTACAAGCTGGTTGCTCTTGAAAGTGACGGAGCACAGGTACATTCATCTTTTGTTTGATATTGTACTGGTGGTCCTTTTTACAATTTGTCAGTATGAAAACTTCTACTTTCGCACAGGACGAAGAGTTTGTCAACGAGCTCGTGCTCAATTTCTGCTACCCCAACGCACCCGTCTCAAAGCTGGATAAAAGCTTGCATGTATTGGATTTGTACAGGAAGAGCCTGATTCTGGAAGATCCCGCCTGGAAAATGCGTCGCCCCAGGGTAAAGTGGGGTCTTCTTAATGTTGTCAATGATATTTTCCGATCAGCGACAGGGATTACTGATGCTGGAATTCAGTTCAAGAAAGGAAAAACCAAGAGCCTGAGAGGCATCTCATTCCATGGAGGGGTACTTGAGCTTCCTGTCATTGTGGTGGATGGTGCCACCGAGGCAACCTTCCTGAATTTGATTGCCTTTGAGCGCCTCCACGTTGGTGCAGGCAATGAGGTAACATCTTATGTCTCCTTCATGGACAACATCATTCGTAATGAGAGGGACTTTGCCCTCCTACGCTCAAGAGGAATCATCCAGAATGCTATTGGAAGTCACATGGCAACTCCTCAACTGTTCAACTCTCTCTCCAGGGACATTGCGTTTCTCCCAAACAGCAGCCTTGAAGGTGTGCACATGCAGGTCAATTCCTTCTGCAAGATGCCATGGAATGAGTGCCGTGCCAATCTCATTCACACCTATTTCAGACATCCATGGGCCATTTTGTGTGTTATTGCTGCACTCATCCTCTTTGCCCTCACTGGTGCTCAAACTGTATATTCTATAATACCTTACTACAAATCAAATCACTCGACATCACCCTCTCCTCCTATGGGTTTCGCCGCACCCCCTCCCCTTCCAACCCCAACTCCGCCTCCTCTCACTCCTCCTATGCATCCCCCAAGACCATCACACCGGCACCACAGATGTAGATGTGTTCGAAGTAATTTGTAATTTTCAGTGTCTTGAGTAATTATTTTTTAAGAGTCAAGGGTCTTTTTGTGTTTTCTCTAGATCCTGGAAGTAATCGAGTTCCTTGTTTTTCTCAGTCTAAGAATTATCTATCAATGTTTTAAATAGATTCCTTCTCAAAAAAATAATAGAAGTCTGATTGGTATAATTTAGCTGCAGCTCTACTAATTAAGTTATCTTAAACACAAATTCCTTATCTGAAACAGCGACAGGCCAGTTTGCCGAACAGCAATTATGTTTTCTTGGCATACATGAGAACAATAACATCAGCCATAATAATGCATATATCTTCAGTTAATAATATTGACTGTCTCGTAAATATGAAAACGAATTTATGATCTCAAAGCTCCCATTATACAACGCACTTAATGATTAATTTTCAAGTGTTTTAACAATAGTAGAGGTTTGATAATTGATAATTGATAATCTAAGATGATATAATTTATATTAAAAAAATTACTCAAAATAGATTAACACATTCAATAGAAAAAAAAGGTTCTAAATAATAAGGATTTATAGTTTTTGTTTTCTTTTATTTTTTGTTGGTTTTCAAAGATAATTAATGGTTATTTTTATTAATTTCTAATATTTTAACTCTTTTTTTTTTCAAAATCAATACAGAAATAATAGTTGTTGTAATTAAAAAAATAACGATTCTTCATGCAAACTTACAAAAAAATAATAATTCATTGACAAGTTTTATGATAATAATTAAGGCTTGATAATTGAATGATCTAAGATGGATAATTTTAAAAAACCTCATGACAATAACACTGGAAAAATACTCTTATTTTAAAATAAAATAAAAAACATCTACACTAACTGTAGATTAACATATAGAAAAAAATGATCTAGATAAAAAAAAATTGATAATTTATAATCTTTTAATTTAATTATATTAACTTTTTTATTGATTTTGTCTATTCCTTCTTCAAAATTGATCATGATTTTTTGATAAGTTTTAAAAAAATATTAATGTTTAAAATTACAATAATGTTAAATAATAATAACAAAATTAAATTAATTATATCAAGGGTTGTTTGGGATTGCGTTCCAAATAATATTTTAAAATAATTCAAATTTTTTTTGTTTAAAATAAAATGTTTTATATTTTTAAATTACATTGATATGTTGTTATAAAAAATAATTTATAAAAAATTAAAAAATATTATTTTAATATATTTTTAAATAAAAAACAATTATTATTAAAGTCTGAATAACCCCAAAATGATGATAATTACATAGATTGCTTGAGCATTCTTTTGTTATCGAATCTTTCTCTTTTTTTTTATTAGATCATCATTCCACTGCTTAGAGCTGTCAGTATGTACAAGCCAAGCTACATCAGAAATGAGAAGTTACACTGAGAATCAATTTTCTTGTCCGCGAAGCAATGAAGACTGAATAAACTATACGTGGATACATTTTATTGCAAGCTCCTCGCTGTGAAACTGGCTGCTAGGCCCCCTGTGTTTGTCTCTCTCCCCATTTCCTTGTTGATTAAATTTCTTGTGTGGGTTTAAAGATATATATTCTCTCTAGGAAGGGCGACAGTATTGATTCCATACATGTTCTCATGAATCAGCTTTTGCGATTTACAAGAAAGAATGTTCATGTCATCTCTTTTCGAGTGAAGGTAGCAGAGATGGAACCTTGTATAGTAGCCTTTACAGGGGTTTTTCTGTGGGAATCCTAGCTCATTAGATTTCAGACCGCCATTAACTACTGAAAGCAATTTTATGCCTTCTTTTATCAAAAGGGTTTTTCTATGCTCTTTAAATCTTAAATTTAAGCCTACTTCTTAAAATTCATTTTCAATTAATGTTTATTTATTTCAATTTCATTAACTTAAAATTAAGATATTAAACAGATTTTATGAACTTGCGGCAACGTGAGTGTCTTAATTACAACAGCACTTACTGAGAATCAATATTTCCTTGTCTGGGAAGCAATGAAGACAGATAAACTAAGCTTGGATGCTTGAAAGAATAGTCTTGCAATTCCTTCTTTTAATAGATATGGCGTGATAAATCAAGCACGTATTTTGCATTCCTTCTTTTAATCACTGTGATCAAAACTGTTTAGCAACTTGAAGATTAAATGGAGCAAATGCAATTGCTGATTGATGTTACAGAGGAACTTCAGAATAAGGCGGATGCTTCGATGCAGAATATCCTATGGAACAAAAGATCAATCTACAAGGTACCTGCATCTGTCACAGCCCTGAACAGAGCAGCCTACAGGCCCCAAACAGTGTCCATTGGGCCTTACCATTCCTACGACGATCAGCTAAAGCCAATGGAGGAGCACAAACACCGAGCTCTTTATTATTTTCTAAAGAGATCAGGAAAATCTCTAGAGCTATTTCTCCTATCTTTAAATGAAGTGGTGCAGGATTTAAAGGATTCGTACGATCAGCTTGATAAATCATGGAATGATGATACGGGCAAATTTCTGCAACTGATGGTTCTTGATGGCTGTTTCATGCTGGAAACTATGCGCCTTGCTATTCAACCATCGAATGACTATGCTGCTGATGATCCAGTTTTTAGCACTCATGGGAGGGTCTATGTGGCCCCATTTATCAGGCGTGACATGTTGATTGTTGAAAATCAGTTACCAATGCTTGTTCTATACAAGCTGGTTGCTACTGAAAGCGATGGCGAAAAGGTATATATCCTATTATTTGAATTACAAAATCACGGCATCTCTTGTTTATATTGTTCACCATAAATTTTTTACTTTTACGCAGAATGAAGAGTTCGTCAACAAGCTCGTACTCACCTTTTGTCACCCCAACGCGAGTGTCTCAACGTGGGGTAAATGCTTGCATGTATTGGATTTATACAGGAAGAGCCTACTTCGGGAAGACGCCAACAGGAAAAGGCGTCACCGCAGAGTATGGGGTGGACTGCATAAAGATGTCGATGATATTGTCCGATCTGCAACAGAGATCAATGAAACTGGAATCCAGTTCAAGAAAAGTAAAACTAGAAGCCTGAAAGAAATTTCCTTCCACCATGGGGTCCTTGAGCTCCCTGTCATCGTGGTGGATGATGTAACTGAGACGCTATTTTTGAATTTGATGGCCTTTGAGCGCTTCCATGTCGGTGCAGGAAACGAGGTCACATCTTATGTCTTCTTCATGGACAACATCATCGACAATGAGAGGGATGTTGCTCTCCTGCACTCAAGAGGGATCATCCAGAACGCTATTGGAAGTGACAAAGCTGTTGCTAAACTGTTCAACTCTCTTTCCAAGGACATTGCATTGGACCCGGACAGCAGCCTAGAATTGGTGAACAGGCAGGTCAATGCCTACTGCAAGGAGCCTTGGAATGCCTGGCGCGCCAATCTTATAGAAACGTATTTCAGAAATCCATGGGCCATTCTATCTCTTGTTGCTGCACTCATCCTTTTTGCGCTCACAATTGCGCAGACGGTATATAGTCTAATAGAATTTTATGAAGAAGGATCTCAATCACCCTCTCCTATGGTTTCGTCACCACCCCCTATTCCTCCTCCCACTTTTCCTCGTACGCTCTACCTAAATTTGCATGGCCGTTGATTGCCATTGTGTTCAATCGGTTTCCCAGTTTCTAGCACTTTGGGATCAACCTACTCTCCTGTTGCTGCTGGTATCCCGGAAACGTATGCTCCATCTTCTGGGTTTTGGCAGCGTGCTTTTGTCATCTTTATATAATCTGACATTTTGTTGTAATTTCATGCCAAGCTCCGAGGAACCTTTTATTGGGGCTATAATTGAGCCACTGCTTGGTTTCACTAATAAAACAGTGCTTGTCGTTTTTGCAAGAGGACTGATCTCGTGTCAGCTATATATAATGTGCACTGTGATGTGCTAGAATCTGATGATTCTCTGCTATTGTTCTAAGAGATGCATTCCTGTTTCCCACTCAAGAAAGGCTTTTGCTGCTCTACCAATGATTTCCATTTTGGATATTCGTATATTTTCCAAGAATGGAATTTGGACTCAAAATCTCACCCTTCTCAATTGGAGTAATTACAGTTGGAAAAATAAAATATTCAGTGTCCTATTCCTTTGAGTTTTCAACAACAATTGTTCTAACTGCTAATCACAGTGCTATCCGTACAAATGTTAGCTTTTATATATCTATGCAATAAGAGTTGCCTCATTTGCACCAGACGACTAGCTTCTTAATTTTCAACCTAGAAGATTTAGCCTAGCAGTGGCAGGGGGCATTAGCCACTACTTTTCCTCTCGGTTACTCTATGAATCATAGAAACTTCAAAATTCTTTTGAAAAGGCTAGCCTGTGTGTAAAGTGATAACCGGAGAATCCTCCTATACTTCTTGAGCTTTTATTTCCTTCTGTTACCAAATGATAGAGTGGTGCTTGGTACTACTAGTGATTTATAAGAATTTATGTTCCCTTCGAATTCCTTACATGTGCACAAGCTTCTCTACATTTTTCATGGATTATGCACAGCTGCTTGAACTGACTAGTGACTATCAAATATATATTGCGGGGAATCTAAAATGGATAAAACGTAATCTATTTTGTTAAGTTTTGTTTTATTCGTTTTTTTTTTTTAATCATTTCTCTCTATTGCTTCTAGGTTCTTAACTTGTTGTTTAACCCAACAGATATATGCCAGCCCCTCGAAGGAGGGAAAGTATCAATAACGACTAGGGAGTTGCTTAATACTGGAGCATTCACCTATTGGAAGAAAGGAATGTTTTTCAGTTAAGGTAGAAGAGGTGGGGCTACTGGTCACAAGGGGTTTTTCACTTGGCAGTTGGAAATTGGAACCATGTCTCTTTAGCTTCAACAATGCCCTTATCTAATCGAAGGAATTTATGCTACTTTTTTTTTTTGTGTTTGTGAAGAAATGAAGTAGACAAGAAATTGGATTCTTGCGATATATTTACCTCTTGGAATATATAAGAGGACGGAAATGAGAACGCCTTGCATCACTTCTTGTCATCTGTGCTAAAAACTGCAATTTGAAGCAATGGACGACGAAAAGCAGCTGCTCGTTGAAGTTACAGAAGAACTTCAGAGCTTGGCAGATACTTCTCTGCAGAATGTTCTCTGGGATAAACATTCAATCTACAAAATACCTGCCTCTGTTACGGCCCTCAACAGGACTGCCTACATACCTCAGACAGTCTCCTTTGGTCCGTACCATCATGGTGAAGATCATCTGAAGCCAATGGAGGAGCACAAGCAACGAGCGCTCACATATTATTTAAAGAGAGGTGGAAGACGTCTACAAGCGGTCGTTGAATCTTTAAATGAAGAAATCCAGGTTTTAAAAGACTCATATGATATGCTTGGTGAGTCATGGAAAGATGACAAGAACAAATTTCTGCAACTGATGATTCTTGACGGTTGTTTCATGTTGGAAATTATACGCCTTGCTTCACATTCATTGGATGGCTATGCTGCCAATGATCCCATTTTTAGCAGCCACGGGAGGCTCTACATTGCACCATATATCCGGCGTGATATGTTGTTGCTTGAAAATCAATTGCCAATGCTTGTTCTTTACAAGCTGTTTGCTCTTGAAAGTAACGGAGCACAGGTACATCCATCTTTTGTTTGATATTGTATTGGTGGTCCCTTTTACAATTTGTCAGTATGAAAACTTCTACTTTCGCACAGGACGAAGGGTTTGTCAACCAGCTCGTGCTCAATTTCTGCTACCCCAACGCACCCGTCTCAAAGCTGGACAAAAGCTTGCATGTATTGGATTTGTACAGGAAGAGCCTGATTCTGGAAGATCCCGCCTGGAAAATGCGTCGCCCCAGGGTAACGGGGGGGCTTCTTAATGATGTCAATGATATTTTCCGATCAGCGACAGAGATTAATGATGCCAATGATATTTTCCGATCAGCGACAGAGATTAATGATGCTGGAATCCAGTTTAAGAAAGGTAAAACGAAGAGCCTGAGAGGCATCTCATTCCATAGAGGGGTACTTGAGCTTCCTGTCATTGTGGTGGATGGTGCCACCGAGGCAACCTTTCTGAATTTGATTGCCTTTGAGCGCCTCCACGTTGGTGCAGGCAATGAGGTAACATCTTATGTCTTCTTCATGGACAGCATCATTGATAATGAGAGGGACGTTGCCCTCCTACACTCAAGAGGAATCATCCAGAATGCTATTGGAAGTGACATGGCAGTTGCTGAACTGTTCAACTCTCTCTCCAAGGACATTGCGTTGGACCCAGACAGCTGCCTCGAAGTTGTACACATGCAGGTCAATGCCTACTGCCAGATGCCCTGGAATGAGTGGCGTGCCTATCTCATTCACACCTATTTCAGAAATCCTTGGGCTCTTTTGTCTGTTATTGCTGCTTTCATCCTCTTTGCCCTCACTGGTGCTCACACTGTATATTCTATAATACCTTACTACAATTCTAATTACTCGACATTACCCTTTTCTCCTACGGGTTTAGCTGCACCCCCTCCCCTTCCAACTCCTCGTCCTCCTCGCACTCCTCCACGCTGGCCCCCCGGAAAACCATGAATCCCACTATTTGCAATGTCTATGTATTTCTTTCCCTTTAACACCTTGGATTGCGACTTTGCTTCGCCCAATTATCTGAAACAGTTCTTTTATATTTATTTTTTGTTTCATCGCATAATATATGAATAAACGGATGGATTTATAACTTTCTTTATCCTGTATCTCATTTACTTCAACAACAAATGAGAATGGCTCCTCTTGAGAATTTGTTTCCTTATCTGTAACAGGGATAGGCCAGTTTGCCGAACAGCAATTATGTTTTCTTGGCAATCCATGAGAATTACATCAGCAATAATAACGCATATATCTTCAGTTAATAATATTGACTGTCTCGTAAATATGAAAACGAATTTGTGATCTCAAAGCTCCCATTATACAAGGCTGCGTATCAGAATTGTCACAAGACCAAAAAAAAAAAAAACTGAATGAATCACTAAAAAAGCTCCTAAAATACGAGGGGGGAGATGGAGGAACATGTTTCTGCTTATCATTTTTTTAGAACAACTGGAGATGAACAATGTAGTGAGTAAGTTTTCCAGGAGAATGCACTGGAAAGTAAACTAGTGTGGTCAAGATGTAAACCATCTAGTCTGCTGTCCTTTCATCTTCCAATTCAAATAAACCTAAGCTGCCAGAGATACAAGTTTGTCAGCTTGCAATATTGCAAATGAAGAAACCAATCACATAAACAGAGAATTTCCAACCACAAAAGGGGAATAATTACAATGTTGTTTCCAGGCTGCTTCCAATAAAATCCCTGCAGGACCACCGGCAAGACATTGCTGGTTGCAAGGGTAAAAATCAACAAAGCATGCATTCCCATCCACTCTAGTACCAACATCGGCCACCTGAATCCACACACATCAACCTGCAGGGAAAGCCCGTTCAATCATCACTTATTATCCTACAACAAACGTGGCTGGTTCCATTGTAGAAAGAGAGAGGAAAGGAAACAAAATGAATGAGACATGAATTGACGATCTAGCCAAATAGCAAATATACACGCTCCAGTTATCAAGAAAATAAATATGATAATCATAAAAAATTTATCTTCAGTAAAAGGTGATAAAATATCCTACCAGTAAGTAGATTCCAGTAAATACAATGCCGGCAGCACCAGCAGTGACACACATGTAACTGAATGTGTAAAGAGCCTTGTTAACATGCATTCCTAGGGATAGGAGAATGAAACCATAAATCAGTACTAGCAGTAATGCTACCTCTATGAAATTCAAATATAAGTTAACTGCAAATAAACTTCTTACCAAGCAAATCCAAGACCAGACCCAAGACTAGAAAACAAGTGGATGGGACCATCCAGTGAAGGGTTCTATCCTTGTGTTCCTGAAAGTGGCAGGGGAAAAAATTAGTTGAACAAAGGAAACTGATGTAATTAAGAGATTAAAATCTTTGATCAGGTAGAATATGTCACCTTGAAATGGACAATGATGTGCCCGTAGTGCAAACCAACCAGGCAGGTGACGATGGCCATTACTGAACTACAAGGACAAAGTACAAAGATCACACAGGGAGCCCGTAAAATTAAGCACACATTGAGTCATCCCCATATACTTAAACTGTCAATATACTGGTTCCTGATGCATCGCATAAAAGATGATCTCTACGAAAGGCACAAGGAAACAAAAACAAACCTCAGGAGTCCTTCAGGATCAAAAGGGGCCTGACACCATGAAGGAGCATCTGGAGGTAGCGGGCCATAACCAGGGGAATTGATACTACATGGCTGTGGTAGGAAATTAACTATTATTAATATCTGCATTAATAATAAATGAATAGTAAAAACCGAAATAACAAGGAAGCATTCTTAGAAGTACCAAAAGGAAACAAAAACTGACACTCGGTGGAGAAATTACCTTAGTTCGTGCATAAATAGGCTTTCTATACAGGTGTTGAATTCCCAAGATTGTACGGTCAATCATTCCACCAGCATTACACGCAGGTCCTGTGTGGCCCCTTAACCCACATTTCACCTTCGGGCGAAAATAAATCATCAGTCACTGAGCTATCAACTTTTTATAAATTTCCTACTCTAGCATTACTAAAGATTGCAAGGAAATAAGAAGCTCACTGGAAATATCTTAGGGGTGGAAGAAGAGGCAGCAACTGGAATCTGATACTCCCAGTCAGGAACATGCAAGCCATATAACAAGGAAAGATATATAGTAACAAACATCAAAACTGCAGCCCTGACAGAGAGTTGCCGAAACAAGTTAAGAAGTTTCTCTGACAGCATCAAAAGGAAAAGCATCCACGCAAACATAAATTTATTTCTGGGACAAATGAATAAATAAAGGCCAAGAGCTATCAACTAAAAGGTACTTAAAAGACGTGCAAGATACTTCACTCATAATAATGGACAAACTTTCCATATAATTTGATGTTTCCATGACAGATTGAAGGTATAAACTATAGTCTCCTGGTAAAATACACGTGAGTTATATTAAAATGCCAGCTAAAGCGATGTTTCTAGTAAATGCAGCAGCGTAAAATTAGTGATTCTTAACACCTCCCCGCACCCCCTCCTGTCTCTCTTCAAATGTGGCATATTTCTTCTCAAAGAAGTTTTATTTTTTAGAAAAAAGAATTAAACCACAAAGACTGAGTTCTAAAACAACAGAGCTACACAGGTATGATCTCACAATATTTCTCTCGTTTCTTTGAATAAATTCATCTAGCTTGTAGAGCAAAACTCAATTTCACAATTACCAGGTTTATAGCAGGGGAAAGACTTCAAATTGGCTCAATTTATAAATCAACAAGCAAAGTAACATGGCAGGTTTATTGTAGGTTGCTGCAGCATGAATTGAAGTGACAAAGCAGATGATTGTGTGATGCGACACTGAGAAAAGTACTCACCATTGAAACTGATATTTCCTCAGCATTGATAATCCGGAAGTAACATGATTACCACCTTTTAGCCAAATCTCACACATTGCCCCTACTAAATATCCTATTGCTATTCTCTGGGGAAAAAAACAAGGGATTAGGTAGAGCCAATCCAATTTGACAAAAAACAATTCCCTGCCCAGACTAAACTCTTTACCGCATTTAGATGATATAAGAAATGATCAGGAAAGTAAAAAAGAATACCTGCAAGATACCCATCCATCTTATCTGTGTCATATCAACCCCATAAGTTAGATCATTCAGACCATGTAAAAAGCCACCTGGAAAGGAGAGATAATAAATGTTTAAGAACCACATAAAGGTGTGTTTTCCAGAATAACCTCCCAGAAGATTCTGTTTTCATGGGATAAATTGAAAAAATATGGCAGCATTTCTTTCTTCTTGCTTTTTTTTACCCCTTTTCACACAATTCTCTTCCCTTTTGAAAACAATACTTACATAAAATATGGCAGAACTTAGCAAAAGAGTTTCGATCATAATACATAATCTAAAAGTTGAAGTTCTTGAAGATGACCTTGAAGAAAAAGACCTATGATTAGAAGTTTGAGTGTCCGGAGTATCGCTTTTCTAGTTGCAACAGCTTTGCATAACAATTTCTGTAGGAAACAAAATATGCAGTTAAGGATGAGAGCATCAGTAGTGGTAGAAATCAGTGTTGTCAAAGGCAAGAGACACTAAAAGGCGCCAAGCTTGTAAAATACCCTAGGCACTCGCCCAAATGAACCAAGATGACATGCTATATATGAAAAAAATATAAATGTATAATATTATATTATAATATATAAATCTAAAATATATATCATCCCAATTAAAATTAAATTATTAAAAAATCTTAAGAAAATATAAAATACCATAACATAATCATATAAAGTTATATTTTTCACCCTTAAAAACAAAATGCAATAATTTAAAGAAGTAATAGCATTGTCAAAGGCAAAAGGCGCTAAAAAGCGCTAAGCCTATAAAATGCATGAGGCGCTAGGCGCTCGCCTAGGCAACGCTTCATTGAAATTTCTCGCCTCTATAGCGCTTAAGTGAGCGCCTGAGCGCCTTTTGACAACACTGGTGGAAATGTTGGATGAAGTAGCATCTGAAAGGGAACCAGTAGATATCTACGAGTAACATGATTTCACAATACGTCTAGGCTACCTATAAATAAAATTAAAATAACAGCGCTCGTTATTGTTATCATGGCATGAGTGGTATGTTGCAAGTGCTTGAATGCTAACATAAAAACAATAAATTTCCCAATCGCGGATACCTTGTATGTGAGTCCAAGCGAAACACCGACAATGAATAGGAAAAATGGCATGACAACATCTGCAAGTGTTAAACCATTCCATGGTGAATGATTAATAGCAGGCAGAACTCCACCAGCATCATCCACAAGTATCATTAGCTGCATTGATCATGAGTGAGAAAGCATAAAACTATGATCCTTCAATTCACAATATATAGACATCAAAGTTCCATTAGAGAGGAAACTATTGTAAGCCACTGTTTAAATGGTGATTTTTATGCTAAAATGGAACAGAAATCATCAATTTTCTACAACAAAACCAACTCCAATCTTCATTACTTGGTTAAAACCCAAGTGCAGCCCACTTAAAGTCCACTTCAGGGGAATTTAATATCTACCTACATCATTGAAGCTTTTTTTTTTTTTTTTTTGAACTGGTACATTGAAGCTCCTTTACAACAAATCCTGGACATCAATGGTTGTTCTATAAATCTCGTTAACACTTTGCTACGGTCCTTAAAGCATGTCATCACTGTTATTTTTTAAATTAGACCAGGACATCCATTTAGACTCTCTTTTTTATTCTGATTTGTTATTAGTATCTAGAGAATGAAGAAAGAGGAAAAATTGTTGCTTAATTGAGTGGAGCGGTATACGTTCTGGCTGATGGGTCATTTCTACTGCCAATAGGCTTACTTTAGGATTCAAGAAGGGTTCGAGCTGAATCATACAGTATACAGCACAGGCAAGCTGTCCTCCATTGGCAAGGACTTGACTGTTGAGACAGAACTCTATGATGGGTCTAAGACAATTATCTACCTATGAGTGGCATACGCAAGGCAAAACCTTGCAGATGACATAGACACCGGCAGCAGTAGCAGGCGGGTATGCACAATAAAGCACTTGCATGCCTATGACACTTACCTACCTCTTCGGAATAAAATTAGTACTGATGTAAATGCACTGAAACTTGACTGTTTATTGCTCAGTAAAAATAAATGATGGATAGTTGGATTCTGTATATTTATTTATTGGGTGTACAGTTACACACGAATACCATTTTTCCAGCTATCAATCAATCTTGGCAAGAAAAATAAATCTCCATTATCACTCACTCTCACTGTAAATAATTACTGTTTGCATTTAGGTACTAAATACAACGCCTGTCTGTATTTATAGATTATGTCCTGGCGCGTTGTGTTTTCAACTGTTTTAAGGTACGTTTTAAAAGTAATCTTATTTTAAAAATATTAAATTAATATTTTTTATATAATTTTAATATGTTAATGTAAAAAATTAAAAAAAAATCTAAAAAAAATATATTTTTTAATATATTTCAAAACAAAATATATTTTAAAAAAGCATCATCTGTCTGTCACAATATCAAACATAGTGTTTTATATTTAATTTAAATTTTATTAGTAAATAAATTGACTTTATATATTTATAAAAAATATATATATAATTCAATTTATTTTGTTTCTTATATTACCATCTTTTTTTATTTTATTTTTAAAAAAGTTAAAAAAGATGAATAAATGATTATTTTGAAAAACTAGTTTTAATCTTAGTTTTTTTAATATAATAAATCAAAGGGCTGACCACATTTATTTTTGTATTGTATATAGAGAGTGAGTTTTTATTACACTCAAAATCAGAATGATGAGATTTTCTAAATTTAATTTAATTTTAAAAATTACACGCATGAAAGCAAAAATATAATGCCAGATACATTTTCTATTTGGATATTAAGGATGGAATTAAATGCAGGCAAGTAAAAAGAAGTTATATTTGGCAAGAAATAATTTCGGGCAAATCACTGGGGAAAAAAATCATCTGAATCATCCATCATGATTTCTAAATCTATATTTAAGATATCTCGATATCTTTTCTGGTTTTTCTTTTTTCGAGGAGTGTGAAATATATCAGGGAGTGGTGTTCCTTTTCTTTAGGTTCAGAAGCAAGGACAACAGGTCATCAATGGCGAAATAGGAGTAAAAAGAATAGTCTAATTGACTTGACAGAAACAGACCAGAAACAGACCGCAAGATGTATAATGTCTGATGCACGAGCAACATGGAACGGGTTTTCCAAAAAGAGAAGCTTAACATCAAAGCAAAAACAAAAAAAGTTGTAAGAAATTATCAAAAAATGAAAATGGAGAAGGTGAGTGGAAACATTACCGCAACAGTGAGACCACGAAAAACATCAAGAGAAACAAGACGTTGTTGTTTCTGTCGTTGTACATCATCTTGCTGCCTTGAATGAGTAGGGAGGATGAAAGATTTGTTTTCATCCACAACTTCATCATCATCCACATGACCACCTTCATCGTTACTTTTCAGGGACTTGTCTCCATTTCCACTGCCTTCCTCTTGCCCTTTAATAGGCTTGTACATTGCCATTGCTATTTGCTCTCGGCCGCCTAGATATGAGAAAAAACAGAGTATTTTCTCCCTTTAACAGACTACTGAGTATTTATTGTTGGGTTACAGCTGAAGCTTTCCCTCCTTGCCTCCTCCTCCTCCTCCTCCTCCTGATGAACAGCAGGAAGCTTTTCTTTTCAAGATTGCTATTATATGGAGAAGGAGAAAGGCTTTTCCTGCGGTGCATACCGACGTGCCCACACCCTTTCACTCTCTCTTTATTTTCCTTTTGGGGCTGTGCGTTACGCACATAATAGGCAGACGAAAAGGTTATTGCACCGTAGTGGCCTCAGATTAAAATTATTATACTGCCTGTGCTTTTTTAATTCTATTTTTAAAATTGAGATTTTTTTTATATATATAATCTCGTGTTTTGTCATGTTTCTTAATATTTTTAAATTATCCTAATTAAGATTGAATTAGGAGAATTTAATACACGATAATAATAATAATAATAATAACATTTTACTATTTTATTTATCTTGTCTATTCTCGGTTACTGAGTTCAAAAACCAGAAAAAGGATGGATAAATTCATTATAAGATTCTTATTTCTTATAAAATTTAAACTCTGATGAAAAAACAGGAGGAAACACCTTAACCATGGGATTTCCCATTTTTTTTATTTTTCTTTAGTTTCCCACCGTTGCCCCGGTGATTGTCGTCCACGTCAGACTTTTAGAAAAGCTGTCCAGTCATTATGCATAAAATTAAAAAATAATTTAAAAAGCTTGATTATTGGGATTTTCCTCGATAAATTCTTCCTGGTTTTTTTTTTTTTGGATAGTAATATCTTCCGTTCAGATTTTTATTCTTTTCTTTCCCTTTCTCTCGCTGCTATGATATGATATGAGAAACTGTCGTCTGTTTCAAAAAGGCTGTGATAGTTTGCTGCAATGGTTGATCCCCGATACTTAGATATCTCTTTTTGCTGGTGATTATAAAAAAATATATAGTTTTATAAAAAAATTTAAAAAAAATTAAAATTAATTTAAACTCTTCATATCTACCTTTTTTTTCTTTTTTTAATGTTCATCCTCAAATTTTTATCTCAACTCAAATATTTAAATTATTAAATAAGTTTATAATAATAGTTTTTATTACTTTCTAATGTATTTTTTAAAATAAAAATCACTTAGACTTAAAAACTTCCACAGCTTAATTTTTATTAATTATAATGAGGGTAGTGAGATTTAAATTTATAATTATTTAATCGATAAAATTCTAATATCAGGTTAGAAAACTATCTCAGTCAAAAAATTTAAATTGTTAGATAGGATCTCAATAATAGTTTTATTTTACTTTCTAATAAATTATAATAAAAATATAAAATTTATAATAAGACAACCATAATATAAAACATAAAATAAATGTGTGGTCACTCTCATAGTTTTTAGAATCTTTTTGTATTTAAAACTTCATTATATTCATTGTTTATTATATAAGTTTTTTTAAAAAAAAGCTGGCCGCAATCTAAACATAAATTTTTTTTTATATTATTGGGTTATATTTTTATAAAGAGTTTATTGAAGATGATTTTTTTTCTTTAAACATGGTGGGAAAAGTAAATTAGATTTAGTTTTGATTTTTTAAATTATGTTGATTTTTTTTTAATGACTTTGAAGTGTTTTGAGATTATAAGTGATTTATAAAGTAGAATTCTAGATAAACAGCCTAGCAGGTGCCTTATTCGCCAGTTTAAAAGGATAAAAAGAGTGTACGACGGTTCATCTGCTTATCAAGAAAAAAAATGCAGGCCTAGGTTTTTTTAATTCCATGCATGTGGGCCTCACCAATAAGTGCATGTCCTTTTTTTTATTTAAAAAATATTTAACACTCTTCATATTTGTTTTTATATTTTTTATTTTGCATTGATTTTTTTTAATTTCAATCGATACTCTCTCTTTTATTTTTAATTTTTTTAGTTTATCTTTTTAAAATAGTGGTTATTTTTAAAATTTATTTTGTATTTTTACAAAGTTTCAAATATATTTTTTAAATTTATCTTTAATTTTTTCCACATATTTGATATAAATAAAACTTATTGATGTGTTTATAGTTTCAGGATTTGAATTCAGAAAATTAAGAAACAGAATAATATCTTTAACTACAAGGTCAGCCCCTTAAAATTAAATTAATAATGACAAATATTAAGAAATCATGATAAAAAAAAAAAACCTTAAAAAATTCACATAAACCATTAGATTAATGGGATCCATAGTGATCGCCCTTTGAGATCATGATTCAATAATCCACATCTATTCTTAAATTATTTATTTTAATTTCAAGTGTTTTTAGTTTATAATAACACAAAAACAACTAACAATTATTTCTTTCAACATAAGATTAAAAGTGCAGTCAAGAGGACCCTATATTAAAGTAAAAAAAATTAAAAAAAAAAGGAAACATAATCCCAACTTGTACATATTTCTTAAACAACTCCTAAATTCTAAGATCATGGCATTATTATTCTTTCCCGGATAGATTATAAATGTTATCCTGGCTTCTGCATCCGTGGGAGTGGGGCGGTGCCACCAAACCCACAAGCTGTGGGCGCTGCGGCTACAACATATTCCTATAAAGAATTCGAAAATTAGAGGTTGTAATTTGATGTTTTTTCTTATCTTCTTCCTTTTCGCCGCCCTAAAAGCCGGTAGAAACTGCTGCCAGTGGCAGTGGCTCATGGAATATTGTGGGTTGCTTAAAGGTGCATGTCATGAAATGAAATCCATGCTTTTGCTTCGCATAAAAGTGATCGAAGGTTCCTCCCCGTTTCCCATGTGTTCCAACTTAGAATGGACAAAATTGAGAGGCAACCCAAGGCAAAAGGCTCACAGAGCATTCTGGCAGAAGCTACTCACAAAATTGTTTTTACATTTTAAAAGTATTTTTTTAAAAAATATTTTTTATTTTAAATTAATTTTTTTATATTTTTAAATCATTTTAATATATTATATTAAAAATAATTTTTTTAAAATAAAAAATATTATTTTAATATATTTTCAAACAAAAAAATACTTTAAAAATAATCAACCATCTTACTATCAAAATCCATTATTGTGATTTACTCAAACCTCCACTTGCCACTGGTTATAATCCCTCGCATTGCTTTGATTGCTAAATCTTGTTTTTATTTTTGTTTTTGTTTTTGTTTTTTTATTGAAAATTTTTTATTTTTATAATGTACATTTAACCTATTTTTTCGTATAAATTATACAAAAAAAACTATTACTGTAATTTAAAGGGAAAAAACAAAGAAGATTGTCGGGTATATAGTAGGAATATGGCTAAAAATATTATTAGAAAGGTATCATGCAGTTAATTAATTCTTATTAACGGTACGATTGATAAGAAGAGAAATGAAAAAACAAACAAAACACTTATGAATTTACAAAAAAACAAAAATTAATCTTAAAAATATTTTTTAATGTCGGATGCACATCCAGTTTATTAATTATTAATTATGGAAAATACTTGTTTTCTAAATAAAGAATTGGCCTCGTTATCAAGACCCATTTTTGTAAAGTTTCTCCTAATTAATAAAATCTTATTTGTTTAGGAAAAAAAATTTTGGAACATCTTTTTACTTAAAATTAATTTTTAAAATTTTTGAATTGCTAGTATCAAAGATAAATTTTTAAAAATAAAAATATATTATTTTGATATATTTTTAATCAAAAAAGCACATTAAAAATCCGTTAAAAAAAAAAACAAAATTCTTAGTTTACCCTTCAAAATCATACAATCACAAATTACAAGTATCATCATACCTAAATTCTTTGAGCAACAAAAAAAATTTAACTTGTTAACTCCATACAGCCACATTCGAACATCTTCGAGATCATATATATAATCCACAAGAGCTGCCTCCCACCTAATGGGATTTCGACACCTAAACTAGAAGGCATAAGAAAATGTCTACAGTTTATCCCTTTTTATTTTTAACCGACATCATCTTATCCCATGATGTTTTGCAGAACCTTTATCTAATAAAAGAAAAAATAAATGGGAAAACATTATTGTAAAACTAGAAGACATTGATGATGGTGTAACGTAGTACGAGGAAAAGATAGTAGTTGAATTGAATCGCTGTCCATTTGTCGAGATGTATAAAATCAAAATTACCTAACAAACTAAAACAAGTGGATTCAATGAAGCACCTCACTTCTTTTGTTTTTACATTTTTTTAAAATTCGTCCTTGTATTTTTTTCTCTTTTTGATTCGGTGCTTTTTTGTTTTTTTATAAATCGGTCCCTAGACTTTTTTTTTCTTTTTTAATTTGATTTTTTTGGGCCTAATTGTATTAGATAAAATTTCAATTTCATTAAAAATCAACTAATATACTAAAAAAGTTGGGTTTTCCCTTCTTACTCTTTTGTTCATGTGAATGGTAAAGGAGGTGTTCTTTTTTTCTTTTCTTTTTCTTTTTAATCCTATCTTCTTCTTCTTTAAAAAAAAATATCTTTTTAATCCTATCTTTTTCTTCTTTTAAAAAAATATCCTTTATTTTTTTCTTTTTTATTGAATGCTTTTCAGCTCTTTTTTTCCTTTCAATTTTATTCTTTAATATTTTATTGATTTTAAATTGATCATCATAATTTATTTCAGGTTGTATTTTATAAGACTATTACAGTCTTAAACAAACATATCGATATTTGATTGGTACTCAATTTTATAAGTATTTTTTTTGTTATCATGTCATTAAACATAAAATAATTTTTAAATCCAATAAATTCTATGATCGAGGTTGCAGGTTTTGTAAGTTAAGTTATGAATCTCGTGTTAATCCAATATGTTATTGTCTCAGTGCTAAAAAAATATCATCTTAAAATTTTTTAAAAGTCAAACCATATTTTTATTAGTAATTAGAGTTACTTCTAAATACGTTAAGTCAACTAGGTCATATAAAGGTGACTCCTGTACATATTAGATTGGACTGTAATGCCATAGGAAGCCCTAGAGTTTATACGGTTGTGTTCAAAGACATTTTAATTATTTAAAAATAAAGCAAGTCTTTTTAATCAATAAATACACTCCTTAAATTAAGTGATTAAAAAAATAAAAAAGAGGTAATCATGAGAATGGAGGTATAGTTGATCATCAATAGCCTCTTAAAATCAATCAAGATTTCATGGGTTCAATTCCTAACAAATATTAAGTATTGAAATTGTTTAAATATAATGACCAAAGGTAGTTAGTTTCTCAACTCATAATTGGACTAATCTCTTATCTTGGCAAGTATTAGAACTGGCTTCTTCTCAAGGTAGAGCATAACTTAGATAAGTGGATGGATAACCATGAAGCCTAGAGCAAACTTCGAGATATTTTGGGCCTTTCACAATTAATTACTGGGCTGTAAAAATTGTAACCTCCTAAACAAATAGAGTGGGAAGTGTTTGATGATCAAGGTAGTTAATACGCATGTAAGAGAAATGTAGCTCGAAAAGCTGTGTTATTTACTGCAGAGACAGTAAATGAGGATGATAAATGCATGAGACGTGGAAGAAGAGAATTTTTTGCATGTTTGTATGTGAAGTAATGAGCTGAATCCTTTACTTGATGGTGATTTATGAATGCTTATATACCTTTGATCAAGTCAATTTGCATGGAAAATAGAGAAAATAATGGAATAGACTCAGCAATCTATTTTAGAAGTAATTATACCATTGAGTATGAACTAATATATACACGTGAGTAGAGATGGGTGAAAAAACTGAAAAACCGATTAAACTAAGAAAACTGAAAAAAAAATAATCGAAAAAATCGAACCGTAAAAAAAAACGATTAAAATTTTAAAAAAACCGACCGGTTCGGTTTCAGTTTTATAAGTCTGAAACTGAAAAAACTAAACCGAACCAAATCCGGGAAAAAAAACCGAGCCAAACTGAAAAACCGAGCCAAAACCGGTCGGTTTGAACTGGTTTCGGTTTGTTTCTTTTTTTAAAAAAATTCGGTTTGGTTATTTTTTTTTTATAAAACCGAATCGAACCGAAAATAATTACCCCTGTATGTTAGCCAGGATTTGGCATAAACATATCTTAATATTGTGATGTGAAACATGTTATGTTAAAGAGGATGCGTTAACATTGAATCAAAGTTGGTAAGCACAAGTAGACACAAAGACTAAGATCAGACATGGCTATCCCAATCGCAACTGCGAGGCAAGGCACTATGATAGAGTTGGGTTCGGATTTGGCCATCTCAAACCCCATGTAAGTGGTGGCGGATTGAACCACTTAGGCTCGAGGTGAGACCCTTAAAGCTGACTCTGAGCCCTTAGATGATGAGCTTAGGATGGTGAGATCTTTAAGGCTCGAGCTCAAATCTGTGTGAGTTGGGCTCAGATAGTGAAATCCCCAAAGCTGGCTCAAGCCTCCACTTGGGATAACTTATCTCAAACCCATCAACCATGGATGACTCAATTTCAGGGTTGCAAAGCCCATACTCATCAACTAGCAACTTTGACAAAGAAGTTTGCTCCAAAGAATCTTTGTAAAAAAATAACTTCTATACTAAAAGTCTAAAACAATTGAGAATTATGATAGAGCTGCTCCTCTCTCTCTCTCTAATTCAATCCTCCTTTTTTTTATTTTAATTTCATCAAAAAAACATTTTCTCAATTTCCCCAATTTTTTATAGCATTTTTCTGGGTTGTTTTTAAACAGACAAATTAACCAAATCACATTTAAACAACCTACACATAATTTAATTTTAAATTCAAGCTAAGTAAAAAAACTAGTCAAGAAATTTTTTTTTATTAATTATATTTTTTTTAATTTCATCCTTAAACTTTTTTATTTTAATAAAATAAATTACTTTTAAAACAACCATATTAATTAAGTCAACTCATAGATTACTTTTAAAACAACCACATTAACTAAGTCAACTCAGAACAACTTTCACACGGTTTATTTTTAAAACTGAGCTAAGCAAGAAGTTATGTTGAATCTTTTTTTTTTCAATTTTATCTTTAGATTTTTTTATAGATTAATTGATATGTTTTTAGATCGACCAAGTTAATTAGAACATGTCAAAACTATTCTCACACGATTTAATTTTAAAATCAAACTAGATAAGAAATTGGATCAAGAAATTTCAAGGTAACTCACCAAGTCAAATTTAATAAAAATATTAAATAATTCTCGCAACTTGAATTTGTTTTTAATGTTATTTTTTTAATCCAGCCAATAGTGATAAAGTAGTAACTAATTTATTGTAATCACAAAAATCCGAAACCACTTTTCCTTATTTCTAAAAACTCCTTTTCAGTTTTAAATTAGATCGCAGTAAAAATAAAAGCAGCAATTCAACCAAACAAGTAAAATAAAAGCAGCAATGAAGTACTAAACAACACCTAATTTCCGTTTTGTTTTGGACGATAATCATGATAAGGAACAGCCATCTCTGCAAACCAGCAAATTTTGCATGCTTAAGCATCTATGCAAAGAGAACGCTTGAATCATAAGTCGATACAAAACCATAGAAAACTTGCAGCATGCATTTGCACTAAAAATAATAGCATAGCTTCACAGAAATGAAAACTACTGTGCCATTCATTCTAACAAAAGATTTACTAATCTTTCAATTCTTTTCCACAAGAATTGCGTGCGTGTGGCTAGCAAGGATTGAAAAGAGAAACCTCAAAATGTGCATGGATGTATAATACTTGCATTTTCCGCCATTAAATTCCTGTCATCTTTGACATCATTTATCAATTCTAAATTCAGCACCTAGTACCAGGATAGTGCCACCAATCCAAAACAATAAACTGCAGTGCTGCAGCATAAGAAAATCAATGTTTTCAACAAGATCTCTTGTCCAAGAATGAGAAACAAAGCATGGAATTAAAGTTATAGCCATTTTTTTCCAAGAAGAAAGATTAATGAAGAGTGAAATAAGAAGATACAAGAGTGGTTGAGATCAAAGGGATAATACGAGTTTCTTCCTTTTGCCCAAGTTGACAGGTAAGATAAAATACAATAGGCACAGAGACTTGCACGATCACAAATCAAAACCCTGCTCGGTTGTGCATACAATGTAAGTCATCCTTAGGTAAAATGCTATGTACATGGGCTTGCGCCATTACATATTCATTAGCAAGAAAAAGATGCTCCTATTCAGTACGCATACAACGAAAACAAAGAGTGTTTTCTAAATGAAAACCCACTGCTTCTATCAGCAGTTTAGTAACGGGGAGCTTTCAAGCATGAAACCTCTTATATCCAATTATCCATGATTCAAATTGGTAGACTAAAAAGAGTCTTTCTTTCATAAATGTTGTTGTCAAAGAGATTTTTCTGATTCTGCACAGTGCAATGAGATTAGGCTAATGAAAATACATATGGCTGATGCACATCCTAGCTTACAAAATGCTAGAATAATACGAAAATGCTATAGAATCTACCATAAAATAAAATAGAACCTCTTCAAATCATTTAGCATACAGTAGAATTCATTTTCAATACTTAAGCCACATATTCCTTGTCATTGAAATGCTAGAAAACTAAAAACCAACGCTAAAAGAAAACCCTTCTAATTAAATTTATTGACAAAACTTTTCTAATGGAAGAACACTACTTACACGGCCTGAGTAGTAATTGACAAGCAGCAAGATAGAGAGTTCAAGAGGTTAATGATTCAAGTAAAGCCAGGCTCGCACCCCCACCAGCATCAACAAACCTCATCATTCTTGATATCACCACAGGCATTGCACTCCAATAAATTTGATGGCTTAGCATCAGAAGGAGGAAAAGGAGCCAGTGTACCCCAGCAATTATTTCGATTACACATGTATCGCAAAAAGAAATAGGCATGAGGAAAGTCAGTGCTATTATCATTGCCGATTTCTTCACCATCAGATTCGGCCTCCATTGGCTCATCGACATCCTCCTCCATCACCTCATTATCATTACCATCACCATCACCCTCGTCATCAGACCAAGTAGCTTCGACCTTACAACGATCACAGTCACAGGTAAATCCATAGTCCTCAAGCAATCTTTTCCGTCTAGTGGAGTAATTACTGTTTACAGGAAAATAACTCAAACAAATCTCCCTTCCTTGCGGAACATCATGAATCATTCTAACAACAATATCAGTGTTCCCACTATTATTCGTATCAACATAATCAAACCTACAAGCATTTGGAAGGCAATCGTGATTAAAAAGAGATGCCTTAGGATAAATACCGTAAGCCCTCACCGATCTTTGCCCACCATTCTCTTCATTAAGATTCAAAGGCTCCATTAATCCGAAAGCATTAAATCTGTCTTTCGCAACCAAAGCCGCAATAAGTTCCAAGCTAAAAGAGAACCCCTCAATTGGTGGAGGAGGACAAAGAGATGAGATTACAGAATGCAGAGACTGGACAATAGCTGGATCTTCATCTTCAGCGCGGCCTTGCAGCGACAGCAAAATTTGAAAATCCGAAGGTGAAACGAATGCAAGATTGTAAGCAGCAACGAGGAATTGAGCTTGGATTTGTCGTTCCACAGAATGATGCTGTAGAAAATCTTGGCAGTCGCGGAGGCGGCTAAGAGATTGGCAGACCCAAGGAGTGTGAGAAGATGCCAGAGCAGCGGAAAGGCAAGTGGGGCTACAGAAACGCTGGTGAGAGCAGGTGGGACAAGATACTGATGCTGATTGTATAGTTTTGAAGCATTTGTCACAGTAAAGGAAGGTTGAGTGTTGCTGTTTGGTTAAAGGGAGTGCAGAATAGAGGAGGATTGGAGAATCTATGAGGACGATTTGGCCACCTCTTAAGGGCTGAGTGGATACAAGCCCTCTTCCTCTTCCTTGTATCTCCTCAACTCTCACTAGGGTTTCTGTGTTTACACCAACAGACATCTTTACTATCTTTTTCTGCAGAGCGGCTTAGGCTCCTCTGTCTCGCTTTTCAAAATCAACTGGAGCCTTCAGCTGCTAAATTGGTGCTTTAACTAGGGTTTTAGCTTTTATAGATGTCAATAAAAAATACGATTTCTTCTTCTTTTTTTAAAAAAAAAAGGCCAAGGCAAAAAAAATATTTCCGAAGGGTCTCTGATTATCCAGAAAGCTTCCCACCAAAAAGCTATTGGGTGAAGAGCTGAATGGGCCATAATGTTCCATTTGTCTGAAATTGAAGCCCCATCTCCTTGGCCCATTGGTACATGCCACACGGGAGCTGGGACACAACAGGACATCTTGTGCTGGTTTTTGTTGCTCACGAGGAATATGGTAAACAAGACATCCTCGCTTGTACTGTTGCTTGTTTATTACGGATGTTGCAAAAGGTAATTCTTTATTCGCCCCGTTGTTAGATTTCTGTTTCCTCCTCATCCTGTACGTCCCAAAGGGCTTGAAGATGACCTCAATGGACTCGAGAAATTAGGTTGCTTACATGAAAACATGTTATCATTAGATATGCTTGAATCTCAGAGAGCATGGACGGTGATGGAGAAAAACCATGAATAGATGTTCAATGCCGTTTATGTGTTTTCTTCCTTGTATTTTCTGAATTCCCTCAAAACCTACATGAAGTTAACAAAGGATGTACACTCCTTTCCAATTTCAAAATATACTCGACCACTTGTGTACAATCAAACGAACTGATCCACAAGATCCACATCCCCACGAAATTTTGATAAAACCACTAGCTAAAGATCAATATCGTAAAAAACATATGATGTCATCATGTATGACGCCTTTAAAAAAAACTAAGCAAAAAATCTACGTGTTTAAGGTTTGAAAAACCCTAACTTTATATCTTTTATTTCCATCATATGTCACATTGTATCCTCGATAAAGAACATTTGCCATCCCCTGTCACGGTATACTCCCAACAAATGTCAAGCGGCAATAAGGAAAACGACCAAGGATAAAGAGAAGAAAGATGATTCCAATTGAAGTCAGCATCTCATTTAAGATTGCAAATGAGAGGTCCTGTCCGGTTTGGACAGAACTAAAAGTCGTGCTGGTTATCAATACCAAAAACAAAATGTCAATCCTGGTTATTCAATAGGAAGGAAACATGCCAATGCCATGTTATGATTGTGATCAAACTAAACGACAACAATACTGAATGTCCAACTACCAAATAAGAATCTTAAACAAGCACATCACGGAGAGATAGCAACGCAAAGGGCAGACTCAATAGTTCTTCCCATAATATCAATTTATTTCATTTCACACAGAAGAACAGCAACGATATCAACCTTTAAGTGATGCACCCACTTTCCCAAGCTCTTCTAGGGCCTTCGAGATCTGCGCCTCACTTAAACCCTCCAACCGAACGCCCCTCTCAACACCAAAATCTGCATAGAAATTGAAGGTTGCACAACTCCACATTACAATCATTGAGCTAAAGAACTAATCCGTGATGGCAGAAAGATAAAAGCGCACAAAAAAAAATCCACACTACTCATCAAATGGATACCAGTATGAAGGACAGCATGCAATTGTGGATGAACAAAGAAAGAACATGGAACAAAATTCCATACCCATAGTTGCAAACACACCAAGGTTATTTCACCATCACGCAAAAATAAAAACCACTATTGTTGTGTTTCTTAGCCAAATGACAGATTGGATTGGTTGAGCATCTTCATCCCATTGTCCCCATTTTTCTCTCTGAGTAGCCTTTGGAACCTTCTTCTTGTGGATCTCCCTCATTCTCTTTTCCTAATTTCAATCGAGTGAATTCACTTCTAAATAGAGTGAGACACGACCCTTCTACTTCTCAGTCTTTTTACCTCATCCAGACATTCCAGCAAGTGTTGAAAAAAACTAGAAGATTTTATAATTAACTAACTCTGTATCATTTCTAACATTCCTTTCAAGGTATCTGTAGGCCATTATCAATGCAATATGATACTTGAATGCATCAAAATATAAAGGCATAAAATGATAAAATGATTGAGTGCAGAAAATATGTTAAAGCATAAGCTTAGAGGAACACCCTCTCTCTCTTGGTGTGTGGTGAGGGATAGAGAATTCCCAAAGGAAAAGAAGATAAAGGAACAAATAAAATGAATGACAACCTCAAAATTAAGGTTATGCATAAGACATAAATGAAGCCCACCCATTTTCTTAGAACAAACATGCAAGAACCAAATAAGTGCCACAGTCAAATAAGAAGAAGAATCAATGAATGGAAGACTTTATAAAACAACACCAAATTCTCATCTACATCCATCATGATAAACTTCCGGAGAGAACATAAATTCTTTTCCACAGAACCTAAAAGGCACAAGTGAACAGTGCATTTAATGTCCAGTAATTAGTTAGCAAGCATCATGTGCAAATTCAAGAGATCCAATCTGTATAAAAAAAGTTACATGTTCCAATCAAATAAGAACCATGAAAATATACAGGATGATCATATCAATGCTGAATTTACCAACAAAATTTCAATTAGTAAACAGTCAATGAGGTCAGAGATTAACTTGAGGTTAATAGATTAGAAGTAACTGGAAAAAGAAATCCAATCCTTTTAACTTTAGAGCTACAGAAATTTTATAGCATGATCTGCCCCTCTGAAATTCCATCAGAAGTGTCTTATAATGGTAAGCTGTCGCTAACCTACCAGCTCCTCATTAAGATTTATTTTATTTCAAGCTAAGTTAGGCAGTTGATAGAACAAATTCAAGAAAAGTACAAATGACGTCAATCAGTTGGCCATAAAAATATGGCACCTATGAGCATCCTTAACCATTTAACCTATTATATTTCTTGAAACCATAGGTATAACTTTTAACTAGAGAAAATTGAGTTACTACGTTGTTACTTATCTGTTGCCAAGACTTTAAGCCATTGGCACATACAGAATTCAGTCCCATAAGATTATTGATGAAAAGGAGAAAATGTGAGGGCAATAGCGTATCTCACAGCTTCTCAATAATATGCATGCTTCAGAAGTAAAAGTATCTAAAATCAAATTGAGAAGAGGCTTCTATGTATTAATTTATGTTTAGGATGCATTTCGCTTTGGTATTTGATAGAAGAAATCTGAAGCAAAAATCTTAGTTCAATTTGGGTATTTTGAAACCCTATTAAGTGATTTAAAGCTCATGGATTTGAGCATTTGAAATGACCATATTCTCATAGATTCGATTCATTTCAGAAGAGAATAACTATTATTCTTAATCTTCCAATAAACTCTAAAATCCTGTTCAGGTAGAGTATCTAAAGCCAGGTTTAATTACCCAAATAAACGAACAGAAACATAGCTTAAAGCCCTAAAAACTAATTGAAACCCTAAACACAATGGGAAGCCCCATTTATTCATTAAAAAAGAAAAAGAAAAAAGAAAAACCCCACTTCAAAGGATTGTCATAAATCCACATTAAATAAAAAAAAAATGTACAAAATCTAGGAATCCAACATTCATCAATTTGCAAATTCTACGAAATCCAATTCTACCATAAACCAATCAAATGCCTGTGAAACACCCGCACAACAAACAGCAAAATCTAACATCTATAAAGAGAATTTTAAAGAAACAGTGATATGACAGAAAAAGAAGAAGAAAATAAATATAAATGAAAGAGAGGAAAACAGATACCATATCTTGCCCATAACTGAGGCTCGATTCCATTGCATTCACGGATCAGAATTGGAAGTTTTGGGTTAAGGGTCTTCAGATCCTTGTAATTCTTCTCTATAAATGTTCTGTCAAAGAAAAACCCATTGATGATAGGATACAATCAATTCAAAATGGCTAAAGAAAATGGAGTCTTGAAATATTCTTGTTAGCAATAACAAATCAATAATAAAAATCGAGAATATCTACCTAGTAGATGAACTTGAAGGAGAAGATTGACATAGAAGAATCCGAAGCTCTTTCAGATTCTTAGAAAGTTGGCCTCTCCATGCCATTATCTCTGCTCTGCCAAAACGAGGCGCTCGGTCTCTTCCAAACCTCGGCCACTATTGTCCTGTTTTGCACTCGAGTAGTTGAGTTTACCCTTTTTTCTTATTAAAAAAAAAAACAAATATCAAAACTTGAGCTTACCTTTGCTGAATTTGATTACAAGTGTATATTTAAAATTATAATGTGATTATTATTTTAAAATATTTTTTATTTAAAAATATATTAAAATAATAATTTTATTTTTTTAATTTTTAAAAATTATTTTTATATCTCATCAAAACAATTTAAAAAAATATAAAAATTAATTTTAAATTATTTATTTAAAAAAATTTTGTTCAGTCCTGTTTGAAATATAATTATAAATAAATTAAAAATTTGTTTGAGATTGTAATAAATAGATACGGTTTAAAATGTTTTTTGCTTATAAATATATTAAAATAAAATTATTTTATTTTTAAAAAATTATTTTTAATATTAATATATTAAAACGATCTACAAATATAAAAAATAATCATTTAAAAATAATCAAAAAAATTTTAAAAACACTTTGTTGCAAAAAGAGTCTAATGCATATTTCAATTTGAATTCCTATAGACACATATTTTGCAATTATACCACTTCGTTGTTAGAAAATGTCAAAAACTTTTAAAAAAATACTTAAATTTTTTAATAAAGAAATTTAAAAATCTAAAGCCCGTGAATCTCCGAAAATGAATGGCCAAATGAGCCAAGAAAAAAAATTGCAAGGAATGTCAAGGTTTATGCTTCATTTGTTGGAAATATTAAGTTTGTGTTTGAAAATATACTATAAAGTATTTTTTAAAAAAGTATTTTTTAATTAAAAATATAAGAACATAATTATTTTTTTATTTTTTTATTTTTAATAATAACACATCAAGATTATTAAAAAAAATATTAATCTAATACTTTTTAGAATAAGAAATAATTTAAAAACACATCTTAAAAATACAGGTTAGACTATAAAAATAAACTCTCTTTAAAAAAATAAATATTAAAAAAAAGACAACAATATCAAACAGTTTTGATGATCCATTTTTATCCTACTTTCCCGCAGGGGAATAGATTTATGGGTTTTTTAAAAAAAAATATCATAAATAATATTATAAATAGATTTATTTAAAAGATAATTATCTTCAAAGTATTTTTTATTTAAAAATATATTAAAATAATATATATTTTTTATTTTTTAAAATTTATTTTTCACATCAACACTTCAAAACAATATAAAAAAATTAATTAAAAATAAATCAATTTTTTTTCAATGGCTGTCCCAAACAATAATTTTATACCAAAAAATAATACATGAAAAACAAAATTACACTTTGGCCTCCTCTCGAAGCCAATTTTTACCCCTCCGGTCCTTCGATTGTACACCTAAATTTTTGATCCAAGCATCCCTGTCACCCCCGACAAAAACTCCTAGCTTTATTCTTGAGTTTTCTCTCCATGTTATTATTCAAAATAAAAATCCATTTGTGAATGTCCAAAATAAAAAATAAATAAATATATAAATAAAAATCCAATTAGATATTTTAAACAGATAATCTCAATTAAATCCATCCATTTGTGAATATCCTGCTGTAGAGTCAACGGAGAAATGGTTTGGTTTGGTACTAGGCCAAAGTAAATTTTATTTTTAATTTATTTTGTTTTTAATTTTTGAAATATAATAAAAAAAGAAGAGAGAATGACGTAAGATTGGTAAATTTAATTAGAAATAAGGTGTTTTTGAAATACAGAAACTACAATTAAGGATGGTATTAGGGACTAGTAAACTAATTTTAATAAAGTAAAAGCACCAATTTATAATTTACTCAAAATCTTCACTTAAGAAAAAAACAACAGCAAAGAGGGAAGGTTTTTTTTTTTTTTTTTATCTCGACAAAGATACTGGATGATAGAATAGATATTTAAGTCCGATATTTATTATTGTCTCCGTAATAAGAATAATCTAACCATGATTGGGTATTATAATCAAACCAGGGTTGGGCTAGGTTAGGGTTAGGGCATCATATAAAAAAGGCAGGTAGCGTGCTATCTTTTTCCTGGACTCTCATTACAGGCAAACTTTAAAATCCCAGCTCTTCTTCCCAGCAGGCGATAGGTCCGTCTCCGTCTTTCCTTTTCTCTCTTTCCCTTTTCTTAAATGTGAAATTCATTCTTTAATTATTATCATTATTTTATTTTATTTTATTTCATTATTGTGCATTTTGTGATTCTTGTTACTGATCGTCCGATTAGTTATGATTCTGGCTGCTCCCTTTGCGAATTTTGTGATTTTTCTATTTTTTATTATTGATTTAGATTTTTGCTACATGGATTCTATGTCTCTCTCGTGGATTGCTTTGATTAGCAGTTATGCCAAGTTGTTTTTTACTTTAATTCATGAAATCTGATTGAGATTCGAATAAACTTATGTCGTGTTTGAAATTGGTAGCCAAAATTGCTTGTATTTTGCTAAACTTGAATTGTTGTATGATTTTGTGTTTAGCGAAATTTGATTTATTGTTTTTTTCTTAAATTATTAATATATCGTTTCCCTTTCCTAATTGTTCGTGAACAACTAAAAGATTATATATTCCTGTTCAGATTAGGAATCATTGTGTTATTTGGATTCCTTATTCTTTGTTATGTTTATTTAGACCTAGAACTAGTATAGATAAAGCTGCCTTGGGCAATTCTACAGACATGTTTTATTTCCTATCAATATGTTCTTAGGACTTAACAGGTTTCTCTACAACTCTAAATCTTATTTTATAAGTTCCAGCTTTAATATATTTCTAGTTTTAGCCATTATATTACTGTTCTTTGATGTTTTCTTTTGATTTCTCTTCCACACCATATATCAGTCCTGGTGGTTAATTATAAAATTGCTGTGCTGTCTTTGCAGGTAAATTTGTCTGTTCTTAAACACGCCACAATGTCAGACGGTCACGAGACTGATAAGAACATTGAGATTTGGAAGATTAAGAAGCTCATCAAAGCACTGGAAGCTGCCCGAGGTAATGGCACAAGCATGATTTCCCTTATCATGCCTCCTCGTGATCAGGTTTCTCGTGTCACTAAGATGCTTGGAGATGAGTTTGGAACTGCTTCAAACATTAAGAGCAGGGTCAATCGTCAATCTGTTCTGGGTGCCATTACATCTGCTCAGCAAAGGCTCAAACTTTACAACAAGGTTCCTCCCAATGGGCTTGTGCTTTACACCGGAACAATTGTAACCGAAGATGGGAAGGAAAAGAAAGTAACTATTGACTTTGAGCCTTTCAGGCCCATAAATGCATCTCTTTACCTCTGTGACAACAAATTTCACACAGAAGCTCTGAATGAACTCTTGGAATCTGATGACAAGTTCGGCTTTATTGTCATGGACGGGAATGGAACTCTTTTTGGGACACTGAGTGGCAACACCAGAGAAGTGCTGCATAAGTTTACTGTTGACCTTCCTAAGAAGCATGGGAGAGGAGGACAGTCTGCTCTTCGATTTGCTCGACTTCGAATGGAGAAGCGCCACAACTATGTGAGAAAGACAGCAGAACTTGCCACCCAGTTCTATATCAATCCTGCCACCAGCCAGCCTAATGTTTCGGGATTGATACTTGCTGGATCAGCTGACTTCAAGACTGAGCTGAGTCAATCAGATATGTTTGATCCTCGACTTCAGGCAAAAATTCTGAATGTTGTTGATGTTTCCTATGGAGGAGAGAATGGTTTTAATCAGGCAATCGAGCTGTCAGCTGAAATTCTTTCCAATGTGAAATTTATACAGGAGAAGCGCTTGATAGGAAAGTACTTTGAAGAGATAAGTCAGGATACTGGGAAATATGTTTTTGGTGTAGATGACACACTGAAAGCTTTGGAAATGGGTGCTGTTGAAACTTTAATTGTGTGGGAAAGTTTGGATATTAATAGGTACCAGTTGAAAAACTCTGCCACTGGTGAAGTTACCATAAAACATTGGAATAAGGAGCAGGAATCCAACCAGGGCAACTTTAGGGATTCAGTAACCAATGCTGAATTAGAAGTTCAGGATAAGACTCCACTGCTGGAGTGGTTTGCTAACGAGTACAAGCGGTTTGGTTGCTCTCTAGAGTTTGTTACTAACAAATCACAAGAAGGATCCCAGTTTTGTAGAGGGTTTGGCGGGATTGGTGGGATCCTCCGTTACCAGCTTGATATGAGATCATTTGATGAGCTTTCAGATGAAGAAGTTTATGATGATTCTGAATAGCAATCAGCCAACTCCACCCCATTGCTGGTGCAGGAAAATGGGGCTAAAGAGCCTGCACCAGCACGCGCTGCGCCGCGCTGGAATTTGCCCAATGCTCAGAAAACATTGTTAAAGATCTAATCAAGGTTCTAATCTCTGAACTCATATCATCTATAAAGTATAGTATTACATTTATTTTTGTTTTGGAGGAATGACCAGTTTCAACATATCTAATCTTCATTTTTTTTAATTAAGGGGACTGATATTTCCAAGTTAAAAAAGCTTAATGTGGTGATGATGCTTGCTTTGTGTCATGGAGCTGCATTTTTTCTGGAGTATGTATCATGTTCTTGGCTTGCTCTGGAGTCTGAGATGTTACAGAACCAACTTGGTTGATGAGTGGATGAGACTGCAGATATCCGCATAGAACACCAGGGTTGTGTTTTTTATGAATATATACTTGTGCATTTTTAAAAAAATTAAGGTTTGTTTGTCTTTAACAAGTTTTTAAACTTATGTGAGATTGGAGATGCCTATATTGTTACCCTAACTTTTGGTTGGCATAATCTTCTACTATTATAATTATGTTTATTTATTTGAGTTTATATTCTGATCCAAATGAATTAGATCACTGTATTAACATGATTGCATGAAGTTGGATGTTGTGTTGATTCATGCACTAGTTTGTTAGTTTGTTGATGAAACGAACGTGTGATCTGGCGGTGATGGGATGTTTGATATCTCAACCCCCCCACCTGTCTTCTAAGGCCGTCAACACTGATTGTCTGAACTCGTAGCCTGTGTCGGTTGTTATTTGTCCCGTGATATGACTTCTTTTTCCGGAGAGAAGGAAAAGGAACCATCTCTGCCTTGCTGCTGCTGCTGTATCGATTCATTTCAATGCCACATGACTAGAGTGGAATGTTTTTAGTCCAAGACTCCAGGTTGATGAGGAGCTGGTAAATCTCTTCCGTGCTACTATTTTGCTTGCCGTGGATGAAATATATTATGATAATCTCTCTTGCCGCATGCAAAGAACTTTCCTTTTTTAACTTCCATTGGTACTTTTAAAATTTAAATTGCCATTTTGCAATAAAAAATTGATGGTTGGAGATGGGCTATCCTATAATCTTGGATGCAAATGGATGAATCGTTGAGGTCTTGCTGTAAACGTTGGAGATCTTTGAGCCTTACCAGTCAAATAAGCTTGTAGTTTTCTTCTCTTACAAAAAATTTTGATCGTCAACTCTCTCTTACAAAATCGGAAGGAAGAAGTTTAATATTCACGTCTCATTTTAATCAATTTATTGTTTTGTCAAGTATTTTATATTTTCTAATTAAATGTTTTTATTTATAAAATTGGATCAATCAAATGTCTTTATTAATATTCATTATAAATATAATGATGTGATTTTTTTATGAAGTGATTTGGTGTTGGAAATCGACAAAAATAAATGACATGAAATATCTGCCGTCTCATGGAACCAGTTTGAGGAATGCGAGTCCTGCGGTAAAAGAGCATTTTGTCCCAGCTGGATCTGAATTCATCATCCCAGAAGAAATCCCTCACCAATTCTTTGGTGATACATTCCTGAAAACTGTTCCAGGGCAATATGCTGTTGGACCAAACTGAGAATTTGAAAATGAGTTTATTCCAGATAATCACGACACAAGTTTTCTCTATTAGTTTATTCCAGATAATCACGCCACAAGTTTTCTCTATTATTCATCTAATTTCCTTCAATTCATTCGGTTATGAGCCAAACAAGCACCTTTTCTATGTTACATGCCTGCAAATATCCCCTCCCGTGGGGAAGCAAGGTAATCCATCACCTGCACTCCCTCCGCCTCCCTCCATCCCTTTTAATCTCGAATAAAGAGTCATTTTCATCAGCCCTACAATTTGTAGCGCTGTCCTTGCATACCTTTCAAGTAATTGGAGCTTGTACAGTATCAACCTTCCATCCAAGACTTTGAAAGTACGAAATTTGAATCTGAGCAGTCAAGTGATCAACTTCCCAGGGTTAGAACAGATCTATTTATCCCATCAGGCAAGAAAAACTCAGCAATCCATCTCCTCTACTTACCACCTAATCAAAATGAATCATTCGGTCCAATGATATCTGGGACAAAAGGATCCAGGAATTCCCCACTTGCTTCTCCAAAAGCAAACCTGTTTCATGACCTTCCTTTTGTGTGCCAGGATAGCCATCCTTGTGATTTTGATTGATAGGCATGCTTGTCAGGCGTAGATGACAAATCACTATATGTTCCATGTTGTTTCGCTACGGATGCAGAACTCTTCAAAGCTATGCAAGACTTTTCTGTTCTCCTCGGGCATTCAATTTCAGATATAGAACTATCTGAACCGTGCATTTTACGCATAAATAATATTCATCTTGTTTTTGGATTAAAAAAACCAGACATGCAGGTAAAGATGTCAGCTAATTAGGGCTAACCCATTAGTAAAGTGTCTCTAGGATTGCTCTAAAAATACAGTCGACCTGTATACATCCCAAAAGGTCAGCAATGCATCGTGAGCAAAAAATAACTGACAGAAAGATGGGGAAAGCTTAAAGAATTGCACAGAAGAGGATCCCTGCAAAACTGATGAAATTCTCAACAAATCCATAACTCCATTGTTACAGCACTCCCCAAGGCCCAAGGCGTGGACTGGATTGGAGAATAACTCTTATTCCTGACAAAAGAAAAACAAGATTTATTAATAACAGAATCCATTGTGATTGAAGGAAATTGCATTAATAACAGAACCTGTTACCATGGGAGAAACGAGGGGGGGCAAGTAAACAATAAAATATAATATAACTTAAAAAAGCATGCTGCCAAAGGGATAAAAACCATGTGGGTGAAATGGTACACTATAAGGAAGAAGGCATTTTAAAGGATTGAAACTCCAATAAATACAATACAGAACTTGTATGCCAACGAAAGACTAATCCACACAAAAGAAATTTACAACTATCAACACATTCAAGTTCACAGAGTTGACCTGGACTCCAAACTTCCAGATTAATGCAGGTATTAATTGTCTTCCCATGAGAGCTTTTCTATTTTGACATGGAAGGACAGATTCATTGTATGAGCTGAGAAATCATATTAACTGTTATCCGAATCATTTCCCATTGTTATCCTCCAAACTTTTTTACACACTAATGAATCATGGTTATCAACTAGAAGTGGGTTAGAAAGGACTTGGAAAAGGAATTCCTTTTAATATGAGCTGTCAGGAAAGGGGCCAACCAGTCCTGTTGTCTCCACTTTGAATCTGTGCAAAGACAAATTCACCTCAAAAATCAGTTGACCACCTTAAATGCTTGGTAGAATAACATTCCTGTCTTTAGTGCTTCTAAGGGTTGGAAATTAGGTTATGCCAGAGTGAGTTCTAGAGCCATTGGCCTTCTGGAGTAAGGAAATGGGAAGGGGAACATGTCCCATCAGTAGTGCTTAAATGCTTGCATTAAGGGGAGGAACAAGAGAGCCCTCATAGCAGTGCTAACAAATCAATTTTACAAGTACTCAGAAACACAGAAGCCTAAAAATTCCAGCCTCTTAAGCAGATGCTACAAAAAGCTTCGTGATGAGAATTATAAAGGAGAAAAAGAGGAGGGTGCGTGAGCACAAGGATTTGGAGAAATTAGTTCTGGACCCATATTTTAAGTAGAATGATACCTGTTCCATAGGCGTGGCTTCATTATCCTTCTGTTCCTCCAAATTGTTTGGTTCAGCCTCATTTTGATTATCAGTAGCCATTTTGTCATCTTGTTCTTTGACACTATTTGACCCAGTACCATCCAAAATTTTAAGATCTGCAGGAAGTTGACCTGAGTTCAATGCCTGTTATGCAATAACAATTTGGATGTGAAATGTTAGTATAGAGATAAAAATGAGATATTGACAGTTTCAATTTCAGGATATTCAAGTAAGCAAAAAGATGCACCTTCTCGAGTCTTGCAACTTCTTCAAGAGTCTGGGAATTGACAATGGCAGCCTGCAAACCAATCATACAACCAAATGAAACAAATGATAACCTGAATTAATCTAAAGAAGCACAGATAGCAAAATATGCAGTATCCATCACAAGGAAAAAAACCGTAAAGCATTATGTAACTTCAAAATTCAAGTTTCTGGTCATTAGGAACAATAATGGTGCTTCACATATACAGAACACGATGTTCAAGAAAAAGAACATTTAATGTGGAAGTCGTGCCCTAACCTCAATCAGGGCCTTTTCAAACATAATTGATTTTTCTCTAGTCCTCATTAAGTTAGCTGTGGTAATTTGGGTTGCTTGACAGCTGATATATTGTTTTATAGGCTGTTTTTGGAGATTCAGAGTTAGGATTACTTCTGTAGTTTCAATATTTATTGGAAACAGATAATAGCAGAAGATATTATTCGTGCGTCTTCCTGGTAAAAAAGAAGTGAGATTTTTTACTTTATTATAGAAGAGTCCAACCTCCAAGTTCCAAGAGGTTGATGAGCACAGATGAATCACAATCAGAGGTCTGTGATCTGTTTATTCAGAGACAATAACATCACATTATTGAGATTTAAGAAACCATCAGCTGGTGTGATTGCCTTCTCCTTGGTGTGAATGTGCTTGCTTACGAGCCATAGCTATAATTGCCTCTACACCCTTGTATTTTTCTTTTTTCAGAAATATGCACCTAATTCTTCACAATCACGGCCACTAAACAGTCACTAAAACTCCATCTTTTCAATGTCAAATCCAGTTGTAAGGTACAGCTCTCTCTTCTCCCGAAGAAAAAAAAAAAGATAGGTTGTTTGATGTTGCTACACAAGTACTTTATCTCCGAACATTAGGTAATTAACAGTTCTCATATACAACTAAAAAAGAAAGACAAGGGCATCCCACGTTCAATAGGATGTGCAAAAACAAGTCAATCGGGTTGGATCATTTGGCATTGAAAAAATTTTATGGTTTCCCATGTCTGGTGGGCTCGGCAGATTGAAAATCGAGAATGCCATTTGGAATTTTGGTATTTTAGACAAAATGATGTCCATGCTAAGGGCAGATGGGGTCAGTCATCCACAGATGACAACCCAAGTTACCATTATTTCATGATTAGTAACTGGGCTGACTTTCTTTCCCTAAATAATAGAAAAGATAAGATTAAGTATGGACTGGGCAAAGTTGGAAAGAACAGACAGGCTGAACGCCCCTGATGCTCTAGAGCACATCATAATCATACAAGCTCTTTTCCTTCCAAAATAGATGAGTAGAGAGTGCAAATATTAAGCGCTAAAGACAATGCCAAGACACTTAACATATGTTAGAACACCCTCAACACCTCCACACCTGCTGAAATCTGGTGAGGTTGACATCAAGTAATCAGGTGAAATGAGCATAGTACCTTGATTGCTATAATCTGATCTGGTGTGGGGGCAACCACTTTAGGAGCCTGTTGTTCCTCGGTAACTTCTAAAACATTCGGAACCTCACCTGGAGTGAATGTCTTGACAGATTCCCTTCTAGCCTCTTCTTCAACCTCTTTGGATGCAAACAAATGTTCTGCTTCCGCTCTCTCCTACAATTCAATGGAAATATTGCAAGGCTATTCAACACACGAATAAACATAAAATACTATATTTCAAAAATACACCAGACAGAAGAAGCATTTTTTTTATCTTTTATGCAATAGCACTAGTTTAAAACTCTGGTATTGCTTAGGTAAAATATAGTAGACCGCTTGAGCAAAACCATCTGTATGAGAAAATAAAGGCACCAAGCACACGAAAAGAGCAAGGAACTGCAGAACAACAAAGCAAATTCGGTAAAGCAAGTAGTCTCACCTTGCCTTTGACTTTCTTAAAATCAAGAACCCGGAGTGATTTTAGTTTGTGAATCACATAGAGCCTATAATTTGGCTTTTTGGTGATGTTATTATCCAAAAGACTAAGGAAATGCAGCTTTGGAAGAGAAGCAAGAGGATCAATCTCTGCCAAATTGACAAGCCTATTGTTTATAAGAACTAACGTGTGAAGTTTTGGCAAGTACTCTGCAAAATAAAGCAACATAAACTTGTTGTACTTAGTAACCCAAAAAAAAGGGCACAATAAGGTCTACAACAGGATGCATAACTTGAAAGAATTGAAGTGTTGTTAAAGGCTGACCTCCAATGTTAGGATTGATACGGGTAATTCTGTTGTTGTTGATTATCAAAGTGCCCAGCCGATTAAGATAGGGCATGTTTTCAAGCTTGACAATCTCGTTGTCAGACAAATCGATGGTATCAAATTGGTCCTGGTGAATAATAGAACAAGCAATGCCAGGGTCATTGAACCGTGAGTGCAGGACATACAACTCTACACCATTAATGAATGCTACAGAAAACTGGCACATGATATCCAGAACATAAAATAACACAGCTAAGTTTCAGGCTAGCAAGTTCATGTTGAAGAAGAAGAAGGCGATGAAGTACCTCAGTAGCACCCAGGTTTTCGATTACAGGAATCTTGTTACCTGCAAGTCAAAATCCGGTTTCCCCCAATTAAATTTAACGAGCAAGCAAGCAGTAGAAGAGAGAGAGAGAGAGAGAGAGAGAGAGAGAGAGAGAGTATGTGCGGGGTGGTGCTTGTTAGGGTTTAGGGTTTAGAAAGGAAGGAGAAATAAGGAAGAGACCTCGAAGATCCAATTCGCGCTCCTTGATGGCATTGAAGAAATGAGGGCTTTTCCAAATCAAGTCGGCTGTCAGTCTCACCATCTCTGCTTTAATTCTTTCTTCTTCTCCTCTCCTCTATTCTCTTCTTGAAGACTACTAGATTTTTCTATAGTTCTATCGTTCTGGTTGTCATTGATTTTTTGCTTACCATTTTTTTAATCCATTTTCTTTTATTTTTCTACTTTTCAATCTTATCATATTTTTAATTCGAATTATTTTTTTAATTAAATTTGACACGCATGGACCTAGTGGTAATATCGAGTACCATCACTCGCTGACCCTAACAAAAAAAAAATGCGACGAAAACACAAACCAGATGTATATGGATGATACTGGTAAAAATATATATATATATATATACACACACACACACACACACACACACACTGGCTATTTTGCTATTATGTCTCTTATGTGACGGATGGCTTCCTAATTTTCCACCAACAAGTTTCTCTGCATTCCTTCCTCACACAGAAGTCAGTGCAAAAAGGCTGACTCAACGTTACAGTGAAAAGCACTCTATGCGAATATGTATGGCCTTTAAAAAAAAAATTAAGTCTCTAATAAGGATATTTTGGATATTCTATATTGTGTTTGCTGTTGATTTTGAGGTTTCTCATAAGTATTATTATTATAATTATCATATGTTAAATATTATTTATAAAAAAAAACTTGTTGGAGTATACAGAGATGTTCGGCCACCAAAAAATATTTTTTGAACCGTGTTTGAAAGATCATAATGTCTTTTACATTATGGTAAAATGTGTGTATCAACATTACCATTAGTTTGACATCCAAAATCATTTTTTTTTCTTCTTCTCCTCTCTCTTCACCTTGAATCTTGTGCCACCCATGCAAAATTTCAGAGCAATCTCTTCAATTTATTTTTTCTTCATATTTGGTCTTGATCCTTTTCATTACTATTTTTCTATTTTAGAATAAGTTATGAAATTACAATTGTTTTTTTAATTTCACCCCTCTACTATTTTTTAATCTATTAAATTATATTCTTTTCAATTTCATCATTGCCATTTTAAAATACATAGATAATCTATCAAATTACAAATGTTTTTCAATTTCACCTCCCTGCTATTTTTTAATCTATAAATAATTTATCAAATTACAAATGTTTTTCAATTTCACCCCCTACCTTTTTTTAATCTACAAGTAATCTATCAATTTACAAATATTTTTCAATTTTACCCCCTATAATTTTTATCTTTCAAATTTAATTTTTATTATTTTAGTTGCTATTTATTCTGTTTGGATTGTTTTTTTAATTTGTTTTAAATTTCACCCTCCTTGTGTTTTTTTTATATCAAATTTTATCATTGTTTTTGTTGCTTTTTTCCTTTTATAAATTTTTTATTAATATTTTTTTATAATTTCATCATTCAAAATTAAATTTGTTCAGAGTAAAGTTTCTTAATTAAACCCAGAGTCATGATTTCACAAGTTGTATGTTTTAGAGATTAGACTAGGTTTAAAAGGTACGTCCGGGTTTGTTTGATTTTTTTTCTTTTTTAAACTGATGTTTTCTTATTTTTTTATCCTTTTTTATTTTTCACGATTTAATTCTATTTGGTTAACCCTTTATATTTTTTTTTCGATTTCATCACTTGTCATTTTTTAATTTATAAATAATCTACCAAATTATAAATATTTTTCAATATTTCAATGATTTTTTTTAAATTTATAAAACTCATTTCTAATATTTCAATTAAAAAACAAAAAAAAAACTTGAATTCAAAATAACTCATGGAACTAAATTTACTCTCTTTTTTTTCTAGAAAGACAGAGGAAAAAAAACCTAAATAGAACTCTTCTCACCAAATAAAATCTATTGACACCAGGAACAATAAGTTTAGTTGCCGAAAAGTAGTTGTTTACTAACTTTCTCACTTTTTCATTGTATTTCGATGATTCTCTCTTTCTTATCTTTTAAACTAAGGACTATGATGTGAGCAAGATGAAGTTTTGGATCAACCTGTTTAATTTACTAACTAAAAAGAATAACTTTTTTAGACAAAATTGCAAAGGCAAAAAGCATTGACCCTATTTTTTTTTTAAAAAAAAAAAGCCTGATGTTTTATCTTTATTTCAATTTTGGTCATTTCCTTTTAAAATTTTCTCTGACAATAAAACTAGACTCTTTTTTATGAAATTGAGCACCAATTTAATGATAAAATCTTCTTTTTTAAGATCGAGATAATCACATAAAAAGTAGATCAAAATAAACTTTTAACCCTAAATTCCAATCAACACAACATTGAAGGTTTAAATTGAAAAGAAAAAAATTAGATGATTGAAGGCCTAAAAAAGAGAGAAAGAGGATCGAAATCAACACGATATTTTTCTTAAAAAAAGGCTTGTTTTTTTTTAAATTTTGGTCCAATCATTTTCAATTTCTTGTAAACAACAAATTTAATTTTTTTTTTATTAGATCGAGCATCAATTTAATACCAGGATATTTTTGTAAGATTGCAGGAACCACATAAAAGATAAATTAAAACAAGTTATCAATCTCAAATCTTAGCAAAACACAACATTAAATAATAGAATTTTTTTAAAAATTGAATGATAAAAAAAAGAGGCAAGACACCATTGGAATCTTGGTGTTTTGCCTCACAACTATACAAAACACTCATAATTCTTTTTTTTTTTGTTAATAAACAAGTAAATTTTATACTTATTAAATAAACATGTTTTATTTTCAAATAATTTTATATAAAATTTAAAAGTTACATTTAAGTTTCTGAAACATATAAAATAATTTTAATTGAACTTAAGTAAATAATAGAGATATAAATCGATTTATATTTCAAAATTTTAACACACACACCTATGGACTTTTTTTGTTCTAAATTTCTTCTTCAATTAACTATGACACATATCTAAATTAACACATATATAAATAAGAGTTATATAAATGATTTTTTTAATATATCTTTTTTTTTCTATTTTTTGCAATAATAAACTACAACCTGTTAAAAAATAAATGAAGGATTCAATTTAATTATTTAACGAATTTTGATATAATTTAATTATATTTGGATTTTAATACTTTATATTTTTATCGGCTTCTTTTTAAGTTTTTTTGTTTTTTTTTCCTGGAGTTTTGCGGATCAAGTAACTTATATTGTTTATAAATAAAAAACAAAAAAAAAAGGATCAGATTTATGTATGAGTATAACGTTAGTATTCTATTAAGGCTAATCATCCACGTGGATAATTCCTAGTGGACATGATGATGCAATATACGTTGTTGTATCATCTCGAACGGAAAGAAAGAAAACCGTCATCAAAGTCTATAGACACCACTTGATCACCAATCAACGGTGTTGATTCTAAGACATGACGTGGAATCTATTTATCCTTTTCCTTGACTCTGGCCCCTCCCTCTTTCCTTCCCTTCCAGAAACCAGTGATGCCACAACCTCTACATTCACAGACCGAGACGAAACCACTTCATTTATAAACCAAACCAACTTCATATGATTACCAATTAATCATTACGTCAACCATAACAAATTCCTGTTTAATCTCTAGTTAACATGGAGTGTGTCGCAATAAGGTTTCTGGTGGCGACGGCAGTGATTTTAGCTGCTGCGGCGGTGATCAGTGGCGAGTTAGTTGATGAAACTTCTGCTACAGCTGGATTATTATGGTCGACGGGAAAAGACGAGTCTGATCTCTTGAGCAAGGCTGAGCCGGAAAACAGCGACGATTCATCCGCCGCTGCGGTTGTTAATGACCACGATGACCTTGACGGCGGGTTTTCTTCTCTCGAGGGGATGTTGCATTGGGCCATTGGTATGAAAGCATTCCTTTTGTTTTTTGAATTTTTTTTAATGTTTTTTTAGTGATAATATCGCTTGTTTTTGTGATAAATTAGGGCATTCTGATCCAACGAAATTAAAAGAAAACGCAGAAGATGTCCAGCGCCTGTCTGCTAGCGAGTTACAGAAGCGTCAATTAGAACTTAAGGTTAGAATTTTTAGTAACCAAAGGTTTGGTTAGTTTTGCTTGCTTCTGCTGCTGCTAGCAAGCTGTTATTAATTCTTTATGCTGTTGTTTTGGTGATCTAGGAGCTGATAGAGAAGATGAAAATGCCATCTGATGCAGAGTTGATGCAGATGGCAATAGATGATTTAAACAATTCTTCTTCATCTTTGGAGGATCGCCAACGTGCGTTGCAGGAGCTTCTCATACTTGTTGAGCCACTTGACAATGCAAATGGTAAGTTTAATTCTTGCTATTTCTCATAAATTTCTTCTGGGATATGAGCCGATAAATTTTGAACTTGAGTTTATTACACTGTCATAAACAAATTAAAAAAGCTTAGACATTTTTTTTAATTAAATTTCTTAATGTTACCAGTGCATCCATATTTCACAAAGATGTAGTGGTCTTGTCGTCTTCTTCTTCTAGTCTCTTGATCCCCTGCTGGCTTCAGACTACGATACTCTAGAACAATCTAGTAAGCGTATTTATTGAACCTCCTTTGCCACGCTAACAATTTGTAGGATATGCCTGGAGAAGTTTTGCATTACTTAAATGAACCTGACCTTATAATTATGATCCCGATACTTGTTTTGTTTGGGAGAGAGTCTAGATGTGCCTTTTTGGCTGCATTATCGGTGTTAATATTGTCACTCTATTATGTATCAGATTTGAACAAACTTGGTGGACTTGCCATAGTAATCCAAGAACTTGATCACCCTGACCAAGACATAAGGAGACTTTCTGCTTGGGTTCTCGGAAAAGCTTGTCAGAATAACGCGGCTGTTCAAAAACAGGTCTGTTAATTTTCTTCTGTGAACTTGTTGGAAGCATTTTTTACCATCAATTCTATAATTTTTAAAGTTCTTCCTTCATCTTTTTATTCTCTTTGTCAATAATGGTTGCTTCTTTTGTGGTGGATTGCTCCGTTCTTTTTAGATGATATGCTTAACAATGAGTTAATAACTAATTCTGAAAAATCATGTCTTTCAGATTTTGGAACTTGGGGCACTGTCGAAGCTGATAAAGATGGTAAAATCTAGTTCCATAGAAGAAGCCATTAAGGCACTATATGCTGTTTCAACATTGATCCAAAACCATTTAGCTGGCCAGGAATTGTTTTATGCAGAAGATGGGGATGCAATGCTTCAGGTATTGTATGAAGTGTTCTATGTAGTGCTGATAATTGCACCAAATATTTTGATGTGTTCCAATGTGTGCCGATCCTTGGAAAGTTGGGAATGATCACTCCTTTCTCCTTCCATCTCAGGAAATACTGAGCAACTCAAGCAATGATATCAGACTCCTCAGGAAAGCTGTTTCTGTAGTTGCTGATCTAGCTGAATACCAGTTAGAAAATATAATAAGAGCTGAGTCTCCATGCTTCAGAAATCGCTTCTTCCTGAAGTCTGTAGTTGATCTAACAGCATCAACAGATCTTGATCTCCAGGAAAAGGTCGTTCTTTAGAATCTGTTTTGCTGTTGCATATTCACATGGAGTTTTAATGTATTTGACAGGCAATGCCTTGTTTTAACCCGTGGCTGTGATCACTGCAGGCCCTTGTTGCAGTCAAGAATCTGCTGCAACTTAAAACAACCGAGGCTTTGGTTTTGAAGGATTTGTGTAATTTGGATGGTTCCTTGGAGAGGATGAGGCGGCAGCTGCTAGATTTAATGGCAGAGGAAGATCATCGGGACTATGCAGTGGATTTGGAAACCCTCAGAGGAGAAGTCGAGCTGATTTTCCATGAAAAGTTAGGAAAGGTGGAAAATACAGCTTCCTTTGTTTCTGGCTATAATTTCCTTGCGATCTTATTTGACTAGAAGGAATTAACTGGAATTTTGTAACAGGATATGAAGGTTCCAACATGAAGAGACATTTTTGTGCCTATACACTGTTTATGGTGTCGGGATTTCGGTGCTCGCATCAGTCAACCTGCAATGGATTTCTTTCCTATAGGAATAGAGCGGCTAGTTTTGCTGGGGGCATAGGTTCGAGCTTGTTTTGCCAATATTTTTCCACATAAGAATTTCTTTGACCTTTGAAATTAGTTGATGTTAGGATATATAGAAAAAAAGGAAAGAAAACCCAGCAAAAGTAGAGCTTGCTGCAGTAGTGTTAACCCATCAAAAGTAGAGATGATTGCAATAGTGTTCTTTTAGTTTGATACTAAATAAATGGCTCTTGTTACTCTGTGGGCTGGGTTAATTTTGGGTTAATTTTTTGCCAATGAAAAGAAAAAAGTCATGTAATATCAATATTTAAAAATGAGTAAGAGGAATTTAAGATTTTGGTAACTGAAAAAGGTTGCACGTACTAGAACAGTAATTTGAAAAGTAAATAAAAATAAAATACTATGAATTGACAATTTCATATTTATTTTTATGCAGTTAATTTAATTTAATTAAAAAATAAAATTCTTTAAAAAAACACTAAATTTAACAAAGATAAAAATAAAATAAAAATAAAGTTAACTTTTGTTACTTTTAAAATTTTATAAAAGTCATATGGAAAAGGAATAAGCAAAATATTAGTGAATGAAAATTAAAAAAAAACTTTTTAAAATAGAAAACAATAAAGCAAGCCTCGGTTAATCTTTAATATATGTAATTGGATAAATTGTAGATTTAGACTAAACTAGAAAGTTCAACATGAAGAATGAAATTAATAAATTTAATTCATTTCAAAGAAATTAAATTTAATAAAGACTTAAAAAATCTTGAGGCAATTCTTGTTATTTTAAAAAGAAAGACAAATCTCATAAAAAGTGAATAAAAAAAATATTAGAGGATGAAATCACAAAAAAAAACTTAAAAAAAATTCAAGTAAGTTCGAGTGAACCTTGTAAAGCTAAGTTAAACTCTCAAATCTACAATCCGTTAAATTCTCGACTCTAGCTCAATCAATAAGATTTAAAAATAAAATTCATTGTAAAAAGCTAAATTTAACAAAAAAAAATAAAATTATGGCAACCTATGCTACTTTCAAAATGACAAAAAAATTCCATAGAAAGTGAAGGAAAAAAAACATTGAAGGATGAAAAAAAAAGCTTAAAACTAGTGAAAAACCAAGAAAATCCATGTTAACTTTATAAACTATAATTAATCTTTTGAACCCATAACTCGTTAAATTTTAGACCGACTCAACTAAAATGCTAAACACCTGACTAATGAAAAGTTGGAGGATGAAATAATAATAAAATATTCAATCTAAAATAATCTTGCTAGGAAAAAATACAATAATAATAAAAAGATTAGATTTGATAGGAAAAAAACTCAAGACGAATAAAATTGTAAAAAAAATAAAAATAATGCAAAGACAATCTAAAATAAAATAAATAATAAAAAAAAATTGAAAACCAAATCTGACAGATAAAAATACCTATTGGGGATGAACTAGAAAAAAAAATCATTAACTTCATAAATTATTCTAAATAAACAAAATTGTAATAAAGAGAATAAAGATGAAATTGAGAAAAAAATCCTTAATTTTAGAAATTATTCTAAATAAAAAATTGTAATAAAGAGAATAAAGATAAAATTTTGAGGACTACAAATCTCAGGGGCTAATTTGAATTTTTTTAAGGCTAGCATGAAAATTAAAAAAGAAAAAAAAAGAAAAATAAAGGCAACATGCACAATAACTATGCCACATGGGTCGCGTATATGTAGAAGGGATGGCGAGATACTTCAAATACCACCTTGGAAGCAAGGTTTTGGCCACCGGATAGCATTGCATGCATTGTTTGAACCAACTTGAACTTATTCCCGTGCTTATAGTTTTTTTTAATTTTGCTTATTTATAAAATTACCTTGTTACCCCTAATGACACCAAATTACCAAATGTAAATGACAAAAAAACCACTCTATCGAAGGCAAAGTTTTTTACATTCCAAGAACAATGATTGAAAATTAAATTAAAGACTAAAACCCCTTAACAATAAGGTAATTACACGGTGCAATAAAAATATAAAAAGATAGTATAACCCTATTTTTTTTTTTGTAATGATCAATAAATCTCATGAAATAGACTTCCTGCCCCTAAAAGAATAGCCAACTAAATTTGCCAGCAAGTACAAAATCATAGTTTCATCATGCAATTTGCGAAGTAAAATACTGAATTTTTTTGGCCTTTTGTTACAATACGAGTAGAAATAGCTATATGGTTCTATGTGACCTGAAGCTGATGTCTTAGCCACTTCAATATGTGCAGTTTTACTTTCCTCTTGCTGTGTTAAATTGTGTGCAATAGGTTTGTTTGTGTAAACGGTGCCCCTGATCGACATCTTTCCCTCTATGAAAATCCTCGAAAATGCTTTCTCAACCCTCTTGTTCCAGAGGAAAATATGAAAAGAGGCTTCCATGTGAAGTTGCACGCGCTTGCCAACATTTTCAGCTGGCAGATGCAGAACCCACAGCTTCCTGCACTAATTATACAGGCGGGGAATCCGATTGGAAATGGTGTCTGAACGTGCTACGTGCTTTGTACCCATTATGAGAGGACAGCTTTTCTTGCGTGGACGCCGTTGGCAAAATCTTGTTATCACGGGACCAACTCTGTTCTCTTCCATGTGAATCAACGTTCCAAAGCAATGTGGAGAAAGTACCATAAGCTGCCCTGTGAAAAGTAGCCTGGAAAATGGACATCAGGCTGAACTTAGCTGCCGGGGTTACAGTGTATAGACCATGCCAAGTTGAGTGACCATCACTTTGCTGGTCGAATAAAATTTCTTTTTGATAAATTTTTTTTTTCAATCAACACATGCGAGTTTTTTTTTTAAAATATTAATATTGAATTAGAGAAAACAATGCTGAACAATTAAAAAATATTAAAAAAAAAAATATAAACTAGTATTAATCTATTAACCTCATTATCCAAGTTATTTGACTAGAAGCATTATTTTTTTAAAAAAAAATCTTCAAACTCAATTTTCAATTAATCATATATTAAGGATGAGATTGAAAAATTAATAAATTAATCATACAAAAAGATAAAAAAAAAACATAGCAATCATAAGCTAAAAAATACTTGAGACCACTTGGATCAACTTATCAAACCAATGAGTCAAATTATGCAATCGAGATAATCTGATATAAAAAAATAAAAAAAATTATGAAATCTAAATATTTGAAAAACCATTGCTATCTTATAGAACTCGTGACCTGAATTATTTGATAAAAATATCAAATATAAAAAGAATTATGAAATTAATTCTCAATAAATTAAATATTAAAAGTTAAAATTAAAAAAATAAAATTAAACCACAAAAAAATTAAAATCCATTTAGATTAACTTAAAATTAACTTGTTAAATATACATGTTAAGTTAAGGAATCCCATAAAAAAAAACCACGGAAAGAAAGATTAGTGGATACCTCTGCAACCATGTTTTTGAAATTAAGTTCGTCTTATTGCCCTATCAATTAAAACATTGTGGATGAGATGTCAATTTCAGACCAAAAATTGGTAGCATCGAAACTGCCACCCACCAAGTGTTAGTTGAAGAAGAATGAAGCATGCGTACGTACATGGTTTATACACATTTTGTACCCCAAGCCAGCATCCTAACGACGACCTACCTACCATACCAAATAGCAAACACGGAATTACACCTGTACCCTCAGCCCCGTTCTTCAGACAGCAACTTCCACTACTAACCTTGCAATAACAAGCTACCAATCCAAACAAAGTCGTAAATTTGATCAAGTCAAAACCCAAACGAGCCCTGCTCAAATACTCGTGGTTGGTGGTAAGTGGCTCCAGACTTCCCATATTGAATACGATCCCATCCAGCACTCCCAAGAAAATTTCGTAACTGACACTCAACAAAAGAAAACCAAGAAATGTCAGTGCACAACCACTCAGCCGTCTTCCTTACAAGACCGCCGCCACCAGCGGCGCTTTTATCTCCACCGTGTAGATTAAACATGATTTATCTTCGTAATAATTGCTTTACGAGTAGTGATTGTAAATTGATCATGCATGCTACAATAGCTGGCAGCAATGGGAGCAGCAGTGGTGGAACCACTGCTGGCGGAGGAAGAGACGGTAGAGTGAAGAAAAAAGGAGTGCCGAATTCGAATTATGTGGTGCCGCTTGATAAATCTTTGGCCTCTGCTTATACTTCTTGTATTACCCGGCCTCTCTCGGAGATCTTGCGTGATCTCAATAAGAGGATTCCTGATAATATCATTAAGCCTCCTAATTCTTCTTCTACCTTGATCCCCTGGTATGTGTGTGTGTGTGTGTGTGTGTGTGTGTGTGTGTGTGTGTATGTATTATTAAGTGTGTTTTTTGATTTAATATTAATTCAAATGATGAAGCGGTAATTGATGATGTTGATGACTGCTGGTGATTTATTTTGTTCGTTGATTTTGTAGGCACCACGCGAACCGAATGCTCAGCTTCTATGCTCCTGGTTTGTCTCTTTTTTGTAAATTTTTAATGGTTGACTTCTAGTTACAGTGACATTATTTATCTCTACATTGATCCATTTCTATGATGTTATCATGCTCATAAACTAGCTTGTAATTTGTTGTTCTCCCGCGCTTGTTTTCGCTTATTAGATCAAATGCCATTTCCAGCCTAATAACTCTTATGTGTACCATTAGTTTCCAAACCCATTTCTATTGAGAGAAACATTGATTCCTTGCTAAAGAAAGAGAGCTTAATTCCTTGATGCCTTTCTCACTGGAGTTTTATAGGATACCAGGGACGTTAGGATCTATTAGTTGAAATACATGGCACAACTACTGCTAGAAGGTTACGATTGAGTTGCTTGTTTCATGGATAGTACAACTTGATATACACGACTGGTCTTCTTTGAACAAATAGTCTATTTTAATCCTTTTTGGCAGGATGGAGTGGAGAAATACGTGATGTTATATTTGCGGAAAATGGAAGTGTGACTGTGATATTCCGTGTCACCATTCTAGGATCTGATGGAGAGGTGCGGTCCTCGTTCTTTTGCACTGTGTTTTTTTTTCTTTTTCAGTGTTGCTGCCTGTTTCTGTTCATGCATTGATTCGGTTATTTTAATTTATCTAAAGAAGGATGCTACTTATGCTGCAGTCAGTGCTGTAATTTATTTAGAAATTCACTTGTATGGAGCAGTACTAGACTGCTAATTATTTCTAGTTTACAGTGTGAAATCTCTTGGAAAAATCTCTATATTTCAATGCTGTCCGGCTTGTTGAGGTTCACTTGCTTGAACCATCACCATGTTTAGGCATTTACAATGGTGGAACAAGGTCTTAAACAGCTATTGTTAGCCAAAAACTGACGGCTACATTTGCTATAAAAGCAGAGAAATAAAACCTTTGTTGAGGAAAGGCAAGCTTAATAGCAGCACAAATCTTGGCCAAGTGATCTGCATTTCCCTCCCCTTGATCTTAACATTATGTCCTTTTTCGTTAAAGCAATTTCAGTTCGGTTCCTAAAAATATAACGTTCATGTCCTAGGAAAAAGATGATATATCCGGTCCCCCTTTTGTAAAAAAAGTTAGTTTGATATCTAAAAAGGTAAAAGTTTGTTTGCTTCCATTCTTAAAAGATAACTTTTTTTGCATGTTCAAGTGTTTATCTCTTCTTTCCCAAAGAAAAAGAATTCCTGGTCTTCCCTAGTCTTCAATTCTGGTTCCATCCCTTAATTAAGTAAAACATGAAAATCTTCAGGCTATAATGTCTGAGTTGAGAACTCTTAACTTAAAGATAACTTGGACTTTTTTACAGCAAAAGAAACCTCTCAGGGAAACATATCCAACCAATGCAAGACAATGACATACACATAATTTTCACTTGACGAATCTCTCTTTCCTTTTTCCTTCAGGATATAGGAAAACTTGTTATCCAGTTTGAGTTGTTTCTTTTATCATATTCAAGGATATTTTAGGTCATTAGATTCAATGGAGAACATCTAACCATAATGCACACCATAAGTTCATAGAAGTAGTGCAAATCTCAAACTATACCTTAGGAGCTTATGTTCTTCTGCTATTTGATGAGAAGTACTAGGACTGCTATTTAAACATGTCCAGCCATGCTCCACTATTAACCACCAAACTTACTGATACCACGCCCTGATACAGAACAAACTGATATCAACTTTTTTGGAATTAAGATTTTAGCCTATCTGTAACTGATTAATATGCAAACTGCTACGTGCTTTGTTGTGGTTCTGTCCTTAACTTACTGATACCACGCCGTGATACAGGCTCATCGTGAATCATCCGGGACAGTATCATCCAGTGATGGTGACATTGAAGATCCAGTCGCTGCAGCAGAGGAAATAGCTTTCTGCAGAGCATGTGCCCGGTTTGGTCTTGGATTGTATCTGTATCATGAAGAATAGATGTTATAGATGGCAAGGTGGTCGACCTTAATAAATGTGTCTGGTTGTTTTCTGTTTTGGGATATCGGATTATACCTAATACCTGCCCTTACAACAGATGTATATGTACACTATTCTCGGGTTTGGCTTGGGCTACGTAGAAAGGAGAATCTTTTAGCTGCTCACAAGTTACAAAAGCTTTTTCAACAAAATTATTAAAACCTTGGTTACGTAGAAGATCTAGCAGATATATATTTTTTTTATAATAATTATTGTGTCGCTACATGAAATGTTAGATCTTTAGATATCAAAAATCTCATCGAGGCTTCTCGGTTTTGACAGTTTTGAAAATTTTCTTATTATTTTTGAAAATAGTTGACCGATTTCATTGATCATTACAAACTAGTCGATCGGTTGAGCTAGATGATAACACATTTTTATTTTGTCGTGCTTTTGAAGCACAACAAGATAAAAGTGTAATATTTCATCAAATCTTTTTTAAATGATGTTATTCCGCTAATTTTTTATGTTTATTGTGCTAATTGTCTAATTTGTCCATTGTTTGCGCGTGCATATATATATTCCGTCACCTAACAACTTTTATAATCATTGAAAGGTCTAGTTCTTGGTATAATTGCAAGGTCCATAAGAATAGCCTTTCTTTATTTTTTTTCCCTTCACTTAACAACTTTTACAATCATTTATCACAATTTTAAACTTAAAGCAACTATAGAAAGTTTAAAGTTTTAAAAGTAAGACAATCCACAAGGTTCTAAAAACTAAAAATTAACTTATATCAAAATATGATTTTAGATTATAATTAATGTGATGATTATAGTGATAACACTGAGCCATACAACAATAAATTGAATTTATGTGATGGTAAATATTTTTTTTTTAAATCTTCCTATGTTTAAACTAGACCTGGGTGCCTATAAGTGTTCAAATAAGTGTTCAATCTAGAATTCCAACCCTAGTGCTTGGATAGCCCATTTGTTGGGTTTCCAGTCCTAGCCTTAGATAGCTCAGACATTAGGATTCTAGCCCCAACACTTCTGCAGGCCTGAGCACAGGAACCCTGCGCTTAGTTAAGCTTAAACATAGAAAACCCTGCACAAGGGGATCTTCACCCTTAACCATCTTGGAATTGAATTCCACACATCAATTGACACATAAAACAATACATGAATTTCAATAATTCAGTATAAATTTTCCCTCGTGGCCAGACACTTTAGCTAAACGCCTCTACCTCAAGCTATTTACTACCGGACACACTCCTTAATGTATTTTTTTTAGTTCCTAGATATAGCACACATATAAATTTTTCTATGTAGAGTAGACAATACTTTTATGGTCAATGATTATCTTTTGTCCACTTTTCTTCATCAATAGCATGTATAAACACAACAACCAACGATAGTTTTAACCTCTTCACCAATAGGTGCAACTCCCCTTTATAAACCGAGCTATTACAACACCACTTTCTACTCTTCAAACAAGGTAAACTAATATAGCCAAGGCCTATAAATACCCTGGTCACCAGGTAAGAAATCTAGGCCAATCTAAGTAATTCAAATCAAATAACTCCCAAGCAATTCAAGCCAAACAATTACAACCAAGCCAATAAGCTAAGGAAATTTAGGCCATTCAAACTTTTTGCTTTATATTAGTTCATTATATTTCTCTTTTTTGCACACTATTATTATCTCTTTTTACATTTACTAACTTAAGCATAAACAGAGTTCTTGTTATGACATAATTTTTTTTAGAAACAACCAAAATCAGAGATAAAGCCAACATTCAAGCATACACACCTCAACCAAATATACAACTAGGAAGAGCCTAATTCAATTCTGAAGTTTTTGTGACTTTATTAGTGGTGCCATATATGAGAAACTGAATAAAAGCCAGTTTATTCTCATTTTATTTCTCAACAAAAGTTTTTCTATGACTAACAAAAATTCAATAAATAAGAGAGTAACTGATCTCCCTACCTTAGGAACTCCAACTCCTTTAAATCTCCACCAACTCTCTAATCAAATGCATGTGCTCAACAATATGTTCTAGCTATACAAAAATAAATCCGTTCTTTCCCATTCCATCCACAGAAAACACAACACACTACATTATATGCATTAAGTGTATAAAAACTATTCTAATTCCCTGAACGAACATGATAAAATAACATGTAAAGTAGGCATGACACATGAACTCTATGAAAGAGTAGCTTTTGTTATGAAAAACACTCCTTAATAGGTCCTAGCCACAAGCGTGGCTATCACTATCATGCTTTTTATAAATCTTGTTTGCGTGCTTATATTGAAAAAGACATAAATATGAGACGAGATTAGTAACTCCATGAGATACTAAGAATGAATATCATTTCTACTAGGTGTGAGACTCTCTATTGTGTTATTAAGTGTCACTCACTCAATTCTCCAAAGATTGTGTCATCGAGTGTTACACATTTATCTTCCCAAAGATTGTGTCTTCATGAAGGCCCTCTTGGACAACTATGATCTGCTTACATATCTTAAAAAACATATATAAAATGTTAGAAACATTTTAGAGCTTGTAACATAAAAAAAATGATATTATATGCAAAATTCTGCTGACAATATTTCATGAATTTATTTTGGGGTGATATCATAACCTTGAGTCTAGCTTTATCATTGACCTTCATGATTTTTGTGCTGAGCTCATATCTCATTTCAGTATAAGCATACCAGCTAAAAAGAGCATGAACGAGATATTTGACATCACTCAATGGGAAGATAAAAATACTATAACATATCTATAAAGATTTAATGAGAAAATGGAAAATATACTTGAAATCATCGCATCTAAAACCTTGATCGATGGAGCTTACAACTATGCTTTATAGAAACAATTGTTTACTCTCCCTGCCAGAACTTTTAGTGTGAAATAGGCAATGAAGAACCCTATTTAAGTAGAAGATGCAAATGTGACCAGATAAGGATACCATTGTTTCCAAAGAGCAGAATCTCTCCCACATTATTGGTTTTCTACTAGGGCTTCCGAGAGGAGCACTAATAGATCTATTCATGATCGCCTAATATTTACTTTTCTCTTGACCATACCTTTTATCACTATATATGCTATATTGACTATCATTTATGGAATTTGTATGGTACCCACCTCCTATAAAAAAGTGGCTTAAATATAATGAACCCTAAAAATTTACTACTTTTACCATGATCACGATCATGAAATTGAGAAATGCCATCCCTTGAAAACAAAAGGATTGATATCTAAATAATACCTCCAATGATTTGTGAAGAAAGAGATGCAATTTGAAGAAATATAGAAAAATCCTTATAATGCACTACCCAAGATCACATAGTTTTTAAAAATTATATCTCCACTATCTTTTGAACTTTTGAATAAAAGTAATAATGTTTCTTCATGTCTCAAAAACAGGTTTTTATGCCTCCTATAAAATCTTTGTGATGAGGTCTTCATGTCTTTATTAAATTATTTATGTTTCCATGACCACTTATCTCTAAATATATTAGGAATCCTTCTTAGTTTTTATGACCGTTCATGAGAGATTTCCTTCTAAAATGTATTTCCAAACTCATACATTGACCATATTGTTTACTTTTACACTTGTCTTTTTATTACTAGACTATTTCATACAACAAACCATGTAAGAAAAATAAATAAGAAAATTCAACTCTCATCTTTCTCGTGAACATGAAAGAAGATTACATGATATACATAAAACATCAAACACTCATTTCTCTTGCGACCACAATAAATAACATCACTTATATAAAATATTATGTATTTTTTTCTTACTTTTTCTGGTCAATTCTTTCAAACATGTCTGTTTAAAAACTTAAGGGGTGAAATGATGGTATAAAAATTAAAAAAAATCCCTATGCTTGGTCCTAAACATTTGGGTAGGCTCGAAAAACAAAAGAACATTATGCTTAGCCAAGCCTAAATAATAAAACTCCACGCAAAGGGATCTTTATCCCTGGCTATCCTAGAATTGAATCCCACATATTTTCTAGCACATAAAATAATACATGAATATATAAATTCTAATAATTCATTATAAATATTTCCTCATGGCCAGACACTCTAGCCAAACACTTTCATCTTGGACTATCAAATACCTGTTGGGCACACACCTTAATGTATTTTTAGTTTCCAAGAGCAACACATATAAATTTATCTATGTTGAGTAGTGATGTCTAATGGTTATTTTCTGTTCACATTTCTCTATCAATACATGTGCAAGCACAATAACCAGTAGTAACGCAAGCCTCTCCATAAATAGGTGCAAATCTCCTCCACACACCGAGCTACTGTAACATTACTCTCCACTCTCCAAACAAGATAAGCTAACATAGTCATGATCAATAAATATCTTGATCACCATGTAAGAAATCCAAGCCAATTCTAAGCAATTCAAGTCATGTAACTCCCAAACAATTCAAGCCAAGCTAAACCAGAGCTTAATTATAGCTAAGCCAGGATTTAATTATAGTCAAGCTAGAAAAATCTAAGTTATTCAAGCTTATTGTTTTACATCAATTTATTCTATTTTTTTTCTTTCATATCATTTTCTTTCTACATTTACTAACTTAAATATCAGAAGGTTCCATGTTCAAATAAGGGGTTTCTTTTTCAAAAAAAAAATCAAGATAAAAGACAAAATTATTATCCAAGACCATACATCTAAGCCTAAGACAAAACTAGAAAAAACCCAATTTAATTATGAAGTTTTCACAACATCATCAGCCTGTAATAATTAGGGTGCTACGTTGATGACAATCTTGCTAACCAACTTATTAGTTCTTTCAAAGAATTTCATTCCTTATCGAAGAAAAATCAGTGAAATCCATTTGGAGAGCCTTGGATTTCAAGAAACAAAGGGTTTGACCTAGAGATTGGTGAAAGTTGCTGGAGAGAATAATGAGAAGTTCTTCTTGAAACTCAAGAACCGCAACCGCATTGATAGGTGACATGTCTTATCTTTCTGCTATATGTTGAGATACTTGGTCATGGTATATACCACATGTTTATGTTTATGCACACTTGATTTTAAATAAAGCAATGTGTCTGTTTATTGGTGTATACATTATTATGCTAACGTGTCAATTTAACAATCACGTCATCATGCATTTGACATAATCTAACACAGACATTTGATTAAAAAAATTAAGAATTTCCCCATCCAAATAGTAAAAATAAAAGTTAGTATACTCGAATAAAAAATATCCAAAAGTTCACAGATTAGGAGTATCATTAACTCATGAGCTTGATTAAATCCGTGAAGAAGGCGGTCACTTCAGTACCGTGATGTTTCTGCCTAGACTTGCAATCCAAGGTATTATCAAAGTGTGTTTCATCAGAGTCACCTGTTAGCATACGTGTTTGATGCCCTTAGCCTGCAATTTACTCGAGGATGAATCAAACTTCTCTAGGAAAAAGAAATGGGAAATCATAGGTGAGTTTGGTAACAGTCGGTTCACACAGTACAGACAATGGATCATGTTCTTAAATCACTAGAGTAATGGTGAAACGTAATATTTGTGAGACCTGACAAGGCAGACTGGATCTTTTACTTTTGTATTGAGCTTTTGCTTTTTTTATTTAGTGAGAGAAAGATAAAGAAGAAAATAGAAAACATTTCTACCGTTTCCTGTTATTCACTTCTGATTGGACATGCCTGGCGACATATCAAATGTACAATAGAATAACATAAGAATGCCCTATCTCTGCAGATTCTTCAAGCATCTTCCTTTCCCTATTGTTGTTGACTCTGGTTGATTTGCTTGGTGCAAGTATCATTGCCTCAAGAGTCTCGGGCCCGAATTTGATGCCATCCAGGATATTATCACATCCACAAGGTGATCTACGTCCTTGGATGCTTGTGCACGGAGGATCCTCGAGTCCACGCCCAGTGTGCTGCCTACTTCTTTGGCAACATTCTCCCATGGGGTTCCCACGGTGAGATTTGCAAAAAGCTCACTTCCTTGGTTTACTGCATCTGCCATTGCAGGCGGGACATCTGGGAACGCCTGATCAAAAGAGACATCACATAAGCTGCTTGCCTTCACAAAATCACATTTGGTGGATATAGAAGCATGAACAGTGTTTTAAAGTTTAGTTCAAAGTTACCTGTTGCAATGGAAGCCCATGATCTCCTGGCAACACGCGAATTGACATGTCTAGCATTGAACTAATGGCTGCTTCTGAACCAAGCACCTGAGCTAATGTTGGAGTTTCATCAATTACATCGTCCTTGAACTTTATCAGAAGATTTCTAGAAACACCGTAATATGATTTTATCTGAAGGAAAAAAAAAGGCATCAATAACAACAGACAGCGGCATGACAAACCAGGAAGTATCCATAAGATAAATAAAAAATTGCAGTTGTTGTTGTCATTGGCAGTAATTTCAAGCCATTAAGAAAGGTTTTCACTATTAAATCCAGTACCAATACATATCACAAGGATTGTGAAGAAGTCCCCATATAATTGGATGATCTATTGCCCAAACACCTACCCCTAGGCATGGCAACTAAAACTCACTTTGCTAAATCAGACCACCAAATCATGAATTTACCATCCAGTCAAATGACATAATTTATTAATCTTCTACTGACCATAGCCAACAAAAGATTAATAATTACAATATGCATTGTGACAATATAATTCAAGTTTACCTATAACTATAATGATGCAGCACATTTGACAGTTATAGGTTTACATACAAGGCGGCGAGTTTCTTCAGGTTTGGGACTGAAATCTTCTCTTCCATTAACCAAGTCCATGTATAAGGGAGGAAGTTGCTCAACCAAAGGAAGAACTTGCTTCATAATGGGAGGGCTAAGGCTCTCTAGTTGCTTCATTGTCATCTCTGCCTGCCAGAATTTTATGTGAAGAAGGGTTTAAATGATAAGAGTCGTTCATCAAGGGAACTAATAATGCTTAGAAACTGAAGTACAAGGATAAAGTTACAAATAAGCCAAAATCTAGATGAAATTAACAGATTAATGTTCATCTAGAACATCAGTGGAGGTACAGTCAGATACCCATCCGAGTGTATATTTACAATGCAATGGAAAATGTAAGACACAAGTTTGAAGCATGTGGTAAGAGAATACATAAAATACAATTTCATCAGAAACCATTGTGATTACTCATAATGGAATAGACATATCAATATCACAGAAGTAAACAAATCAATCAACTCTCAGTGTTATCCTTGTATCAAGCAAAACCCTGCCAAATTCATACACACATTTGACATAAATCTAGATATCTGACAAATAAGCAAATAATAGATGCGTAGGTAGTAAGGGTAAGGTATCGACTTGATTCAGGATCAAAATTCAATCAAAGTACATTGAAAAAGAGACAGTGAACCTGCCACAAGCTGTTGAATAAGAGCAATCATGGTCTCGTGAAAGAGAGTCCTTGGGCAGTTACAGAAGAGAATCGTGATGTGTTAGAAGGATATCATTCCAAAAACTAACAATCCAAATTTTGACCAGATCTTAAAGTCCAAGCATCATAAAAAACGTCCATATTTTGACAAACACAAAATTGACTGCTAAGGGGATGCTGATGCATGAAATGACTGACTGATAAAATGAAACTGCATAATTTAGAAATCCAAAAGTTGGAAGAGGATCAGTATTAAGCAAAGAGAGACTACTATTGATATTAAATGCAACTATCATCCATAGAGATACATGAACATGCTAAGAACAGGACTAATTTCCCGTAGAAAGACACAAGATTTCAATACAAACTTAACCAAATGTTTCATGAATTTCCTGATGTTTAAATGCATTCTTCAACAGTTGGGAAATGCAAATGGCAAAAGCATGGTGTAGAAAAGGCATTAGGCCAAGACATGTGATAATCTCACCCCAAGACGGACTGTTGGTGATGAAGCGATTTGTGATAGAAATGGTCCAAGGCTTTGGGCCATTGGGACAAGAACAGGTGAGAACAGAGGGATAGCTGCGCTTGCTTCCTGTGAAATCAAGAAAGAAAATCTTGTTAATCTCAAACCATATAGAAAAAGGTTTTTGACAGTAAACAGTTTAGAATGATGGGAATGTTTGTTCAACATATATGCTAGCAAAATAAAAATGTTGACTCCTACCATTTTTTGCCAAAGAGAACACATACAGAGATGTCAAGGAATTAAAGACTAGGAAGGCAGAAAATTGAAATGCTGAAATAGGCATACTCCAGTCTGTTAGGTTCTTTCAAAATGGCCTCATTTGAGCAGGGAGGTGATATTTGTGGGGTGGAACCTTTAAAAGAGTTATATTCACAATAAATCAAGCTCACTCTATTTCTCTTCTCACCTCATCTAGTCACATTCAATAGGTCAAGTACCTTGTTATTGAATGCCATGAATATATTCCCGCTTCTTTGCACAGCATATCGTGATCCTGATAAACAGAAAGTCAACTCAACGAAATAAGATGCTGTAAATCAAATCAGTTTCTTGCACCCTCATAAATTTAAACTATATGAAGAACTTCCTTACCAATCAAAAGGTGGATGACACTTCCCAAGGAGTGACCTATGCCAAAAGTAGGAATATCTAGTACCTGTAAAATGAGGAGTTTTTTTTGGCCTAAACATATCCTTCTATCCCCTCCATGAAATCAACAAAACACAGGAAATATCATTCTCAAGATTGTAAATCAATATAAAACTCACAGTTTCTTGTAGAGACCGAAAACACCTATCAAATTTGAACTGCACTTCATCAGCCGTGAAGAAATAATCGAATCCACTAGCATATGGTGTGGCAATCACCAAAATACCCCTACATCACCAAAGTTTAAAAAACCCATTATTTTTCCTTAGTCATCAGTCTGTAAAGGTCATTACTATCAGTATCAGAATGCAGCCACTCACTTTTCTGCCAGGCGTTCAAGAAATAAACGGTACGTAAGCTGGGGGGCTGCTCCAACGAATACACCACCAATGAAATGAACAATTGACTTGGGCCTTGAGCCTTTTGGTTTAAGAATCCATGCTCCCTGAGATGATATTAGAACTATCTAATTAAATAGAAAAATTTGGAATGAACAATGAAAATAATTTAATAAATTTGAGAATTTGACTAATTATGGATTATGCAGTCTCCTGTCTTTACATGCACCAGGCAGTAACAAGGTAAATAGTTGGAGGATATCCCCCGGGTACTTGCAGGGTGCTAGAAGGGAGAGTGCAACTCAGGTATGTGGTTTGAGAGACATCGTCCTGAGTTAAGAAACCACAGGACGAATCCCTTACGATTAAAAGTTGTTCCAAGTAAGGCTTCTGATCACAAGGTCTTCACAGTGGTTCCTATACTGAAAAAAATTTCACTCAAATCCCCTCCAAAATCTTATTTATGTGGTATTTTTATGATTTGTGTCACAATTAGCAATTTTTGGTACTCTGAGAGAACATTGCAGGCTCCTATGGTTACACCCAATCAGTCCCACATAGGGGAAAGTCCAAATCTTTCCATTCATAAGTTAGGAACCCTTCTTTTCCACCATGATTCACTGGGTTTAAAAGTGGGAGTTCGTAGTAGCGTTTATAGGAGATAGATAAAAAAGGTAAGAGCTTTGACATCAGAATGACTATCATCTACTTTTAGGAGATCGACTGCGTCATCCAAGAAATAAAAAGGGGTTCTAGGTTAGCCAATGAGATAGAAATTATCTTGTTTCAACCCAAACCCACTTAGATGACTGAAATTATCTTGTTCACAACTCAATTCAATTCAATCAACCAGTCTTTCTCAACATATGGTTTGTCTTTGAACTTATTTGCATCAAAATCGATACACTGAGAGCAAGGAAAGCAAGAAACAAGCATGGCATAAACTTAATAACAAGTGAGAAACAACACCTCAACTTCAGACCAGTCGTTAGAACCACCCCAAGAGTCTTGTGATTGTCTTGCAGTCTCCGTAAGTAATCTACAAAAAACAGTTGAAGAGAAAAAAGGGTGACTTTTCTCTTTCGTGGGCTATCAAGAAAATTATCCATAAATGTGTTGGGATTTAAACCTTTCAATCTGATTGTAAAGTTGAATTGCCGAAGAGGAGGAGGAGGAGGGAGATGGTGACGCTTGTGGTGGTTTCTTGATGGGGTCTTCATATGCGCAGCAAATTCTGCTGCTTCTGTTATTACATTTACGGGGACCATTTGCAGCCAGCAAATGAACACGTTGAGTGTGATGATGATGAGAGAAGCCGATAAAGCGATGGTGGGATTGAATCAGATGTCGATGACCACCCCAAATGCAGCAACTCTCCATTTGAATTTAGTCCAGAAATCAAAGACAGGCTAAGCTCTCTTGCTTATTGGTTACACGCTACTATTATTTGTTTCTGCTGGACTAAACTTAAAACTTAAACTTTACTGTGAGGATTATACAACGAAACTACTTCCCTCTTTGTTTTTAACTACTACTGTATCAAACCAAAAGAAAGGATTGGAATCGTCTGTTTTTGAGCAATCTGGCCAGACGTGGTTTCTTTTTCTTTTTTCTTTTTTTTCCCTTTCTTATGATAATAACCGGCTGAAAATATAGAGCTCGTTGTCTATGGGTTAAGAAATATTTTTAAAAAAACTTATATTTTTATTTTAAATTAATTTTATATATTTTTTATGTGTTGATATAAAAAATAAAAAATAAAAAATATATTATTTTTAATATATTTTTTAAAAAATATTTTAAAAAACAAACCACTCCTAAGATTCTTAGTAAAGGCAAATAAAAAATTTAGAGAATTTATTAATTATCCTATTAAAAGAATATATTTTTTTAAAAAAAATTATTTCCAAATAATATTCTATTATAAATTAAAAAAAATTTATATTTGATTAAAAAAAGTTATATCCATTGAAAGGATTACTTTCTTTTTATTTTTATGATTAATTAAAAAAATATTAATATAATCAAGATTTATATTATTTTAATCCAATAAATAATATCTATTTATCGGATAAGACAGTATTTTGGAGAAATTTTTCCTTAAAAAAACAGCCTAAGATCTTAAGGTCAGTTGCTAGCTACATCATAAAAAATGAAGAAATTAATAGAAATATTTGATTGGCACAATTGAAATAAATGGTGTCCCAAAGCAGGGGGGAATCAAAGTCATCATCGTACTCAATTGAGAAAATTGAGTGTTTTGAGGGTGTTTGTTTATGGTTACTTCACGTTTTCTCAGTTATCAAACACTTATTTTACAACTGAAGATAATGGAGACGTTCTTCACTGTCCGGCCGAACCGGATTCAGCTTAAATTTTGTTTTTTTTTTATTATTATTATTTTTTTTTTAATTATCGTAGGTGTCCGGACCAGTTTGCGCACACCTCGACTAATCCCACGGGCCCTGAAGTTAACGACCATGTAAACCTCCAGTGACCATTATATGAGCAACCACAGGGTTCGAACCTGAAATCTAAGAGGGAGCAAATCCTTTAGTCCCAAGCTTTTATCATTGGACTACCATTTAAATGGTTTGTTTTTTATTATTTTGGTTGGATCGGATCTGGTTTTTTTAATTGTGTTTTAATTCCAAATGAAAGGATTGAAGGGTATTTGTTTACGTGGTTACTTCACGTTTTTTCAGTTACCAAACACTTGTTTGACAAGTGAACAAGTGTTTGGTAACTGAGGAAACGTGATTTATTTCATGAGGGACCCACCGTGTTTTGTGTTTTTTACAGGTGTTTGGTAACTGAGGAAACGTGATTTATTTCATAAGGGACCCACCGTGTTTTGTGTTTTTTACAGGTGTTTGGTAACTGAGGAAATGTGATTTATTTCATAAGGGACCCACCGTGTTTTGTGTTTTAAACACAAGTCAGTGCATAGCAGTTTCACGCTGCTTTTCTCTGCCTCCATACAGTAGCTGTTCATTTTTGTAAAAATAAACAATGAAGAGTGAATTTAATTCATTCTCTACTGTCGGGAGACTGTGGAGACGTTTTTTACTGTCTGGCCGGATCGGATCCGGGTTAAATTTTTATTATTATTATTTTAGTTGGATCGGATCCAATAAAAAAAATTTAATTTTTTTTAATAATATTTTACTTGAAAAATTAGTATTTAAAATTATTCAATGACACTATATATATTAGAAAGAGATCGCACGATAACGTAACATTTGTAAAATTTGATCGTAATGTTAATTTTGTTCCTGATGATATTTTACCTGATTTTATTACATGTTAAAAAAACCATGAAAACTATAGTTCTTATCGGATAAATTTCGTACGTAATGAAATTTTAGATAGGTTAATCAAACAATAAAAAATATTTGATATAAAAATATTATTTATTTAATGACCTAATAATAGTTAAATTTATAATATTTAAATTAAAAATTATCAATATTAATATATATATTTTTTAGTTATTTTATAATCTCAATTTTAAAACATATTTTTTACCAAACATATTAAATTATTTTTTATTCAACTTTAATTTTAATTATAATTTTAGTCATATATATATATATATATATATATATATATATATATATATATATAAACAACCACACACAAGGAGAAAATTTTTTGTTGATGAAACGAAGATGAGATGCCACAAGCCCAGTCCCATATTTTCTACTGCCATCTATCAGTAAAAGCTAGCTACCTAGCCATTAATGCTACAGAAGTGCCACGCTGAATGATTTCTATGCTCTGCGCTCTCGCCACCTCGCCGGTATTAAAAGGCCGAAAAATTCCAAAGATTCAAAGGCTGTTTCTACTCTACCCTACTCTAGTTACTGAGTGTAGTCAGTCATCGGGTTTGTCGTCCTCTCCTTTCCTTGGCTCCAGTGTTAATTTAATGCTATACATACATACATATATGGAATAATTTGCCTTTATTCTGTATGAACTGTCCATATAAATCCGTACTTATCTCTCAACACTTGCCACTGTCTCCAAAAAAAAAAGAGAAAGGAGTATGAAGATGAAAAAGCCACCTAAACTGCAGCTGAAGCGATTACTGGGAATGCTTGTGTTAGCAGTGTTACTGTCCTCTTCTTGCATTGCTCTTTTTGGGTTTCACAAACACCACGCTTCCCTTGCAGTAACATCCCTTGTTGCCCCACAAAGCACCACCTTCTATCCAATCCAAAACCACCACCACAACCACAACCACAACCGTCAAAACCTATCTCTAAATGCCCCACAACAGGCGGCTACCCTTTTTCCGCCACCACAAACGAATACCGTGGACTCCGTATTGGAAACAGGGCCATATCATAATTGGGAACTGTTTGCTGCTGATTTTCAAGAAATGATGCGGCATCTAAAGATCTTTGTGTACCCTGATACCTTCAACAGGAGCAGCCCTTTTGCTAATATTTTCCTACCCCATGAGAACCCACTGAACAATCCAAAATTGGGTAATTACTTCAGTGAACACATGTTCAAGGTGTCCCTGCTTCACAGTCCGCTGCTTACTGCAACCCCAGAGAAAGCCCATTTCTTTTTCCTCCCATTTTCAATAAACGACCTTAGAAATGACCCTCGAGTTCACTCCGAAGCAAAAATCTCACAATTTGTTGCCCAATACACGAGTAGCATTAGCACCAGCTTCAGGTTTTGGAATGCTTCAGGAGGTGCTGATCATTTCTATGTTTGTTGCCATTCTGTTGGGAGAGAGGCTCCCTCCAGGCATCATGGTTTGCGTAACAATGCCATTCAGCTTACTTGTTGTTCTAGTTACTTTCAAAGATTCTATCTTTCCCACAAAGATGTGGGGCTCCCTCAAGTTTGGCCTCGCACGGATCAGACTGCCTTGAATCCCCCACATGCCAGGTATATACCTCATAGTATTCAATCCTCTGTTATGTTTGTCGATAAATGCCAAAGACATTTCTAATTTTACTTTTAGCAATAGTTCTTTTGCAATTCTATTTCATGATTATGAGAAAGTTTTATGATGTTAAAAAAGGGGGGAAATTAAAGTATGGGCATACCGCATACCTTTACTCGATTGGCTAATTTACTCGACAACAGCAAGGTGTGGGAAATACGCCTGTATCAAATTTGAAGAGAACAAGAAACAAATATGTGCGAAAAGCTCAGGAACCTTAACATAAACATGTCCGCAACCAAAATAATTACACGAGCAAGAAGTATAGAGATTTTTTAAGAATATCGTTTTCTGTCTTATTGCAAACTTTGATGTATTATATTTTCAGCAGTGTTTGCTATCTTGATGTGAACACCTACCGTTGCAGGCATAGACTTGTCTACTTTGCTGGACGCGTCCAAAATTCTCAAGTCCGGCAGCAGCTGGTAAATTTGTGGGGAAATGATACTCAATTTGACATATTTGATGGGAACCCCACATTCCCTTATGAAGAAGGGTTTAAGAGGAGTAAATTCTGCCTCCATGTTAAAGGTTATGAAGTGAACACCGCAAGGGTTAGTGATGCCATACACTACGGGTGCATTCCAGTTATAATTTCAAATTATTACGACCTTCCATTTGCTAATGTCTTGGACTGGAGCAAGTTTTCCGTTGTCATAAATCAACGAGATATTGCTTTCTTGAAAACAAAATTGTTGTCTATAAAAAGAGAGATGTACCTGAGAATGTATCATCATCTCTGCAAAGTTAGGAGGCACTTTGTTTGGCATACAACGCCAAGGGGCTATGATTCCTTTTATATGACTGCTTATCAGTTATGGTTAAGGAGAAGCACTCTCCGTTTATCATATTAATTTCTGCATCTTCTTACAATATCCTACTCTGAAGCCTGTTCTTGTCTTACAAATTTGGCCTTTTGAGGTAGTGAAAGGTTTGTTTTCAGCTTCTGAGATTTCAACATTTGTCGACTCATGTAATTTGTCCCTGACCCTCGATAGAAATACCTCCAAAGGTGAAGAACTTCAGTGCAAGATGCCTAGCAATGTGCTCCTCGGAAAGAAGTAACAGGAGCAAAGGCATAGGGTATACTGTATAGTGGCCTCCATTATATTGAGGTTGAAATTACAACAAGTGGCTAATGCAGACTACGAACAGCAGGTCCTATGGACCACGCTGGAATGGTTCAGTGTTCATAGCTTTTCCCGTCAAGACGTCTACCCGTCTATGGCAACCATTGAAAGCTTAATAGTGTGATTTTAGATGCAAATTTATTCACTCCGGTGCCTAAAGCATTCGAAAAATTCCAGCAATGACAAAATAAACTAAACCAATTCTGCAGAGGCATGCATCGAAAGGGGACACCCAGGCCAAATCAGCTCCTGTCACCCAACCAAAAATGATTTGAATCTTCTCCTATAATTTGTACATCACTTGTTCTGTTAATGCCACCGTGTAAGCAGAGAACTGTAACGACCATCAAACTTCCCAACCTAGAATTGAAAGCAACACTGTCTCGTTTGCAACCAAAAACGAAAAATCAATAAAAAATACACATCCCTCTTCCTCAAAACCAGAAAAAGGTGATTTTAAATAATAACAATGCCGTGAATATTGCCGTATTGCCAGTCTCCATCAATATTTTCAACTTAAAAGCATGTAGCAACCCATAGAAAAGTGCAGCAGCCATCAAATGGAATTATTCTCAGCTGGCAAGTTGACCAGCAGTGAAAATCGCAAATCTCTACACTCTTAGGTCTTAGCCAGTCTGCCTTCAAAAACATTAAATGCAGTCAACTGGAACAGTAGAGTGAGAATTCCAAATATAATGACCATAGACAAATACATGGATTTACAGTAATTTAGCATTTATAAAATGGTAGATTATGCACAATGACACAGTATAGTAGTTGTATTTAGCTTGGATACAGTCTCTTTTGCTTGGATATTGGAAAACAAATCACATTGTGCGTTCAGCTGAGGATGGCTGATATGTGCGACGCCTCAACTCGGACTGTGGAGTGGGCTGTTGCAAGAAGATTCTTGTTGGGTCATTAGGATCAACATATCTGCAAAACACATAAGAAAATATAATAAAAAAGTGATCTTAATCTCGCAAACAAAAATTACATGATGTATTATGTCACTTACGCGTGTCTCATCATTTCATCAACTGGAGTGTTCGCTGCTTGCAGGGGATCTATACGAGGTACTGGTGCAGAGTTCATTTGTTGATTGTATTGTCTCACTGAAGAGATCAAATTGAGAAAAAGTGGAACAAAGGTTCCACAGCCCCCTTCCTTGAACAAAATCTTGAATGAGTGTGCGGAGTAGAGTGCCCTATTCTCATTCTCTGGAACTACCTGAAATTTCATACCAAGAAGATCAGCTTATATAGAAATAGGTGGTGATCAGATAATTGAAAGCCTTTTCACTATTATACTTACAGGTTCCACAAAACCAGAAATATTGTTGCAGAGAAATATGGGCTGGTTGAATTTTTCTCCATTGACAAAAAGCTGCATAACAAAGCAACTTAAGAATAAGGCTCACAAGAAAGCCCAAAATATACACGGACAACTGACCTCAAAATAATAACTAAGAATCTACATGCTTAGAAGCAACCATGGCCTTAAATTTTTTGAAATAAAAATGAATTAAGGGTTGTTAGAATCAGCCCAAATTTAAGTTTTTTTTTTTTTGTTATGATATTTGCTTTCACTTCCAAGAAGGGAAATATACTCAGCAAGAAGAAATTACCAATTGTACAGGTTTAGAGGGTGAGGAGTGAGAAACATAGAAAGCTAAGGATGCCAAATTGCTTAGCTGCTAATAACAAACAGCTTCGTCTTTCTCTGCCAAGAGCTTAGCTCCAGTTACAGAATCCGTACAAGTGACCTTCAAAACGTCACGTTTTAGGTGATAATAACACAGCCTAAATTTGTTTGTTGCAAAATGCAAGATTTGACCAAGCCAATTAAAATCCAATCACCGCTGACGACCAAACTAAACAGCTGATCTCTTATCAACATGAAAAAACTGTCCTGGTGATACCCACCAGCCAGAGCATGAAGAACAACGCATTAATCCCATCTATGAATAAAGATTAAAAGGGACAGGAAAAAATAAAGGAATGAGAGGATTCTAACAACCAAAGTTTGAAGGAAGAGCAACCACGAAGATCCTTTGCTATTTTATCATGAGAACTTGAAAAACAATGCAGGGACGATAGTGTACCAATATTCATCACTTACCAGAGGCATATCAAAAGCATAAAAATTTGCAACGGGCTTGGCTGCAACAAAGACCATGCGAATATTTGACAAGTAGATAGTTCCCTTAGACTTAAGTTTCCCACATCTGCATTTAAGCAGAAAGAGTTCAGTTCGAGATTAAACATTAAAACAAACATACCATCGCTTGGGCTGAATGCTGATAGACAACAGAAAGGCCATGCCTCACAAGAACCGAGTCATAAGAGATCAGACTTTTTTGCAATTGCAAAACAAATTTGGCTTCAAACACTTTGCCGAGAGATATTATTACAATTTTTGTAAGAAATTAGATATGGGCTAAACTATTAGAAACACAATTGGTGATTGGCTGATCCATAAAATATCAATAACTTTGCCCTTAGTTGTAAGAATTGGAGATTATATTGCTTATTATTAAAAAAAAAATAATTAAAGGGAAAGAAAGAAGGAAAGAAAAGAAAACAAACCCAGGGATTTTGTCGACCTCGAAATCGACGCCGTCTCTGGCCAACACAAACAACTCGTTCTCGAAAGGAACGGGCATCCCGTTTTGAAACAATTGTGGGTTAAGAGCCATCTCTCTCTCCTTCTCCTTTCTCTGGATTTTCTTTTTCTTCTCGAGTTTTATTTTTATTTTTGGGGTCAATTCAATTCTCCAAAGTCCAAAGAGCTTGTTGCCATTGCTTTGCACCGAATCAGAATCCTACAAGAAGACGCGTGAGCCTCCCCCCCACCTTCTGGATCCACCACGAAACAAACAGATTAATGCCACGTCGTTTTGAATGAAAATATTAAAGATTGTCGTTGTCGTTGTATACGCTTATGGGCCCAGACATCACTGGGTTAATAACTTTGATTTTTAAAATATTTTTATTTAGAATTACATTATAATAATTTTTTTATTTTTTAAAAATAATTTTTGATATTAATCTAAAAATATAAAAAATAATTAATTTTATAAAAAAACAAAAATATAATTCAAATTTGATTAAAACTACAGTGTAAATGTAGTCCCAAACAGGAATAACTTGAAAGGTTAACCCTCCTTGCAGCATAATTAGAGTGTGTTTGGCAGTGTGGTAGCGATTACTTTTCAAATAGCTTTTCGTGCTGAAATAATGCTAATGATATTTTTTTATTTTTTAAAAATTATTTTTAATATCAACATATCAAAACGATCCAAAAAATATGCACTTAATTTTAGCAAAAATAAAAATTAAAATTTAACGAAACACATATTGAAAGGCATAGTTAATCTCTTCAACTGGTGATGGTGGTGGTGATGGTAGTGGTAAATGAAAAAGAAACAGACACGAGAAATATGCAGCAAGGATATTTGACATAGCTTGCTTCACACTGAATTAGATATGGAATGAACAGGAGCTGGATATTATATTATATTATTATATGTGGGTTTTTTTTACTGTAGAGATAGGAACTATTAACGCGCGCGCACAAATAGCATTGTGCTGCACTGTGCATATGTTAAAAATTTATTTTGATTCTTAATTTTTTTCTTGACAATTTAATTCTAGTTGAAGGATATAATTTCTTAGAAAAAGATAGGGTTAAAAGAAGAGGAACTCGAACAAAAAAAAATACCAAACATGAGTGGCATGCCATAACTTTCAACAACAAACACACTTTGATCCTCGACTTCAAAATTAACAAGAAATATATAATTGTGGTACCTCAATATTTTCAAGTTTAATTTTGATACAAAATTTTATTTTTGTAATTTTTCAATCCCTGACTAGAAAGAGAAGATAGAGAAGTCGTCAAATTATAGCGATAGAGAGAAAAAAAATACATTTGGCACCAATTTAGACAACCAAAGCAGTCGATATTTGTGTTAAATAGTTTTATTTAATGAGAAAAGTTTATATTATGTTTTTTTTCCTTTAAATTCCTTTTAAAAAATATTTAACTCGATATGATTTTTTATTTTATGTTGATTTTGGTTTTTTGTGTGGTTTTTTTTGGTCTTTTAAGGTCATTGATAGATTTATCATAATTTTTAAGTGTTTTTGGTTGAAAGTAGATTGAAAAACAAGTTTTTTGGTTTTAAAAAAGTTAAAACACGATTTTCTAACCATTATGGTGACTGAAATCTAAGTAGCATCAGATAATACGTTGTCTGAAATATTTTTTTCAAAAATATTTATGGTGGGCCATATGTTGCCCACCCAGAATGATAAAAAAAAGGTTCAGTTGTCCAACCTATCATAGTAGGCCCACACACGGGCTCTGAAGAAATTGATCCAACAACACTTAATCTTTATTTTTTGTCCTTTTAGTTCTATAATTTAAAATTTTGGTCCTAATCCTTGTTTCTATAACATTTTAGTCTTTAAATTTTTTTAAAAAAGAGAAACTTGTAGAAAAACAAGAGGAAAGAGAAAAGGTTATTAGTTCTTTATATTTTGACAATAAGAAATATCTATTCTTATGTTAACGAGTTTCATTTAAATGTATTTTTTCTTTTATTTTATTTGAAAAGGTAAATTAAGATTGACAAAGAAGATTTTATCAATTTGGTTTTATATTTTTTTGATGACTTTAGAGAATTTTTATGTTGAGAAACTGGTTTATTGATATTCTAAAGGTGTTTTTAATTTTTTTTTATTTTAGTGAAAAAAAGATTAAAAAAGAGTTTTTGAGGTTTTAAAATTTAGATTCTAATTTTTCGGCCACTAAAAGTTATTATAAAATATTGCAAATGATGGCAGGTCGGTTGCTATATTAGAAGACTTGTCATCTAATAAAAAAAAATAGTTAGGAACTCCTGTACTATTGAGTAATTGATTATATATATATATATATAGATACATACATACAGGTCTAGCTTGGTCTCTTTTGTTTTGTTTTTGTTTTTTCTCTTTAGATTTTAATCAATACCTTTCATTTTTATTTATTTTTACTTTGCATTAATATTTTATCAATACACTCCATCTGATTTTTTAAATTATTCAACTCACCTTTTTAAATACTAGTTATTTTCTTTAATTATTTTACACTTCTATATATATATATATTTTAAAAAATTAATATAATTTATATTTAAGCTCTTTCTCTTATATTTGGTATAAATGAATTGCATTTGCATGATATATTTATAAAAATAAAAAATTATTTATTATAAAAAAACAATAGTTTCCAGGGTGAAAAAAAATAAATTAAAAAGGAAAAGTTGAGGCAAAATACTTGCACACTTCTATGTCTTTTTAGTTTTATGGAACAATTAGTTTTTTTATTTTAATATTTAATTAGCATCATCAAATTTTTTCTTAATTTATTGATTAACACAATTTTAAATCGATTTTTTTAAAATATAAACAACATTTTTATGTTTTTTAATTAAAAAATTATGATTTAATTAAACACATTCCCAACATTGATATATTATTCTGTGAAGCATTTACAATTTTTTTATTGATTTATTTTATTATATATATATATTATTATTTTTTTCATGTTAGATAACATATTAACAACATCTATATATTTATATATTCATGTTAAATTTTATTTTTATCTAACTAACAACAACAGAGTATGAGTTAATCAGCTAGTTTTATATTGCAACTCAAGCTTTAACATAATGTTTGAGAAATTTTAAAGTGACAAGAAGTAATTACTGATACTTGCTTCTGAAAATTATATAATAATTAAAAAGTAAATATAAATTGTTATTTTATTGATACACTTTGTAAAAAAAAATCACAAAAGAAAAAATTAAATTGAGATCCGTAAAAAAATATATAAGAATGATTTTACATAGATTAAAAAATATTTTCTCTCTCTCCTTTTTTACGTGTATCTCTCAGTTTTTTGTATGCGATCCTAACTAAAGACGACATGTCTCGTCGATAATTTCCTAGCCACTGGTGTAACCAACCAAGAAGACACCAAGTTTGCGAGTTTGATACTTGACGAATATGCATGGATTTACCGTCCGTCCAACACCACACAACAGCCTCTTCTGTCTCCCTTGCCTGTCTTCAAGATCTCTTCTTTACCTAAAAAATAAAGCTAAACTATCAACACCCAGTTGCAGATACAGCTATGGAGGTGGTTTTAGCCTTATTTTATTGGGACCCAATGTATTCGCTCCAATCTTTAAGAATAGGAGAAGATACAGTCATACCCTTTTGAGAGCAAGTCGTAGAGAGTCTCCTTATGAAGTTTTAGGCGTTTCTCCTTCTGCCCCTCCTGATGAAATCAAAAGAGCTTATAGGAAACTTGCTTTAAAGTATCACCCTGATGTTAATAAAGAGGTAATCAGCTATTAAGCTCTGGTTCTGTTTAATTATCTGTGCAGTTACTTTGGATTGACCCAAATTTTTTTATGCATTAGCTTAAATCTCCTTGAATTTAACTAGGTAAATCTAGTCTATTTAAGTCTGTTTTACTTTGGATCCTGTATGTTTTATTGAATTGAATCTTGAAGATATTGATTTGATTTATATCAGACATAGTTTTTCTTCGAGTTCTCACTTCATTCCGAAAGGAAAATAGAAATTTTATTTTGTTGTGAAGACGGCTATTATTAGGAAGATTATGGGGGTATATAACAAATTTTGTGAAATAATAATCACATCACTTCTTATTTATCTGATAGAGATACAGACAACTAAATCTTCATTATCATTTGTGTAAAATAAAAGAAAAAATCAAGAGCTTGGCTATGATTTGAATTCTTATTACGTATCTGCTTCCATGGGTTGTTTAATGCAACGCTTTGAAATGGGTACAAGAAAGTTGACTTGATTTTTTTTTCTTTTCTGGAGTTATCACTCATCACTCTCCAAGGCAGACGGGTAGCCATTCCCGTAACATATTGAGACTAAGCCCTAGGTGATGTAGCATCTGTCTTTGGTAACTAGGAAGAAACTTTATTTAGTTGGCCCATGTATTCATAGATCAAGGAAACAACTGTTTTCCTTTTAAGGTTTGAAAAGTGGACGCAGTTATTGTGTTACTCAGTCCTAAGATCTCTTTGGCTTCTCTTTTCTTACAAACACTTGGTGAACCAGTTGTGTTCTTATTGTTCTCGAGCTACCCAGCTTGCAGTTCAGAAGCAGGAAAAGCTGCTGAATACTTGTCAGTAATCTCTCATGTAGATGAATCTAAGCTGGCATTGCTCTTGATTACACATAATTTTACTCTAAATGAGATGCATGAGGAGATCAATTTTGTCAACCTTTACAAATTGATCTTCTCTGAAGTGTGGTTGACATATACTCTCTCTTGCATGTCTTATGTGTCAGTCAGACTACATTTACTTTGGCAGTAAATGATCTAGTCCAATAAATTATTCCCCAATTCTATCTCACATCTAGTCCAGCCTTGAATTGGTTACCTGGGTTTGTTTACCATTATGATACTCGCTCAAAACCTTTCCATTTGGTTGCATGCTTGATGTATCTTCCTAACTTCCATAGCTGCATCATAGGAAGGGAAATTCTTGGTTCATGACAGTTAACACCAATATTCTTATGGTTATACTCCTACTACAGGCATTGGATATTTTTCAAACAGACGTTGCAAAAGTGCTATCACCCATGTTTTTTACTTATACTTTGTTTCTGTGGTAGAAGACTTGGGCTACCAAGTTCAATTGTGCTGTTTGAATCTCAAGAATGGCCACTTAATAGACTATGCATACGGTCCTTGTAAGCATCTTGATTTGGTTGGATCAAATTGTGTAGTGGCCTTTCTATTTTATATAACATCATCTAGAGTTTGCCTTGCCTATGTTGCTCAGTGTGTTTCTGCACTTTTGCTATTACAAATTGGTAGATCATCCTGTTTTAAATCTGTTATTTTTAATGTTTTCCTTTCCAAACTATGGTGCTTTGTTTATATAATCAGTTATCTATATCTCATTTTTCTTGTGTACAGACAAATGCTCAGGAGAAATTTTTGAGGATTAAGCACGCATACAACACATTGCTGAATTCTGAATCTCGGAGAAAGTATGATGCTGGAAACTCATCTGGTTTTTCATACTCTAGTGGTCAGAAAACACAAAGCAGCAGTACCCAAGATGAAGAAGATTTTTATGGACTTGGTAAAAACTTGTAAACCTACAAAAATCTATTTGATTATTTTACTCATAAGAAATTTGCTTGTTGTGGCCATTTACTCTTTTCTACATGTCATTTAGGGGGTCATTATGTCTACTACTGCTACTATGTTGTGCTTCAATACGTGTATAGCTGTACCTGCTGCATGCGTAATGCCAGCAGAGGGACGTGCCGCCTAGTGGGGCTTTGGTTCTTACAGAACTATGTAATGGGATGATCAGCAAACCTGATTTCTCCCAACAATCTAACTGGAAAAGGGTTGATTGAAAGTTGGTCGAACAATATTGTGACACTTGGACCAACCGATAATGAAGCAGAGCTTCAAGTGTGGTTAAAGATTCCTGCTGTGATTCTGTCATCTGCATGTTGTCTTGTAGTTTGTTAGAAACTTCAGAGCTTGCTTTGCATTAGCTCATTCTTTTGCCACCTATGCGGGTATTTTATATGGGTGATGTGTCCTTGAAATATTATCTTGTGATGCGTGCAATTTTCCTGCCTGCACTTCAGATTATTTTTCCCAGCATTCCTTGATGGGTAATTTTGGAAATTACCAGGGAAATGATTTTCTGAATTTTTATGCTGTCATTTTCAATCTTTTATTAGGAATTAGGTTTGGTTGTTCTTATACACAAACCGCTTTATGCTGCAGGTAATTTTATGAGGGATTTTCAGATAACAATAGGTAGTTTGTACTGCCTATGACACATGACAATGCTCATAAACCTTTTTCAATTGTTTCAAATCTTTTTCTCATACCCTATAAAATTCCACTGTAGTTACCTAGTCTGGTATTATTGTTACAGGGGACTTCTTTAGGGATCTGCAAGAAGAATTCCAGAATTGGGAAGCCAGTGCTCCATCTCAAGGGAAGCCCAAGAGCCTATGGGAAGAATTAGCAGTACGTTGCTTTTAATTTTGCACATGCAGTTTCAAGACACAATAAATCTATTTGAACAAGCTAACTGTCACATGCTTGCTTGGATTTTTCGCTAAATATTTGTATAATCCACGAAGCAAAGGACTTGCTGAGGAAACAGCCTCACCTTGTATTTTCACCCCCTGCAGGAAATAGGGGAAGAATTTGTCGAATTCCTAGAGAAAGAGCTCAACATAACAGATACAGAATTTGAAGGAAATAAAAATGATGGATTTCAAGAAGATGATTTTTTTTCCAGTTCTAGCACCAAGAGAACGGGAAATGGTGCTCAAAATGAAGATGGCAAGAGTAGCAGCATCGAAGATAACATTGATGAGATTGAAGCTACTCTTGCTAAGTTGAAAAGGGAATTGGGCTTATAGCAAGGAAATGCAGCCTGCCATTGTACCCTTAGTTAGAGATATTGAAGGTTGAAGGCGGCAAGTGGGGCTACCAATCTGCAATCTAGAGTCCAGACAACACTCAGATATAGTTAGTTGATCGTGAGATCTCAAAAACTCTCAGGGCTGACTTCTTCTGAAGATCTCATCAGTTACATCTCGAAGCAGTTATGGATGCAAAACATCCAACTTCCGAGGACTGCATAATGTTGACGGCAGAAGTGCCATCCTTGTCTCCTGCAGTGTTTGGTTGTGTAGACACGAGCTTGTACGTATGGAAGAATGAAGGTGCAATAATTTATTTTGGTAGTCATATCTTTATGAATCTGTTGTCTTAAATTAGACTGGTGACTTGTAGAAACCCAAGAAAGGATAATATATAAATGGATTCGATTTACATTAACTCTTTTAGTGTTTGGTTCGGAAATGTTAGGTTAGTATAGATGGAATGATGTAGCTATTTGGAGAAATTATTTGGTTGTAAAAAACCCTAGAAAGGACGATCCATATTGGAACATTGCAGGAAGTTCAAAAATCCAAAACAAAATTCATGTATTATGATTTATTTTTTTCTGACATGCAAAACCATCCCATCAACACCAAGATTGAATTTTTTTAGGTTCAATTTTAGTACTTATTTTTTCTATTTATATATTCTTTAATATAACCTGAAAGGATAAAATTGCAAAAAATCAAAACTGAGTAACTAAAAAAAACATTATAGAAAAGTGAAAGGCATCAACATCGAATATTTTTTGTATCTTAGGTGGAAAAAATAATAATCCCAACATATAAAACTATGCTAATACAACTTGGAACATAGAATTGTAAGGAAATAAAAATGAATAACTAAAGTGGAAAAAGGGCATTACAGAAGCGAACAATACAGCAAACAGGGTATTTGAGTTTATGGAAATGGTGATTGTTACTGTTAAAAAACCACGTTTTTTAATTTATCTAAGTAATAATAGTAATAATTAATAATTATAATTAGTAAAGGAATTATTAATAGTAATAAAGACGGAGGGGGCAAAAACATTTGTCTCGACAGGGAAGGGAAAAAAACCCAACAAGAGAACTGGGGCAATCACGCAAGTAGAGCAATATAAAGAAAACTAAAGTAAGGATTTCGAAGCCTAAAAAGAGACAACAAATCAAACAACAGAGATACAAGTCACTTTATGACAAAATTACTTTGGGATTTTGCACAACAAAGAGTACATGCTCAGCAAAGTAAAGGTCTTTTGAGCACAAAAGCCAGATACCAAGGACATCACAGTTTTCTCAGGATCTCTCAGCTCATGCAGAGCCAGGTATAAGGATACGAATCCCAAAAACCAACTCCATAAGAACCAGTTCGAATTGAACCATCTATCTACTCCTAAATATCTCACAAGATTTCAGAGTATAAAAAACTCTGGCAGTTATTCCAAAAATCTGATGGCCGAAATGTACTAAGCAAACCTAAATTGCCAATCGAGCTTTCAGTATCTCTCCCCAAACCGGAAGAACACTGAACCGGTGCCAGTGTTATGATCAACAGCATACTCAGCTCGAACTAAACCCAGCTTGACACCAACTCCATAAGATGAACCATGACCCATTCGCCTGTAAACCTCTGTTGGGTTCCCCTTCACATCCTTAGAAGTTCCTAGATCATTGCCATGCTCTGCAAATGCATAAACATGTGTGTTTCTCACGGGAATGCGTATCTCTGCTCCGAGCTGGAAGCAAAATTGAAAAGACAGATCAGATATCTAACTGCAAGTCCACAAATATGAGTTATGGGAACAAACATATTTTCCATCCACAAAAAATTAGTTCTTGCAAAGGTTCCATTTTTTGAAGAAACACCATTGAAGAACAACATAAAACACATTTCAACTTGACCCTAGCTAAAATGGTGTCTACAGTGATTCTCACCTCAAGAATGTTTCTGGCTGCTCCCAGCTCACCCATGTTGTAACCCCTCACAGAATAAGGTCCCCCAAGGGTAAAAGCATCATAAATCGGAAGGTCTCCAACACAACCACCATAATGGCCATTAAGGACTAGTACAGGTGGTGGTGGTTTACCAGCACCTTCCTCCACCTCCTTCAACTGGATAAATCGGGTCAATGTCAGCTGGTGACGGTTGAAGAAAGGAAACTTGCTGCCAATGCCAAGGCCTTGGTCCACCTGCAAATCATACATAAAATATGTAGGTTACCCTGGCTGTGAAGAGGTTACATATGAAAATCACACAAATGAGTGCCGTATGTTCCCTGTACAAGAGGAAAAACCTAGTGTGCACTGTCATCCCCAAATTTGCATGACCCCATATGATTAAATCAAACCATAAAATATCCACCAAGTTCAAAAACCAAGCAGGCAGGCTCTATACAAAAGAAATAAGGGTATTTGGCAACTCAAAGAACAGGACTAGGGCAAGTTTGTTCTCAATCAATCCTAGAAAGCAAAATGAGTAACCTAACCATGATATTTTAGAACTGGCTCCACCATTCACAATAGAACTGTTGTGGTTCGCCAATCAACCCTAAAATTAACAGAAGATTCTCTGACCTGGAATACATTCCTATCACCAACCACAGTTCCATTAACAAACTTGGTGTTGTCACGTGTGATGTTTGCCTGCAAAAATGCCATTCGGTCAATGCCAGTGCCACTGAGGGTTGTTGGAGGTCCATCTGCACTAATTCCTCCACTTGGCAATACTCTTTGACCATTTGAAGAGATATGGCTACTTTCATCGCGTGTTGTTATCTCTTCCATCACTATCCCATAGGTGAATTTGCTCTGACGGGTAAAATTCTGTTCAACACATAACATACATGCACTCATTAAGAAATCATTTTATTGAATTCAAAGATGTTCACAAGCAGCTAGATTAGGATGTAGAAGAGCAGTCACCTCAGTAATGTTAGCTTTCATGCCAGCCCGGTCAACCCATATAGGAGGGACTTCATCCACTCCTGGCCCACCAGTAAAGACTGGACTCAGTTTCCGGCTGTTGAAGCAGCTTCCACGGAGAGTGCGGTTTCGTGGATTGTATACACCATCCAAGTATGGATGAACATACTCAAGCTTAAAAGACAGATCATCCTGAGAAAAGATCCATGTACAGTTTAAGTTATAAAATCTCATATAAATTGGTAGTGGATCATTCCTGAGATTTATTGAGATAAAAGAAAATGTGTATCATGAGAAATTACCTGAGCCGAGAAGAAATTGCTGGTAGTTATAGAACCGAGAATGGAGCGATTCAGCCCTTTGATATTCCGATGTTCAAAGGAAACAGTCCCACCAGGCTGGAATGAAGCCTGAAGAGAGGGATATGGCATTCAAATGGAAGTTTGGCATTGAAGCCTCATAACTCTAACAACTACAAACAAGTTCAGATTACACAACTGGACATACATACCAATGTGGGGCGTCCTCCACGTCCAGGAACAATGCTCCACTCTGTACTGACTTCAGCGGATTTTGGCTCCAATTCTTTAAGCTTAATCTCAACAATGATTCCTCCCTCATTCTTCTCATCTGGCCTTGGATTGACTTCAATATTTGAGAACAAGGCTAGGGAGTTGATGTTCCTCAAAGCTTGTTTCCCAGCTTCAATGTTAAAAACTTGACCTTGTCGAAGCTGTTGATTAAAAAACACAAAATAAATCAACCTACAAAATGAACAACTAGAAAACATTCATCATCTGAAAAAGTCAACAATATAAAAACAGGGACATTGCCTACTGAGGAGCAGAATCATGAAGGATTATCCTTTATCTATTTCACCACACAATGTTATTAACTATTAGTATCATAACAGGTAATGCAGCAAATCACAAGGGGCACGGATTCTAGAGTTCTTATGTGTGAGGATCATAATAGATTGTTGAAGAGTTATTCATCACATGGAAATATAATTTAAGAACCTGTCTTTTCACTGCTTTTTGTCCATAATATGGGGACAATTTTTGGAAAAGCAGCTGGTTTCTATCACCAGTGAAATAAAGATCTGAAGAAAAACTTCATTGCCAAGTACATGTTGAAGTGTTTAAGCTTTTAAATAGTAGGCAGTATAGGCATCTTCATTTGAATAGTGAAGAAAACATCAGCAAAGAGGGTGAGCATCTTATGTCAGATTCTGCTTAGGAGTTCCAGCATAAAACTAAAAGACAACAACATAATAATATGCATGCTATATGACCTAGTATTCACCAGTATTCATAATCAAAGTACAACACCATGTTCATATCACACGCAAAGATAGAGAAACACAGTGTTTGATTATATCCAATCATCTGCTTTTTGGCTGGCTGTACACATTAATTAAAGCATACATGTTGATCTAGATTAACGCTCGTATTTCAGCATTCAATCATATCTAAACAAAATCACTCAAGCAAATCAAAATCACCACCAACACCATGCAATAGACATAAGTGCTTAATATCTCAATCCTAAGATGAGCAAAAGAAATCTTTTCTGTTCACGTTTTACTAGTATCGAGAGACCTGATTTGATGTAATCATGTACTCATGCTCCTTGTTCTACTTAAATTTCGGCAGCAACTCCTGAACACAGAAAAACAAAAACTAACCAAAGACTACAGCCTAGATTGTGCCATTAACTCAATGAGTCATTCACATAGACAATCAATCAGCACCGATCCAATTATATATCATAATAGGCATGTAGAATAAACAAATTTAGAGGCAAAAAAGAAGAAGTAAAGCTCGTTTCAATTAACCTGTTTGGGCAACTCTCTCTTGACAACAGGAAGTTGCGTGTTCCCTTCAACAACATTCCCTAACTTATCCTGATACTGAATAACCAATTGAGTGATATCCCCTTCCACAACCTCACAAACCACTTCCTTAGTATTCAAATTCCCAAAATTCACAACTTGAGCACAAGCATAACCTTCATCATGATACCATTTCTGCACTCTATCCCTAATCTTCTGCAACAACCGAGCACTAACCTTCCCTTGCTCCCTCAACATCTGCAAAACCTCCCTATGCACCTGCGTAGGCAACAAACACGGCCTTGCCTTTTCAATCCTCCTCCTATAATCCTTCTCCTGACTCCTATAATACTCCAACTTCTCCTTATCAGTCATATCTGGATCCATTTCAATCGGTTTCGATTGCTGCATTAACCCAACATTAATGCACCTAAACTTGTCAGCTGATTGCCACGTGCTTTCAGTAAAGGAAATTGTGATCCCTATAGTCCCATCCGGATTTGTCTTCCCTTCCATGTCCACTTTCTCGAACATTCCGCAAGTAGCTAGACTTTCAAGTTCCTTTTGTAACTGAGCTTTCGTGTACACTCCGCCCGGACGGAGTGAAACCATCTCGAAAAAAGAGTCTTCCGTGCCTACAGTGGTCCATCTTCGCCGGTCGAAAAATAGAATTTCTGATAGTTTGTATTTTTTGAAACCGCTAAGCTTGTTTAATTGAACAACAATGTTTGCCGGTAATCCATGCGAGTCCCAATCTTGTGATTGTGACTCATCGGCATTCGCCGAAGCTACAGAAAACAGGTTCTTCCAGAACTCTCCTCCTGATCCTCCGTCTCCGCCGCCGCCACCACCACCTCCGCCACCTAACCAACTGCCTCCTCCGAACCAGTCTCCACCGCCGCTGTCGATGACCGGAGTGAAGCGGAGTAAGATAGTGGCGACAGCGGCGGTGCCGGAGAAAGTGAAGGCTTTAAGGAGGGAATTTTGGCGTTTTTGTTGTTTGGAGTGGGGTTTAGGGTTTTGTGGTGAAGGGAAAGAGGGAGGGGAAATGAGATCACATTTGATGCAGGAAGCGCGTGGATTGACAGTGGCGCGTTGTTTTCTGCGGGAGGAGAAGATGGTTGTGTTGAGAGGAGCGTTGGTAACGAGGTTGGTGGATGCGGTGAAGGACATGGCTTTTGGGAGGGGGATATGGAGAGGGAGACCAAGGAATGGCTGCTCTCTAGTAGATAATGGCTCAAGTAAAGCCTTTTCTTGCAATTACCATTATAGGGTTAGGCCGGAAGAAAAAGAAAAGGGAATCTCGAATTTAGCCCCTAATGCATTACCCCATTATCAATTGAGTATCTAAACCTTTGATTTCATCAAATTTACCCCAAATATAATTGATATTACACAATATTACACTTCCATGATTCCATCCATACGCTATTAACGCCCCTTGCGCTTGAAAAATGTTTTTATAAAAAATGATTTTTTAATTAACTTTTTTTTAAGTGTGGTAGATTATTTTGATGTGTTATTATTAAAAATAAAAAAATTATTTTAATATATTTTAAAATAAAAAATATTTTAAAAAAACACAATATTATACGTGCTCTGCAGATAATTAGCCCGTGTTTAGCTTAGAAGGTAGCAATAATGGTAAGGGTGGTGTTTTTGAAGTGGTGAAAACAAAAGAAATTGTCACAGCATGTAATTAAATATAATGGATGATTGTCACTGTAAACGCTATAAGGTGGTACGATCATAATCTCATTGAGAGCTCAAGTGACGGTTGTGATTTTTCGTTGGTGTGGAATTGCAGAATTTTAGCATCTTGGTCCTGCTAAATTCAGCAACTGAGTAGCAGGACTTGGCTTTCATAAACTTTGCGTTATCATTAAATCTTGAAAGTGTGGGAGAAATATAAAATTCTCAATCATTTTGCTCCTCTCTCTAAGAGTCGATTTTTAAAACTGGCTTTCCATGAACTTTTCTTTGCCATTAAATCTTGATGTATGATGGACCTTATTTTGATTATGGTTCTGTTAAATTATGCTTGTAAATTTTGCAACTCTCATTGGAAAAAAGTGACGATTACTCGACTTTTCTTTTTGTCTTGGAGGTGATTGCAAACAAGATCAATCGTTGCAAAACATTCATTTCCAGGGTTAATTCTTGATCCGTCTAGAAAATCATGACAGTTTTCTCCCTCGTTTCCATATCTTTTGATCCGAGAATATTTTCTAGTGTATAGTATCTTAAGGTCTCTCTCATCTTGTGTTTTTCCTTTCGCAATTCATGCAGCCTTGAATTTGATAATCCTGAAAGGCCTGAATGCAGCAATCTTCTCTCTGTATATCAGCTCGTTCCAGGCAAGACAAAAGAAGTATTGTAATTCACATGTTTGCTTTGACAGGTTGCCTTGCTTTATGCCTACTTGTAATTCTTTGACGGTGTGTTTTATGTTTAAATCTTTCTTTAATCTTGGGATAGAAGACTGTTGGCAACTGTCTTTTGAGGAAATGATTGATCTTATAATTATGGTCATTTGTGAGGGCTTATGATGTTCCACTCTGACCATGTCTGTTGAACACTTTATTGTGGGATGCAGCAAAGGAATGCCAGGGTTTGAATTCGGGCTTGTTCAAACCTCTCCTAACATATGCCTTGAGTGAACATCTACATCCCATTCAGGTTTCTACCTGTATATACGCCTCTCTCTCTCTTTCAGTAGGGTCAGGAACAGTAAAAAAAGATGTTATGCATAGTTACATAGATCCTCTTAGAAACCAGAGATTATTGTTGTGTAATTGTAAATGTTTGCCAGTACCAGTGCAACTTGTTTGTAGCATGTGGCCACTGATTGGAGTTTCATGGAAATCTGTTGCTTTCCCTTTTTCACTTGGATTTTGGGTCTGAACTGCCATAGTTTGCCTACGCATATCAGTGAAGTCATTGCCATGATGTGCTTTAGAGAACAGAGAGTATGAAGAAGTCATTTCTCTGCCTTTCTGTATTTTATTCTGAGGTATCTTGTATTTATTTAATCACGGATAGTAGATCTAAAGTTATGTTGCAAATCCTGGCAGTTTGTGAAGCCAAGAAGAAAAAATGATTATGACTTCGCACTAATGAGAGTTGTACTTTTAAATTAGCAAGGAGAGAATATTTACATATACTGTTCTTCCCTGTCCCTGCCCCCTCCTCGAGAGTACTACTGCTATTCATATGTATTGTTTATTAGTAAAACAGTCTCTTCATATGCAGCTTTTTTCTGGATAGTGTTGGAGGAAGGTGCCGGTTAAGCTGCAGAGATTGCAGATGCCACTCTAAAAAATGTATACCAGGCAATGGGAATCCTGCGGAGATAAGCAAGCTTCCAGATTTCTGAACGCAGAAATCTGAAAATCAACTTCCTTTTCCCAGCATTACATGGGGCATAAGCCTAAAACATTCATTTTATTTAACTTTCACGCGTATAAATTAATATTTTTCCGGGAACTGTCTCTGCAGAACTGTGGTCAGTTGAAATTTGTACAGAGAAAATTTATAGTTTTAATATTTGGATTATTTGTCAGAACATGAACTTATTTAAACTACCAATTCCTTGATAATCAAGTGATGGAAATTCACTTAAATATCTTGCAGGTGCCTGAGAAGAATGTTGGTGTAGATTTTTTGTATTCTATTGATCGAAGACCCATTCCTTGGTTGTCTTTCTTCTCAAATTCAAGCGGATGCCATTGTCCTTGGATCTTTAACCAATTCAATGAACAGAGAATCGATTGCAACAATGGGCTTTTGATAAGACGCGAACTAAATAGAAAGATGAAATGGATGGTGAGTATAGTTATGGTTCTTGATAAAAAAAAAAAATTCCCTTGCTTTCAAAGCGATACGCCAACTTAAGATCAAAATGCACTGTCCATTAAACTATAGGCTTTTATTGGCATAAATGTACCTTGTTAGCATATCTTGAAGCAGTTACAAATTTCTGCAAGTGTTCTCATGTTTTAGTGATAAATTTCTCCGAGCTGAATGAAATTGGCGAGGATGGCTACATGCTTGGGATAATTTTTTTTCCTTGGAAAACCAAACATCCTCGAGAAGAAAGGTAGGGAGGGATGAGGTTTGACAGAGAGAGAAGTCGGCTGTTTGGATGGACAGAAAGACATCCGAGGAAGGAAGGGAGGTATACCTCTCGTCTTTCTTCTTTCATGACTTAAATTTGCACTATCTGATTTGGAGAGACGGCAACACAATCAACTGCCATAGACATCGATATCCATTTTTTTACAGTTTTCTTATCCTCTAACTCAGGGGCTCGGAAATGGAAAAGAAAGTTGAGAGAAAAAAAAAAGACGAGGGATTGGAGAATCGGAAGAAAAAAAGTAGAGGGACTAAAAGCAAAGGTTTGTTTGTGTTAAGAAATCATGATAAAAAAAAAAATCTTATCACGAAACGCAAGAAAGAAGGGCATTCTTCGAAAAAACTAGTACTGGTACTAGTAAAAATGATATCGTTGTTTTCTGCAACAAATCCCTTGCTGACATGGTCACCATCGTCAACCCCAACAAGAATCAGTTACTCTCAGACACTTCGGCGGTGTTGTACCTCTAGAACTACAAATGCGTTGTCGTTTCCTTTTCCTTTCTCATTAACTTGTTCCCGTCTTACACAAAAACCAAATGCTCATACCACTACTAATCTTCAGGTCCAGGGTTCTTCTTCTGATTCTAATAAAGAAGAGCAGGAAGAAGAGTATAAGGTATTGACAGCAGTGAAAAGTCAGTACAATGACATTCTAATCGTTGACACTCCTAAAACCAGGATGCTGCTCCTCGACTCCACTCGTAATTCCTCCTCATCCACCTTTCTTTTCTTTCTTCTTTTTTCCTTTTTTGGGGAGGGGGTGCTTTTCTTGTTCTTAAACGTATGATGATGATGATTGATTATACAGATAATGTTCATAGCCTTCTTTACAAGGATGGTCAGAAATGGACTCGTTCATATTGGGTATGCATGCTATGTTAAGCTTCCTTCCTTCCTAGTTTTTGTTATTTAATAAAAGCAGCAATTCATGTCTTTGTCTGTCCATTTTGAATTTTGAACTGTGAAAAGTAAAATATACATCAGTTTTAATTTTTACCTAATTAGTCAGCTCCATTCGTTATGCAGGATGAATTTGCTAGTTTGCCAGCTATTATTCCACAAGGTCCCGTTGCAATATTTGGCCTGGTAGTTATTTTCATCTCCCTTTAGCGTGTTTATCTTCTTGAACCTATGATTATATTTATCAAATCAATGAGTTCGCATGTACAGTGAACTTTTCTAATTGTCCAGGGTGGTGGTACAGCTGCGCATTTGATGCTTGATGTGTGGCCTTCATTGCAGCTTGAAGGTTGGGAAATAGATGAAATTGTAAGGACAATGATGGAGTCGTTTAAATTTGAGTGCCCTATTTTCTTTTCCATCCCAATTTGCCTTTTTTACCTTTTTAAACATAGCCCCTTCAAACATTTTTCTTTTACTTCTGTTGGACTAATGTTCACCTTGTTCTCATGGAGATTTTTACTGCGCCAAATATAGTTATAGAATACAGGAAGCTGCTTATGATTCAGCTTTGAGATTTAGGGCTAAGTCAATGTCAGTGGATTCCCTAGTTGCTTTCATTGACACAGACGCCTATGTTCTCAATGAGAAACCTTAGTTATCTTCTTAGTTCTTGCATGTTATTCAGGAAAAAAAATCAAAGTAAATTCATGGACTAATCTGAAGTGCTGCAAATAATGACTCGCACCAAAAACCTTCTAACAATAGACTTGGTTATTGTCAAATTATGGACTAAGGAAATTTTCTGTTTTTAAATTTTTGGTGGATTTCTGCTGTCAATAGAAAATATTTTCAGCCAACCCTTTCTAATTGCCTTGGCTTAATTTCCTGCAGATTATTTTCTGAGAAAAAAATGAGGCTAATTGGGAATTTGTTTATTGTTTGTGCAATGATGTTTGCAGTAGCAAAACTCTTTGGTTCTTTTCCATTTAATATTGATTGCCTCCTTACTGAAATGGATCTTTTTGCATTAGTTGATCAATAAAGCAAGAGATTATTTTGGGCTATCGGATCTTGAGAAGCAAACTCAATCTGGTGGCATGCTTCATGTTGTTGTTGGTGATGCCCTATGTTCCTTGGAAGATGATGGTAGAAAATATGCTGGTGAGGAGGATAATGACCTGTCTATTTTGGTTTAGAGCACGCATGCAGGATTTGCTCATTTTCTGATTTTACTGTATGGATGTTTGGTCATTAGTATGATTAAGTATTTTTTCTTGCAAGCAAGCCCCCTTGGGGTAATCATGGGTAGGTTTTGGGAAGTGGAGACAGGTATTGAGGTATGGTTGCTGTAGCAAACTTGAAGAAAACACCCTGTTATGATATATTTAGGAGGGGAAACACAAGTCCTGCTTGACTGTTCATGCCCGAATAACATTCCTTTCAGCTAAAGCTTGATCTGTAGCATTTCTTTTTATTAGATCCACTTGTATCTTAGTTAGTCTTTGCCATTAATTCACATTTGTTCTGTAAATTTGTATTGTTTGCTTTGTTCAAGCTTTTGGTTTCTTCCTCTTTTCACTAATATATGGCATCAATATTTTTTCAGGCATTGTCATTGACCTGTTCTATGGAGGGAAGGTTTTGCCACAGTTACAAGAGGTATGTTCCAAACGTTTTTGTTTCTTATACTATCAGTGGCTAGTTTTGCAGCTTGGTACCTCATTCTTTAAGTTTAGTTGCCTGTCAAATTATCACTCTTAATGAAGTCATTGTCTCATATAAGCACAACAATGTATGATAATTTAATGTGAAGCACTCTAGTCTCTACAGCCTTAAATTTGGTTAGTTGTAAGAAGCTATAAAAACACTTGTAAGCAGGATTTTTTATATACATATAAACGAAGGAAGCTAGAATAAATTCCCCCCCCCCCCCATATCTTTGAAGAACGTATGCATGTTTATGGTATGAGTTTATGACACTGCAAGAGACAAGAGGAAGCCCATGGAGTGTGAGTTTTTAATAGGATTTGTACGGCGGACGTCAACTAGTTAATGTCTAAGCTTTTTCAGTATCAATCACAGGCTTGACCATATGTTAATTGCTAGCACTTGCTTCCTCCTTTCCAGGGCATAAAATTTGTTGCTTGCTTTAAGCAAGAATCAAAAGATCATTGAATTTTTCTCCAAATGCATGTTTAACTTCTTAAGGACAAGTACCACAGGAGTCCTTTATGATCACTCCAGAACAGGAATCATGCCCAAGAATTTTAAAAAACAACTTTATTTGAGAACCATTTAGGGGACTGCGAGAAAAATTAAAGGGCAGTGGCCAGAACTTTTTGCACTGGTGGATGGTAGATGTATGTTTGACTGAAAGTTGGAAGCGCTGGCCATGAGGTAGCAGAGAGCACACCCATGTTCTGTTGGTCCATTGCGTTTTGTTTGTGCATCTCTTATCCATCTAGAAATATGAAGGTTAAATTGTTATAAGTTTCCATACTTGAAAAGGATGCTAACCTCAGCTTGAAGTGTTTCTGCCATAACGTGAAAGAACTTCCAAAAGCATAATTCCAGGGCTTCATGGTCTGGTGGTTACAAATATTGGCTTTTTCACAAGCAAAGATCTCTAGTCTATTAATATGCATTTACTTGTTATCACTGAGTGCAAGTTAGAGGGTGTAACCCTCCTTAAGTTAGGGTATGGTACTATGGATTCTATAATTCATATGTGAGTTTTCTTTAGAAACATAAATCTATATATCCCTTGATCTTGCCATTTTTTTTTTCTCCTTTGTTAGTGCTTATGTATAACAGTTTTACATATCTAAACTCGGCAGTTGTGTTTGACAGGTAGCAACTTGGTTGGAACTGAAGGGTAGATTGATACCTAATGGTCGTCTTATGGTGAACTGTGGAGGCATTGAAGAATCAGATGCTATAAATGAAAGAATCAGTACTAAATCAGTTGATAATGCTTGGGTTGAAAATCCAACCATCAAGGTTTTGTGTGAAGCATTTCCTGGACAAGTATGGCAATTACTTTACTAACATTTGATACAATTACATTTTTTCTGATTCATCATATTTTAACTGAAGACAACCAGGAATTCTTCATTTTGTTTTGCATTTTGTTTTGGTGGTGGTTATGGGAGTGAGGGTTGCTTTCCTACGTTGAAATGTAGGGAGTATAAATGGTTGGGACTTCAAAAACAAAACCAGTTGTGAGTGTAGTTACATATATCTCAAGGTTGTGTGTATAATTTATCCTTCAGTAAAATTAAACCCTCCTACACATGCCTGATTTTTTTAAATGGTTGAAAACCGGTCAACATATTGAAACCTGTTTGAACTATTTTTTGGTTTTCCAGATTCAAGCTTCTACTAGTGGAGAGCTGTATTTTTCTATGCTTTGAACATTAAAAAAAAAAGTACTCATCTGTACTCCAAAGTCCAAACATTGCAAAAACTAGGCTGTTTGAACTATGTGTGATGTCATTGTTTTGCCTTTGAAACAGTTAAAGAGCATTATTTAATTTAGACTTGAAAATTGGACTAGCAAGAAACTGCTTTTAAGCTGAATTTCCCACATAAATTGCTGAAGGATACGTCATTAAGATTCCTTGTTCAGTAATTAAACAAGATGTGGAATCAATTATTAGGTGTGCTTAAATGCTTGCCTAACAGCCCCAAAGTTTATATATGAACTGGCATTTGCCAAGTTAGTGTTCTTAAAGACAACAATAAGCTTACAGTTTGATTGAAATTTGATTGCTCAGCTAAGCTGGAAGAGAGTTCCAGAGAGTGAAGGTGCAAATTATCTTGCATTGACGGGACCCTTGCCTGATTTGACCTCATGGTCTGCTATGGTCCCAGACCATTTGAGTGCAGCTGTTAGCAAATGGAGGCCTTGCAGCCCTCTGCCATGATGGAGATATTCTTCTTAGCAGGGTTATATTGCAGCCAAACCAGTTTGTTGAGAAACTATACAGTCAGATTTGAGTACCTCTCAATCAGCCATTCAAATGAAAGATCTTAAGCTAACCACGAGTGTACCATGATATTTTTAACACAATTTTTTGCATTTTTTCCTTCCTTTCATCTTGTACTTCTCTTCAATCAACTATTCTCTTACAGTCAGGAGATGTAGTGTCATCGTGTTTCATATTTTGGAGCATCTTTGGATGGTTTCTTGAGGAGATGTTGTGCCCATTATCTTTTATATCAAACACTAGTTGCCAATAGATTTCCGAAATGGTTGTTCTTTGTTGCCATTGTGTATCGCAGCTTCAGTGATGGTACTAAGCTCTTTCCCTTTTCAACTTTATGTTTTCTTTGAATAAGAAGTCCTTATCCACAGGGGAGAAAACTTCTTAGCAATCCATGGATATTCAATAGAAGGGCATATCTTATTTTATGATTTCTTTTTGCAGAACAATTCTTTCAGCGTATCAGTTTGATTTGCCTTCAAATATTCTTCTTTGTATCTGTATCTCCCTGCCCTAATGTACTTAAAGGTTTGTCATTAGTTTTTTTCTCCTACTGTTCGTCTGTGTTGATTGCTATAGCATGTGTAACTGAAATATTCTAGTATGTGCGTATTCATAATTCTAAAAAGAACATTACCATTGGAGTCCACTTTGGTTTCAGGATATTTCCCACCGTTTATACACGATCAAAACATTGCCGAACTTGTCCATCCTTGGAAAGAGAGTAGGGACGGTGTCCATTTACTCCTTCCATTGTCCATGCATCCTGGTCTACATGCTTCTCTCAGATTAAAACCCTAAGCTTAACCCGTGCTCTATTTGCTGACTGGTTTTGAAGGAAGGAGGGATAACCAGTCTGAAACAGGGCACCTTGATGAATTTTCCAGAGCCTATTTCAGTCTGCACAAGGTTAAAACCAGCATCCTGGGATCTCTCCTTCACTGGAAAGTGGCAATACATTGCATTTCCAGGAGGCTGTTTAAACATAGTCTAGCGGAGACCTGAATTATAGAGAACGCAACAAAGCCGTGATGCTTCTACCGACAATAGTTTTCAGCAGCAATCTAGGCAAACTAGAGAGATATTCATTGCAGTTAAAACACCATCTTAACCAGAAGGCTTATAAAGTATGGTACAACTGTAAATTACAACAGGCTTTCCTGTTTAAAAGACCAGGATCAAGCTCTGTTTTATCTGCCATTCCTCTCAAAGCTAACTCCTACCAAATACTCAACTTACTGTACAAAGCAAATCCTAAGATGCAACTAGAGCATCATGGGAACAAGTATCACTCCAGAAAAAAAAATTAGATCCTCTAATAAAGGGCAGGACCGGAGTTTAGGCATGCACACCATTGCAATTGCTGTATATACCGTCTGCCGGTATTTTTGCAAACTTGGTTGCATTTCCATTCTGGTAGTGGCTTATTTTTTTGGCCATTCCATTGGGAATCTTGTGAGCGTGCAGGAGAGGATCTAGCTGGCCACATGCTGCTGCTATCAGGCCTTCAATTCGAAAGGTTGATTATCAAATGTCAATGTCAAGATATTAAAAAAAAGAGTAGTTTTTGGTTCAAGATGAGAAAAAATATTAGACTTGCAATATGGAGAAGAGTGAGAGATGAACCTAAGAATAGTGCAGAAGGTTTCCCTGGTCTTGACTTGAATTCAGGGTGGAATTGAGTACCAATAAAGTAAGGATGATTAGGCAGCTCAACTATCTGTCAATGAGCCAAATTGGACTTAGAATAACTGTAGGGAACTATTGATCCTAAAGCAATTTGAAAAATGGAGAACAGAAGTTTGCAAGTCCAGAGCCCCATACCTCCATGCGTTGGCGAGTTTCATCCTTGCCGGTGAATGAGAGCCCAGCATCTTCCAGGGATGATACCATATCAGGATTCACCTGCACAAATAAGACTTTTTTTTATCATTTCTCGAGTAACTATCTACTTACAAGGAAGAGATATGCATCTTGAGTTCTTGACGCCCCATACCTCGTATCTATGACGATGTCTCTCATCAACAAAACCTCTATTACCATACCTGACAGAATCCAGAATTCAAGGTTTAGCCAATCTCGGATATTCACAAGTAAACAGTATTGATCTACTTGTTGCATACATATTTCAGGTTGGTTTATGATAACTATGTTGTAAGAACAAGTTTCTTCTCGCAAAATTCAGTCTGGTAATATGAAAAACAGACTTCTACATCATCAAAATTTATCATTTACATGAATATAGGCACCGCCATATCAATATCTGTTTTCAAGCCACTCAATTACTTACAATTTTGCTGATTTGGAGTCCATGACTTGGAAATATGTCCTCCTTGACCCAAGACGCATGGTGCCTCCCAAGTGGGTTTTTGAGCCCTGTTGATGAGGAAAAATGTCAGACTAAACTGGAAAACGCCGACGACCAGTTGGCTATGTAGTTCAAAATTGAGGGGACAATATAAAAACCTCGGGCATGAATACAACGCAGGGACTCTTGGTGTCAGGATCAAATTCCGTGCTGTTAGCATCTTGCAGGCCAAGGATAGATCGTGCAAACTCAATGACTGCAATTTGCATTCCCAGACAGATTCCAAGGAATGGAATTCTGTTCTCTCGCGCATACTTGGCCGCAAGAATTTTCCCTTCCACACCTCTGTCACCAAACCCTCCTGGGACAAGAACACCATCTGCACCCTGCAGACATAGGCTAGTCAGACGGCTACGAAAGAAAGTTAGAAGAACTTTGAGGGCTAGTATTAAAAATGAAAATTAGCTTCAAGCATCTGACCATTAGCAATACAAACCTTTAACAACTTCCATGCAGCCTTATATGCATCAGGATTCTGCATGAGGAGCATTCAAGTCAAGAAGTGAAACAAGGAATAAAGATTAGTCTATACGATATCAGTACTCCGAATTACTAACCTCTCTTGCAGTTTCATCCTCAATATCGCTAGCTGGAACCCAATCCACAACAAGTTTCTTGCGGAGATAAACAGATGCATGCAAAAGAGCCTGCCAGCGGTAAAATAACTTTTATCACCAGGAAAACACCATAATATTATCTTCATTATGGATATAAATGCATGTTACATTCGCATAACATTTCAAGTGGCACAAATAAATAATTACAAGTTTTGACGATTGTGAAATTATGAATGATGAAAAGCTTCATGACAGATAGAGCTAACATTGTTGCAGAATATGTCTCACATTTCTAGGACTCCCTTTGACGCGCTTCAACTGAAGTTTGCGTGCATGAAGAAAGAAATATTGTAAAACTAATTCACCAAATAACAGCACAAGGAGGACAGCAGAAATCCAAAGACATGCAATGCTTCTATAACAAATTCAGTGTTTTACGAAAGGTAGCTGAGTGGTTAGATACAGGCTGTTTGGTTCAAAGTCTGACATCTATTATTCAAAGTAAGGCAGAGCAGCAGCAACCTCAGGGATAAACACAATAGACTTCATCGCATGACCACGAGAAACTTCCCACAGAGACGGTAATTCTAAGCTTTAAAAAGGTAATGAAAGATATAAGCGAACCTTTAGCAAAGAAAGGTAGGAATCTGAAAGCCCTGTATACTTCCCAACAACGGCAATTCGAACCTGCAATTCACAACTTAGTACATAAAGCTCACGTAGAAATTGCTAAATATGTGAATTGAAATTTGCTAAGACCCACTGGTTCAAGTAACATGTCGCAGAATTCAGCCCTAGAGGTCCATTCCTTTAAATTAGGCTCCCTGGCAACGCTGTAAATTACAAGACAATAATTTAAGGATGTCAGCAAATGGAAGATATCACGCAATGCATTATAGAGGGGGGAAACAATGATAAGTGGGATCACTTGACAAACCCAGGAAGGTTCAGCGCTCCCAAAATTCCTTCGTGAGCCTTCTGATCCTAATTGAGAAGAAACACACCATAGTTTAAGAATTAGAAGCTAAGCAGTGGAATGAATGTCAAAAGGACTACAAGTGTACTCACTCTTAAAAGCGAAGGAAGGTGCCAGATGTTGGGAACATCATAGAGAGTGATGATATTTTCTGCCTGGAAAACTCGGGATCTCAATAATCTTTCAAAGTAGACAAGAAAATATTCTAGTAACATGCATGGAAAGGTCTATCCTTGTAATCAACTTACTGGGACATGGCAAAATTGAGAGAGTTTCTGCTTTACGTTCTCTTCAAGTGCCTGTAAAAGAGATTCAAGTCCATAATCTGAAGTTCGCAGAACTCACAATCACTACAAGCTCGCATGTGTTAGTGTGTGAAAGACCGAGAGATTTACCGATGTGCTGCGACAAGCTAAGATATTTGGTGTCAAACCTAAGCTTCTCAGCCCCCGAACACTGTGCTGAGTTGGTTTTGTTTTCTGAAACGAGTAAATACACTGTCTTTTATAATTTGTTCATATGGACTAAAAAGATCCACAGACAATCTTCTTATATCCACTCAATATATACAGAGACAATATTCTAAGCAGCTTACCTGTTCACCAACAGCACTTATAACAGGCACAAGGCTGACATGAATCAAGCAGAAGTTGCCAGCGCCTGTGAAACGAGCATCAATTAGAAGAAGTCGACTGGTTAGAAGATGCAAAGGCAAGAAGAGTCTTAAACTGCATCATGTAAAGTTTCGTAGGTAGTGGCCTTACCCACTCGGTATGAAAACTGTCCTAGAGCCTCAGTAAATGGCATGGACTCAATATCTCCTGCACACAGGAAAGTTTCTAGTGACACAGAAAAAAATGGAGAACAGCTCATGACCCATTCATCAAGAAAGATATTGTTAATTTACCTATAGTTCCACCCAATTCAATGACACAAACGTCAGCGGGACCAGGCTGTCCGTCAACTGGTATCAATGCCACGCGTTCAATCCACTCTTGAATGGCATCTGTGATGTGAGGGACAACCTGCAGTTTGCAAAAATACATTAAGAAGATGAACTATACATGGAAAGTTTATGGTAAGCTACAGGACAATGTAACAGATAAATTCAGCTAGAGAAAAACCTGCACAGTTTTTCCCAGATAATCTCCCCTTCTTTCTTTGTCAATAACAGCCTGCAATTCAACAGGAAAAAGGGATAACTAGCTTCAGTAACAAGGTGTCAGCTACTTCTAATGATCTTTGTTTTTTCCAGCTAAAAAATGTGTAACACACATAGAAACATGAAGTTTAAACCACTTGCCTGGTAAATCTTTCCGGTAGTGATATTATTATCGCGTGTCAACTTGATATCTAGAAACCTCTCATAATTTCCAAGGTCCAGGTCCACCTTTACAGCAAGATAAGCAAGTCATTTCTTTTGGTCTAGATCAATTTCCTATCTTTCATAAAAGTAAACAGTCTGATTTCGTATTTTTCTGTTTTCACTCATAAAGAGTAAGAAATGTATTAGTCCACAGGTTTAATGGGTATGATCTAGCATGATCGTATTTGGTAACCAGAAACAGAGAGAAGGGCATGAGTATCATCCAAGAGTAATTTTAAACAGATTCCATATATTTTACTGCTATGGACTCCAATTCCGAAGGCATATGGAGACCGATCTTTTGAATCACAGGGGATTCCTCTCAAGGATGTGGAGTCCAAGAAATTTATCGGCATGCATAAGCTGCTATTTTGCTTTCTCAAAGAACCCCCTCAAGAAAATCTTCTTGAGAACATAGAAAAATATATGAAGGAAACTTATCTACCTCTCCACCATCATCTAGGACATACACTTCTCCATGCTCAAATGGTGACATTGTTCCGGCATCAGTGTTTAAGTATGGATCTGAATTGACAGGGAAAAAGATTCAAGAAATTATTAGCACGAACAACAATCTGAAGTATCCTAAAGAAGTAGAGAAAACAGCGACACCTTCTTATCCTAATTGAGACATTATGATTATTTTAATGAATAATGGAAAAGAAATCAAGAAGACCACATCAAAAGATCATAGAAAAGTGCAAAGCAACAAAACTTAAGAACAAGAAAACTGTCAATGGAGTTTTAACCAATCTCGATATAGGCCCATTTCCAGAAATCAAAGAAATGAAAATTAAACGGAAACTTGTCTTTGTACCAAATATTTTAACTTTATAACCTCCAAAAAGTAGAAGTCCTGATTACAAGTCCAGAGGAGGAGGAGACACTTGTCAATGATTTATTTTCAGAAGTCAATGGGTAAAAAGGAAGGAAAAAGAGAGAGTAGGATTTCTATGCAGTGAACATGAGATTTGGTTGGAGAGGAGAAGCACAAGAGGTTGTAGCTGTATTTTCTCTTCAGGAGTAACAGTAAACTTGGAAAGAAAATGAAATAGAAAGGAAGGAAGGTGCAGAAGAGCAGAGCAGACCAATCTTGATAGAAGTAACACGAAGTCCACAGGCCTTAAGAAGAACACCAATACTACTTGCTGTCACTCCTTTCCCAAGTCCACTCACTACTCCTCCAGTAACCAACACGTACTTCATTTTCTTCATCCCCCCTCCTTTGTTCATCTTCAACTGTACCCTATAAAGTTTCCATTTTTCACAAAAACGAGATCAACAGAAGAAGCAGAACAAGGTAGCCAACAAACAATAACTAAAGATAAGAAGCACAGTTACAGAAAGGAATATTAGAAGAAGGGTAAAAGACCTTTGTTATAGTTTCCGTGAACTTAAACCACCTAGAGAAAGAAGAAGAGAATGTTTGGCAATGATTAGAGTTCAGGGCCTTGTTCAGTAAGCAGGAGGGTATCCTTTCACTGAAGAAGGAAGCTGAAAAAAAAGGGTTGAAAACAGAAACAGGGTTTAGATTATGGAAAGTGTAGCTAGTAACAAAATGTATGATTGCTGAAGAAGGAAGATAGATAAAATGGAATGAAAATGGTTTAGCATTGGCGGCTTTTTATATGCATTTGGCAGGTGGTCGCCCCGCTTTTTCCTTGGCTACCACAGTAAAAAAAAATTCTCAAACTAACATAGCAAAAAAAAAAAATTCTAAATTAACACAGGAATTGATACTTGCATATAAAATACATGCAACCAAGTGTGTTTACCCATGCTACATGGGTCAACTAACAAATTTCCATTTTTCCATTTCTTTCTCAAATAATTAACCTATACAAAAGTCTAACATGCAATTTTTATAAAGATCCAATTGCACTAAAAAAAAACAAAAATATTCTAATAAAAACAAGAGAGGAGGGAGAAAAGAAAGAAAGAAAGAAAGAGGCTTTATAGAAACATCAAAACTCTGATGATGAAACTTTCAGTACCACAAGAAATATATCGATGGGATGAATCTATAAACACTATGAAAAGCTAACTTAATAGCTAGTGGTAAGTCATAATTGTGGTCTAAAAGTAACAACATGCTCACTTGTTAGCATCTCATCACCATCTTCAAAGTTAGCTTTTCGTGGTGTTTAGGATTCGTGGTGTTGATATATTTCTACTAAGAGTTTCATCATCGAAGCTCGGGTCTATCTACAAAGCCTCTTTCTTTTTTTTTCTTGGTTTTTTTTGTCATGTTATCTTTTTTTAAAAAAACCATTAGATCATTTTTGTTTTTTTCATGTCAAATCTTTATAAAAATGTATGTTCGACTTTTATATAAGTTAATTATTTGAGAAATGAATGGAAAAATAAGGATTTATTAGTTGTTTATGCGGCTATAAAAGCTAACTTCATAACTAGTGGTAAGTCACAAGTGCAGTCTAAATGCAGCAACATGTTCACTTGTTAGCATCTCATCACCATCTTCAAAGTTAGTTTTTCATGGTGTTTAGGATTCATGGCGTTGATATATTTCTACTTGGAGTTTCATCATCGAAGCTCTGGTGTATCTACAACACCTCTTTCTTTTTCTTGTTTTCTTGGTTTTTTTTTTGTCATGTTATTTTTTTTTAAAACCATTGGATTATTTTTTTTTCATGTTAGATCCTTATAAAAATGCATGTTTGACTTTTGTATAGGTTAATTATTTGAGAAATGAATGGGAAAATGAGGATTTATTAGTTGCATACGTGGCTAATGCACAACACACCTAGTTGTTCATATCTTATATGCACGTATCAATTATTATGTTAATTTGAAAATTAATACGAGAATTTTTATTTTTATTTTTTACTGCGATAGTTTAGAAAAAAAACTCCCCCCTACCATCCCCTTTTCTCTTTAATTTTAATACAAGTATAGATGTCTTTCTTCTTTTTTAACTGTGACTACGTTACTTTTTTTTTTTTCAGGTGTTAGGAGGAGGCTTAGCGACCACCGTCTTCATCTTTGACATTTCAGCTTTCTTTTTTAACTATTTAAGTTTATTTATCTATATATATTTTTTAATTTTAAAATTACATCAACAACCTTACTGTGAATTTCACTATATTAACAAAATTTCAACCTTTATTTCAAAAGGAGGGAAATTTGGTTCTTCCTATTAAATTAATTTAGATTAACATTAAAAAAAAATGAATATAAAAGAGAAGGAGATTAGAATTCTTCTTAATCTGTTTATTTTAAAGTGCTTAAATTAATCTAAATACAAAGAGATTATATATAGTTTAAACTGAAAATATTATTCTATTTTTAATAAATAAAAATAAATAAATATATTATTTAACACTTCCAATCTTCATCGAATGATCAAGTGATTCACTGGCAAGGATCTGAAAGATTATCCAGCACCATATTTGGAGGCAAGATGAGAAGGAAAGAAAGCTTGAAGAAATAAAAACAAGGTTTCATTTTCACTCGTTTTCTCCACGCTGACACTTTTAACTTTGTTATCAATCTCATTTCTCATGTTATAGTCCTCATCTAGCTTGACTTGAGCTAAGATTATACTTAAAATAATGTTATGTAACTTTGAAATTTCTTCTAAACATGCGTGAATCTCTTGCTTTTTATTTTTTCAATTTAATTTTCTAATTATTTTTATCTTTTAATTTCGTTTTTCTTTCATAATTTTATCGTCAGAATTATGTAAGTAATCTAAATATTTTTTACTATGTTATAAAAAAGAAAAAGAAAAAGAAAAAGAAATTCGATCTAATTGACTTTCAAGCGCAGCCCTTTAAAGGAGATGCATAATTCATAATATCTCCAAAATTTTAGTAATCTTTGGATCCCATGCATTTTCTTGACGATGTAAAGGCCATGGACAGTTGATGCACGTGCACCAAATTTGTAATGTTTAGTACACAGAGATGCCAATCCAGTGTCACTCATTAATTAACGGGAACTGCAAGGTGGCGGTAAATTCTCTAACCATAGGAAATAAATTACTATTCATTAAAATAATATAACAGGTAAACAAGTTTACCTTTCTAGCTAAAAACACAAGGCTTTTTACGAGGGATAGTTGAGTTTTTTTTACGGGTCCACAAGTTAATATTTTTTATTATTATTAATATGGATCCACAAGTTATTATTGATTTTGACTGGGGTGGCTTGGTTTTTTTCCACATTAGTAACACTGTAGAATTATTTGAATGACTTTAATAGCAAAAGATTTGTTAGATTGAGTCTAGGGGGTCATTGAACTTTTTAACTTTTTTTAACAAAATATAATGACTATATAAACCTTGAAACTTTATAAATTTTCCAATATTTTTTATTGACTATAGACCTCAGTTGATTAACTATATATAAACCTCAATGGATTACAATGTTTTGTTTCTTTTTTTATTATTGTTATTGAATATTTGTTTTTTTTTTCAACTTTGTTTTTGTCGATTTCATATCTTAATATTTGATAATTTGATTTCGTGATTTGTTTCTTTTTATTTTATCTTTTTATAGGATTAGCATGATTTACGGGTTTACTAGGATAACTCAGGTTGCCCTGGTTTACAGGTTTGGAAGGATGTTTTTTTTTTAATTTGACTTGACTTTTTTCATCATTTATTTTTTCTCATATAGTTAAAAATAATAATTTTAGAGAAATGTCATGTTATTAAATTTTATAAAGTTCATGAACATATTCAGAGGTTTAACTAGTTGACCTGGTTTGCGGGTCTGACAAGTTTAATTTCTTTTTGTTTTTAATTAGCTTTTTTCCGATTTCATCCTTAGATATCGAGTTAATTGAAAATTCAGTTTCATAATTGGTTTCGTTTCGCTTTCTATGGGATTATCAAAGTCTCAAAAACAGATATTGGTATTGGGTTGATGTTCAATTTTGCGATTATCTATTTTTCTTATCATGTAGTTAAATAAAAAATAGTTTAAAAAAACAAATTATGATCTCAGTGGAGTTCATAACTTAAATTACATGTTTAACATGCTGGCCCGAGTTACCCAATTCATAGATTTGGCTAGTTTATCCATCGATCAAATATGTTTTTTTTATCCTTTAATTGTTTTTAATATTTTAATATTTTATTTTTTAATATTGGATTGGTTGAGAAATAGATTGCACTGCATGCTTTAATTTTTATTACTTTCTATATGGTTATTATTGTCTCAAATAAGTATATATTTTTATGTTGGTGTTTAATTTTATGAGTATCTATTTTTATCATATAATATTTGAATAAAAATAGTTTATGAAAAAAAGTTATTAAACCCAGCAGAATCCATAACCCGGGTTGCGGGGGATCGGGACCGACCTAATTTGTCATTATCTCAATAGTTTTTTTAAAAAATTATCATCTTGAAGTTTTTTAAAAGTTAAGTTATATTTTTACCGATCATTAAAGTTACATTTGAGCCAATAAAATCGATCAATTCAATTTGAGGCATCTCCCACGTGGTTTAATTGAAAACTTGAGCTAGGCAAATAAATGAATCAATAGATTTCAAGATTGATTCGCGTGACCAAATTTAATGATGCTGTCAAAAACTTTTTTCCGCTCTTAATATTTTTTATAAAAAAATTATTCGACCTGTGATAAAACACAAGATAATAGACTAGTTATCACTAATATATGTTTTTTATGTTTTTTCTTACTCAAAATTTAAGAGTGTGAGAAACTTTTTTCCCCTGATACACCAATTCATATATAAATTACCTATTTAAGATATAATAAAAAAAATCTCAATACATTATAGATGATCGTATGATAACCTTGCCATTTAAAAAAAAACAAATACTGGATCACTTGAGTTAAATGCGTGTTAATAACGTGGATATTGAACAAGCGTGTTGAAAAACTCTTATCACTTTAAGATAAATCAGTGGTACTGGATTTGATGTGGAAAGGCAAAAAGATAAAAGAGGGGAGACCAAAAGCAAAGAAGGATGGCTGAAACAAAACGGGAACAGGTGTGGGAGAAAGTCCTCCCGTCCCCAGTGCTTTGACAGGCATGGCTGCCGATCAACTCATCACATTATTTTTTCATATATATGTAAAGTAATATTATTCAAGGCAGACATTGATGGAATCTATGCAACTACTTGGTACTGGAGGACTAATTATCTTTATCTCCGTCCAGCTGACCATGTAGCCATTATTATGGCCCGATGTAAGAGACCAATGCTCCTTTGCCGCTCCTGGTCCACCACTTGACCAAGGTTCAAGCTAGCATTGGCACCGGCAGCCCTATGCCCCGATTTATGATCTATATATCTCCCCATCCCTTCGGGGTCCTGCCATGGCCACAACGTCGAGGCTGCCTTCTTGTTCTTGTCTAACCATTAATTAATTCGAGTGTGTTCTCGAAAGTTGAGTTGTTACTCTAAAGTTGTGTTTTTTTTTTTAATTTAATAAAAGGCATGTTTTTATAGTTTTTTGAAGATATGATTAGGTGTGGTTTGTGCTTAAATGTATTGTACCTTTAAAAAAAAACCACCACATCTCCAACCTAAACACCCTCTAAATGTGATATGATAATAATAGGAGTAAGATTGGCGCCCTAATATTTGAGAATATGAATTGATATTCTAATCATCGTATATAGTTTCACAAAATCGGAAGGCTCATTCTTGAAAAAATAAACCTCTGGGCATTAATATACAACAGGGGAGTGTTTGTGCGGCGTGGAAGCAAAGGATATTCCATTTAGAAAACAAGATACATTGAAATGAAAAGGCTAATTGGTTCTTCATCGGTGCCCTTTCCGAAAGTCCTGAAAAGCGAAATTTAAAAACAAATGTGGTCAAACATTCATTCATAAGGATAAAATATATATATATATATATATATATATATATATATATATATATATATATATATATATATATATATATATTTTATAACATATACTAAAACTGCTCAATGTTTCACTGTACAAGTTCACAATAAAACGCTGATCAGTCTCTTTTTTTTTCATTTTTTTTAAAACTGAGTTGTCTTTTTCTTTCCCTCTTTTTTTTTTTTTTTGTTTTTTGAGTTGTTTTTTTTTATTTTTTTAATGCCTTTCAGGTGTTTTTTTGCTTCTTTCTTTGTTTTTTTTCTTTTAATAAATTATTTTTGTTTAATTTAATTTGTTAATGTTAAATTATTTATATTTAATTATTAGACTTTCATGACACGGATCTCGGGTTTAACACGTTAACTTGGTTTGACAAGTTAACTTAGATTTTTTTTAATTAATTTTTTTTGTTTAATTTAGTTTGTTGATGTTAAATTTCTTTCTATTTAGTTATCAAACTTTCATGACACATATCCTAAGTTTGACGGGTTAACTTGGCTTCACTGGTTAACCCAGTCAATTCTAGGTTAACCTGTTTTTTTTCTTTATTTTTTTCTTTTAATAAATTTCTTTTAATTAATTTATTTTGTTAATGTTAATTTTTTTATTTAGTTATCAAACTTTCATGACACGAATCCCGGGTTTAATGGGTTAACCTGGTTTGACGAGTTAACCCAGATTTTTTTTTTCCTCTTTTTCTTTTTAATTAATTTTTTTCGTTTAATTTATTTTGTTAATGTTAATTTTTTTTCTATTTTGTTATCAGGCTTTCATGACATATATCACAGGTTTTTACAGGTTAACCTGATTTCACGGATTCACCTAGTTAATTTTGGGTTAACCCGTCAATTTTCTTTTTCTATTTAGTTATCAAACTTTCATGACGCGAATCCCGGGTTTGACGGGTTAACTTGGTTTGAAGGGTTAACCCGGTTAATTCAGATTTTTTTTCTTTTTCTTCATTAGTTTTTTTCTTCATGTTCGTTTTTCTTCATTAGTTTTTTTTTTTAATTAATATATTTAATTATCACATTTTTATGACACGACCTTGCAGTTAGACCCACATCCAAGGCTATTGGTCTGGTGTTGCAGCCAGACTCACTTAAACTTGAGTCATGTAAGTTAAATATTATTATTAAAATTATAAATATTACTCTTGGGTCAACCGTTGCAGCTAGACCCAAGACTTTTGGGTATCTCTTTACAAAAAAACCTAACACTCTTAGATCTTAGCTTTTTATATATTTTTTATGCAAGAAAAAAAATATAATCCGTGGTGCATGCCTTTGTTTTTTTTCCTTTTCTTTTCCTTTTTAAGCCTTTTACTATGGATTGCACAGTGCAGTCAACAGTGAAAAAGTTGATGCCTTTAGTTTTTTTTTTTTGCTTTTTTTTGTATTTTTGTTTTTTAATTAATTTTTTTTAATTTGCTTTCTTAATATTTTTATTTATTTAATTATCAGACTTTTATGACACGGATCTCAGATTTGATGAGTTAACCCAGTTGATTCAGATTTTTTTTTCTTTTTCTTCCTTAGTTTTTTTCTTCCCGTGGATTTTTTTCTCTTTGCTTTTTCCTTTTTAATTAATTTTTTTTTATTCTAGTTCATTAATATTAAATCTTTTTTCTATTTAGTTATCATATTTTCATTACATGAATCCCAGATTTGACGGGTTAACCTGATTTGACGGGTTATCGCAGTTGGTTCAGAATTTTTTTCTTTTTCTTCATTAGTTTTTTTCTTTCAATTTTTTTTTTTAATATCGTATGCAGTCCACAGTGAAAAGAATGATACCTTTAGTTTTTTTTTTTTCTTTTTATGCCTTTTCAATGTAGACTGCATAGTGCAGTCCACGGTGAAAAGGCTGAAACCTTTTTTTCTATTAATTTTTTAAAAAAATTTAGTTTGTTGATTTTATTTTTTTTTATTTGGTTATCAGACTTTTATGACACGGATCTCAGGTTTGACGGATTGACCCAGTTAATATAGATTGTTTTCCTTTTTCTTCATTAGTTTTTTTTTTTTCTTCTTATAGGTTTTTTTCCTTTTATTTTTTTATTTTTAATTAATATTTTTTTGTTTAATTTAGTTCATTAATATTAAATTTTTTCTATTTAGTTATCGACTGATGTCTTTAGTTTTTTTTTTGTCTTTTTTATACCTTTGATTGTGAATTGCATAGTGCAGTTCACAGTGAAAAGGCTAATGCCTTTTGTTTGTTTTTTTTCATTAATTTTTTTCTTTTAATTTGGTTTGTTTATGTTAATTTTTTTTATTTAGTTATAAGACTTTCATGACACGGATCTTAGGTTTGATGGGTTAGCCCAGGTAATTCAGATTTTTTTTCTTTTTCGTCATTAGTTTTTTCTTCGTATAGGTTTTTTCTTCTTTGTTTTTCCCTTTTTAATTATTTTTTTTTAAATTTAGTTTGTTGATATTAAATTTTTTTCTATTTAGTTATCAGACTTTCATGATATAGATCTCAGGTTTGACGGGTTAATTTATATTTTTTTTTCTTTTTCTTCATTATTTTTTTTCTTCCTATAAGTTTTTTTTTCTTTTAAACCAATTAGTTTTTTTTCTTTTTGCTTTTTTACCGTTTCTATGTCTTTGACCGTGGACTATACAATGCAGTCCATAGTAAAAATGTTGATGCCTTTTATTTTTTTTCCTTTTTTATTAATTTTTTTCGTTTAATTTAGTTTGTTAATGTTAAATTTTTTTCTATTTCGTTATCAAACTTTCATGATACGGATCTCGGATTTGACGGGTTAGCCCAGTTAATTTTGGGTAACCCGTCAATTTTTTTTTCTATTTAGTTATCAAACTTTCACGACACAAATCCAAGGTTTGACAGGTTAACCTGGTTTGAAGGGTTAACCCAGTTAATTCAGATTTTTTTTCATGTTGGTTTTTTTCTATATATTTTTTAATTAATCTATTTAATTATCACACCTTTATGATACGACCTTACAGCTGGACCCACATCCAAGGCTATTGGATCTGGTATTACAGTCAAACTCACTTAAACTTGGGTCATCCAAGTTTAATGTTATTATTATATTATAAATATTACTCTTGGGTCAGGCGTTGCAACCAAACATAAGGCTCTTGGATATAACTTTACAAAAAAACCTAAAACTTTTATATTTTAACTTTTTATATATATTTTTTATGCAAAAAAATAAACATGCGGCAACACGCTGGTCATCTAACTAATATATATATAAAAGCAGCTAAAATAGTATCCTTTTATTTTAAGATTTTGTTTGTATTTGTATTTTAAAAGTGTTTTTTTAAAATTAAATTAATTTTTTTATGTGTTTAGATCGATTTGATGTATTGGTATCAAAATAATTTTTTAAAAAAAAATTATTTCAATATATTTTTAAATAAAATATTCTTTAAAAAATAATTGTTATCACATTAACAAATAATGTTTAAATAACTACCTAGCTACCAACTAACTAATTCCACCAGAGCATTCAATTTCCATCCCTAATATTTATACGAAGAAATTCGTGTATAAAACACTTTTTTAAGGAACTTATTTCTGAATTTTCAAAGAGGATAAGACGTTATTACATTATTATAAAATCTCGGAAACTATTATATTGCTGGTTTTTAATATATAAAACCTCGTATCTATTAGCCCTAAAACTAGAAGGAAAAAAAAAACAGAGAGCTGAAGGGAAAAACAGCAAGCTTGGTTTTGAAGTTGGTTTGTTTGGTGTCTTCTTTAGCACGGGCTAGTTTCTTGTTCTTTTATCTTATGTGAAAGAAAAGAAAAAAAAAAAAAAAAAGAGATCGCCCCATGACCCCATTGAAGCTGATTATTCAATATATATAGAACTGGGGGGGTATATCCATATAATTAAAATATGCAATTGCAGCCCTTGTGGACAACCAACCGTTCAAAGGGGGCCCTATTGCACTCGACATAGAAGATCTTGCTAGTCAAAAATTTTACAGTCCATGGAAAATATTCAATGAATGTATCGTTCCCTTTATCTTCATGATGTTCATAGTCCAATTTTATTTTGTTTATTGCAACTAGGCCATTACGGATATTGTTTTTCTTCCAAGCCAATTCATTTGTCGGTTGATGGATGGCTAGAGAGAGAGAGAGATTGGGCAATCTTTTTGTTTTTTTTTTTAAAAAAAAAAGAGGAGGGGGAGACCAACTTTTTTTACAGACTGAAAATTAGGAAAATTGCAAAGTAATTGAGTGATTAAACAATTAGGGTTTTTTCGTTTTAGGTTGGTGCTCAAAACAGGTGTGCAAATAGGTTGACCAAACACATGAGATCACCTCAAGAATTAAAGTTGAATGAAGATAATTTAAAAAATAAAAATAAAAATCTTGTGCAGTTGCATGTATAGGTTAACCTAGATGATGCCCGCACTCAAGCTTTTTTAAGTTTCAACCTAACCTGAAAGTATTATAACTTCGACGGGGGAAAATGACTAAAACAATATGATAAAAAAATAGTGTTAAGCAACATCACACGTGGAGCGTAGATACTCGCCTCTTTGATGTAATCGTCACTGTCGAAGTGCTTGGTAGGTGTCGGTTTTATTTTTGAATATATGGTTCTGTGCTCTCGTCCATGTCATCACGTCAGTTTTACATGTCACCACGTAAGCTGTTGCTTCGCAAGTCAACGTCTTTGCAGGCGATCCATGCTGCATATCTATTGGTACGGTTAATTATAACAGTATCAAGATTCCCCCCCCCCCCCCCGGGGAAAAACTTAATACTCGTATTGATTTTCATATGGTTTATTTATTATTTTTAAATAAAATAATAATAAAGAAATATTTTTTTACTACACAATAAAACAATAAAAAAAATTACAAAACAAGGACATGTAACTTCACCACCAGGCTAAATTATCTAAAATATACTGTAAATTAACTATTTAGACGATGGTTCAATAGTAAAAATTTGAAATTAAAAGATTTGTTTTTTTAGTAATTTTAGGTTCGAGCCCTATGATTGCTTGATCGCCACTGGAGACTTACATGGTCGTTAACTTCAAGACTTATAGGATTAGTTGAGATGCGCGCAAGTTGATCCGGATACTCATGTTAAACTAAAAAAAACATCTTGTAAATCTTTTGAGAGACAAGGACCATTAAAATTTATTTCACAAAATAAATTATTAATTTGCAATACTCATATTGAATTTCATATGGTATATTTATTTTTCAAATAAAATAATAATAACAAATATTTTTTATTACACAGTAAAACAACCAAATAAATACGAAACAGGGATCGGTAAAAACTAACGTCGTATCCACACTTCACCACAGGATCATAACTATATAAAAAAATTTGTATTGGACTTTATTTAAAAAAATAAATTGTTAATTTATAGTTCAAGTTTGTAGCATAGAATCTGACGACTGAAAAGTGATGCGCCAAGAAATGTGAAAATCAGTAGTGTTATGCCGATGAGGTGGCGGAGTTTATTTAGTTTTCTACCGTACGAGGGCACTTTATGTAAAATCTTCGGAATCTTTTGTGCAATGATCCGATGGATTTGCCTCATGAACTTCTCGTGAGAAATCATGACACAAAAGCCATTCATCTCGAAGTAGCGACCAAGGGACTCGTGTTTACTGCATTCATGCACTAGCTTGGGCCCCCCTTTCTTCTGTAGGGACACTAGCTATCATGATCCAGGCGTGCCTCAAGGGCACCAACCCCACGCGCGCCATCGTAAAGGTTTTAAAAAATATATTAAATTAATATTAAAAAAAACAAAATTCATAATATATTAAACTCACATTTTCCTATTAACTTATTTTTTAAGAAAAATAGTTTTTTAAGTCGCAACACTTTTTTTTATGAAAAAACAATTCATAATGTAAAAAGTAAGTTTCAGTTTCAAACATAAATAAAAAAAACTATGCCTACATAATTTTTATGTGGCTGCATGGAAAAAGTCAAATAATAATTCGTTCAAAAAAATCAAAAGACTCGCATTGAATATCAATGTGCAATTTTTCATAATTTATTGCTTATTAGGCTTCTATATAATTGCTTAAAAAATGAGTGAAAATATAAGCATAAAAAAGCATATTCCTATTAAAAAATACTTGTATGAAATAATTGGATAATTCATGATATTATAATTTTTAAATTAAAAATAATATTTATTTTAAATTAAAAACACAATAAAAATCTATTAAATCAGCCACACATATAATCTTAAAAAGTAAAAAGGCTAGGCTTGACCACATCCAACATTCTTAAGTTTTAACCGGTGCTTGCATCTGTAACATCGAGTAGATGGCGTCAGTATAATTAAAAAATTCAATTAAATAATATGCAGTTTAGAGGTGATTATTTTTGGTTTAATTGGATTTTTATTAAAAAAATAATTAAATTAAATTTTAAAAAAACAAAATTGGTTCAAATTGACCGGTTTCAGTTCATTTTGATTTTTATGACAAAAACCGGTTCAAACCGATTTGACTTGGTTTTTCGGTTTGGCTGGGTTTTTTCAATTCTGGCTCGTTTTTTTTCTGATTTTTTATGGTTGGGGTTTGATTCGGTTTTTTCGGTTTCAGGTTTATAGAACCGAACCGGTCAGTTTTTTTAAAATTTTAACAGGTTTTTTTTCACAGTTTATTTTTTCAATTATTTTTTTTTCAATTTTTTAATTTTTTTGCTCACATCTATCTAAATGTAGCCCACTATAATTATTTTTTTTCATGCCTGAAACTTGCTTTTTTACATTATCAAAAGCATAATAAAAATCTAAATTAACTCATTTCAAACACTTCTAGATCATGCCGAAAACCAAGAATAAGATTTGAAAGATCTTAATGGGGCGTGATCTACTACAAATTAAATATTAAAAATGTTACTATTTAACTCAATATTTAAATCATCCTATTTGATATTGCAAAAAGCATTTCACCAAGTTCTCCTGTAAATAGGAGCAAGGAGAACTCTGTTTAATAAAAAAACAGTGAGAGATGTGTACACTACCTAGCTACTATCTACTTACTTGTTGGTCTCCAACGACTGGTTTTCTTTCAAGATGATGATGTTGTTGTAATTTCAAGAGGTTGCTTTTATTATTAATGTGTTTGCATTAAGTAATAAATAATTTAACCTTAAAGATAAATGGTTGAATCTTTAACAATAATATTTACATTTTTTTTCTCAAAAATAATATTTCACTACTATATATCTGGCTTGTGCATGCTAGAAAATTCAAATTAACTTGTGACATTTTTAAGCTTTACTGTGGTTGTTAATTACAATGCTGTTTAACTTAAAAACATTAAATTAAACTGAAATACTTCAATTAATTAATCCTGACATCTTCTGAATAGGGTAGCAAATATTATACACATGTACACGCTAGTTTAAAGGCTACCGCTACAAGTCATATTAGTTTTTTTTAATGAAAAAAAAAACATCCTCGTTGTAAGAAATTATTAGGCATTTTTATTAAATCCAAGTTATTAATTAACATTGAAACTTTTAAAATTAATTTTTTATGTAACTCGAGTTTAAAATTAAATTATATAAAAATTATTTTAACATGATCCGATTAACTTAATGGGTTTAAAAGTCATTGTCGATAACAAAATATTTGATAAATTCAAACTTCACTACTTAACTAATTACATCAATGACCCCTGGATATTGATTCTATTAGGTTTGATAACTTTGTATTTAAACTATTTTTTACTTAATTATACAATAACAAAAATAAACGCTCATAAAATTAAGCATAAACCAAGTTTCAGAATATTTGTTTGAGATTGTAATAACTTTAAAGAAATAAAACAAACAAAATTATGAAGAACAATTCAAAATCAGCTAAAAGTTGAAGTATTAAATTAAAAAAACAAAAAAAACTCAATAAAAACTCAATATTGAATAATGAATTAAAAAAACACTTAAAAATGACAAAATGAAAAAAAGAAAGAAAAGGAAAAATAAAAAAAAATAAAAAGGGAAGCGGGTGAGTTAAAACCTAAGTATTTTATTGTATAATATAAAAATTGTGTTATTTCGTAGCTCAAATAAAAAAACTCTTGAAGGTAAAAAAAAATATTTAATTAGGCAATAAAAAACTATTTGATGTTATTATTAAATTAAACCCAATAAATCAGTTTTGAAACCTCTTAACACGTCTTGTTACATGGCATAAGTTCAAAATTAAACTACGTGAAATTTACTTAGACATGATTCACAAGACTTGGAGGATCTAAAAACAATATAAACACCGGTAAAAAATTTGGTTGGCTTTTAAAAATAATAATTTAATATTATTTTTTTAAAAAATATTGAGATAATAATATATTAAATTAATTTGAATTTCATACCTTGACTTATTAGGTTTTGTTAATGGATAAAACCGAGAAATAAAAAAAGAAATATAAAAGAGAAGAGGGAGATGTAAAAACAGAGAGAAAAAAAAGGGAGTTTTTCAAGTATTGTCAGGTAATCTCTGTTAAAATCTCAGGCAATAACTTAACTTTGATACTTAAGAATACAAATAATTTATGGCTGGCTGAATCATACTTAATAATTGAGACTACAATACAAAGAATATTTCGCTATCTACACCAAACCCAAAATGTTTTTGCAGCAAATAAAAGATACTGGAACACATAATTCCAAGATCATCAACACGTTAATACACATGGGGCTAGAAACGAGTCAGAGTGAGCAGGTGGAGGGTCCTGAATAAATTGGTCGGGCGTGGTACAGGAGGAGGAGATAGTGGTGGTGGCAGCAATGGTGTGGCCCATCCATGGCGGCAAATTTAAGGGAGAGGAACTAGGAAGTGGGTATTGGGGGAAGGGACCACGGTGTACCAAAAAATGGGGTCTCTTCTAATAAAGATTTGTCGTGTATCCTTTTCTTTTAAGCAGTTTTCATGACTCGAGGCTGGGTTAGGTTGCAAAGGGAAGGGACAATAGAGAGAAGAGGACGACAACACGGTTAGTGTCGGTTTTCGACAGTTTTGCCACGTTAGGAACACGTGCTTCTCTCTTCTTTGTTGGTTAAAGGTGGACCCCAGTTGCCGTTGCTCGACGGTTGACCGTTCTAATTTGTGTGCCGACAAATCTGCTCTCTTTAATATTTTATTGCAATTTTGTTGATCTTAAGGAATCTCTGAATCTCAAACGCAAACGGGAAAAAAACCGAAGAAATTTAAATGTCTTTGGCACTTGATGTAATGCTCCTTCTTACACTTGTCTGGTATCGTAGTTGTGCTCTGAAAAAAACCAATAATTATTTTTTATCATTTATTTTATAATATTTTTGAAATAATTCTTAATTTGTTAAAACTGAATTGTTTTAGAAATCAAGCTGACTTTGATTTTTTTATAAACATGAAGTCAGAAATTAGAAAAATAAACTTATTATAAAAATGAAGTTCAAAGATTGGAAAATAACCAATGGCAATCCTAAAACATAATAAAACATCTTTTATATGACATGATCAAAAGAGAATATCAATATCCAGCTATTAAATTAATCTATAACATTTTTTTAAAATATAATAACCTTGAACACTTGAATTTTTAGAAGGATAAAATATATCCACATCTCTTGAAAATAATTATTAACGGATGGTGTCCTAAAAAATTCAAATAACTTAATAGCAAAATTTATGTGCTGGATAATTAAATAATCTCTTAGTTTTAGTAATTTAATCCAATTTTCATAGTCAAAGTGGCTAGCAGCTTGTATCTAGTGCCTGATAGGTTAAGGTGGCTGCTGAGTGGTACCTATAAAGGTTCTCTTTTGTAGATTTAAAGACTTTCGAATACTTAAATATATTTTTAGAAAGAGAAAGTGTAATGATATTTTAAAAAGATAAATTGTGAAAATATAAATGCTATAAATATTAAAAATGAAGAGATTGTAAACTTGAAGCTTGAAGGATCCATAAGGTATTTATAGGTAATGAATTTTTTCTTTTTGTGGGGATGAAGTGTTGTAGTATCATTTTTGCCCTAATAATTTTTAATTAGAGATAAATATTCTTTACTTATATATTAATAAGGAATAAATATGGTAAGCCGTTGGAAGATTCTTTATATACATGGAGGTGTAGCGAGAGTATGATACAAAATGCTGATGAGTCCATGAATATGGAGCTCTTTCCTTTAGTTGAATCCAAGGGAGCTGGATGTTTCCCTTGATCGTGCCCAATGCAGCTTGGCCTGTTCTTTGACTATGCCCAAGAGAGTTAGACCGGTCTTTTGATTAACTTGATTATACTGAGGTTGACAACTTATAAAATCCATGTTGTTTTTGATTCAACACATAATTAAATTCAAATATATTAGATCAAGAAATTATATCATATTCACGTTACCTTATACTTATCACATGACTAAATCTAATTATACAAGAGTTAAGCTTGATATAGTAATATATCTACGGCAGAGTCGAGGAGCCAAGGAGTCACATGGCCCTACAAGAATAGAGTCATTATTGGACACCCAAAATAATAATTTCCAATTAATCATTAACCTTTTAGGAGTATCTCAATTGAAAATAATCATTCAAAAAATTAGTCATGATAGTCTAAAGAAAATGATAGACACAGACACATAGACACGTTGTTAGTTCTTTGTGGATATTAAAGAAAAATAAACAAACGCAAATTGTTTTTTCAAAAACACCATAGTTTGTAATGACTATTCCATACAAGGACAAGACCGTCAAACCCCAGTACTCAATCTGACAACAAGCACAAGCTCTCTCACTGCCACGTCGCACGGGATAATCAAAAGAAAATAGTAAGAAACAGGACAACCGGTTTGATGAGGTCAAGTGAAGATTTCGTGCACCCGTTGGTTCAGTGCCGGCACCTCCCGCGATTGGCTCGTCTTCTTCTAACTTTTTTTTTCCCCCCATCTGTACTTTCCACTGGAAGAAAGGAATTGAGACGGCAAAAAATACACTGTCTAGAACACTAACAAAAATTATAGACTTCGTGGGTGTTTGTTTACGTGGTGGAACTTACTTTTTACAGTATTTTATTTTTCAACATTTTTTGAAGATTCTTTTATTATTTTGATTTGTTAATATTAAAAATAAATTAAAAAATATTTTAATATATTCTCAAATACTCAACCAGAGACAAAGTTTAATTTGAAACGGTATCAATAAATTATGTTATCCTGTTTATCGTGTACACGTTGCGTCACAAAGTTAATTCATAAACAGCTTTTATGACTTAATTTGTCACAAAGGATTGTTCAGCCCAAAGATTTATAAAATATGAGATCGAGAAAAATACACTTGTCTTATCGTATTTTTTCCACGTGGAAAGAGAGATGGCGTGCTATCCATGCACTTTCTAGGAACACCAAATTAATCAAGCTACGTCCCACCTAAAAAGAATTAAGCTCTTTGAATACCTCTCTGTGATATATTAATACATACTTATCATTATTAATTAATTGCGTAGCCATAAACTTGATTAGTTATGGATTTCCTTTCTTTTTATCATGTTTTGATTAATTTGTCAATTCATCAAATGACCGACTTCTCGATATCCGGTACTGGCCGTTTTCATTTTTCCTTGCAGGCTATAAAATGGTCCTGCATGCGTCCAACTAGCTAGGTTCAGGGAATTCCAGGGTTCCTAGAGGAAGAGGAGCACTCCCTCAATTTAAGGTGTTCGAAGCCCTAAAGTCAAGGCATGTATTCTGGAAATGGGAGAAATTAAGTTCCCTGCAAACGGTCTTCCATCAATCCAAGATATATTCAATTATATTTCTAGTTCACGGGTTTGCCTCTTCATGATTATAAACGTAGTCATGAATCGCTTAAAAAGTGGGGAGCAAAAGGCAGCCTCCAGTTTCCTTTCGAGCCCTTTGAATCATAAAAGTAAATCAATATATGTAGTGGAAAAAAGGGACTCGATCTAAAACAATTCTTTATATATATATATATATATATATATAGATATTCATGGACGCTAGTTGTACCAAGTAGTATATATTTTGGTAATTAATGACAGGAGAAGACTCGAGTGTTTCAGAAGGACGATCATCCGATGGTGATTAGCGTGGTTCCTCGTCAGCAAAAGCGCAGCCTACATAAAAGTCTTCGCTGCCTGCCTTTGAACTTAGCGCATGCCGTGCTTGACATGTTTTCCAAAATGTGCTTAATTTTCTCACCACGTACCATCCTGACCTAACCATCGCATTACTATTTGGCTAATATTGAAAAGGATCTGCAAGTGGATAATGTCAAGAGCACTAATTAACATGGAATGAGGAGGATGGCATTAATTCCTCGCCCTAATTATTCGCGGCAAGTCTGGAAGTATCGGGCTTTTTTCCTCAGCTAACTAACGGATCAAAGCATCGTGAAAGGGCTCAAACTCCCTGATTCTACACTAGCTGCTGGATATTGTCAAGTTTATGTAGAAGATGCGTGCTCTAATGATATAATTAAGTTAAATCTACTGTCAGTATGCATAGATGTAACGTCATCTTAATGCGATATTTTTTCAGATATTTTTTAATATTAACATATCAAAATCATAAAAATATTTTATATATAGATGTAACGACGTCATCTTAACTGAGTACATATGGTAAAAGACTGAGGAAAGAGCGATTGAGCGTGAAATGGAACTTTCCAACAACTGCACCTAATCTTATCCCCCACACTTGAAGATTTTAGGGCCTTACATAGACAAAGGCCATGTGGGTTTTGATGCCCTCACGTCGCTCCTTTAATTTCATCTCATTTATTACTTTACCATTCTCTTACAAACTCTACCTGTAACCTGTGATGATAGGCTGACAGTGCAAAATAAACATTTCAATCCTAATAAATAATCTCAAAACCTTGTTATGTGAACCAAGCAGGCACATTTTCATATATATATATATATATATATATATATATATTTGAAACGATTCTATCACCTTATTTATGCTAGAAGTTTAAATTCGACACATATTAATAAGCCATCTCACCAAAAACACATAGGATTTAAACTTAAGTTCAAAATTGGATGAATCTTCTCCTTACCATCTCAATAAATAAACATAATTAACAACCTCCCAAGTAACAACCTATATGCATTTAATTTTGCATTTCAAAAATATTTTTGAAAAAAAAAATGTTTTTTATACATTTTTTCGGCGTTTTCAGATCATTTTAATGTACTGATATCAATAAATAAATTTTTAAAGAATAAAAATAATATTATTTCAATGTATTTCCAAACAATTTTTTTTAAAAAGCTATCATTTCATAAGACCAAACGGGCTCTCGAGTGTTAATGCGTACGTTGTTCATATACAATCATATATCTATGTTTGATACTAAGAGGGTGTTTAGGAGTTTGGTAGCGGTTGCTTTTTAAAATGCTTTTTGTTTAGGAAAGCATCAAAATAATATTTTTTATTTTTAAAAAATTATTTTTAATATCAACACATCAAAATGATATGAAAATATAAAAAAAATAAAAAAAATAAAAAAATTTAATTTTTTAAAAATACTTTTAAAATACAAAAACAAATACATACTAGGTCGTCAAAACTGATTGGTGTAATTCTATTGATCGCTGAGACAAACCTAGTTGCGGTTTGAAAATGCTTTTCGTCTTGCTCGTAGTATTTTGTAGGGTTAAAGCTCCCGTGAGCGTGGAACTTGTTTATAAAATCTTAACAAAGTCGGGGAATGCAGGCAGGCAGGGACTTAAAAAATGATCGGATGCAGGTTTTGTTTGAGCTTAGGCCCTAATGACCAGTCCCTAAAAAAGGAATATTTTGTATTTTGTTCGTTGGATAAATTAAGGGTGTTAGGCTATAGCCTGTCCTTAATTACCTGAGGCCTTGGTTTCCATGGCAACAGACACACGGGTAAGAGATAACAGCAGCGTGCATGTGACAGAAAAACAACAAAAGAAAAGGTGACGTAGATCACATGAACGATCTTCTCTTTCACTTGAACGCGCACAAATGACATGCTTGAATCTTAAATGGAGTGGTTGCGTTTGCCTTAGAGTGTTTTTCTCTTAGAGCGTTTAGTTTGAAATATACACGCCGTGAAGGAGAGGAGGAAAGGGAGAGGACATTCTCCATTCCTAATCGGAGGAGGGCCTTGGAAGCTCCCTTTTGCTCCATGCGAGCCTGGCGCTCTGAAGGGCATGTGAGATGACATGTGTTTGCCTGCCTAAATGGGTCAGTCCCGACACAAACTTATGTGGCCATGACTCACGAGGCCAGTTAATTTTGATGTTGACTGCACAGTCATAAGCGTGTCTGGTATCGCAATTATTTTAATGTCAGAAAGTTATTTCAATTTTAAATTTTAAATTTTAAATTTTAAATTTTAAATCATTCATTAAAACTCCAAGATATAATTCTGTATTTCGTACAGCATCAAATCAGGAGGCGTGTGCGAATATCTCTGGACACTGATTTTCTGATAAAACTTGGATAATACGTCCCTAATCAGCAAATCAAACCTCGTTTTAGCTTGAAATAAATACATGGCGACCTTGAATTTGTAACTGAAGAACGTGCATTCATTAGTTTATCGTCTTCAATCAAGGAAACGCTAACCTAACTCCTTCCCTTTTGTTGGTTTACAAGATAATTTAAAAAAATACATCAAATTAACACATAATTAAAAGTAAAAAAATATAAATCGAAACAATCTCCGGTTTCCACTCGTTATTCTAAGGGGTGTGCACATGCACGCGGGCTCGTGCGGCTGATAGACAAACAGAGAGGAGGAGAGGGTCAGCCACGAGAGGCGAAAGGCAGGTACCCCATGTGATGAAAAGGCTCCCCACCCCCCGCCCCCGGTAGTTATGGCAGTTAAGTGTCACCAAATGCCATGATAAAACCTAGACCACATACAAGGGTCCCTCGCTAGTGACATGAGCTACTGTTTTCTCCGTGACAACCTTCTTCGATTCTGTGCATGGTACAAACATAAATGGGTTAAAATTTATTTATTTTTATATTGTTTTGATATATTAATATTAAAAATAAAAATAATTATTTTAATATATTTCTAAACAAATTTAAATGTTAACGCACTTTTAAAGATATCTCCAATCCAAAAACCTCACAAATAAGAAATAACTAACTTAAGTTGTTATTAAATAAAATCTCATAACATAATTTATATTATTGTCTTTTTATCTCAACACAACCCGGTCATTCTCTTAGAACCACACACTCTTCAAACGTTAATGGGCACGACACGTTTTATATTTCAAGCCATTACAAGTTCCAAACCATGGAATAAAGATCATAGCACAACACTACAACGAACAGATTTCATTTATTGATGATGAAGGAACCAAATCCCAAATGGCTTTTGTTTCAGATTCAAAATTATTAATATTATTATTATTACAACAAGAAGAACAGGGATGGATGTAAATAGAACCAAACGCACGTCTCGTTATATAAGTGGTCTTTAAGAGACAGAGGCAGCCCGCCCTTGTGGCATTATTGGACCACGGACCCAAGTCCTGAACCGACCATTCAATGACTGGTAATAATCAGCTCCCTTGGTAGTTAAGGATTCTCAATCAATTTAGGGCAACATCAGCCAGTCAGGGCGTTCCTCTGCGGTCTTAATTAAGGAGTAAATGTTTGCTTAAACAAATCTAGAGATCAGGTGGGGCCCAGCACCAAATCCGATTGCCTTGTCGTAAAAGGTTTCAAGTTCATAAAAATACTGAAAGATACTTTCAACGCCCTAAAGCTGGCAGTTAGGATTAGGTAACTTATTTTATTATTTTTGTTTTGTTTCCCTTCAGAGAAGGGATATTCATAGAATTTTATTTTTCTTGGGCAAAAGCTTTTGCATAGGCCAAAAGCCTTTCATGCGCTGTGCCTCTAATGACAGGTCGATGGGTGTAGGAAGCATGTTTGGAGTCGCCAAGATGGCTTTTTTAAGGTATTAATTGTCTGTTATGTTTGTTGTAGAGTTAAAGTAATATATTTATAAATAATATTTTTTTAATTTTTTTTAAGAATTTTTATTGATTTAATGTTTCTCGTTCGTTTTATAAAGTATAACAAAATATTTTTTTTATTTTTTCAACGTGGGATAATATCTGATCCAAATATTAGCCTTTCACTATCTGAGTGTCAAAAAAAGACCCAGCATTTACCACAATGGGGAGGAACACATGCCTGCTGACTGTTGAAGAATCTACAATCCTCACGTAGAGACGACAGAGAGCAACAAGAAAATATCGCCAAAAGAAAAAAGAAGAAGAAGATGGAAAGAGGATTCTGGATAATTTCCAATGACATCAAGTTATGAGGTCACCTTCACGGGAAGGAGGAAAGCCCATAATCTATCAACCTTGTAGCCCAACGGGTATACAGGTGGCGGGATTGGAGCTACTGTCAGCCCACAGGGTGGATTTATAGAGTTAACATGGGCCCATTCAAGCCCGCCCGATAAGTGTAGCTTCGAATCCACTGCCTCTTTCTAAGCTCTTAACAGTTTTATCAAAACATGGGCCGATTCAGGCCTGACCTGATTTAAGGCCCAGTGATTGCCTGATCAACCCATGTGTCAAACAAAATATTTATAATTTCTTGAATTGACCTGGACAGGAGTTTCTCCCGAGTGTAGCCAAGTAAAGAGATAACCTATGAGATCAGGCCAGACTGGTTTAATAACTACGATGAAAAGGGATTTCTTTTAGGCATGTGTCCATAAAGCAACAGCCAGTAAGACTCCATCCTTCTGGAAACGCAGAGCAAAATCATCTCATGCATTATGTTTGAGTTTACAGAAATCTAAAAGCTCCCTCTGTAAATTTGGATAGCAGTAAGGTGATGGCCAAAATCAAGTATAGTCCGAGAAAGGAATCTCCGGATAATTGCAGCAGATGAAAATCTTTTCATGAGCAACATCCCTCCTCTACGAAAATCCTATTTTATCCAAAAACTAATCTACAAAGAAACCAGTGCCAAAGTCTCGATTTAGGCATGTTCCCTTTGTTTCTAGGATAGATGGGAGCAATTTGTTACAAGAAAAACATTGATGTTTCTACTGATAGGAGAGCATGCATTGATATGAACATCTAACCTATGATGAACTTGCATTTATAACAAGAGTCTGTTACAACTTATATTTCTGCAATCCATACGTCGTCCAAAGGAGGGTAGCGGACATTCTATGAATTATAGGATTGTAACTCAAACCTGTAACTCCTTAACCTTAGAATGGCAGTTTACAAATCAAGAAGGCCAACAGATAATACTGCTTACCTGTTGGTTACCAAAACTTGAAGAAGATCCTCATAAAGGCTAGTGTGGAAGTGAGAGTCCTTCCTAGAAGACAGGCTCGCATATCTTTTACCCTTTTCCTTGGGCTCAATGATGTGAAGTGGCAGAGAGCAACCTCCAAAATTGATTCGCCATCCAAAAAGTATACCTACAATAATATGTTTTAAAACCGTAAACTTTATGAGCACCAAGAAGCCTTCCAATCAAAATAGTTTCCAAAATCCACTTCCAAGAGACTAATCATCATGCCACCATGCACACACAAGCACACGAAATCCATCAGAACAAAATTTAAATTGGCAAGAAATTACCGGCGAACTATTGAGGATGGCTAGTGTAAGAGAGACGTGGAACGTGCACATTAAGCTCTTTCCCGAAGCATTAGGAAGATGTACACAGAAAAAGCATATGCCCAACAAGGTTGATATGCCGTTAACTTAACTGAGTGCGGCATCGAGATCAGATCACCAACAAGAACAAAAGTCCCACCACATTTATGCTCTGAAAAGTCTGAAGCTTCAGAAGCTGGAAATGAATTTCTTCCTGGTTTCATGCATTCTGGACCCTGGTAGTGGAACAGGAGCAGTAGTCCCCCCAAAGACGATGCCAAAAATGAATGAAGTTGCGGCTGAAAGTAAATCACTACATTTTCTTTCAAACTAATGTTAAACAAAGGCAACAGCCTTGTGCAATTTTTCACCACACAGTGGCCATTAAGGAAAAAAGATAACAAATAAGAAAATCCAGCTAAAGGTAGAAGAAATTATGGCATTGAGGCTTGACCTCAAAGGGTTTTGATTCAGGTAATGCCTTCCTTCGGTTATTTCTGTCACTCGCCCGTCACCACATTTATTGAGCTTGACAACATCCTTAGCATTCAAGCAGTGCCTACGCTGTCTTCTGCTTAAACCATCTTCAATATTGACATCATCTGATTTTCTTGGATCGAAGCATTGAATGGCCACAAATTCAGCAAGGTCGTCAGGGCAGGCAGATTGATTGTCTATGAAAAAAGTCCTGCTGATTTCTTCTACCATAAAAGTAGGGACACAGTAACCCTTCATTCGATGAACCGATGAACCGTTGCATGACCTTCAAAACTTTTTGAAAGATTTGAACTTTGTAGTGTCTGTTCGTCTATTAGAGCAGTGATCTCCATCCAATCTTGTTCATTATGGATTCGTTTGCCGTCCAAAGATACGATTGCATCACCAGGAGACAGATAGCCAGACAAAGGAGAGGTAGAAGGTACATCCAAAACCTATTCCAAGTAAAAATTACAAATGCCACAAGTGGGAAGGAAAATTGTTAGCCAGTATGTGTGTGTAGATGCACACACATACACATGATTAAACAAGTAAATATGTCTGTGTATCATACCATGGGGCTTTCACCATGTATGTAAAGGGGACACAAGATCGAGGGCAGAAGGAATAACACCAGTCCGCAAACTGCACAACTCTGTAGCAAGCTTTAAGTTATGAAACCATGACATACATGTCAATTCAAGCTATAGCATGGCAAGAATCAAAGTTGTCAAATTAAATCAGAAAAGATTATGAAAATCTTGGAAGGAATGACCTTAACAAGCAAAGCTTCATCAGTAATTAGTAAGATAATACAACATGAGCATACCACAGCATTGTGCAAACGCCAGCCCAGTACACACGAAGCGCAGTAAATTTTTGCCACTCCTCAAGCAACTCATGATTCAAAGCCACCAGAGCACCAGGAAACAGTAATGCAAGAAAAAAAGCAATGAACTCAGTCGATACCTCACTGCTTCCCGATGAAAATGTGCCTACAGTAACAAGCATGAGAATCTACACTTCTGCATATTCAGATCTAAAACTTGAGATTCACAAACTTATCCACTCTCACCATCCCGTGTTAATCAGTCACATATGCAAATAGTTTGTCAGTTCATACATGTAAATTTTAGTTTTCAGCTTTACTTATTTGCTTCTGGTGGTCACATATGCTTCATTGGAATTAATAATTTAAGTTCGTCGGAATTTATCTCCAAATAATAGAATTATAAAGTGTAAAAAATAATTATATTCGTGAATAATTATAAAGTGCACGCACAACCATACGGAGTGTTCCCGTCCAAAAAGATAGCAACATTAACATTAATTAAAATTAACATTTTAACATTAACATTAATTAACAAAAAGCTAAAACATAGTGGTGTTTTACTGTTCTTTCTTTGGATTAATAGCAATTCTATAATTTTGACAACTTTTTGTTAGTATACGAAAGGTATTTTTTGTAATTTTATGCATTTTATAAAAAAAAAAATTCACTTTATACATAGTATATTTATCACCATTACTTTTATTTCTATCTTCATTTATTCATTGTTTAATAATAAAATATTTTGTGACAAAAGATTTTTTTATTTTATTTTACACTTGATTTATTTATCAATATTATTTTTGTTCTTATTATCATTCATTCATTCATTGATTTTGTAATTGTTTTTGTTGTGATTTTTTTTTGCTATACTTGGTCTAATTATTATCATCCTTTTTATTCGTATCTTCATTCATTCATTGATTTTTAGTTTTGTTTTAATATTTTCGTTTAACTTTACACTTGATTTATTTATTATCATTGTTTTTGTTATTATTAACAAAAAAAAGCTAATGTTCTCATTTGTATTTTATTATTCACAGTTTATTTTTCTAAAATAAAGCTCATGAAATCTGCCTTATTAGATATTTACAAAACTTTTAAATAGGTTAAAAAAACCCTACATTTACTAGAAAACAACTAAGAATCTGAAAGCATAAGGGAAATTGAAATATAATCTGAAATAAATTAAAAAAACTAAGGAAAATAACAAAACTAGCCTACACAATAATTTTATTTTATGAGAGAAACAATAGTACAATAAGTGATGAAATGACATTTTAATAGAAAATCTTCCTGTATAATTACATAAAAAAAATTAAGTCTAATCCAACAATCAAATCTTTTATTATCATTGTTTTAAGTGGTTAACTTATTTTAATGTGACCAAATCTCTTTTTGGGTCTAAACCTGTTTTACTGGTCCATAAAAATATATGTAGATCATCCATATAATCTGTTTGGATTAGATCTCCATCTAATTGTGTCAAATCCTTACATGAGTGCTCCCAACCTTTAATTTTTATAAGTTTGAGTGCATCAATTTGTTGTTAGGAAAAAAATTAAAGAAAAAAACAAGGATCAAAATTAAGATAAAAAGAACATCCATTTCATTGTTTTTACTTTAGGGATAGTTTTTTACATACTCAATCCTTAATGCTCAAGGATTTTATGTTGAGATCATAAATTTAATTTTGTTAGCAGTTTAGTCCTTGTGTGTTGAAGGATGATAGAGAAAATTGTTATAAAAAAGGATAATAGAGAAAAATATTTGATTGAGAATATTCTAACAATAAAAGAGGTTGATATTGGTTTGGATGATTTTGACTTAAAAAAGTAGAATTCAAAAAAGATGGTTTTAAACTTTCATCTTGTTAGAAAAGTAGCTCCAAGTTTGAAAAAGGTTTTTATGAATCAGATTATTTTTTTATGTTTTTATTTATTGATTTATGGTATTTTAAGATTAAAATGGGTTTATTTTGATAGTTATAATGTTTTTTTAGATGTTTTTATATTAAAATAAATTGAAAATCAATTTATTGAATTCAAGAACATAAAACCCAACTTTGATAGCTGGATGACGCAACATCCATTTTATTTATGAAAATTGGGTTGACAATACATCATTCACCTATTTAAAAAAAAAATGTTAGGCATACAGATCAAGTGCGTTTGGGCTCTCTTTTTTGGGCTAGAAGCATGGCTCAATCTTTACCTCTTTTTATATTACCATTTAATTATTATTATTTTTTGAATAAAATTTTTTATCAATAAAATAATTAAAATGATATTTATATTATTATCCTATTTTACCATAATTTTCATAGAGGATTATATTTTTTATAACAACATTAAAAATTATTTTGTGAATTATATATATATATATATATATATATATATATATATATGAATCTAATATGTGAAATTTATATATAAAAAATGCGCTAAAGAATATTAATCAATAATAAAATATCTATTTTTTTATTTTTTATCTTAAATATTTTACAAGATTTTCTAGATTAATTATTCTTTTTCATAACATATAAATTATGGAGTTATGTTTTTTTTTTAACATTGCTTTTCATAAGTTTTTGTTTGAAAAACAATGATTATCATAAAAAAAAATTTTCATAAAAAAAAAATTAAACAAGAAAATAGAATTTTGATTCAAGAGATAATTTTTTCTCCTTAATTTAAATTGAGATTCTTATGAATATTTCCAATGTCATTTATTTATTTTATTAAAAAAACATGATACTAATAAAAAATAAATTAATAAAAAAAATGAAAACTCACCTAGTGAAATATATTCATTTTTTAGAAATTTTAAATCATTACTTTTGTTGCAAATATCTATTTGCTATATAACACAATAAAATAAAAAGGTGATTTAAGAACTGCAGCATCGCATGAGACAAAACGAGCACATGCCAGAATCAATGGTGTCCTTGTCATGAGTTGTAAGAACACTGCCAATTTTATATTGGTTGGACGGCTGGACATATGAGTAAAGAGTTTCCAACAACAAATAAAATTCTTTTTTTTTAATACTTAAAAAAAATGGTGTCAGTAATATTTAAAATAACGTTAGATATGTAAATTAAAAAAAAATAGAACTGTTCAAGAAAACATCGTGCACGGGACATAGTGTCTTGTTAAAAAAAAGAGAAAAGATTAGAGCCAAGAACTTCTTATTTGGGATGATTTTTGTTTTTTTTTGATAGACTAAAGGTTGTTTTGAGGTTAAATATGAGTTTATAAGGGTTTATGGGGGGTTTTTTTAGGTGTTTTCAAGTAAAAAAAATTAAAAATTATTTTTTTTATTTAAGAAATCATCACTTAATTTTTCAGTAGTTTGAGATTAACAAAAAATAACCAATGAATAACACATTGTTTACTATTTTAATAAATAAATAAATATGGCTAGGCACAATTTGCTCTCTTAGCCTATCTAGCATCTTTTTAGACTTTATGTTTTCGCCCTTCAATTTTATTTAAGATTCATTAAAATGAAATAGTTAAAAATAAATTTGAGATATTATTTTATTAAATATTTTTGAATTTTACTTTGTTTTCAAATTAGGTTATAGCAATTTTTTTTTTATATTAACACATGCTTTTTTTTTCCAGCCCTTCATGATATATTTTTCTTAAATTTTATTCAGTTGTTTTTTTTGTGTATATCTATTTTTATTATCATATAATTGAATAAAAAATAAATTTTAAAAAATAAAGTTGTCAAAACCAATCGAATTCTTGATTCAGGTCGTGAGTTTAATAGATTAACTAAGTTAACTCCATTTGATCTAAAATATTATTGTTTTAATATATAAAAAAGAAATGACAATGTTGTCTTTAAATTTTTTTAAGTCAAACTAGATTTTGACCATGATGATCAAATTATATCGAATTAAATCTCATATGATTTAATTTAAAATCTAGACTAGGTAGAAGATTAGGTCAGGGGGTCTCCAAGGCAAGCTGGGTTTAATAAAATTACCGAAAATGTTTTTGTGACAATGCACAAGCATTGCATTATTGTTGTATTTTTAATACATGCATGTAAAAATTCTCAAATTATTATTAATTATTAATTTATTTTATGATTATGATAAAATGTTGTCCATAAAACAAATATCATGGCAAAAAAAAATGGTAAAAGGGAGCAAGTGAATAAGATAAATATGTTTTAATTAGAAAAATACATTTTTTATTCTTATTTTAAATTTCCCCAATTTCCTTTTGATATTTCTTTTAATTGATTTTGTTTTTCATTAAATAAAATACATAGAAAAAATATTTTTTAATAAGAAAATGAGAAATTATACAGTAAATCATTATGTTTCAATATAATTTAAATTATTATTTTTCTTATGAATTTTTTTAATGCATATAATTAAATGATTTTTTTAAAAGCTCATCGCAATACACGAGATCAAATGTTTTAATTTGTATTTATCTTTTAATTTTTATTTTAATATATAGCTAGCATTAATTTTTTTAACATTTATTATTTTTAATTTATTTGATTAAAAACATGGTTTAAATTTCTAGCTCACAATTATTTTTTTATACTAGAAAACGCTTTGATAACACTTGCATTTTTGTTTTTGTTAAAAAAAACTTTCATACAGCCATAGCCAAGTACGAGTCATTTGGCTAGTAAGATATTATTTTCAAGTAATTATAAATTTGTTAGTCGAAAATAAGAGAGAAGGAGGGGTTCAGCGGTGCTGGCACCTTTTCTTCTGTTTCCAGAAGTAAAGTATGAAGAAAATATTTGTTTTTATAATTTCATTATAATTTTTTAAAATAAATTTATTTTGCTTTAAATAACTTTTTAAATATTTTTTAATTGTTTTGATATAGTAATATTAAAAATAATTTTTTAATGTATTTTAAAGTAAAAAGCATATTGAAAAATAATTTTTATTAAAATTTTAATTGATGATATTTTTAATATTTTCAGATAATTTTAAAATATTGATATTAAAAATAAAAAAAATATTTTTTTTATTTTGATATATATTTTTTAAATTATTTTAAAAAGGATAATTTACTACCCTGTCAAATATTCTAAATTGATATAATTTTTAATGTTTTTAAATGATGTTATTTTGTTTTTTTAAATAAATTTATTTTAATTGTTTTTAAAAAATATTATTCTATAATCCCAAACACCCCAAATGAGACTATGAGAGAGAAGAATCCAATCTGCACTTTGAACACGACAGACAGGAAGGATACCCCTGCTCTGTCAACTCCCAGGAAAGAAAGAAAGAAAAGAAAAGATCTCAAAGCACTCTCTCTACTACTATCATCATCAACATCATCATCATCATCATCACCACTTTCAGATTCACATACATAGAAAAACGGAAAGTGAAGATACAAAGAGAGAGAGGGACACAATTTGAAATAACACAGAGCTAAAAGTAGAAATCAATGATTTTGTTGCAGTCCCAATCCAGATTTCTCCTTCAAACATTATTAAATCGTGTACAAAAGTGAGTCTTTCTATCATCTGTCTTTATGTATCCATCCAAGAAATGATTTTTAATTTTACCACTGACATATTTTGTTTTTTTTTTTTTTTCCTTACTGGGTTGATTTCAGTCTTGAAAAAGCAGTTGAACTGGATTACCACTGGGTGGAGTTTAATGATGTTCGTTACCATATTCTGGTGATTACCAAGATTTTTTCATGTTAGTTTCCTTTCTTGGGGTTTCATTGTTTTCCTGGGTTATTTTAGGTCATATCTTTGTTGGGTTTTCATTCTTGTTTTAGGTGTCAACGAAGAATCCAAATGTTTTGCTGTTATCCGTTTCATTACCAACTCCACCTCCAGAAGCTGTTTTCATGGGTGGACTCCCGGGTGGAGCCATTGAAGCTATAAAGGCTGCTTATGGTGTGGTTGTACATATTCTTGATCCTCCCAGAGATGGCTTTAACCTCACTTTGAAACTCAATTTGGCGAAACTTCCACCTGATGAAGGTTCTACGAGTTCCTTTCCTAAGGTCATTATTTGCTTGCTATAATGCGTATGCCATGGCACGTAGCATGTGTGGTAGAATCTAGTTGATCATTTCCTCTCCACATTACATTACGTTGTAGCAAAACATGACACTAGGAGTTACTTGATAAACATTCTCATCTTCATTAATTGACTTTCTTCTTAAAACGTTCATCAATTGTAGGATTATACTTGCTGATTTAACTTTTATTTTTCGTCCTCTTTTAGATTGTCATCTAGTTCATGATGGTTTGAAAACTTTCTGACAATGTTATTGTCAGTGTCAAGTATAGTTAGAAGGCAATTACTAGGGAAAGTTCCATTGACTAAATAGGTTAATGAATTGGGAGGAGTATAGTTACATTTGGAATTACCCCAGGATCTCCTTGTAAAACATGGATATATCTTTGGTTATTACGAGAGAGTATGTTTAGTCCAAGGGCATTATCTCATGAATCCGAGTATTTAGTTTACTTGCACATTTTGATTGAAATCTAAAACTTTTCTCAAGCTTAATGTAGTTTTACAAGCTCCAGGGAGTAGAATAAGAGAAATATACAATTAAACATGTTTGCCAAAGGCTTGCTTTATGTTGTTTGTCTCTAGGTTTATATACAGGGTTGATTTGTATGCATAAAGGTTCTCTTTTCATATGTTAAGGAACAGTCTGCAATTCCACCTCAGAAAAGCTGCATGATCACCTGGTGAAGGTTTAGCAGTCTCTCAGTAAGAGATACATCTACAATCGTTATCTGGTCCAAATGTGTTACTAATGGAGGACAGGGGTATTGCCCTTGGACATCTGTGACATTCACTTAGAAGGGCTAATTCATCTATTTTTCAATCCACTGGAAAGACCATGGTGTAGCCAAAGAAGCAGTCCATAGTTGAGAGGCTCTGGAAAATATATCATAGTTGAATTCTTCCCTTTTCTTCTTCTCTTACATGCTCCCTTTCCACTGGTTGTGTCTGATGTTTGGTTGTGCTCTCTCTCTTTCTCTCTCACCTTTATTCCTTCTACCAGCCTTTTTATCATTTGTTTCCTGTGTTACAAGGGTTCGGGGACTGGAATGAGGGCAGGATCTGGCAGTGATTGATATAGAACTGTGGAGAGGAGAGGGCTAAACATGAGGATGTCACCCCTTGCATATGAGGAATTGTACGATGACTTAAAAAACACCAGAGGAAATCCATCTCTAAATTGATAACCAGTCTCAAATTCTCAATTCATCAATAAAAAGTTTTTTTAAGAATATAAACACACCAAAAATGTCCTATTTAAAAGAGGAAACACACTGATACTTCTGATTGCTAAAAATTTCTGAAGGGCACAAAAACTCTCAAACAATGACAAATTTAGACAAATCATTAAATCATAATGAACTTGATGAAACATTTCTTCTTGTACGACATCAATTGATGCTTCGATATGACTCAAAAATTTGTAAGGAGAATAGCTATTGGTTTTATACACAGACAAACATTAGTGTAAGCATTGAATCTCTCAAGAGGGTTTAATAGGATCAAGTCAACAAAATTGCCATTATGATTATGAAATATGTTGTGGAGAATTGAATGGCTGCTGCAAATGCTGTTACAAAACCCTATTTGTCATTCGGATGGTGGGACAATTTTCTTCTGTTCTCCTTTTCACCTTGAATTTTAGTTCTCCTTGCAATTGTGGGTGGTCCCTTTATAGCAGCCATGCTATTAAAGTGGCAAGTCAACTGCTCGCAGCATTTGAATCTTCCTTTCTGCTCATGAATGCATTGATTTCTCTCTTTATGGTCCAGGATTCATTTTTCTACTTTATTGATTCATGTGTGGATTAGGTTGTGTTAAGTTTCAGGTTTTTGTTCATTTTAATGGCTGTTATCGATGTTGTTTTTAGAAAGTGTACTGTTGATATTATGCAGAGCACAGGTATGCTCTCTTGGTAAAGATTGCATCTGTTAGGGAAGTGGTTCTAGGTGCTCCATTAAGAGTAGTTTTAAAACATCTTGCATCAAGGACTGTTGTTCCTGATGTAGATCGGGTGCTGGCTCTCGTGCATCGGCCAAAGGAGTCTTTCTTCCTTGTTTCTCAGGTATTAACATAAGTTCAAAGTGTATAGATTGTGTTACTTGAACTTCTTCATTTACCTTCGTGCAGTAACCCTTATACCTACAGAGAGGGAGAATATTATAGCTAGCATTTTGGGGTGCAAAGAGGGGGGCCTTCCTCCCTCTTATTCAGTGTTCCTTGATTTTTATATTTATTTTATATGTTGCAAATGCAGGATTGGTAAGGTTTTTTTAGTTTATTTTCATATCCTTCAAAATAGCTGCCACTCCCCGTGTGACTTAAGTAAGGTATGCATGTATACCTTACCAAAAGAATTACATGCATTGAACAGTGGTTGCCTTCTAGAAATGTCATTTCTGGAAATTGTCCTACTCCTTTGTGTCTCCTTCCTCTTCCATTTTTTACTAGCTTGTATTAGCTTTTTTATTTTATCTTGAAAGATTGATTTTCTATTTCAAATTCATTTGGCACCATGTTATTAATAAAAATGTAATTTATTGGTTACATCATATTATCTGTTTGTCATGTGACTCATATCTAGCAACATGAGAATAACCATGGATTGAAATTTAACTGAGTGAGAAATTATAATTGTTTATGGCAGCCAGACAAGGTTACCGTGGTGTTTCCTATGAGATTCAAGGACTCCATAGATACTGCTTTTGCCACATCCTTCCTTCAGGTACTCTATGTGTAGATATATTTTACTGATCCAGGTTGCATCTCAGAAATTGCTTATATGTGGGCAATGGACAAATAGTGTTACTAATACAATTGTTGTTGATACTAACGTTAGAAATATTTATAATTCTGTTGCCAAGGCTGCTTAGCACACTCTTCTTGTGTAACCATTCCTGGTTAACTTCTTTCTTTTAAAATTATTGAAGCGCCGATTTCAATTCAGGAATTTGTCGAAGCCAGGCGTGCAGCTGGACTTAATAATGCTCCTCCTTGCTTGTGGTCTCCTACTCCCCCTCTTGAATTGAATGAAGCTCCTGCAGAAGCATTGTCTGCAAATGCAGGATTTGTTTCTTTTGGTAATGTCACGGGAATTGCTATAGTTAGTTCCCTCTTTTTTTTCATTGTCAGTGTAACAAATGTGGCCATGCTTAAAACAATGCAGTCATTTTTCCTCGTCATGTGGAAGGCAAAAAGCTGGACAGAACGGTGTGGAATTTATCAACATTTCATGCATATGTTAGTTATCATGTTAAGGTGAGGTGCCTGGCAAATTGCTCCAACTATTCATTTTTTTTGTGTGGTGTTTCACATACTTTGGAATCTCGAATAACAAGCTCGCACACACATACTGACAGAAAGATAACTTTTTTGGCTCCTTGAATAACACACAAAGTCCTTGTTGCAATATGCATGAACATGAAAGTTTTAATGGCCTCCATTTCTACCCAAAAGTAGAAAGAAGGGGTGTAGCAATCCATTTCTACCCAAAAGTAGAAAGAAGGGGTTACATTGCTACACGAGGACTTGAACATGCAACACTGCCCATGAATTTTAATGTTGTTTCTCTAAGTTTCTGCCATGCTATGTGGAGATGCAATGGTTATTTTTCAAAATGGTTTTGGGATTTGACCCATTTGTTAACCAGATTTTGCATGTTTGAAACTAGGATAATGTGATGATCAGTTGAAATTTTTACTCTGTTAATCAGGAAATGAAATAATATCATAGATTGTGTGGCAAGATCTTTTTACGTTCTTTGTACAGACACTTGACTCTTTGTTTGAACTTGTTTTCTTTTTTCCTTGTTGCTACTGTGTGCTTCAGAGTAGTTGGATGCATAAATTCATCATGTGAGCCAATCTAATTTTAGTTTCTTTTGTTGTTTCATAAGAACCTTTGATATCAATAATAAGCTACTGATTTATGGTTGTTATGCTCCTGCTACCTTTAATCTGTCACTTAAATGTATAATTATTCCATGCAAATTCATCAACAGTGCTCGGAGGGTTTTATGCATACTCGCATGCGAAGACGTGTAGAGTCTCTTATTCAGGTAAAATCTTCATCTTTTGCAGTGAACTCTGCTTGCTCATTTTCTCTGTATAGCCTGCCTTGGCAGAGAGAGATTTTCTGAGAAGTAGTCTGAAGAAATTTAGATCTGACAAGACAAATGGTTTTTTCACAACCAAATAAATTTAGAGCAGTTTTTCTTAGCTTTGCTGTGCATTTGATCTTAAGCAACCATGTTGCTACTTGCTTGCAGGCTGTGCAGTGTCAGCACTCTCGCATGTTAAGTTTAGGATTGTCCAAACCCTGGGAAAGGGTGGATTGGGATTTAGGGATAGAGCTGGATAGGGGATGGCTACTTCTTAGGGCCTCCAGTTGAACCCAAAAAAAGAAAGTTTAGGTTTGTTAAGCTGCAATAAAGCATCAAGGTAAGGCTAGAAGAGGTCTACAGTTGATGCTGGGAAACAGAGCCATTGCATTGTTCTGTTGTTTTTCCCAAGTGAAGCCTAGCAACTCACTGGCCTAGGTCCTGGACCTCGCAGGTGTTGTACTTGATGCAGTGTGTTGATCCCTCTAAGTCTATATGCTCTACGAATGATCATAACTCCTAAAATCCAAAATTAATGCCCTAGTCGAAATATGGCTGTTTGGTTGGTGACAGTGATAGGAACACATAACCTTACTGGCAACTTAGATAAAGCCACAACAACGGTGACAGTGATAGGATCACATAACCCTACTGGCAACTTAGATAAAGCCACAACAATGGTGTCAGTTAAGTGGAAGGCTAAAACTTGCAATTATTGTTGGCAATTCCTGAAACTGTTGCCTAAATGACTACAGAAGCAGAGTCTAAACCTTTGCTTTACAGTGAGTCTTTACTGGAATTGCCCTCTTGGATATTCTCGTGTAGTTATCCAAGGATTATGGGGATAGGTTCAGATAATTAGGGCCCACGAATTTACTTGCATGGTTTTTGCTAATCAGTGATATAGACAAAAAAAAAACAAGAAAAGCTTTTGTGCTCTTCCTCATAGTAAAGGGCTTATATAGAATAACTCATGTTGCATCACAGGCTTTGGATCGTGCAAAACCAGGTGGAGAGGAGAAAAAGAAATCACCGAATAGCAGATCTTTTAAACGGCTGGTATGTCATAATATTTCACCTCCTTGATGCTTTAAAGAAGTTGATAATGCTAACATATTCTTTGTAATATCTATACTCAATTGTAGAGCCTCAGTGAAGCTCGAGCTAATTCAATTTCGTAAATGTGGAATTCCCGTGGCTCCCGTCGAAGATACGATGATGCTTATCAAAGAACTTGCCAGAATCAATTCAAGGGAGGCTGTTACAAGTGTTTTATCTTTCTCTAGAAAGGGGAAAAACTAAAAGAAAAATGAAGAGGAGATAAAAGCACCGCGTTTAGTTGCCAGTGTGTGTACACTTCTGGTCTTTGTTGGCTCTCTGTTAACCAGAAAGATCCTATTTCATTATATAAATATTTTTTCAATCTGTTTTAGGGAGTTTATTTTTCTCTGAAAACATAATTTTGTTCAAGCCTTTTGCTTCAGTATTTCCTTCAATCTGTTGATAGGATTTATACGGAATATAGATGGTGTTAGAATTTTGCTCCAATATACACGCGTCGAAGACAAGTGCTTGCAAGGTATGCACTTGGCTTCAACAGATCTAGGAGGCTCCTGGATTGAACAGTGTTTTTCAAAAAAATTATTGTTTTTTAAATTAATTTTTTATATATATTTTTAGATTTTTTAATATATTGATATTAATTTTTTTATTTTAAAAAATAAAAAAATACATTTTTTTTATATATTTTCAAAAAAAAAACACTTGAAAAACCAACTATTATTATATTTTCAAATACCTACATAGTATTTTATTTTCCTTTCTCAATCACTAAAGTATAAATAAAAAATGAAGGAAGGAAAAGCAAAAATAATAATCAAACTCTTGAATCAATTTCCGCATCCACTTCCATATGCTCATCGGTTTTTCTTTTCTTTTGGTGAAAAGTATGCAATATACCACATGGTAGATGTAAGAACACCAGATAAATAAATGTCCATGGATGAAAATTAATAGAAGGGCCAACAGGGTAGCCGATTAGATAGCCAAGGAAGTCAAGACAAATTTGTTGCCATTGTTGTATTGAGCTTCAAATCATCCTCCACATCTATGCAATCTGTTGTCACTTGACTGCTCCCATATTGGGGCCTTTTGGTTAATAAAGTTTCTCGTTCTTTTGAGTGTATTAAGAGAACCATGCTGTTAGCAGTGTTGACATGGAGATGGATTTTTCGGTGTTTCTGAAGGTTTGAATAGTGGATGCTGCACACACAATAGCAGGGAAACTATGACTCCTTTCGTCGTAATAATCTCATACATTTAGATTGAATCCAGCAAGTTCAAGTTCATCTCTTTACCGTTGGGTGTATTTTGAGGGGGAAAAACAAAACAAAACAAAACTCCTCTTCTTTCTGTGTGCACGTTGACGAGAAAGCTAATTTTGGGAAGTGAAGGCTTGAGAGTCGGATAAATTTCATAAGAAATGATCGATCATTTGCTATATCCCCGCCCTGTTTATAACAATTGCCTAGCCTAGATTTTTAGTTTCGGTATGGTATCTGATGCATGAGTGTTTGAGAATCGCTCTACATAACAGTTGTTCTGGTACGAAGTGTGTTGTGGATAGGATGATGCTGTCTTACCAATAAAATCAGCTGGGTTTGTGTGGTGTGGCATTTTCTTCCATCGCATCACAGTTCCAAAAAAAAATTAAAAAAATTCAAGTCCTTGTAAACTGTCTTGTACAGTGTATATCCAGTTGCACTAACAAAGCTTGTAACTGACTTTTCTAAAATCAGGCCTGTTTCTCTTCTATTTAAGACTCCACAAGCTAACAACGAGATACGATAAGATGCAACTATACATCATCAGCACAAGATTTAATCTTTTTTCAGTTTTCGACAATGGGTTCCTTCAGGGATCGAGTTTTGATTTTTGCTGCCGTATTTTTATGCCTCTTTTTGCATTTTCCTTCTCAGACCGAGGCAATGTCTCGAGCCAAAAGTCTGAAAATCATGGCTCAGATTTGCAAGCAAACCGAGAACATTGAAGTATGCCTGCAGGTTCTGTTGTCCCGCCCACGAGCATTGTTTCGCTATGATTTGATGGCCATGGCGGAGAATGCCATACAACTATCAAGAAAAGAATCGAACGATACAGTCAATTTCTTTAATAACTTGGCCAACAGCAAGGACACAAACCCTGCATTTAAGCTGGTCCTTAAGAATTGTATATCCAATTTCGAGAGGGGTTTATGTTCCTGAACCTCGACGGGCTGGAAGGTCGGACGGCAACCTTTGATATGCATAACGCTTACGATAAAGCTTTTGCTTGTGAGACAGATTTGTCTGCAAACAAAGTTGCAATTGACTTGGTTCTAGCTAGAATCAAGAAATGGAAGAATGTCTTTTCGGTTGCGATGGCAGCGGCTGGAGTTCTTGAAGACTCTCTTCCAATCCCTGAATAGTAATTCCTGATTTAAAGATTAGGATAATATTATTATTATTAATTAATTAATGTGTGATTTCTAGTTTGCTTGCTTTGAAGATTTGGTGCATTTGATATGTGTAACGAGGGATTTCGCCGAGTTCTGCACACTTGAGTTTCAGCAGAATCATTCGCTAATGCGTTTGGTCTGCTAGAACCATGGGTATCTGAATGTTAATGTTGCTTGTGTTTTTCTTTCCTTCTCCTGTGGCTCCACTGACAGCAGATTCGGCGAGCCTTATCATCTTTACCTGGTGTAAGAAACTTCTTTCTATTTGCAAGAAGTGATCAATCTGAAGAAGGGAGGAAAATTCCTGGAAGCCACCTTTTTGTCCTCACACATCAAGGATGGCAGATTCCTTTTTGGTAACAGGCATGCGAAGATGTCATGTAACCTTCCTCGACGTGTATTCTGCATTTTATGAAGATCAATAATGACTTTTCCTTTTCTCCTATCCAATTAGCTGCCAAGGGATTCACTAAAAAGAGCTTAATTCGTCGTCAAGTTAAAAAGAAGACAGAAAAGAAAACCTAAAAACTGCTTTGAAATTGACGTTGGGAAAAATGCAGGAGCAGTTTTGTACAGGAGTATGAACCAAAGAATTTAAAATCAAAACTTTTGACCCTAAAACAAAAAACGAGAAGATCCTCCTCCTGTCTTCCATAAGCTTGTGAGTTCGCTAGCTGGACCAACCCATCTCGTGAAACCATTCAGCTATGGCTATGGATATGCTGTCACTGGCTTCATGCCTCTATCCATCTGTTGCTGCTGGATGGATCATGGCATTTGACCCACCACATGAGCCCTACCACATTAAGATTTAAGCCTCCCCGCTTTCCTCTCTGCTAGTGATGTCATCACCAGCTGGGCAGGTAAAACTTCAAATTAGAGTGGGTGGACCCTACCCACTATGCATTAATAATAATAAAAAAGAAAAAACACCAGAGTTGACAGACTGAAAGGGGCTTCTGCTTAGCTTCTCCATCTCTCTCTCCCTCTCTCGTGATTAGAAAAGTATTTACTGCCCACTACTCGGAATCACTGTCCATGCTCTCCATCCCCTTCAAACCTCTTCGTTTTTGCTGCATGTGAAAAGGAACACAAACCAACCATCACAAACAAGCATAATATTAAATGCTTAATGGAATAACATAAAAGCTTTCCTCCCATCTATTCATGCCTCCAGGCCACCATCCCACCGCCCATCCTAATATGCTCCGTATAAATAATAATAATAATAATAATGTCATGCTTCAAGAAGAGGTCATGTCATGCAGCATCCATACCAGAGACTTGATTTATTTATTATTCTGGTTCCGCAGACAATTCACTTTACTGTGCAAGAAGATAAACCTTCCATGGAAGAGTTCATTAGGTGAGGAGTTGAAGAACCCTTGAGTTGTTGGGAGACATGGATTAGGCTCACACGTGTACATAAAGTTGGACCTCGTGTGTAACATGCTTAACACAAGTAAATGATAGACCAATGCTCGATGACAACAGCGTAATATGTGCCAGTGATTCCAAGGGATGGAGACATGGAGGTAGGTAAGCAAACAAAAAAAAAAAAAAAGAAAGAAAAAAAAAAAAAAAGAGGCACATTAACACAAGTTCAAATAGCAGAATCAGTTCACAAGAAAAGATGTAAGAAGCAGAAAGACCATTACCTTCTTCACACATTTCTTCTCTCTAACCTCGTACCTACTCTTTGTCAAGTCAGAGAGCCACATCCCTGGAAAACAATACTGCCCAAATACACAAAATATAAAAACCGCTATTTTTTTTCAATCATTGTTACAAGCAATATCATTAATTTTAAAGAAGATAGGCAAGTTTGTGATTACCTGAAGTGCTTTATCAATGTTCTTGGCCCTTTTTTTGGGTCTTTGGGGCAGTTTCGTGCCTTTCATTGCAAAGAAATCATCTTCCTTTTCCTTCCTTGACAGAGCAATATAAATTCTTGGCCACTCAATGACTTCATTGTTATTCACCTTTTCTCCTACGCTAGCTACTACTGGTACTGAGGCAGGGTTACTATTTGTAGCCCCGGCTTCCTTTTCTGATTGAGCCCGAGTGGAATCAACTTGCCTCGTTTGATGATCGGCTACTACTATGGATCCATTTGGTTTCTCATCTTTTGCTGCTGACCTAGAGCTAGGCATCTTTCTATCAATATTTTCTGGTGTTGGAGGAGATCTCTTTCCTGCAGTAGATCTAGAAACAACCTTGCCACTGCCACCACTATTTCTTGATGGGGACCCATTACCAGCACCCGATCGCTTTTCTAAATTCCTGGTCATGGCCACAAAAGAAAAAAAGAAAGAGATGCAAACTTGCTGATGAGAAATGCTTTGGTTTGGTTCTGAGATACAAACAAACAAACAAACAAAAGTGGGTTTTTTTTCTAGTCTTGAAGTGAATATGAATCAACGGCAGAAAAGGGGAGGGCATAGAATTTAATACCCACCTAAAATAAGAAAAAGAAAAGAAAAGCATATAACCTTATTAGTCATCAATAGAAACACTATCACTACATACTGTGTTCTAAGAACGAAAAAAAAGAAGATAGAGAAACACATTTCACAAATATCACAAATACCAATAAAGAGCAACGAATTAATTAAGGTGATAGGTTTTTTTTTTTAGAAAAAAGGAAATTTCAAATGGGGGAAAAGTCTCAAATGAGGACAGAAGGGTCATGACCTGAGCAAGGGGCAGAAAAAAAAAAGGCACCTAGTGGACGAGTGATACCTTGACCCCATCAAAACAGCAAGCACAAATGTTAAGCAAGATAAACCAAAAACAAAGCAAAAACAGGGTAGGCAGAGGTGGCTAGAAATGGAAATGGACTTCTTGGATACCAATCAAGCCAATAAATAGGTTAAGAAAGATGAGAGACTGATATATTTCATATATTCTTCTCTCATCCTTCAAGGGGTAGAAAGGTTAACCACTTTAAAAAGAAGCTGCTCTTCAACAAATGGAATCAATGAATAGAGAAGCTAATAACAGCATACGTTTAGATCCCAAAACTTTGAAATGCTTTCCATATAAAGCAACAACCTCAACCCCAAAATAAATAAATAAAATAAAGAGAAGATCACCAAATTATACCATCCAAGTAAATCCAGGGAATTTATACCAAAAATACATACAGGGCAGGTTTTCAAGCATCAACAATATCTAGCACATAATCTTAAGAAATAAATTCATAATTTAACAAATACCCAACAAGCTTAAAAGTCATGAAAACACCAAGAAAAAAAAAATACCTGTGAGAAAGAATCCCAGAATTTTCTTTCTTTAAGTTTCCACCTCTGGTATTAGTACTGGCAGATTGTTGTTGGGATGATGGTGGTGGAGGCGGTGGTGGCATGGACGATGGAGAGAGCTTATTATCAACTCTCCTAGGAATCTTGTTGATGGGTTGTCTAGCTTGACCAGAAGATGACGATTCATCAGGAAAGGCCCTGATCTCAGACCTTGAAACTCTAGCTCTCTTCTTTTGTCCCCATTGCAACAGCACGTCACCGTTGCCAACACGGCTTGGGCTAGGACTTGGACTGGTGCCATGTCTTTGTGTGTGATTGTGGCTGTTATCTGAATGTGGAGGACTGGTTGTACTGTTATTGTGGTGGTCTTGGTTTCTCGATGGGGATCTAAATCTGAAACCTTTCGTTTCAAAATTAGTACTTGTGGAACTGAATCCATTTGGGATTGACCTTCCATTCTCAACTCCATTGGGTTTTTTGCCATTGCTTAAAGGAACACAATCTGGGCTTACTCTCTGATACCTGTACACATTACAGCAGTCATTCATTATCGATAGATAACAGAGAGATGATCCACAAGCCAATGCATAAGGATTCAAAAAAATCATCACAAACATACAGTGAACTTTGAAGTCCAGAGATCATTCGATATTTTCATGTTTGATCTTTTAGCTACCACATCAAATAATCCATGCATTCATTCATTCTCAAATACAACCCAGATTAATTTGAAAACAATCAGGCATAGATCAGTGAGTGAAAAGCTTTGGAAATAGAAATTGAAGTAATCAAAACAGCTCATTTTACTCTAGCAATATTAGGAGTGGAATCGCAAAGGAAAAAACAGAGAAACAAAGAATGGTGGAGCTCTGAAGTTGATGATAAATGAAGTTTTTTTTTTGGGCAGTCTGTAGAGAGGAGGAGGTTGAAACAGGTCTTCGACTGCAGTCCAGCAAGAAATGAGCATTACAATATGGAATTTGAAAGGATAAGGCCTGCCTAATCCAAGAATGAGCATCAGAAGTTTGAGACCAAAAAAGTCATTTTTGCCTTAACAACAGAGATTTTGAATCTTTGTATTTCCACAGCAGCAATTGAAATTTGACAATGGTTGTTGATCGAAACGCAAATTGATCAATATCAGTCCCCATATATTATCTGGATCTTATAGATAATCCAATTCGTTGAAAAGAGTGTTAATCTCACTCTTGAGGGACAGTTGATTATTCATCATATCATGAAATTTGATAAAGAACTTGTCTTTGAAACACTGAATGCTTGTAGTTGCTTTTCACAAAGAAATATGCAATCTGCGAACAAAATCTCATCTTTAAAAGACAAATAAAAAACGAACAAAAGCAAGCAAAACCCATGTTCATGTCTCCTCCTTCTCATCATGACCATCACCAACAAACAACAATAGCAAGAACAGTTGTACCCGGATCCAACAACCAATCCATCTATTCAAAAGTCGATAAAACAAAACAAAAAAGAAAGCTGAAAGATCAACACTCAAAGCGAAATTCAGATTTGAACAATATCCAGATGATGAAAAACAGAAGAAGATGGATGAGTTATAAAGATAGAGGAGAAAAAAGAAACAAAAACAAACAATATTTGTTGAGGCAGCAAAGAACACGGACCTCATCATTATAACCAAGCAAAAACACTTGTTGGTACAACTATGTAGAACCTTAACGAGTTAAAAGGTGGGATCCTTGGTTTTTCTTTTAAAGGGATGTTATCTTGTCAGTCAATAGTTTCATCAACAATGGCTTTCTCACCATCCCATCCAGCAAGACATGGGAACTCAAAGAGAAACAGAGAGAAAGATAGATAGAGAGGAGGCGGAGGACATGAAGGGAAAAAACAGGGAGAGAGGGAGAGAGGAAGCCGAGGAAGGGCAGGCAAGCAGACAAGCAAAGAAGTGCATATATGTCGAGTTAAAAATATTTGATAATACACAATGGAAAGTATATAAATACTTGAGAGAGTAGTCACTCCTCCTACACACTACCACAGTGGCGTATGTGAGGAGGGGGGTAGGAGGGTTTTTTTCTTCTTCTTCTTCTTCTTCTTTTTTATTTGGGTTTGTCCCCTATGTTCTGTTTTTTTTATTGTTCTGTTAGCTGCCTCTTGGGATCCAAGGCCATTTCATTCATTCAACAATACTATTCTTTATTGAACTATATGCAGTTTGCGCCAACTACTAGGGTTTCTTGTACTTTAGGCCCAACTCTGAACTCAGCCCTTACTCAACTTTCGGCTGAGTTTACAATACCTTGTCAAGGTTTTCCTGTTAAACAAGGGTTAAGTGAAGTCACCCAATTTGGCCTCAACTCTTTTTTTTAAAAAAACTATTTAATTTTTTAATATAACTCGAAAGTTTTTATTTTATAATACATGAAGATTTTTTTATAATTTTATGCACGGATTTAAGATTTAGACTCTTTTATGATTTATGGAGGAAGAGTAATTTATTCTCTAGACTTAAAATTTTATTCTTGTAAAAATATTTTAAGAAATACCTGGATCCGATCGAGTATTCAATGGAGAAAGTTCTCTATCCCACCTTATTTGATCAAATTGGAGGCGGAGATAGGACTATTAACAAATATTTAAATATTAAATATTAAAGATGAGATCAGCACACCTCGATCCATTGCCGTTTCTAGTATTACCCTTGTCGAATTATCTTGAGAAATCGGTCGTGATATGTTGTCATCCAATGTTCTTCTTAGAGAACAGAGTGGCAAGGAAAACAAAACAACGTGGGACTTGGCATTAGAGGGTCTCTTGTCCTCTAAAATGGCTTGCGGATTCTGATGTGATCCTTCCTTAATACATGCGAGGATTGGCAGTTCCACTTTAAAAATGATTGCAAAAGTACGATCTTGGCATGCATCATTCGGATTTCTCAATGGCAAACACAGATCCACTCATGTTGGAAGAACGAAGCTGCTTCATATTCCATGCTGTGTTTACATGATCAAACATAAAACTAAAGCAGGATCATGTTTCCTCAAAGCAATCTTCTGCTTGCTTTAAAAAACTTCAAATTATGTTTCCTGAAAATAACATCTACCACACACCCAAGCAAGCGCACCCAAGCATGCGCACCCTTGATGGGAAAAAGGATCCAACACTCATTTTACAGAAAATAAATTAATTTTGACCAGAGTCATGGTAACTTGAAGTCATGGAAGAAAAACTCCTTTTGTTAGCACAACATGTTTGTTTGAAGTGAAAACCAAATCAAGGCTCATGACTGATTCACTACGGTGTCAGAGAAGGCATCTAATGCCAATTCTAATTTTGAGGAAGAGAAATACAGTTAAGCAGCAGATCCAGGTGCATCCTGGAAAGGGGGAGAAGTCACCAGGCCTTCGGTTGACAGGGTTCATGGCAGGATTCACAGCTCTATGAACTAGAATCAGGTGACCTGAAAAGTGAAATCAATGGGACAAAACAAAACAAAACACAATTCATATGGTCAGTAATAAAAGGCTTAATCATTTAGTTTTAGAATTTTGAGCGACTTCGGCTCAATTTCAAGAAAAGAAGATGATTTGATTTTCCAAACCTTGACAATGTAAAAGGGTTTATTCCCACTCTCTTCTCCCAACCCCCTGACTTTTGGTCTAGCCCCTTCTTCGCGTGCCTCTTATACTGTTGATTGACTTTTAAAATTGAGATGTGAAAGGTTTTTAGAAATGCATTTTACAGGGGAAAAAAAGAGTTAGGATAGTTTTTCGTTAATGAACAAAAGGCTATTTCAAAAATATTAAGAAAATCACATAAAAGGATGTCTTGATTTTATTTATTTTTTCATTAATGAATAACCAATATAACAATACTACAAAACTATTACCTGTGAAATTGTATATAATTTAAAATACAAAGCTTTTTTTTTTACCAATTTTTAAAATTAAATCCAATGATCAAGGAATGTCTTTATTTTTTTTGTTGTCGTTACATTATAAATTCAAAATCTCAACCATACAAAATTAAAGAAACCGTAATCTTAAATAATATGCATTTGTGAATAGTAAAAATGCATCAACTGCTAGTTTTGGAAAAAAGAAGGAAGAAACACAGAAGAAATTTTATGCATAAGCAAATTGCAAGTGCTAGATGGTATTTTTGTAATTGATAATAAGATTTGCAAATATTCACTCATTGTTGGTTAAAGTGTCTTTCTAGAATTGTTTGGTTTTCAAAAGTGTTTTTGCTTGAAAATACATCAAAATAAGTTTTTTTTTAATTTGTTTTTGATATCAGAACATCAAAATCATCAGAAAACACTAAAAACATATTAAATCAATGCTTTTTCAAGGCAAACACACTACCAAACATGCACAAATTTTACCTCATTTTGACATGGAACCCACATAATAATTATGATATCCAAACATTTTTATAGCCTCAGTTAGGAAAAATTCACCCCCAAAGGCATTCCCAAACAGGGCAAAATTCTAACTTTTTTTTTGGTCTCAGCATAAACCAGCATGACATGATCAGGCCCTTGCTGTTATTTCTGTTTACAAAGGAAAATCCATGAGGCACCGAAAGCATTTCTAAGTCCTAACTACAATAGTACAAATTCTGCCCTTTGAATCATAAGCATCGCATTGTGACCAGTTTGTGACATCCAAATTGGCAACCTAGGTTTTCTAAATTTAACTTTCTAGACTAGGTACAATGAAGGCGAATGCAAAAAACAAGATTAACATGCAGATTAGAAATGTGTTAACAGTTCAATTCCAGAAAACTGAGCAAGCAACCACCAAATATGCACCTGGGTTCCATTTACCGAAAGAGCCTTGGTACTGATCTCTTCGGTACTTTGCCTTCAAGCTTTAGTCTTCTATATGCTTCTCTTATGTGGCAAGGCCTGATAGGCCCAGATTCCTTCCTCTCCGTCATTACAATTCTGGCTGTAAACCATATAAAAGAAACACATTCGAGGAAGAGTTATTCAGATATCAATATACAAACTTTTTTCCAGCATAGTCATGCATAACATCATGCAGTTCTTAAAAGTAGGTAACATCAAAGTGTTTGCTCCGGTCAGTCATCATGTAACTTGTATGATGGCCACAGAAACACCACTGTTACTTCTTCATTTCTTACATTTAAAAGTACCACGCATTTCTATTCTGCAAATGAAATTTAAAGAAAACAATGACAAGTAGGAAATATATGCACACCTGTTTCAACAAGTTCACCAACAAACATTTTTGCTATACCGCAAACTACAATCGTCATTGGTAAAGAAATTTTCTGGGATCCAGTGATGCTCACTAACAACTGCATTCATGCCATGAGAGAAAAGTAAAGAGTTCAGGTTAGCATCAATAAATAAATGAATCAACCTGTGCACAAATTAGTGACATGAATGATGCATCGCAAGAAGGCTGCCTGGAAGTAATTGCCAAAAATAGCAAAACCAACTTGTGCAAAACTTAAGGAGGCATTTCAAGAAGGTTGAGTGGAAGTAATTAACAAATGTAGCAACTACTGTATAAGCCCAAAGGATTTCTGGCAACTTGTTCCCCACAACAGAGAAAAATATTCATCTTGCATGTATCAACCCACAGGAGGCAGGGGGGAATAAAAGACCACCATGTGCCCCCAAAAAATAAATTTCAAGGACAAGACAAAAAAAAAAAAGATATAGTATGAGAAAAGAAGGAAGATGCAAGCAATAGGAAAGCATACCCTTTTCATGTTAGTTTTCTGCAGTGCAGATCTGCGGAATGATTCGTACCTACTCATCTGTTCTTCAGTAAACTGAGCTAAAATAGTCCTGAATAAAGAAACAAAGGGAAATAGCTCAAAGAAATGCCTCCTTCTATAAATGATTAGACGAGGAAGATAAAAAAAGAAGAAGGTCGCTATAGTATTCATCCAATTAATGATACAAAGCATTTGAAATAGTTCTTTTCGTTCTTCCTAGCACTCAATAAACAAAATCAATTTCTTATTATGTCCCAGATATCTAACCATCATTTGTAATTTTCATAAAATAACAACCTGTGGAAAGGAAACAGCCAATAGCTTTAAAAGCAAATTTTTGCAATTTAAAAAAGTGTACCTCCTGATATTTTATATCATCCATTTGAATAAAGGCCTGACTGTTAGCAACACCAAATTCTTTCTTTTTTGAGCAGAATATCATGAACGAATAATAATTAGGCTTTCTATCAAACATTCTATTTTGCTTTTCAGATGTTGTTTCCAGAACATCACTTCCAACTGATGTTTCACTTTTCTCTTATCATTCTGTTCTATTAAATTTCTTTTTATGATAATAGCATTTGAACTAGGATCCCTACCTCCTTTACAATAGGTGCAATTACCATAGCAACACATAAACCATAGGATTTGAACTAGGTCCCCTGCTCATCCTACTATCTCATGCAATGTAAGGAAATAAAATTATAATGTGCTAGCAATCTGAGGAAAATGTTGGGCGAATATCATCAAATCTTGCGCCCCCCCCCCCCCCCCACAAATGGCCAATCTTGAAACATATAGAGAAATTCCTAGTTGTACCACGTGAAAACAAACATCTCTCTTTTGTGAGATTAATCATCTTCTTTTCTGTTTTTTTGATGAAGCCAACATTCTTTTGTATCACAAAACCAAGAAAATTTGCAAAAAGATCCTACAAAATCAATCATTAACATTCTTAAATAACTGTATCATTATCGAGTTGAACCAACTTAAACAAGTTCTTGTATCTAAATAGAATATCACTCTCAGTTGTAAGCAACCAAACATGATTGAGCATCTTACAAAAGGCACGAGAATCAGGAATTCAATAATGCATCTAAGATCGTAGTTGCAGTAAAAGTCTCAACGAAAGCAGTTAATTACCTCAAATTAATTTCTTCATAGAATAGTTAAAAGACAAAAAAATGAAATTACCTACTAACCATGTCATCTGGGAAAAAGCATTCAGAGAAGTAACAGAGACAATTATTGCAACTGGCTATCATGTCATGCAGAAATGAACCTTTTCTAATCCCAAGCTTTACATTCTAACCTTTCTTACAGAGAGAATTGTAAAAATATTTAAGGCCTGAAGGTCTAATGGATGAGGCTATTGTTTGCGCATGATACTCTTTGCAATAAGCATGCACAGGAGCTGAAGCTAAAATATGTAAAAATAAAAAATTATAGGCAATCTGAGTCTAACTGGAACTGATGGCCAAGAAAAGCAGGAACTTTAGACACTCGACACTCAACAAAACCATCTTGTGCCTATGCACCAGACTATTTACCCCCTCGTATCAACAGCCAATATATACCTCTTCTACCATGTAATGCACTATGAACATAACTGCTTAGCTCCTGAAATATTTCAATCCTGCTATTCCCAAATCTTCAATACCATCATAACATCAACTGATAACAATGAAGGGGGAAAAAACAAGCCTGCCCAGAAAGTGCAAAAAGCAAAGTAGTGCACCCCTGCTCACCCTTTGATCGATTTCCGTATCTCCAACATCTTACAAAGACACCAGCCCTCCTAAAAGAGTGCCTTCAAATACAGCCTTAAGCGATAAATCATTACGACAAACATATATAGCAGAAAGTTCCTAAACACCATTCTTTATTTACAAGTTAATGTACCCATAATCACAATCAAATACATAACAAATCACAATAACAAGAAGGATAAAATAAAGGAATTATGAATCTGAAAACTTACTGCATCTTTGCCATTTTATCAGGGTCAGCAGTAGAAGCCAACTTCGAAAGCTCAACATCCATGTTATCTTCCTCCTCCTCTTCATCATCGTCTTTATTCTTTGCCTTACTTCTTGCAGAGCCCAACATAGGCCTCGAAGCAGATGGGTGGTCAGAGGAATGGGCAAAATCATTGCGGCCTCCACCGCCAAGGTCATCATCATCTTGACCAACGACAGCACCCTGAGAATCATCAGCAGCAGCAGCAGCGTTAGAAGCTTGAGTGTCATAATCATCTTGGGCAACTGGGGATTCTGGTGGCGATTCTTCTTGCTCCACATACGCTGCCTCGAATGGATCCTTCGATTGCTTCATTGCCCTGTTAACACATTAAGCAATGTAAGCACTGAGCATTTCTGACGAATACTTCGAGCGCAAAAAACTAGAACAAAAGGATCTAAGCCATAGATTAATGAAAAGAATCCAAGGAATAATAGGATTCAAAATTGACACGAAAATTAAGTACCTGATTAAAAGATTATTAATAAGGAAATGAATAGCAAGTAAAATCCCACAAGGGTTTGGGAAAAGTTATATGAATGAACGATTATTGGTAAAAAATGGTTTGGAAAGATTCTGCTAATTGTCTTGTAATTTGGGATTATTTCATTTTCTTATTTATTTGAACTGTCCAGAGATTTTCCCAGGTTCTTTTTTTTATGGGCAAATTGAAATTTACCCACCGAGCTTTAGGCCCAGTCCAGTTTCTACTCTGGACGAAGAAATCGTATTAGCCCTAAACAGGTATTATTTCTTTCTTTCTTTTTGCCCCTCGGGGTTAACATGGAATGATGGGATCTGGAAAGACCGTCAACCCACCTCATTACTCTGTCTAGTAATCCTAATCATTTTCGATTCAGTTTAGTTTTTCCCTTGAAAATCAATGAAATCAAAATTGGTTTTTTTTGTAAAAAATTGAAACCCAACTAAAACCAGTTCTACCCAATCAGTTTCAGTTTAGTTATTTTTAAGGCATTCTTTTAAGAGGGCTGGTTTCTTTGTAAGATGTTGGAGAAAAGGATTTCGATCAAAGGGTGAGCAGCGGTGCACTACTTTGCTTGGTGCGCTTTCTGGGCAGGCTTGGTTTCTCCCTCCTCAGTGCTTTCAGTTGACGTTATTATGGTATTGAAGATTTGGGAATAGCAGGACTGAAATATTTCAGGAGCTAAGCAGATATGTTCATGGTGCATTATATGATAGATGAGGTAAATATTGGCTGTTGATACGAGGGAGTAAATAGTCTGGTCTGGTGCATAGGCAAGATGGTTTTGTTGAGTGTCTAAAGCTCCTGTTTTTATTGTCCATCAGTTCCATTTAAATCTGTTTATTTCTGTGCTTTAAAATTATTTTTTATTTTTTTTACTTTAAATTAATATTTTTTTGATATTTTTAAATTATTTTAATGCATTAATATTATTAAATAATTTCTTAAAATAAAAAAATATGAAATGTTTTCCCAGATGACATGGTTAGCAGGTAATTTCATTTTTTTTTTCTTTTAGCTATTATATGAAGAAGTTTGAGGTAATTAACTGCTTTCGTTGAGATATTTGCTGCAACTATGATCCCAGATGCATTATTGAATTCCTGATTCTTGTGCCTTTTTGTAAGATGCTCAATCATGTTTGGTTGCTTCCAGCAGAGAGTGATATTCTATTTAGATACACGAACTTGTTCAAGTTGGTTCAACTCGATGATGAAGTTAGGGCACCAGATGATATTGGAGTGATGTTGATAGATGAAACATTTTGATTTTAAAGATTTTTTTATTTATAATTACCAAATAAAAATATGTTAACAACGTCCGCTAGTTAACATAAACATAAAATCAATGAAGTTATTGACTTGATTTTATTTTTATAGCACAATCAACTATTTACAATTCTCGTAATAATTCTTCATCAAAAAATACAATTCAATAACACTGGTAAGGCAAGAAGTATTAATTGACAAGATATCCTAATTATATCATGAATTAGAAATTAGAAAAAAAACTAACACAATATCATATTAACTACTAAGTATAAAGAAAATCGATTATACAACCATTCACAATTCAATTCAACATTGAAATACCTATTATATTATATTATATGATTGACAAGAATCAAATTTTCCAGGATTTTCTCATTAAAATAATTTGAAAACAATAAAAAAGCTTTTTTCCTTTTAAAATTTAAATAGAAAGGAAAAATCTCTTTTATTTGTATTTAAATCTTTTATTCTTTTTAGTTCCAATTTCACAGCTACAATCTAAGTTAAGCACTATATCAGCATAGTTCATTAATTCTTCAACAAGTATTCAGGGAAGGAATAAAGGGAGATAACATATTGACATCTCATGCATTTAAAATAAATTAATAAATCTTAATAACAATTTAATATTTTTTTTAATTTTATCTATTAAAATTTAATTTAATTTAATTTTTATATCAACTTTAATCTTTATTTTTATGATTATTATTTTCTTTGATCTTATCATTTTTTAATTAAAATTTTTTATCTATCAAATTTGGTCATCATTCTTTTGAATCCTATTTTTTTATTTGAAATAATTTATAAAATTATAATTTATTTATTTATTAATTTCATCATTTTTCAACTTTTTTATCTATTAAATTTGATCTCCATTATTTTGATTGTTATTTATTTTATTTGAGATAATTTATAAAATTAAATTTTTTTCAATTTCATTTACATTCAACCTTTTAATTGGTAAGATTTGTTCATCATTATTTTAATAAACTTGAAAAAAATAAAACATTAATAAGTTATTTTCCATGACATAATTTAACACTGAAAAATATTTTTCAACTTATTTTTTATGACATTACCAAACATAAAAAAAAAATTCACTTTTTGAGAATCTAATTTCTAAAAAAACATGTTTAAAAAAACAATTATTTTCCAACAAACAAACACTGTGTACATACCAATTTACTCTTTAACCATTGAAACACCTATTGCTCTATCAGTCACCGTGGACTGTCCAACTAACTTGCAGTTCACGAAGAACGGTCAGAGACTGAGTTATCACATAAATTTCACTCCAACTGTCTCTTCATTGTAGAAAGACTTGTTTGGACCATTTACATGGACAACCGAAAAACTTAATGTCTGCAGTCCATTCCTTGCAAGTAGGAGGCGATTCAGGAAACAACTATATAAAAAAGATGCATTTTACAAGTAATAAATATAAGAATGCCTGTGATGCTTAAAGTATATCATCTCAAGCTCAATGTATGTATATATAAGAATGCATGTTGCTAGACTGCACAGCTTCCTGAGAATTGTATATCAAATGCTTTAGGGTTACATTTTCTTGTTATATTTACTGAGCGAGCGGATTAAATTGAATTAAGCGGGTTTTAAACATTTTGACCTACTACCCAACCCGTGATATTCAATTATTATGTTTTTTAACCTATTATTATTTATAATATCTACATTAATCAATTTTTTTTATTAATATGAATATCCAAGTTAGTTTATGTGCATTTTGACTAATTTTACGAGTTTTAAAGTTAAGCAGACAAGTTACGAAAATCAACCAACTTTAACTGGCTACCGACGAGTGGGTTTTCTTTAACACCCCTACTTTGAATGCAGGTCATTGGCTTCTCAATGGAGACAAGGAGATGATAAAAGCAACTTGAAGATAGGTATGATTTGCTTCCGTCAGGTGATGCAATTCCACACAAAGTATCATATAAATTATAAAACAGAGTTAGAGATGCAGTTGCCTTACTATTCCTGGGAACCACAATAAATACAATAATCAATACACTCGAGAATGGTTTGCATGCTTGTCTCAATAGCATCCCTTGCATTACAATCGAGTGTCAAACTCACAACCAGAAAGAAAAAAATAAAAGAAGATTGAAGAGTTAAAATTTGTTCCTGCAAAATTAAAGACCTCTCCTGGGTGACAACAATACAGAGAGTTCATAATTATGGCTTTTTCCCGTGAAGAAATGGTCTCGTGTAATCAAGTAACCCCGGCCTAAAAGGGAGCTGGGAGTGGGAAGATGATGAAACCAGCATCATCACTATGTATCGAGGGATGGAAACAAGCAGCCCTATGTGGGCTCAAAAAAAAGGTCTTTGTTCAGGAACTTCAATGATTGTAGCAGACCCTTATTTTTCCAGCTCCTTCTTCTTCTTCATAATTGCTTTCTGTACAAATGCTTTGTTAATCTCGGTAGCTTCCTGGCCCAATATTATAACTGCTTTCCATATATGCTGTCTTGTTCTCTTATATTAACCATCAATATCGTCGAAATTTATTAAGGACTGCTTAAGGAATCTTGATAAACGACAAGGACTCTAATTAAGTGGTTATGCTCTGAGAAACCAATCTAGATGAGACTGAGGAGTACCTCGTCAAGCCGATGTTGGCTTTAGAAACAGTCCAAATAACAGATTGACCAGGCAGATGTGTAGATTCCAGCAGGTCCACCACTAGAGAGAGAGGGAGACACTAAAGGAGTGATGAATCCCAACATGCTATAAAAAGAATCAACCCATGAAGTTGCTTTCACTTTGTTATCTGTCGCGGTCTAAAGTGGGGAGGGGCAGTGCCCCCCAGGCCACTACTTATTATTCCTACGCAAATAACATCCGAAAGAGGACCTCTATATGTTTATATATATATATATATATATATATATATATATATATATATCCACCTCGAAAGAAACAAGTTTAAAGATTTATCTTTATGCTTAAAGCCTCTTTGTATCATGAAAAATAGTATTTTTATAAATTGGTTTGGATTTCAAAAAAGTATTTCTTTTTTATTTTGAATGAAATATACTTTTTAAAATTGTAAAAAAATAAAAAATAAATCTTATTATTTATTAATTATATCATATTTGATCATCAATCCTTTAATTGCTATATATTTTATTTAAATTCTTGTTTTTATTAATTTTTTTAACTCCATCACTTAGAATTTGATTTTTATATCAACTTAGGATATTTTTTTTATCATTTTCTTAATTGAAGTCTTTTTTATCTATCAAATTTAATTTTTATTCTTTTGATCTCTTTTGATTTATTTAAAATAATTTATGAAATTATATTTTTTTCCATTTCATCATTTTTCAATTTTTTTATTTGTCAAATTTGATCTCTATTTTTTTATTGTTATTTCTTTTATATAAAACAATTTATGAAATTATTTTTTTTCAATTTCATCTCCTTTAACTTTTTAATCTATCAGATTTGATCATAATTTTTTTAATTACTATTTATTTTATTTGAAATAATTTTTAAAGTGAAAGTCTTTTTTTCAATCTCATACTCCTTTAATCTTTTTTCATATCTCAGTTTTGGTCTCTATAATTTTAATACACTTGAAAAAAAAATAAAAAAATTATTTTCCAGTTTATTTTTAAAATATAGCCAAACATTGAAAAATATTTTTCAACTCAATTTTTATAAAATTATTAAATATTAAAAAATAATCTACTTTTCATGAAAACTTCTTTGCAAAAAAAATAAAAATAAAATACTTTGTAACAGACAAAGAGAGCTAAGTTGATTACATTATTCTTAGGAGTACTTAACACACTTTTTTTTTTATTTTAAGGTTGTGTTTGGTAGGCTGAAAGTATTTTTTTTAAAATTATTTTTTATTTGATATGAGAGTGTAAAACTCTAGAAAAAAAACTAATTTAATTTCTCTTTAACACAAACATATTTTTAAAATCACTTGGAAAAATACCGGAACCCTAATATCAAAATGACTAAATGTTGTAATGAATTAAGTCTTTTTGGTTACAATAATCAATAGCAAAATAAAGTCCAGGCCGTTGTACTTGGGGGCATGGATTAGTTCAGTGATTGGATAAGCAATGTGTCCCATAGCAGCGTCCGAAGTAACGGGTTGTTCTAAAAGTAATAATTATAGAGAATCCATGACTGTACAAACATTTCCCTTGCTTGTAAAGAAACAATCAAGGCGCCCCCTGTCAAGGAAAAGTGGAAAGCAAAGCTACCTTGTATGAATGCAGTGTTGCAACCAATGATTAACGAAGTCAGCAGCATTGGCTAGCAAGCTTGAATGTTCATGTTTCTGTGTTTGTATATAGACATTATCTGCAATCCAAACCTTGTGATTGAGTGCAAAACTGATGAGATCTTAATTAGGTGTGCTGGAATGAAAGAGAAGCACACAAAAATCACTAATCACTAACAGGATCAGCACCCCCACGCTTAATTAAGCTAGCTGTGCTCGTTCCTAATCACCCCCTGATCATTAAAATCAAACTTAAGTGCTCGTAGTAAACCAGCACCAGCAAAGGCTATAGCTAGCTAAGAAGATGCTGCATCATTGATCATCCTACCCATTATTGATAAGTAGTTTCAATAGTTTGCCAACTTGGTGCAATGCGATTTCTTTTTTTACATTTTTTTTTTTTTATCTTTGCCGGGTGATGAAAGCCATGAGTGATAAACACGGCGCAGAAAGCTGACACAGCAACACCAGATCATTGGTTTGCAATTGGGATAAGACTACTCATGCTAAGAATCGAAAACATTATAAAAACAAAGGTCAAGAACTAGATTTGTGGGTGTTGGCTGAGTCAATCAACAAAGATGTTTGGTGTATTGGTTTGAGAGATAAAGATTGATCGGGTTATGAACATTGAATCAAGAGAAAGGAAGGGCTAGAGGCACTGGATCCACTAATGATCATGGAAAAACAGGAATTTAATTAATCCATCTAATTTAGTAGTCTAGCTACTTGATCCAGCTTGAAGTCAACTTACAGATTAAGTGCTGGTGATCATTTTCTTTTTATATAATATTTTTGTTGCTTTAAGATTTCTTCTGTTGTGTCAAAGAAAAGTAAAAGGAAGGGCAGATATGTAATAACGGAAGATTCAAATAATGGCTGATGAAACGGTCTGATTGCTCCACATCTTTATGCGAACATTTGCTTTTGCTTTCTTTCTTCTTCTTTTTTTTTGAAGAAAGCAAAAGATGGAACCAAAAAAATATACTGAGCCAAAGAAAAAGATGACCTTGGATGCTGCTGTTAATGTGCTACAACTTTGCCTTTAGATTCTTCAGATCATCTCTTTCCTCTCACTCTGTCACACCCACAAACACCTCTTCATTTATCTCGATGTGTTTATTCATGTGTGACATCAGCTCAGATTGTATGAAATGGACTGTTTTTATTTCATTTGATAAATAGGATGCTGGGTTCTCTAGAACCCATTAAATATAGTTTCTCTCTCTAAATCATTCAAACTTCTAGCATGGCTGCTTCTAACACGAGGCTTGCCGTCTTCTCTTCTCTACTTCTTTTGTTTCTGATCAACTCCTGTCAATCACTTTCCTCGCATAATACCTACCTCAAAAGACAAGCTTCAATCCTGGTTTCTCTTAAACAATCTCTTGAGTCATATGATCCTTCACTTGATAGTTGGAATGTGCCAAACTACCAACTTCTTTGCTCTTGGACTGGCATCCAATGCGACGACATGAACAGGTCAGTGGTTGCTCTTGATATATCCAATTCAAACATCTCGGGCACTCTCTCACCCGCGATCACTGAGCTTCGAAGCCTTGTCAATCTTTCGATCCAAGGAAACAGCTTCTCTGATGAGTTCCCACGAGAAATTCACAAGCTTATAAGGCTTCAGTTCCTCAACATATCCAACAATCTGTTCAGTGGAGAGCTTGCTTGGGAGTTTTCTCAGTTGAAGGAACTTCAAGTGCTGGATGTTTATAACAACAATTTCAATGGCACGCTACCATTAGGTGTCACTCAACTCGCCAAGCTGAAGTACTTGGATTTTGGCGGGAATTACTTTCAGGGGACTATCCCTCCAAGCTATGGAAGTATGCAACAGCTGAATTATCTGTCACTTAAGGGAAATGATTTGCGTGGTTTAATACCTGGCGAGCTTGGTAATCTTACAAGTCTTGAGCAGCTCTACCTGGGGTATTACAATGAGTTTGATGGAGGAATCCCACCTGAGTTCGGTAAGCTGATCAATCTGGTTCATATAGACCTTGCAAACTGTAGCTTAAGTGGACCGATACCTCCAGAATTGGGCGGCCTCAGCAAGCTAGACACCCTCTTCTTGCAAACGAATGAGCTCACTGGTCCTATCCCTCCTGAACTGGGCAACCTGAGCAGCATCATATCTCTTGACCTCTCAAACAACGCCCTAACGGGAGATATTCCACTAGAGTTTTCCGGGCTTCGTCGCCTCACCTTACTGAACTTATTCCTTAACAAGTTGCATGGAGAGATCCCTTATTTCATTGCGGAGCTACCTGAGTTAGAAGTCCTGAAGCTTTGGCACAATAACTTCACAGGAGCCATTCCTGCAAAGCTGGGAGAAAATGGCAGATTAACTGAACTTGACCTGTCAAGCAATAAGCTTACCGGATTAGTCCCTAAATCTATCTGCTTGGGAAGGAAGCTGCAGATACTAATTATGCGCATCAACTTTCTGTTCGGTCCTCTGCCTGATGATCTTGGCCATTGTGACACTCTCTGGAGAGTTCGGTTGGGGCAGAACTATCTGACTGGATCAATCCCGAGTGGTTTCCTTTACTTGCCAGAACTGTCACTGATGGAGATGCAGAACAATTATCTGAGTGGACAGGTTCCACAACAAATAAGCAAGACGCCATCTAAACTTGCGCAGATGAATCTTGCAGATAATCGCTTATCTGGGCCACTTCCTGCATCCATCGGAAATTTCTCCAACTTGCAAATTCTTCTGCTCAGCGGAAACCGATTCACGGGGGAAATTCCATCTCAAATAGGTCAGTTGAACAATGTCTTTACATTGGATATGAGTAGGAACAACTTGTCTGGGAATATCCCCCCTGAAATTGGCGATTGTCGTACCTTAACTTACTTGGATTTGAGTCAGAACCAACTCTCAGGCCCGATTCCAGTTCAGATCACACAAATCCACATATTAAATTACCTTAATATATCCTGGAACCATTTGAACCAAAGTCTTCCTAAGGAAATTGGGTCCATGAAAAGTCTAACCTCGGCAGACTTTTCTCACAACAACTTCTCTGGTTCCATACCTGAATTTGGACAATATTCATTCTTCAACTCCACATCATTTTCCGGTAACCCTCAACTCTGTGGCTCCAACTTGAACCCTTGCAACTATTCATCTACGTCTCCATTACAATTCCACGACCAAAATAGCTCCACGTCTCAGGTCCCTGGAAAATTCAAGCTACTTTTTGCTCTTGGACTTCTAGGATGCTCTTTGGTATTTGCTGTTTTGGCAATCATCAAAACCCGAAAGATAGGAAGAAAATCGAATTCCTGGAAGCTCACAGCATTCCAGAAGCTGGAATTTGGATGCGAAAACATATTGGAATGCGTCAAGGAAAACAACATCATAGGGAGAGGTGGAGCTGGCATAGTCTACAGAGGTTTAATGCCAAATGGAGAACCAGTAGCAGTCAAGAAGTTGTTGGGAATAAGCAGAGGATCGTCTCATGATAATGGCCTATCTGCAGAAGTACAAACATTAGGCCAAATTCGACACAGGAATATAGTGAGGTTGTTGGCATTTTGTTCGAATAAAGAGACTAATTTACTTGTATACGAGTACATGCCAAATGGAAGCCTAGGTGAAGTTCTGCATGGGAAGAGAGGTGGTTTTCTCAAGTGGGATACCAGGCTGAAAATTGCTATTGAAGCAGCGAAAGGCCTTTGTTACTTGCACCACGACTGTTCTCCTCTAATTATCCACCGGGACGTCAAGTCCAATAACATTCTACTCAGCTCAGATTTTGAGGCTCATGTAGCAGATTTTGGGCTTGCCAAGTTCTTGCAAGACACCGGAGCTTCAGAATGCATGTCTGCAATTGCTGGCTCTTATGGCTATATTGCTCCAGGTACTCCCATTACATATGGTTTTTAAAATAACTTGAGAATGGAAGATCACATACAGTAATTTTAAATTCATCCAAATGAATTGGGCTCTAGATCCTGAGACCTTTTGGCTTTGGTGACATGACATACACTCTTCATTGAGTCACCAAGTAAAGCATTTCTCGCATTTGCCTTTGACTTGGTGTCATGATTGGGTTCTCTATTAATCTGGTTTAATTGTTCTTTTAAAACATTAATTATGTGTGTTCGACTGGCAAGTAAATATGTAGAGTCTGTTCTCGTTTGATCTCGTTTTAGATCTGCAATAAGAACAAGTGTTTTCTTCCCTGGACCGAAGTAGCTAGCAGAGTCCCATGTGGAGTCCAAGAGTGGTAAAGGCTCCACTAACACAAAGGAAAATTCTCCCTCTTACTTTTTCTCTTGCTTTAATCCACACTATTAGTAGTGGGGTTGTGAGCTTTTGTATTGGAAACCATAAACCAATCTTCACTCATGCCAATCACTAGCTGCCCTTTTTGACCGAAACCCAGAAATAGGAGCAACAGCAAGATCCACATAAATCCAAGCAATACCTCCTTGAGGATCCTGATTGGGATCTATCTAACCTTTACTTTCCCTAAACCCCAAAAAAATGAAATATGTGTATTCAACACAGTTATTAAAGCATAAGCTGCTTTTTCTTTTTTAGCGTACACAAGTTGTTACTTTACCTTGGGAGATGAGTTGAACACTACATCTTTTCTTTATCAAACAACAGTACATGTCACAGAGATTCACCATTTAAACTTGACCAAAACAATAGTGCATGGTTACCCTCTTTTAAATAAATAAACAATATTTCTATTCTATCACATTTTCTTTAAGATTATCGCTTTGAAACTTAGGGCTAAGCAATTTCTTGTAACAGAATATGCATACACATTGAAGGTGGATGAGAAGAGTGATGTCTACAGCTTCGGAGTGGTACTGTTAGAGTTAATCACAGGCAGAAGGCCAGTTGGGGATTTCGGAGAAGAAGGGCTAGACATTGTTCAATGGACGAAGACACAGACTAAGTCAAGCAAAGAAGGGGTGGTAAAGATTCTGGATCAAGGGCTGACAGATATTCCATTAATTGAAGCAATGCAAGTCTTTTTTGTGGCGATGTTATGTGTTCAAGAACAAAGTGTGGAGAGGCCAACAATGAGAGAAGTTGTTCAAATGCTTGCAGAAGCTAAACAACCCAACACATATCACAAGCAGTGACTTCACCAACCTAATGCAACACATCATAATCATTATAGAAGCTGTTAACAACAAGAAGATATAGATGATTGATTCAGTACTGATGAGGAGTGGTGAATATTGGGGATGACTCTGCTCAAGCAGTATAACGAGCCCATCATTGCAACAGTTACCATTGATAGTATATAAATCATTAATGGTGTTTTTTCTTTTTTTCTTTTTTTTTTTGGGGGGGGGGGGGGGGGGGGGGGCTACTAATTAATGCTTAAAAGCATATTTGGCTCTATTATTGTGCATGCATTTGGTTAAGAGTCAAGCTGTGGTTAGCTACGAGGGGTGTTTTGTTTTGTTTTGTTTTTGTCCAGGCATGAAAACTAGAACAGGAAAAGATGAACTGCTGGCAAACCTTGATTGTAATTCCTGGCTTCATTACTATGTCATCATTTGGATGGTATGTCTAAATGATTTGAAGTTTTGCTTTTATTGCTCGGATATATATTTTTTTTTTCCCAGCCAGTGCTTTAGACACTTAACTTCAGTAAGGCTATAAGAGGAAGTGAACAATAAATTCATCTTCTCTTTTAATTTTTGTTAATTTCATGAGAGTGGGATTTAAAATGAAAATGAGGGATTTATGATTTTTATATATATATAATTTCTCCAGATTGGGCAGTAGAAACTGGATGAGTGTTATGGAAGGAAAGTGAGAAAAGAAGCAATGATTTTTTTTCTGATGTAAGGGTACTTGAGTTAAATTTTAGAAAAAAGAAGTTAATGGTAGTGGTTACGGATTTATTTTTATTGAAGAATATAAACAGCTTTATTTAATATAATTTAAAAATATAAATTATTAAATGAGGTTTCAAGAACACACATTAGAACTGAAGTGATGAGATTTGAACATCTAACCACTTGGTTAACAAAACTTTGATATGATGTGAAAGAATCATTTAAATTTAAAAACTTAAATTATTAGATAAAGTCTTAAGAATTATTTTATATTACTCTTTAACATTTTTTTAATTAAATCTTTTGATAACAAATTATAAAATTGCTCTAATTTATTCCAAAAAATATATTTATAATGTTATTTTTCAAAAATTCTAGTCATGTAAAATATTTTTTCTTACAAATTTAAAATTGTGTAGGTAGATATTATAAATTTTATGAATACATTACTCAATAAATCATGATTTTGATTTTTTGTGTAGTAAAGATCATATACTCTAACTCATAAATTATTACTAATAGTTTAGCATTGATTTATTATACAATTAATTACTTCACTGTAAATTAAAGGTGTATATTATGAACTATAATTTATTATAATTATAGGTAACATTGGTAATTATAGATAACAATATAAGTTAGATCCTCTAAAATACATTATTTAAAAACAAATATTGCCCAATCAAAGATAAAATAAAATTCTTTAAATTTAAATTTTTCTTTTTAATATTTTAAATGAATATAAAGTAATTATTTTAGAATTTAAAATTATAGAGCAATTAAGATAAATATTTAATATTGTCATATTAATCATTGTAAAATAATGGAATGAGAATGATACCATTCTTGTTGTAATTGGGAGAAAGTCTTCCCGCTTCCACCAAAACCCAATAGAAAACAAAATAGATAACACTAGATAATTTTCTGCAGATTAATTTTTTGTTGAATATAAAAAAAAATTTAGTTATTGTTAATATATTTTCTAGTAGAAAAAAATTAAATTATATGGGGATTGATCCAATATAATCCAGTCGACTTTGCATGTTTAAAGGCAATCTGAATGACTGGTATACATATAGTTTGACTAAAAAAACAAGATGATATCTTTTTTAAAATATTAAGATGATAATATATTGGATTTACTCAAATTAATTCAAGTTAACATACTAAATCTCCAACCCAAGTCGTGAGACTCTGATAACCTCTTAGAAATTAAATAAAAAAAAATATTAAGCTCAATTTTCAATTAACCTAATGTTAAAAGATGAAATTGAAAATAAGATTTGATTAGGAAAATGAGCCGAGTCCACCTGAGATACCTACCAAACTTGAGTCATGAGATTGAGATAATCTCATATAAAGAAAATCAAAACAAATTATGAAGCTCAATTCTAAGTTAATCCAATGTCGCAGAATAAAAAAAATCAATTAAAAAAAGAACAAGAAAACAACACCCGAGTCAACTAGAATTAACTTCATAAAAAGTAAACCAAAATAAATTATGAAACCTAATTCTTAATCAATCTAATATTAAAGGATGAGATTGAAAAAAAATATTCAATTAAAAAAAAGAAAAAAAACTCTGAGACAATTGGGTTACTCCAAGACCCAGGTCATGAGACTATGATAACCCCATAAAAAAAATAAAAATAAATAAAAAAGCTCAATCCCTAATCAACCAATGTTGAAGCATTAAATTGAAGAAAAAAATCAATTAAAAAAAATATCCCAATTCTACTCGGGTTAATCTGCCAAACACAAGTCATGAAATTGAGATAGCTTTATAGAAATAAAATAAAAAATAATTATGAATTTAAATTTTCAATCAACCCAATATTGAAGGATAAAGTTGAAAAAAAAATTCTTCAATTAAAAAAATAAAAAAATATGAGTCAACCTGGCTAACCTGCAAAACTCGTGACATGAGTCATGAGATCATCATAACCATATGAAAGCAAATAAAAAAAATATATAAAACTTAATTGTCAATCAACCTAATATTGAAGGATGATGTTGACAAAAAAAAATCAATTTAAAAAAGATAAAAAATAACCCGAGTCATGAGACCGAGATAACTTTATAGAAATTAAATTGAAATAAATTATGAAGTTTAATACTCATTAAACCCTATGTTAGAGGATAAAACAAAAAAAAAATTAAGTTTGAACTTAAAAAATAAGGACTGGATTGAAAACGACTAGAGCATTTTACTAGTAATTGTTACAGTGAAACGCCAAGGCTTTTTAATATATGTTAATTATCACATTAGCCTGCGAGAGTTGGGGCAAAAAAAATTTTCAACATGACAAAGTCTAGGTATTATTAACATATCTCCTAAAAAATATATAAATTTTAACCATGAATATAAAATCAATTGCATATTTAATGATATTTTATTTAATATTGAGACAAAAACATAATGGATCTACCTGGGTCAACTAGGTTGACATGCGAAATTTGCGGATAATCTTGAAAAAAATAAATTGAAAAGCTTGGTCTCCAATTAACTCAATATTGAAGGATGAAATTAGTAAAAAAAAAAAACAAGTGAATTTGAGTCAAACACCTAAACTCGCGATACAAGTCATGCACGTGAGACAAAAATTATTCTTCATTTATACATGACTATAAAAGGCATGAAAATTTCTTGATGTGAAATATTTTTTTTTAAAAAAAATTATGACAAGCACGTGAGACAGAGATAACAGAAGAAGAAATCATTGATAATAAAGAGTGAAATTGTATTTTTTTTTTTACTTTTAAGTTAAATAAAACAATAAATTATCAATAACAAAGGGTGAAATTTCACTTTTTTAAAAAAATTAAATGACAAAAAATGCATTAAACAAAAACAAATAGCTCAGATGTTGTCGTTTAACTCACGAACTCGCGATCCAAGTTATGGATTAAACCAAGTTCAATCTTTTTTTCATAAACCTATATATATATAAAAACAAAAATGGCTAAAAAAGCCTAGGAGAGCAGGCCTATAGACTAATGCTCCTGGGCCTTTAAAAGAATAGCCCAACTGTGGGCCTTACAACCCAAGCCCGCGTGCCTAGGCTCATTTTTTTTTCTCATTTAAAGGGATAGACTACCTTTTTTTGAAAAAAAGAAGAAGATAGACAACACATTGTTCGCTATAGCATATGACGTGTCTTCTGCCAACCCATAATCTTGCAACTACTGCAATGGCTAGAAAATCAAAGATGTGGGTTTTTTTACCTAAAAAACCATTTTAACCCAAAAATACTCTAAAATCACTCTTAGAACATCTATAAAATTATTTGTCTCTTACCTTCCGCTTTCCTCAAGTTAGCTTCTGTTATTTCAAGAGTTTGCTTAACAAACTTATCATGCTAATAAACCTATAAAATTGTCCAAGTCATAAAATCAAGACAAAAAAATTTTCTCTTCCTAAACTTAAATGTTTTTTTTTTGGAAATATTGAAACTCGAGACAACCTCTATAAGACTCTATTCATTGAATGGAACCGTTGACATAAATTTCAATTATTTTGGTGGTTAGTATAGGTGTCAACGGTGACTTTCTCTCTATACATCAGAATCTAGTAATTCTCTCTCCTCAAACAAATCAGTGGCTGGAAAATAAAAAAATAAAGTTTTATACTAAAATTAAATGTCCAACAATTAAAGGGACTGATTACATATTAACTAGAAAATAAAAGGGACTAGAATGAACTTTTCACACAAAATTTGAATTTGCCATATATTTTCCCTATTTTTCTCACTTTGATAATCTATGTTTAAATTCAACCCTTTCTTAAAAAAAGAAAGTGATTAGGCACTAATTTAGACTAAAAATGTTTCAATTATAAAAAAAACAAATTGAGAATCAATTTAAGATTTTTAAAAAAATTTACTATTCCAATACAACGGGTTTTGTGAGAGGATGCACAATATATATTGCACAGTAAAGGCGTCTTAGGTTTTATTTTTTTTACTAGATTTTTTTGTTTGCGCTACGCCGCGAGGCAGGTCAATTTTTTTTCTAACATAAGAAAAGATATTCAAACGGTGATAACCTAAGTGAATCCAGGTTAACTTGACTAACCGATAATCCAGGATAACCCTAGAGAAAGGAAAGGGAAAAAAATTAGAAAGTTCAAGGTCTAATAGCCTAATGTCAAAGGATGAAATAAAAAAAAGAATCAAAGTTAAATCGGTCAAATTTTCAAAACCAGTAATCGAGATGACCATATAGAATACCGAAAAAGATCTTGAACAAATTTCTTAACCATCAAGAAATTAAAAAGAAAACAAATGGTAGTCAAAACAATGAGGATCAAATCTAGTATAAAAACTAATAAAAGAAAATAATGAGGGACTTAATCAAAAAAATAAAATAAAATAAAGGATAAAAAAGAGTAATTAAAAGGATAAGAACCAAGATTGGATTTAAAAAATGAAATAAAATGTCGAGGGACAAAATTGAAAGAAAAAACAAATTAAGAAAAGGATTAAAAAAGAACAATTAAAAAAATGAGGACTAAATATAGAAAAAAAAAAGTTAAGGGACAAGATTGAAAGAAAAAGAAAAAACAAACCAAGGAAAGGAAAGGAAAGGATAAAAACAAAAAAACAACAATAATAAAGAGAATAAGTACCATGTTTGATATATAAACAAAACAAAATCAAATGGAAAGGATGAAATAAAAAAAAATCCAAAAAAGAACCCAAAACAAAGAAAGATCAATCAAAAGAAAGAAGATCTTAAATGAATTTTTTTTCTCCATTATTTTTTATCGAAATAATATCATTTTTTTAGCTGAATAAAAAATCAAGCGATTAGTCAGGGAAAAATCATGTCAACATCCGTTGATTTTTCTACCATTATTTTTTCCATCAAAATAATGTTATTTTTACTTCCTGCACAATAAAAAAAATATGATTGACCCTAGTAACCCTGATCGTTCAACCCAACCCATGACCCAAAACATAACGGGGGTCGACTCCCAGACCAAGTCTTTAAAGAAAAAATAAATAAATACCAAATATGATATGAAAATTCAATGAAATTAAATGACGAGGGGTAAAATTGCCAAAAAAAAACCAATCAATAAAAGAACTTAAAATAAAAGGAATTGCAATCATAAAAATAAGGATCAAATTCAACTAAAAAAAATAATTAAATCAAATTATTAGGGATGAAATTGAAAAATTAAATCTAATTAGAAAAAAAAGATTAAAAGCAAAATAAATTGAAATAAAAAAAATAAGGATCAAACCTGATTAAAAAAAACATAAAAAATCAAATGTCAGTGGATGAAATTGAAAAACAACTAAATCAAATTCAATATAACTAAAAGATTGAGGACTATTTTGCAATTTTGCAAGGTCATATCACCTTTTGAGGTGGTGGGGAGAGAAAAGAAAGGGGGAGAAGAATTATTATTAGAGCTTTGTTGTGCCCTTGCAACTGACACACACCAGCCCACCATATGAAAGGTGGCGCGTCGCTTCAGACGACGTCTTTGAAGGCGACCAACGGTCACCAGGAGGCAACACACGTGCTAGCCACCTTTTGTTCTTGATTTATAAAAAGGTTGTAACACATTTGATCCCACGTGGTAATTGCAAAAAAATTAAGTACAAAAAACCAAAAATGCTCCTTTACCTTAGGAAAACAAAAGTTGTCCCCAAGGACTATAAGGTAATTAGACTATACAAAAAAATGTGAAATTTTAAAAAAGCCCATCATACATTATTTGTGTTTTACTTTTTTCAAGGACAAAGGAGTGGTTACATTATGCAATAAAGATATAAAAATACAAATTTACCGCTAAGTGTTTGTTTAACAGTTTGGTTTTTTAAGGGAGGCATTAATCATTTTATTATGAATTGCATTGTGCACATTCCATAATAAAACACTGATGCCTTTTAGTTTTATTTGTAACTAGATTGATAGTTTGCACTTCATCATGAGCCGGGCCAATTTCTTTGTAGCAAAAAAACACGATGCTAAAGCATTGTCATTGTATTTAAAGAATGAAAAAAATAAACGACTCGACATAATATAAAGAGAACTAAAAAAACAATGATTGTCAAACCACGTGATTCAAACTGTAAAAGGATGAAATGAGAAGAAAAAAAATTAAAAAACAAAGCACCGGCAAAACAAAGTAAGATTGTCAAAACCCATGAGTAGTATCATGCAGACAAGATAATCCATAAAACCAAAAACATATATATATATATATATATATATATATATAAACAAAGTTTAATTCTAAAAAGAATTGAATTTTAAAAGACAAAATCAAGAAAGATAAAAAAAAAAAGCAATTTATAAAAAAACCTAGACCACCCAGATAAACCTCCAACTTAGATCATGAGATAAAGATAACCTGATTGAAAAGAAAATTGAAGAAAATAACGAAGTTTATTTTTTAAAAAATAAACAATTTCAAATGATGTAATTGGGAAAGAAAACGATGTCAACCCGTGTTAACTTTTCAAATCTATAACCATAGGTAGTGACTAAACTATAAATACCGCATCTGGAAAACAACTATTTAAAAACTTGGCTCGATCTGACGAGTTGACCCATGTCCTGGGTGACCCTTGACTTAAACTGGCTTGAGTTTCAAAAGAAATTCGGGGAAAATTGATCCGGTATAATACGATCAAAAACCTGGGTTGGCCAATGTTTCGGTTAACCCGAGAAAATTCAGTCAAAACCTGTTTACTATTTTCCTTTTAAAAAAAGTGTCATTTTGACTTTTTTTATAAAAACAAAAAGATCTGATTGACTTGGGTTAATTCGAGCTAACTTACTCGACCCATGACTCGATAATTGTCCTGGATTGACTCTTGTGTAAGGCCTAGAAACAATGAGAAAAACCAAGAAAACCAAATCCCAATAAACGAAATGTTGAATGATGAAATAAAAAAAATAATAAAAAATAGCAATTAATAGAATAAGAATCTCATTTGAAAAAAAAAAGAGGATAAAGTAAAGTTTTGAATTGAAGGGCAAAAGTTTTTTTAAAAAAATTCAAATTAACATGTGAATTAAAAAATAAAAAAATCAAGATAATAAGGACTAATTTTTTAAAAAATAAAAAATCAAGAGTATGGATCTAAGGATGAAATTAAAAATAAATTAAAATTTGATAAAAAGGCTAAGAATTAAAATTAGAAATTAAAATATTGAGGGTTAAACCTTGAATATAAATAAATATTAAATTGAAGGGCAAAATTGAAAAGAAAAATCAAATTTGTAAGAGAATCCAAAACAAAAAAAAACAAAAAACTCAATTTCTAACGAACTCAATGATGATGGATGAAATTTTTAAAAATAATTGAAGCCAACTCCCAGTCCAACCTTTAGAATTTGTGACACAGATCATGAGACTGGATCACAATGTAAAAGGCAAACCTAAAAAAATAACAATGAAAAATTCTAAACCAACCAAAATAATTAGGGATAAACTTAAAAAAATAAATTTAAAAAAGTGATTTAAAAAATGTAAATTTGAAAAGAAAGAGAACCAAATTTGACACAAAAAATAAAACCAAATTATAAAGGATGAAATTGAAAAACAATTTCAATTAAGAAAAGGATAAGAACAACTAAAAATAACAATTAAAAGAATGAAAATCATATTTGATTTAAAAATAAAATGTCAATGAATGAAATCCAAAGACAAATTAATTCAATAAATGATTTAAGACCAAAAACATCATAATTAAAAGAATAAGAGTCAAATCTAATATAAAAATAAAGTGTAAAGGGATGGAATTGAAAAAACAATTAACTTAATAAATGACCTAATATTAAATACATTGCAATTAAAAGAATGAGAATCAAACCTGATATAAAAATAAAGTATCAAGGGATAAAATTGAAAAAAAATATGACTCAATAAATGATTCAAGAACCAATTGCATTGCAATTAAAAGAATGAGGATCTAATTTAACTTAACAAACAAATAATTACACTTTCTTATTTTTTTTGCAATGGCTAACATAATTTTCTATAAGGAGTGAGTGAAAAGAGGGAAGAAAGGAAAAACTCATTGCCAAAGTTCCTCCGCATGTCGTTGGAGAACACGCGCCTCACCAATACGACGAGGGTGGTGAGGTGTATCGAACGCCGCTCTAAAAACCAGTATTTAGTGTTGTGTGGGTACCGCACGTGTCACCTAAAGAGCGCAGCGGCGCCCACTTTTGAATTTTAATATTAATTTATATATATTAAAATATCAAATCACTCTTAATTCCATATAAGAATTAAAAAAACCTTAGCAGAAAAACTAAAATAACCTTATATCTATAATAAAAAGAATTAATTTTTAAGATATTTAAGTAATTTACATGCACAAAAATTTATGAAAAACCTGAAAAGTCCCTTAACCACAAGAAACATTTTTTTAAAGGGTCTGGTAATTATATTATAGAAAAAAAATGTTAAATTATTGATTAACACCTTTCTTTAATATAATTATCAAGGGCAAAATAATAGTTTTATTGTAAAATTAAAACATTTATCTGTTTTAGCTTCTTTTTTTTAATTGTAATGATCTAAAGTTATCTTAATTTTATAATTGAATGTCTAAAATAAAAAGATTAAAAAAAATAAAGACTGACCATTTAATTGTAAAATTCATATAAACCTAGACCCTAGCTTTATCCCAAAGCAAAACTAATCCCTAAAAAAATAATTTCTCATTGATTAAACAACGGAGTCTTCTCTTGTACCATTGATTATCTTTTCTTCCATAATATAGAACCTCTCGGCACCTGTATTCTTCTTCAGCATCAGTAAAACATAACAAATCTGCAGCAGCAGCAGCAGCAGCAGGAGAAGGAGAGGCAGAATTGCACAAAACGGGTAATCCCTTTGTTTTCCTCTTCAATTCCCAGATTTATTACATCTCAAACCTTCACTTTGCTTAGCCTCCTTACCCTCTTCCCTTTTCTTTATTGCTTACTGTTTCTTGTTATATAATAATCAATAATCATAATGCCATTTTACTCTATGTTGAATCCCATTACTGCCCCAATGTTTAGGGTTTATTGAAACTTGCAATTGTTTAAATCGATTCGTTTTACAGTAAATAACAAGTGATCAATCCAGTTCAGTTGAGGTTGCTTACAAGATGTCCCCAAAAACAGCACAAATCCGCCTTATGAGTTCGCATCCCGAGGTTTATGAACCGTGTGATGATTCCTTTGCGCTTGTCGATGCGCTTCTAGCTGATCGAACTAATATACTAGATCATTGTCCCAGATTATGTTTGGAAGTGGGTTGTGGTAGTGGTTATGTTATTGCTTCTCTAGCTCTTATGCTTGGACAGGAGCTTCCTGGGGTGTACTACTTTGCCACTGATATTAATCCTCATGCACTGAGAGTGACGCGTGAGACGCTGGATGCTCATGCTGTTGATGCCGAGTTAATGTGCATGGATATTGCATCTGGGCTTGAGAAGAGGTTGGCAGGAATGGTGGATGTGATGGTTGTGAACCCACCTTATGTTCCGACACCTGATTATGAGGTGGGTCTTGAAGGAATTGCGTCAGCTTGGGCTGGAGGGGAGAATGGTAGGAGTGTAATTGATAGGATATTGCCAGCAGCTGATAGACTTTTGTCGGATAAGGGATGGTTATACATGGTTACTCTTACAACAAATGATCCTTCACAGATATGTCTTCTGATGAGAAAGAAGGGGTATGCTTCTAGAATTGTTGTCCAGAGATCAACAGAAGAAGAGAGCCTTCACATCATCAAGTTTTGGCGTGATTCTGATATTCAATTGGATACAAAGGAGATCTTAACGACTAACAAATCGGTTCCTGCAAGGGTCAAGGACTCACTCATCTCACAGTTTTCTCAATTGTCATTCTGTAGAGGTACCAACAGCAATTGTTTATGAAACAGAAGGTAAACAAAAAGTTAGCATTTTTATCTTCGGATATGTCACCTTTTCTTGCCTGCCATTTCTATATTTATCTCATAGTTATCTTAGACTTAGGTGTATATGATTATTTTGGTGCCTGCCAAGGGATTTCATGTCAGCAAAAGCTCAGATTTTTGCAATAATCTGTAGTTCCTCTCTTCTGTATCGATTGTCCACGGTTACTCTCCAACATCTTACTTTTCTTTGGTGATGCGGAGCATACTTTAAAATTGTGGTTTCAGAAGGCTTTTTAAAACAGATCAGGATTAAGGGCTGGCCAAACCATTCAGTGAACTTGATTCCATGTCTAATATGCTCGTCTATTGTTTACATTTCCTTTTCCTCATTTCATAAGATAAGAGAACAGTCAATTAAAGACTATAAAAAAGAAATGAAAGCATTTCTTGCTAATGGTATATGAGATTTGAGAGGTCCAAAGATGGAGAAAAGAACGATAGCTGAGTAGCCTGCTCAAGAAGGCGCATCATGAGTCAGCATACCAGAATAATTCAATTTGCCTGAGCCAGGTGAAATTCTTCCAAGATACCATGCAGACAAAGAAATAAGAATAGAATAGGACCTTCTATCAGAGATTCTTAGCTCAATTCTGATAAGAGGCAACAAGGAACAATCCTACAGAAAGTAAGCGTCAGCCCCCAGCAAGATTATTTAAGAAACCACCAATGAGGAGTGGAAATTTCCTCGTCTTGCCTTTCTTTTTGATAGTTTCTCTTTCCCCTCATGAGTATTACTAAATTATCAACTTTTTACTAATTGTTTGATTTCCCATTTTCCAGGCAAATTGATAAGGTCGCAGGTAGCCTTACATTTGAGATGACCATTTTTGCACTCGAGGGTTACAACAGAAGTTTGCAATCCACACTTCGAGCTAGTTTCAGAGTTTATGGATCTCATTGTTGAAAAACCTCTCTAGAGTCCCTTGTCGGCAACCTGGTTGTTGGAAAACTTCTTTTCTTTCACTGATACCCGAACCTAAGCTCATTTGTTGGTCTCAGATGGGTCGAGTCCGGACTGCTGCTGAAGATCATTCTATCAAGATCACGGCATTTATGGTCTGATGCTGTCTATCAATTCTATGATTTATGGCAAATGTTTTCAAATGTAATGTCAAAATCAGACACGCCACAGTTTGCTTCTAACAAATTTAACTTTCAGTTCACATGGTATATTCATAATGAAAACAAACCAAAAGAAATCCGAAATGATTGGAAAAAAAGAAAAGAAAATAACCATAATATGGTCTCTACTTTCCAGAGTTATTAAGAGCGTTATGGTGATCACTTTGAAAACTTAATTTGGTGGAACAAGGTTAATGCCCAAGTATCTCAGAAAATGCAACATTCCTTTTTTTTTTTTTTTAAATACCACCACAACATGCTGCTAAGTCCCAAGGTACATTCACAACACATGAGAAATGTTAATATGCAAAATGCTAATTGCTAGTAATGACTGAAATAAAATCTTAAACCGGTGCCCGCATCTTTTACTTCTGGCAATTTCTTGTGTAAGTCCTGCATTTGCCTGATTAAAAGTCAGTCAAGCAAGAAGCGCATTGTCAATGATTCATCATCAGGAGTTGGAAAGGATAGAGTCACCTAGAGCCCTGAACCCATTTTCCTTTCAGGAAAGAGCACCTGGAGCCCAAGGCATTGAGCTCTTTGTAACATGGCGGCTAGGGTTGGTGTTAAAAGACAGGAACAAACAAATCCCTGACTACTACATCCGTAACATTTAAACTGATGTCAGAAGCAACAGAACATATATCTTGCAATTCAAGAGAGTAGAATATGTACAGAACCAATATACACTATTTGCCACTTTCCTTCAATATATACAGGAATATCTTCACAAATCTCTCAACGTGATTAATTTGCCAGATAAGAGGAACCTCCAAACCTTCAATCTTCACATATCACTTATGCATGTGCATCCACACGAGAGGACACATGGAATGTGATACCTGCCACAAATACGCACCATGCTTTTCTCAATTGTTCACATCAACCATTTCTTCCCATCTCCAGAAAATTTCCTGATTTTAACACTTCCCCATGGAACCAAGTAATCGAAAGCTATCGATAAAGTAAATGGTTGCTGCCAGAACAAATCCTAAACTGCAATGGTAGGCTATGGATTAAGGGAATTAAGTGAGATCTTCTTCGTCCTCTTGGCAGATGCCTTGGTCACGGCATCACACCTCTCTCCTTTCCTTTTGGAAGCAGTGGAATTCCTGTTCTTGTTGTTGATGTTGATCTTGGCCTTGTTATCATCATTGTTAATATTGCTGTTGCACCCCATACCCGTGCCCCCAGAATTCCTGCCAGAAACTTTTAGTGCATCTTGCACAAAAACCTTTAATCTCCATAACGTCACATCACTCTGGAATGGGAAAACAAAATTAAATAAAACAAAACATATTAGCTGCTATGGCAATATATTGGAAATTATAATCAAGAATCTAAACATGCTTGTCAATTTAGAATGCTGACAAGCATGAGATATAAATGATCACCTGAGTATCCATGTCAAGGTTCACCTCTTGAGCTGTTGCTTGGAAGCTCGGATTATGCTCAGCAACTATTTCCAGTGCCCTAATCAGATCTTGATGAGATAATTGAGTGAGCGCTGTCCCAAGTTTCTTCTTCTCTTCCGTGGATATCTTTCTAAAACAACATTATCCACTGTAACTGAGGATGGCTGATTATACTAATATAATGAAAGATGGCTCAAATTCAGCTGGCCAGTCTCAAATGAACACAAATGCACACAAATACACACATCACATACAGTTGCAAGCACACAACACAGCATGGGCAAACCACGCATACAACTCAGATCATAATGATGGTTTAAAAGGTACTTTTGACTCTATTATCAACATCTCTTAAAATTTAAATATTTTCAAAACTTTCTTTAACGAAGTGAATGAAAAACGAGCCAGGAAGCAAGAGCAGTAGTTCGTGTTTGAGTAAGTTAACAAGAGAGAAACTGTATAGAGAGAGGGGGGGGGGGTAGTTAAGATTCTAATGATACTAGTACATTTTTAACCCTTTCCCCTTCATTTTTTACTATTCCTTAAAATTGTACTTTGTGGATGAGTTTTTTAACTTGAAATATCCTCTTAGTTGAGAATTCAACAAACAGAGTGCCAGGATCAACTTTTGAAATATCCTCTTAGTTGAGAATTCAACAAACAGAGTGCCAGGATCAACTTTATATCAGTATAAATGGGGACAAGTACTAAATTAGTAACTCTACGTATTGCTCCGACCTTTTCATTAATTTTCTGTTTTTGTTAATGTAGCACAAGTTTCTAAAAATTTATTGATTAAGCATACTTTTGGATTTTTTTTCAGACTCAACAGTGTGTCCATAAATGTGAATGACTCGTCTATAAATTGAACAATAAGAACAAACCAGCATGCCAAGCTATGCTGAAGACTAGCTGTTCATGTCATTCACCAGCTCAGATTCCAGGTAGAAAAACTAAAATAAAGCTTTAGAGACATTAAGAATAGCACTTTTGTTTTTGAAAATCAATATGTACTGGCACTTCATCCCAACTCTTTTTTTCTGCTTGGAGAATTTAAGAAAACAAAGAAAACATCATGAATGTCCTACATACAGTAGTAAAATACCATGGAAAATCTATCTGAACCAATAAAAGTTTCAAAGTTATATATCAGGAAACTGAACATGGGCTGCTGAACAAACCTGCTGTTGCGAACCACCATTTCTCTGATTCTCTCCAATTGCATATCAACTCCATGCAGCTGACAGAAATTTAACATGTATTGTTCAACCCATGTAACAGATATATTCTTATACAATATTAAACAATTTAATAGAGGGACGTCATCCAGTGTATGCAAAAAAAAAAAAAGCATCTCCTTCCATTAAACAGTGAGTTACAAAAAGGCTCTGAAGTTTCACATACTTCATTGCTTAAATCCTGAGCCATGTTAGCATAAGAAGCCTCCTCAGCTAGTTTCGTAGCCACCAGAGTTGCTGTTTGCTCCTTTTCTTGTCTTTTTTCCTGCAAGCATTTAAATATTGAATTCACCCAACAATAGAAAGTACCAGATAGATAATGAGATTTAGAAAAGAATTATCAGACTCGGTCTGCTGTAGAGAATCAAGCAATTCCTAGGCAAAACAATATTCAGGCTAGGGTAGCAATTCACCTCTCACGAATGTCAGATGGGGTGCTGAGAAAACAGTTAAGCTATTTCCAGTGAGAAAAGGGCAATCAAACAAAGGTAGCAATATACCTCTTCGGCAACTTTAGGCAGAAGTTGCAGCCATTTTTCTTCAAATTTTTCTAACAAAGTTCTGGCCATCACATGGACATCATCTCTTTCATCATTATATTTCATTGCATTCTTAAAAACAAGTCTAACATCAGCATATATCTCCCGAACATTCTTGTACCCAGTGCCATCCTTAGCCTCCATTCTATTCTTTATTGTACTAAAGTCCATTGGCTTTTCAATAACCTGGGATGCACAACCTTAAACATTAACTGAAGATACATATATCCACAAAGAAACTCCAAAATTAACAAAGATGAATAGTAAATAAAAGGATGCATCAAGAAAATCTATAGCATACCATGGCAAGAAAAATTATAGGTATAAGCAAACTTGTAGATTCAAAGTGAGGATTATTTTTTTCATGTTCAATCCTTAAAAAAATCTTATTTTGCACCTCTCCAACTCTTGACTGGTAGATTTTAGAATGTCAGATAGCCAACCAACAATTCCAGATGTTTTGTAAACACCCACTATCTTCCACAGCAACCTTTTTTCTCTCACAAAAGTGGTTTACAATTAATTCTATAAAAAGCAGGAAGGGAGTTACTTCTTCCCTATGGCAGAATTGAGATTTCCGAGCAACAAAATTTAAGGCCAAACTGGCCTAGTTTCCATTAGTTTTAGTAAGTGATATAATATATTTTTTATCAGCACTGCTAGAAATCTAGAAATTCATCATCATAAAAAAGAAAAACATAACCCTTCCCACTTTCTATCTCTTTAGATCTTGAATCTAGAACCCAAAGTGTGGAAGAGATCCTAAAATTACTTTTGGAACAAAAAACCAGATCAGTTGATCATAGATATATATACAAGTAGAAACTTTTAATGGTAACAATAAGCTTTACCTCATAATAATCATGCAAACAAAGACCTTCAACATCCACTGGTTCCAGAAAAGGCCATGCCCACTTGTGCTGAGTGATCTGATGAGCGATAAGGAAATCAATTAGATTTTTCACCAGGGAAAAGAAGGTTTAAGGAAGAAGGAAAGATATACTACATTATGTAGCATACTTATCAGACTAGAAGTTAAAAAAATCAAAATGAATAGCATTAAAAAACAAAGCATTGATGAACTTCTATCAATGGAAAGAGACCACAAGCTTAGTCCAATCTCATATCTGAACAACATAATGAATTAACATGGTTAATATCCGGATAGACATCTAGTGTTTGGGAATGTGGTAGCTTCTGTTTTTAGGTGCGTTTTACCTGAAAAAGCATTAAATTGATGCATTTTTTTTAGTGTTTTTTGATGGTCTTGATGTACTGATGTCAAAAATGAAAAAATATCTGAAAAAATAAATTATTTTGATGCATTTTTTAGTAAAAAACACCCTGCACCACAATACCAAACACTAAGCAAACTTCAGCTACTACAGAATAGTTTTAATGAAAATTTTCAAGACACCCTCTGAGCTGCAGAACACTCAATTTATTTTGAAGAAGGAAAACAAAAACAGGTTACAAGACAGAAACAACACAAGGCAGCCTAAAAAAAAGAGGATAATTTTAATAGTAACATTGAATGTTGCTATGCTCTCTATATGTGCATACCGCACCAAACACTGTCACATAACCTCTAAAGTGTGCAAGACTGTTCAATCACATTCCCAGCCATCCGGAAGAGGGCAGAAATAGAGTTCAGTTATTTTGTCCCCTATGAATTATGATTTATTTAGGCTGGAAGTTTGAATGTACAGGCCCACAAACCAAACAAGATTACCAGGCTAGGAATTTGACCGTGAAAACTTCTACTCCTTATAACAGCATAGAATTTCTATCATCAAATGAGGAAATGAAGAGGGTGGGGATCAATAAAATCTCAATTCATCCTAGATTTGGAAACTTCAAATCTACAACTCAGAAACATAATATGCATAACTCCTGATTTACGTGAAAGCATAAGTAGTGGCAACCTCTTATATAATCAGAGAGCTAACTACTTGCCTGGCGAAATATTACTGCAAACTGGCGCATGAGGTCTTGCGTTATCTTTTCAGAATCTTGCTGTTGCTTCTCAACGGTCATCAAATGTTTCTTCTTGATTTTATCCTTCAGAATTGAGCTACATTTAGCAGTATTTAGTTCTTTATTATCTGCGTAGTATCTTTCAACTGCATCTACTCGTTGCTCAAACTGCAAGCAAAATAGGCTGGTTTCAGTTGGTAATCAACAAGTTGCGTAAAAAATGCAATATCAAATTAATAACGTGACAATCTTTTCATTTCATTATCCAGCACACTTGTAAGTTGTAAGTAAGAAAATCAAGACATAATTGACAAAAATCAACTCTTCACTGCATTCCAACATCTATTAACATGAATTTAAGGAAAATATTAACAAAACCAAGTAGTCATTATTTATTTAGAATTGATAATATTAATAATACAAAAAAAAAAACACCTCATTAACTTTTGAGAACATTCGATCAATACAACCGCAAAACACCTCCATTTCCGAGTTATCAACTTCAATGTTCCCAGTTCCAACATTTCTGGAACCTCGAATAGATCTGATCATATGTTCCATCTATGAAAAAGAAGCAACAACAAAGAAAATAAAATAAGATGTCATAAGGTGTACAGAAAAGAAGAAAAGTAGCAACCTTCTTTCCTATGAAAGAAAAAAATCCCATTTTCTTAAAGGAACAAAAGTTAAAGAAAAGAAGAATCTGAAAATTTGCAGCCCATTTTGATCTATTTCTTCCAAACCGGTAAAGTCTAAGTCTTTGATGGTTAAAAGAAAGGAACTAGAGCTTAAAAATTAAACAAAAAAACTACAATACATCTTCTGGATTTGTACATGGACTCCATTTACTTGCTCACAATATGCCAAAATCCATTTCGTTTTCTTTTGAAAAAAAAAGGAAAAACAAAATTCCCATCTATCAAAATCATGATAATTTCAGCATAAACAACACAATTAGTCAAGAAAAACAATAAAAGGGAAAGGGCACTAACAAATTTTCGTGCGATGAGAGAAACTGAACTCACTCTTGTCAATTTTAAAGTGCGAAACAGCAATTACACTGTCAAAAAGTGCAGAAGCACAAGAAGAGGGGAGGTCCTAGAAATTGAATGAAAGTAGTTGAGTGGGACGACTCTTGGTGTTTTTATAGTTTCTTATCGTCGTTGGATTAGTCAAAGATCTCCCTGATCCTGGGATGGCCTTGTTTTTTGAAAGGCCCAACTCATTCGGTCTATATATTTTTCTTTTCTCGGCTCACGAGATTGGAATGGGCCTTTATGGGCCAGTCTCAAATTAGCATCCAAAGGTTTGGTTCAGGTGGCCTTAAGTGGTAAAAGACAGTTAGAAAACTACGTCGTTCAGTCTATAAGGCATGAGGTTTTAGTTTACAACCCAAAACCTAATATGTCCCAGTTCCAAGTTATTCTGAATCAACTAAGATTTACAAAAACCTAAATCTACAGTGTAATAAATGAGTCAAATCTTCTTTTTTTCCTTTCAGGAACTTATTGGTAAAATAAAAAATATATATATAACGATTCCTTTTTTTCCCTTTTCGAAAGAGATAAAAAATCATCTTATTAATATTTGTATTCTCATGTTAAAAAGTTTTATATCTTTAAAAAAAAGTTGTGCTTCAAATATAAAATTATTGAACAAAAAGTTGCTCCATTAAATTCTAAATTCAAGTCTAAGCTACACGCACGCACACACGTATGTAGTGGCATTATCATAACCAAAGATATATAAAATTCATAATTCTCATTCATCTCTCTAGCCATTCATTTGTTCATCTAATATAATACTTAGTCAACTCAAATGTAGAAGAACTGATAAATTAAATAAATTTTTTAGGAGAATAATGAAGTATGGAACAAACTTCAAGATATAATAGGCTTTTTTTATGACTAATTGATGAGCTTTGATATTATTAGAGAAGTGTCCAACTAGTTATTCATAATCTCATTCAAAACAAGTCATTTGTGTAATACAAAAAACCCTATAATTCTTAAGTCAGTAAAGATTTAGAAGGGATGTTATCATGAAGGTTGAATATTGTGTATTTATTTATTTGTATATTTATGATTGTTTACAGGAAATAACAAAAAAGATGAAGGTCAGAATACTAGAGTATAAAAGAAAATGTTTTACCTCACCTTACATTCATGAATGCAAATTTATATTCATAATTAACACTCATTTGCTTGGTGATAAGAGCCAAAATAGAGGGAGAATATGATCCATATAAAAATAGCAATCATTTAGATTTATAGGGCTTAATGGATGGTGGATTTTTGTTCAAGGCAAAAAGCTTTATTATTCAATTATCTACGGAGTTTAAATGAGTCCAACATAACAACCATCGTTTAGTAGGCACAATTATGATAGAATGACGTGGGTGCACCCTAGGCAACTTATATTTAAGAATATTTATCAAGGAGGGACATATGGTCAGTCCACCAAAGAAGGGGCACATAGTCAGTCCACTCAGGCCCAACTAGAAGAAAGCTAAAAGATGATTTTAGGTTCAGGTATAAATTTTTTTAGACCAATTAAGAAGAGGCCAATAAATGGCTTTGTATTTGGAAATAACTTGTCTTAACCCAACTAGAAGGAGACCAAAAGATGGGTTTGGGTTTGGGCAAGGTTTACCCTAGCCCAACATGGAGGAAAGGTTAACTTTGAGTTCTTTTAAGCATTAGATCATGCTAATAGAGTACGTTTAAGAGTGAGGGACCTTTAGGCCCTATCATTGACCCAATATTTAGGTTTTGATACTTGTAAAATAGGAAAGAGTTGTTTTTCCTGAATCCATTAGTAACTCTCTAAGTCTTTGTGACCATAGTGACACAAAGACTAAGAGTTGTATTTGGGTTATCTTGTTAAAAGGTATTCATTTGAGGAGCATTTAAGATATGCAATATCTTTCTCTTTGTGCATGTTGTATATTTTGTAATCATACCTTGTACCTATTTTAGATGTGTTGTATTTTTTTATATTGATACGGCTACACTTGGGCTTAAAAAATAATCAAGGAGGAAAATGGCTCTAAGAAAAAGATAGTTAAGGGACTTATTTGAGTCTAATTCTAGGAAGTTGGAGATGATTATCCAACTTATAGAGAGATGGGCTGAGTAAGTATATATGTTACAATAAGCAAAACACGCAAAAACACCATTTATAAAGGAAAACAAAAACATGATTAAGAAGTAGATTGTGCCCAATATTGATACCGGAGGAGACTAGCCTGGGGTTATAAGAGAGAACTTTGTGGACAAAACCCCTAGGGATGAAAAATATTTTTATTTTTGTTTTTATTTATATTGTAAAAATTGTTATCTTTGACCTCAATCCTATGAAGTTTAGAGGGGGTAAATCATGAAAAGTTATGGAGTAACTCATGATCTGGTTGTACTTAGGCAAAATGATTCTTTTACTTGAGTGGAGAATGCTTTTGTACATGAACAAAGTTGTTTTTTATAACTTAAAACCCTGATGATGATTGTTTTTGAGAGATTTAAATTAGTATCATAATATGTGTCATAACCAAATGATCATATATTTGACATATTAAAAGGCATGCATTGTGTTTGGATGAATGGCCAATGGTGGACCAATTTTGAAAAGGCCCTTTGGCTTTTTTTTTGTTAGGATTTTTTATTTTATTTTATTTTATACCAAGCTTTTCAAGAATGGTTGTCTAGTTCAAGCTAGATTTTCTAATGGAATTGTGTCCAACTTGACCTTTTTTCATTCTAGATAGAGATTACCTAAACTGAGAGTGTGCCTAAATAAAGAGTATTTTGAGTTTAGGCCAGGTCATCTCTATACTAGAATGGAAGATTTGAATAGTTCATGAATGAAGAAGTTTTATAGTGATCATTTTCACTTGGAGTGTTGACTTCCTTCAGTTCAAGTTAGGTTATCCCTATACTTAAATATAGACTTGAATTGATATTGTATAATACTTAAATAGGTAATTGTACCTAAAGGAATTGTATATACTTGAATAGGGTGTTTGTACCTAAAAAGGTTATTCATTCACAAATAAGATGTTCTAAAGGGTAGTTGTACCCAAAATGATTGTTCATGTTCGAATGAAAAATCATACGGATACTTGTTGTTACTCTTGTGAGTAAAGTAACCATTTATGTTGTTATGGAAATTTAAGTTGGCAAACTCTTATGTTTTCCTGAGTGGAGATGGCCTTGTGTCTTTGGATTTTAATAAAGAGTTTTAATGCTTAAGCTTGAATAAAGATTGTTTTTTTACCTAGTCATTTTTTTTCGTAGTGGTGGGGAATCTCTTGGAGAAAATGTCATAATAAATATTTCACACAGATCATGTTATACCCAAATATAGATTTTTTATACCCAGATTGGAAGAACATTTTGAGTTCATTCCAAGTTGTTCATATACTCAAATAAAGACTATATTATACTTGGGAGGAGAAGTCTCATGAAAACCATTCTTACCTAGGATAGAGAATTACATGCATGGAGAAATTTATGGTGCATGTTTTATGGAGATTATGTTGCACCTAGAAAGGTGTTCTCGTCCAGGTTGGAAAGTTACATAGAGACATTTATGATGCATGTCTCATAGAGATCATGTTATACCTAGGTAGAGGTGTTCTCTTGTCTAGGCTGGAGAGTTACATAAAGAAAATGTAGTCTAGTGAGCATTTCATAGGATTCATATTTTACCCAAGCAAAGTTACTCCTTGTTATATAAAATTTTTTCTAAGTTTACGTTTGCCATTTGGTTTAAGCAAAATAGTCATTGGTGTCTTCATAGAGAATGGAGTTGTATGAGTAAAGTGGTTATTTTTTTCTAGATGAAATATGGTTTTTGTTCAAGCATCGTGTGGGAATTTGTTTTGCCTAGATGAAGATTGTTTTTTGTTCAAGTAATATTTTTACCTGAAATAAAAAACCGAATAAAAATATGATGATTTGTCATGATGATTTTTTCATTTAGGTAATAATTGTCTATTTACACTAGGTGATGCATGTGATGGAGCTAGTGGTTAAGTCATTGATATTAAGGAATAAGTAAGGCTCTAAGTTTCTTTTGTATTGTTAAAAGTGTCTCTATGAGCACTCTCTCTTATCCTAGTGTTTCTGGGTTATCAATTGTGAAAAGAGTTGGAAGATTTATAAAAAGAAAATGAATTGATTTGGTTTTTAATTTAAGTTCTTATAGATGACACCACTAACAAAGTTTAGAGCAAACTCCGAGAGATATTAGACTTTTTTCATGGCTGGTTGGTGGGCTTTAGAATTGTTATAAAAGACTTTAACTTGCAATTCATGATCTATTCCAGAATAAGTCTCATATATAATACAAAAGATCTTCTCATGTTTAAACCAATAAAGATGCAAAAAGGATGTTGCCTTAAAGGTTAAGTATCGTGTATTTGTGTATTTATGGTTATTTGCAAGATAACAAAGAAGATGAAGGTTAGGATACCAAAGTATGAAAGAAACTCTTCCTTTGTACCTCATGATTCATAGATGTATATTTATATCCGTGAACCATAACCATTTACAGGGCAAAAAAAAAAGATGAAAAGATTGTGACTACCCTTAGTAAATAAAAAATCATTTAGATATATAAACCTTAATGTGTGGTAGCGTTTTGTTCGAAGTAAGAGGTATTGTCATGTCAATCATCTACTAAGAAATGTTAATAAACCTCACCTGGCCTAACATGACAGATCTATGACCCGTCTATCTAAGGCTTGGTTAAGACTAGATTTCATGTCGAACCGAGTTAGGAGTTGACCTAGTTATACTTGTTGTCACGAAGAATTAACTCGTAACCCTGTTAAAACTTAGATGAGACTTGATTTAATTTTTTTATTTAAAATAATATTATTTTAATTTTTTAAAAAAAAAATTTAAATAATATTATTTTATATTAACTGAGTTGAGAAGCAAACTCATAACTCATAACCTAGATAATAAATTCTGTCACGTGCCGATCATGGATTATGGATTAGGCGAAGTTTTAAAACGGCAATTAGCCTAAATGAGTCCAACGTGACAGTCATCACCTAGTGGGCTCAATTATAATAGAATAACGTAGGTGCGTTAAAGGCAATTGGTTGTATTTGAGAGTTTAAGTCATGTCAAGGAGGGACGTGCGATCTTACCTCCGAGGAGAGGAGGCACGCAGTGAGGCCATCCCAGGCCAACTAGGAAGGGGCTAAAGAAGGTCTTGAGTTTGGACATGGCTTTCCCTAGCCTAATTAGGAGGAGGCCGAAGAGATGGTTTTAGATTTGAGCATGGTTTGCCCTAATCCAACTATGAGAGAAGACTTAACTTTGGATTCCCTCTAGGTATTGGACCATGTTTCGTGGAGCATGTCCAAGGATGAGGGGACTTCTGAACCCTATCCTTGACCGTTTTACCTGCACCGATATGAATAAATTGGTAAAATGGATAGCCTTAGAACTATGCCCCAGCTCCTCCCTGGAAAAAAATGGTCTGACATGATGATCATCAGAACCAACAACAAGCATTTGTCCTCACAGAGAGTCTGTCCAAATTAAGGAAATTAATCTTCGCTCCGGTGGTATATAACAACATTGTCTTGATTCTGTACAAGTATTCATGATAGGAGCTGATACATCATGATACCAAACAAATGAAGTGCTGGGCAAAACATTATGCTCTCCCCGGGGTGGTAGATGGTATGGTAGACAAAAAGAAAATGCCTAAAATAATGCCATCCACTTGTAAAACGACAAACAAGATTTTACAACAGCACAATCGATCTGTTGTAATAATTCACGAGTTCTTACAAAATAGATCTTGAAGCACACATCACTCAAGGGCTACTTGGCCCTGTCCCAAAAGTGAAATCGATCAAAATAATTTAACTACGATCATGGAAGTATAATTACTATGATTTATTCAGGGTCCCCTGATAGGAAGTGATCGAGAGAGAAGAAAAGTCGGGAATATATATATACACATTTTCTAGCTAGCATGTCGTTCGAAAGAAATAGTTTGTATCTTGCATGTGCTCCTGGTTTATGTTCTTGAAACAAATAATTTCTTCATTCTTACAGGTAGAGAACGCAAAAATTGAACTTCAGCAATGAAGGACAAACAGGGAACTTAAACAAGCACTCCATTTTTAAATTAATAAGCTTTTATTTCCTCCAAGGTTTTAATTATTTTTTATTGAAATATTTCTTTCCGTGCAATTAATTCTTAAAATCCCAAGCAAAGAGGCAACGTTTTGGTCTTTATCAAGCAAGGCACGATAAAAAAAAAAAAAGGACATATACCAGCAACTATTAATAAATAGGAGTAGAGGACAAACAGGCAAAAAGACATGCAGAGGGAGAGGACAAATACAATCCTATTCAAAGAAATTTAATATTTTTTTTATCAAGAAGAACAAATTAAGAAAAGAGAGGAGAAACCAAGTGACGCGCCCCCCACCACTTCTCTAGACTGTAAATTGATATTACAACTTAAAAAAAAAAAAAAAAACAATACACAAAGGAATATATGACCCAAAGAACTTACAATGAAAGGATACATGATAAAGAATAACAAATCTTTTTTTTATGTAACCTTTTTCACAAAGACGTACGGGATTTACTTCTTGATGATGAGTCATGGCTTTGGTGGTTCTGCTTCTTCCACCTTGGCAGGTGGTTCAGCCACTGGTTCAGTCTTCTCTGAAGCCTCCGCTGCTACTACCTCTGTTTTCTTCTCTTCTTCAACTACTATCTCCTTCTCTGTGCTAGAAGTTGCTTCTTCAGTTTTTGTTTCAGGTGCTGGTGGCTCAACTGCCTTTTCCTCTACCGGAATAAAGGTTGAGACTTTTTCAAAAACGAAGAAAATAGGACCCGAAACATAGGCTGGTCCAAATTTTGACGATGCTTCAGATACTACTTTTGATCCTGGAAACTCTGTGCATGCAAAAATATGGCAAAGTAAATATATATATATATATATGGAGATGACAATAATAAAATAGCTTATAGATATTGAAAGAAGCTAGGACATGAGAGAGTAAATTTTCTATATATATACCGATTTTAACAAGCTCATCAAGGAACTTTTGAACTGAAGTAGTTTGCTTCTTTAATCCTGCTTCTTTGGGATCCTTAACTAATGTCTGTTTCAAGTTAAGATAATTAAGAAGCCCATGTTAGTATATATCCTGATTCATGTATAAAATAGGTAGATGTACGCATGGAAAAAAATAAAACTGACTGACTTTGATTTCAGCTGTTGAAGCTTCAAAGATTTCTATCACTTTAGGTCCAAGTTCAGTCCTCTTCTCTTCAAACTCCTTACAGATTTCCTCCTAATAAAGCAAGAAAGATACATATTGCAAGTTAAAGAATAGAGACATATTGTAAGCTAGCCTCTAGCGAGTTACAGTATTCTTGTGGAAAAAGAAGAAATCCAAGAAAGTTTCAGGTTAAAAAGAGCACCTTAGACTCATCAAAGTTCTTGATAGCTTCAGCTGCAGCTGCCTTCTTGGCTGTACTGTCCTTCTCAAAAACCTTCTTGATCTTTGGAAGAACCTTTGATTTCCAATACCCCATATCTCTCTTGTCTCAAGTACTCAACAAATCTGTATATCCGGAAAAGAAACAAGTATGAATAATCAAGAGGTTGAAGATCAAAAACTCTATCCAATTAAGAAAGAAAAATATTAAAAAAAAACATATTCATCGATTACATGAAAGAAACATCATGAATTATATATTTACGAGTCAAACATAAATTCATACAAGTAGAGAAGAAAGGAGCAAAGTTGATGAATCAGCCAAAAGAATCTGTGCGCATCTTTCTCACTTACTTTCAAACTCTCTGTCTCTCTGCTATCTATCTATCTATCTATCCTCGTGTCCACCTCAACGCAACTGTTACAGCCAATATTTGTCCCTCCAGATTAAGGCGCATCATGCTTAAGGCCAATGGCATCATATAGACATGCTTGCAACAAACCTACCCCTTGTTTTCCAACTTAATTACCGAAACATACCAACTTGTTATTAATGCACGCAAGCCAGCCTCACCATGCAAATGAGTCAATGACCCTCTCTAGCCCTTTGCCCCCCCGCATCACAAGGTGATCCCCGCGGGGCTATAAGTGTCCACAAATTTAGGGTTGGTTTGGCCGATAATGATTGAAAGCAAGGGTGGGTCTTGTAAATAAGCATGGCATGGGAAGGACAAAATAGGGAAGAGAGGTGTGGGGGAGATGCCAGTTGGCAATCAATCTCAATGAAAGGTGGCAAATATTATAAGTGGGTCCCCACTCGGACGTTGATTGTGATCTGTAACAAAATATGTTTCTTTGGCTTCTCAAAACTTCTCACGTGGCTTCGCTGGTTCTTCAATCACGCCGTCAATGACTAACCCTTTTGTCTTCTTTTTTCAAAAATAAAAAATCTCAACCTCTTGATTCGACACCTCTGTCTAGTCTATAGCGATGATATTCAACAACTCTACAACGTGGACAATATTCATCGCCATTTTCCATTTTCATGAATCTTTGATTTTCTTACTGACTTATTGCGTTTGTGCCATGATTCTTTGGTGATTTCATATTTTATTGAATCGAGTTTAATTTGGTGATTTAATTATTTACCATTTATTAAATATTTCATGTTGGATAAATGATCCATCTGTTTTTATAATTAATATTCTTTTGAGATGTGTATATATTAAAACAATTTCCAGGTTTTTCATTTAAAAAGTTATGGATAAAAAAAAAGAGTTAAAATGCTTTTTTAAAAAAAAAAACATAGAATATTCTAAGTCAGCTTGCATGCACCATGTTAAATCTTTACGACTCAAAACCAGCTTTTATATAGGGTATATTAAAACAATTTCCAAGTTTTTTATTTAAAAAGTTATGGATAAAAAAATAGAGTTAAAATACTTTTTTTATTTCAAAACATGGAGTATTTTAATTCAGCTTATACGCATGATATTTTAAAATATAAAGTATTCTAAGTTAATTTGCACGTACTATATTAAATCTTTACTGTTTAGAACCAACTTTTATATAGGGTTAAATCTTGTAGCCCATGACATTAATAAATTTAATACTAGTAGATTTGAACTTGAGATGTTGAAGGAAACAAACCCTCCCAAGCCCTTAGCTAAATGATGCTGATATACCAATCGATCTTTTGGGGTTAAATATATACTTTATAAATAGATAGATATTGTAAGTTAAACTGCAAGTTTATTTACTCGACTAACCTAATTATAGTTGAGGAGATCAACTTTGAAAAACCAGTAAACTCTTCCTGTAAGTTAAGGGATTACATTCCATTAATTATAGATTAATTCATGGTCTTTTGAGTTGCTGAGTCGTTGTAGAATAATTACATTGATGGGATGCTTGAACATACAAATGAAGAATGACATGCAATATCCACCCATGCAAGATAAGAAGGGGGGAAATTAACAGCAACAAGAAGAAATATAAGCAACAAGCTTGCATGCACATGGGGTGCTTCATTACAATTTATGTTCGAACAATAAGAACAAGGAGAGGGAGACAAGAAACTTGGATTAGTTAATGGTGGGGTACTTGATGCTTTTGCAAGTTTTTTCTATTATTTGATACCTTGAGACATTATGAAATATTAGATTTAATTAGTACATAATACGTTGTTCATTAGCGGTAGATGACACCTAATATTACCTGACAAAATATTTTGTAGCCATGGGAGAGATCGATGCAGCTTGGTATGCTTGTTTATGCGTGCGTAGGGTAATATAGCGAAGATTGATCAACTGTCCTTAATTTGTAGATATCTCTGTCGACAGCTCTAAATCGGTGGCAGAAGCTTTAATATTGAGATCCTTGTCGCTTCCCATGGACTTTATAGTTTATATTGTATGTACAATAAATATTATGATTCGATTTCTACTCGTTTTTTCCTCAGAGAAATCCTTTCTCTACCTAAAAATAGCCAGCTCTTCTACTCAAAATGAAAGAGGGATATCTATTTATAATTTGCATAAGCAAAAATAATAATAATAATAATAATAATAATAATAATAATAATAATAATAATAATAATAATAATAATAATAATAATAATCACTGTCATCAACTAATTATTGATCGTATATACATTTTTCAAATATTTGCATTTTTGAGATGTTAATTAAGCAACAGATGCACCTCATTCGGTCATTGAGGCAGTCCTAGACTCCCGCAGATTGAATATTAGATTATGTCAATTTTATAACCACGATTTGTAGACTAACACAAATTTTGACCAGAATAATTGTCAATCATATGCTCTAATTGGCAAAAAAAGATTTAAAATCTAAAAATTAAAAAAAATAGCAAAGTTGGAAAGATTCTGGCCTCATAAAAGGAAAGGGAGAGGGTGAAAATTCTTTTATGTATAATATCCAACAATTTTGACAGTCAACGTTTCTACTAATTATTAACCTTATAAATGTTATTTTACTAAATTAAGATTGCAGCTTGCAGTTTATATATGATTAGACATAATATTAAAGAAAACTCAAAAATATTTTTATTTTTAATTTTCTTATCAAACATTTTTATAAAGCCACCTTGTCATATCACAAGTAGCGTTTAAAAAAATTGGCTTGTCAATAATATTTATATTATCCAACTCAATTCAACTCATCAAATTATTAGATAATAATAAGTTAAAAAATCTAAAAATTAAATAAACATGTATAAAAAATTGAGTAACGAATCAGAATTTTTGAAACTCGATCAATCCGACCCAACCTAAATACATAATATTCTTTTTGTTTATATATTTAAAAATTTCTAAATTGAGCATTTATTTTTATTTTATTTAAAAATATTTTGACTCGAAAGTTCTTATCAATGAATTTTGTATTGGATTTTTTTAATGTAACAACAAAAAATTTATCTCTTTACTAGAAGCCGAGAGGTAGCTAGAGTTAAATGATAGGGCAAGATATAAAAATTATATCTGATGTACTCTTTAGTCTAGACAAGCACATCTCTCATTTATTTATGGAATTCGTCACGCAAAATTAATTGATATTTGTATATAACTTTGAAAAAGATAGCCCAATATCTTCACTTGATATCTCTTTAAAATGTAAAATAGGATTTAATATATATATCATAATGCCTCATGTAATTTTAGAGTAGTATTTTTCTTTATAAAAAAATATTTATAAATATTTTTCATGATGAAACTTATATAAATTTATAAGTATAAGAGAAGTAATTAATACCTGGAAGATAGGGAGGTGATAATGATATATCCACGGACCACGCCACTAAACGTCATAACCACACTCCTCTTAATTTGTTTTCTTACAAAGTGACAATTATACCCCTAAATAAAAGTCATCTTCTCGGACTAAAATCCAGTCTACCAACACCAGACCAGTAACTTATTTCTCATTCATTGTTCTTTGTGCTTGGTTTCTTTTTCTGATTGATATCATCGTACATCTCACTGATATTGTCATTTTGCTACCACCATTGTCGATCCCTACCACACCAACTGCCTTCCAATCCACTATTATCATTGCCCTGATCCACCAACCCATGGCTTAGTCGGTAGCTTGGCAACTTAGCATTAACTCAGTTCATGAAAAATTAGGATACAGTGATAGCATATATGTACCTATTACAGAGTAACAGAGGCTTCTAATTGATCTTGTATTTAAGGAAACAAACCAATTAACTTATGTATATATAAAAGGGATACCAATCAGAGAATATCATTGGATTTCTTCGAATGAGATATTCTGATTTCTGTTGCCCTACTCCAGCTCAAACAAATCTCAACACTCCCCTTCAAGTTAAAGCATGAATATCTGTTCCAACTTGCGTATTAAGTTCATAAAGTGCTCATTTCTTCCCAAAGCTTTTGTGAAGACATCCCAGCAAGTTGGAGTGAACAAACTTGGTTAATTATGATATGTCCTGCCTGAATCTTTTCTCTCGCGACATGACTAGTCAAGTTCAATGTATTTCGTGCGTTCATGAAACACATGATTTGCAGCAATATGTAGAGCTACTTGATTGTCACAATATAGGATCAACTGGTCCCAAATGTGCACTTGCAGATCATCAAACAAAAATATAAGCCATGTGAGTTCACAAGTTACAGCAACCATAGACGTATGTTCTGCTTCTGAAGATGATCTATATACCATCTTTTGCTTATATGTCTTCCATGAGATTAGGGTGTACCTCCAAGAAACACTTAGTAGCTTGAAGTAGATTTTCCAGTCATGGGACAATCTGTCCAATTTGCACCATATTAAGCTTTAAGAGTTAAGGAGCTATTTGAGGAGAACAACAAACCACGACCTAGCTAGATCTCCTTTTAGGTATCTCACAATTTGAAGTGCAGCATCCCAGTGAGGCTTTCTCGGAGCTAGCATGTATAAATTGACTTGGAATGCTCCTATAGTAAGTGATATCTGGTCTGGTGATTGTAAGATAAATTAATCATCCTACTGATCTTCTGGAACGAGAAGGATTAGGCAAGAGATCCCCTTAACTACCTGTAAGCTTTAAATTCTATTCCGTAGGAAAACCGAGTGGTTGCACCCCAAGAGAACCAACATCGTCTATAATTTCTAGAGTATACTTTCTTTGAGATATAACAATAACAGCTTTGGATCTTGCAACTTCCAAACCCGGAAAACACTTCAGATAACCGATCGAGATCTTTAAAATGGAACTGTTGATGAAAAAAAAGTTTAAGATCCTAGATAACCTTGTCATCGTTTCCAGTTATAATCATGCCATCCACATAAGCAAGTACCGCTATTCGAGATGAGTCTTTTCTTTGAACAAATAGTGAGTGATCGATCAAATTGAGATCGGACAAAGCCAGCCTTTTGAATGGTTAATTTCTGAGAACTTCGAAAACCAATTCTGAGAGTGACTTGTGCGGTTAACACAGTAAGTTCTCTCCCTGTAGACAAAGGCCGGATAGTGGAGTCTTGCACACCTCTTCATCCAAGTCACCGTGAAGAAATGTATCTAAAATTAATAATGGCAAGTTGCAAACTATAGTAAGAGCAAGAAGGCAACGGGAGATTGAAAAAGACTTTGATTTGCGTTTAATATGAGATTTGATCATAAAAATTCACAAGCACCAAGGAAGAGGAGAGGTAGAGTAATCCAAGAGTCATAATCAACTCAGTTGCCAATCTTAAAAATTGTGGTAACCAGGTGCGGAGTACAGGGAGGGCTGGCAGGGTCCGGCCCTGGAAGGAAATTGTTTTTCCGGCTCCTCCCTGTATAATATTTATGTTTTTAGTTTAAATATTAAACAATTAAAATCTTAACCCTCTTAATTTTATTTTTTTTTGCTACGCTCTTGGTAATTGTGGGAACTTTTTAAAGTATTTATTTGCTAAGAAATATATTAAAATAAAAAAAAATTTATTTTTTAAAAATTATTTTTAACATCAGCATATCAAAACGATCTAAAAACATAAAATAAAATTTTCATTTTAAACAAAAAAAATTTAAAATTTTTAAAAACACGATTTACACTGTACTTCCAAACACATTTTCGCAAAGCAAAAACGTTATATATATATCCTAAACACATAAAAAAGAAATGGATTTTTTTTGTGATTTACTGTTAATATAAATAATAAAATATCTTAATATTGTTTTTTAATTAATTGATAACAAATTTATCTCGTAGCAGAGTTGATTAGCATGTATGATAAATTATATATTATGAGTTTGAACTTTGAGGATGTAAATATTTTTTGTATTGTGACAGAAAAAAATTTATTTATTATATTTTTAAAAAGAAATAAAAATAGATAATATAAATAAAAAAAATTAAGGCCAAACATGGATGCTTGATCTGTCTCTCTTCGTGTTTTATTACACTCCAGAAATTTTAAAAATACTAGATTAATATAAAAGGTGTGTTCTTAAGACCGTCTTTGTAATTAATACCTCTATCGTTTGATAAAAACTAATTGATTAAATGATAAAACTATAGCATTATGAAAGTTAAACATTGATTTGAATTTGCTTTATATATAAAAAGAAAATGATTTGAAATTGGATTGAAAGCCGAGGCTTTGATTTTCTGTTAACTTCATTTTTATTGAAAACTCCAAATCAGTCCCCAAGCTTATAGCACGCATATCTCAACTGGGATTCTAAGATTTTCTTCGATCTGATCCCTAGAGGTTTGGAAACTCTCAATTGAGTCCTTGATCCATATCGTTAACGTGCTCTGTTGAAGAGCGTGTATTTTACCCGGTAAAAAGTCATTCCCTTTTCATTGTCATTACAATTATTTTTAATATCTAACACATCAAAATATATAAAAATATCAAAAATATATTAATTTAAAATAAAAAAATAAAAAAATTTTAAAAAAAATATTATTAAAATACAAAAACAAACAGAAAAAAAATAACAGCAGCTTCGCCAGCCGGTATAAATGAACTGTCTAGTGATGGGGTTTTTAGAATAGTTTTTATTTACTCATTTATAAGGTCTGCTCTGAGGCTACGTATTAGAACAAGCTCTCGTGTTTCAATAAATTAATTTGTGCAGACAGATTTCATGGGTACAAGTTTTGTGCTCTGAAGTATGGAATGGTATCAGCTTGAGAGTAGTTATGTCACGGCAAGCCCAGATGTTGAACTGCTGGTTACAATGGTAGACCTAAGGAAGAGCAGAGCAGAGCAGGTGATGAAGATAGTGGTTAGTGTCAATCGCCTTTGTATCATTAATCAAGAAACAGAAGATGACGAACTTGACGTTTGAGTGCAGAACTCCATTGATAAGGACTGCTTTATGGGTTCTTCGTCATTTTGAAAACGAAACCGTAATTTGATTGGCTCTTCTCTATTGTCTTTCTTACATCCAATAATCTTATCCAAGTTTGCAAGTCTTTTCCAACCTGAGCATTTCGATTAAGACGACTTGGTTATTTATCTGTTTGTTCGTCTTCAGAATATTAATGATGATGCACTTCCTTCGCTTAAATTTAAATCCCCAGTTTTAGCCCCCATTGGCTGTCTGGAATTAAGATTACATGCAGTACATGATTTTGTCTCTCTTGAATCTTTTGATATACATAAATATAAATATGGTAGATGTGATTAAAATAATATAAATTATATTTTGAAATTTCATTTAATAATTTAAACTTTGATATCATATTTAAAAATAAATTCAACTTAAAAATTTAAGTTGTTAGGTGAAGTTCTAAGATATAATTTATATTATTCTCTAATATATTTCCTTAAATGAAAGTTATTTGTGCTTGAAACTTGTACAGACTCACACTATCTTCTATTTAATTTTTATCAAATAAATAGGAATGATGAGATTCAAACCCGTGACCACTTGATCATCAAAGCTCTGATATCATGTTAAAGAAGCTTTTTAGTTGGATTAGTTCTTTGATATGATATCAAAGCTTTGATATGATATCAAAGCTTTGATGATCTTGTGGTCACGAGTTTGAATCTTACCATCCTTATTTCTTTGATAAAAATTAAGTATAAAGTAGTGTGGGTCTGTAAAAATTTTAGATCTAAAAAGCTTTTATTTGAGGTGGTGTGTTAAAAAATAATATAAATTATATTTTAAAATTTTATTTAACTGTTTAAATTTTTGAATTAAAATGATTTTTTTGAAAGGCAGGTGACAAAGAAGCCCACAAAAAACGTGGAACCTAAGGAAAGAAATTGATGGGTTTGCAGTGCAAATTGAAAAGAAGGATTAACTGACCCTAATGTTCCACAAGATTTTATCATGTCCCAAGTTTAAGCCAGAGCAAAATATATATATATATATATATATATATATATATATATATATATATATATATATATATATATATTGACAAGAACCACTGTGCACCTCATTTTACCCTTGATTGGGACCCCAAAAAATATATCAGAACCTATCATCAGAACTCTTTTAAGACAGGAGTACTGATAAAAGAAGTACACCAGACTGCGAGTGTAAGGAGAAAATTCTTTACGACGCATCTGCAAGGTGGATCAAACTCATTTCTAGCTTCCAAAACTAGAAATGATCATAGACAGCTCATTTCTACTAGGATAGAGATTCGAAATTGATGGGTCAGTAAGAACAAATGTCGTCTCTGATGTCTAATCAGCCACAAATATTGAAATACGTTGGTTTTAATTGTTAAGAAGCTTTAATTAATTAAAGCTGGCACAAAAAGCTATAGCGATGAATGAATTAAGCGAAGCCCCTGGCTGCTCAACCTGTACAGCCAGGCTGAGATCAAAGGAGATGATTCTTCGGGGAGAGCAACACGACAACGTGTTCGGTGGAGGCTATCACTCACGAGTTCATCAAATCTAGCTGAATCAATCGCCATGCTGCTTAACTTTGCAGATTATTCATGCCATTATACTTGTGGTTGGAATGAAGACTTCGGTTAGGCTTTTGTTGAATCCAACTACGGAACTCAAAAAAACTAGTCGACTTTTATAATGTCAGGTTTCATTGTCAAGAGCAACTAATTGAGGCATCATACATGGGAGAACAGGATAACGCATCCCACTCCTGCAGATGGAAATTGTGAAACAGAGTCGGCAGTCGCTGAGATCTGCAAATCTTAGCTGCAGAATTGAGTTATCAATCCGTACTAACATCTCTTCTCTGTTAAGCACTTTCAGCAGATGTAAGTGGTGCTGCTGAGTCTAGTACCTGAAGTCCGGCTCTGTGCCACCATAAAACATTTGCGCTTTGCATAACAATCATGGAGAAAAAAACATCACTTCTTAATCACCTACCACACTTTAGATGCTATTTTCAGATCTTACAAATGCATTTACGATTAGAAAAATGGGTTGATTCCAATGCCAGGCTTTCAGCTGCCGTGAACTTAAAAACTATTGGCTATAGAAAAGCCGAACTTGCAGCATGTATATATGGTTAAGTTACATTTAACTTAGCATGACCTCATACACCATACACCATGCACCATGCACGAGTCTTCTGGTTACCGAGTTGTGAATGCATCACATCATTCTACCAAATAATTAGGAGCCACAACCAATATCCTGTCATCTCTTGATGATGATTGCCTTGCACCATCACCCTCTGCTTCTGGTCGGCTGCCATCATCTACCACAATCAAAAAGCCTTCTCTCCGAATCAAACTCTGCAATATAAACATTTGTCCCATCCAATATATTACTCGCATTGAACTTCTAAAATATATTGGCGAGACTCGAGATATTTTTAGTTTTACCTCTATAATGGCTTTGATTTTGGAAGCTTCATTCTTTGCTTCCTCCAAGGAACTGTAGCTATTTTTCTGATTTTGTTGATCCACATACCATCTTATCAACTCTCCCTGCCTCATTCCAGCCAGCCCCGTCCCTGAAATTGGTAGCAGAACACGCCTCAGACAGTATATATGGTGAATAAAGGAAAGGGCCTCCTGGTTCATTACTATCTATTGGTTCGTCACTATTGCACAGATCATTACTGTACAATATGCATCTAGGGTCCAACTTCCAGTGCTATCATTACATAGGGTTTTTTTCCCAATCAACATCATATAGGTTAGGCCCTCAAGCAAAATTAAGAAAATATATAAATGCTTCGAGATGAAAACCTAAATTGTAATGATAGCAGCAAAAATATACTAACTCAAAAACATAAATATCATGTAACATGAATGAAAGGGGTCTTGCAGTTTACCATCTCGCATCACAGCTTCTTCATGCTGTCTAAGGCGCATGACCAGTGCTTGTGTAACCCTCTGAAAGTATTCTTCACTTATTACAAGTTTTTTCCCCTGTCGGCTAGCAGAAGCCGCTCCATTTTCTGTGCAATCTCTGTAGTTTAGTGAAAAGTTTGAATAAAAAGAATATAAATAACTTAGGATATAAAAGCCTACCTGTGTTTTCTGAAACTGGGTTAGCGTCAGCATTACTTGGCTGGGCATCACCTTGACTGGGACCATCATTTCCACCATCACCATTTGCTTCTTGAAACTCAGATAGATCAATCTCGCTTGACTCCACACTACAAGCACAACAAAAGGCACGTATTATAATTATGAAAAAACTTGAAAAATCAAGAAAGATGTCAGCACTTTCCCAAATTTTCTTGCCTGATTATGGATGTTTTCAGCAATTTGACTGCTACACGGACATGCCGTGGTTGTACCTGTGAAAAAGTTATTTGTCTCAGGTCTAAGTTGAAAATGCAATCAATGCATATCGATCTCAAGATGCAAATGGCAAATTAGAAACCTGAGTTTCCAAATGACTTCGAGCAATGGCCTCAGACAGTCTGATCAGTGCCTCCAGCTGTCTAACAGTCATTCGATAAGCAACTCTACTCCCTGGAGTTGTATCACCTTTGCGAAGAGCAACATAAGAGTCCACCAACAGTTTTCTTGCTTCGGAATTAAGCTGCATCAAGATTTAGGTCTGCTAAAGCATGGCTAGGTACAGTGAAAGAATTCTCAAAACAAAGTCATTGGTGTGTGCACGTTATATATTTAAGGTATTAACATCAAACCTTTGGTTTCAAGGTTTTTGCATATGTAATGTATCGTTTTATCTGAGCAGTTGTGAATGCAGGAGAAAGAGCTTCTTCACGCTTTTGATGAACTCTTACGATATGGTGCGCAATGTGGTAATCAGTTTGATCATCTGGATCATCAATCATCACATATACCAGATCAAACCTTGAAAGAATTGCAGGAGGGAGAGCCACATTATACTGGACAACAACACTTGGAAACAGTTAGTCTGGGGAAAAAAAGAGATCTAACTTGATAAAACAGGTAATGGCATAAAAGAGTCAGCTTGTAGTTATTCACATGGCTTTAAAATCAGGTGAAACAATTTCTCACCTTGAGCGGTTTAGATTTATCATAGCGTCCTCCAGCAGGGTTAGCTGCAGCTAGAATTGATGTTCGAGCATTGAGTGTCGCTTGTATCCCAGCTTTTGTGATGCTTATTGTCTGCTGTTCCATGGCCTCATGAATTGCAACCTTAATGTTCATTTAGATTGATATCAGAAATCGCTATTAGAAATGTCAAGTTCAACTTTAATGAAAGAAAATTACCTGATCTCTAATATCCATCTTGTCAAATTCATCAATGCAACAAATGCCATTGTCAGCAAGCATCAATGCACCAGCCTGAGAAAAAAAAAGTCAGACACTAAATCAGAAAAATAAAAGATCAAAGATTTGAAGTTGCAATAGAAATCATGAATGCTCAATATCATGTGTCATTTCAAAACTGCTGTCATTGTCATTCTTAGAGAGTACGGCAAGGGACACTAGTCTAAACCAAACTTCAAGATGATGTTTAGTAACTGCTTGAATCTAGAGAGTCATAGAGTCATGCAGGTTCTTCCAAAAGAGAAAGAGTATTGATCTCTGCTGTCCAGAGGAGCACCTGTAAACAGGTGCCACAACTGCTTGGACTAAAACAGATCCACTGATTCTCAGCCAACAAAAGAGTGCTGACATCATGTGAATGCTACCTCAATACAAAATTCCCCAGTTTCTGGTTCTTTGGCCACAGATGCTGTCAGCCCAGCAGCAGATGATGATTTTCCAGATGTGTAGACAGATCTTGGAACTATACCTGAAGCATACCTGTAAGAACAGACCCATATAAACAAATGCCTCCCTTGCATAGACTTGAACAAAGAAGAAGCAGAAGAATCACATATTAAGAGTAAAAAGGCAACATACTTGAGGAACTGAGACTTTGCACAGCTGGGATCACCAACAATACAAACATTGATGTCCCCCCTAAGGTTAATACCCTCATGAGTGAACTTGTGAACGCCACCCAAGAGCATGAGCAGGATTGCACGTTTGATATCTTGGTGACCAAAAACAGTTGGAGCAATGCTATCAACAATCTTATTGAAGAAATCAGGAGTGTTTCTCATTCTTTGGATTTCATCTAGCTCCTCTGTCTGTCAAGTAAAATGAAGTGAGAAAAGTCTGGTATATTACTCTAACCACATATATGACAACATGAGCATGACCCTCAAATAAACATGACACGGTTCAAATGATATTACATTTATCTAGAATGTCAGTAGCTAATATTATCATAGGGTTAGTGTAGTGTGAAGATATGGTGATATGAATTAGAAGTCAGGGCATAGAGAATTAATAATAAAAAAAGCAGAAATAGGACAACTGACCGTGAATTCCTGGTTATCATCTTCATCAACAGCCTTTTTTCTATTCCTGATGTCAGTATCCCTTCTGCCATCACAAACCTAAACAAAGACACACTTATGAATCACAAATAATTGTAATACACATACATCATGGTCAAACATTAGGTATCAAGCAAGCCATGCTGTAGACCAACCTGCACGGAATTGGCTATAAATGCAAGGCGATAAGAGAGGTCTCTCACTCCCAATGCTCGGAGCCCTCTGACACCTTCACCACCAACAGCAGAATTTTTAAGCTGAGAAGATTCCCGGCGGCATTCTGCTCTCTCTCCAGGGGATGCCAATGCCAATATATCAGGTACAACAACCACAGTGCCTGTGAAAATGACCCTGGAAGCAATCAAAGTTTGAAGCCAAATTACACACAAAATCCAACATTTACTTCAAAGAGAAAAGAAACACTAGAGATAACCAGAGTAATTAACGCATAAGAATATCTTACGTGTCACCAGCTCTGGCCTTTTCAACAATATCATGGCGAACAATAACATCCAAAGATCTGGGAAGGGAACCGGCAGGAATCTCTTTAGAGGTTTCCTGCATTCTCACCCTCTGCCAGTCAGCAAATTTGCTCTCTTGCCTAAGCAATGCCCATCTCATTTTATTGGAACATGTCGCATTGGCACAAATTGTTGGCTGCAAAACTCGCAATTCCAGCAACAGGTTTAACAATTGGCATCAAACAAAACATAAAACTTGAAACTAAAGTTGCAATACAGCACTAATCCACAAACTGACCTCAGTATATTTGAATTGCTGTTCAACATTCTTGACAACACCACCACATTCCAAACACCTAAAAGTTCCTTGCAAAAGCTCCGGCCTTACCTCACTTGTGCGAGTCACCACTCCGGTTACTGACACAAGTTTCCCAATTTCCGCTGTTGTTAGCTCTCTTAATCTGTAAACAAGGTAGCCCACTACACAATTGAGGGAATAATAACAATAATTTACTTTGTTCTTTTTCATCAACTGAGGCAGTGATTACTAGAACAGTGTATATAGAATCAGCTATTAGGGATTAATTAAACCCGTCAACAAAAATAACAAAAATAAAGGAATATTATACTGGAAAAAAACATTAAGAATAAAGTGAAGAAGTACCTCATGGAAAAAGGGATATTAAAAAAAGCAACATTGATGTCCTTGTTAGGATTATCATCAGATATAAACGTTGAGCTCAGCTCCATCACAAACCTCTTACACGCATTCTTCAAATACGGCTCAAACCTAATAATCGCCATCATTATTAAACAAAATAAACAAAAATGGGGATTGTGATTACGCCTTTCTTAAACAGATTTCAATTCAAAATCATTTCTTTTTGTATACCTAAAGTACTCGTCGGCAATGGCTTTTTGAAGAACATCATTAAAAAGCATGACATGGGAGAAATCAATGAACATCGTTGTTGATTCATTCGCTTTCATTGCTTCAATCTCAGCATCGTAGTACGGTTCTCCTATATTACGATTTTGTCCATCTAATCTAAAACTGCTCCAAACAAACCAAAAAAGAAAGAAACATTTCAATAAAACATTATAGTAACTCGTTTTTTTCTTAAATTATATATATATATATATATACACACACATATATTACCGAGATAAAAATAGAAAAAACCCAAACCTAACCTTTTGAGGAAGTCGAGGAAAATGTTCTCAACACGGACTGCTTTCTCGTCGACGAAGTAGCGGCCGAATGCATCCATTGTTTTGAATTTGAAAATGGGTTTCTGTAATGGAAGAGCTTTAGCGGGTTTGTGTTCGATGGCGGAAACAGGCAAGGCAACGCAAATTACTTTATTATGCCCTCCTGTTTGGCGGGAAATCAGTGGAGGGGTTAGCTCTTTCGCGCCAGAATTGAGTACGATATGGGCCGGACTCAGTTTATTATTAGGCTTTCTAATGGCCCGATTCGTAATGGGCTATGCCGTTATTTTACGTTCGTGGTTAGGCTTTCTAGTGACACTGTGTTTACCTATAAAAATAATTAAGGGTTTTTTTAGAATGAATTATGGGACTAAATGTTGAACTATATTGCAAGTTAGTTATTTAATATGATTACTACTTTATTGGTATAAGATATAATGCGAATTCAATCAAATTTTTGTTAATATAAAAAATATATTTAGGTATTGATAATATGTTTTATAGTAGAAAAAACTTTTAAACCATTTTAGGGTCAATCCAATGTAATTTGGTTAACTTAGCGGGTCAAAAGACAATTTGAATGATCAATAAAAATATAGTTTGAAAAAAAAAATCAAAATATATTCTTAAAAAAAATTGAGAAGGCAACATATTTGATCGTTCAAGATCAAACTAGTGAATTTGTTATTCAAATTATAATACTATGATAACTCTAAAAAAAACGAGTTGAAATAAATTATGAAATTCAATTCCTGATGTCAACCCAATGTTAAGAGATAAAACTAGAAAATGAATTAAAAAAATGACTCGAATTAATCTACTAAAACCGAGAATCTGATCATGAAACCATGACAACCCCATAGAAATTAAATCAAAATAAATTATTAATTTCAAATCTCAAACAACTTGGTATTGAGAATGAAATTGAAAAAAATAAAATAAAAAAAACTAAAAAAATTACTTGAATCAATTGGAGTTAATTTGTCAAACTCACAATCTAGATCATAAAATCAGAATAAACCCATGGAAAACAAAAAAAAATATGAATCTCAATTCTTAAAATGAAATCAATGTTGAAGGATAAGAACCGGAAAAAATGAATTAAAAATGATAAAAAAAATACTCAAGTTAACCTGTCAAACTCGTAACTTAGATCACGACACTAGGATAAAAACATAAAAACAAATCATAAAATATAATCCTCTATCAAATTAATGTTGAATAATAAAATTAAAAAGATAAAAACCCAATAAAAAAAATAGAAAAAGATTAAGAAAAAACCCCTATTCTAACAAAAAAAAAAGCTTTATGATGCTGCGAACAGTAAATCAACCCCTTTTTTAGTTTTTATTAATATTTAATATATTTTTTATAAATTGATTTGAATCTTTTTTTTTCACTAAATGAAAAGTTATAAGCATGTTTACGTTGACATAACTTTTAACTTAAATCAAATGTTTGTCAGAAATTAAGTCATGATCTTGATTTAATTAAAATTTAAAATAGTTTAATTTATTTATTACAATTTATACTTAAATTTTTTTTTTGCTTTCTGTCCGTGGGCACATCTATAGCCCGTATTCATCTCAACTCATTTTTTACATAGACAAAAATAAAAATTACCAGAGTTTATTACAAGTCAAAATCCTGAACAACAAGAAACATAATAACTTCTTGGCCCCTTTTTTTATATGAGCATGTTTTATTTTGTAATCTTTTATAACCTGTTTTCTAGTAGCACACAGTAAACATGTAGCTATTAATTATAAATCGTAACGCAAATAAAAACGAAGAATAATAAAATCTGTCACAAGTTAAAAGTTTAAAGACAAAAAATACCATAATTATGAGAAGACTTTCAAAATACTTTATTTTATTCATCTATATTTTAATTTTCCAGCAAAATATTACAACCTTTTACATGGAAAAAACTAAAAAAACCCTAATAGTTTAGAAATAAATAAAGTAAAATAGGAAAACTGATATTTTGAAATAGAAAAAAAAAACTAGAGAAGAACCCTAGTATATAATAGGAAAGTAACAAAATATATTAAAGGATATTTTTTAAATACAAAACGAAGAGTTGATGAATCTCCAAAATAGTTAATCAATAAAAAATAAAACTAGAACCGCCATTGTCGTTTTAGACAACCAACGAAGCTTAATCTCTCTTCTGCGTATTATGACAAGTCATATTGTCGTTTAGTGGAGCGTCCACTAAACACTGTAATAGTTTCATCAATCATCACGCCTATAGCTTGCATGGAATGTGGCTGCCGTTCGTTACTAAAAATTTTAACTTGTTTTTATTTAAATTAATTTTTTTATTTTTTTTTATTGTCGTGATGGTTTTGTATTAAAAATAAATATTAAAAAATAAATAAATATATTCATAAACAAAACTAAATTATTTTTCTTGTTCGAACATTGCCAGCACACCACATCGTTGCATGCTCATACGGTGGTTGATATCTGGCAATAAAAAACCAAGGAGCAGTCCAGGCTAGCCGTTTCGAAGCAGAACCTCTCTCTTCATCTGTGCATTCCTTTTCTGATTACCAAATGCTTCCTAAGCCACTTGTCAAGATTTACACTCGGAACAAAAACTCCAGAGACTATTTGAAATAAAATAATAATTTATTCTTTTGAAAAATCGGAGATCAGAAAACTGAATTTTCTTGTTCAGACATAATATTTTTCTATCCTGTTTTTTTTTAAAAAAAAATTATATCAAGTTTTGAAGATTTTTTTTAACTGGTTTTCTCTACAAGTCTTTGATTATTTTCAAATAAAAAACCTCAAATGATGATTAATATAATTATTAATTATTTTTTAAGTTAACAAATATAACTTTTTCTTAATACCTTTTATAATTAAATTATCATGTACATAGAATATGACTATTATAAATATGGTTTTTTCTATGTTTTTAATAAACAAACATGTTTTCTACTTTTTTTTAAGAAAAAAATCTAAATATAAAAAAATAATTTTATATTACTAGGTATGCCCCAGCCCTTTCCTGTGATTTTTCATATATTACCTTTCTACCTTTTATTATTTTCACCGGAACATCTCAACAAACTCGATTTATTTTATGATTGATAGGGATAGAATTGAAAAGGTAGTCGCCACTTAGCTCATGATAACTAGAAAACCCCCAAATGATTTCCAAAGTTATTTAAATAATTAGTTATGCTGAATTAAAATAAAAATAAAAATAAAAATTATCTCAAAACATCTAGAGTAAGTTGCGTTGTTATTATTTCTAATAATAAAAATAAAAATTATTTTCTTGCTAAAAATTGCCAAAACTAGTATATGCATTATTGGTAAAAAAATACTAATTTTAAAAAAGTATTTTGGAATCCAAATCTAGATATAAAGCTTAATTTTTACTTTTAAAATATAAGTGTTGAACTCGAGGGGAAGGTAGAGATAACTTTAGATCTTGGCTCATTTCTAGGGTTATGTCTAGAATGAGTCTATATACATTAACATATATTTAAGGTCTAGATAAGATCATATTGACTGTCTAACTTAAATTTGCTCGCAATAATAGAGCAATATCTTAGCACGTAAATTTTTTTAAAATTTTGTATATATTGATAACCATAAAAGATAACAATATTCATAAAAAATATTAATTAAAAAAAAGTTATCGACATGAGAATGACTCCACTTATAAGATAAGATAAGATAATTTGATAATTTGTTCGGATAAAGTCAATTAAACACCAGTAGGATAGATGAACTTCCACCAAAGAATTCCCATGGCTCTAGATATTATATTCATGATTAATAGAGTAAATGCACTCTAATTAAACAAAAAAAACAATAGAAGGCAGAGAAGAAATGCATATTCAGATTAATTATATTAGAAGGTTATTACTAATTATCCTTGGATTCTTCTCTTGAAGTTGTTCACCGGAAACTTCACGTATATGGCCCAAAAAATCCACAGACCCCACGATTTACATAGAATCCAATTTAAAGTTGCGATTTAGGTTCATTTTTTAACTTACTTTGATCCCTAGTGATATGATTCAAAAGTACTACAAATTATTAAGTGTATTTGAATTATTTATTTAATAAATCAGATTTAAATATATATTTTTAAATACTAGTACTGTTTAACACTACTACTTGTATAAGACGCTAGGAGTCAAAAGTCGTCCATCTCCTTATCAAGAGAGACTATGCGTCTCCTTAATTTCAACTCCTTTTTAAAGGATATATATCTCGGTACAAGGCAAGCTTCATCTCCAAATTCTCCCAAATCCCATCCCCACTCTCCAAGTGCTCTAAACAACACCACCACCAAGAACATCGAGAACAATACCGAAACAATTCAAGAACAGCAAAAGCTACACAAAGATTTCTCATCTTCACAATCACTAGTGATCATGAGCAACAATTCAGTTAGAGTGCAAGAAGACCAAAAGGCCAAGACGAACAAGAGATACATGTTTCTTTTGGTGATCAACTACCTGTTCCTCTTTGCGGGCTCACTCTCTTCGAGCTTACTCTCAAAGTTTTATTTCAACCATCACGGTTCAAGCAGATGGGTATCTACATGGGTACAATCTGCTGGTTTCCCTCTTCTTATCTTCCCCATTTACCTCCCTTTTTATGTCCTCAAATGCACTGATAGACGTCCCTTTAGTCACTTCACTCCAAGGATATTAATCTTATCAATCTTAATAGGTCTTATGTTAGGCGTGAATAACCTTCTCTTTTCATGGGGCAATTCTTATCTCCCAGTATCAACCTCATCTCTACTTTTGTCTTCTCAACTTGTATTCAACCTTATTCTCTCGGTTATCATAGTAAAACAAAAGATCACCTTTCAAAATCTCAACTGTGTAGTCCTTTTGACCCTAAGTTCAGTCCTTTTGGCTTTAGGTTCAAGCCATGATAAACCTCAAGGACTAACCCGTGCAAAATACTTCGTTGGTTTCTTTTCAACCATAGGAGCTGGCTTGTTATTTGCTTTATATTTACCAGTCATGGAAAAGATATACAAATGGATCTACTGTTATGAGATGGTGATGGAAATGCAGTTAGTGATGGAGATTGCTGCCACAGCTCTGGCCACTGCGGGGATGGCATCAGACGGTGGTTTTTCAGAGATGAAGAGAGAGAGCCAAGTCAAATTTGATAAAGGACCAAAGATTTACTGGGTGACGGTGTTCGCTAACGTGGTTACATGGCAGCTATGCTTCATGGGCACAGCAGGAATGGTTTTCTTAACATCATCACTAACAGGAGGGATTTGCATGACTGCCCTTTTGGCCATGAACGTGTTAGGAGGGGTGCTGGTCTATGGAGATGAGTTTGGTGGTGTCAAGGTAGTATCCACTGTGCTTTGTGGGTGGGGTTTTTGTTCTTATGTTTATGGTATGTATCTTAAAATGAGAGAAGAAAAGGAGAAGGAGAATAAAAATCATGGGATGGAGATGGCTCATAACGTTGTATCAGCCAACAATGTTTAGAGAAAAATAATAATTAGTAGTATCTTATGTGTGATTAATGAAAAGATAATTCGAGGGATTGGAGACAAGATGATGAGTTTGATTCCATTTCATTGTCCAATATTGGTATTATCGACCCCATTATAATAATTACCATGTTGATCCTTTTTGTTAATTAATAGCCAGTTACAATTAAATTAGCGCGAGGATTATATCATATGGTGGATTTTATTTATTATCCACCGAATTCCTTCCTTTTTTTCTCTCTCTTTTAATTCTAGAGTTTTTCTTCTTCTTCCCTGACAAGACTCTTCCTGTATATAGCTTCAAATTCAAGTAATTTTGCTTGAATATCACACCATGCCTTCTTTAAAATCATAAAAAAAGAAAAACAGAGAAAAAGTGGTAGCTCTTTTATGAAAAGACCATTAGGAAAAAAGATATAATAGACAAGAATTGGAAGTCCTTGTTAAATGGCCATTCTTGTAGGGAGACCAACTGATTCTTGGATTATTGACTAAAAGACTGAAATTCTAGTTCTTTTTATTTATTTATGCAAATATAGTGTTCTGTAATGTTATTTTCTTATGAACGCTAATTTACTTGTTTACTTCAGGCGAGAGTAAAGAACAAGTAGCTAGTAAGCCTTTCAGTGGGATAGATATGAATACGGTTCATGTACGTGCATGCTCTTAAAGGTGTGACTCATTGCTTCCGACCATAACTATCACTTTAAATAATGGTTTAATTAATGTTGTATTCTATACGTTAATTCTTCGAAAGATGTTTTGATATTGTCACAGTAGTCGGTCTGTAATGGATCTGCCCGGCCCCGAGCAAAACTGCAGAAGAGTGGTGGATTTGTGGAGGATGAGGCGACGAAACCTCTCCCTTTCATTTATTCTTCTTCTTCGCTATAATAGGATTTTAGATATGAGAAAGCAATTATAAAACCTGAAATATGCAACATTTAACGGCTCTTCCCGTTGCATTATTTTTTCAATATTTAGTTAGCTTCAATCAGGTAAAACCCAGGGATTGAACAAGTAAAACACTATAATCATGATATATATTATATAGATGAATATTGGTTTTCGGTGGCTTTTTCTTTCAAATTCTACTAATGAAAGTGCTACTATAAACATATCTTGCAATGACAATCCATAATTCTCTCTATTATATATATGTTAAGCGGCATTTACATCCTAACAGTACTGATTATATATAATATATTTTAAACCACGATATATTTAACTGCAATTGTGGAAATTAAACGCCTCTAACTTTTATTGGAACTTGTCATAAATCTTGTTCAATTCTCTGTTGATGAAGATATATATATATATATATATATATAGGTTATTTGCAATACATTAAAATGAGGGATTGCTCGTTGCAGTAATGGGCACTCGTGTGTTTTCCACTAGCGAGAAACATCCAAAGATCGACATCATTGCTTAACAAATCTACTCGCTTACACCTGAGAAAAAACAAAAGCCAGGAGAGTTAGCATTTCCCCCGGTTATAGTAATGAAACGAAAATCAACTTCAGAGGAAATTATAAATAAAACAAAAGCATAGAAATTGTCGGCTACAAGAGTGGATTTTCCTTTCTGGCCTTTTTTATTTTTGGTTTGTTCTGCACTGATTAGAAAGCTCTTCCAATCCACATGCCCTAGCTATACCTAAGACTAGTGATCATGTAGATGAGCATTAATATGATATATGATTATCTTGTCTCCCAAGCTATTATCTTCTTTAAGTAAAATCAAGTTCTTGATAGGCTACTTTTCTTGTCAATTGCTCTCTTGCAACTGTTTTCAGTGCAGGTGGTGGGTCACCCACATTTTAAAGAACTAGAGATATTGGCAAATTGTTTTTCCATCTTTAGCAGAAAATGGTTGAGATATTCCCTTACTTGTAGTGTAATCAAATCCTACTGAAATGCAACTTTCTTTAATCATTGCTTCGTGATGAATGGAACAACTTCTCTTCACATAAAGAGATGATATGAACCCATGAGAGGTATGTGTCCTAATTAAGATTATATATATATATAAAGAGAGGCATCAGCATCGTTCCAAATATAACATCTCGTTTAAGTTTTGATTGGTACTGCTAGAGAAATATCTCACAGCTTACTTTGTAATAATAAACAAAGTCAAGCCGATATTTTTCTGCTAAGATCGGTGGGGAATTGTGAAAAATGTCACGTCTTCCTGGCTGCTACTCCCTCTTCTTCTCTCTCGATCTCGATGGATGTATCAACTATACCAGTTTTCACTCATCAATAATATTAATTTCTATCCAAATCAAATATCAAGTCATAACTTATATATAGTTTTAACCTGAATATAAAGGTCTTTTTTTAGTAAAGCCTAAGTTTTTCCCGGATGATTTTGAAAAAAGACCTTCGATCCGATTCATTTATAAAATCTTAAGATTTTTTTGAAGTATTATCTCTAATTAGATCATTTGAACTCAAAATATCAAAGAAATAAATAAATCTCCTTATCTGCTGAACTAACTCTTTAAAATTAACAGAGGTAATGCCCTTAAAACACAATTAAAGGCTCAAAATTAATCATTCTTAGAGTCTCTCTTAAATTAGCTGTTTGATGACGATAAAAAGCTATATATGCTGATTTATTTGCCCCGGGACAAAAGCATGCAATTTCATTGATGCAATCATTTTGACATCGTCGGTAGGGTTTTTCCAGGAAGAAGAAGAAGAGGTTAATGACAGCAGCAAGGATTTCGGTAGAGAGTTATATAAATTATCTCTCTCTTTGCAAGGAGATCGAGTAATGACCTGGCAACTTCAAGAAAAATAAATGTTTTGGCTGAATTGCAGTACAGCGTCTTCAATTATGGCGTGCGTGATGCCTCTTCCTTTATTTATTTATTTTATTGAAAAAAGGCTATGAAGACGTGATATGCCTATCTTTACCTTATCCCACGAGACAAATACAACTCTTGTTTTGTTCTATTTTAATATATTTTCAGGAAGCAGACTTCTTCTTTCGTTAGAGAATGATTATGCTGATATCAAACACAGATATATATAAAATTAATTGTAGCAAAAAGGAAAATTGGAGGGTAGCAAAACGACAGTCATTTCACCAACTTTTTAAAGACGACCAAGCTAAAGTACAATGAGCCAATAATAATCAAAAGGTCAACCAGAGTAAACTTGTCCATTTTGATTATTAAAAAGTTAATAATTAGATCCTGCTGGATCGCATATTCTAATGAATCCCCCCCCCCCCCACCCCAAAATAATAATAAATAAATAAATCAAAATTCACAAACGATATTTAATTTGGGAATCCACTCAAGGTGCATGCAGCAGCTCCAACATCCCCATCTAAAACTATTAATTATCTTATTATATATTGAGGGCTTGTTTTAAATGCATAATCGAGCTAGTGACATGGCTAGTATGATTTTGCCAGTGAAAAGTAAGTATACGGTTCAATTATTTATCGTTTATTTATAGTCCTAAGTAAGTACTTTTTTTTTGCTTACGGTTACATTATCTACGTACTAACTCAATTTGATACATTCGTTTGAGACTTCAATTAAAGAAAAATCTATGAATGAACATTCGTTTAATCATGATCATATACCAATTTTTAATACAATTTTAAGTTATTATTGAATGAGCATTGAATACTAGCTACTAGCTAGGTTATGATTTGGAGCATTGATAATTAATTACTTAGACATGGGGAATTTTTTTAATTAACTCCATGTTAATTTGGTGCGTGACGATCTAATATAATATTCATGGAATAGTCCACATGAAATTCCTCAATTATGGGTTAGATTTCAGTCACTCATTCAGTATGCCGAATTCAAGCCATATTCCTTCGTTGGGACTCTTACCTCATTTAGATGTCAGATATTATTGTAGAGGTTGTTTTTTTAAATTTTTTTTTGTATAAAAATATGTTAATATATATATATATATATATATATATATATTTAAATTAATTTTTTATATTAGCATATCAAAATAATCTAATAACATAAAACATAATAATTTAGTGCAAAAAAATTAGATAATTAGTCTCCAAGGTTTCTTTTTTAGATTTCTCATTTTTTAGCGTAGTGATTTTACTAAAATAACCTTAGTTTCAAGATTTAATTAAGCTCTCGAGAGCATTTTCATATTTTAAATTGAGTTTTTTTTTGTTTTAATAAGTTGTTTCAGGGGTAAATTAGTCCTTAATAGTAATTAAAAAAATGTTAGGCGTGTGAAAGAAGCCGTAGTGCTACGGCGGTGTATGCGCCGTCACATGAAGGTTAAGAATTTGCTCCTACCATATCATTCGATCCCTCACGGAATTCTCTTACTCAACATGTAGTGCGTGTTTGGTTTTGGTGGACGAATTATTTTTTAAATTTAGTTTTTATTCTTATTTTTTTAGTTGTTATTTTTTCTTTTGAATAATTTTTTTTTGTGATTGATTTTGTTTTTTTAATTTTATCATTTGATATTTGATTTATTAAAAATTAGGCTAGGTGGTTTTTTCAAGTTTGGTGTTTCCAGTCAAATAACTTGGATTACAGGTTCACATCATTTTATATTTTTTTTATCTCATTACTAGACATTGATTTTTTTTTTTTTTGTAGAATAGGTTTCATGGTTTTCTTCGTCTTCTTTTTTATAGGGTTACCTAAGTTTGATGGGTCAACCCAAATGGCCTCGTATTTTTTTTTATTTTAATTATTTTTTTTGAATCATTTAGGAATTGAGCTCATGGACAAAGATACAAACTAAATTTATTTTTGTAATAATTTTAAAGTGAATTTTTATATTTTTGAAAAAAAAATACATGAGAACATTTCTTATCTAACCCCTCTATCCTAATGCATCTCTCTTGTTCCAAAATAATAATCAAAAGGGCTATCTAAAATTATTTTAGTTTTTCAAATCAATTCAACATTTTGATACAAAACGAGCCTTCAATTCATTTAATTAGAATGTCCATCCACTTTCTAAGATTAAGTTTTCTTCTGGCTCTATGAAAATTAAGGATGTTAATTTAAGTAGAGAAAATATATTCACATCCACACGTTCTGAGGAATGTGATTTCCTGGTTTTAAAATGGAATTGCATTACTAATTTATTTTACCGGTGGTGTGATGTCCCGATATATATGTGAGATTTTTGAGAGTTTCAAGATTTTTTAACTCGTCAATAAAAATACTTGCATCTCAATCCGCGGGCTCTCGATCCAAAGAATCTTGAAACTCTTCAAACCTAGCTCATGGCCACCGATATATAGTGCTGCTAGATAACCTTATAGAGTACTTCTGGGGTTTAAATTTACTATACAAAATTGATTCTCCGGAACAACTAGCTGATCGGAGAGAATCTAAATCTGAATGGATACTGTGGCCGAAATCCAAAATCGATACCTATCTCTCAAACTTTTTTTTCCCTTTGTCCTATGAGGACCTCAAAAGAGTTGAGCTGAGCTTGTATAAAGCGCATGGCATGTGTACACGATATGTATGAACAAAGCTAAAAGAAAGATGGCATCTGCAGCGCTACGTACATTATAACACTGCTGGTGGATCCAAATCGTCCTGGCTAGCCAGATTTCAGCTGTTCCTTTATGAGTATGTATGTGGTTGCAGCTTGTCAAATAAGCTGCGCCCGCGACGAATCCCTTTTCAGATATTCTGGCCATGCTCTTCTTTCTTCGTGTTAGACTTTTGCTTTATTATTTTCTTTTTCAGAAAAGCAGGAATTTGGGAGTTGCATTGACAAGAGCTTTAGTGAGATAGCAGCATGGAAATTATTCACGAATAGTATGTTTTGGCACACCTGATGTGCTGATTCGAATCATTCAAATAACAGGTGTCCAGGGGAACGTCTAGGTTTGGAGACATAAAAGAAGAAAAGTTGTATGCTATTTCTTTTCCATTTTCCCACCACATTTAACTGTATATATTAAGGTGATGGTAAATGTTAAAGTATATATCCCATACGTCGAGGCTTTCTTGCCATACTTTAAAGGATAATTGAGTGTTGGGGAAAAAAATGCTAATTAATGTTTAGTTTAATTCGATGTGCTGATCAAGATTTAACTAATTAATAAGCATCATGATGCTAAGCATATAACAAAATTAATGGAATGTTTGTTAAAATAAACATCATATATATAGATGTATTAAACCAGTAATCACGAAATATATATAAAAACAAAGTAAAATATATATTGACATATACTTTAATTAGCTTTTCTTGTTTGGACGAGTGATTCCTTTCTTTTTCATTTGTTTTTTTTTCAGTGACTCTCTCAAACTTAGAGAATACAATATGAGTAATATAAAATTTTGGATCAAAATATAAAACTTTCAAATTAAAAGGATAAAAAATAAAAACAAAAAAAAATTGGAGGCCAAAATCATATTCTTCATTTTTTATTTTTAATTGGGATAGAAGGTAATCTTGGAACAAAATAAATATTAATTAAGGATAGTCAACATTGATCAAAGGACTATATATTTGATTATTCTTGTGCTATGGGGATTAATTCATCAATAAAGCTAAGCCATTAATTATATTAATCTGGTCTTGCAGTTGTTTTAATTGGGAATAGGCTCCTTGATTTGATAAGAATCAATTTTCATCAGTTTCTTTCTATGAGGATTGAAGGAGTATTGGTACGATGGTAATTACCTAATATTTTTGATTTGATAGAGCAATGATTATCCCAATGAACTTAGAAATGGAATCATTAAAAAAATCTTCAACACAATATTTGTTTGGTAGGGTGTAATGTCATTTAATACAATCAATTATCTAGTGTAGTGAAGAATATAATTTTATAACGATGTTCTTGCAAATGAATCTAATTTTTTCAATAAAAAAATTGTTTTGGCTAAAATAAATAAAAAATATATTAACATACAAAAATATTTTTATAATAAAATTTTATAACGATGTTAAAAAAAAAATTAAGACCTAATTTTTGTTTTATATTTAAAAAAATTTGAATCCATAGCAGCCGTCTATACAAAAGAAAAGTTCTATGTTGTAAAGAAAAATTTGAAGGTCATTTTTACTTGTTTTGAAAATCAAATAATATTTTTTTTATACTTGTATATGTCAAAAGTGCTTTAACAAAATGATTTTGAGATTAAAAATTAAAAAAACCACATCAAAATAATGTTTTTGGTATACTTCATACTTTTGACATTAAACATCATCATAAATCATGATTATGATAGTTGTTTCAAATGTATTTTACCATTCATACATTAAAATGTTTTGAAGTATAATTCAAAAAATAAAAAGTTTTATTATTTAACTTGGATGATGTGATTGAGATTTTTTTATGTTTTTTTTATTAAATATAACGATTATATTCTAGATTTCATAATTAGATTTAATGAGAAATTTTAAATAATAAAGAAGTAATTTGTTATAATTTTTATTAACAAAAAAATTAAAAGAGAAGGAGATTTTACTTTATTCACTAAAATAAAATATTATTTATTGTAATAGTTTTTTAAAATCTATATATATATATTTTAATTTCACTCTTAAATATTAGATTTATTGGAGATTGAATTTCATAATTATTTTTCAATTTATTTTTTATAAAATTATTATAATCTCATGATCTACTGTGAGTTTGATGGGAATTCGATGGATTCAATTTTTTTTCATTTTTTTAATTGACCTTTTAGTTTTTTTTAATCTATATTTTTTTTTCAATTTCATCCTCAAACATTAAATTTATTGGGGATTGAACTTCATAATTATTTTTCAATTTACTTTTTATGATGTTATTACAGCCTCGTGATCTAGACTGCGAGTTTGATGGGAATTCAACCAACTTATTTTTTTTTATTTTTCTAATTGACTTTTTTTTTCTCAATTTCATTATTCATTGTTGGATTAATTAATTAGATTTTGTGATTTGTTTTTGTTTGGTTTGATTCATCTCAATATTTATAAAAAAAATATCATTTTGAATATTTATTTTGAGTTAAACTATATTTTTATTGGTTATCCGAGTTACTTTTAAACTTGTCATGTTAACCAGATCATATTGGATCAATTCCTATACGGTTTAAAAAAAAAATTAATAAATATTTTTTTCAACAATACCTATATATATTTTTTATATTAAAAAAAATATTGATTTAACCAACAACACAATGTAGGATAATGATATTGGCTTACTCTAAATCATGTTTATTTAATTTAAATTTAATATTTTTTTTAATAAGTTGCTTGCTCTATGTGTTACTAATTCGGACGTGAATCGGGATGACTTGCAAAAGCACAAAAGCCCAATCCATATGGAGTGACATTTGGGCCTTTACTGTCAACCAACCAAGGGATTATCATAACATCATCTCCATCTTCTTTAACATGGAACTCCAAGATTCTGAAATGCTCAAAACTGACACGCATAAACCTATCATCAACTACTTCATATCAGTAACTACTACTAGTTTTTCACATAGATATAGAAGGCAGGAGGGTGACGAAAGATGATGTTAACAATGGCTTTGCAACTTTACCAAATGCCCCTTACACGCTCATTATCTTCTTCTTCTTCTTCTTCACATTCCCATTCACTCTTCTTTCAATCCCACCAATACACACCTTCTTTGAATGAGCGACTGACAACAAGACTGGCTAGTATTTTTCTCTACCATAATGCTTTGAGAAGGAGAAAGACTGGTAATTTGTTGGTTGGTAAAGAAGACATAGAATTGAGTGTCCAAGATCAAGAAGAAGACCAGGAAGAGGAAGAAGAGGAAGAAGAAGCACTACCCCCTAGCCCTCAAGACCTCCAATATGTTCAAGATATCAAAAGGGTCGCTTTTCATTTCCCCTCACCATTTTCTCTTTCTCGTTTCTTTTAAATTTTAAAGAATACCATGTTTCTTATTAATTGATTATATCTGTGTCTTTTGACTAGGTGTTGGAGCTTCTAAGGAAAAACAGAGACATGATATTTAGTGAGGTATTTTTTATTTCTTTGTTATTCAATTCACTTCATTTCATTTCATGTTCACTGTTCTTGCAGCTGAATATTGTACTACAAATTAGCTCAATATTTGTGTTTCTTTATTATTAAATTCACTTTGATCTCAATTACTCATCCAAATATTTTAGGTTAAGTTGACAGTAATGATTGAGGACCCAAGAGAAGTTGAGAGAAGGAGACTGCTTGGTATTGATGATGCTGATACCCCAACCAGAGATGACTTGGCTGAAGCTCTAGAACAAGTAAATCCCTCCCTTTATAACTAATAATCACCGCTGCTGCTTATTCATTTCTTGTGAAGTTAACTTTAGAATTAAAATGTGCTTGGACCTAATACCCCATTGAGATTCAATTGTGCTATATATTTGACAGCACTGAGGTTACTATTAGTCAATTTTTGCCAAGGCTAGCTGGAGATTTGAAGGAAGTTATTTTTCTGGCTAGTGTAATGCATTACCGTAACTAAAGAATGAGACAGTGTGTTAAGTATTGGGAAAGTAGAGGGTGATAAGTTAAGTTTTCTCCCATGAACTGATGTGCATAGATTTGGTTTTAAAATCTGCATTCCCTTACACATAAGCAAAGACATCCAAGAACACCGTGTTTTGCAGATACTTAGTTGCTAATTTGGTATAGAAGAGGATAAATAAGCTGGAATTGAAATTAATCATCTGACCACCTATAACATAACGTTTCAATGAGTTGATCAAGTATCTCCAATCTTCTCAACTTAGTTAGTAGCAGATGGGAGTTTTTTTGACAGATATCCATCCCTGATCTTTTAAGTGCTGAAACTTTGCAATGTCAAATTTCTCCAAAATCCATAATGATAGTTGCTGCTTCAAGCATTTGCACTTCAAGAAAGTTAGCTCACCTGCCCCAGTAGAGAATTTGAAAACATTCTCTTTATATTCATAAGGTGTGAACAATATTATTTCATTCTTTCTAATATTTGATCCTTTATTTACTAGGTGAATGAAGGCAAAATCCCAAAAAATCGGGAGGCACTTCAAATGCTAGCTGAGGAGATGATAAATTGGCCTAATTTGGAGGTAAACTTGTGGTTTAGTCTATGCTCATTGTTGATAATAGGGGTGCTATGGTTTTGACTTCTTCTGGTCTCCTGATTTTCATCAATATTTAAATTTTCAGAAATCATCTGTACTTGTAAATTTACTTATAGATAATTCCCTTCTTTAGGTGAAGGTTAGATGTAAACATAGGCTAGGATGAACATTAGCTATGATCCTGTCCCTTTGCGATATGATTTCCGAGATAATGTGATATTTTCTGTGCTTAAAGCAAAACATTTTTAAGCACTTTGGGTGAGAGATTAGCCCAGAGAATGCAAGTTTGTGACTGCAGTTCAAGCATTTATTCCATGTATGGTCACATAAAAGGAAAGCATAAAAAACCAATTACTTAAAAGACTAAGATAGTTCGGCGATGCACCCAAAGACATTCGAATGGGAGTTGGAATTCAGAACGAGCTGGGAAGTGATAAATGAGATAGGCTGTTGTGAGCAAGGTATGAGACAAGAAACAAAAGGAGCAGGTTTGGTGAAGGTGGGATCATTCTCAACGAGGAGGTGATCGTGTTTTTCAAGCATTCACTGTGTTGAGGTATGCAAGAAGTGATGTGCAATGCAACATAAGGAGAAAAGATTAGGGTTTTCTGTGTTCAATTTGCCAGAATAGACAGAAGTCAGAGAAGGGTGAAAGAATCACTATGCAAGGTTGTCTAAGTTGGATATAAAGAGTTATTAAAGCAAATATTTTCTTTGAATGATCAGCAAAAGGCACATAGCATTGAAAACTATGAATAGATTGAAGCGGAGCCGCAACCCTACTACATCAGTATGCCGTGTTCTAGTTTAAGTGAGTTGAGTTATATCACTTCCATGTTGACAGTCCTGTGCAACAAAGTCACGTCACCTCTGATAAGAGCATGCTGCAGGTTACGAGTAATGAACCTCATATTTACTTAATTCTGTGTGTAAAAGTAGCTAGAAAACAAATCTACTTTGTAAGGTTCAAGACTAGGTAGTTGAAACTAAGTATGCAATAACATGATCCCTTGATATTCAAATCATAATCTATCAAGGACTAATAGGCATAGTCTTGACCACATAATTTTGACACATTGTAAAGGAAACTTTATCCCGCTAACTGGGATAATTTTCACCTTGCATGAATAAGTCAACTTATTAAAATTAGCCAATTTAACCTAGAGTTCAACCCAGAATTGAAAAGAAATATATCCATAAGCATGCAACTCCACTGAATTCAACTCAAATTAATTGTCAGAGTTCCAAGTTTGCTACATGGGTCCCTTTTTTTACTTTACTATTCTGTTTTAAGCCAAAATTCTGTGAATGGTTGCAGTTCTAAACACCTGAATCATTTGTGTATCAAATCAGCCATGAAATTAATTGTCATTTTCCTTTTCCTCAATCCTTGTTTATACAATGACGTGTTCCTTAACTTGTATAAGGGGTCTGCATTTTTTCACGGCAAAATCATTTTAATAGATCCTCCCTTAACTTGTATTTAGTGATTACCACCTCCACCTTATTTGTGGCCTTGCTGAATATTTGTTTATACAATGACGTGTTCCTTGAATAGGTTGAAGCAACCAAGACAAAGCCAAGCAAATCCCTTTATGCAAAAGCCACTGACACTGGCATAAATCCTAAAGAGGCTGCAAGGAGACTGAAAATTGATTGGGACTCAGCTGCTGAAATTGAGGATGCTGATATGAATGATGAAACTGACGTACCCCCAGTTGTGGTTTGTTCACTTTCTGTTTAGTTTAATGTGTATTTCATTTAAGGGTGGTCTGTTTGTGTGTTTTTCTAAAAACAGTAGTCTGGCTGCTTCTCACGAGCTTGCTGTCCATGTGGTGCCAATACTCCTGCAAACATGGATACAACTAGCTCTTAAAATTTTATACTCATGAAACATTTGTTGTGGAAAATACTGACTCTCTCACAGTTGAAAGGCACTGTTAAATATGTTTTGGTTTCTTATAAAGGCTTATTGATTTTCTAACCTCATACATGGAAAGCAGAAAAGAAATAATATGATTTAAATAGTAATACTTTTTGTTTTAATTGCTGATTGATATTCTGTGCAATCTTTAACATGACTACAATATTTGTTGAAAAACACAAACCATGTACTATCTGCCTCGTTCATTTAATCTGCATGCTGGTTGTAGTGGTGTCTTTGTGAGGGCAGGATAAAACAATCAGCTATTGAAAATTGAAAATTGAAAATTGAAAATTGACTTGTCTAATTTGAGGTTGTAACTCTTTTGCAGGGTTATGGAGCGCTATACTTGGTCACAGGTTTTCCAATCATCATTGGTATTGCAGTAGTATTAATCTTATTTTATAATTCTCTCCAGTAGAGATTTTTGTCCTACCTTTTAACTTAAAATGTATCATATGCATTCAAACAATGTGAATACCACATGATTATGCAATTACAATATATTTTAATTAATTGACCTTGCTTGAGCTAGTATGATAAAAAGTTTCTGATGAATGCCTCTTTGCAACTCCCTAATGATCTTCCTTTGTTGTGTTTTGTGAATGAAGAAAATGAAAAATATATTACATTTTATAATGAGCGCTATACTTGGTCACAGGTTTTCCAATCATCATTGGTATTGCAGTAGTATTAATCTTATTTTATAATTCTCTCCAGTAGAGATTTTTGTCCTACCTTTTAACTTAAAATGTATCATATGCATTCAAACAATGTGAATACCACATGATTATGCAATTACAATATATTTTAATTAATTGACCTTGCTTGAGCTAGTATGATAAAAAGTTTCTGATGAATGCCTCTTTGCAACTCCCTAATGATCTTCCTTTGTTGTGTTTTGTGAATGAAGAAAATGAAAAATATATTACAACAATTTCTTGCAACTTCCAGGCTGAAATTAAAGAGTTGGTGTCATGTCCTTGTTGGTGATCTTTTATGGTTGGCCATGCGATACTTTTTAGTTTTTGATGCCCAAAAAACATGAAGTCTTTTAGTATTGCTTATTGGCTTAAGCCTCATCGTATGTCTTGCATGCTTGTTATGTGATTTTATTTGTTGATGCAAGCACATCAAACAGTGGTTTCTCTGGTGCTTGGGGGGCACTTATTTTCGAGTCATGCTGGGGACAAACTAGATTCTAGCTAGTGTCGATTAGTGCTACTCTTATTAGACCATAATTATTGCAGGGAAGTCAGCTCTCATAAGAATATAATATAAACTAAATTATTCTGAAGCTAGCAGATGATACATTGATAGATGACAAAGAACTTGCAATATTATATAACTATGCCATTTTTTATACGGGCGAGTAGGGAAAAACATGGAAATCACTACTCATTGACACTTATGACATGCTGCCCACGTCCTCACTTTGCCATATTCCTCCTCTTGTTCTTATAAGTAGTTTAATCTCTCATTTTATTCTCAAAGCTAGTTTGTGCCCTTAAACACCATGGTCCCAGCTTCAGATATTGTCCTTACCACTTCAAATAATGGAACTCGCGAAACACTTGAAATCTCTGATGATCTGGACTTCTGTATGAGTACTGCTGAACATTTCCATGAGTTAAAATTGGCTATTGAAGAATCTAAAAAGTTGGTCAGAAAGGAGAGTATGCAAAAGGAAAAGCAGATTTCAGTGGATCCAATATCGTTGAGAGAATCATCAAGGAGAGAATCTAGCTTCAATTTCATGCTGCCGCTAGTTTCAACTACTCCACCTCCAGACCTGCTACCACCTGTACTGCCTTCAAAATCCCAGCTTATAACCTGCAGCCTCCCCAGCTCTGCCTGCTCATCTCCTTCGATCAGCTTCACCATGTTGAAGAAGAAATGGAAAAACGAAAGCCAAGCATCTCCCCGCCAAATTGATAAAATGGCCAGTCGACATTCTTCAGCACATGCTCCCCTCGCTGCTCAACAAGAAATTCACTTGCGAAGGAGCAAGTCTTGTGCAGAAGGAAGGACAGCTGCACCGGCTGATGAACTTGATCTTTGGTTCACCAGACCAAATGCTTGCAAATCCAATAACAGACCTCATGGACATTTCAAAACTGAGGCTAGCAAAGAAGATCTCATAACTGGTGAAAAGATGGATTCCATTGATGATGGATTTAAATGCGGTGTGCTATGCTTGTACCTCCCAGGCTTCGCAAAGGGAAAACCAGTGAGACCAAAAAAGGAAGAAGTAAAAGTAGATTTGGGAAATGTAATATCCAGGACAGTTTCTCTGGAAAAATTTGAATGTGGTTCATGGGCTTCATCGGCCATCATAAATGACCATGAAGATGACTCCATGAATCTTTACTTTGATTTGCCAATGGAGTTGATCCAAACTAGTTCCAATGATGCAACTTCACCGGTTGCTGCCGCCTTCATCTTCGACAAGGATCGAAAAGGAGTTCTCAAAAGTTGTTCAACAAGAGCAGCGCCCAGGAAATCCCATGAATCTTTTCGCCATGTTCGGTTTTCAACATCATCTTCCACATCGCACCCTACCTCGCCAGCTTCTTGCATTACACCTCGCTTGCAAAAGGCTAGGGAGGACTTCAATGCTTTCTTAGAAGCACAGGGTGCATGAAATTTCTGCTAACTTCCTTTTCTTCTAGCATCGTGTTCTTCTGTTTGTTGCAATTGTGCAGTTTTGGATGACAAATTTTACCGAGTCTGATGCATCCTTCATTTTCCAGCCATATTCTGGGGATAAGCGAGAGAGGGTTGAACAATATAATTGTACGAGAATTTTGCCATTTCTTTTTCTTCATCTGTTTCATGTATTGGGTTGATAGAATGGTCTTCATGAGGTTGCTGTCAAATTAATTCTAGTGACCAATGAACCACCATGCAAATTTTCAGCATCTATCGATGGGTGAGATTTTGCACTTGGGAAGATTGAAAATCCGTTCAATTACCATGAGAGATCGAGTTGCTATAAGAAAGTGAACTGCCATGTTTCGTTGCTCCTATTCCTCTAAAATGCCATAACCTTGCCCGACACCAAAGATAAGAACAGAAAGATTAAAAAAAAAACTGTTCAAGCTATATTTAACAATACATCTGTTCAAAATTCATTTAGGCATTATCTTTCAGAATTACAAGAGCAGAAAAGGTCACTTTCAGTCACTTGACCAGCCTAGTCTAATACTGGCCATAATGATGAGTTCATGGTTGATTATATTCCTAAAATTTGTAGTAACTTTACCCTGTTAACACATTAATAGTTTCCTGTTTTCCTCAGATCAGGGAGTTTGGTGTCGTGCAACCTGTCATGCTTGTGTCTAGTTGCTTTAGTTAATCAGCATTGCTAAATTCTTCAACATTTGGGTATTCGATGATATTGATACATATGATATCTAGTTAATTAGTATCTCTAGGTCTGCAGTCCTATGACATGCCATTTTCAAAGGAACAGGTGGATCAGAAAATACTCCTGTAGAAATTTGATCAAAAATAAATTTGTTTGCAGCTTCAGTGTAGTGCTCCCCATCCCAAACTACCCGTACCGAGGGGGTATCACATGAACCCACTGTTTTTTGGGTACCGTTTATTGCAATGGTTGCTCCACATACAGCACCGCTGCTATAGTTATACAGGTTGCCATAGCCACAGCATGCTACAAGTGGAAGCTCAAATCCTGCAGTTTGCAAAGAAACCACATCAAATACATCTGGAAGACCAAAAGTCACAAATATAATATGTTGAATGAATAAGAGAAAATGATCGTATCCTGCTACGGTGATCGATGAAAGTAATTCTCAACGCGATTTAAGTGCAGTATAAGGTTTAAATACCATATGTTTTCGGCTCGCTGAACAAAGCATACTTCAGAGAATAAACATCTACGTATGTGAATAAAGCTGTTGGAAAATCTCTCCTGAGTTGAAAAACACTTTCCTTCAACTTGTGATTAAAGTATTGAGCTACTTCATTGTAAGGCTTAGCGCAACCTGCAACATCTTTCTCTGCTGTGGGAAATCCAACTAAAATGTAGCCGAGACAACCAATTGGTCCGGTGTTATGAATCCAGAATGATCTAGCTCCCAAATGGTATATTTTCTGCATCCACATACATCAACAAGACTCCACTCTTTTTAGCTACTGAAATTCTAAGAGACTCAGAGGGGTGAACCATATACATGCTATGTATAAATATTTACACTGAAATTGTTCTCGCATTCAATGTCTAGAGGAGGAAAAAGGAGCGGAATCGAGTTGCATACCTCAACATTTGTTGAAAATGCATTAATCATATCAGGGACAGATGCATTCACTTCCTCAACAGACATACTAAAAAATCCAGCCCCGAGATCATTTTGACCAATATCAAATGTGTATAAAGCTTTTTCAAAATATTCTTCACGGGGCATCAACCTGGCAAAAATTCCTCCTACAGAACCAAATTGTGCCAATTTAAGGTTAATTAGTTAATCGAGCATCATCTTGAAAACACGAAACCAATAAACTATGTTATAAGGGATACCTCCTTCCCTGATCAACTGTGACCTGGCTTTGAATTGCAAGAATTGCTCATACTGTACTCCAAGGTAGAAAGGACTGTATTCACCATTTGGCATAATACTAGTTGGTAAGGTAATGGTGGATGATGAAGTGGCAAAGTTTGCTCCATGAGTGAAGTTCGTCCCCAGAGAATTCAAATATGCACTCAGATACGGAAGATCAAGACTGTTTGCTAAAAAAAACACGGTTTTTTCAAGCTATTTAAATAAAAATAATAACTGGGAAAACCTCTCAATCTACTCCTAAACCTATCCACTCATTTTCAATTGAGTTCCAGATTTATGAATTTTATCAAATTCAATCTGAAATATTTCAAAATATTCTCAATCAAGCATTTTGTTAATATTCATCAATTTTTCTTCAAACTGATGTCATTTCAGCACATAACTATGCATACTAGAAAAAAAAAATGTTAGTAGTGTTCATTATTTTTTCTGACAAATTTTCTTCAAATCGACACCATTTTTATGGATAAAACATGTATATTAGGCTTAAACTATTAAAAAAAATTGATAAAAGAACGCAATTGAAAGAAAATTCATGAATTATAATCTCAAGATTCCAAAATCAGTGACCGCTACACAACTAAAGCTGCAAATTAACTTGTATTGGTATATTTCTTTCATAAAACATACTTAACATTTAATTTTTTAACATGCTCACCTTGAAACTATGAATCTATACTTTGGATTTTCCGAAGTTAAAAAAGAAAGACTTACAAATAAAATCTATAATAAGCCTTCCATCACAGTATCTCCCTGCTGGCATGTGAAAGTATGTCTCTCCATTGGGAAAGTTAGGGGGGGTGAAAGAAGCTGCCAATCCACCGGTATCGGAGTTGGAGTCACCAAAGTTAAAGATTGCTGGGAACTCACAGTTTTCGAAATCAAAGATGGTGGCGGAAGTTGCAAAAGGCATGGAAAAGGAGAGAAGAGTTATAAGATAGATTGTAGTTCGAGGAATAAATTCCATGCTGGAAGTGAAAATTAGCTCTCTGTACGTGAAGCAAAGTTAGGTCCAAATCGCAAAAGGTAATGCTTTTGGCTCTCAGGTCAGACCAGGCCTCCGACAAACGCCACAAAATAAAAAAATAAAAACCCTCCATGACGAAATCGATGACGATGTTTTTGCTATTGTTTGATGCTTCCACAAGAACATTTTATATGATGTGGTTTCTACCATTAGCAAAACCTTGAAAAAAGAGACGTCGAATAATTAATAAGAGACATAATCGTGGGCTCTGAGTGCGAGGCTAGACAGTAGTTAGATCTTGACGAGCGTTGGGCCGGAAGCCACTTGAAGATTGAAAGTATTTCATATTTACTAGGCAGAGGCCTGGGCTGCGTCGCTGTTTACTAGAAAAGGACCCTGAGGCCCTAACCCAAAGGGCTTTAAAGCCTGATAGCCAATTTTGAGGGTTCTTGTTAGAGATCGTAGGCCCGGCCCAGAGCCAGCAGAACATTATGATTTTTATTTCTCTCAAGCACAACACAATAACGATGCAAGGCGTGTAAATCTACATTTTAATCCCTCAATTTTATTTTTTTAAGTTTGATCCCTTATGGTTTTGAGTGTTTGTTTAGGTTCCGGAGTTTATTTGTTTTTCATTTCAATCCTTATAACTTGAAAGAGAAGAGAGAAAGTTATGAAAATTTTGGTCGAGATAAAAAACTTTTGGATGGTCAAATTCTGGCCATCAATAACTTTGATTTGGTATTCGTATATTCATCTTTAAGAGTGGAACTTAATGGAAGTATTTTTTTTTCTTTATGCATACAAAAATATATATATATAGAGATTCGACTTCAAAAAAATTTTCTGCTTGTTTTGATTTTGTGTTTTTAAGTCAAATAAAATGTGTTTTGTTGGCGGGATCACGGTTATATTGGTACATGAAGTGTGTGTGTTTTTTTTTTAATTATTTTTAAATAAAATAATTTATATTTATCTTTAAATAATTATCTAATTATGTCATTCTTTTTAAATAATATTAGCATCCTTCATGTGATATCAACAATTTATTTCTTAGTAAGTATATATGAACATGATATGCATAAATTTATAAATATATGAAATAACTATTTTTAAAGTTTTTTTATATAATTTTCTCAATATTAGATTTTAATGTTTTTTAAATATATGCTCTTTAAAATTATCAATTCATTATTTCTTTAATTAAAAGTTGCTTTTAAGATTATTATAAACTTAAAAAAAAACATAAATTATGAAAAAAAAATATTTTGGCAACAAAAATCCCACATAGGGAAACATGATTTGATTAAAGAAATACATTTTTAGACTTATTTCAAAAAGTTAGATTTTTTTTATATTGATTTTAGTTGCTTACAATTTATATCTAATAAACAACATAGCTAAAGAGACATATTTTTTAAAAAAAAAAACACACTGGTAAAAAACAATTATACTAGCAATTAAATGTTTTCTACAAAATCTAAATTATTATATTTGTGATGAAAATCATATTTAATTCCGTGTAGTTAAATAAAAGAAAATTTGAATATGCATCCCATGTCATGAAATTAAATATTATTATGTGCATATGTTTTTTTAATTTTGTTGCTTAATCTGAAATAATTTTCTCATTTCATTAAACATTCCCATCAAAATTTTAATTTCCAATTAAAATCTTGACAAGACAAGAAAACATGTTTACAATATCAACACACTCTTCTCTCATGTAAATAAATAAATAAATAAACTAGAAATCAAAGTCATGACTATAATCGGTGTCGCCGACGTCACGCTTCAAAAAGATCTTTTTGGTGAGTTTTTAATATATTATATGCATGAATAATTAATATATATACATAGCAACCTTAATATATTAAATACATCGTTTAAGGTATTGAACTACACGGCAACCGTAACCATGACTGCTATTTAAAACCATCCTCCAGTTCCACGCCCGTCTGACATGGACACTCCATCCCTCACGTGATATAATGAAAATAACAATGTTACGTCACCGTCTCTCGTTTATGTAATTAGTTGTGATGGATTCTCGTGTCCGATGTTACTGAATCCGTATTCTTTTCATAAACCGGAAAAAAAAAAATCAAACAAGAAAATAAAAAGAGCTAAGCAATTTATTGTTTCAATTACGTGACACTCGCACATAATTGCATTGTGGATTCAAATGGTGCTTTTTTTTTCCATATATATATCTTAATTTGATCATTTCGCGTTTCTTTTTTTTAATATTAATTTGTTTAGATAGATTCAATGTAAGGTTCTCACGGAGTTAAAAAAAAAATTCTCACTATTAAATTGTAGCTTAATTTTTTAAAAATTTGTTCAGAATCTTTATTTTTCAAAAGATTGAAATAAAAGGGACTAAAAATTAAATTAAGAAAACAAAAAAGGGGAAAAGAAAATAAAGCTAGTGTGGAAATCAAGTGGAGGAGAGAGAAGAAAAAAGAAATAAAAAGATGAAGAATTGGTCATCATAGCTCTATCGTCACAACCCGCTACATTGGAAAGCAGTTGACGCGGGCGAAAACAATATAAAAAAGACAGCAAATACATGCAACACAAAATTCTATGGGATAAGATCACCACATAAAAAATTTTAATTCAAAATTTTGTTACTCCATATTTTCTCTTTAAGTAATTTGTATATCTAAGAGATTTAAAAAACTTTAAATAAACTCAAAAATTAACCTACACAAATTAGGAAATCTGAAAATAAAGGAAAAGTAATAGAACTTATACACAAACTAGGAAAAACAAAATTATTAAGTATAATATTTAATCTCGTAAACTAAATAGAAAGAATTAAAAATAATTAAGGAAAACTATATTTTTTAAAAAACAAAACCTCTTGCATTAGTTAATCCGGATATCCAATGAAGGCTCTCAAAACCCTTTTCTTTATTCATTTGGGATGTCACAGTTCAAAAACGTGATATTTAACTAAACATTATGGTTGTGAGCCATGACATCAATTATCATTTTATCTCAATTGCAACATTAGTTAGTAAACCGTTTTGAGAAACGAAGAAAATAATCTGATCATTTTGGCTACTGTTTACTTTTGGAGAATTTTGGTGTGTTGAGAGTAAAAAAATTTATAAAATCATAGTTTTTGTTATTCTGAAATTTAATTTACTTTATGATTCTTAGAAAGTTAAAAATTTTATAATTTTAACGAAACCTGCAAAATCCACAATAAAATCATAGTTTTTCTCCTATACAAGAATTATACCTAAAATTTTATCCCGCTTAAAAAAACCTACAAAAACCACAATCAACACGTCCAATGATACTTAAAGACTAGGATGAGTTTGCCTTTTGGTTGTTTCAAGGACAAAATAAAAAGATTTTGTAGAGGTTTTTTAGATAGATTGTGAGGGGTGATGTTTGGTTTTAGAGAGAGAAAGAGGTCGTATAATTTGTGTTTTTCTATTAGAGATGCGTTTAAATTTTAATTAATGTTAGGCTTTAAAAGCGTGACATCTTAAGCAAATGATCTTCAGAAGCACGACATTAAGTAAATGTCGTGCTTCAGAACTGCGACATCTATCTTATCGCGCTTTTGAAGCATGTAAGCTAGCTTGTTATATTTTTTAATAGTGATATTTACTAAATGTCGTTATGTTACTCTTTTAAAACGTGATAATATAAAATTATATTATTTCACGAAATCTTTTTAAAACGGTACTATTTTGTTAAAGTATATTTTTTTGTTTATTATGCTATTTTTTTAAAAAATAAAAAACCAATTTTGACTGTTGATGTTGACGAGTTATCGTTGCTTGGCTAATGTACACTAGGAAACCATTGCACCAATTGATTTATAATGTCCAAACTACTCTGAATGTTATCTAAATATTCTTGAGATTTGTGGCAAGCAGAAGCTGTAACCCAATTTTTAGAGATTCCCTTGTTTAAAATCTCTTTCTTTGAGTTATGTCAGTATTCCCAGCATTGGATCTCAATCTTTTACTCACTGCTCGCCCAGAGATCGAGACCTCGGGATTTGTTAATCTTGAGATTGCAATATCGAATACACAGGCACTGCCTGTTGAACTGAGCAGCCCAGCATTAAAGTGTGTAAATGTTGAAATAATCAGATGGATGAGGTTGCTCGGGGAGATTACTCTCACTTGGTGGTTATCCGACTTCGACACAAAGATTTTATTAAGGGTATGGGTATGCTTCTGGTTAGTCGGTGGTGTTTTTTTTTTGCAGGTCGATGAGATGGGTGTCTGGATCTCAGAGACAAGAAAAAAAATGAAGGTAGTGGCTAGGTTTTTTAATTTGATAGCAAAAATATAATATTTAGTATAAAAGTATTTTTATTATTAAATATAATATAATAAAAATTCTGTAAATAATCAAATGTTTTTTATTGATTTTTTTTATCAGAATGTTAAGCGTTTATATACATATAAACTTCAAGAAATAAACTATAATTTTTTAAAATTCAGTAATTCAGTGTAATTTCAATCAAATTATAAGATTTTAACGATGATTTCTCTATTTTAAATCATTAAAATTGAATTTTTCTTTATTAATTTCAGATTTAAATGAGTAATGAAACATTTCATCGATGCCTTAAAATTCTTATGAGAAATAAAACATTAAAATCAATCTCAAATCAAAATAATTTTTAAGAAATCAAAATAATTTTTAAGAATGTGATAAAAAAATGAAGGATCAAAAATTAAAAAAAGAAGAAGCACTGTTTGAATGAAACATTGCTCTTCCATTAACTGTTTACCGTGAAAGAATGAGAGACTTGGGTTTTATATATATATATATATATATATATATATATATATATATATATAAGTCTTCGGGGGTTTGCTTTTGAGTTCCTAATTATTTATTTATTTATTATTTTGGCATGTGATTTGTAATTTGAATTTCTTTTTTTTAAAAAAAGAGAAACCTAGCTGACTTGATGATGTCAAATTACAAATCACATGCCAAAATAATAAATAAATAATGAGGAACTTAAAAGCAAACCCCCGAATAATAAATAAATAAATAATGAGGAACTTAAAAGCAAACCCCCGAATATATATATATATATATATATATTAGCCGACATCATGAAGTTAGCTAGGCTTCTTCTTTTTTTTTTAAAAAAAAAAATCAAATTACAAATCACATGCCAATAAATAAATAAATAAATAAACAAAACAAACCTGTTCAATCACCGAGTAATCAGGGAAAAGTCTTCGGGGGTTTGCTTCTAAGTTCCTAATTATTTGTTAGGTATTTGTCTATATTCACCAAATTAATCAACCAACAAATAAGAACTGAAAATCCACAAGTATATATGTAATGAAATAGTTCCCTAGGTATCTTTTACTTTTCTGTCACACACCTCTACAGGTCCACACCGACACCGTACCCCTATGAAATTACATCTTATCTGCTCGATTAATTCATCGTATTAAATTTGTAATAAATAAATTCGACAAGGGATTGATAAGATTAGCGGTGGAAACTGTAAATCTCAAATAGACATGATTTGTAGTTCGAACCACATGGAGCAATTAGCAGAAATTTATAGCCACTGTTCATCGTCGTTGAAATTAGATTAGTAATAAGTGCTCCACCGAACAGAACACATACTTAGACCCACAAAATGATGTGATTGAGGAGGATCGATGGAAGCTTTTAATTCTCATTATTGCAATTATGGGTTGGTTCAGTACTCCGTGACTCATCTTATTATAGTAAAAATAATTTTTAAAAATTAATAAAAATAATTTTTTATATATATTTTCAAATAAAAAACAAAACCGATACCTTAAAGAATTCCTTTTCCTTCTTCCTCCCTTCCTGTGCTGTAACCTACCCCAAACAGACTCAACGCAAGCATAAATGGTCCAAATTCCTGCTCCACATGCTCTCATGTGCGTTGTCCCACACTATACCATATATTTAATGGTGGCCATCTATTTTTATGTACAAGAAATAATCTATATAAAGGAAAAACAAAGCTATGAACAGTACTGTGGGAATGCTTTTTGGAGGTGCTGTTCACCAAGAAGAACCTCTTCGACCTTTCCGTCTTTCCCTATAAAAATATAACTTAGGAGATAAATGGATAGCTAGCTAGCTAGATTAATAGATAAATAAACAAAGATATATAGGTATAGCTTTGCCATATTTTCGTAATTAATTAGACGGGGAGGTTCTTCTCTAACCGAAGCAAGGAACAAAGCAACAAAAGAAATATATATTTTTCAACTACTGATCATGATGGAACCGCGTTGAGTTGTCTCGCAACGCTGACCATAATCCTTCAAGCAATGGAGATTCAACAATCTTTCTTGACTTTGAAATCCTTCCTTTGGTAAGTGAAGCCAGAACCATTGGCATGATAGTTAATGAAGGATCGATGAGATATTGACCCAGCTCAGGCGCCCTCATGTGATCATGCAACGTTAACGACGTCCTGGACGGTGAGTGGCCTCTTCCACAGGTTCCACGCCATGTCGCTTTCATTCCCAGTATCATAATTTTCGTTTATGGAATCTTCCACGTACAGGGCTTACGGGTCTATGCGTCCAAGACCATCTCACTGGCTAGCTAGTAACATCGGACTCTTATGGCTTAGCAGAGTGAATTCCTGTATTAACTTGGTGCTTGGAAGAGGATGACTGTGTGATATATTTCTTGAAGCAAAAAATGAGAGAAAAAAGGGGTGGGAAATTAGTCTGATCAATCATTTAGAGATCGATGATATAATTAACTAGAGATGCAACCAAATTAATAATTAAAGGTCATGACGAGTGAAAAAGCTACAGGACACGATCGAAGTCTCTCTCAAAAATAGCTGGAGAAATGGGCTTGTGTTGAACTAGCTGGCAGTGTTCGTAAATGAAAGCATGGATAGAGCAGCAATTGCATGCTGGAGAATATTACAGTTGGTGCATGGTTCCATTACCCTCCCTTTCAAGGTATGGCCATAAATACAGCCGTTGTCTCGCAATATTATTCCATTCCCTCCATCACCTTAATTATTTTGTGTGTGAATTATGGACGTCATTCACAAACACGTGAAGTGATGGGACCCACCAACCGAACCAAATTTATTACTATTTCATATTTCTTTTTCTCATGAAATACTTGCTAAGAATACAGATAGGATAAAATAATCATGGGATCTTTATTTTGAATCTCAAATATATGTAACCTAGTTGTTTAATCAAAATTAAATAATAAATAACAATTATTATTATTATTATTATTTAATTAATACGTGCATAAACTCACCCAAACATCCATGTTAATAAAAAAAATACCCATGTTGCTGCTTTCTGTTTCTTTATCTATAGGATATTTTAGAATTCAACTTGTATATATTCGATTTAAATCTTTATATATTAAATAAGATTTGTAAAATAAAAATTAATGTTTAGGAATATTAATAGATAAAAAGAGTCAAACTAAATACTTTTATATTTAAAAAAATTAATCTTTATATATTCTTTAATAGCCCAAGTTGCTACTTTTTTTTTAAAAAAAAATTAGAATATTTCGAGTCAGTAATTTAGATTCGTATATCTAAAATAAAACAGTATTAGAAGAAAGGAGGAGTCAAACTAAATACTTTTATAATATGATGAATAATGGTTTTTTTTTCATCGATTAGTTGAGAGAGGAGACATTTGAAAGGGACCGCTATACTGTCACCCACATGTCCATTTCGACTTGTCAAAAAGATTATAAAGGGAAAAGAGAAAATCAGCCTGTGGCTTTCCTCGGAAACCATACCACATGTTCACTTTGGTCTTTCAATCACAAACACAACGAAAGCATATGGCATCGACGAGGGATCAACCAAAAGGCGAGGAGGAGGCTGGCATTGCTTTACCTCCCAAAGGTGGCCGGTGGGACATCATACCGACAACAAATCACCCATAATTTATGTGAAAAATAACTTGGCACGCAAGTTTATATAAATACATACATACATTTATATATATATATATATAGAAGAATTTAAAGAATGAAGCACCTCCCATATTATTTCATACACCACCTGTATCTATACTCATAAAAGAAAAGGAGAAAGAAAACAATATGATACAAAAAAGAACACCCCCCCAATGAATATTTCTGATCTACCCAACCTTCAGTAAAATAGTAATAAAAAGAAAGGATAACAAGTTACTACCAAGCAACTACATAGTATGGAAAGATAATCTAGCATCCAGTCATTGCCGAGTATTTTTTAGCTTGGGTCCAATCATTTGGTTCTCAAATTTCTTCACAGACCAAGCAAGATCTCGCATTGTTGTGTCAAGAACATAAGGATTGTTTTCAAAGTTGATTTCCGTGACATTGAGCAGGTTCCGGCACGGCTCACGCCTCTGTGCTACGGTTCCATGATAATGGAAATATCTGATCATGCCCTCAGTTTTGTGTGTTGTTTTCCCGGCGACGTTCTGGGACATGTGCACTCCGGTTGCAAAGACATTGCGTGGTTGGATTGCGTATTTTCGGTCTCTCCTTATGCCTTTCTTCACATCTTTGTATACAAGTTTCTCAAACCCCCACTTTCTGTGAATCCAAGCACAATCACAAGGCATGTTATGAACGGAACAAGATGCAAGTCAATGCAACGTGCACTTATTTTATATAGAAAACAGTCTCGATATTAAAATTTTCAATTTCACATCCACATCAACATCAGTGCAATCTCACTATTTTATATAGCCATCAATTTACTTTTGATAGAAAAACATCAGCATAATTGATCATTCACGACTATCTAATTGATTTTCCAAGTTCATTTCGCCACAATAATCCATTTTTCATTACCAAAATGAACTCTATTTTGATCTTTGTGGTTTTCCTATCTTTAAGAAGCGAACTTCCGCAATTGAACCTTGCTTTTGATTCTTCAAGAATAAAAAGAACACAGCATTGATAATAAAAAAGAATTGACAAGGCTCCTAATCATAGCTATTAGTTATTACTAAGAGACAATCACTTTAGAACAAATTACAAAACTCAAACCCACCCCACTTCCACCTGCCCTGATAAAGAGACGAGAGAAAAATCAAGGTATGGTCACCAGGTGAATAATTCCAAACACTTTACTCAATCTTTTGTTTAATTGTTCGACATTAGTCCTAAAATGTTCCAATCCAGCATCCCAAATTTGCAAAGCATCATACAAAACTACAAAAACCGACTGCTGCTCCAATTTTGCCAATATCCCAAAGACTCAATCAACCCACAATCTATATTCTATACCCATCTCGTTAGGCCTAGAAGCCAATTTTCTCCGTGTGAAAACTTTACCAAGCAAAATTCAATTATTGTGGCAGCAGGACCACTATGCGAACCGACACATCCATTTTCACAGACAAAAAAAAAAAAGAATTCCAATATAGCACAAATACCGGAACAGAGAAAATCAATCATGCTAGGAAAGATAAAACAAAGTTAAAATAAGAGAGAAATTATAAAAAGAGAAAAAAAGAGAGTAAGCATAATTATACCTGTAATATCTACCATAATCAGCAGAGAGGCAGAGCTTGTTATTCATAGGCATTTGCTCAATAGTGAACTGAGTATAATCTGAGAGCGAATCCAAGACAGACTTGATAGTATTCTTTTGTGGCACATGAATATACTCATCAACATCAAAAAAGAACATCCACTTAGTCATAAACTTATACCTATGCAAACAATCATTGACAACCATAAACTGATTATGGTAATACCCATCAAACCTCTCTTGTTCTTTTATATCTTGCAATGTAACATACCCCAATTCCATCCATGGCTTCAAAACCTCTAAAACCTCCTCATGAACCCCACCAGCATCATGTATAACAAAATGAGATCTTTTCCCAAATAATCTCACATGATAAGCAATCCATTCCCTCACTCTTTGTGGACTCAGCCCACCATATAAAGATGACCCACAATACAAATAATCATATTTAGGCTTTGAACTAAAAAGGGTCGTGTTTATATCTCCTGGAGATTCATTTAAAACCTCAAATCTATCAGTAATGTTAAAATCTCTATCACCACCGCCTGATGTTGAGGCTTCCAGGAACAACTTCCCACCTGAATTTTCACTATTAACAGCCTCTGAAAAGGTACAGTTCACTACAACAACAGTGTAGACATGACCATAACCCCAATCAGGGAGCATCTTGTAAGAAACAGTGGAGAAAGTAGAGTTGGATGCAGAGGACGATTGGGGGACCCACTCACATTGGTAAGTGGGTTTTGAGTAAACATGGAGAGGTTTTGAAGCAAGGCCGATGATAGCAAAGGTGTTGAGTCCACCTCTGTAAGCACCCATGGTTATGAAATTATAAGCAGCTGAACCATAAGGGTTAAAGGCTCGCTTGATAACACCATTGTCAGCCACTTGATCTTTTCGAATGGAGGGCGGGGATGGGCTTGGAGGCATGGTTGGGGTACTGGTTGGGGTACCGTTGAGGGAAGCGAAGGAGGTGTTGGAGGTGGAAATCCTAGAGATGCAAAAACGGAGATCGGAAGCAGAGATAGTAAAACGTGAAGGGAGAATCTGGAAAAGAGTAGCAACACTGCAAATAACTAAAAGAGCTGTTAAAAGAAGTTTAAGCTCGGCAGCACATGAGTTCATTACAACACAAGACACAAACAAATTCCTCTTGCTATGCTCTCCTCCACCTCTCTCTTTCTCTGATCTCTCTTTACCCATATCGGATGGATTTCGGAAGCCTCTGTATATTCTTTCTCAGAGAGAGAGGGGGAAGATGAAGAGGCAGAGGAAGAAGGTCTCTCTCTCTCTCTCTCTCTCTGTATTTCTTGCTTGTATCTTTAATAGAGGGTGTGTACAGGACGTGCCTGTTTGCGTCCGTTTTTATACATCACTTTCTAAGTTTTTTTGGGGCTGTAAATGAGAGTGTGAAAAGCAAATCAGAGTGCCAGAGCGGGTTGTAAATTGCTTGGCTCTCCATTTTTAGAAATGGTTTGGTAGAGTGTATATTAGTAATATATCCTTTTTAGGTAATTAAATCATCTATTTTTCAAATTAGTGTGGATTTCTCGATTGTCTGAGCTTGAACTTCTCCGCAGTGATTCGGCAACGACATTGTGAAGGGCAATTTTGTCTGTTTGTCTTTTTTGTATCTTTTAACAAATTAAATTCTTATTTTATTTTATTTTTGGATCATTTGATTACCGATATTAAAAATAAATCTCTAGGAACTCATAAAAATATTATTTCAAAGTTATTGCCATTAAAAAATATTTAAAAAGTAAATGTTCGGAGAGGAAAGCTTTATGTTAATTCAAGAGTATTATTAGATTTAACAGAATAGAAAGCAATCAAAGCAACTTTACAGCATCATTACAAAACAGAGTGAATAATATCTATGTAAATACACAGCAGCAGCAAGGCTAATTTTTTAAAGAAATCTTCATCATGCCAATCCAACGCGTAGAAATTTGTGTCTGTAGAGCTTTGAGTTCCGTTCCTTTTTTATCTTACAGCTACTATTTTTGTTTTCATTCTTTTGAGTTTTCAAGTTTTCTTCCCTGTGGGTCCTTCATGTTTCCCTTTTTTTGGTTTTTTTCTATATGTCTAGGCTTGTTTTTTCTTAAAAAAAAATAAATTTTAAGAAAATAAATTATTTTCTGATATTTAGTAGTGTAATGAAAAATAAATTGAAAAATATTTTCCGTGTTTGGTTATGTTGTGGAAAATAATTTATTAATATTTATTTTTTTTCAAGTTTATTAAAATAATGAGAAACAAATATTACAAAATTAAAAACTTGAATGAAAATAAAATTGAAAAAAATATATAATTTCATAAATTATCTGAAATAAAATAAATAATAATCAACATAATAGAAATCAAATCTAAAAAATAAAAAAATTGAAAGATGAAGAAATTAAAATAATAATAATTAACATTTCATAAACTATTTCAAATAAAATAAATAACAATCAAAAGAATGGTGATGAAATTTGATAGATAAAATATCTCAATTGAATAATGATAAGGGAAAAACAAATAACAATTATAAAAATAAAGATCAAAATTAATAAAAAAATTAAATTATAAGGGATGAAATTGAAAAATAAATATTCAAAACAAAATATATACGGCAATCAAAAGTTTGAGGATCAAATTTGATATAATCAACAAATAATATGATATTTCTAAATTTTTCACAACTTACAGAAAGTGTTTTCCATCCAAAATAAAAGGAAAACACTTTTCTGAAAACCAAGCTAAATTTTTTGCTAACAGAAAAGTATTTTTCATTTCTAATAACAAATAAAAATTTAAAAATTTAAAATATACTTTCTTTAAAAATTAGTTTTTAAAAAACAAACACAACCTCGTCTGCTTTTAATAAGCTTCTCTTTTCTCTTGGTTTTTCAAAATTAATTCCCAGTCTCTGATTTCTCCAAATTATTTTCTCGTGTTTCGAGGACAGATAGATATTTCCCAGTGAGATACGAAGTTTCATCCATTGGTGCAAATGGATGGATTTAGACTAAGAAGAATGATTCTCCTTCTAGTTTTACTAAAGAAATACAGCTGTCAAAACTAGTAATATCCCTGGCATTATTTTTTGTTTCTTAAGAAATATAGCCCTTTATTTGTTTATCGTAAAACGCTAAGATTGTTCGCCGTTTCATCCCCTCTCTCTCCTCCTCTTTTATTTTTGGAAATCACATTTCAGATGCTTTTGGATTCCACATAAAAAACACTTCCCAGGTCAATTTATTGTCCACGCCGGTTGCAGCCATTTTCCCTCCCTCCTGCCTCTTTTTTTGAAAGCATCGTTGATTTATTTGTAAAAATCAGATTATTGCATAATCATTGTTCCCAAACAAAAACTAAAGGTTTGGAACACAAAAGAAGTAATGCACACAAAACAAAATTAAGAGTGAAATTTCTAATAAAAGTTTCCTTTATACTATAGAAAACGAAATTATGATAGATATCTGCAATATATCTTCTCTCGTATTTTATAACTAAATATCAGTTTTTTTTTATAATTCAGAGCTATTATCTAACAATTCAAAAGAAATCTGTTAAAATTAATTAGAGAAAACTATATTATATTTTTTTAAAGTTGTAAATTTAGACAATAAGTTTTTTATTAGAATTCGATGATTTCTATCTTTTTATTAAAAATATTATTTTAATATATTTTAAAAATAAAAATTATTTTAAAAATCACCTTACATCACAAACTAAAGAGATAATAACAAGCTCTTTATTTTTGTGTTTCAAAAATATTTTTAAAAATATTTAATTTTTTTTATTTTTTTCATTACTTCAAATCAAGTTTTTTTAATGTATTGATATTAAAAATAAATTTAAAAAATAATTGTTCTAATAATACTAAATTGCTTCTAAAAAGAGAAACAAAAGAAGAAAAGCTACAACCCAGACCATGGAGGAGTCAAATAAGAATCAGAATAATTAACATAATAAAGCAAACAAAAGTATAAGGGAAGAAACATAGACAGATGGAGGATTATCTGAATCGGTGCTCTGCTCCGTCAACGACGCCTGTCCTTCCTCATGGGCTTGTCCTCCGAAACGAAGGCCACAGCCTTAGACAGGGACCACAAGATTCATCATAACTCATTTTTCCACGTGGACCGATACAGCTCTCAGCCTCTCACGCTCAAACAGTGATCCAGTTCACAGAGCTGACGACTAGTCGGGAGGATACAGGACCCTCTTATAATTCCTGTATTTGCGGGAATATCTTTTAACAACTAATTTATGAAGGATTGCACAGAAGGGGCGCGAAAGTTCTGGACACGTGTCCTGTATTCGTTGAGTTGGACCCACTTCACTTCAATCAATAAAGTGATATCCTTGAGACTGGTTGACACGTATATCATTTCTATTTACTTTTCCGGAATAAGTTTTTATTTATTTTTATTGTGCGAGCAGGGTCGTACACGTGTTGGTATTGTTTTCCAAGGTGATTCTCCATTTACCTCCTCTCTCTTTTTAACAAAGATTTCACGGTAGTCACATTTTATTAGTTTTTCCGAGGTCAAAATCAATTATTTTTCTTGGATCACTCTTAGTATTATTTGGAATTTGAATATTAAGAAAATAAAAAAAAAAAAAAACTTATCATCAGCACACCGGCTGAGATATAGACGGTTTACCTTATCATCAGTAATAGCATTAAGATAAATAAAAAATATTAAAATTTAAGATTTAATTGTGACAAAAATATATTAGACAATCAGAAAGGAAGGGACCTTTTCCCAAGAACGAAAAAGAGAGAGAGAGAGAGAGAGAGAGAATGCGAAGGGAGGGACCCTTTGCCGGCATTACTTGATATTTTCTCTGTGGGTTGACGCCTTCGTCAAATGCTGCCGCTGCTTGATTGAGGACCATCTGGTGTTGCTTGCGTTTTCAACTGCTGCTTGTATTTCCCAGAAGGAGGCGGCGTTTTCATTATTTCTAGTTTACTCTTTGAGATTCTCTTGGTCGTGGGATTTCTTGTGAATGTGATCAATATAATGTAGAAAATTGATTGTGATGTGTAATAACTAGAACGCGTAATGCGAGATCCCTGGGCCTTCAAGTTTCAAACCTGCGGTGCGGTGAGAACTGAGAAGTTTCGCTTGGATGGCACAAAAAAAGGAAGAAAAAGAATGGTATATTTTTTCTTCTAATAATTGTCGTTGTTATTTTGAGAATGGTTTGTTCTTGATCATGGGATTCAAATCGGCTGTGAGATTTTCAAGATGTCAAACACTATCCTAAACCCATTTCCCATTAAGAGTGTATCCGGTGGTTTAATGATGTGTGATTAAAAAACGCGTTTTAATTTAATTATAATTTTAAAAATATTTGTTTAATTGGAACACGTTACAATTTTACATAGATTTTATTACAAATTCTTTCTTTATTTTTTCTTATTAAAAAACTATAATTTATGGTATTTTTAAATCTATTTCTTGAGGTTATTTAATTGGTATAATTTTCTTCTACCTGTTACTACTTTTGTAGTTTTGAAAATGGTGTTTGGTTTTAATCATGCGATTTGGACAGGTGTCAAATTCTCAGATTGCAAACGCTATCCTAAATGATTAACCTACATGATTAACAGGATGTTTAAAAATATAATAATTATTATTTTTAAAATATTTTTAATTCTAAAATGAATTAAAATAATATTTTTTAATTTTTTTAAAAATTATTTTTAATATTAGAATATCAAAATAATCTAAAAATATAAATAAAATAATTTAAATAAAAAATCATAAAACATTAAAACACGAAACGCGGTAATTAAATAACTCAGGTGTGGCCGACAACACCGTTAACCTGGGATATTAACACGACCTAGCTAGCTAGCTACCTTATCATTAAAGTTTGCTATTATTAATAACACCGTTAAATTATTTAAATAATGCTGGGGTGTCTTGGCATCGGGGTTGCTTAATTAAAAGACGAGCAGTGCACCTCGGAGAATATCCAAAGCGAGGTTGAGAGTTTCTATATATTTCCACATCAATGTAAATCCCTCCGGTTATATTATATATTATATTAAAAAAAAACTAAAATGGATGGTGAATTCACTGTTCCCCATCACTTTACCTTGGAAAAAAATAAGAACCTTTTTTACGCGGGGGTTGAGAGCATGATTGTTTTTTAAAAGGAGTATTTTAATATTTTTAAATTGATTAAGGGTATGACAGGTATTTACTTTAAATCTGCACGGTAGATTATTATAAATACTTTTAAGGTTATTATATTATTTGGTGTTGTTAAGGGGTAGATTTGTATTTTTACTTGTAAAATACATAGTAAAATAACCAATTTAACCTTATATACAAAAATACTTTCGCTTGGTTAGAAGGAGTGTTTTCATCTTACCTTTTTTATTTGCATGGAAAAAATATTTTATTGTCCTTGGATTTTAATTTTTTGTACCTTGGATCTGGGAATGTTTTGGTTATTGTGTTATCAATTTCTTTTTTGTTATTGGATAAAGTGATTGTTAGTTTTGTTTTTTAACAAATTAAAGGGATTTTTAAAAAAAATTAGAGCGTGCTAAGAACACGTTAATATATCAAGTGCTCCACTGTTTTTGGATGTCATAAGCGGCTGATTTCGACGAACAAAATTACCATTTTGGAGTGTCTTTAGATTTGTCTTGATGTCTCCTCCAAGTATAAGCAACACGTGTAGAAAATAGAGATCTGAATTGACTTTGATGGCTTTTTCCCCCTTCCTTTTCCCTCTCTCAGGAGATTCTTGCTCCTTACCCTGTAATTTTTAAAATCAACCCCTTAATTTCTCTTTATTTTTTATTTTATCCCTGATCTTTTGGTCGATATTTGTTTTTATTTCATATAACTTATGAAAATTAAAATTTGTTTTCAATTTCATCCTCATTTAATTTCTTTTACTTTTTTTTTAAGTTCTTGATCTTTTGGTTGGTATTTCTTTTATTTGTAATAACTCGTGATAATTAAATTTTTTCAATTTTATCCTTATTTGATACATATAGTCAACTTAATGATTTAGGTATCAAGTTCTTCTTGCTTGTTTCAAAACATTATTGGTCCACGACATAGCACGAGAAATTCACATGAGCTTGCTATTTTTTTTCCTCTTTTTTTAAACTTATATTTTTTAATTTTATACCCTTCAATATTTATTTATTTCTTAAATTCCATCTTCATTATTTAATCAAACCCAAGGTTAGTTGAAACCCACACAAGGCCTAGTTGGTAAGAGAATAAAAGAAGGAAAAACAAAGAGGCAAATTGTCTAATTAGGTTAACTTATTGTTACTGTGTCCATTACCCGAGTCATCTATTTTGCGGGTTAAGATGGGTCAACTTAATGTGTCACTCACTACCTTTTCATTTCACTCTTTTGATTTTTTTTTTGCAATTTAATCCTTTGTCATCAATAGCAATAATAATTGTTTTTAAAAAAACTATATCACCATTTGAATAAGATAATTAGCTTGTTCATAATCCACTAGGTTGAAGAAGCACACTAATAATTTTATTTTAAATTTATTAACATATATGATGATCATTTAATTTTATCTTATACATTTATCAAGATTTTTACTCTCATTTCAAATATTTTATTGCATGCATAAAGACTTTTTTAATGCAGTGGTTGGATTTTGACATGGCCCGCAATGAAGTGGGGGCCGGACCTTGTATATTTATAAATGAGTATGTTAAAAAGAATAGGCTTTAAACTAATCCCACATCACTAGCAGGCTTGGAATCAAAGCCTAGATAGCTAGGGTGTAAGAAATTAGCGGACAACGGGTCATTTTCATCGCATTATAAACACAAAATTAATATTACAAATTGCTTTTAAATAATCAACACCCAAATTCGATGATAAAACCGTCTAAATTAGTTGTCTACAAGCTTTTTATGAATGACGAGAACATTTATTTGATGGTGATTTTATCCGATAATTTGGCTAGGTTCCATCATGTTAATGCTCTCTCTCTCTCTTATTTATATTTCTTAAATTTTTTTTTATGATTTTGCTTTTAGATTTTTTATTACATGATAAAAAGAATGTTCTGATTCAATTGCCATCTTCTGTTATCAACACTTATAGAGCATGTTTGGTAGTGTGGTAATAGTTATTTTTTAAATAATTTTTTATATCGAAATACATACCAATAATATTTTTTATTTTTTAAAAATTATTTTTGATATCATCATATCAAAACGATCCAAAATATATAAACTATATTAAATCTTAACAAAAAAAATTGAATTTTTTAGAAATATGATTTACACTACGTTCTCAAACAGTTTCTAAATCTGTTTTTTTTTTTTTTACATGATCAAAGATGGATTATCTCTATTAGAATTAAAAATATATATTTTTTCTTAAATTTTCGTTCTATAGACTTAGTTCATAACATGATGGTCAAGGAGAGATCTCCATCTCAACCATCGAGCGGACCTTTTTCGATTTCACACTCAAAGCGCGCATATCTATATATATATATATCAAGCATGTTGTGTGCAACTTTTTGTCATGGATGCTGTGGTGGCATGGTGGGTAACTGTGAGTGGAAATTGAGATGGCCCGTAAAGTTGCAATCCATGAAATATAAATATGCAGGCCTGATTACATTGGATCATGACAGTGTAGTCTAGTTGTAACTGAAGGCTTTTGTTCGGAATTTCTGTCGTTGTCAGAAATTCAGTTCGGACACGAAACAATGTCTAGGACCCAAGGCTACGAAGCATAGCAGCAGGCCAGTTCGTTGGGGTCACTTGCCCTCATCTCTAGAGACTCGAAAAAGCACCAAGCCCTTACTTGCACGAGCCTATGTTCCAAGAAACAATCTTTCCAGAGACGACCATTGGACTAAACTGGGTGGTTTAATTTGAAGTCGAATGATGATATACAAGAAGGTTTTAACGAGCACTCATGCCTTTGTTCAGATGTTCTTGTGAAGCATTCATGGCTACAGTCAGGTAAAATGGATTTAAATCAAACAGCATGTTTGCTTAAAACTCATGGTCCCTTGTGGGAAACGAAATTTACTTAAGCTAATCATATTGATGTCCCTTAAATGAACACGTGCATCCACACTCTCATGCTTTGATTCCACCAAAAATCAAGAGGGGAAGATGAAGATAAATGAAGGGGAATCCTATACAGTAGTTGCAGGCACAACAATGCATATTTTCTTGGGGGAGGGTCAGCGTACAGCTAGCTAGAGGCCCCTCAACCCGAGCTAGTAGTGCCTTGGATTCCCCTCCGATATATGCCCACTTTACAGGAGGTTAAAGCCACAACTTTACAGCCATCAATCATCATACATGTATCTCTGCAGTGATTGCTGCACAAAAGTATAGGAAAGAATGGTACGCAGCTATGAAGCTGAGAGAACGTGGAGGAGGAAGAGGATATGCTTAACTTAGGAGGCTGAGTTTTGGAAAACAAGGGGTCCAAACGAGCTGCTTATGGAGACCCATGATATTAATTTTAACACATTTTGCGCAGGCAAAAGTCGTCGGGTTTCAGCTAGCAAAAAAGCACTCAAACTGTACATTAATTCATAATATTACAAGAACTTGGTATCCCTCACAAGTTAGTATTGAAAAAAATGACCATTACAAATGTATCTGGGCTACTTTGTTTAGGAGATGAGGTGCAATGGCAACAAGTCACTATATACTTGTCTTGGAAGGATCAAATTCTCGTTTCTGTCTCCAGAGAATATAGTCTTTATCCTCAAGAAAGCTGAAGATACAACAATTCTTATCCAATCCACGAAGGGAGAAAAGAAAAGAATATTTAGGAGATTATCCTCCGAGGGCCAGCTTAAAGGAAGAATACAGAATTGAGGAGGGTGTGGTGGTCACTAAATTAAAAGCAATTGGGAGTTGAAACCATACATATGCCATTGCCTGCCCACCCGCACATGCTGTCTGTGCCCATATGCCCCCACTCCCAAGACTCCTTTAATTTTTCATTTCATCATCCCATTCTATCTTAGCCCCATCACTGAAAACTCCCAAAAAAGCCTGTCTACACAGAAATATTTGACATTAAAAAGCAGCATTAATTTATATCTGTAGTTAGGTAATCAAGCCACTTAACTATATTTGTTTCTTTATGGTCACACTATATGCCATGTAATATGTTGATCATCTCCCTTCTCTCTGTTTTTCTCTCTCCCCCTTCTATGCTGCCACTTGTAAATCAACTTCATCTACGAAGGTGGGGCTAGAGTGCTAGGATGTTGCGATGCCAAGGCTGTGTATTGAAGGTGCCTTGGACAGGTGATCAAGTGGTCATTACGGAGTCCGCCTGCTTGCATGAATGAATGGATGACAGTTGGACCAACAAATCTAAACCCTCTCTTCACCATGTCTTTGCTTATGGTTTCTGATTTTGAGGTCTTCACAGGGATCTTTTGGCATGATTTGTATTGGGTGAAGATAGGTTTGTGATTAACATATCCCCACAAGTACTTGTCAAATGACCCAAATTCCCTTTTAACCTGTAAAATTAAATTAAAATTAATCAGGATAATTTAAACAGTAAAGTCTCTCAATCATGTCCATTGACTTTGTAACAAAGCAAGTATTTATACATCCATACATAGTTTCAAACGCAAAGGCAAACTGTAGTTAGTGTTATTATGTCCACCTGTTCAGTTTTTAAATGATTCTTAAGACTGTTACTTAACTATTAAATCAATCCCAACCTAAGATCTTTTCTAGAAGAACCTTAATTATGCATATTTCTTATCGAATGAGAATGTCATTGGTGAAGTAAGATGTTTGATTCCATCAGTATAGTAAAAAGTTCAGAGGCTGAAATGATTGTTAAGAAATAATGAACAAGTGACGAAAGCTATGTTGCATCACCTCCAGAATCTTATTAGAGTTGTCTACAACTCCTCGAACTTGGCTTGTGTCTATGCCATACTCAGCACTGATTGATGCTATTTTCTTTTCAGTGAATTTGGCAACAACTTCTGCATCAAACCCTGAAAAGGCCTCCCTGCAGTAGACATCAATGTCCAAAAAGAAAGAAAAAAAACCATTTAATCACTATTTCTCTGTCAATTAACTCAACGCAACCAATTCTATTTTTTTCCCTCGTTGAAAGCACACACCTGAATGCCTCTCTTTTCTTCAAGACTGAAGTCCAATCTGATCCAACTTGTGCACCAGTCAGTACTAGCAATTCAAACAGCATCCTGCATAAAAAGATCACTCCTTTAGTTTCATGATTCATGAGTGCCATCATATACATTGTGTATGAGTGAAGAGAACTTACTTATCATCATGGACAGGAACGCCCCATTCTTCATCATGGTAAGCAACATAGATAGGATCTGGTGAAACATAAGTATAGACTGAACACTTTAGTTACTTTTTTTTTGTACCCTTTAATTGCATAGAAAGGTTAACTCAATCAAATGGAATGTCAGTGATTCGTTTGATACCTGAATTAGGAGTGATAAAACTACATCTCTTTTCCTCTCGAGAGATGGTATTTGTAGCCGGAGAATCAGCAGGAACAACTTTCCCTTGATACTTAGCAGACTTTGTTCTCCCATAATGAGCAATTCGCATTTTTCTTTGTTCTTGCATAACAGCAACATGTTCCCTCCTAGCAGCCGCTATGCTGCCTGGAGACTCAACTAACAAAGAGGAGTGTTTCATAGCAAAAGGGTCAACAGAATGTGGACCTCCTACAGTGCTAGATTTCCTCGACTTCTTTACCAAACTAGCTGTCACTTTTGTTGTGCTACGTGGTGTCCAAACCTTTTCAGCACTAGTATTTAACCCGTCAGGATCATTTCCTCTCTTAACTGCTGGAGGCACAGGTGATTTTAATTTGGGAGAGATAGGGGGGGACAGTCCTGAAGGCTGCTTAGTTTTAGTACCTGCGGCATTACCAGCTGGTTGCATTAATGGTATAGGTGGTACTGCAGTTGGTTCCTGAGTAGGAGACTTTGCAGGTGAGTTCTTTTTAAGTGAATTGCGTCTTTCCAAGCTAGGAACTTGATTGGATTTTGGCTGAAGGACCGGGCGGCCATTAATCTTAGCAATAGGAGTAGCAATATTATTAGCACTTCGGTGCAGCCTAAATTTAAAGGAACACATAGTGAATATGTGCTTTGTATGGACAGCAAAAACAGAGGAGAGTGAATGATTTGGGTGCAAGAAATTATTGAGTGAGATGAGAGATGGGCAATGGAGATCGAAGGCGAAGGACTTAAGGAGGGTTTGGGAAGGATGTGGGGTTTATAAACTGGGAAGTGGGGACAGAGCAGAGGGAGTGGTAACATGGGTGGGTTGGGGTCTGCCATACATTTTGTGAGGGGTATTGCTTTTGGGGTAATATGCGAGCACAAAGATGACAATGACTCCACGGTCTAGATTAGAGTTGTTAATATTTCTCTCAAGAAAAAATGAAAGTGTGGGGATGGTGGTAGTGCCAATGCCAGCCTTCACATGGACCCTCAAATTGAGATTTAAAAAAAAAAACATTATCATAGTAAATTAAAAAGAATTAGCAAATTGATATAGGTTCAAAAAGATTCAATGAAATAATATAATTTGACCATATTTTGTTTCAGAAGTGTGACATGATCAAACTCTAATCTTCTACCTCAATCGGTCGATCGTTTGGATCCAGTTATATTAACCGGTTAACCATTTCATATAAAAACCATAATTTTATGAAATTTTTTCTTTATAAATATGTTTTATGAGTTAAAATATACATTTTTGTTCAATTTATTAACTAAAAAATAGACTCCAATTAAAATATCAAAAAATTATTGTTCATATGATATGCGTGATTCTGAGTAGTCAGGTGTAAGTATACCATAACTAAATGAGGATTTGCCCCAAACTGATTACGTGGATGATCTAACAAATGCATTTATAGATCAATGAGATAGGTTTAGGCTCAAAAGAAGGTCTGGTCGCGTTAGACCAGAATAACAGATCATAACAACTCAATTTTTTTTTACTCGACTGTTGAATTGCATTCAAATTTTTACAGGAATTTCTGAAGGCCATTTTCCCTATAGTAACAATTGCTTTGCTACATGAACTATTGGATCTTTATATATTAAAAATCTTGCCGAGTCCTCCTGTTTTGACAGTTTTAAGATTTTCTTTATTATTTTTAGAACCGGTCAACTGAATGAGCCATAAATAGCACAATTTTACCATGTCGCATAATTTGACTGTATCCCGCTTCTAAAGCATGACATGGTCAAACCATGCTACTTCGCAAAATTTTTTTGAATCTATATCAATTCGATATTTTTTTTAATTTATTGAACTAATTTCCTAATTTATCCCTTAAATTGCCTCTTCTTTTTGTGCCTTAACTGCTCAATAGTCCACGATCTCTTCCCTAATCCCAAGTTGGAGTGAGGATCAATGAGAGAATCATTGCTCTCTTGAGCTTGCTGGAATTCTCAAGTATAAGGATATTTGGTTTTGGTATGATATTAGCTTAAGTTTAGCCGTTGAACTAATCAAATTAAAGTGGTTAAAATCTTCTGGGACCTTGTTTTATGGTTATGGCAGATTTTGTTGTCATCTTTGTTTAGAACAGCTTGTCTTATTTTAATCGTTATCTTTTTGAGACGATGAGTATTCATGTCAAATGGTCCCAAATCTCAATTGTGAGACAAATGGACCATCTTCATTGAACTTGAAGACTTATTATTATTTTCTTGAACAATTTGAACTTCAAGACTTTGGATCATAAACCCTTGAGTGTTTTAATTAATAAATGATTGAATTTATTTAATACTATTTAGCAGGGAGTCAATTTGCTGTGTGTGTGTGTGTGTAGTTGAAGAGAGAATATGTTCAACTATCTTAGGCTATACAAAAATCTTTGATGGTATATCCACATTTCCACAAACATTATTGCTAAAAAACATGACTTCCAAGTTAATTTTTACTTGATTTTTAATCAATGGTGTCATTGATATAGATGCATGAGGAATGGATTAGTGGGGTCAGAGGTCTTTCTTTCTCATCAGAGAAATATATATTATACTTCAGTACTGACCAGGAAAGCTCACACATTGAACAATATTTGTCAAAATTGGCACCAGATAACCATGTGACTTGAGGCTGTAGTAGCAATGAAACGAATTTAAGAGCGAACCATGAGCAAGATTTTGGATAGAATATTGCTCCACATAGATTTGGATTGCTTTAATAGCCAAAACAATCTAGTGACATCGGTTGTTCGTAAACTAATTTGAGCCTGAATTCACAATATGATCGTGGAAGCTCTAAACCTAAGTAATTGGTGAAGAAAATGAAGATGTTGCTAGTGATTTGGGCTATATTTTAATATAGAGACAGCTCCTTTATACATGTCCAACTTGGATGAATCAAAACCTGAAGAAGTTTTTAATTTTTTTGCCTGTCCTTGATAAGAAGAACATCATGGATAGGATTTGGGACACACTGACGCGAAAGGGTTCACGCGGAAGGCTGTGGATCCCAGTGATTAGGGCTGCTTTAATAGCAATCAACACTCTAGAACCACCATTGATGCCCAATCTACATCTTGGAGCTTTCAAGCAATTGTTAACAGCGCACATGACTTGAGCAATGATAAGGCTAGGATCATTAATGACAAAAATTGATGCTTAGATATCATCTACAGTTTATTCTGTTGGGTCAATTACATGATTGGCCCGAACATCTGTGTCCTCTACAGTGTATTCTGTAGGTAGAACTTCAAACACAATCCTTCGAGGGTCACACGCAACAATATATATGTATGTATACATACTGTGAAACCAATACGGAATTTGTTAAAAGTGTTATGTGTGTTTGACTTCTGAAACAAAAACGAAGCAAGATGGTAATACAGTGCAACGTATTTATGACAATGATTATAATAAAATCATATTTTACGACCTCATGAAAGCAGAAATGCGTACATATATTTTTCAGTGGGATTGGTAGGGTTCTAAAGATATAGAAATCCCTTTTTTCCCCAGTGTATCTTGAATATATAAATGAAGGAACAAAAAAGATATTCCAGTAAAATCTCGGTCAAAATAGCAATAATTACGTGGCAATGAATTTAGGTTTTTTGTAAATTAAACTGATGAATAGAACATGAGCGTATAAAAACATTTTGAGGCTTCTCTCTATTATCTGGGATGATTTGGTATATTTATTTACAAATTCCTTGTAGCCATCTCGGTTGAAATGTGATTAGAGGAGGAACAAATCATGTGCTTCTCTAGCACACTTGCATCAATAACGACAGACATTTCTTAGACAATTCCATGCGAAAAAGGTTATCGACGTTTTAGACGGTAGGCCGTCTGATTTTCTCATTGATTTGACAAAAAGAGGGTCAATAGTCAATTATATGAACCCCTTCCCCGATTTCTGGAAAAAAAATAATAATTCTGTCTAGTCAAATTCAAAGGATTTATACAGAAAATTATCTTCCTTCTAAAAGAAAATTATTTGGCATCGCAAGTTTGGCCAAATGAAAGAATACATAATCTAGTTGCTCCTTTTTTTTTTCTTAACAGTAAGTTGCTCTTCTTTTGGCCCACGATATAGGGAGGCACAGGATTGTTCAAACTCATCGATCAGTGACAGTATTGTTTATATATATATATATATATATAATTCTATTGCATGCAATCGACGAGAGTTTCTATTTCCAAGAATGACATGGAAGACTTTCATGCAGTTTCCATACATTTATCTTATCAGACCTGTTCTATTTCCGAGAAAGTTAATGCCATGGAACCCTACCATATAGTTTTCATATATTAAGATTAGTTCTTCTTGGTATTGATAAGCACTTTCTTGACGTCTTCTTCAGAGAGAAAACCTTCCAAAATGCATTATTGTACTTCGTGAAAACCAAATGTTGAGTTTTTCTTGTGTCCTCGAACAATCCGCAACAATTTTGAATTAAAACAGTTGGTCACGGGATCATGAAAAGTGCAACTCAATCTTGTTGCTAAGTAAGCTAATCTATGGTGGGACATCCTCGAAATCGACATGCTCTCCAATAATATGTATGATGATGCCCACTAAAGGAAATTTGGGACACAAAACCTTACAACCTGGGTACTAATTAATTACCGGGAGCTGGTTTCATCTGTTTTATTTCTGTCTCAACATAACAGGGTCTAATTATTTTTAATCCCATGTAATATCTATGAAATTATAGCGCATCTTTTAATTTTTCATCTACATGTACCTGGAATAATTTGATAATGTTTTGTTTCCATGCTGAAATTTTGAAGATTTATTCATGGTCTGTTATCGTTGATCAAGCAATATTTTTGCAGATCATCTTCTTTCACTGCATGCAAGCCATACTTTAATAATTTAATCTTCAATAATTCCTCTGGAAACTCACATCAAATTCCAATGAAACAGTAACCCAAAAACAAAAGAAAAAACTAAATGAAGATTAGTGCACATAGTCCTGTCTTATGAGCTGTAACAAGCCAATCTTGATCCTATTGAAAGGGAAGAGCCAGGTGGCTTTGTCCCATTTGTTTACTCTCCAAGTTAACAGGAGGCCAAAGTGCCCCAAGAGGTCGATAATGTGGTTCCGGCATCTCTCAGTGTCAGCATTCTGTCTGACAATTACCAAATCATTTATAAAAGAAAATACAGATCAATATAACTGTTGAGGACAGAGACTTATCATATTGTATATTCAAGTGATTTTAGACCCTATATAAAGGGTGTCCTTGGCAACTTCTGAATTCATCGGGACCGTATGTGTACGGTCCTTCATCATCACAGTTTTGCTAGGTCATGGCTGTATCTGCAACCAGAATATTTTTTTGCCCAACAATCTCAAGTTATTTGAGGCCTGAATGTTGTCTATTAACATTATATATGTCTGGCTCTCCCAATTTATCTTAGAAACGCATCAATTTAGGTCATTTTTTTTTAATGACTGGCAATGCAAAATAGTTGGAATTTGCCAATCATATAGCAGAAAATTCAAAGTGTCCTTCAAATTTTAAAACTGAAACTTAAAAGCAGATTTTATCACGAAAGAACGCGAACATGATCACTGAGGTTGTCCGATTTCTTGTGGGACCTATTGTTGTGGCCACTTATTGAAAATTCCCATCTCTATCCTAATTGAACTTAAACTAGTAACTTCAAATTATCAATAACTAAACCGTGTGGCTTTCTTACATAACGCATTGTTGACTTTTTCACCAATTATGGATTGGAATAATATATATTTTCTGAATTCTCAATTTGGTCATGAAATATTTTTGCACAATTGAGCTTTAGTCCAAATTAGAACTCAATCGCATTTATTTTTCTAAAGAGAGAATTCTTAAAATGGTACTATGGCAATTGTCATAATCAATTTTTAAGGTATTCCATAAATTCATTTTTTTCTTCCAAAATAAAAATAATAAAATAAAACTTGACAATGTGGAGAAAGCAAACCGGGAAGGATTTCAAACATATAGAAAAATCAAGCTGCAATTTTGAATGAAATTCAAAACCTAATTGTACCCTATTATACCCAAGACCAAAGAAACAATGCAATTCAATGTCAAATTAAATGATTATTGGATGAATTTGCATAAAAATTAAAATTTTAATAGGCCAATTTGATTTAATCATGGGCCAAATTAAAGATTAATTATGTTTTAGAATTAATTTGGCTCTAATTAAAGGATTTAATTAGGTGTAATGACTTAATTATACTTTAAATTGGTCAAATTAATTTTATTAGGGGCTTAATTGGTGAAAAATTAAGTTTGGGATCTCAATTTGAGTTTTATTGAGAAGATTGGAATTATAAGAGATCAAATTTAATTTTTACCAAGTCAATTGATTGAAATCAGGGGTAAAATCGCAAGAAATTAAAGTTTTGTGGTCAATTAGAGGTTAAATTGAAAAATATCACAACCAAGAACCAATCTGCAAAAAGTGTTAAACTACAGGGGTTCAATTGATTAAAATCGGGGGTGAAATTGAAGGAAATTGAAAGTTTAATGATCAATAAGGGGGTAAATGGAAGAAATCTGAGATCAAGGATAAAAATGAAAAAGACGTTGAAATCTAGGGCTAAAATTGAAGTTTTCTAGAGATCAAATTGTATGAAATTTAAAGTTTGAAGCCAATAAAAAATATATATGAGATAAATTAGCAATCGAAGGACTAAAATAAACTTTACCAAAACATCATTGTTACTATTCATCTTCTCTTTTAATTTTATATGAAATGACAGCTCAAGAAGGCTAATTTGTAGGTGTATTTAATGCCTTTAACCTCCATCAAATTTGACAACACTTGAATCAAAATGATCACCTGACATTTGACTACACGCCAGTGTGGTCCTTTTTGGCAGATTGACATTACAGAGGTCATGGCGCCGGCCTAAAGAGGCTAACTCAAACAATCTTCAAGTGACAAATTTGACATTTCATGGTGTCTGCTGTGAGCCAATGGTTGAGATCTTTCCCAGTAGAACCAAGGGCCAATATTTGACACAATTAAAGACAAAACATCCCTCTTCCACCCCCTATAAATAGGGGTGGATTTCATGGCCTTAGCATCAAGAAATTCAGGTCTAAAGTTGGCAAAAAACTAGCTTTTCCTACTAGTAATTCTGCCATTTTTTTCTCCCACTCTCCGTCGTTCCAGCCACTAACTACCACCATCTCCCTCACAAGTCAGTAGCATGACCGCCAACCAGCTATCTCCACATCAGGAATCACCATGCTAACTTTTCTCTCTCCTTTGTCGGTTTTTTCTTCTTTCTCCAGCACCAGTAACAACAAACTACCATGCCGGCTCCTCCATGAATGACTGCCATCAACCTCTCGTCGACCAACTCCCAGACCAACAGCTCCTTCAACACCAGGTCAATTTCCCCCTCTCTTCTTCTTCTAAAGGTTTCACTGTCTTTAAACAATGGAACGAGAATTATAATTCACGCATTGTTCATGCATCTTAGTCACTAGGTTGGGCCAGTGACTGAGTTGTGTTGGACCTGTCTCGACCTAGCCCAGAACCCAAAAAAGAGATTTGTTGGGCTGACTTTGGTCCATGCTTTCTGGTCAATTCAGCCCAACAAGGATGGGCCCAACCTAGTTGGCGGGTCGGGCCCAACCCAATATATTTAATAATAATAATAATAATAATATAATAATATATATTATAAAAAATGAAAAAATTCCAAAAAAAATTCTAAAGTCCTTTAAAAAAATTATGATTTTCTTGCATGTTTTTTTTAATCAATTTTGTATAAATATTGGGTTGTATATTTACACTGTAAGATACAAATCCGGACAAAAAAGTTATTAATGTAAAGTGGATTTATAGCATCATCAAGATGGTTCTAAAAGAATAAGAAAAGATTGATAGCTAAAGATTATTTTCAACTGTCTGGAATCGATGTCTATAAAATTTTTGCTTTGGTAGCTTGTTTGGATACCACTAGAGCACTCATTGCACATATAGCTCATAAAGGCTGGTTGTTATACCAGTTTGATGTAAAGTCAACCTTTTTAAATGGGGAGTTGAAGGGAGAATTCTATATGTAACACCCACAAGGTTTTGTAGTTCATGGAAAAGAAGATAAGGTGTATTTGTTGAACAAGGAATTATATGGCTTAAAACAAGCCTCAAGAACTTGGTACAACCAAATTAATAGCTATTTCATTCAACATGGGTTCGAGAGAAGCAAAAGTGAGCCACTTTATATGTGAAGAAACAAGGTGAGAGTGATGTTCTTATTGTTGTATTATATATTGATGATTTAGTGAGTAGTAATGGAGGATAGATTAAAGAGTTTATGAAATAAATGATGAGAAGATATGAGATGAATTATAAGAGGCTACTACATCATTGTTTGGGTATTGAGATTTATTAAGATGATGGTGTTGTTTTCATTTGTCAAAAAAAATATATTGCTAATAAAATCCTTAAAAAATTCAGAATGTGTGGTTGCAAACTTGTTAATGTGCCTTTAATAGTGAATGGAAATTTAATATAAGATGATAGAGGAAAAAAGGTGGATGCTATTTTTTTTATAAAAGTTTGATTGAGAACTTATTGTATTTGATAACTACAAGGTCTGATGTAATATTTGCAGCAAGTTTGTTTTTTTATGTTCATGAATTCTCTAAGTCACTTTTATATTGGAGCTGCTAAAAGGTGTTTAAATACATTCAAGGCATCAAATTTGATAGTCCTAAGCTGAAGTTGATTGTGTTTTTAGATGGTGATTGAGGTGGATGTGTAATGTTTTGAATTAAAGGGATAGGAAAAGGCTAGAAAGCCCTTGAAGTCATAGATGTAGGAATAAGTTAAATGAGGGGTAGTGTGGTAATTGAACAATAGTTGATAAATATAAATAGAGAGAAGGAAAAAAACAAAAAACAAAAGAGAGATCTGAAAATTTGAGAGAGAAACGGCAAGAGAGAAGGGAGAAAGAAGAGGAAGAAGAGAAAAGAGGGAATTAGAAGGGAAATAGAAAGGAGTTGAAGATAATAAGTTTAAATGTAACATTTAGGTTATTAAATGTATAAATGTATGTTAATTGAACTTAATTTCAGTTTTGATTAATGTTAGGGTTTTGAAAATTTATATTTTGGGTTTAATTGATGAATTAAATTGAATGTTATAAGGTTGATTGTTATGGGTAATTGATTAATGAGTTGATTATGAAAGATTGTGATGATTTTGAGTTATGAATTGTGTAAATGGTGAGTGTTGAGTTAGAAATTTGGCAAGAACAGTAGGTAATCTGTGAGAATTCTGGGTTTGAGGTTGAATATGACAAAATTTTGGTTTGGTCCCTCAATTTTGGAAAATTACAGTTTAGTCCCCAAACTTTGAAAAATTACAAATTGGTCACTGGAGCATATTCCGAGATTCTAAACAGAATAACATATGAATTATGGGCAGAATTACTGTATAGATATGAAAATTTAACACTTTCAATTTGGTCCTCCAATTTGACAAAAATTACAATTTGACCCTAAAAATTTGGTAAAATTCCAGAATGGTCCTTGGAGTATAATGAGATGATTTGGACAGAAATGAGGACTAATTATGGTCAGAATTTCAGTATAGTAATGAATTTATGATATTTTTAGTTTGGCCCTTCAATTTGACAAAAATTATAATTTGACCCTTAAAAATATGATAAATTCCAGACTAGTCCCTAGCTGTAATATTAGCTTGTGCAGATTGGTTTGATGAATAATTGGGGGTTATTTAGTGAATTATTGCCAATTTTATTAGTTGTTTTATTATGGATTAGATTTCGGGAAAACTGTTAAATTTTGGGTTTTTGAGAAAAATAACTAGTTTAGTCTAAAAATATATAGGGTTATGCAATACACCCTTAGATAAGTGTATTAAATAGGTTATATATTCTTTTGAGTCATTCTTGAATACGTCTCATTTGTATTCAGATAATCCTGATATTCTACCGGCGGGACGTCAGTAGGATTTCGTTTGATATCAGCTTTGAATTTTGTTGCTTTCGAGTCAGGTGAGTGGATAATTTTTCATATGCATGAGAAATATTATAAATATTTGATTTGCTAATATGAATTGGATCATGCTTCTTGATAATATATATGTTGATTATTATCCTTATTACGATAAAGCATGATCAATTGTTGAATCTGAATTCTTGATATGAACCAGTATATATTTTGAATTGACTTCTGAATTGATAGCTCCTCATTTGATTGATGTCATGAGTTGAGCCTTGAGATATGAATATGTCTGTTTGATTATGATTATGAACCTATGGTATGTCAGTCAGAATACCCATGCTAACAGGATAGTGTTAGTCTTTATGCACATCGTATCTGAACCCTAGTTGGTCGGGGGAGTCACCAACCTGTGTGGACTGATCATCCCACAGTACGGGGCCTCATGCTCATTGCATTTTGATTTTCTAACGAGTTTTACCATATGACATTCTTGTTATGGCCAATTTGAGAAACATTTCCATAAGAACCTAAAGCCATACTTGTATATATATTTCTCATTGTTTTATTACCTCGTGTGTGTATATTGAACGTTATCTACTCACTGAGTTGTTGAACTCACCATCTCATTATTTATCCTTTTCAGGCTTATAGCTTGATAGCAGGTTACTTTTGTTGAACCTTCCGAACCTGTTTTTTGGTTGTAATTTGTACCTTCCTTTTATGTCAAGTTAGTGCTCCAAAACTATGAATTATATTAACTCTTGTATTAAGACAATTCAATTATATTATGAAGTTGATTTTGTTATTAATGCTGCGTTGAACTCTGATTAAGTTAGGATAAGTTTGTGTATAAGTTTGGGTTCGCATAGGTATGGAACCTTGTCTATGTGCCGGTCATGGATCCGGGATTCGGGTCGTGACAGGATGTGTGATGATATGAGAAGTACTTTAGACTATGTTTTTCTCTTGGTTTAGGTGTGTTTGCTTGGTGTTCGAAGAAGCAATAATCAGTAGCTCAATCGTTTGATGAAGTTGAATATGTTGCAGCTGATTTAGCTACTCTGCTAGCTATTTGGTTGAGAAGAATTATGAAGGATATGAGGAGAAAAACAAGAAGATACAACAACATTGTTTTGTGACAATAAATCAGCTATAACAATGACAAGGAATCTAGTTTTTTACAGTAGAACCAAGCACATTCACTTAAACATCATTTCATTCATGAAGCAATTTAGGATGGAGAGGTTGATATGGAGTTCTGCAAATAAGAGGAGCAGGAGGCTGATATCTTTATAAAAATATTGCCAAAGGATAAATTTCAAAAGCTGAGAAATGCACTACGAGTTCAAGTTCAACATATTAAAGGGAAGAATGTTAAGGTTAATATGCTGTAACTAGTTAAGTTATTGTGACAACTATTTAACCTTGACTTTAGTTAGTTAACTTGTGTTAAGAGAAATTAAGTAATTAGAGTTAGATTAAAAGATGATTAAGATGAACAAATGTAAAGCTGAGATGTGTTGTTTTTTTGTATATATTTATGGCTGAATGTTCTGGACATGTATGAGAGAAAAAGAAAGAAGAAAGAAAAGAAAAGGAGTGTTAAGTTTCTGCCGTGTTTTTTTCTTTGCTGTTTATGTTATTCTACAGAAAATTGCCGGTCTGTTTTTCCCTTTAAGAGATTGTATAATGGTGTTGTTTTGACCACACACAAGCTAGTAACTTAGCCAACAATATTATTATTGTTGTTGTCGTAGTTTTCCACCATAGCCAACACACTATGAGTCCATGAATAAATTTCTCTCCATTAGCTAACTTGGACTGTTATAGCCATAATACTATTTAAAAGACAGCACATTGAAGAAGAAGAAGAAGAGGAAGAGGAAGAGGAAGAAGCCTTCGTAAATTAAACAACAGCCTACTGAGACTGTTAAATTTTACTACTCAAAAGCATTTACAGCGTAAATTTGAAAAGGAGAGACAGTATCGATCAGATATTAATTGTGACTACAAAGATTAGATGGTTATATTGATCCAATGAGGTGAAAGAAGCAAAGTAAAAAGATTTGCCTTTTTACAAAGTCAGCATCAAATGCGTTAAGTTATATGAAAAAGACGGTCCTCTAGAGCAAGAACTCGTTCACCAGTTCACTATGAATCCAGGAATGCTCGCACGACATCCAATATTGGAGCTCGACAAATTGGACATTTTCCACTGCCCTGCCGCAGCCCGTGGGCGCATTTGAGACAGGTGCACATATGCCCACATCTGAAACATATCAGCATCATATCAGGCTATTAATGCAGCTCATGATACTGAAGAGAGTAGCAATGAAGGTTCAAAATGACAAAGGGTTTCACAAGCAAGTACCTATACAGAAAAGAGTCGACCTGCTTTCCATAGCAGATACAGCAGCTACGTTTGTTTGGTCTCCTATCAGGCGAATTCTTTCCATTCCCTTGAACTGTATCAATAATTTCAGACTTGAATAGTTTAACTGGTCATTCTTAAACAGCATAGTAATAAAGAAATATATTGAAATACGCAGAAAAGATTAAGGACGGCACTTCTTCTTTCACAACCACCTCCAAGTTACAGAAGATTAAGGTTTACTGTTGAATACACTACCTAGTAATACCCTCTTGCATGACCAGTGCCCAGAAAAAAAAATGAAGCAAATATTTGTAGTAAATGTAAAGCAATCCCCCATTTAAAAATTATATATGATACAATATTAGGTTGATTAAATTATTTTAAATGGGATTAGTTTTCTCAGCTCACCTGGATATACTTCCCGCGCCTTCCAGGAGTTCTGCAAATTCATTTGCATTTCCATGCAGCTCTGAATTGATTTTCGGAGTTCTGACATTTCACGCTGAAGTTGCTCCATATGGCCTTTTAAATCGTACACGAATTCCATTTCCTGATCGTTTAGAGTGTTATTTCTTTCCTCATTAAGTTATTTAAGAACCTGCGAAGAAGGTAACTTCAAACTGTATAGTGAAAAAACTCACAAGTGATGAATGACTTTTAGAGGAAGAGTAACGCCTATCTTGATTGGAAGCTTGAGGTGGAAGAGGTAGGTGCAAAGGTGTAGTTTGAGCCTGTTCACAAAAATCAGCAACTTCATTATCATCACTGTAATTCCATGACCTAGACGGATACGGAGAATGCTGAGATGGTGAGGATTGATCAAAATAGTCAGTGGCTTCCATATATTGATGGCTAGATGGGCTTCCTTCTTCTGATATGCATTCTTCTTCTATTGTCTCTTCTACTTCACTTCTTCCATCCAGTTCTTGTTCTTGTTCTTGTTCATGCTCTTGTTCTTCTTCTTGACTGCCTGCTGGGTGTAAGTGCCTTTGGAAGTAAGACAACATCAGCTGTCCCATTCTCTCCTGACTATCCTCTTCTAGTTCTTCATCTTCTTGACTGGCTTGTCTTTGTGCATGAGACATCATCAATTGGTCTATTCTGTCTCTTAAGTCACTAGCAAGAAAATTTGAGACTGTTCCTCTGCAGTTGTAATGTGAAGCATCAGATTTATGCACCGTGTAAATCAGTCTATTTCTTATTTTATGGAAACTGCTGTTAGTGATTTTTTATTGGAAAATGAAATAAGGAAATCAAGGCAGACTATCTTACCTTTCAAGGAGTTGCCTTATCTCATCATTGTCTGAGCTAGTACCAAGCTTCTCTTCATACCGTGCTTTTCTTTTATCTTCCCAATAACTTCGAGGGCGAGCTATATCACTAAACCAATCATAATTGATTTGTTCAAAATACTCCTCCCCCTCCTCTCCTATCTCATTCTCATCCCAGTCATTCAAGGGTGGTGTTGTTTCAGAAGTTTCTGGTGGATCAAAAATTTGAATCAGCAGGCGTGTTCCTTGCCATGTGATACCCGAAACTGCACAAGTTTCTTCAAGAACTTTTTCGTTGACTTCAGATGTGGCTGATGCTGAATTCTCAACTTGGGGTTCACTCTCATGCTCAGTACTAGTAGAAGTTTCTTGCTGACAACTATCCTGCAGGCTTGTTCCTTGCCATGAGATATCCGAAACCGCATAAGTTTCTTCATGAACTTTTTCAATGACTTCACGTGTGGCTGATGGTAAATTCTTAACTTGGGATTCACTCTCCTGCTCATCACTAGTAGAAGTTTCTTGCTGATAACTATCTGAAGTCAACTCGTTGTGTACGGAAGCATACCTCTGCACAATGCTAGTGACCATCTCTGTAGTGCTTCTTGGAGTAGTAGAGTCACTCAGAGTTGTGGTTTGCTCCACTCCTGCACTAAATCTCTCCCTATATTGAATTCGGATTCCAGGTTAGAAAAGGTCTGATAAAAAGAAAGACAAGTAGGAAATATTACATATATTAAATTGGCCAAAAGAAGCTGAAAGTTGCCAAATGTTTCAGCATCAATTCTCTCAGCACATTTGAGTAGAGTTTCTATGGAAGCAACAATTGGATATAGCCTAGAAACATATCCAAATGGATCCAATTCATACAATATGATTGTTTTCTATAAATTCTCAAGCTATGTCCTAAATTTAGATTTCATTAGTCAATAATTCCCAACAAATGCATCCAAATCACACTCTTCGTGATGCGTACTAAAAAATTCACTTGCTGTTGCCATTCTACTTCTACCAATTTGACAGTGCTATTGCTGATTATTATGATTTGCAAACTTGAATTTTGTTGTATGATGTACATGACAGATATCATCAACTTGTTCAGTAAATTTAGAACAATGTCTTTGAGTTGACCAATTCACAAAAGCGCATGTGAAATGACACCAAGGAAATAATTTACTTGGTGGTAGACATAAAATTATCATAGAAACAATCTAATTCCAGCAATATGAACATTAGCATTCACTTTGAAAACATAATATTTGCATATAGGTGTTGCCAGGCAGTAAAAATTAGTTTTAAGATGCTATGGATCGATAATTTTGCATTAAAACTGGATGGAATTCACAATTTTACAGATGGTTTTCATCTGGGTGTGTTAACTGCCTATGAAAACCTAGATATGAATATTGTGATACCTGAGATGCATGATGGTAGACCCTTGTTGTGAACGGTCACCATTGCACGATGTTGTTGATTGAGATGATCGCGGTCGCTGTTGATCTTCAAACGCCATACTACGATGCAGGAATCTCAGACGAAGCAAGGACTATAGAAGCATTAAAGCACACAAATAACTACATGTTTTCAAATGATACGAACTAAAAAGAAAAGATTAACCAATTACGTTGCAAAATTATGTTAACTTCTGGTATTGAAATCAAGAAATGAATGAAGAACTTGGCTTCACCTGAATGCGGCCACGTTGAGAAAATTTTGAAACAGCTTGGCGTTCTCCTAACCAGCCAAGCTCTCTATGCCTTTCTTGCTCCATTTGCAAAAGTAAATCATTAAAGGCTTGTCGTCCTCTTATCTTTGGTGGATTTACAACCTGTGGCAAGACTTTCTGCTCTGTCCGATCAGAACCTGAAGAATCCCTACGCTCTCTGGATAGGCAATCACCAGCACTGTTCAACTTCTGATCGTGATCATTTCCATCAGATGTTAGTCTCCTAATGATGTCAACAATCTTAACTTTATCGGGCTCTCCTGCATCTGTATCCCTGAAATGTATGGATGAAGGTGCACTCTTCACCGTGCCACAATCCACAAAAGTGTCCTCTTTTGTACTAGAGTCGGCTATATCAGATTGTCTTGATCTCTCTTCAGCTCTGGATGATGCAGTTTCAATATGGCTAGATGCAGGACTTGTCCTGCTATTGTTCTCTTTTGTAGTAGAGTCGGCTATATCAGATTGTCTTATTCTCTCTTCAACGCTGAACAGAGCAGTTTCAGTCTGGCTAGATGCAGAGCTTGTCCTGCTATTGTTCAGGCTACGGGACCTATTAAGGCACGCGTCCGATCGATGTAGCCTTGCCTCCCATATCTGAACGAGAGAAGAGGCTCCGCGATTAGAACTTTCAGAGTTTTGAGAGTTCTGTTGCATCGGAGATGATTTCTTCAAAGATGTAATCAACAACCCTGCCTCCTCACTCTGCCTCTCAATTGTTGACACCATTTGTCGAGCCTGCATAGCGGCCCATTGGTCAAGAATTCTCGCTTGCTTGCTTCTCCTAGTCGAAGAATCATTTACATTATTGGCGATGCTATCTTGGTTAGCGGGTAAGCGCCGTAAGTCTTGATGATGATCATCAATACTGGTATTAATATGATTTCTTGGATTGTCATTAGAGGCACAATCAGAAGAAACAGAGATGCAAGTATGGAGATTTTCTCTAACCAATCCTTGAAGATTCTTCTGAAAAGCAGCAGCAGCAGCAGCCCTGGCATTGCTCTCTCTATTACATCGTTCATGCCGATTGTGATCTCTTAGAACACAAACAAACGGTGAAGACGAAGCAATCTCAATCTGGGAAGAAGCCATAAGTCTAATAATGAGACATCACGACATAGAATAGAGTGAATGCAACAATTTTGTGCAAGCCATAAACGAGATACAACCCATTTTTCCAGAAAAAAAGAGAGGATGTATGGGGGGAAGGGTTGTTAACAAAACCAAACCCAGAAAACCTAAGCGGTAATTCTGGACCACAAAGAAACGTATGAATCTTGTGTTCTGGATGCTAAACTACCCACCACCAGCAATACAAGTCATAGCTTGGCTTTTATTTCCTAATTTTAGGACTCTATTGTAGAAAACTGCTGTATTGCCTTAAAAATGAATGGCCTGGCGTTGATAGGACTAAAATATCAGAAAGCAAGAGAAAGACTGGGATAGGATAGGTGTTATTGAAGGAAACAAATTCTGAGGAAACTTCAGACGTAAAATAAAAACAAGTACTCGTGTTTTTGGTCTGGTGAAAGAAAGCCGTCGTGTTTCGTAGGGGTCCGTAAATCCCAAGTTTAGGAAGAAATCAAAAAATCATTGTCATCAGAGAGCAACTCTTTTCTGTACATACCATATGTGTAAACACCTCTAATCTTTTCACTCGACTGGTTTAAATATGCTATTTACTTTATTAGCTTGCCATGTTTTTTACGCTAAGCTTGATTTTAGTGCATCGTTCCACATTCTTATTGTTAGAGATTGGCAACTCACATGCCTATATTCGTAATGGGATTTTATTTTGTTTATGTACCAATGTTTTGAAACCCGAACCGGCCTGACAGGTAGATCCGGGACCCGGCTGACCCGGGCCCTGGGACTGGTCCGGGTCTAAGTAAAACCCGCTTGGGAGTTGGCCCGGCGAAACCCGATCGACCCGGACAAACCCGGATGAGACCCGACATATATATATACACACACACACACACATAGTCGTGAACGCTGCAGAATTGCAGACAGAGAGAACCTAATTAAAGAATATCAATTTCAATTCATAGCTCCTGTGCCCGTAATACGTTTCCACCCCAAACACGGCGTCCCCTCCGTCAATGGGCTCTACCCTTATCGGCATTCTCTCATAATGATCCCTACTCGTTCCCTTCAATTCATCGAGCCTGGACAACCCTTGCCTCAACACAACGTATTAGAGGTTATTTGATTGAGGAAAAGTTAAATGAATCAACTGAGTTTTATAGTTTAATGAGAAAAGAAGGTGTTGTGCCTGTTTCTTTCATATTTATTGCTCTTTTTAGGGCTTGTGGTGCTAAAATGGATGTGAGTTTGGGGCGGCAAATTTATGGGCAAAGGATTTTGGTTGGGGGGTTTGGTGAGGATTTGCATGTTGGGAATTCTATGATTGATATGCATATAAAATCTAGGTTTTCAGAGTGTGGGCGAAATGTGTTTGATTAAATTTCCAATAGGAATGTGATTTATTGGATGGAGTTGATTTCTGTTTATGTGAAGAGTGGGAACATGGACAGTGCAAGAGAGTTGTTTGATGGGTTATTTGATTTTTAATTTTTTTTGTTGACTCGGGTCAATCCATCTGACCCGTGACCCGATCATTAGACCGAATCGATCACCAGATCGGGTTTCAAAACTATACTGTGAACATTATTTGATGGGATTCAGTTATCTACGTGGGTGTGCTTATCAGCCATAAATCTCTCTCTCTCTCTCTCTGTTTTTTTTTTCTATTCCAACGCTGATTAGGGGAAAAGTGCATCGCAGAAGGGTATACTTACCAGCCAATTCTTATTTAACCATGCGTCTAGCACCACCAAAGAGTGATTAAGGACCTTCACTGACAATTATACTAGAGAGAAGAAAAGAAAGGGCCTTTCGTTTTATGGAAAACTTGATGAAATTGCAAGGACAATATCCTCTCCAAAAAAAAAATAAAAAAAAAATTACATGAACCGGTGATTAATGACCTTGGAGTGCAGGAGAAAGCTAAATGAAAATAATTATCTCCTTGGGCAAGGACGAGGAAGATGAAAGTTCTTTGATTATGGATTTTCAAATTTTAACACTCAGGACAGCTACATGATTAATTTTCAATATCGGAAAGAAACTTGACCATCAAAATAGATCTCTTCAGTGTTAAAGAGATAAAAATGTAATCTGCCACTATAAGATAAAAACGACATTAGCTGTAACATTTTGTTTTGAGAGGGAAACTTCGTGTATCTTATTATTTGAGGCGGTAACAATTCTAGAAAATTAAATATTGTCCATGTAATTTTATTTTTTCTATTTGGCGAGATAGTTTTTTTATTTTTATTTTTCTATTCAATATTATTTTTTTAGTTTTTTTTTCTATATAAAGAATTGTAGTAATATTTTGATATGTGAGAATAGGATAAATAAAAATCAAATATTTTTATTGTCTTCACATAGTTAGTGCTCTTGATTTTTTAGAGTTGTAACTTGTAGTAGTTTTCGTTATGTGATGTCGAATCACCATGGTTTAAGTTTGTAGAGGATATCTTCATGGTGAAAAACAGTTTTCGATTGAAGAAGATCTGCTTGAAGAACATTATGTGGATTGTTTTTTTTTTACTAAAGAGGTTTTGCTTGAAGAATGCCATGTTAGACTTTTTATGAATAATTTGAACTCAAGAACAAGTTTTTTCCAGTCTAGTGAAACTAATGCAAGAGTAGTTTTAGAATATTAAATATTAGCTTTATAATTTTATTTTTTTTATTTAGTTTATGAATTTCTATATTAACTCTAAAATTGTTTCTTAGGACTTTTTTTCGCTTTAAGGATTAAGATTCAGACTTCAGACTAGTATAAATAGGGTTGTTTGACTTGTATTTTAATTAAACATAAATGAATAAAATTAAGTATTTTGGTGTCTTTCTATAGTTATGGGTTTGCTTGGTCTTAACTAGTCAACCCATATTGACTTGACTTATTTTTTGTGTCATTTTTTTAATTAAAAGTTTTACAAATCTCATCATTCAACATTTAGTTATCTCATTCTCATTACTAGAGTCATGAATCTGACAAGTTAATTTGGGTTAAATCATATCATTTTTTAATTTTATTTCAATGAGGTTATCTCAATCTCATGACCTGAGTCATAGGTTTGACAGATTGACTTGATTTATTTTTTATATTCTTTTTTTAATTGATTTCTTTTTTAGTCTCATCATTCAATATTGGACTGATTGAGAATTGAACTTCATAATTTGTTTTGATTTTTTTTTCTGTGGGGTTATCTCGGTTTTCTGACCCAATTCGTGAGTTTGATAGATTAACTCGGGTCGTTTTTATAGGTCATTTTTTAATTGATTTTTTTTTAATTTTATTCTTCAATATTGGGTTGATTAGAAATTAGGCTTTATAATTTGTTTTGATTTGTTTTCTATGAGATTATCATAATCTCATAACTTGGGTCATGAATTTAAAATGTTATCATGGGTTAACTCAAGTTAATTCAATATATTGTTATTTTAATATTAAAAAAAAAGATGTCATCTTGAAAAAAAATTGAGTGAAATTATGTTTTTTATAGGTCGTCTAGTTTGCTTTTGAACAAGCAAAATCAATCAGGTTACATCGAATCAACCCCGATGCAATTAAAATTTTTTTTACACTGAAAAAACATTACTAATATCTGAATACTTTTTACAAGTAAATATTTTTTAATTATAGTGTTGATATAATGGTTATAATGGAGGAGATGATCGTGGTGATGGTGAGATGATGGTGATGATGGAGGAAGTTGTCATGATGAGGGTGAGCAGGAGGTGGTGGTGAGACGGTAGTGGTGATGACATGGCGATAACAAGATGACGATGATGATGAAGAAGATGGTGGTTATGAGGTGGTGGTGAAGATGGTCATGATGATGATGAAGGTGAAGAAAGTGATGACATAACAATGATGATGAAGAAGGTAATGGCGAGATAGTGAAAAAGAAGGTAACGATGAGATAGTGATGGAGGAGACGATAGTTGAACTAGTTAAATGAGATGGTAAGTAGATTAATATTTTTAAAATATTTTATGGTATTTTATGAGCTATTTTTTAATAAATAAACTAAATTTAAAGGTTGATTGTAAAATATTTTATATGGATTAATTTTTCTACAAAATATTTTACATGAAAAAATATAAATTTAAGAAATAAACATAGAAAACAAAACAAATCTACCAGTAACAAATGTAATTAGACCCAAACTGAAAATGAACTTATGTTTTTGTACTGACAAATGGGTTAGGTGATATCGAATTAATTGTTAGTGTATATACAATATAAAGGCTCCGGCTTAAAATAATGGGCTTCACGAAGAAAATATCCAGTGACAGAGCCCTTAGTAAACCCGTAGCCCACCTCCCCTTAAGGAAAAAAAAAAAAAAACTCAACATGGCAAGATCGAACTGATTTGGATGAGAGTCACAAGGAAACACAAAGACAGAAGCAGAAAATCCTCAAAATAATAAATTGGAAGTGAAGTGGAGCGAAGAAGGTTGAAAGAAGGAGATTTGTTAGAAAAATCTACCAAAAAAAGATGGTATTCAGTGCAACAGTGGTAGGAGCACTGTTGGGGCTGGGCACCCAGATGTACTCCAATGCTCTCCGCAAACTTCCTTACATGCGCCGTAATTATTTTCTACCAACAAATCACTAATCTTTTATCATTGATTTCCATTTTAATCTTAAAAAAAAACTGATTTTGATGATGATGGTCTTGTTTTTTTTTTGTGTGTTTAAAGATCCGTGGGAACATGTGGTGGGCATGGGATTAGGAGTTGTTTTTGTGAATCAATTGGTCAAATGGGATGCTCAGCTTGAACAAGACCTTGACAAGATGCTTCAGAAAGCTAAGGAAGCCAATGAGCGCCGTTACTTCGGTACTCTCTCTTTCTCTTTCCTCGATCGTATCTTCCAGTTTCAGCAATTTTTGTTTTCTGGGTTTGCGTTGTTTTTCCTATTTTTACGTCATTTTGATTGGGCCTTCAGTTTTCCTCCTCTCAAGCTTGGGTTTTTCTAATGTACTTGATAATTGGGGGTTCAATTTTATTAAAAAAAATTATATTGTGAGGACAGTGGAATTGTTCAAATTAGGGCAAACCTGTTAATTAGCATTTGTGTTGGGGGTTTTCTAATCAGTGTAATAGTAAAGATCATGAATATTGTTTTTGTGTGTGTGGATGAGGGAGACGAAGAAAAATTATTTCTAAAGTGGATTTTTAGGGAAAGAAGAAAAAAATGGGAAGACAATTTTTGGAAATAGGGGATTGTGGAAGACTTGTAAAATGAGAAAAGGAAGAAAATGGAGGTTGTTGCTACAACCTAAGCTTGCACGAGTCTAAGTTTTTGTACTTGAAACATGCAAACATGATGGAGCTGGCAACATCCATAGTAAGTCATTCAGAGAAATGTCTTGGAGTCTAGATTTGATGATGCTCCCCACAGGAATTTAATGTGCCTGCTCCATCATAGTAAGTCATTCAGAGAAATGTCTTGGAGTCTAGTTTAAATTCCTGTTAAACATCACTAATGTTTTTTCTTAATGCACCACCCCACAGACAAAACCCCTTTAACACCACCACACCCCACCCCCCCCGCACATTATGAGTGATCGTTTAGCTGAGCTTGCTTTAAGTTTCGTTGTGGTGAACTAATCCATGATTACTAGCCCTGGCATTTCTTTGACCTAGTTTCTACCTAGAAGAATTGAGCTATGAATGTAATACATTGTTGTGATCATCTCTGAGGCGCTGACAACTTAATACATGACCATATCATGTGGATATCTCTGTCAATTTCATTTTGCAAGCACTCCTATGTTAGATTATAGGAGGAATGTGTTCTCTAAAGCATGGAAAAGTTACAAATTTAGCATTGAAAACTTGTAGCAGTGGCTTTGGACGTGTGTTAATCTAGAGTTTTGTAACAGGTTTTGCTTACATCCAGTATAGGTGTATGCTGACCTATTCATAGATAGTGTAACCAGCATGATTAGATTGAGATGTGTCAACACTGATACCCTAAGTCCAGGCCAGTTCAGATCTCAGTTAATAGAAAATGAGCACATAATTCTGTAAGACTTATTCTCCAACATTTTGATCATCTTCAATGGTGGATTTCTTTGAAGCCCAAATTTGAAGCCAACTTCAGTCTCTGGTAGTGGATTTTATGTTGATATCTTTTGTGGATTTGGGAGGAGGAAAAAGTGTAAGACTTTGTGATTTTATACCATCATGCAGTCGTATAATGTACATGGCTAGAATTTTTCAGAACCATTGCACTTTAAGGCGGCTATGTTTATTTCCCGGAAAGTGGTTTCCGGAAAATCACTTTCCAAACTTTCCTATGTTTGTTTGCCATTAGGAAAGTTGATCGACGGAAAACACTTTCCAGTCAAAGGAAAATTTGGCTTGGTTTTTAGGAAAGTGTTTTCCTGGAAAATTTGAGCGAAAAACACTTTCTGGAAGTTGTGAAAAATTTAGAAATGTCAAATTTGGTTCTCAAATTTTTGATTGATATATATATATATATATATATATTTTAATATTTATTTTTCAATTTCATCTCTTAAAATTTAATTTTTATTTTAACTTTGGTCCTCATTTTTATAATTGTTATTTGCTTTTCCCGTATTATTTTTTATTGAAATTTTTTATCTATCAAATTTGATCCTCATTCTTTTTATTGTTACTTATTTTATTTGAAATAATTTATGAAATATTAATTATTATTATTTTAATTTCTTCATCTTTCATTTTTTTTATTTTTTAGATTTGATCTCTATTATTTTGATTATTATTTATTTTATTTGAGATAATTTATGAAATTATATTTTTTTTCAATTTCATTCTCATTCAACTTTTTAATTTGTAAGATTTATTTCTTATTATTTTAATAAACTTGAGAAAAATAAAATATTAATAAGTTATTTTTCAGCTCATTTTCCATAACATAATTAAACACTGGAAAATGTTTTTCACTTATTTTCCATTACACTACCAAACATCAGAAAATAATTCACTTTTCTGAAATTCACTTTCCAAAAGAAAACTACTTTTCAGCAAACAAACGGGGCCTAAGACAATTGTTGTGGGATAGGATAGTGTCCTCTCTTCTTTTTTGTGTCATGCTTTGGGTGTTTTTAGGGCTGTTTCCTCTTGGCTGATTTTCAGCGGGATTGAGCTGCCATGCTTTTTTTTCCCTCTCTATCATGTTTTGGAGGATAACTTCATTCTCCGACATGCTTTGTGATTCTTTTTAGTCGGTTAATCTATTTTTTCTTCATCTAAAAGTATTAGTACCTAGGGGTATTCAGAATCCACTCTTTTCATGTCCAAAATCTATTTATAGTTCTGATGGTAATATTTGATGATGATAATTATGCAATTTAATGGATCAAATTTTAATTTTATATGATCCGACTGATTAGATTAATACCAGAATCTGCTTATTAGCAGGACATCAAGTGGAAATAATCTTGTGGGCTTAGTGTAATATTAGAAAAATTCTTTGGCTTAGAGTTTAAGACCCTAGGACGGGCATTGGTTTTGGCGTCTCATGGCATGTTTATCTGTGAAAGATGAGGTTTGGATGAGGACCCTAGCAAGGGTGATGTATTTTTTTGTGGTTGAAGTTAATGGAGAGCTCTTTGCACTGTCAACACTTTCATGCAAGATTCCTATAGTAGCCCACACTGTTTCCAATGCCTGCCATTTTTTCCAGTTTAGGAAGATTTTTCATTTGCATCTTTGTTTTTGTTTTAATGTATAATTCTCTTCACTGATTTAAGTTTCATTTCCTTTGCAGATCAAGATGATGATTAGCGCATCTGGATTGATGTCCTTTGGCATAGACAGCCCGTTTCTTTTGTTGCTGTGCTAGAAATCTTGTGAGATGTTTTTCTTGCTGTTGCTGCAAATGAGATTTAGGATGCTTTCATAATGTGGACAGCATGGAGTTGGATCTCCAATAATACCTTGAAGCAATCTAGTGATTTTCTCCACTGGAATACAGTTTTTATTATGATTTTGCAATGCTTGTCATGAATTTTGGGTCCTTCATACCTTGCCGCTTGATCAAAAGTTTGGAACAGATCACTCTTGAAATAAGTTAAATCTTGGATTTGCCTTGGATTATTCCTTGTGTAACTGTTGCTACGTTTTAATTTTAAGGTTGCTTCAGTCAACATGGGTGCTATACCAAACTACCAATGTGCTATAATCATAACAGCTTCAACCGTGCTTTTGGGAAAACAGTGCATGGTGTTAGAAATCTTAAATTTCAGAAACTACAGTTTTAAGTATAGAAGAAATAGCTACAAAAGAGCATAATTGAGTAGAAAGATCAATAATATTTCATTAATTTCAAATGTTCATATATAGACTTATATAGAACTTATAATGGATTGAAACTCTCAACAAACTTTGAGAGATTATTGGAATTGAAGTAACAAACTTAGCAGAAAGTTCTTGCTGCAAATCCTGAAGCTAAAGAAGAAAAACGATTACATAAAATTCAAATAACATAACTGCACTTAACTTTATCTTTCTCAAGGTAGAATCTCATAATTCTAACACTCCTTCTTGAGACTTCTTTTGGACAAAACAAGTTTCATCCTTAGAAATTCCAGCCTTGATCTAGGAAGAGTTTTAGTCATTATATCAGCAAGTTGAACATCTGTTGGACAATAGTGTAGCTTTATAAGCAGATTCTTCTCAGCTTCTCTTATAGAATGAAATTTCACATTGATATGCTTGGTTCTGCCATGTTGAACATGATTTAGAGCAATAGCAATAGCAGATTTGTTGTCACAATAAAGCTCAGTTGGTGAGTTTTGATCTTGACTCAAATCAGCAAGCAACTTGTTCAACCAAATTGTTTGATTTGCAGCAGCTGCCATGGAAATATACTCTGTTTCTGCAGTTGATTGTGCCACCACCTCTTGCTTCTTTGCATTCCAACAAATTGCACCTGAACCAATGTTAAAAACATACCCAGAGGTGCTTTTCATGTCATCAACACTCCCTGCCCAGTCACTGTCTGCATAACCAATTAGTTTTACTCCTCCTGTCTTCAAGTACCAGATGCCAAGATCAGTTGTTCCTCTAATGTATTTCAACACCCTTTTAGCAATTCCCATGTGAATATTGCTAGGTGAGCTCATGAACCTTGACAGCAAACCAGCTGGAAACATCAAGTCAGGTCTAGTTGTTGTCAAGTATAGTAAACTGCCCACTAAACTTCTAAATCCAGAGGGATCTTTAAGTTTCTCACCATCATTCTTTGAAATCTTTCATTTTGTGCCAAAGGAGTTGCTACTTCTTTGCATGACTCAAGTTTGAACTTCTTGAGTATATCAACAATATATTTCCTTTGTGAAACAAAAATACCCGAACTGCATTGATGTATTTCCATTCCAAGAAAGTAGTTCATAATGCCAAGATCAGACATTTCAAAAACATCTTGTATTTCTGTTTTGAACTCTTCCAGCAACTTTGCATTGCTTCCAGTAACTAGCATGTCATTTACATAGAGTGATATCACCAGCTGCAGACCATCTTCATCTTGTTTCAGATACAAAGTAGCTTCATTTTCACTTCTCTTGAATCCCAGTTGAATCAAATGAGTGTCAATTCTGCTGTACCAGGCTCTTGATGCTTGCTTCAAGCCATAAAGAGCCTTGTGTAGCTTGTATACTTTGTGTTAATTACTAGCAACTACAAAGCCTTCTGGTTGCTGAACATAAATTTATTCAAGAAGTATTCCATTTAGAAAAGCAAACTTAACATCTAAATGATATACTCTCCATCCTTTTTGTCCCGCAAGAGCAAGTATGAGTCTTATAGTGTCATGCCTAGCTACTGGTGCAAAAGTATCTCTATAATCCACTTCAGCAACTTGAGCAAAGCCTTTAACAACCAATCTAGTCTTGTGTTTGAAGATTGAACCATCTGGATTGAATTTGGTTCGGAAGACCCATTTCACTCCAATTTCCTTTTTATCTTCAGGAAGTTCAGTCAATCTCCAAGTCCCATTTCTTTCAATGGAATCAATTTCTGATTTCATTGCTTCAATCCAAGCTGGAACTCCTGCAGCTTCAGTATAGTTTGTAGGCTCAACATATACAAGATTACATCTTTCGTACACATCAGACAATAGCCTAACCTTAAGTACTGCTGTATCTGAAGTTGCTTCAATGTCTTGTTGAACTTCAACACCAATACTTCATACTGCTAGTTCAAGTGCAACTGTGATATTCTGATAAACTCCTTTTAAGTCCCAATTCTAGCAAGAATTCTCATCAAAATGCACATCTCTGCTGACTTGAATTTTAGCTGCATTCAGATTGAAAATTCTGTAACCTTTTGATTCTGTCGCATATCCCACCAGAATTCCTTTCTCTACTCTTTCATCCAGTTTCCCTCTTTTGGTAGATGGTACAAGAAAGTAGCACAATGATCCAAACACTTTGAGATGTTTGGCAGTTGGCCGGATACCAGGTCGTGCTTCCAATGGTGTTTTGCTTTGAACAGACTTAGTTAGAAGTCTATTAAGCAAATATACTGAAGTATTTACTGCTTCAGCCCAAAGAAACCTTGGCAACTTCTTTTCAAACAAGATACATCTGGACATCTCCATCACAGTTCTGTTCTTCCTTTCAGAAACTCCATTATGCTGTGGAGAGTATGGAATTGTCAGCTGGTATACAATCCCAACTTCTAAACAAAAGGCATTGAACTTTTTTGAAATATACTCTCCTCCATTATCAGTTCTCAACACCTTGATCTTCTGTCCACTTTGAGTTTCAGCCATGCTCTTGAAGTTTTTGAACATTAATAGTGTTTGTGACTTGGTTTTCAGAAAATAAACCCAAGTTATTCTACTGAAGTCATCAATGAACAATATAAAGTACATATTATTGCTTAAGGAGGTTGTGCTCATTGGTCCACATATGTCTGAGTGGATTAACTCCAGCTTGTGAGTTGCTCTTTTAGATATACCTTGAGGAAATGATTGTCGGTGTTGCTTTCCTAGTTCACAGCTTCTACATGTATGAGCAGTAACATGAATTTCAGATATGTTTTCTACCATTCCAGTATCATACAACAACTTTAATGAATTGAGATTGTAATGACCAAATCTTTCATGCCAAAGAATGCTTTCATTTATCTTAGCACTAAACACATGTCCTTTAACAGCATCAAGCTTCAAATATAAGCTATTACCATCCATTTTGATTTTTGCTATCTTTGAATTATGTGTATCAGTGATAAAGCAAAATTTCTCTTTAAAAGAGACTTCATAACCATTCTTGAGCATCTATGTAACACTAAGGAGATTTTGATCTAGTTCTGAAATGTAAAGAACATTTGTGATTTATTTGTGCTGACCGCAACAGTGCCTTTCCTCTTAGCCTGCACAATATCTCCATTTCCCAACTTGATCTTCGGTTGAACTGATCTGTCAATAGAAGAAAAGATTGACAGAAACTTAGACATGTGACTTGTGCAGCCACTGTCTATAAGCCATGTATTTAGTTCAGAAGTATTGCTAGCTTGTGATGCCATAAATAAATGCTCTTCATCATTTTTGCCTTCTTCAGGAACATTTGCTTGTTATTGTATTTATTGTTGTGATTGTTTCTTTTTGATTCTGCAAAATTTCTCACTATGACCCAGATTATTACAGAACATACACTGGAGAGAAGGTTTACCCTTAAACCAACAATCTTTTTCAGTATGATTAGTTCTTCTGTAATAAGGGCATGGTAAGAAAATTTGTCTTCTTGAAGGTGTACTTGTTTTCCTTTTAAAAAACTTGACAAGTTTGTTTCTTGTCAGGTTACCAACACTCCTTCCCTTGTTGTTTGCTTGGAAAGCCCCTTCAACAGTCTCATCATCTCTCATATGAACCCTTTGCTCCTGAACATGAAGTTTGCTAATTAATTCTGTAATAGTAAGATTTTGCAGAGATCTTGGCTTCAAACTTTTACGGCACTGACATCATAAGTTTTTCTACTACCTTATGATCTTCAAATGTATTTCCAAGAAGTCTCATTTGATTTACAACATCCATTAATCTGCCAGAGTAATCTTTGACAGATTCATTGTCTTTCATCTTCATCAACTCAAATTCCATTTTAAATGCAAGAAGTTTTACTGCTTCGACTCTGTTGCTGCCTTTAAATTCAATTTAGAGCTTATCCCATACCTGTTTTGGTGTTTCCAGGTTCATTATCTTCGTGAAAATATGATCTGCAAGTCCAGAATGTAGGCAGGTAATGGCTTTGTCCTTCTTGAGTTTTTCTTCTTCATGTGCTTTCATTTGAGCAATTGTAGGATTTGCATTCAATGGTGGTGGATCAGAATCAGTCACCACAACATTCCATAAGTCTTGAGATCTTAGATAAAATCTCATTTTGACAGCCTAAATATGATAGAGTTCACCACTAAACATTGGAATTACAGATGCAATATTGCTTGAAGAAGACATTGATAAAAAACAGAAGGAAAATAACTCATTAGTATTTATGCTCACCCTCTCTGTGTTTAGCAATTAGAATACTTGCCTCACCCTCTTTGTTTTTATCACTTAAAAGAAAGAAAATGCTTGCCTCACATCCCGTAGGATTTATATGCTCTGATACCACTGTTAGAAATCTTAAGTCCTAGAAACTACAGTTTTAAGTATAGAAGAAATAGATACAAAAGAACAGAGTTGAGTAGAAAGATCAATAATATTTCATTAATTTCAAATGTCTATATATAGACTTACATAGAACTTGTAATGGATTGAAACTCTCAACAAACTTGAGAGATTATTGAAATTAAAATAACAAACTTAGCAAAAAATTCCTGCTGCAAATCTTGAAAAAAAAACGATTACATAAAATTCAAATAACATAATTGCACTTAACTCTATCTTTCTCAAGACAGAATCTCATAATTCTAACACATGGGAGGTTGCAAGAGTGAAAATAGCATCAACAAATGAAGAATGATACCTTCTGAAGACTGACCTAGTTAGCACAAGATCTACAAAACAAGAATGATGCTTAATATGATAATTGGCTTCGTCTCATAAATATAGATGTCATCAGTTATGCATTAGGATCTATATTCATGTCAAAATCCACCATTCTATTCTTGTACAAATGTAGTAATTGATCACATGCATGTCGGGAGGAGGGCCTCTCTTGTGGGGTGGTTTTTGTGCACTGCAGTGCAATTTCAAGCATTTGATACGCCGCAGATTCTTCGCAAGGCACGAGTGGTTTCAATGCAGGATCGATCAACTCACGAGCACTTTCACCTTGCATTTCCGTATGTTTTTCTACCCATCTCACCATGTCCATATCGACACCAAAGGTTGCATCAGTTGGCGTTTTTCCACTAACGAGTTCCATCAGCACAATACCCATGCTATAAACATCACTCTTCTCTGTTGCCTTGAACGAGTATGCATGCTCTGAAAACGCATAAAATTAGTTATGATATGGAGTAAAAGATGAACTAAAAGCAGCATAATTCAATGCAGAAAGTGCTATAATACCTGGAGCAATATAACCGTAAGAGCCCGCAAACCATGAATGCGACTCTGTATTGGAGTCATAATTCTCCTCGAGTGCCTTTGCCAGTCCAAAATCCCCTAAATGCGCCTCCATATTGGAATCAAGCAATACATTGCTAGATTTGATATCTCTATGCATGATCTTTGGTACACAATCATGGTGAAGGTACTCCACTCCCTGGGCTAATCCCACACCAATCTTTAATCTCGCCTCCCAGTCCAGGCTTTGCCTCTGCTTGCTGTTCACTGGTTGTTGATGCAGCCAATCCCACAAACTCCCATTCTCCATGTATTCATAAATCAAAAGATTACAACCCGCCCCTTTGTTGCTACAATACCCTATCAGCTTCACTAGATTCCTGTGCCTAATCCTTCCAAGTGTCTTTACTTCTCTTGCGAAGCTTTTATTAAGTAGAAACTCATCTTTCCACAAAATCTTCTTCACCGCTACAGTTTCTCCACTTTGAAATTCAGCTCTGTATATTGTTCCAGATCCACCCGAGCCAATGATGAACTCATCACTAAGATTGTTTGTCGCTTCCATAAGGTCATCCCACCTGTAGTCTCTCTTGGCAGTACCCTTCAGAAAGGGTGTTTTGCGAGCTTGGGAAGAAGTGGAAGAGTAAATGCAGTTCCCTTCACTCACGCTTTTGAGGAATTCTCGCCTGCGTTTGAAGAAGAGAGCAAGTCCAAGTGCGAGCAGAGCAATGGCAGCTAAGGAAGTAATTGCTGAGATTACCACCACTGATAACTCACTTAGGCCTGACTGCTGATCACTTAAGATAGAGCAGCGATTAAGAGGGTTTCCACAGAGCTGCAGGTTTCCTTCAAATGCTTCAGGTGGCCAGTGTGAGAATTGCTTGTCCAGTTTGCCTTGGAGATTATTGAACGAGAGATTAAGCTTGCCAAGACTGCTCAAGCTACCAACTTCAGGAGGGACAGCTCCAACTAGGCAATTGTGAGACAGATCAAGAGCTTCAAGTTTGGACAATGTACCAATAGAAGGTGGAATTTGACCACCGAGATTGTTGTAGCTGAGGTCTAAAATGCTTTGGAGATTCTGGAGTTGCCCAAGTTCAGAAGGTATTTCACCGCTGAAACTGTTATTCGAGAGCCGAAGCTCATACAGCTTGCTCAGCTTACCCAGGGCCAGAGGGATCGATCCTGATAATTGATTTTGATTGAGATTGAGTACATTTAGAGATTCTAGATTACCAACCTCCACAGGAAGAGTTCCATTCAGAAAGTTAGCATCAAGGGAAAGCACCAACAATTTAGAACAATTGAATAGCTCTCGAGGAAGAGACCCTGTAAATTGATTGGAGAAGAGCTTAAGCTCCCCTAACTGAGGCAAATTTCCAAGCCATGATGGAACAGACCCATAAAGAAGGTTGTTGTTGAGATCAACGTGTTCCAATTTCATGCACAACATAAGTTGTGCTGGAATTTGTCCTGTGAGCAAATTCCCTGACAGGTCTAGCAACGACAACTCTCGGATGTGACCGAGTGTCCATGGGATTTTGCCAGTAAACCGGTTGTTCCCTAATCTAAGCCTTTCAAGAGAAGGTGAATTTCCCAACAGGGCAGGAATTTCATTCCCAAATGCATTGCTTGTGACATCAAAAGAAAGAAAAGAACTCGAGCCACATAATGCAGAGATGCTACCATTGAATCTGTTTTTAGACAGATTGATTCTGGTCAGATTTCGTAAATTGGTAAGCGAATCGGGAAGGTTACCTTCAAGGGAATTGTTGTAAAGCATGAGTTGCTCAAGAGCATGAAGAAATCCAAAAGTAACTGGAATGCCACCAGATAGGCCATTATCTGCCAAGTCTAGAATAGTTAGTTGATGACAGTTACCCAAAGTGGCGGGAATATGACCGAAAAGCTCATTTTGTCTCAAATGAAGCAGATTCAGTCCCTTCAGCCTCCCAATAGTAACAGGAATCTCTCCACTGAAATGATTTCCATAGAAATCAATCATTTGCAAGTCTGAACAATTGCCAATCTCCATAGGAATCTCCCCAGATAAGAGATTGTCGTATAGATACAAGACTTTAAGATTTCCAAGCATTCCAATCTCCTTAGGCAGATTGCCTAGCAAATTGTTGTGATACAATGCAAGCTCCTTCAGATTGCTTAAGTTTGCTATCAAAGGGGATATTGAACCCACCAAGCTGTTGTTGTGGAGATAGAGATGAGTCAACTGAACGGACTCATAAATTTCATTAGGAATGGATCCATTAAGGCTGTTGTTGGACAAGTCAAGCTGCATCAGAGATTGACACAGCCTTAATTCTTTCGGAATGGGGCCAGAAAGTTGAATCTCTGACAGAATCAAGCTCTCCAAATTGGTATTGTTTGAACATAGGCTTGTTGGTATCACACCGGAAAGATTGTTATTTGATAAAACCAAGAAAACAAGCTGAGCCATGCTGCCCAACTCCTCTGGAACGCCTCCAGTGAGCATGTTCATTGATAAATCAAGATTCTGAAGAGTACCCATTTTTGCTAGGGACTTTGGGATTGAACCTCCAAGCTGGTTTCCCATGAAATTCAGGTAGACGAGCTGACTCATTTCCCCGAGTTGAGTCGGAATTTCTCCAGAGAGACTATTGTTTGCCAGGTTTAGTATTTGGAGATTTTGAAGACGACCCAATTCTCCAGGGATTGATCCATTTAGATTGTTGAGAGCTACAGTGAAGACAGTGAGGCTCGAACAATTCCCTAGCTCGGCAGGAATCAGTCCTTCAAGTTGGTTCTGCTGTAAAATCAAGTTCTGGACTTGGCTTAGTTGTCCGAGTTGGGGAGGTATTGGGCCTGTGAGACTGCATGAGGCCAAACCAAGAGTAACTAAGTTGACAAGATTACCGAAAGAGGCAGGAACAGGTCCACTGAGTCCATTATCACCGATCCTCATTACTAAGAGACTCGTGATGGAACCGAGTTGAATTGGGATGGGGCCAGTGAGTTGATTAGAGAACAAAAGCAGAGTTTCCAATGAAGAAAGATTTGAGAGAGTAGTTGGAATGGGACCCGTGAGGCTGTTAGAAGAAAGATCAAGGTGGAGCAGGTGCTTTAAACTACCGAGTGAGGGTGATATTGAGCCGGAAAGTGATGAGTCAGATAAGTTTAGACTCACAACTTGCACTGAGCCATCAACCGAGTTCAAGCCACAGGTAACTCCTGTCCATGTGCATGAATTTGGGTTGCTTTCATTCCAATCATGCAAAACTTTTTCTGGGTCTTCCTCGAATGATTTCTTCACCTCCAAAAGAACGGAGAGCTCTTGGTTTTGGCACAAAACAAAGCCAAAGGAAAAGCACACTAAAATGGCAACAAAAAGTAACAAAACTTGTTTTGGCACACCCATTTTCTATTTCTAATGACTAGATAACATTTGAGAAAAGCTTTTAGAGAGAGACTGAAAATGGCAATATAACATTTATTATCATGTTTGGTTCATCTTATGTAAGGGTGAGTGGTTTGGGTCATGTAGGCATTAAAGACAGAGCAAGCCTGTGTTTGTGTTGGTTTTGTTGTTGGTGGATGGTCTTGGGCAAGGGAAGACGCGTGGTTTGGGAAAAGAAGGCACAGCGGCAGCCATGCATGTAAGGGAGCTATATGCATGGTTTTTGAATTTCAAAGCAGACAGGTAATGTATTGATTGCTGAGGCTGCATTGGAAAAGTTGGCAATCTGCAGTGTCTTTAAAAGAGGCCTTAAAATGGTTGGCAAGAAGAGATAAGAAACCGTGATGAATGAGAGGGCAGTATTTTGTCAGTCAAGTGCAACAAACGCCATAAATGACGATCGTCAAGCTGCTACAACTTAAACTGAGCTGTTGATTACAGTGTGTTGTAGGCAAGTACTGTTAAATGAAAACCGAAAGAAGAGGGCCGCAGCTGGGGCCTGGAAGAGAGATAAGGGTAATGTATCAATTGTTAGGTTGGCAGGTTTCGGTTGAATAAGAAAATATATGGGATTCCATGGAGGTAGATACAGTGGTTACATGACCGACAAGGGGATGAGATATTCATGGGTTTGCTAGTTTTCTTGTCATGGTGTGTTTGCTCTGAATTACTTTAAACCCTACTAAGAAAGTCAGCTGTCGAATTACTACAAATTATATTTCGTTTTGTTTAGTTTTGGCATTATCTATTTGTACTTTGAAGCTTAACAAAGTCAATGGATCCCCTCCATGAACGTAAGCAACATCACTTCAAAATTATACCTAGTAGCTTAATTAGTACTACAAGTTTGATATTTTGGTTCCAATGTATTACATTATAGATTAACACACACACAAAGTAAAAGGAAACACATGTTTAGTGTATAAATTACACAATTAAAATTTTATCCAATTTTTTCACCGTAGTGGTGGCAAATTTGTAGTTTTTGTTTTTTAAACAAGTTTATATATATATATATATATATATATATATATATATATATTCTTTATACTTGATATTTTTATTATTTTATACCTGACTTGTTCATTATCATTTTGTTTATTTTTTTAATATTGTTTTCCTTTACATTTTTTGTTTTGAAAAGCAATCGAGATTTTCTCTATCTGGAAGTACAATAGTGGTGGCAAATATGTAAAATTTGGTTTTTTTTAACTATAGAAATGGCACAATTAAAGTTTTCTCTAGTTTTTTCATTGTAGCGGTGATAAATTTATAATTTTTGGTGTTTTTATTTTATTTAAAAATAAGTTTTTCTAATATTTTTTTTATACTTGATATATATTTTATCATTTTACACTTGGCTTATTTATCACTATTTTGTTTTTTATCTTTAATTTTCTGTAATATTTTTTTTAATTTTTCCTTTTTTCTTTACATTTTTTTTTAGAAAAAGATATTATTTTTTATTCTTTACACTTGGAATATTTATTACTCTACACTTAGCCTATTTATATCATTATTTTTGTTCTTATATTCATTCTTTTATAATTTGTTTGATAATTTTTTTTGTTCTTTATACCTTTTGTTTTTCAAAAAATTCTTATACAAAGACTAAGAAAATAATGTTTCAATGTAGCAATTGCAACATTATTCTATTTTTCTATTATGTTAAAAATAAGCTTCAAATCTTCCATATTTTTATTAACATATATAATTTTCACTATATTTTATTATATATAAATATTGATTTTTTGATTTACAATTATATTTTTTACTCGCTCTCAAAAAAATATATTAATAACACCTGCACATTAATTTATTTACATTAGAAAAAATAATTATTCAACTTATAGTTAGGCGAGTCAAATAGACTCGTTAACACAATTTTTTCCATTTAGTAGTACAAATTGTTTTTAATTTATTTAATTAAATATATGCATAGATTTTTTATTTATAATTCAGATTTTTATTATAAAAAAACACATTTGAAAAGTTTACTTATTTATTTATTTTTTTAAAAAATATATTATTTGACCTATGACAAAACACAGTTAAAATAACTAATATTACCTCATCTGAAAAGCATATAATTAATGCCATTACTCTTTTTATTATTAATTACACTTGTTATTATTGGGTTGAGTACCAAATCCTAGTGTCCTTTTGTGGCCTTTAATCTTTGATTGGTTGCGTGTAACCCTGTTGCCTACTCCAAAATGCCCTACTTAATTAATTGTTTCCCCACTCGAATTGTATATGCAAATTGGGTATTTGGGGATGATTTTTAGGAGTAATTAATTACTCTTATTTTATTGTTTCTCACACTCTTCCTTCAATTTGTTTTGTGCAAAGCAAACAAATCCATATGTATTGTTTGTCAAAACGATTATAAAATCATTTCGTGGGTACCTTTTTTCTTGGTCCTATTGTTCTTATATATATATATATGGGAGCATGGATTAGAATGAAGTACTAATGCAGAATTATATCTGATCTACCAGACAACGTTTGATTAATATATTTACCTTCTTTTGTTCCTTTTTAATTAGCCAATATAATAATTAGATCATCAGTATTAATTATTGTTTCAGATTTGAAAGAATAGTACATCACCCCTCTGTCAGCGGAGAAGACCATTTACGAAGCTAAATATGTTTAATCTAGATCATACCTTGGAGAGGCAATAATTGGGGCTATGTTGAATTACACAAGTAATTAACTCATACTCGGGGATTAATCATACAAACTCGCCTTTGAACAATGGTGAAAATATCACTAACAGGCATAGCTAGATACTTTGCATGAAGGCAACATATGGCTGGATTTCTTCTTCTTTTTTCCAGAATTTCATAATCCCCCGATTGTGAACTTGGGTTTTTTTCCTTTTTTTTAAAAAAAATATGGGAATGTTTTTATTTTCACTTGAGACAAGTTTTCTATGTATATAATATATGATAGGGTACTGTCTTCTAGAAAAATGTCAATCTTCCAACACCAAATGCAGGGAAATTAATGGTAAAGGTTTTATACCACAATAATTAATGGTTGGCCGAAGTAGGATGGAATTATTCTTATCGTCACATCCCACATTGATAGAAAAGTGTTCAAAACCAGAGTATATTAAGATAATTGATACCTAACTTTGTAGAATGTATTTTGGAACTTGTAGGCTGCCAGAAACAAAATTATGAGACCTGAATATCAGGTTGGGCTGAGTCATAATAGACAATATTCTGCAAGGGGAAGTGGGTCGGACCTTACATATGGTATCAGAGCCGATGACAGCTCGTTCTTAAGATGGAGGATTGTAACATTCCACATTGAAAGAAAAGTGTCCATAGTCAGGGCATATTAAGACAGTTAGTACCTAACTTTGTATGACGTGTTTTGGAGCCTGTGGGCTGCTAGAAACAAAACCGTGAGACGTGGAAGCCGGGTTGGACTGAGCCATAGCGGATAATATTCTACAAGGGAGAGTGGGTCGGGCCTTACATATGGTATCAGAGCCAAGGATTTTAAGTTTAACCTATATATACTTTATTTATATTTAGGTTAGGTCTAAACACTTATAATAAACAGATTATTAAAAATTCTAATCTCTTTTTATATTTATTCTTAGTTATTTTAACAAATATAACTGTTATTCTCAAGAATCACAAGATAATTAATGTTGAATGGAATCGATGACCAAAACTCCTCAATTAACGAGTAATAATATATATGTAGTAACATTATTTGCCCAATGTTGCGATATTTTTTAATTACTAGAATCATATCACATGTGTCAAGCATGCAGAGAATTGATTGTGTTCAGATATTGATTAAACACTGCTCAATGCTTCGTCCAAGAGAATATGACAAAGAAATACATTTAAAAAGGTCTTAACTCTTGATTAAACACCGCAGCCATTCCCAATGTATATCTTCTACGGTTCTAGAAATTACAACATTATCTCATGCTTGTTAATTGCAAATTTGGCATTAATCAAATGAATGTTTCATATTTAGTAGTGTCTTGACAAAAATTTTCCGCATATGTACTGCTGCCTTTGCCTTCAGACTTTCTGTACTTTAGGCCAACAAGTTGTCGTGAGTATTCAATGTTGGAAATTCACTTAATTAATCTGTTTTTATATATATATAATAATGGAAAAATTTATTAATAGATGCCATTGCCAAAAAAAGCCAATGAAAAAAAAATAGAATTCTCTATTTACAAAAGAAAACCAAAAATGAAGAAACAACTATGGAATATTTACAAAAACCGTTCTCGTAACTAGAACTAATAAAACGTTACTTATTTGACCCATTAAGAATGCTTTTCGAACCTCTGAATAAGTTCAATCATGTGCACTGAAAGTTTCCATCAATTATCTGCAACTATAAAGCCTGGCGGTGGAGAATTAGCTCGAACATTATATCCCATTCGGTAAACTCTTCCTGGAAAATCAATTTGTTCCTAGCCAACTAGATTCCCCACAAAATACCAAAGGCCAACATGAGAGTTGCAATGTGCTGAATTTTTCCTTTAACAAGGAAGTACCACTCAAAAAATAATTCTTTTATGGTTCTTGGCAAACATCATTGTAAGTCCAAACGATATCAGCGGTTCCACAATTTCCAAACCACAAAAGTGTAGAAAAAGATGATCCCCAGTTTCTATTTCTTCAGCACAAAATGGACAAATTGCTTCCTCCAAATGCATTAGATGTCTTCTAGCAATAAATTAAACTCCTTGGCACAGATTCTTCCATGAAGTAAAATCCAAATAAACACATCAAATTTTGGAGGAAATATTCCTTTCCATAATAAATTAGACGGAGATGAAGAAATACCCACGTAATAAATTCTATCAATGAAGTTGTTGCACGACGTGACAGGATAGTCACCATTTCTTTTTGGTTTCCAACGTTTGGAATCAACTATATTCTACTTCAACTTAATTCCTTCAATCAGATCAAGAAGACGTTACTGCTCCAACTCTGCAGGCCATATGCTTCTCTTCCAAGTTAAGTTCCAGCACCAAGAGTCATTATTCAAATCACCCATGTTTGAAATATGTGCTTTTGGTGCTGCAGTGAGATCGTATAACTATGGAAATTGAAGCTTTAGAGACCCATTTTCTAGCCAGGAGTGTGTCCAAAACTGAACCTTTTTCTCATTGCCAACTGTGTAGTACAAATAATTTTTCAAAGATGGCGAGACTTGCCCTTCATTATGGATGATAGAATATATACCGGACCATGTGTTTGAAAGCGATTGATTGAAAATAGGAAGTCTTTCTTAAAAATAGGTTGATAATTTCTGATAATAATATCCTGCCATCCTCCCCTATTTTGATCACCCAGCCTCCATAAAAATAGGTTGCTAAGCTTAACAACTGGCCTTTCTATCTTTCTAATCTTGTATATATGGATCCGAGAGATCACAAGTTTTCAGGTTGTTATCCTTTTAGGGTTAGCTCCCAAAGGAATGCCTAGCTAGGTACCTTATAAGAAATGAGTCTCATCTAAAATACATAGAGTTAGCCATATTTGTTGTATAAACATCATCTAGATTTATTCCAATCAATCAAGGAGTTCTTATAGAATTTCACACGCAAACTTAAAGCTAGCTCAAATTATCTTAAATACGTAACTTTAAGATTTAATCCGGATATCTATCTTAATAAAAAGAAAAATATTCTCCTAATTATAATTGTTTAGGACAAACAGTACTAGAGTGTCATCTACAGTATATATACTGTAGATGACTGAGAAACTCTCATTGAACAAAGTCAATTCCTCTGGAATAGCCAATTGAATAAGCTCTTTGAAACAAGACTAAGAATCCCTCAACTACTATGTCAAACAAAAAAGAGTGAAAGAGGATCTACTTGTCTTAGAACTCTTTCGACTCCAAACTCTCGGCTTAATGAGCGATTAATGATGAGAATGGCAAGTTGTGAACCTGAGATGCATTCATGAATGACAGATTCTTTATTTGTTGCCGAAGACCATATATTCCATCACCTCATCTAAATACTCCCACAATACTGAATTGAAAGCCTTATGAAAATTAACTTTCAAGATGAAATTGTGATCCTCTAATTTCTTCCTTGCCTCATGTATTAATTACCTCATTAGCAATTATAATTAAAGCCATCCAAAATCTGCGTTCCTACTATGAAAATTGTTTGATGGAAACTAATAATACTAGGCATGAGAGTTTTCAACATGGATGAGAGCAATTTAGACACAATTTTATGCAATCCATGCACTGGAATAATAGGTCTATACTTTGAAAATCCAGTGGGTATCTAAGTTTTCAGAAATAATGCCACGAAAGAAGTATTAACACCCTTTAGAAGCTTACCGAGCCTTAAGAATTCATTAACTAGCTGGACTATTTCCATTCCATTTAAGTTCTATTCTTTCTGATAGAAAGCAAAAGTAAAGTCATTTGGTCTCGGAGCCTTTGACCCAGCTTGTTTTACTTCGTTTAAATTAGCATCCTGCTCCAGCCACATAGATTGATGCGAAGTGAGAGTGTCTTGAATACTATGGCCCCCATTATGGCCCTTTGTGACGGTAATTTAGTAAAAATCTTGGAGTAGAATGAGACAGCAACATATCGTGTGTTTGAAATTACTTTTATTTTTGTAGTTATTTTTTAAAAGTATTTATGGTTTGAAAAAATATTAAATTATTATTTTTTAGTAGTTTTTGATAATTTTAATATACAAGCATCAAAAATAAAATAAAAAATATTATTTTAATTTATTTTCAAGTAAAAAAGTATTTAAAAAAACACCCCACTATAACCCCAATATTTATTTTTAGTCTTGGGCAGCAGCATATTAGTGTGTCTGCTTTTACTTATTTTTTAAAAGTAATTTTAATTTAAAAAAAATATTAAATTGATTTTTTTAGTAATTATTAATGATTTTGATATACTAATATCAGAAATAAAATAAATTTAAAAATATTATTTTAATATATTTTCAGATAAAAAACTATATTAAAAAACAATCTACATCACAATCCTGAACACACCCTAATATCTTGAGATGAGGTATATATGCACTTGATCAATCTGGTCAGTGAAATCATTTAATTTTTCTACTAGAATATATTGAGTTGCTATTATATATTAGACACTAAACACACTCGGAGGAGAAACAGAGTAATTTCCAAAGCAGTGACATTTCAAACTTATGTTACAAGAACTCAGAATGTGAACGAGGCGTTGGATTTTTTTGAGAGGTGACCGTGGGTGAGATTTGACGGTTTGGAATATTGCCAGGAGACCATGAGAACTTTTTTGAAAGTTTTATTTGAGTGAAATATCATCTTTAATGATCAACATTGATTATTACTAGAATTTTTCTTCTTCTTTTTCCTTGGAAAACTCATACGCTTTTGACTGGCTAATTCAGCATTATTGAGTTGGAAACTCCAACGATTATTGAAAAAAAAGCTGTATTTAAAAGAGAAAATAAAAGTCTTTATCGGAATGAGAGAATAAAAAAATGATATTTTAATTAAAAAAAATATGTAATCATGTTGATGATGCAATTATTTTTATCTTATGTGTAAGCTAATTAACAATTCGGTATCCATTTATTTGCACGTTTTAAAAGTAAAAAAAAAGTTAATTTTTTTATTTTAAATTAATTTTTTTATATACTTTTAGATATTTTGATACATTGATATGAAAATTAATTTTTTAAAATAAAAAAAATATTATTTAAATATATTTTTAAATAAATAAATTTTTTTAAAAAAATTTTATTACCCTTTCGGAAAACTGGTGGCATTGATAAGTTAAAAAAATGCGGGTGGAGATTTGTTGTTTAATCACATCACAATGACGATTTTTCTTTGTTTTTTTTGCCTGAAATATCTTTTTTAATCGGATTTCCTTGCCATCTAGTCAGATCACCGTGTAGTTCAGGTCTTGTCATGGGACATTTATCCAAGGTTTCTATACCACGGAAAGGTATATACTGATCTTTGAATTTGCAAGGTAATATCAGGCCAAATTGTCAAAGAAAACATTCATGGATATGCTTGATGCTGAGAAAGTTCAGTTGGGATTAATTTTTAAAATATTTTTTATTTAAAAATATATTAAAATAATATATTTTTATATTTTAAAAATTATTTTTTATATTAGTGATCTAAAAATATCAAAAAAATATTAATTTATAATAATAATAATAATTTAAATTTTTTCAAAAATATTTTTAATATATATATATATAAAAACAGGCTTACGTCAAAACTGAATGACAAGAATAACTAGTGTAAACGTCCAACCTGCAGAGCAATATTAGTTATCTTGTCTGCTATTTCAAGTATCATTGTAATTTCTGACTTAAAAGCTCACCCGGCCCCGCCCTTGGCTTGGACCTTAGAGTTGCTGGTCGCTAGAATTGATCGATCTGTTCGCTTGGATTCCAAAGTTCACATGATGGGTGGTAGTTCAAGGTGGAGGCTAGCGTTGGACAATGCGTCATTGTGACTTCCAAGGGCTTCGAAGAATGGTAAATGCTGTATACCTTTCTTATTTGTAGAAACATTATCAAAGAAAATATCCATTAAGAGCAATTCGATTTGGTTTGGTAAACATGAACTTGCAAGTGTTTTTGTTTTTTGGGTAGTTTTTGTGGTTTAAAAATATTAAATTTTAAAAAGTATGGTTAGCTGAGATTAGTTGAATTTAGATATGTATTTATTAAAAATTATGGTTGAAGTTTATATGCAACAAAAAACATGTATAAAATATTTGGTAGTTGTGTGATTATGATTGCTTTTTAAAGTGCTTTTTACTTGAAAATACATTAAAATAATATATTTTTATTTTTTAAAAATTATTTTTGATATCAACGCATCAAAATGATCTAAAAACACCCAAAAAATATTAATTTGAAGCAAAAAAATAAAAAAAATTAATTTTTTTAACAGCATTTTTGAAACGCAAAAACAAACAGTGGTTTACGAAACTCAATTAAAAAAACATGTAGAAACTGTTTTACAAAAACTACTTTTCAAACTTAATTTTTTTATGAGTCCCGTAGTATAAATCATAGTTTTTACAGTTAACAAACACCTTATTGTATTTTTTGCACTGCAAATATAAAAACAGGTACAAAACAAACACAACCTGAATCTCCGTGGTTAATTAGCAATGGACACAAAGTCTTCTAAAGTTAGGTGAGGGAATGGACACCATGTATGATTACTTTGTTTATTTTTATATTTTAAAAGTATTTTAAAAAAAGTTTAATTTTTTTATTTTAAATTATTTTTTTTATTTTCAGATAATTTTAATACATTAATATCAAAAATAATTTTTTAAAAATAAAAAAATATTATTTTAATACTTTTTCAAATAAAAAACATTTAAAAAAAAAAACACAACCATGCTATTGAAAACCGTATCATGATTGTGCCATGCTAATATCAAAAGCTGAAAGCACGTAGTGTTCGACGAGCTATAGCTAGCTGGTCAATCTACGTAAGATTGGAACAGCGTGATGAGGTTGGGAGCTTCTCTTTATTGAATTATCGAAGCTAAAAATTGTACTGAATCGGAAGTTGCCGCTGGGACAGGTGAAAATCAAGAGGAAATGAATCGGAAAGGGAAATTTTTGAACTCTGAAAATTTTATTAAAAATACCATGTTTAGGTGTGTAAAGTTTTAGAGTTGTAATGGTAAAAAAAGTCTTTCTTATTATCGCTACAGACAGGGGCGGAGATAGGAAAGGCTGACAGGGACTGAGACCCCTGCAAGGAAATTTTGTTTTCCAGTTCCCTTCAAATTTATTTTTAGTATTCTTACAAGATACCACACAAATCACAGCATTTTAGTCCCTTTTAATTTTATATTTTGGTTCCGCCCCTGGCTGCATAGTAAGTACATTACAAGAGATATATAGTAAAAGCGTAACAAGAATTTAAAACTCAAGTTTACATTTAAATATACTACAGTTACGGTAACTCTCTAATATCAAATCTAAACTTCTTTTATCTTATCCTTATTGACCTGGTCTCTAACAGTTGTGTCTTGTCTTAACTTGGTCTTCAATACGCCCCCCATCATCGCAAGGGGGATATGGCTTCCCTTAAGATTGGTCTCAGAAGATTAAACCGTGTATCACTCAATAGTTTGACAAACAAATCTGCAAGATGATCTTTACTTGAAACAAATTTAACTTGAAGATAGTTGTTCATCACTGGATCTCGTACAAACTGAAAATCGATCTTGATATGTGTTTATGTGTGCATGAAACACTGGATTAAAAGAAAAATAGGTTTCACCTATGTTGTCACACCATAATATATATTGGTGTTGAAGAAACATTAATGCGTAACTCGGTCGAATTGTATGTTAAACCATTGAATCTTTATTGCAGCATTTGCTTGTGATTTATACTCAGTCTCTGGCTCTCTGCACTGCTTCTGGCAACTATTTTTTATGTTTACAGCTCTAAGAGATTAAGTTTTTGCCCAAAAATACACAATATGATCCTACAGATCTTTGTCATCAAGATCTCCTCCCCAATCAACATCCGAAAAACCATGAAATGAAAATTGCTTAATATGTCCGTTTGGACGAGCATCCCTGTCCAATACTAGTATCTATGTCCGAGCCTATTGATTTTAATTAAATTCTACCTTTACTTAATGGCATTAAATTAATTGTTTAATTTTTTTTTTGTTCTTTATAGAGTTGTGATGGCTCCATTCTGTTGAACCATGATGGAAGTGAGAGAAGAGCAGAGGCAAGCAAGTCTCTTAGAAGGTTTGAAGTAATTGATGCTATCAAAGCTGAGATAGAGGAAGAGTGCCCAGGAACTGTATCGTGTGCTGACATTCGTGCTGCAGCCTCTGGAGATGCTACCGTTCTTCTTGGTGGTCCGTACTGGGATGTTCCGCATGGAAGGAAAGATGGGAAAGTTTCTATTGACGAAGATGCTGATTTAGTGCCAATGGGCCGGGAAACATCACTACCTTATTGAATTCTACCAATCTAAGGGTTTGAATGTGCTTGATTTGGTCACTCTTTCAGGAGAATTAATTAGCAGAACATAATTATTGGTGTTTAACTAAGAAATCAAGAACCAAATGTGGATATGGATTTATAGTAATTGTATGTTAATGCTTCGTTTTGTCTTCGGCAGGGGCCCATACAATTGGCTGGTCTCCATGCAGTTCAGCACAGCATAGGCTGCACAACTATGCAGGAATCGGCAGACCTGATGAATCCCTTGATTATAGATACGCAAACTTCTTGGCAAAAAAAGAATGCAGATGGGCCTTTGAGTATGTTGATCGAGATGCTAGAACCCCACAGACTTTTGACAGTGTTTGCTTCAAGAATCTCCAAGACCACACGAGGCTTTTGTCCACTGATCAATCCCTATATTCTGATCCAAGGACTTCTTCAATTGTTGATGCATTGGCTGATGGACCAGAGTTCTTCAATCACCAGTTTGCAGTGTCCATGACAAAGCTCGGCAATATTTTAGTCCCTACAGTTCAAGACGGACAGTTTGCAGTGTCCATGACAAAGCTCGGCAATATTTTAGTTCCTACAGTTCAAGACGGAGGCGAAATTCGAACCAGATGCTATTCTGTCAACTCTAAGTACTGAAAGATTTTGTTTCTGTAATGAAATAGTTTTCTGAGTTTAATTTGTTCTCTTTAATTTCCATGTTTTGATTTTTTTTAATGGTTTTTTCTTTTTTCTATGTAACAATTTCCAATCTATGATAGCCTTTGATGCAGGTCAAAAATATTTTGACCACATGTTTAACCCGTAATTCTTCTGCAAGTTAATTTACTATAGCTAGAGGATTGCAAGGTGATATTTTATTGATCCAAGGCATTTCATGATGTTTTCAAGTCTGGTTCGGTCGTTGAACCATCCACAAAAACAAGAAGGCCAGGAAATAATTAAGGCTTAAACAAGATTTAATTGGAATCTGAATCGAGATCCATAACAAAGTTTATGATATCATTAATTGAATATCTTATGAAACGGTGGATTGATACAGATGCAAGACAAAGTTCTGTACTAGGCTCCGACCAGTTTTAACGGGCCTAATATGTTCGAAACTTGTCGAGGATCAGCCCATCCTTTGTTTGAACTTTATTTATTATTATTGTTATTATTATTATTATTATTATTATTTTACAGTGGAATTATGCTCTTTCTTGATTGTGTTCAGCAAATTATATATATATATATATATATATATATATATATATAAAGACTATAATATCTTCAATTATATATTTATATGGTCATTATACACATATTTAATATACATTCATATAATTGTCTTGTCTTTATCTTAAATTGTTTAATTTTCTTATATATAATTTCAACAGAAGGATTTACAGGACTCGGCCTCTGTAAGCCCGACCTTCCGGCAACACATTTGCTTCATCCTACAAAATCTTAACACGGAGACTTCTTTATCCAGTTTTGAATCTTGAATTGTTTGCTTGTGCTTTTGTAATATATATAAAGTATGTTCCTTCATCCCTTTCAGGACCCACTTGGTCTTCCTCCCAGGAGACTATATATAGTTTGCTTCCAATTAAACGCTCCCTCACTGCCATAAAGGTCAAGTACGTGGTAAACGAAAAACACCAAAACACCTCCCTCTCCCTCTCTCTCATACGCAAAAAACACGTTATTTATCTAGTTAGACGACATTACCACTTTGCATATTTTCACCGCCATTGGATAAAGGACGTTGATAAAGCCACACATTGCTAAAGCAGTCCACCATCCTTTGCTTTCCTTCTTTTTAGATCTTCTTTTAGCTAACTCCTCTCTCTCTCTCTCTCTCTCTCTCATTTAAATTCTTATAATCAAGTCCCTAGCTACAAAGTCTTTCCTCGAAGTATACAAACCCCCTCTTTCCTATTTCATCTTCTCCAAGCTTAGTTTTCACCTTTGCCTACCCTTTGTTTCACTGGACAATTAAATATATAGATGTTTCAATCACTTCACCTTGTGTGTTTTTTTATGGTTCATCATCATATATAATAATCCATAGTTTTGCATGGCTAGTGATGTAGGATCTCCCTATCCCACTTCTTTAACCATCTTATTCTTCCTTCTCATCATGTCCCACACCACCACGGCCATCAAAGAGCATAGATTCCTACTAGGTACCTCAAGAGATGGAGAATATATCAAGAAAAACGGCATGGAGTACTTCGCTAATAGAAGACATGACATGGGCAATGCAAAGACAGTTTCGAAAGCTAATATTATCCACATTCCTCCTCCGAGTAGTAGAAGGAGAGGCCGGTTTCGAGCTCATAGATCTCCATTGCCATGGCAAGAAGGTGTCTTCAATGATAGCGCCCATGAAGTTCCTAGTGGTCCAAATCCCATTTCTAATAGGTGAAGGGAGACCAAACCGGATCAGTACTTAATCTCAACCTTCTTTAATTATGTTTTAGTTTGTGTCTGTTTCTTTTTATATTTAGTAAATTAGGTTTTCTTTCTTAGTGCTTATATATACATTTACAGCAATGTGAGATCACTACAGTTTATTCTTATAATTATTAGTATCCCAAGCAAGTACCTATCCACCAATCAGTTAGCCATGATGATATATGTAAATGATGATAATGATATCTGGGGGGGTTTCTGTTGACGTAGAATAGTACTCATGATTATGCGACACTTCTTCTTTTGTTTGCTTCTCTAAATTATTTCTGCAAATTACCCTTCAAGATTTTATATCTTAATTGCATTTTACTAACTCCTCATTAATTAGTTTTTATTGTCTATTAAAAGGGATATAGATTTATCTCCCCCACAAAAAAAAATCCATCCAAATCATGAAATTATTCAGTCATCCCCATTAGACCAAAAGATCAAAGAAGAATTAATGAGTAGTGACGTAATTTATGGAAGAAGCCAAAAAGTAATTCTATAAAACCTCAAAAAAAAAAAAAGTCACCAACATATTTAAAGATTATCTGTCAGGAGTTAAACAAAAAATTTATTGTGTTTTTTTATGCGAAAAAAAGGTTTTGCTTGTGCTTGTTTATAAAAAGCGTGATGTTCCTTTAAAAGGCCTGCCCTTCTCTCAGAGGTACATGGACCATAAACTCGATCACTCCGATTGTACCTTATAGATTTGAATACCTACAAGCTACAGCTCTATTGTTTTTTTCCTGGTATATAAAATGGAAGGATATATAGGTAGGGAACATTTAGAAATTTCATGCAAGCATTTTAAATTCTTCAAGTGTTTTATGTTTTTTAATAGAAAAAATCAGAAACAACTGGAGAAGGAGAGATGTGCTAAGTATATTAAGAGAGAAATGTCATTTCACAGGCAAGGGAAGGGAATCACCATTTCCACTTTTGGTGTACGGCGCCCTTTTGTTAAGGACGAGACTAAATACAATTATGAAAGGGAAACGAAAGGCCCCAAATACCAGAGTTTTGCGTGTAAAGTCACACGGACCTGGCATCCAAAGCTGTAGTGGAGGGTCTCTTGACTTCTCTTCCTTCCTCATTCCAGTTTCCCAAGATAGCCCTGCTTCACTTCAGTTAACTACATTAGCTGCCACTCTGCCCCTCTTTGTAAAGCTCCATGAATCTCCATAAAGTGTCCTCTCTGTCCATATCTGCCATAACCATGTCTTCATCTTGTTTTTGGCCACCTTCCCTTGTTTGTTTTTTAATGGAGCTACTTGCATTTAGTGTTCAATTGCCTGCAATATAATGCTCCCCCAAGTTAACTTATATACGAAACGAAACATGAACTTCAAGTTTTGAGAAAGATTTGGGATATGTTTTGGAACAATCATCGAGTACTTCTTGTTTTTTATGACCGATATTGTGAAAAACTTGCATTGCTAACAAGAAAAAAAAAAAAAAGGAAAGTTCAGTAGACTTGGCCAAACAGAAAGAAAAGGGAATTTAGGAATTTCTTTCAAGAGTTTATCGATCACAATAAGTTAACGACTGTGAATGATCACATGCATATTCCATGGTGGCACGCATGCATTCGTGCATAGAGTGGCTTCGTTTAGTTTAAGGAACTGGACAAAATCATTCCATCACTTTCACACTATACACATGCACAATCTACCACAAAATTAATAAATATTTACAGAATATTATGCCGGTGTTTAGATTATATTTTCATCAATATTTAAATTATTAATAAATTTGTTAATGAAAACTTGTTATCAAAGAGTTTCTTATCAAGGATTTTACTTCCGTCAATAAAGTAAAGTAAATAAATAACGAAAACACCGATAGAATATTCATAAAAAAAAATATTATTGACCACTTTTTTGTTAGCCAATCTATAGGTATGTATTACTAACAAATCAATGACCTACTAACCATCAACAATTGATCATGTAATATTGCTTAAGAATCCCCTGATAGAATTGCCAATATAAAAATCATAACTGTGATTTTATCTTTGTAATTCTCAATGAAATTGCATCAATATAACTGACAAAATCACTAATAAAAATTTTATGTTTGGTGGCAATTCCTTCAGTATTTTATTAGTTTGTTTTTTAATACGTGTTTATTTGGATCAAACAAGATTAAATAACATTAAACAACTACATTGAATTAAAAATACATTTTATATTATTAATTTATTCATGAAATCAATTACAAATATCTTAATACTTTAGAAGAAAGTTGAAGGCGGAAGAAGAAGAAAATATCTTGGAGGTCAATGAATGGGAGGATAATAAATCAACATGTATGTCATTATCTGCTTCCATTGCTTTCTACTTTCTTTATACCCCACCTCCAATTTGACCTTTAGATCAATCTTTGCAGCAACGACTTGTTCTGGAACCAACTTTTAAATGACTGTTAATGGTTATCTCGAGTAGAATTATAGAGTATCTACGGTCGAAACACTACAGTCCGCCCTCAAATCTTAGATAATGGTTATAAAGATATCGTAAACTTGATTCCTATCAAGTTCACCAGTAACTCTAGCTTCTAAACACAACTCTAGATATTATTCCGGATAGGTTGAAAGGAGTCATCTCTGTGTTTGACAGGTATGCTAATGTTATATATTTTCTATTAAAAAAAAGTCAAAGTTATCAATAAAAAAATATTAGTCTAAAAAATATTCAAAGCTTTCAAAGTTTACATACAACAAACTTCTCGGTTGGGGGGCTATCCACGAACTACCACACCCATTTCTCTTTATTCTCCTTTTGTATATGTTTTTTCACATATAACTCCATCATAGTTAGCTCCCGTCCAAGTTATGTAGCAAGCAACCTCTCTCAAAATCTCATCAAACAAACAAAGTTAAATAACATTATGTGTTTATTCCATGAGATCTTTTTTCTCCTCATCATTCATCCCCTTAGGCAAACTATCCCCACCTTTTAGTGCTTTAAATAAACCTTATTGAAATTACAAGGAGTGCATCTTAATATGCCATAAATTGAAATTGTTCTTATCATTAAATTTCTCTATATCAAATTTCACTACTGACATTACTTTTGTCGTCATCATAAAATCTAGCTGGTATCCAGGTAAGCTTTGATATTAGTTTATTGCGAAAACAAGCTTAGAATCTCAAACCAATTGGCAAATAAAAAAAATATAAAAAAACAAGTATAATCAATAATACAAAAAGTATACAAAAAAATTTATATGTTTCAACAACTTAGGCTACTCTATGGGTGAAATAAGAAATTCACTATAAGAAAGTGGAAGATTACAAAGTGTCACAAAAAATTGCTCTTTCACCCAAGATTCTAAATTAATCAAAAACTCACATCTTCTATCTTCTCTCTAGACATTCAAGTGTAGAAAATAGAAGCACTTACAAATATAAAATATAATAATATAAGTTTTTATATATGGATCACTAAATACATAAAATATTTATTTTTTTACTTTGACCATAATTTAAAACAAACCCAACACCTTTTGAATTATGATTCAAAATAAAAAAACTATAATTAAAAAATCATGCTAAACAAACTCTAAATTACTATTGATAACACAAAGTACCTTTATGATAATCTTTTAAATACTATAAACTTTAAAACAAATAAGTAAACGAGCATCATTTGAGGCTTCGGCTTCTAATTGATAAGTGAACATTCTCATAATTAAATTATCATTTAGGATTCAGTTTTTAAGGATGAATATGTATTAAAAATTAGTTTATTGTAATTGTTCTAGTTCCAATATGAATAACCTGCTTAAAAACTTAGTTTTTATGTAAAATGCTGCTTTGAAGATAAACTGACTAAAAAAAGAAGAGAATAAATTAGTATATCTAGCATGCCGAACTAGTAGACTGTTATAATTTTGCGTGAAATAACCATAGACGAGTATTCTTTGACGGATAATATTACACTCTTATAGTGACATGCTCGCAAATTAATGTTACTATCACACTAATTAAGTAATTACCAGTGTGCGTACAGACACTCACACATACTGTGCTACATATAAAGGTAGCAAGATATTTGTAATGGATTATATTCCATCACTTTTTATCATTATAAAAACTTTGCTAAAAGCAAGTTTAAGTCAAGACAGAGGCCCCCATATGCCTGTTTTTTTATATATATTTGTCGTTGCCGATCTCTCTCTATATTGTCCGTAGTCCACAGACACACATATACACTCACAGGCCTGGAAGAACGGGCCTAAGATGGTTTACTTTTGGCAATCAAAGCATATCATGCTGTCTGCCCTTTTGATTTTGAGGAGTTTAATCACTTTAAGAAACTTTTGTAACGATGACTCAACCAGACCTACCTACCTACCTTCCTGTGCTGTCTGCACTATGAGAGACTGTAGTTTTAAAACTGAGAATAAAACGCTTTGATATTACACCAGCAGTCTATTCATCTTCAAAGGGAAAAGAATTGCTTGTCTCCCTCGATGAAAGCGATTAAAGAAGAGTTTATATATATAGCTTTTATGTTCCTTTATTAAAAGTGAAATTGTGGTCTGGTAGCCTCTGGTTGTTTTTGCATGGATAAGAAAACTTGAAAGTATCAGTTCTAGGGTGTGATTGGATGACATTTGCGACACCTCAAAAAAAACGCATGCATGCTGAACATATCTCTATACATGTTTTTTTTTTAAAAGAAAAAAAAAGGAGTATTAATCCTACGTCACTGGAAAAATAGAATTTTTATGCTTCACATGAAAATCTCGTTAATCTCCTCTCTTGATCACTCGTTTCTGATAGGATATAATTAAATTTTTTTTGTTAGTTTTTGCAACTTTTTTTGTGTTACAAACTTATAACACGATTTTATTTTTTAACATTCTTTCCAATTTAAATGGGCACAGGTCTGGACATAGATTACTGTTTTCATCGTTACGTTTTGATTAACTGATAGTAAGAAAGTGAAATGCATATAGATTCCGTTAATCAAATTAATAATAAAAGACCTTATTAACACAATTACATTAGTACTCTATTGAGCTTTATGATTAAATAAAAAATTTCAAGGTAAGTGTCCGTGTGTGTGGATATATAAGCTAGCCCCCCCCCCCAAAAAATAAGAAATATATAGAGATGCTGGCAATCTTGAGTGAATCAAACTTTGGATACTCATTACTGGTCGCATCTCATCGTCGCATCTTCTCACTGAAATCGTCAAGTTTCCTGTCGAATACCTTCTGTAACTTATGGTCACCATTGACCATTAGAAGTTTATGAAGGAGACTCTGTTACTTCAATGAAGATGCCACTGGAAACGAAGAGTTTGGTCTGCATGATAACTAAAGATGAAGTAAATTCTATATATTTCAAGATTGGTCGTTTCCCATTTTATGAACGTCAAATGATGCACAAATTAAATCTCCAATACCATCCCAGGTCTCCCAACAACGCTGACGTGCAAAGAGATTATCAAGAGCAAATATTTCTTCACAGAGAACCAATGTCTGTCATTTGGTATTTGTTGAAATTTGCAAATCACTGTGATTCTCTACAAATTTTATTACCATCTTAAATCAAAACAAGACGACATGACCTTAATTTGTTTCCTAAAAATCTCCACTAAGATACAAAGAAGAGGTAGGTTACTGCCATCTACAAAATGTTCCAGTATCAACAAAATTCGTGCGCTCGAACATTTCCAGGAAATGTTCTAGCGTTGGAGATTTAAATCCACGGTGACTCTTTTCTCCACACTGGTATATGTTAATCAATGGTGCTCTTGACTCATGACCAACTAATGTAGAACAGTCCTTCCTGTGATCCAAACCATGTCCCCCAACTATGGTTCTGCCTAGATGAGCACTCTTCATAGCTTTTTCCTTCATTCAATGTCTTCACGAGTCCTGCAGAATCAAATTTGTAGATGGTAAAAGATTAAACAAGTGAAATAGCACCTGAAGGTTATCCATCCTGACATAAGAGAACAGATAAAGAACCAAAGACTCGTCACGATACAAGGCAGGTGGCTTACTTTCAGATCTCTTCCAACACACAGTTGAGAGAACTGAATCAGAAATTTTTTCCTCGAAAAGCAGCTTGCCAGACTTGATGCTCCAAAGTCGCAAACTGCAATCCTCTCCTCCTGAGAAGAATATATTAGTGGTAAACACAAAATAATTTCTGAAGCCTTTATCAAAGTAAAATGGCTTTTAAAAGTACTGGTATGAATTGAAATGGTACAAACCTGCCATAACAAATCTCTCAGATTGGTCTACTCCAAGCTGTAAACGAGTATGAGAGTTAACATGTCCTTCATAAGATTGCACAGCACCTCTCTTAGTCATGCGTTGATCATAAAGCTTAATCTACAAGAGAAAATACAGAAGCAGAAAAATGAAGTTCCTTTACTCTTAGTCACTATTTTAAAAATGTAAAAGAAATTTGTGGACTAAAAAACTGGGCGATATTGAAGCTAGAAACTGAAACAGCAATGAGATTTATTAGCAATTACGGGAAAAAAAAAAAAAAAAAAGCAGGCATGGTAAATAAAATAACTAACAGGAAGGGGGGCGAAAGCATGCTCTGAGACATGAGGCCCTTTTATGTGTGATTATAGAGCTTTCCTTTTTCAGAGAAACAATGGGTTTACAACCCTATTAGTCCTACAACAAAATATTGACCCCCTACCTCAAAAATAGCAATCGAGTCCTTGTACGTAAAAAAAACTTGATTCATGCCAGCCCTCATCAAATGTGAACAGTAACTATGCTCTTGACACTGCACATTTCCTTTTAACCTTGGTTGACATGCATTTTCTCATAAATATTAATATTTTATTAATTTTGAAGAAATTTTTGAATGATAGTGAAAATTAAATTGAGCAATGAAACATCAAAATAATTTTTTTTTTAAAAAAGAGAGAATACTACCATCACTGCCCTCGCCAACACACACCATAGCCAAACAACCATTACCCCCATCACCCACCATGGTCAAACCATCATCAAAACCTTCCTTCAACACTCCAAACGCAAACAGGTTACAGAAGATCAAAATGACTTTGAACACAAACCAAACACCTACATACAAATACATATACAACACCATCACCCACCATGGTCAAACCACCATCACCAAAGCCATCTTCCATGGTCAAACCACATCATTAAAACCTCCTTTATGACACCCCCAACAATGGTAATGTGCCTAGCTACATTTCAGCTGGTGTCCAAGTCAACAACAATGACATATTAGAGTAGCAACTTTTACAATAACATATAACAATGCTGATGTTGATCTAAGCTACAATAACGACAACAATGTTGGCAACAACTCTGCAGCAAACACCACAGCCTCCACCTTAGCCTCCCTACACTTCCACAGCCAGCCCATTACAACAACCAGTACCACTGCCACTGATAGTTTTCATATTTGTAATTTAAGTGTGATAAAAGGCACTCGGGCATTTTGATGATACTCTCTCAATATAGAGTTGTTTCGTGTGACAAATGAGATTGATGCAACATGCATGAGTTGGGAAGAAACATAAGGTTCTTTTTTTTTCCCTTTCTTCATCGACCTTTTGCCTCGAAAGGGACCGTAAAAAAAATCTCACCCTGAACATTAGCAAGTTTTAATCCTTCATTCTTAACACTAACAAAATGCCCTTAATTGGCTATCACAAGGAAACATCATAAAAAACTAACTTTTCCACTCTTTATAGCTACTCATGGAACAGTTCGCCTTTACTTGTCTAAACTTGAACCGAATGCACCCCAAACAGAAAAGCACACATATGCCAAAGAGATGGAAATGGGAGATTTACAGAATAAACTGAGAGAGAGAGAGATGTGGGCTGCTTTTGGCCCACCTAGGTGGAACAAAATAAAGACCAATTATCTCAAATTCACTGCAGGTTGGTCATGATGCTTTTGCAAGGCTTTCAGACATTGTTTCATATACCTTGATATTTCAGACAACTCATGCATAAATTCTTATTGTTGCTTATCCACATGTATATCTCAACCTCCCTCGAAATTGAAATGGACTTTCCAGCTATCAGTCCACCTAGGTGCAGAGGGTGGAGGAGGGGTTTAGTTAAACTATCAAAAATATTTTATGATAATACAAAAGGTAAATTAAATGCTCTTGTTGGGCCATGATCCAATCACTTAGTGAACTACTTATTGAAAGGAGAAAATTCTGCACCTTGTCATCTCCTTATACATATTAAGTTAGAAAAAAAAAGATGCTTTGATCTGTTATTAAAACTATTCAGGAGCACATTAGTAAGAGGACATCCACAAAAGAGTCAAAAGAATGGCAAACTAAGAGTCAATACTAACCAATCCATCCATAGAGCTAGCCAAGAAGTACTGGTCGTAAGACTGAAGCGATACCAAACTAGAGATTCAAAAGAAGGCAGAAGTTACATAAATTGAGAGAAAATATTAAAACTAGAAACCAGGAATTACAAGTTTTAGAAGTCCACAAACCTGCATACAGATGAAGGCATCAAAATAGTACGAGAAGGGTATATGTTTCCTTTGACCTGCAAAACATCACATCCAGGTTAGTTACCATAATTTTACCGAAATGAGCAGTTCCAAATGAGTAAGAGATACAAAGTAAAAAAAATGAGTAAGAGATATTCCATGCTTAATTCATCACTAATGAGTAAGAGATATTGTGTAAAAAAAATCACAGCAGGAAAGGAAAAGAGCTAAAAAAGAAAGAAAAAAATCTGAAATTACCAAGCTCAAATACAACACAAAACAAAACTACTACAATCACCCAAGTTTTCACAAACTGGTTCCTCAATGAACAATAAAAATACAAAACAAAATAACCAGCTGTGAAGTTACCCTTTGCTTAGCTGTAGGAGGTATCCAATGTGAAAAAAGTTACAGCAGGTAAAATTTTACATGATATTTGATCTTTATGATTTAGGTTCTATTGAACACTGTAGAAGTTTAAAAAAATGGCATTGTAAAATCAGGATCAAACCCATGAATTGGTGCTATTGACCAAACTGTAAAATTGGGATCAAACCCATGAATTGCTGCTACTGATCAAGTTCTTTTTTACCAAAATAAAAAGTTTTCTGGTTTTTAAGTTCATCTATTTCCTAATAATTTCTCATCACCTTTTTTTAAAAAAAATCATTAAATTAAGTGCAATAATTAGGAAATAGATGATCCATGCACAACTTCAATAGATGGATAGATTCTAATGACTTTAAAAGTGAGGACACTAAGGAATCCTGGTGTCCTCTAAAGGATTCTCTTTCAGCAGAACAGCTATGTAGTAGTGCCCTTCTGTAAAAATCAAGTATATTCCACAAAATTTCAAGTTAAAAGCATGCACAGCTTTATGCATTCATTTCTTTTAACGAAAACAAAACCTGGGAAAAGTATATAGAATGAATTTAGAAAAAAAACACTTCATTTCAATTTTTTGGATGCTGCTGAAGGGAAAAGTAAAGAAAATTTCTTATTGTTTTTTTTATTTTAATTTCTCATTTCAATTTGGGGTTTTGATTGGTCAGACATGAACTTGAGACTTAATCCAATCCCCTGGTGCTAATTCTAATTTGAGTTTTATTTCTCTTTGTGATTCCTAGATGTAGAAGTCAATTTAGTTAACATGGTACCATCCTCTCAAGTTCCATAATATTTTTCTTAGATGAATGTTCACTCTGGGAACAACTTGGCAACGAATTTGGTACCTGCAAAATTTATCATATCCAAAGGTTTTAATACCTCAAACCATTGTTTGCTAGAACTTGGACCCTGTCTGCCCAGTGATGAATAAGGTATTCTATGCCTAATAAATCTATCTGAAACCCTCTCTTGTTTTTCACGAACATCAACGGTCAAAATTGCTCCATTTCTTAGCCCACATAAAACAATGTTCCCCTGCAGCAAAAGAAAAACCAGATATATTTCAGAAATTGTAAGACAGTTGATTGACAAAGGTCAATAATGACCAGTGGCTCCAATTTTTTGTGATTATGTTCCATGTGCCTCATGATCTTTAAAATGACATTAAACTTATCAGTAGAAAGCCACCTTATCGGTAGAAAGCCACCGAACTTACTATACAACTTGCAGTTTGAGCACTCAGCATGCAAAACTAAAATTCAGAAACAGAATCATTTTCCTTTTTCATCATTTTCAGTCTGTCAAATTGCTAACCCTCATATATAAAGGTCCCGCAATTTGAGCAAATAGGTTCAGTTTGGTTTTAGCGTGAGGTTCAGGATAAAATATCTTTTATCAATTTATCAAACCATTTCCACGTCTTTAACCATCATAGTACAGTCACGTGAGATGATAATGTCCCAGTGACCATAAGGAAACTTAACGCACGTGTCATGTGTGGTACCAAAAAGGATTAGAATGTTACCGATGGATCAAGCTGTTGAGACAAAACATCACTTTTGCTTCTACACACCCATGATGTCATTCCAGTTTCCAAATTGACCAGGGCAGCTCCTAAATTTGTTCCTGTAACCAGAAATAAACAAACATGTTAATTCCTGAAATTAACACAGAATTAATGCCAATGGGTTTTAGCTATCATTAAATTCCTACCAAATAAATCATCAAACAGACCTCATCTCAAATAACATGTATAGTAGTAAATAATTAACATCCAAGTGGTAAACGACAGACTGGACCTGGCAAGTTTTTATTTATCTTTTCAAAGCATCAATCTAAAAGACAAAAGAAGCAAACTAAATCTAATAACATGCAAAACTCCAAGATACAGGTTTCTAGCAAAGTTCTACATCCCAAATCCAGAGCAGTAAACATAATACAAATCCAAGTTAATTTCAAGACTGATACACTAAAATGAAAAAAAAGAAGAAGAAGAAGAAGAAAGATGAATACTTGCCGATCACTGCCCGATTCGAGTTATAACTGCAATCTGCAGTCCAAATGGTGCAATTGAAATCAGCAGTTTTGCGCATCATTTCACCTATAGCAGAACTTGAATCAAAATCTACTGGTTCAACAAGGTTAAGATTATAAACAGATCCTCCGGATGTCTCGGATCCAAGAGTAGTTATCCTGTTTCCTTGCATTAAGGAATTACAAGGGCAAAAATAGAATTCTCTGCTTTCATAATGAAACTGTATTGTGCATATAACAGGTATGAGAAGTGAAAAGGGAGTGGCTGGAGCAAACAAGATGTGCCAAGAGTGAACTCCAAATATGTAAGCTATAAAGGCCACTAATCAAGAAGAAAACACAACAGCCAATTTAACAGAAGACAATGCATGCCCACCACACCCTGCAAGATCTCTGTATCTCATAACACTGAGATTTCCAGGACAGGAAATGACACTTTTAGCCTGGTAAAAGAATCCATTATATAAGGCTGACTGCACCCAAGACAAACAAAGAGATCAAATCTCCTGAACAATCAGGACCAAATAGCAAAAACCAACATGGGCTAACCAAGTTCGATTTCTAGTAGATTGACTAGTGATTTCTAAAGAAAAAACCATATGTGCATGTAAATTAAAAGCAATGGACAAACTAATTAAGTAAAAAATGAAATTGAAATAGGATACAATGCCCGCTGGATGGGAGAGTGCTTTCCACACATTTTTATACAAGATATATTTGAAGACATATGTAGAGAAGCTCCTGGAGGTCTCCAGATACACCCAGGGTCTTTACCACACTCTGCTCTCTTCTCTTCAATGACAGGCCACATGCGATCTGGAATGCATTCTACCCCATGATTACGTTCTCCAACTTTTCCAACTTCAAAAAGACTGCGAGAGCACCAAACTTGAAAAGAAATAGCCGGTAATGTACACTAATAAATATTATAGTCACAATAAAACGACAAAAGATGCGGAAGAACTGCATAATGATAAGAAAAGCAAATCACAAAAGCACATAGTTATCTCAAAACTAAACAGTAAGTCAACATTGCTACTGAACTTAGCAGAGAAAAAAGAAAGGATCCTTTGATTGCACAAAGGAAGCTGTGGCAAAGAGTGATACTTTTCTGCAGGACATACAAAGGCACACAAAAATAGTTATGTGCTAACACAGTCAAGCTAGAAGCATATTTGGGTGAAAGTTCTGCCGTACTCTCTAATGGTGGAGCATATTTGTTCTTTTTTTTATTAAAAAAAAGAACCCTCTCGAAGAACCTAACGGTCATATGTTAATAATGCCAAATATTAGGAAAGAAAAGTCCAGACCTAGATACATTGTGGCAAATCAAACACCTATATAATCACAAACATATCAAAGCTCCGGTATCACCATGAAAAGATAATCTTCAAGAAAACCATGAAAATATTTCCAGACAAGAAAATGGTTAAATGATACTATCAAATATAGTAAACACAATAATTCCTATGGAGGTACTCAAATCTTTACACTTTATCTGATTCGCTCTGAAGTGAAATGCAAATTTTGCAAGAAGGTTTATGTTGAAGATAAAATGTCACCAAGCAATTATACAACATGCTTACAAGACACAGACTTCCACATAACAATGCTAATTATTATATACCAGGTTAACTAACGAAATTCCACTACTATCTATAGCTTAACATCATAGTTTACAAGTTAATCTGCTAGGAAGCATGTAAATGTTTCTTTGTAACCTCAAGCACTAAAACTGTTTTGAGCTTCATGCAAATGTCAGTAGCAGAATGCTGGAAAATAGCAAATCAAATTACAAGCATCAATAATACCTCAGAGAGCCATTTACACCGCCTGTTATTAGAACATTTGCTTCAGTTTGACCTTCTGCTGTGTGAATATCAATATGTATTTGGTCCATGGCACTATCAGCTATCTTTTCAGTTGACCGGTACTTCCAAACCTTCAACATAAATAAAATTATAAAACAACAATAAATTTGGGCAATCTCTAATGAGAGAAAGCGATAGCACAGAAATTCACTCTGAAATCCATGAAGGTTTTTGAAAATCCAGCAAGATCTTGAAATGTTAATTGACATATCAAAAATTGACAGCAATTTGTTTCAAATCAGTGAAAAAAGTCGTCACAATAGATAGGAATAAATGGCAAGATTACATTGAATTTTAATAATTTTGAGATGTCATTTTTAGTACATTTCCAATGGTTACAACAAAGGAAAGAATGAATGGAATTCACCTCAGTTAAACAATGCATGCCTTTACCCTTCACTGACTAAAGTCACTAACATTCACTCTTCAAGGGATTAAAACATTCACTGATCCATCTAAAGACACACACTGCTCTTCAAATCTCATCCAACATCAAAGTGTCCTACTCTTCAATTTGAGCTTCAAAACTTATGCAATAAATTTACGGTTCTAATAATTTGTTCATTTAAGAGGCTTTTATAAGTAGTTCAAAAATAATAAGAAAGTTCTACTTTAACAGTACAGAAGTGCGTATTGTTCATGCTGCTGTAATCAACAGAAGAAACCTGAAAACAATTGCATTCAAATTTACAAGCCCATATTTTATCAGCATACCACTGGTTGGGATGCTTGTATCTTTAGGAATTCCTCCACGAAGTCACACTTCCCTTTGCTGGAAGTTATTACATTACCATTCAACTCCCTACCCTGAAGCAGTTGGGATATTCTTACTCCAGTTCTCCTACAAAAGTTGGATTCCTGCAGCATTGAAAGAAGTTAAAGAAACAACCAAGGATAAGTTACAATATTTGGGAACACACTCATCGACGGAGCAGGAAAAGGCGAAACATACAGTTGCTTGTATATATTGGGTAACTTAAGATGCATATCTAATTTGTTATAAGTTAGCATAAAATATTCTCATTAGAACAAATTTAAGGAAAAGGAAAAGATCATTATTTATAGACAGATTTAAAACAGCCACAGCAATAATCTTGACTTGCTGGAATGCCTAAATAATTTTACATCATGATAGGTGGAAAACTCAAGATTAGTTAAGTTACACACACCACTATCATTTTTTTCCTTCCAATCTATATGTATATGAAACCATTGGCTTGGAAGCAATACATACAATATAAAATGATGGAGAATTCTATCATTTGCCACACAATTTTACTTTAATTATTGGGGTGTACACCACACCATTTTATTATTGAGAAACAATTCAAGCTCTAAAACTGAAAGATCACAAACTTTCTTATCTTCATAGAGAATTTCAAATTTACAAAGTAAAGACAGGTTCTTCCAAAACCAGAAATAGCATCTCATACAAAAAGCATGCATGAAGATCAAATAAATGATGAATGAAGCCCCTAGCTTTGGGAAAGTGCCAGTGTTATGAACAGGAATCATGGAAAGTGATAAATATGCCGAAACCAATTTTGATCACCTATGACAGGAAGAAGAAGCGAGAACAGCATAAATAAAGTAAATGATTTTAGTTTATCTCACAATACTCGTGGATTAAAAGACCACCAATTTTGATCACGTATGACTAATGGGCATTTTGCCCAGTATAGTAATTCCGCAGAGCAAGAAGAGGGAGCAAGCCTTGGAGTTCCAAGTTCTACCTTTTCCAAAAAAGATTAGAAAATGAAAAGAAAGCTAATGCAGGAGCATCCTATTAGACACATTGCAACACATATTACATCATTTAAAGTAATCACCCCTGAACAACTTTAAACAAAAACCAAAAAGTTCAAAACTTTATTTCAGACACAGATTAAAGCCATTGTTAACAATACTAAGCATCCATCACCAATTAACACGGAATTGACATCTTTAATGAAAGCACTTGAAACCCAATAAATCATACACTAAAATAAATACAAGAAATACTGACCTGGGTATTGTTTGTAGATGGTTTTTTAACATTGTTTGAAGAAGAAGAAGGGCGAGAGGAACCAGGGATTGGGCCTTTGAGAGGAAAATACCTGTTCTTCTCTTTATCATAATAAAACCCCGGAAGTTCTGCGAACAAATTTCATTACTAGTCTTATTAGTAACAAAACAAAAAATAAAAAAACCAAAAGAAGAAGAAGAAGGGGAACCTTGTGGCATGTTTTTCCAAATAACAAAGAACTGTCTTGCTGTCTTTGTTGGTGTGCTTTTTGTTTGGGCAGAGAAATTAGGAAGGAGAAATCAAGGAAGGAAGAAGCAAGCGGAGGGTGACGGCGCTTTTAAACTATAGCAGCTGATGGTTTTAACTTGTAGTTCCCATCTCGGTCGGTTCATTCGAGTTCGCCACAATCTAGGCTTCCTCGAAAATAAGTGAGGGCAAGCCTCAAAAAAAGCCCCCCAGCGATTGGGCCAGTAACAATCTTGCTCCCAAACAAATAATTGTATCAATTCTATCGCTAAATAATTTTGATTTCTCAATTACGACCTTAATTCCTAAACAAACAAAAAAATGTTAAAAACAAGTTTTTTATTACAAAATAAATTACAACCTGGGTTTGATTTTCACCCACTATCAAAAATGGGTGAAAATACTTAATTTAGAAATCCTAAAACTTAAAGAGCAAAATTGATACAAGTTTAATCTTTTCAAAGTTTATTCTTTTAATGATGGGAAAAGCTAACGGGTGGTTTTTATTAAACTTTATGAATTGTTAATTTATGTCAAAATAGGATTAAAAATCAAATATTTAAATAAAAATCAATGATATTTATTAAACATATTAAATAAGTTCTATTTTATAGAGGACTTTTTAAAATATATTTATAATAAATTCTAAAAGAAATATTGTGATTAATTAAAAACAATAAATGACTCTTAACTATTCTTAACATGTGGCATAAGACACTCATTATTTAAATCTTTAATTATTAAATATACTATAAATTCTTCGAGATAAAGGTTCATGATCTTTATTTTCTACTATATGTATATTTTTAGAGTATTTTTTTATAGTATTATTGTATTTTTTTCTTTCTAAAAAAATATTTATTTAAATATATGAGAAATATATTTACTTAAATAAGGTTACTACATTCACCAAAATAAAAAATTTTACAATGTTGTTGTACGATTTAAAATGAGGGCATGTACAATTAAAAAAAATGTAAATCAAAGCAATCTAATTCGAGATTTAAATTAAGAAAAACATTACTTCAAACAGTGTTAGTGAAAGAACCTGCATGTAATTCAAGTGGTGCAATTAATTTGTGCAGATTTGTCGAAGGATTCAAAGTGCAGTACTCTCGAATTAAGGTAAGTACTTAGAAACAAAGAACCAAATGTCTTCCCCTCCCTAATATATATTTGCCAAGTGATTCCCATGCATCATTTTTGCTTTGAATATATATACCGCTATTAATTTAATTTGTTGCTGGAACGGGGAAAGCCGGCAAGGACCATCAAATTACAAGATTGACAGCACTGTGTCTCCTTGAGTATCGGAGTCTTTTCAATTAGTCTTTTGTTGTTGCTTTGGTGGACAAAGGGTCTCTGCTTTAGAATGGGGAGCAATGCTTTTGCATTGAAATGGCCTTCACAGGTCGTTGTTTTCGAAACAGTTTTAGACAAGGCACATACATTATTATTTTTTTATGAATTGTCACAAACCATTACATATAAACTTGAGAAAAATCAATGCATGAGAAACTGCCCAGTTGTAATTATAATTCGGTATTGAATTTAGATTTCTTAAAGAAGTTAAGAAACTATGAACTATTGTATCAAATTATAGGAAGAAGAAGCTAGACACAATGACTTCGACTAAAAGTGGGGAATAAACGAAGAGAAGGAAGCTACTTGATTATTGGATACAAGTTTACTGCCAGAGTATGCTTTCGTACTACTCTATGACATTCGAAGTTACAGAATTAGTCCAGCTAGAAACTATGTACTTAGAACATTAATACAAGAAAACTCCATTGCTTCAACTGATCTTCAAACTCTTTCAAGATTACGTACTGCTATTACCAACACCGTCAACAAGCATACCAGTACTAGTCTTAAACCTTTTTTCTGTAGGGTGAAATATTAGTATCATTGCCACAACAATCATTTTTTCTCTTGCAAGGCCCATGAATCCCATGCAAGTTGATCTATGGGACTCTGATTATAGTACATCCCACAAGGCAGCAGAGTCGACTCCACAAAATCAAAATCAAAATCAAAGTTAGAAGTTTCAAATGAAGCATCCATATTCTGCCCAGCACTTATTAACTCATGACTGATAATCTTCTCAATTCCCACTTGCTGCTCTGGCTGCTTTTTTTCAGGTAATATGGATTGAGTGGGCTCGTAGCCACCAGCCCACATGCAGCTCTCATCTAACATGCCAAACTCGGATGGATGTGAAGTAGAAGAGAATATAGGAACACTTCCGATTGAAGATTGGCTTGCAGTACTCTCCAAGAAAGCTTGCGTTTTAGGGTTTTGGTATTCATGTGTCAGTATGGATGAGAATTCGTGTGATAAGGGAGGATTAGTATCAGGAGCAAGAGGAATCATAGGGAATGGAATAGGGGGTGCTTTCATAACCATTGATGAGATATCACTGATTTGTGAATTCACTGTGAAAGTTGAGGTGGGTTGTTGATGGAAATGATAAGAGAGCTTCCATGCATTATTGTTATTGTTGTGTTTATAACTAGTAGAGAGGAGATTGTGAGTGTTTGGATCTAACCCTTGTGCAATAAGCTTCTTTTTTATGCATGAGTTCCAGAAGTTCTTGACCTCATTGTCAGTTCTGCCAGGCAAATGCTTAGCTATTTGAGCCCATTTATTGCCTAGTATCCTGTGAATATCAACGATGATCCTCTCTTCTTTTGCGGTAATTGAACCTCTTTTGAGATCCGGTCTCAAGTAGTTTATCCATCTCAATCTACAACTCTTTCCACACCTTTCCAACCCTGAAAGAATAATTATAAGCAACCATTTCAAGGAAAAGAAACAGTACAATGGAGGGGGGGGGGGGGGGTGGGCTGGCTGTGAAAGAAAGAGGATTAAAGAGCTCTCCTAAATAAGAGAGAATTAAATTAAAAGATCAAAGAGCACTAGAGTCTTATGTACATATGTATACCTGCTAGATTTGGAACAGAACTCCAAGAACCATGACCATGGATGGTTATATATTTTATTAGCTTCTCGTCTTCTTCTGGAGACCATAGCCCTCTCTTGACTTTCTGTTTTCTGCAGCATTGATGGCCCATTTTATTTCCCAAACCCTCCTGAATATCACAACTCACCATTTAGAATTGGGGGGGTGCTTCCTTCCTTGTATCTTCTAGCTAATCTTCTGCGGGTTTAAAAATGCTAACATCTTTGCACCTTTATATAAAGGTAGTTTTCCTTTCTTGATTCCGCTGTGGACGTCTATATGCAAATCAATATGTAGAGAGAGAGGGGTGGGGGGGATTGTGTGGAAATTTAACTTTGGGTGTACTCATGAGAGGACCACTGGTCTCACTGAGTGTCTTGGAAACTTCAAGTGTTCTTTTGAACCTTTGCTCTCAACTTGATTACTACTTTCCTTTTCACCAAATAAAAAAACACGTTACTGCTAATTATTGGGCTGATTAGTAATTTGACACAATCAATTAGTTACAAAACATGATACCTGAAGAAGCAACATCCTTGTATGGCACATATATATTACTTGTAAGTACTATTTGTTTGCTCGATATATATATATATATATCTTCATGTCTAATTAAACCAGCTACATGAGAATGAGAAAGCTTTATGCGGATGATGGTATAAAGATATTTGTCCTTTTTACGTGGAAAGTATATATTGAAAATATATTTACGAGAGGATTGAGAAGACCAGGCTTGAAAAGTAATCCGCAAATAAACCCAAACACGACTAAATGCCTTAAAAGAAAAAAAAAATTAAAACTAGAGTTTAGGATTTTTTTTTTAAATCTTTTTAGGATGATTCTTGCGTCATTATTAAGTCATCTTAGGGGTAATTTAATATTTAACTAAATAAAAAAATTAAAAAAAAAAACAAAAACGTATACGACATCAAGAGACACATGGAAAGAGCTTGCTCACTTCAAGTGACGTGTGCGGTGCCTTTCAGCTTTCAAAAATACTTTTTCATTGTGTCTTTAGAAGCAATGTATTATTGTCCTCTTCTTATTGGTGCGATGAGTATTTTCGATGATGATCCGATTTCTCGTCGATGGATATTTCTTTTTTTTTTTCCTTCTTTTCTCTCTTTTCCCCCAAAAATTACACTTAGCCCTCTCTATTATTGGTATTTCAACTTAGATCATTATTCTTTTGATATCTAATTTTTATTCTTAACCACTTTGTATAAGTTTTATTTGTTTTCAATTTTATCCTTCAATTCCAATTAAAAAAATATTATATTTTTCAATTTGGTCCTTATTCTTTTGATTTCTAATTTTTTTCCTTGGCCCTTTTGTAAAAGTATTATTTGTTTTTAATTTCATCCTTCAATCCAAATTGGTGGTAGTATGTTTTTCAATTTGGTCCTCATTGTTTTGGTGTCTATTTTTTTCTTGGCCCTTTAGAAAAGTTATTATTCTTTTTAATTTCACCCTTCAATCATAAATTTATTTTTATTTTTATGTCGATTTTGATTCTCATTGTTTTGATTTTTTTTCCTTTTACTAAATTAATTTTTCTTTTCAATTTCACCCTTCAATAAAATATAAAATTTATTTGGTATTTGAATCTTGATCATCATTCTTTTAATTACTATTTTTTAATTTTTTTGTATAATTTAAATTATATTTTCAACTTCACCCTTCAATATTTGATTGATTGAAAATTAAACTTCATGGTTTTATCAAATAGGGTACTTCGGGTCTAATATCCCGGGTCATGGGTTTAAAAAGTTAACACAGATTGTTTTTTTAAAAAAAAGATTTATAATTCTCTTATTTTTTATTGGGTTATTTCAATTTTATAATCTGGGACACGGTATCTCGGGTTGGTGCAACCTTAATTATCAAGGTTACAGATTTATCATACTAACTCGAGTTAACCAGAACTAGTTTTTTTATGTTTTTTATCTCGTTTCGTTCTTCTGTATTTAATAAGATATGAATTGAGATACATTATTTGTTCTCTTTTTAAAAAAAAAAATTTCTAATTATCCTAATTACCTCTCTTTTCATATTTAATCAATCTATTATTGTTTCTTATTTTTTTATCTAATTAAATTAAAGTCAACTTATTCGATCTCGTCGGATCTGTGCGCGCGCAGCAAAACATGTTACAAGATGAAATAATAGGTTTGATAAGTGAAGCTAACGAAAATCTTCTTTTTGGTTTGAATCTAGTAAAACATAAAAGCAGTGGAGTTGTAATGAATACTACATACCTAGATAGAGCAAACAAAAGGTGTTCTTACACAATTGGGAAAGAACATGATTAAGGACGTTGGAGGATTAATCATAATATGGCCATTTAGGGGAAAACCTAATGATTTCAAGATAAGCACATCATTTCTTGCATCAAAATTCAACATGAAAAAGCCCTCCACTCCGAGTGCTGTCTCCCCCTTTTCCTTTTCAAAGTATAGTACTGCACATACCGGCCATATCTGTACATACTACATACACACATGCTCGTACATGTGTGCGTAGAATTTATAATTTATACAAATATATATAGTAGGCTTATGATATCCTTTCTTCACTCAAACAGCTGATTGGACGTGCCAATTTCTTGATGTCAACGAAGATCATTATGATTGGATATGTCTGCTTCATCATTTTCACCCTTCGCTCTCCTTGGTTTTTTCTGTTACCCTTTATTCTTTTCAGGGGAGAAAATCACGTGCTAAAGCAAGGCAGCAACGATCGAGGTCACACAAAATCTAGCACACAGACTTTATATAGGAGGAAAACCTGTCCTTTCAACCTTTTGGGTTTCATTTACAAAATGTTGTTAATTTGGTTTCCCTCTAATTAATATATAATTGCACTTAATTAAAGCAGCTGGATCTTACCATATATATACATAGAATCGACCAAGCTTCTTTTTCTCTTTTGGGAGTTGAAAGTCAAGGCATGACTCGGAATTCGTCCCTCGTCTTGATTGATCATTCTGTAAGGCAAGTCGTTATTGAAATACAGCACTCCATATATAATTAGACCCCTGAGAACTATACTTGTGCGTTTTTTAGTTTAAGCAGCCTCCTGTCATAAAATACAGTAGTGATCAAATTGTTAAAAGCTTTCTTGTAATATTTGTTGATCAGTCGGCAAATCACTCAAAGCTCAAGTGACAATAATCACAACTACATACCTAGCTCAAAGCTCAAGTGACAATAATCACAACTACATACCTAGCTCAAAGCTCAAGTAGACACACACAAATTTATGGAAATATTCAAACCTAGCTAGGGTATGTTAAAAAAAGACAATGAATGAGCAACAGCATGAATTAGCTTAGTTAATTTGTTCGATACAATTAACCAGGACGTATACGATAAGGGTAGATTGCCTCGATCCTAGCTAGCAAATCTCAAAAGCCCGTACGTATATCTGGGTTGCATTTTCCACTTTGGCACTTTATAATCTTAATTAACCTTAAGTATACATTTCGCATGATTTGCTTAAACCTAGCTAATTACTACTTACAATATCCTCCGTCTAACAAAATATTAGTTAAATAGTATTAATTTAGTGGCCAATTTTAAAGGGAAAATTACCCTATAACCCAATTCAAGTGAAAAACAAAATTGAGTATCAATGAGAAGGGTTTTAGTTTAAATAGTATTAGTATCAATGAGAATAGAAGAGAATATCCGAAATCAAATAAGTGAACAATGTTTAGAGGGAATTAGTAAATTCGTTTGTGCATCGGTGCGGGTCCAATTACTTTTTTTGAAAAACTTAGAAAAAAATATTAAAAGTATGATTTTTTTAATATAATTAAATAAAAAACAATTCGATCTTGAAATCTGTTAACCTGGTTTCATGCCTAGCTTGAGTTTTTAAATAAACCGTGTGGGAGCTAACTCAAAAGTCACTCAATCAATTGAATAGATCCAAAAACAATTTGAATGACCTGTAAAAATATAACATAGTTTTTTTAAAAAATTAAGATAATAATTTTTAAAAAAATATTGAGAAGATGTTATATTGAATAAACTTCGATCACCCTGTGATCTGGATCAAAGGCTTCAATCATTTTAATAACTTTAATGTTTTTTGAAATTATTTTTATTTAATTTTATAATAAAATTAAATGTTTGTAAAATCAAATATCAATCATAAAAAAAAAATATTTATTTAAGATTGTAATAACCTATATAAAAAATAAATTAAAATAAACAATCGCTCTCAATCACAGCAAACTCATAATATAAAGATTGAAATGGTTACATGAGAAGATTTTATTCTGATGCCCAAAAGATAGCTTGAAATTACCATACCATCACCGTAACTGGACTCGAGAGGCTGGACCACAGGTCAACCTGAAGTGAGTCCAGCAACAGTAAGGGTGTGTTTGGTATTGTGGTAGCGGTTGTGGTTCTGGTTTGAAAAAAGTTATTTTATAGAAAATACTTTTAGTTGAGGTTGGTTTGGAAAAATATATGTTTGGTTAAAACTGTGGTTGAAATTGAGGTTGAACAAAAAGTAGTTTAATGTGTTTGGTTAAAAGAATGCTTTTCAAATTGAAGTTATAAAATAATTAAAAAAATATTTATTAATATTGATGGTTTTTAATTTAAATTTTGTCGATTTAACTACTGTTATGATATCATGAAATAAATAATATTGATATCAAATATTTTTTATTGTTCCATTAAACTATGTGTAATTTCATAACGTACGAAATCTATCCAACAAGAACTATATTTTCTCGCAACAACATCAGGTAATATATCATCAAGAACAAAATTAAGATGGAGATCAAATTCTACAAATACTACGTCATCAAGCAATCTACTTCTATTTTTTTTAATAAAACACAAAAATTAAATTAAAATTAAAAATTTTTTTAACCAGGTCGGACCCGGCAAGAATAAAATTGGGATTGCCTTCTAATTTTTCAAATAAAACACAATTAAAAAAAAAAATTTTTTTACTGAGTCAGACTCGGTTTAATGCATTTAACTTTGACCCGGACCCGGACCGGCCGGAACAGTGGAGACTGACTCCATTGTTCATGTGAAGAGTGAAGAGTTTGCTCTCCACTATACAAAGAGACAGCAGGAAAAAACATGAAAAAATTGCTTCAGCTGAACCTACGGTTGCACCTCATATTTTGTGGGTCGCATGCATCTAAAGACAACTATTATTTATAACCAAACATTGTATTATTGAGGTTGATAAAAAAAGCAGTAGGTGCCGCATACCCAAACGCCCTCTAAGCATAGTTACGGTCTGTGACCACTTGATGAAAACCTTGACCTTAATCACCTCGGTTTTGGGGCAGTCAATCAAGCTCTTTTTTGCGAATGTCGGGGGAGTGGGTCTTGCCTTTAATTTGATGGTTAAACTTCTAGATGACAATCTATGGACGGTGTGGGCCACCGTTCCATTATGAGAACTTCTATCTTTAGATTAGAGTTTTACCGACAACTGCATCGTTATCTCTGTTAAGTTTTTAATGATCAAAAGCAAAACAAACTTGAGTATCCCCACTTGTCAAGTTATCAATGTGTAATAACTCCTCATATAGTATTAGTCCCCTCACCCCCCACACTAATATATTACCAGAATTAATCTCCATCTCTACCCCCCCCCCCCCCCCCCCTATTTAATTTGGTCCGTCCGTCCGTACGTATTGTTACTTTTCTTACACAACATCTTTAGTTAGTTAAAATTAATACTTGCTATATACTAAAGTTAGCACTGTCGTAGATGTTCTTGAAACCTTTTTTAATTTATTTGTTTTTATTAACGTAGATGTTTGAACCAATTTAATTGTATTTTGATTAATTTTAAGAAATTTTAAAGTTGATGATCATGTAAGTCTTTAATGGTTTTAAAATTTATAAAATTTAAATTAATGATTTTTAAAAAATAAATTTAAAGTCTGAGTAATTAAATTACATATCAATCTTTTTAATTTTTAAGTAGGAGATCGGTGTCATTTTCAATGAGTAACTTCGTATCGATCTCCATGTTAAATTCTCCTTTCAACGAGAGGATGCATGCCATTTGTCATTCGTACGGGTCACGTAGTGTTGTAGCATATCCAAATCGTGTCTAAATGTTTTTTTTTTCTGGCAGAAATTGTATAATATACGATTATTGAGAACACAACTGCATGTATTCAATGAATGAAGTGTTCGAAAACAGGATAAAAATTATTTTTTATATAAAAAAATTTTTGAAACGTAATCTTAGGGTGAAAGGTAAAATTTCTGCAGATTTAAGGTTAATTTGTTTAATAAAAACACAGGAGACCAAACTGTATATAAAAATATAGAAAGTAAAAACCAAGAGTCATAATCAGAAGAAGAAGAAGAAGAAGAAGAAGAAGAATTGCGTAAAACCGTTTTTTTTTTCATTCAATAGACATCTAATATTGTTTTTAAACAAGGATCTAATTACATAATTCAATATTAATTTTCAATAGAAGCTTCAGTTCTTTCAACATAAGTTGTTTAAAATCAAGAAGAAAGTCAGGCATTCATCTTAGTTTCAGGAAAATGTCCAGGAAAAACTGCTAGTTTCAGGTTCTTAGGAATTGAATCCATAGTAGAACGACACCCACTAAAATCTCGTAGATGTTCTTGAGACCTTCTATAATTAGTGGGACGACACCCACTAAAGTAAATCTTAGACACGTCGGAGCGATCCAGCTTTGACGACTTGACTACAGACTACTTGACTAGAAATTTAGTTTTACTTTATAGAAGGATCTAATCAATTATCCTTTGACTTTATAAAGGGACAGGCTAGTTGCATCAAATTTATTCAGAAAATATTTCTATTTTGATCAATAATTTATGAGATCCTGGGCACTTTTTACCCCATATATTTATAATTCTCGGCTTTCATAGATTTTAATTGTCGAAATGCATTGAACATGTTATATATATATATATATATATGCTCACGCCTCGAAGTTCACTTATCACATTTGACTTAAACTGATTTTTCTTGAAGATTTTGAAATGTGATCGACCACTACAAATTACAATCACTCCGATTTATTAAGCTTGTTAAGTATGCCTTGTAACTAGGTGATGCAGTAACGTTTTGAAAAAATAAATGTTTTTTTTAGTTATTTTTAATTTTTATTCAGTGCTATTAGGTTTTTCTAGGTTTTTTTTGAAATAATAGTTTTTTTATTTTATTTTTTCTATTTAATATTATTAGTGTTGTTTTTTTTTCTATATAAATAATTGTAATAGCTTTTTAATAAGGAGACTAGAATGAAAAAAAAATGAAATATTTTAGGTGTCTCAATTATAGTTACAGTGTTTTTAATTTTTAATTTATAAAAAAACCCTATTATCTTTTATTTTTTATTGTGTCGATTGGTCCCGGTGAAGGATGATTTTCTAGTGAGTTCATAGTAAAGGAAAATTTCTGATTAAGAAGGTTATATCCTAGGAAAGTTACGTTGGAGGTGTTCATAGTAGAAATGATGGTTTTTTTATTGAGGTATGAATCGATGATAAGTACATTTCAATTAGAAAAGACTGATGTAATAATGTCTTAGAAAAATAAATATTTTTTAAGTTATTTTTAATTTTTTTATTTAATTAAGAATTTTATTTCATGTTGGATATTATTATAATTTTTTATTTTTTTATTTAAAAAGTTATAATAGCCTTTCAGCTACATGTATATTTGATATATAGATGTTCCAATGTTTACCTTTTAGATTAAGTTTGTGAGTGTAGTTGTGGTTATTTTTTAAAATATTTTTTATTTAAAAATATATTAAAATAATATTTTTTTTTAAAAAAATTATTTTTAATATCAACATATTAAAATTATCTAAAAACATAAAAAAATATTATTTTGATTAAATTTTTTTGCTTCAATCTTCTCTATGTTAAAAAGAACTTATTTTGTCACAAATATCATACCAAGTAATGACATACTCATATAAATACTCTAAGTCTTGTGCTACACTAAAAAAAAATGTGTTTCCTCCGAGTCTTTTTCATTCTCAAATAGACATGCTAGATCAAAATTTTCTAGTTGAGAATAGAATTCAACGAGGTTATTAATAGTTCACGTCATTATTCATAGCTTTTTTTTGCCCTTTTTCCACAAAGGTTTTATATATATATATATATATCTTTACCCTTCGGTCATTACATTTTGTTTGTTTTTTTTATGCCCTCGTAAATTATGTTGCCATAGTTTATATATTTTGGGATGTGTTTTGTTGTGCTCGCATTTATATTGTGACAAGGATTATTTCTTGCATTACATTATGGATAGTTGTTACGAAAAATAATTATAGGTTATAGTTAAAATAATTGAAAACGAAAATATCAAAATTAAAAAAAAGGATCATTTTTTTGTATTGTTACACTTTGGTCCTTGTTATTTTCAAAATTTATATCTCAACCATCAAACTTAATTTCTCTTATATTAGAAGGTGAGAGATAGTCACCCAAAAGTAGATAAGAGATAAAACTTATGGTCAATTCCATTTTGGCAAAAAAAAAAAACATTCGATGATGATGTCCATGAATTTATCTTGAAAAAAAAATTCAATGAAGATGGTTTGACCCTTTAATCATGCCAAGAAAATAGAACAAGATCCAAAAAAATTATTTTGATTTGATTTTAAGATTTTAGCTAATAAAAATATGTTTTTTTGGAAATAGGGTTGTGAGGCTCCTTGATGGTTTTAGATGAAAACTAGTCAAAATTTGAATTTTAATGATCCAAAAAACTCATATTCTAATTTCTAGTCATCAAAAATGCTCGAAAAGTATTATAACACACATCACATTGCTTGCCTAGATGAACAACATCATTCATACCTTTTGTTTTTTTAAAAAATACATGTGTTTTGGAGGTTTTTTCATATCCAGTTGTGCACGTGCTTTATTCTATTGACCTTTCACTTTTTTTAAATTGTTTTATTTATTAATATTTCAAAATAAATAATTACAATGATATTTAAAAATTTATTTGACATGCCATATTTGTAAGTAAGATTAGAGCTTTTTATGGTAATACTAGAAATTACTTTATGGATAATTATATATGAACCTAATAAACAATTTTTTTTTAAATGCACATGAATATTTAATTAGAATAATTATTTTTATTTCTGTATTGTGTAATTTTTATATAGTTTTCTTAAATTAATTATTCTTTTATTTTTTTTATACAAGAACATAAAAATTATCAAGACATAATTTTTTATTTTTGTTAAAAATTGCTTTTCAAATCGTATTAATTGTATACTTCTATATTCATCCTTGAATTTCGTATTGTTGTAGGTGAACCCATGTCTTCAATGTATTTGGGATGTAGGTTTATTTTTTATTGCCCAGCTATCTTGCTAGTCATCAGCGGGTAACACTCCCATGATCTTCCACTCATGTTTTTTTTTTTTTTTTGTATTGGATTACAATTAAATTTCATTTTCAAATAAATATCAAAATCAATTGGAATTAAGACTCTACACAAGTGAAGTTGTGAAACATGAAATTGCTGAGTTAACTCAATAATTATAGAAGCTAAGTTGTGCTCGGTGTCCAGCCACATAATTGGGCTCTAACAGGGCTTCAGAGTCGGTGAAAAGTAGGGCCATGTATTTTTCTGATTGAAGATTGGATAATGCTTGAATCTTGATAGCATTCTTTATACTAGTAACCACTGCTATTTCAACAAGTTTATCTCTTTCAAATTTCTGGCAGTGGACATGAACTCATTGGCATTTTCGGTTGGGAATTACACTCCCAGAAACCTCAGCGCACCCAATACAACACTGCCCGCTAAGAATCTTGACACAACAAAAGTATCGAGTATCAAATTCTCGAGCCACAGCCAAGAAAACTTTTCTCGACAGCTGCAGCCGAAAGAAAGCCAGACTTTTTTCAAGAGAAGAGAAGCAATTGGTCTTGGCTTCTGCGCAGGCTTTCTTGATGTTCTCTTGCAACAACAGCTCACTGCAACAGCTGAAGAAGCTCCATGTGAGCTAACAGTTGCTCCTTCGGGTCTTGCCTTCTGTGACAAAATTGTGGGCATTGGCCCTGAGGCTGTCAAGGGACAGCTCATTAAGGTAATTATCTTCTTTTTTTCAGCCAGTTTTAAAGAAAAGTAGAAAATCAAAATCGTTGTGTCCATAAGGTTTTCTGAGCTGGCACCATTTGCCAATTTCAAATTTGATCTGTAACATGTACATCTAAGCCAGTTTTACCATGGTCATTGAGTAACATTAAAGAACGAGATATGTTGGAGATTTGCCGTTTTTATATGCTTACCCGGGTACTTTATTATGTGGATGAACAAATGAACAGGCACATTATGTCGGGAAATTGGAGAGTGGAAAGATTTTCGATAGCAGCTACAATCGTGGAAAGCCTCTCACGTTTCGAGTTGGGGTTGGTGAGGTATGCGAATGTCTATATAATCTCTTCTTCTTGAAACTTTTTGCTGTGGCTGTGGGGGAAAGGATTAAATGATGAATCAATTTGATATTCCTGGAATATAAAAGTCTAAATCTGGGATGAATCTAAATACATTACATGTCTAATGTCTTGGAATATGAATTTAATTTGCTAAATTAAGTGGTCACCTCTCTTAAGATTTTCCCTTTAATACTTTAGTGTGATTTGTTAATTCAAACCGGAGGCTTTTTTGAAAATTTCTCATTTTCAAGGATAAGAACAGCAGTCAACTGATTGCATTGTTGTTGGTAAAAGAGTGTAAGGTAAATCATAAAACTTGTCGGAATAGCAGGAATTTCTCATATATTGGTTTGCATTATGTTACGGTTACAGGAGCAGTGTTGCTGGTTTTGGTTTTGGATGATTAATTTCTAAACAACTCACAGCTCCTTTAAATGAACCCAATAGGTCATCAAAGGCTGGGACCAAGGTATTCTAGGTGGTGATGGAATTCCTCCTATGCTAGCTGGTACGAGAAAATATATAAAAACAGTAGCTTCTGGGTTGTATTTTGAATATCTGACATCAACCATGTTATCTTTGATGGATTTTAGGTGGAAAACGTAAATTGAAGCTCCCTCCAGAACTGGCATATGGCATGAGAGGGGCTGGATGCAAAGGAGGTGATTAAGCATCCTCTTGGTTCACTGATACTTCACAACTAAATATAATTTTGCACTTGTTATATATAAATATATAAATAGCATTCACTGTGTTTTTTTAACCGACAGAACTTGTTTTTATGATGGTATTTGGGCTGTTGAAAAAGAGAATTCTCATAGGTTACATAACTAATGCAGGTTCTTGCATCATTCCTCCAGATTCAGTCCTGTTATTCGATGTAGAGTTCATTGGAAAGGCTTGAAACTTTGTTCCTGATCAACTTCCCTTTTGAATTGTGAAGAGAATTACATGTTTTGCTTGTTTCTTCGGATTCTAATATCAGTTTGAGATGATATCTAAATTAATTTCAGATGGAATGAAGATATTGGTGTAATTCTGAGGATGAATAGCGTTGACGGATGTGTTTGATAAATTATAGGAGGTCCGCGGGCATATGATTTCATCAATTAATCAGAAAGTTGTATGAGATTTTGGTGGAGGTGAACCAACATGTATATCAAAGGCTTTGTTATTTTCTACTTTCTAACCAGCGGAGGTGTTTAGCATTGCATTGTTAAATCTTGATCTAACACTACACTTTACATTTTTTTAAAAAAAAAAAGTCAACAAAAGATTTATGATTATTTATAAATTTGTTATTATATTTAATTTAATGATTAAAGTGCTCTTGAAGCCATGAATTTATGAAATAAACTTATATTTTACATTATGCAAACATGTTTTTTTTTTACTGGGATAAAAAATAAATTTAACTTATTAAGATATAACTCATTTTTTTTATATATTTTATTTGTGAAATGATATTTATTGTGAGGGGTTTTTTTATTCTAATGGTAATGATGTCTGGGGACATGTTTTATTATGTCTATATTCTTATCGAAACTTAATTTCTTAACTTTTCAGAAATTGTATCATTTTTATTATAAATTGCTTGACCACATAATCACATTTTCCCATCATCGAAACACCTCTCATTGTTTTGGTTGTCTTGAGTTACTGTTAGGCTCTTTTTGGGCTCGGCTCATAGGACTTAATATGGATAATGGCTGGACAAAGAGCTTGTGGTTATGAAATTGGATGAAAATTGACTTTTAATTCAGTTATGAATGATAATTATGTGGATATGAATTAGAAAATGAAGTTGGTTTCTAATGTGTATGTGTGTGAATTAGAAGTGAAGTGGATTTATTTTCGTCTGCCATGTTTATGTAAAGATTAATGGATTGAATTCTAAGAATTTATGTAAAAAAGGAGGCTGATTTGAAGTAAAACCTGGGTTGGGCCAAGCTTCTAGCTGTCAGATCAGTTGATCTGCTGGGCTGCATGAATAAATAAAATCTTGTTTTTTAATTTATGTAGATCTTTTGAGAAGCAGATGGATACAATTGTGCCATATAATTGCCATAAGCATGATTTCACTGACAATTTCTGTGATTATTAAATGACACTTTTTTCGCATATAAGTGGATTTTTTTTACCAATATTAGAATTGACACATTTGTTCTAAAAGTCAATTGATGATCTCACAGATTTTCTAGTTTCTCATGGTTGTGATTCTTCATTCCTTTTCCTCTTTTTCAAGTTTTATTACAACCAGCAGTAGATTGATATATCATCTGTCAAATTTTAAAAGTTACAACAAGTCACTGACTATATATATTTTCTGGTAGCACGTACAAATTTCAAATATAATGACTTTGATCATGGTTTGGCCCTGCAACGGATATGGAAATGGATGGTGAAAATCAAACTAAGAGGTCGTTGAAGCCAATAGGGAAGAAGCTAAAAAAGAAGTCGAGGCTGGCAAGAAGGAAGAGCGGTGGAAAGGGGAGGATCAGGAGGAGAAATATTTAACTGCAAAAACTGATAATGCTATTGACATTTTCTTCTCAGTTGTCCAAGTTTTGTATGTCTGAGGCTGCTGTACAATCAAGGGCGGAGGCAATGCAAAGGATTGGGTGGGTTCTAACCCGGTTCAAGATTTTATCAATACTTTTTTATTAGTTTTATATAAAAAAATTTTGTAATTCTCAATTGAGTTATCAAAAAATTCTGAAAATTTACGTGGATCCTTCTAATATGATGCTTTAACTTGGTTTAAAATTTCAGAATTTTTGAAGAAATTCAGAAATTTGATAAAAAAATCACAATTTAGCCAGTTTTATGTTATTTGGTGTAATTTTCAATCCGACCATCAGATTGAGCTGAAATTTTACGAGGAATCTTAAAATATATTGAATAAAATCTGGTTAAAATTTTAGGATGAACAGAATTTGATAGTGTTAAAAAAAAGGACCGTCAAATAAAAGCAAAACGACTCATTAAAGGTAAAATGGATATTTGCTATTAAAAAATAAAATAAAAATTCTTTTTTCTTCTTATATGTTGTCGATTGGGCAGAAGCAAAATAGAAAAAGAAAGAAAAGAAAAGGCAAAAGAGAAAGAGAGAAAAGTAAGGGAAAAACATTAAAAAAAAAATCAAAGGAAAAAAAATAAGAAAAGTGAGAAAATAGCCTTGTAAACTTACAAAGTCCAACTTATAAAACACTAACCTAAGGAAGAATCAAGTGAAGAAAGGAGTGATTGAGAGAGGGAAAAAATTTAATTACTTTTTTTTTTCCAGTTGACATAAGATTGTTATTTTATCCCGATTGAGAGATTGTTATAATATCAATTCAAATTTGATTATAGATGAATTATATTTCAAAAAATATCGAATGAATTATATTTCATAAAATATTTAACTTCAATAGTTAATTTATTTTTACCTTCACTTTAATTTTTTGTACTTTCAAATTTATTTTTTAATATTTTAGATAGTGTATTTGAATTAAAATTTTATTGTTAACTTTAAAAATTCATGTACATAAATTAATAATTTATCTTAAAAAAAATTTATATATTTATTTAATAGATAGGATAGGAAAAATTCCTAGCTCCACCCTTATATATAACATTTTGATAATCGTGTCTTCAAGATTTTGGTGTCATTTGGAAGGTGCTGATATTAGAGGCCGTGTGCCATGATATCCACCGAGTTTTTGTAAACCTGTTCTCTTTTTAGTTCTTTCCAATCCAAAACGTTACTTAAAAGTGTTATATTCAAACGCTCAATCACAATTTCGGTAAAATTTTCCAACAGTGATGGGGGTTCAATTGTACGAATCATCTCAAAAATGGTCTGCTATCTCAATTGAACGCAAGGATCATCGATTGTTGAATGCGTTCATATCATGTATGGAGCACGAGAAATGAAGGGTCTCGCGCAGTTCCATCTGCTTTCATATTTGATTCCTGAATCACTGCTGACAGAGAAAATGGAGGGGCATATTTCTTACAAAAACTACTCGTCCAGTTCTTCTTAGCATTTTATGAACTCTGTTATGTACTCATGGAATGGTCGAACCTGAGGACAACGTAAGAATGATGGACAAAAAAGAACACGGATCACAGGATAGGGTTAAGTTATCGAGCAGGGTTGGGTTTTTCTGCATTTGCGAACACATCCTGGACTTTTCCCACAAGGGAAATGGACCTACTCTGGGCTCATACTTTTCTCAACATTCTGAAAGATTTAGCTTCGGGGCATGGCCGCATGGGCTGTATATCAGCAAATTTCCTGAGCAAGATGATTTCTTGACCTTCTTGTCTCTCTCAAGTTGTTCGGCATATTTCCTTAAAGTAACACAAACAAGGAGGAGAATTCGATTCAATATATCACATTCACTCTTGGCATCGTAAAGCTATCTCCAGTCTCATAGCTTGATAACACGAGGATGAAAAAAAGGGATGGGTCATTTCTCCTTCTGTAGGACACTTAACACCATTCCTGAATAACACCTCCCTTGTGGCTTTCTCCTTGGATCTTTCTTCTTCAAAAAAAAAAAAACTATCAGAATTTTCTGTCAAATTATACATTAAATTCATAAAGGTCAACTGTTGGTTAGGTAAGGCGTGATGTAGCCTGCGTTTAAACTAGTGGATTTCGTTAAATAAAATAAGCTTATCTTGATTTTGTTAGTGTAAATTTCTTGTCAGTATTTTTATGAAAATCCGGCATGACTTAACCGATCATATCGCCAGATTGGAATTGTGGGTCTCTGTGGCCAATGAATTTGTATCTTGACCAGTAAATACAAGACATAATAAATAAAGTACAGGAGTCTATAGTCAGCACAAATATATCAATATGGTAGGGTTTCTATTTTTTTTTTACTTTTATCTTGGGAATATTAATATGCTAGGTTTTAAAATATTAGGATGTGAATATCCTTGTTAGTGTATTTTTGAATGCTTTGTTATATAAATATATTTTTGTATATGTACACGTGTTATGCACATGTTGTTTCAGCTTCTATCGATTTGGAAGGTGGCACAGTAGCTCTAAACTCTTTTTTATGATGGCAATTATATCCTTCGTTGTGTCATAGCGTTGGACTATACAGGGGCGTGCTATGCTACGGGCAGACTTAAATTTTTTTCAATATAAAAAAATATATGTTAAAATTATACTAATATCTTTTAAAAGTAAATAAATCTGAAACATGGCCATTCACCTGTTTGGGTTAATACAATCAATTAATTTAATAAAATAATTAAAAAAACATCAATAATAAATAAAACAAAAAGAAAATTAGCAATAATTTACAAGAGAAAAAAGAAAAGTTTGTTGAAAATTTACCATCGGTCCACTATGAATAGCCCCACCACAAGAAAAAGCTTATCGAGATGGTTCTAATACCACTATGAAAGGTTGTACGATAAAATCAAAAGAGGTTATATGTGTTGTAAGAGCAACAACCCGGAAATCAAACCAAACAAAATATCATGAAGTGAGTATCTCATACTTATATTCAATCAATTAATTTAATTTTATTAAAAAAATAAATTCTTTTAAATAGCTAAATTTAACAAAGAACGACAATAAAAAAACACTGAAGATAACTCTGAGTTTTTTTAAAATTAATAAAAAATCCTATGGAAAGAAAAAAAAATAAAGGAGATAATTTTCAATTAAATAAATGTTGAAGATTGAAATTAAAAAAACACGAATTTAAAAAAACAAAAAAAAAACCAAGTAACCCCAAACGAATATCCTAAACTTGGGTTAATCTTTCAAACTCACAACTCATGAAATCCTAGACTTGGGTTCAACCAAGAAGCTCATTTTCCTATCAATTAAATATTAAAGAATAAAATCAAAATAAATATTTAAGTCTAAAAAATCTATCAAAGTAAAATAAATAACAATTAAGAAATAGAGACCAAATTCATTATAAAAAGATAAAATTAAATTCTGATTAATAAAATTGACAAATAAATTCAATTAATAAAATGATTCACAACAAAAAAAAACATATAAAAATCAAATTTGATAGATAAAAAATTTAAAAGAAAATAAAATTTTTTAAAAAATCAATTTTAAAAATTATTTTAAATAAAATAAATAATAAAAAAAAACTAAATAAAAAAAAAAGAAAATTTCAGCACGAAAAATAATGTTTAACATACCAAAGAGAAGATAAATTTTAAGTTCATCAAGTACCAAAGCAAAAACAAATTATTAACGAATGGAAAGTTTAATAAATAGATTGAAAAGTCTCCGCCGCCCCCGAAAGCGAAAACGAGAGCTACTCGACCCTGTACGAGCCAAGTCAAGAGAATCTGTTCTCCTTTACGCTTCCTTCCAAGAATACTTCGCATTCCGTAATTGTCCTTATCTGGAAAGACACGTCACTCTCGTTCTATTGGACGCGGTTCTCTTCTGAAAAATACCCTGTTTGTAGTACTACTTCTAAATCTAAAATTCATGCAATAAGTTTTTTTTTCTTCTTTTTTTTGAAAGTTACATGGATAATAAAATTTAATGAGCAGTAGGATTCCTAAACTGAATAAATCCTTGTAAGACTTAAGAATTAAATGAGATTAAAATAAAAACAACTATTTTATACAATTAAAGAAATAATTTTCACTTAAAAATATTTTTAAATGACCTTTTTAAAAATTTTATTTTATTTTTAACATCATTGTACTAAAATTATTAAAAAAAATATTAATTTGATGTATCTTCAAGTAAAATACATATCTAATTATAATTTTAAATGTAAAATTATATGGTGTGGATTGTTTTAATAGATAAAAAAATAAAATAGAATTAGGTCGCGGAGATGGACCCTCCCTTCTCTATAATAATAAAATGAGTACATCACATGACAATATACATAACAATAATAAACGGGCCGATCTTGTTATAATAATGAATTATTAGCATGCTATATGATGCTAAGAGTCACGACGAGGGTTTTAGGAGTATGAAAAATTGTATAATTGATATTATATTGAGAAATAGTGAAAAAATGTAGTGATATAATTTAATAAATATTGAACAGCCTAGATTGCCTGGTTGACTGGTGTTTTGATTTTTCTTAATGCTTAGCTAACCCCTGAGACACGCAACTTGCCTTGCAAGGCGGGCTGCATTACTCCCATCTTTTTTCTGCTGCCTTGAGCCTTGACCATCATCCGAGAAAACGACTTCGTTGGCTCGGGACATCTCCAGTCAATTCAAAATATTTTATTTTCTTGACTCTCTAACCCCGAATCTTTTATATATATATATATATATATATATATATATATATATATATATATATATATATAATCTGCGATTTGACATGTATAATTAAGCTGTAGCAGTTGAAGAAATCTAAAAATATTTACTCCGAGAAAATTAAATTATATAACTATAGTGATTAGAATAGTACCGTGAAATGAATTTCAGTAAATAAGACACACAACACACACACTAAAACGAATAGCAAAATCACTGTAGTTATAGATTTAATTTTTACTATTAGAACTTGTTTCAAGGGCATTATAGTCTTTGCATGTGGTTCATTAGTTATTATGGAATTTACTGTGAATAACTAAGTTTTTTTTTTTTTTTTTAACATGATATAATTACTGAATTATCCTTAAAAAGCAAGGAATATTAAGCTTCCATTCAAGGTCATTTTTGTCATTTTCATTCTTATTTGCACGACAAAATAATGATTGTCCCACTGAAAAACAAAAAAGATTATAAACATCATCCAATAGCTATTTTGTCAATCTTTATCTGTTTTTTTTTTGTGTGATATTTATGCTACCTGAGGGACAATTGTTTCTTTTAATAAATAAAAAATATTAAGAAAAGAAAAATAGATGAGGCATATAAAGGCACTTCACAACATTTGGCCGGCGCGTGCAAGTTCGTTTGGCAGTTAATGATGAGCTTTCTTGACGTGGTTAAGTTTATCTTGGCAGCCCCTTCCTTCTATGACGATGTGTTCGGTGTTCTGAGTTCTGCTTTTGATGTCACTTGGTTTTTTTTTTCTTGTTTTTTTGATGATTGATTGATTTTATTTGATACACTGAATAAGTTTTAATTTTTATTACAAATATTTTATTCCATTCAAAAATAAAAATAAAAATAATACTCACACACACACACACACACACACACACATATATATATATATATATATATATATATATATATATATATATTTAATATAGTAGCTGAGTTCTGATGTTACCTGTAGCAAAGTGCATGCCTCAACCTAGTGATAAGCTAAATTTGCGTTAATATAAGTGAAAGAAAGGGAAAGAAAGAAAATTAGATAGCGACCGTGTTTTTTGTACTTCTCCGCCATTCCTTTCTTTCAATTCATTTGAACGACTTATAGAAAATGTTTCTAATGCGGTGTAAATCGCATTTTTAAAATATTTTAAATTTATTTTTGTTAAAATTTAATATGATTTATATATTTTGGATTGTTTTGATATGTTGATGTCAAAAATAATTTTTTAAAAATAAAAAAAATCATTGATATGCATTTCGATACAAAAAATTATTTGAAAAGCAATCGCTACCACACTACAAAACACTCTCTTAGTCTGACTTACCCCCCCTGTATATAAGAGAATGGTAGGTTTGTTATCCTTTCATGGAAAAAATAAAATGCGCAATTTTATTATCCTTATTAAAATAATTTAATTAACACAAAATAAATAAAAATATATAAAAAAGATATAATTCTTCTTAATTAATTTATAGAAGTACATGATTTAATCTAAATACAAAGAATTTATATATAGGTTAAGATAAAAATATTATTCTACTTTTAATAAATAAAACAAGATAAATGTATTTAACAATCCTTTTAATAATTGAATTTTTTTATGTTTTATCATTTAAAATTGGAATATTAAAATTCCATTTCATTCTATACCTTATCCTCCTACTTCTAGGAGATTGGTGTAAGAATCTGCTCAATTTCTTAAATTTAAATGTAAAGATTAAAACTCAGGAGAATTTATTAACTTTTCATGAATATACCAGATCTATTGATGTAAAATGTATTTTTTAAAACCCTCTCAAAGAATAACTTGGTCATAATTATCACAAAAGCTATATAAATATACCTTCACAATAAATAAATAAATAAAACTATTCCTCCATGTTTATTAAACCACCCAAGTGGATTGAAGTAATAAGACAATAAAATATCACCCAAACTTCTACTTCTAATTTATTTAAAGTTGCACTTGTTGTTAACTTTTTTAATGGGAAAACAGTTGCACTGTTCTTCATGTAAAAGCTGGATGTTTAAATAATAAACCCATTAAATATATGTTACTTGTTCCAATGATGTTGGAATTTGAAGTTTTCAATTTTTTCTACTGTAATAATCGGATTATAGAAGAACAATAATATTTTTTATATACAGCATATTATACTTTAACAGATATGAGAAAAAGAATATGCAGATACGTGGACATAAACTAATTATACTATGAATCACATTATAGATATAAAGTATTTATACTATGAATGATATTATAGTGCCATGTCGTCTTTGCTGTTTTTTAGTAAAAAAAATATTACCCAGTTTGACTTATAGCCAGGCTCAAGAGATATTGAGTCTGGCTTTGCAGCAAGATCTAAGGAAAAACATTGTGCATATACTGTATACATAGAGTGTTTGTATTGTGGATCACATTGTAGACATATAATATTTGCACTGTGAAAGACACTATAGCACCAAGAGGCGTTGTCTTCACTAATTTTTAGTAAAAAGTGTTGTTGAGTCTAGCTTGGCCGTCACCTAATGCTTTTGGCTTTGACTAAGTAGCTAGACCTAATGCTTTTGGGTCTGGCATTCCAATCATACCCAAGGATATTGGGTATAGCTAAGCAACGAACCCAAGTTTTTTTCCATAAGTCGTTGGATCTGGCCATATAGAAGGATCCAACGCTATTGGATTTTATTAGGCAGTCGGACCCAACATTATTAGGTCCTATTAGGCAGCTGGACTCAAAGCTATTAAACAGACTCATAACATCTAAAACATCAACCGCAAACCCCAAAACAAACCCATAACAAACTACTCAACAAACCAATCAAAATCATCTTGTATAACAACCAAAACACCCAAGCCATCAACAACCCGCTAAAAACCACCCTTCAACAACAACCTTTAACACCCTTGATATCCATAATAATAGACCTATTCTAGCCTGAAACCACCATTGATAATATATTTAGATTATCTTTGTTTTTGTGTTGAAAATTCTTTTTAATTTTTTAAAATTAATATTTTTTAATAATTTTTATATATGTGCTGATATTAAAAATAATTTTTTTTAAAAATATTTTTTTAATATATTTTCAAGAAAAAAATATTTTAAAAAGCAATCACTATAATAATCTCAAACATTACTGCTTTTTATTTTTATTTTTATTTTTTTTACAAGATATCCTTCGTAACATATAAAATTAATAAAAATATATTTTGAAAACCAACCAACATCTGCATATGTGGGGGCATATGAAGGATATGTTGTTTGAGAGGGTGATAAGTGATAACAGCTGTTTTTCAAAATATTTTTTGTTTTGAAATGTGTTGAAATAATTTTTTTATTATTAAAAAATTAATTTTGATATCGGTATATCAAAATGATATGGAAATACTAAGAATTTCTTTAATTTATAGTAAAAAAATAATTTTCAAAAAATTTTTTCAATTTTTTTTTAAATCATAAAAATAAATAGCTCAAAATACACTTAAATTTGAAAGCCCCAACACCCCACCCACACTTTGACCTTTTAAATTTGTTGTTTTTGGTTAAATGACTCGGGTCACTAACTTAATAGGTTTATATGGGTTGACATTTTTTTTTTGCTTGTTTTTTTTCTTATATATATATATATATATATATATATATATATGATTATCTTATATTATTTCCACTTCTCTCTCTATTTATTTTTTAAAATTCCCCTCTTCTTGCTGCCTGTGTAGAAATCTCCACCAAAATAGGACCAACTCATTTTTGGTGCATAAATAAATATTACTAATAGCAAATTGCTAAAAAAATCCCACTTTGCTTACAATTGAAGAAATCAATCCAACTACTAAAAGAATAAACAACAACATTAATTTGCTCTTCAAATAATAATAAATAATATATACTGCCTTTCAACATGTCTCCATCTCCAATCCCTTACGCTTCTCCTATCACTCTCACTCTCAAGTTCCAAGTAGTTGCACCCTATAGAAAAAGGTTCGGTAGTTCTACTGACTCCGTCCGCCCCCAGCCCCACTTTTACTCCTCCCCTTCCTCCCACTCTCATGCCGTTCTCTTTACGTTAGAATTATTTTCATTTCCATGGGATATACAAAGACTTCAAGCTAAAAGTAAACGTTCCCTTCAATTCTCCAATAAATGTCTCTCGTCCTCTCTAAAATACACTTTATTATTTAAGTTAGCAAGAGATTTATGATTCTAACACCAAACTGAAAACTATAGTACTTGTAAACTCTCCACCTGAAAAGACCATTGTAAAGTCCACTCTCGCTCACACCAAACGTCCTCCCTAGCCATTCCACACCCCCCCCCTCCCCCCCTCTTTCTTTCTTTTATCCAGTATTTCTCTCTGCTTCTCCTTGTTCTGGACAAGAATTCATAAACCAGCTCGTAGCTAGTCTTGTACGAATATATATTCTTCCTTAATCATCATGGCACTGATGGTCACTTGCATGGCTGCTTCTCTAAAGAAACTTGCGTCTTTGTTACTTGTACTAACATTTCTAGGGAAGAGTTATGTGTTTGGTCATTTTGTGGTCGAGAAGAGTAGCCTAAGAGTGTTGTCTCCCATGAAATTGAGATCAAAACATGACAGTGCAATAGGTAACTTTGGTATTCCAGATTATGGTGGCTACTTGGCTGGTTCTGTTATGTATCCAGATAAAGGAGCTAATGGTTGTCAGCCTTTTGATGGTGATAAGCCCTTCAAGTCTAAAGGCTCTCGCCCAACTATTCTACTTCTTGATCGTGGAGGTATAAATAGTTTACTCACAATTATTCTCTTGCCTGTTGAGTTTTGATAGATTAATGATGTTAAGTCCAAGTGAAGTTTATTTCTTCGTCGAGAACTTGATTCATGGATGTTTCTTGGACTTTGACTCCACTCTGTTTACACTCCATCTTTTTTTTTTATTGATTTGCTAATTTGTTTGTTAACAATTTGATCAACTCTGTTATAGAGTAGCTAATAAACCTCGTCTAAAACGGGTTTTGTTTGATTTTGCTCTCACAAACAACTCTGTCTCTCTTTCTCTTCAACTTTCTTATTTGCTTAATGAGATTCGTTTGTTGGGAATTTGATTGACGGATCACTAATTATGGAGTTAGCGTTGATGGTTAGTTGTTGTATTTTGTGTTTTTTTTGTTCTAATAGATTACAAAGGCATATTCATTTTTTAGTTATGGATTGGGGTCTAGTTGTTTGCTTATTGAACTTGATTTGTTTGAATTTAGTAAAAGTTATGGTGAGGATGATCGATTTAAGTTGTGAATTCTCTATATATCTTCCTTCTCTCCATTTGTTTGAATTTGGTAGAAGTTATTGAACTTGATTTTGTTCGAATTCGGTAAAAGTTATTGTCAAAAATCTATTTCACATTCATTACTCTTCCATCTTGGCTCTCTGGCTTTAACGCAAGGGTTGCTTTCTGTTGACTTCTAGGTTCGATAGGTTGACTGTTTGATCTGGATCAACTGTGAGATAAAAAAGAGGAGTATTTTGATTAATTTCAGAGTTTTGATAAATATTCTAGTCACCATATTGAACAAAGATTAATTGTGTTTAGTTAAATTTTTACTTTTTTTCTTTTATTCTCTTTGTTCTTGCTTTCTCTAGGCCTGGTTTTATAAATTGATGATTGATTAAGACTAGTAGATGATGATCTTATGTAAGGCTTAACAGTGGTGATTAGTTCTGAAAAACTCGAATTCATAAAGTTCAATGACTGATTAGCTAAATCAACCCCACTGTACTGCGTAATTCCAAGAGGATTGAGCTTTCTTTTAATTTATTAAATTGATGAAATCATATGTTGATCTTTCCGTTTTCCTTCTTGGAAATGTAGAATGCTACTTTGCCTTGAAGGCATGGAATGCTCAACAAGCCGGAGCTGCAGCAGTGTTAGTGGCTGATAGCATAGATGAGCCTCTAATAACTATGGATTCTCCTGAGACAAGCAATGACGCAGACGGGTATATAGAGAAGATTGGAATCCCATCAGCTCTGATAGAGAGGTCACTTGGAGAGAGCCTGAAACAAGCCTTGAAAAATAAAGAATATGTGGTGGTAAAACTGGACTGGAGAGAGTCAGTGCCTCATCCTGATCAGAGAGTTGAGTATGAGCTTTGGACAAACAGCAATGATGAATGTGGGGCTCGATGTGATGAGCAGATGGATTTTGTGAAGAATTTCAAAGGCCATGCTCAGATCCTCGAGAGGGGGGGTTACACTCTGTTCACTCCACATTATATTACTTGGTTTTGTCCCCCGCCTTTCATTCTTAGCACTCAATGCAAATCTCAGTGCATAAACCATGGGCGATACTGTGCTCCTGATCCAGAACATGATTTGGGGATGGGATATCAGGGGAAGGACGTGGTCTTTGAGAACTTGAGGCAACTTTGTGTCCATAGAGTTGCCAATGAGACCGGAAGGTCTTGGGTTTGGTGGGATTACGTGACAGATTTCCATATCAGGTGCTCTATGAAGAACAATAGATATAGCAAAGAATGTGCTGAAGATGTTTTGAAATCACTTGGTGAGTTCTATTCTACACTATTGTATTTACAGAATCCTGTTTGAATTGGTGCTCTAATGATTATAATCGACGGACGCAGATTTGCCTGTTGAGAAGATCCAAAAATGCATGGGTGACCCTGAAGCTGACGTGGAGAATGAGGTGCTCAAAACTGAGCAGGAATTGCAGGTCATACTTCTCATTTGGTTTTCACTTTGCCGTTCCTTCCATCCAATAGGCCTTCAAATATCAATACTGCAGATTTCTTTTCTAAATTGAAATACAGTGCCCTTAATTGTGTCTTTGTATATTTCTGTGTGTGTCCGTGTCTGTACATCCATAACACAGTTCGGCTATGTGAACTCAATTGTTTTATTCTGGTTTGTGGGATTTAGGTAGGGCGAGGATCTCGTGGTGACGTTACCATCTTGCCAACAATGGTGATTAATAATGTTCAATATCGAGGTTCGTATTTACTGACCATGTCACAGTGTGTGAATGATCTTTGTTAAAGCAGTGTAAGATTGTGCTTAAGCATGTTGAGGAGTTGGGTTCACCATGTAAGCAAGTGGGTTTCAACACTGAACGCGATTCACTGTTTCAATTTTGGATTGAGATCTTATATTTGACTTCTCATAGTCCAAATCCTGGTTGATGATTTGTTTGGTTTTAAATTGTATACCATTTTTCTTTAACCTCTGCATTATGTATTTCTGGCCACTCTAGTGACTACAGGCCAATCATAAGATGCCTTTCCAGCTCTTTGTTAGAAGCGTTTGTATTGGATTTCTGCATTTCCTTTTCTAGTTTTGGTTGGTTATGACCTTCCATTTCCCAAGCTTTTTTCTTTTATTTCATGGCTGTTTTCCCATATATTAATCTTTTGATTCTAGTTAAAAGGAGAGCTCTAATATTCCCTGATCTTCACACAACTTTTGCCAAATTGTTCTATGAACTGGATACCTTTGACAGTGATCTTTGTGATCCTTTTCTTGGATGTTGTATATATATCATGGCTTTATGTGTCCTTATTTCTTATTTTAATTTTCTTTCTGAAGGAAAATTGGAGAGGGCTGCGGTGCTGAAAGCGCTATGTTCTGGATTTAAGGAGACCACTGATCCTCCAGTTTGTTTAAGTCCAGGTTGGTGGGCATATTTGCTTTCACGCTCACGATTGGTGCATCACATTTGGTTAAATTGCTGAATAATCTTACTCTCCTTTTCGCCTTAATTTATACTGTCAGAGCTTGAGACTAACGAGTGTCTGGAAAGGAACGGAGGGTGTTGGCAGGACAAACAATTTAACATAACCGCTTGCAAGGCAAGACAGAAGAATTCCAATTTGAGCTTTTTGATTGATTCCCCGTAGAATTTGTTGCTTTCTCTTTGTTTTGTCTTCCACTAATAGCTGGATCTTGAGTTTGTTCAGGACACATTTAGGGGAAGGGTGTGTCAGTGTCCAGTTGTGAACGGTGTTCAGTATGCAGGAGATGGTTACATGTCTTGTAAACGTAAGCTTTTTTACTTGGTTTCACATCCAGTGAGATTGGAAGTCAGTCCCTGCAAACAATTACAGGGATATTCTGTTTCTTCTTTTGTGTTATAAAACCTTGTACCTAGGTGAAATAGACTATCACTCTCATTCATACGCTACTCTCTTTATTTCTTTGGCAGCTATTGGACCTGGAAGGTGTGCAGTACAAAATGGAGGATGCTGGTCAGAAACAAAACATGGATTAAGTTTCTCAGCTTGCTCAGTTCAGTGATATTATCTTTCATCTTCTTATTATACTAATCCTCCTCCCTACGGCTTCATTTATTTTTGCTAAATCTAATAACTACCCTTGAACTTAATTTGTTCGCTCCATCTTGACACAATTCCAATTCCATACTGAGCAGGAGTCCCAGTTGACCGGTTGCCACTGTCCACAAGGGTTTCAGGGGGATGGCCATCATTGCGAAGGTGCTTCTCTTCTATCAGTGTAACTATTGGAAAAGTTTCGCTGTCTACCTCTCCGTCAACTTTGTTGTTCTTGTGAAATATTTCTCTAATAATCATTTTCTACTTTGCACCAGATATCGATGAATGTAAGGCGCACACTGCTTGCCAATGTGATGGTTGCTCCTGCAAAAACAAGTGGGGTGGATATGAGTGCAAATGTAAGGGGAACCGCATTTATATAAAGGAACAAGATGCTTGTATTGGTAAGAGAACAATACCATGCTACAAGTTTAATTAAAACTGAAGGCATACTTGTCATCAATTACTTTCTGACCTTCGTTTCTCAATTCTGCAGAAAGAAATGGATCCAAATTTGGATGGTTCCTCACCCTTGTGATCCTAGCTGTTGTGACTGGTTCCGGTATTGCTGGTTATATATTCTACAAATACAGGCTTCGGGTATGTCTAAATGAATACAAGGGACCAGCTTTTTATCTATATATCTTGGGTTACTGATTAGTATCTTTACTTGCAAGCAACGATGTAATCATTGACATTTTTTCTTTCCACTTGCAGTCTTACATGGACTCAGAGATCATGGCTATCATGTCACAATACATGCCACTTGACAACAACCAGAACAATGAAGCTCCAACACAATCCCAACCATTACGACGTCATGACACAACTGTGTAAGGTAACGAGTTCTTTTCTTTGTGGTTCAAAGAGAAAGAGTCCTTTTCGTTATCATTTGTCTAACTTTGGTGGTCAGACTTTTTCTGCAACCTAACACCTCATGTTGCTTTCTATTTGCAGATGCAAGAACTAAAGCATCCAGTCCAGCAAAGAATGATTCCATTAGAGGAGCGGAGATTATGTGTCTGCTGAATGGAAATTTTCGTGACCAATGGCAGCTCTTATACACAACAGAGAGAGGTCCAGTTCCTGTGCTATATACGGTTTAGAGAAGTACCTATTTTTTAGAACATTTATAGAAGAATCTTCTGAGTTTTCCCTTCTGTATATAGAAATAGTTGAGATCATGTAGATGTTACTTCAAATATTAAATAAGGAAATGTGAAGGTGACAAAAACAGGTACAATGAAGAGAATAAAGGGATGGAAGGATGCTGCTGCTTTGAATCAGTTTATTTAAGAACATTTTTCAACAATTTATACCTGCAGAGCATACTTGATGATACTGTGTTACTGTGTAAAAGAAAGGTCTGTAGTGTAGTCTATAAATTAACTAATAATATATATATATATATATATATATATATATATATATATATATCAGTCCTATAGATCACTGTATGATTTTAGAAACAACCATATAATATAAGGAAATAGCACCTGCTGCTGCTGGAATTATATATTTTTAGTCTCTTTAAGATGCTTTATTACTGTGGTAGCTTGTGTTTTTTTATTTAATTATAAAATAAAAAAATATTATTTGATTAGTTAATTTTTTTTTACTAGAATAATTGTATTTTAAATCTTAATTTTATAGAAGATAAATAACTTTTTTTTATTGATGAAAATATAATTTTTTTAATTTTACATAAAAAAACATTTTATAATAGTTTTAACTAAATATTTTTTTTTTAAATCTACTTATTTAAAACCACACCTAGAAATATTCTTTCAAGAGACTAAAATTATTCTTTTAAGAGAATGTCTAGGGGAGTGGTGGAAGTGGTAGCTGCTGTGGTTTTCATCCATTGTCTGGTTATAAATTTAACTGGTTCATCACGAGTTAAAAATGGTTTTGAAAAAAAAATATTTATTTTAAATTAATATTTTTTTATGTGTTTTTAAACTATTTTGATATGCTAATGTTAAAAATAATTTTTTTAAAATATTATTTTAATATATTTTCAAATAAAAAACAACTGCTATCACACTCTTAAAAATCCACTAAAATCTCCGTTTATTTTTATATTTTAAAAATATTTTAAAAAAATTAAAATACAATACATCCTAATATCATTAACAATATTGTTAACGTGTACTTTTAAATAATTTTATTAGCAAAAACACTTATGAAAACATTTTAACCAAATATATACAAACTTTTTATCAATAATAATTTCAATCAAATATATATTTTATTTCAATAACTCATAATTAAAAATGATTTATTTAAATTTATTTTTCTAACTATAATTATTTAAATTATCATTCTTACAAATGCCCTCTAAAAATATAATAGCAAAACTCCAACCATACACCAAAATTACTTTGTTTAAACATTTAAACTGTATTTCACCTTTTTTTTTCAAAAAGCATAAAATATAATGCCGTAAGAAATGGGTACGAAGGATTAAAATTTAACTGAAGTGTCAGAAAATTCAAGTGTTAGAGTCAAAAGGTGTCCAAATCTTATTTAAATGCTCTCGTTGAGAGTCGAACTCAAGACCTCCCGCTTACTAAACGGGTGCTCTAACCAACTGAGCTACGAGAGCTGGTTGATACTTAAACTTGATTAATACTATTTAGACCAAACATACAAAAACCAATTCAAATTATAACAGGTGCAGTAGGGTAGAAGGAACGCCATTGATGAAAATGAAATCAATGGAAGCCAAGCCCCTCCTATTCCTCTTCCTCTCCAATCCATCAAAATCCATTACCATCTCTCCTTTCTCGCACCAGTTGTTTGCATTGTTTTCTTCTTCAATTGATATACCAAAACTCGCCACCAATTCGGAAGTAGTAACAACATTGACACAAGAAGAAGTAACCAAAATCAACCTTCTAATCCCACGTTTATGTCTATTAAACCACTTAACCACCGCAATCCAATTAATCACAACCTCTCTCCTCGCTAACCCACCTCCAAAGTCCCTTTCGTTTTCCATTCTCACTCACTCTCTCACTTCCCAACCAGACATGACCAAACCCATGTCACTTCTCACCATTCTTAGGCACACCCCACAAGCACATTCACATCTTTCACCTATAAACACCATGCTTATCACTTCATATATAAAAAAGAAGAGACCCAAAGAGGCCTTGAAAGTGTACAATTGGATGCTTAGGCCTGGCTCTCCATGTAAAGTTGAAAAGATTGTATTTTGTGTTTTGCTTAATGGGTTGTGTGAGATTGGTTGGGTTCTTGAGGGTTTGAAGATTTTGAAAGACATGGTCATTGTGGGGTTTTTGCCTATTGGTGGGTTAAAGGAAAGGGTCTATAAGAGTTTGTTGAGCGAGGCTAGGGTGAAGGAGGCAGTGGAGTTAGATAAGGCTTTATGTGATTGTTTTGAGGATGTTAGTGGTGAGGGTGGTAAGAAAGTTATTGACTTGTTGGATTCTTTAATTAGGAACTGGTCCGAGTAAGAAGCAGGTATGCTTTAACAAAAAATTTTCCCCTTTGGAACTGCTTTAACTGATTCATTGAGGTTCAGTTTGTGTGATTAATTATTTTTATATTTTTTTATGATGTGAATTATTGAATGTTAATAAATAGGGTGTAAGATATGTGCATTTTGTAATTGTATTCCAGATATAAGACTATTTTATATGAAATAAACAATGATTGGATTTGTCTGTCTGTTTGCAGTCACTGATTCTCTCTCTCTCGTTCCATTGTACGTATAGAATGAGAGAGGTAATATTCAATGAGATAATCCTGCAAAAAAAATGTCTTTATATTGAAATGAGCAGTGATATTAGTGAAGAGGATTGAAAAAAGGAAAAAAGATGGGGAAGGGGTGTATAATCATTTCTGGCTTGTTGGTGCAGAACAATAAAGTCAGTGGTGCTGAAAAGTAGCTGGATTTTTGGTAATCTGCTAAGGGAGCTATACTCTAATTGTTTCCTCTCAGTGGGTTAAAGAAGATGTATGTCAAATTTTACTGATTGCTAGACTTGGACATTTGGCCTAGAATTTACCTAACGAGTGAATCCAAATAATGGAGAGTATTAAGCTATTAAAACCGGCATCCAGCTGAAAATATCAAAGCCATATGTTATGTAGTAAGAATTCACAATTCCATGAGCTTAACCTGGTTTGCGTTTGTTTTGATGCATCTGCTGAAGTTTGCATTTCATTTGATTGCTTTTCTGAAGCCAGAGAAGATCCTTCATCCTGCTTGAACCTTTGTATAAAATGAATTAGTTCTGTGGTGTAATGTTTTTGATGCTGGAAAAATTCTGGGGGGAGTTAAAGTGCACTCTAAGGGAGGCACGAAATTAGGATGGGATGTGAGGATGTGAGTGCAAGATCATTCCCTTCCATTCCCAACCCTGATCAATTGTATCCAAAATACTTGAAATTATACCTTCCTTCTCCAATATAGTTTTAGCATTGTTAGAAGATAGTTATGCTGTCTTTTCCTCTTCTTATCATAATTTCATTTCACAGCTAGATTGTATCATCCTTCGGTAAACATTTCATGCTTTCATGCAGAGTAGCTTCCTATATCAAAAGGGTAAAATTTCCTTTGATACATGTGGATAGGTGGTCATGCAGCAGTGAGTTCATTCTGCTCTACTTTTCCAGTTAAAACAATTGTTTTATGAAGAGTTCAGTGTCTATTCTCCTTTGCTCTTGTGTCCAAAAAGCATCTCTTAAATCTCTCTCTCTTTTTTTCTTTTCCAAACAGACTTTTACTCAAAGGAACCTGGTCAAATATCCTATTTTTCGAGTGCTTTTGGACAGAAATTGGTTTATCTGGAGCTTTCTGAGAACACTTTTGCTACTTTGGCTATAGTTATTTAAAATATGACTATATTCCTTTCTTCGTTTTCCATATCTCTAAGGCAGTTTTCTTCTCTCGCCATAGTTAGTGTAGTGTTGCTATGCCCCACCTCCAAAGACAAGGATATTGGCTTGACCATTTCTTTTAAGTTGTCCAATTTTGCCTTGCTGCATAAATGTTGAAGTGAAATCAGAAATTGAGAAAGTCTTGATGGTTGTGGTTACTTTCCTAACATTGCATTCTGCTTATAGTTGGATCATTCTTTTCTGCTACTTCCTTTAGCGCTCACATGCTTTGAAAAATATTTTGTCTCTGCCTTGAACAGCTTATAATGTTTTCCATGTAAGTTCTTGACTCGTTATATAACTGCTATGCCCTTACTTGGCCACCATATGCAGTTATATTGTACTATAATTTAGCTTTATATTCTTTAGATTCTGTATAGCTCTCTCTCATAATTGTTTTTCTGTGTGGCAGTCTTAAGGTTTTACCTTATAGATGACGCAATGAGTTTCTGAGACCACTCTCTATCTCCGTCAAATCCTTTTTGAGCAGGCTGTGCTTTGCCATTAAGGAATATCAAGGCACCGATTCTCTCCCCATCAGTTTCTTTCTTAAGTTTTTGATCCTTGTGATGTTTGTTCCAACAATACTGTGGAGCTATCATATAGGATTGAAGGAAGCAAACATATTGCCATTTTATTTGGGAATAGGAGATGATAGGATGGTTATTGATGTGATATCAATGTTTTAAGATTAGGGAAAGCTCACATACCATTCTGACTCGAGTACAGAGTATCTTCATTTTCGGGGGTCTAGGACTTGTGTATCATCTGGAAGACTTTAATCTCATCCGTGCTACTTTCCTTGTAAACTTGCAGATTCAATTATTCGTATTTTACCCACTTTAGTTCCTCTTCTACAATAGTTATATGTGGAGTTAGCAACGTTTTTGTGAAGGATTTCTCCTTAAGTGCACAAATGCTGCAAAAGAGAGATCCTTGCCTAGCTGATAATTGTGTTATGTTTTCCAGTCAAATATCCTCAGCATATCACCATAGAAGACTTCAGGAGCTGCATTTTTTCCCTTCTCTTCATTCTTTTCACCAGATTCCAAGGAAGAATAACACACGCCGAAGCGTCTGTTAGTTCTGTCTGATCACTCTGGCAGATGAGAAATGTCCCAAATGATTTGTCAGCTCGGCGCAAGTTCGTATCTGTTTGAAAGGCCCTGTATTCCTATTTTCTCATCGGCCTGATCAATTAGTTTGTTTAAACAGCTATTTCTTTTACATGTTTATTATTATTTATTACATTTTGGAATGATATGTGTGTGCTACTTACTATCTGGGAGTAAAAGCGGTGCACAATATTTGCTGTCCTTCCGTATCTCGTACACAACAGTAGCACTCAATTTCGTGAGAATGTTTGTGTTTGTGCTCAGATTTGAACTAACAATTGGTTGAGCTTCCATTTCCTAAACTTGCAGGAGCTATTACTAAGGCAAGCATTTGGTAGGATCATTCAATACCTGTTCGATATCGTTTTCTTACATTCATATTGCAGGATTGGATAAGTAAATAAACAAAGTTCGTTTCTGAATTACAAAATGAGACAATTTTTGGAACTTCATAAATGCTTTATAGAATATCAACTCATCCAACTGCATTCACTTGCCGATGAACGAAAACTGAACACAAATTTGACCGAGGTTACTTCCATAAAACTTGAATAAATTATGCTGATGTCAGTTTTTTATTTTGTGATTAAAATAGCATTTTTAAAACTAGTAGTAATATTTTGTTTCATGTTATTCAGAAAAAATCATACAATAGATGTGAAAATCTTAATAAATTATTACACTATATTCCTAAATAAAACATCAATTTTTTTTTTTCAGGGATCACAGGAAAGATCATGAAGTTGTAAAAAGATGATGATGATTTCACATGAGTTGAAAAAATCAAGAATGATGCATGACATGCTCAGTGTAAGAGTGAGTGTGCCAGAGAAGCAGCATTTTGATAGAAGGGATATTTTATAATTTTAAAATATCTTTTAATAAGATGAACTTATACTTTAAATAAAAATTAAAATATATATAAAAATGAAAATTCTAAAAATAAGATGAGAAAAAATATATAAAAATATGAAAAATTTTGATTTCTTATCTGAAGGGATTTCATTGACCACGTACTAAAATCCTGCGCCGCTGAAAACCAGTTTCTTGATGTCACATAGATTTATGATTATCTATGGCTTCTATACTAGTCTTTTAGGATATAACCTCGTGAGGGGGGAGAATGTTGTTTATCACCTTATTGTGTGACTTTCTTGAAACTGCATCGTAAATGGCAGTAAAATGTCAGATCAAGTATTGGGATTTGGTATAGATTGATTAGACTTCTTTCTTTCAAACTAATTGCGGATAAAACCTTATCCATCTTTTGGAGCTGATCAATCGGGAACATTAACAACGACAAAAGCCTTAATGCCAAGCTAGTTGGGGTGATCAATTGCTAACATATGTAAGAGAATGTCGTTATATGCATATGCTACTTTTCACTATGTTGAATTATTAAATATCATCCAACGAGCTTCGTTTTCTGTCCTATAATGTGTAGCCTTCTTCCGTTTTTCTTGCGAGTTTTTAAAGACACATTTATCAGCTTTGGCATTTCACTTATATTTGCCCAGCATTTAACCGAATTACATTTTTATTTAGGAGATGATTGATCACCACATCTGTGACGGCTAAACAATAACAACATTTAACAGCTTTAACTAGTTTTTTTGAACTAAATCTTGCTTCTTTTCCTGACATGTTTCTTTATCATGCTTTGCCAGGCGGTTATCAGAGCTTGGAATGTTGAAGCGTCGTAGAAAGGTACCACCTAAGAAGGGACAAGGAAGGGGAATGATGATTTTCTGGTGTTCTTCAAATTGATTGTTTTTTTGTCTGATGAAGAGTACTCTCTGTTTTTGTTACAAGTGTAGAATGCATATGTTTGTACACTTTTTTTCGCACTCTTTCCCAGTTTTTTGGGAAGATTACTTTCTGTGACAATGGGCATATATTGGCGAGGTCAAACATTTCTACCCATCTAATGTTGTCTATAGAACAGCACACTTCTTGCTAGTCTTAAGTGGCTGTCCAGCGCAGGTGCTAGAAAGCAGGATAGAGAAATTACAAGTTCGAACTCTATTTTAGCGGTTAAGCTAGTACATCTTCCTCGAGCTTCTTTCGGTGCTCAGTTTACAGGGCAGATATATTAAATACTCCATCCTTTTGCTGTGTATTCTTCATACCAACCCATTTAAGTTCGAATTTGAATTTAAAATGTTGCTGACTAGTTTTATGAAACTATACATATATCTCAAACTGTATATTAAAACAAGCTAAAATTTTATAAGACAATATTAAAAAAATAAAACTATATTATGATAGATTTTTAGATAAAAATATTATTTCAGAGGGTTGAAGTTATTAGACAAATCTTATCAAATTTGTTATACTAGATTTTTGTATACTGTTTGGGACATGTCTAGAGTTACAGGTGAAATTGTATTTCGATTAAAATTGGGGTGAAAATTATATATCTCAAGCTTTCCAATCATATATAGTAGGCTCAATAATTCACCAGACAAGAGAGAACAATATGTTTGAAATCAAGACTAAAAATTTGTTAAAAATATGCTAAAATCAAAGATTCGAGTTACATAGAGGAATTTTGGCATGAAGGCTTTATTTTTATTATCCTATTTTATTTATTTATTTAATATTAAATAATTATTTTTAATTTGGGTTTGTTATGGCCCGTTAGATATTGTTTATGAGTTTATTTCATTATTGAACTTATATTAGTTGATTACTAGTTTAGGCCTATTAGTTTGTAACCCAAAAGAGATTTATTAGGGTTAGTTAGATGAAACTATATTATATATTTTAGTTGCAAATTTCAGAAGCAAGTTGAAGAAAGAGTTTTATTTTTGTTTGTTTGTGGCAAAATAATTTTTCTTTATAGAGCCAAATATCATACATTGATTTATCAAAGATTAACTGGTTTCATGATATCATTCACATATTTAGGTTTTTAGATTCAAAGTTATCTCTGAGTTCAAGTTTTTTTAAAAAACTTTTAGTTCTTATATAAATAATTATTTTTAAATCAAGATTCTATCAAATATAATTTTTAATTTTTCAGGTTGTTATGTATTTTGTTAAAAGTTACTCAACCATGATCAAGAATTCCCAACAATTCCCCTCCCTTCTTTTTCATCAACTCCCCTCCCTTCTTCTTGATGGAAGACTTGCTGTGTCTCCTGAGACGCATAAAGTTCCGCACCTTTGGATAGCTATAGCTCAGTAAAATTTAGTAGTTATCATGCTGATTTTGATACTTATGTGAAAAAAAAAAAACAGCTGGATCTTCATTAGAAATACCAGATTGAAGCTAGGCTCAAGATCTGCTGGTAGATAAAAATTTGATGTGTGAGATTCGTATCTCCAATTTTTTGTTGTCAAAGCTCTAAACGAGTTCCCTTCCAAATGGAGAAAGGAATAGAAGCAAAACCCAAAAATTTGATAACTCACTAGAATATCTGACATGTCTTGAGGAAGAATTAAAACTACGGATTTAGTGTTTGATTTTTCTTCTCTATTTCACAATTTTTCAATATTGATGAGGATACAATAAATTTTAGTTAAAATATCAATATCAGAGCGGGGAAACCAATGAGAATATCTCGTTGTACAGGTACAGGATTGTCGGGATATTTTGGCTCCTATAAAGCTGTTTCAAGTCGTTTTTTCACCAATAATCGCCGCAAGAACAAGTTCCATCCTTGAAATGATGGAACCGCCTCGCATCTCTTAGGATGATTTCTCTGTCTTCTATCTTTGAGATAAACTTAGAAGCAGTATGGCAGTCATTGCAGACTCTAAGGTTCTTGGCAACTCTAATAGTAGTTCCAGGAGGAGTGTTGAGTATGCCAAAAGCTATTGCCAGTTTCTCACTGTGCCCACAAAGTATAGTTTCTTTCTCGTCCTCGTCAATATCGTGGAGTACACAAGCAGTATCAGGCACATAACCCTCCTTTTTCAACCTTTCTGACAAGGTCTCCAGAAAATCGTGGAGCTTCTCACTTTGTGGATGTGACAAATCCCCAGCCAAAAACTTATGCACCTCATCACCAGACTCAATCCAACTGCAACCAGGTTCTTTCTTCACACCCATTGCCTTCATCCTCCTCCTAAGATTCATTGCTTTATCCCAAAGTCCAGCAGATGAATATATATTAGAGAGTAGAACGTAGTGGCTAGCCACATCAGGTTGCAACTGAAGGAGATTTTCAGCTGCAATTTCCCCAATTTCAATGTTATGGTGGATCCTACATGCTCCGAGCAAGCTACTCCATGCTCCAACTTTGTCAAATCCAGAAGGCATGGTATTGACAAGTCCATATGCTTCCTCCACTTTACCTGCTCGACCAACCAAGTCCACAATACAAGCATAGTGATCAGGTGCAGGTTCAATCCCATGTTCGTTTTTCATTTTATGGAACAAGCTCAGGCCCTCATCCACCATCCCTGAGTGACTACATGCGGCAAACAATGCTATGAAAGTAACTTCAGTAGGCTTTACTTCCCCACCTTTGGCTCCTTCCGCCACCATATCTTCAAATAGCTCCAATGATTCCTTTCCTTTCCCATGCATCCCATAAGCCATGATAATTACATTCCAGGTTATGACATTTCTAATAGGCATTTGATCAAATACTCTTCTAGCTAAATTTAAGCAGCCACATTTAGCATACATGTCAACTAATGCACTTCCAACAGTGACTTGTGATGCTAACAAATTTCTAATGGCATAAGCATGGATTTCTTTCCCCTTTGCTAAAGCTGATAGGGAAGCACAACCAGGAAGGACTGTCATCAGAGTTATTGAGTTAGGTTTGAAAGGAACTTGTTTTTCGTCATTGTAATCACCATCATACGTGGACTTTTCTTCTATTCTTTGCATTTCATGAAGCAGAAGAAGTGCATCACTAGAGCGTCCACAAATCACATAACTAGTGATAATTGTATTCCAAGAAACTATATCTCTATCCTCCATGCTATCAAATATTCTTTTTGAAGTTTTTATGTCCCCCATCCTAGAGTACATATCTATTAGAGCATTTTGCACATATCTATTTGTCTCCAAACCCCTCTTTATTACATATCCATGTATACCTTCTTTTCTTGAAATTCCTTCACAGCGCACATAAGCAGGCACGATACTTGACATTGTGGTTGCATTTGAATAAAGTCCAGCAGCAGCTTCCATTTCAATGAAGAGCATCAATGCTTTCTCATCGTGCTCACTTTGTGCATAACCAGCAATCATAGCATTCCAAAGACCAATCTTCCTGTCCAAGACACCATCGAAAACTAGACGTCCACTTTCAACCTGTCCACAATTGCAATACATGTCAACTAATGCACTACCCACGAAAGAATTCTCGATCACGTCATCAGTTCTCAATGCATAAGCATGAATTTCTTTCCCAGTTCTTAACAGGTCCAAGTGGGAGCAAGCAGGAAGAACACTCGCAAAAGTGACCCCATCTGGTTTAACTCCCTCAAGAACCATAAGCCGCAAGAACATTAACGCTTCCATAAACCGCTCATTTTGCGAAAACGAACTTATCATGCTGTTCCAAGTAACCAAATCACGGTCCTCAAACAATACTAGTAAACTTTTTGCATCATCAAGTCTTCCTAGTTTAGCATACATAGCCATCAAAGCATTGTTTGAAAATGTTCTCCAATGACCCTTTCTAAAACAACACCCATGAATTTGCTTGCCAAGCCACAAGCCATCGCGTTTGCACAAATTAGAACAAGCAAGCGCCATACTCACCAAAGTAAACGAACTAGGCTCGAATCCCTCCATCAACATCAATCTGAACGCCTTTATTGCAACCTCCCATTCTTCAAACCGACACAACGCAGAAATAATTGAATTCCAAGAAACCTGGTCTCTCTCAGTAATTCTGTCAAACACTTTATAGGCATCACCTAAACCTCCGCACTTACCATACATATTCACAAGGGTATTATCTATAGTCACAGACGAGAACGACCCGTACCCGAATTTGAAAACATGGGCATGAATCTGTTTCCCTAAATACATTTCCTGAATCCCTGCCACGGCCTTCAAGACTGCCGGGAAGGCAAAGTTATCAGGCGAAACACCCGAACCAATCATTTCAATGTACGTAGAAATGGCTTCACGGAATAGATTAGAGCGGGATCTGGAGCGAAGGGATTCAATCCATGAGGCTTGAGAGTGTGATATGGAAATGGGTTTTGGAGAAGAAGAGGAAATGGGAGGCTTCGTAGGCTGCTGGTGGGAAGGAAGAGAGGTTGACGGACTGAAAGGAAGAGAGATTGGGGAAAGAGGGTGCTGAGTGTAGGTGGACATATGGTAGTTATTTCAGTTAAGGAAGAAGAGTTTGGAGGTTTTTCAAGATTTTCTCTTACATGACTCCGAGGCATTCGTATGCTAATCCGAACTGCTGAGGATTGAGGAAGCTGTCCGTCCATAAACCAATCCCATGGTTTCGATTGCGACACGTGACAGCCTGGGCAGAGATGTTTCTGTTTATTTACTTACAACATGTTTTTTTAAAGTGTTATTTAAAAAAAATATTTTTTTATGTTTTTAAATTATTTTAATATATTAATATAAAAAATAATTTAAAAAAAACATTATCTTAATATATTTTTAAATAAAAAAATACTTTAAAAAATAATAATAATTATATTTTTAAACACCTCTTTACCAGCAAAATAGATATAACTAATTATCTATCCTTGTTTTGCCATGAGTTATATATAAAAAAAAAAGTTAACAAAAAAAAAATGCATGTTTCTTAATAGCAAGGAAAGTTATGATTGTAAATTCAAAATTTGAAACGAATGTTTAACAAAAATAACTAAGGCTTTTGTACATCAATAAATGTTAATATTATTAATTATAACGTTATTTTTAAACCACTTAAATAACTAATATATTCTGGTCAATTTAATGGTCCAGCTATAATGTCAAAATACTAAAAAAAATTGACTTTAAAAACTCGTTTTTAACTAATTTTTCATTTTAAAAACACTTTAAAGCCTTAAAAATCTCATTTATAATTTTAAACTTGAAAAAAATCGGTTTCAAAATACAAAATCAACTTTGTTCTATAAAACTTTCTTTCTCTATAAAAAAACAAATGATATCTTGTCTGTTACAATAAATGCCTGTCGTTCATAAACTCAGATGCCGACCACGGTGATTGGAAAATCATGTCCAACTTTTTGAACTTATTTTTCAACCAAATTTTCATTTAAAGAACACTCTAAAGACCTTAAAAAAACCCATATGAAAAATCGGATTTCAAAATGCAAAATCAATTTTATTCCATAAAACTTATGAGACCCTAATTTATTTTTTTAGACAGGACGAAGGCCAAAGAATACATAAAAGGAAATCATTTAGTCTAAAAAGGAACTCATTAACATTAAATATATATATATATATATATATATATATATATATATATATATATATATATATATATATATATATTTGTGGCTAGAATCTGATTTTCAGCCAACCGACAACACTTTTTCCTTCACTATTTTTCAATAGTATTTTCTCTTCTATTTGAAATTAGAGACATAAAAATAAGAAAAATAAAGCTTTGAATTAAAATAAAACTTTCCAAAAATAAGGATTGTAATAGAAGAAAAATGAAAATAGGAGGATCAAAAGGAACTTTGTAGCATTGATTTTAGACTAACCATGTCAATTTGCCATGCTTTACACTTTGGTCCTATATATCTTAATTGTGTTTTTCTATGATAGATCATAAGAAACCAATTACTAATTTGATAAAAAAAAAATGCAATCGAAAAATAAATCGAGATTAATAATAATAATAATAAAAACGTTGTGTGAATCCATATTTTCCAAACCTTCTAATGTTTCTTCTAACAATAACTAGTAGTGATAATTCCATAAGGTTCTGATGGAGTTCGGGGAGCCAATTTGTCCTTCTCAGTTCTCCCTCCTGTAGCATTCCTCGAGTGTTGAAAAAGGCAAAAACAAAACCTTCGGAAAAGGTAGGAATTGCAATTGAATCAGATGTTCGTCATTCAGAAACTGAGGAGCTTTCTCATCGCTTTGACAAATTAAGAGCTTTTTATAGGATAAAATCACGAAAATTTCCTCATAATCATGTCATTAGCCCACTACCTACAAATAATACAGGGAAAATTGTGTAAAATAAATTAAACTATAGATATGAATTAATACGCGTGCATTAAAATTCGAGTTGAAAGTATAATTTTTCAATAATTGATAGATAAATGCAATATTAACTAAATTATAGGATGGCCAGCATGGTTTTTTCATAAAACAAATATAATTTTTTTTCCCGAAAATTAAGACGATGAACTCAATGCAAAACAACAAATGAACTTAACATTGTCCGAAAGAAAAGTGAAGAAACAAAGCTACACAAAATCAATTATTTGGTATTTGGTCACCAGATTCAAACCATAGGTTAGGTTATCATTTATAAGAAGTAAGATTTTTATAAATCTTTTTAATTCTAGCAAATACACACACACGTTGGGATTTACCATTAATGGACAACCTACCCTAAGAAGTAGGGTTACCATTTGTCAATGGTAGTTGCACCCACCATTGACAAATGTATCAACCCATGTGCAGCTGTTGTTGTTGAAGAAGAGGAGTCACCATACTTGCCTATAAATAGGCATACGTGAGAGAGCACAATTACAAAAAAGGGGTGAGAATGTGAAGAGAGTAGAGAGAAAGTGAAGAGTTGCAATGATAGCAGCAGCAGCTTTGCTGCCATTGCAGCAGCTGCAAGTGCAGCAAAGAGAGCTGGGAGTTGAGTTTGAGTGAAGTGATCCTCCTCCTCCATGTATTTGTATTGTTTCCTTTCTCTATCTATAATAATATAGACTCTCTCCCGTGGATGTAGGCGGTTTTGCCGAATCATGTTAAATATTGTGTCAGTGTGCTTAGTCTCGGATGAGCAAAAATCAGTACACCACCGGTCCGCGCATGGGGAAGCTGGAATCCCAACAATATATATATATATATATAATAATTCTTATATAATAGTCTTGAATCCACACATTTAACACAATTTAAATATTAGAAGGATGCGATTTTTTTTTTAATTTTTTGTTTGTGAATGCTACAATGAACGTGCTGTTTACAACCCTAGCATGAATGACCGAGAAAACCCTCGAAACTCTCTGTAACAAGACACAAGAGTTGAAGAGACGTTTCACAAACCGCAAAACCAAAATACCGCCCTTTCAACTCCATGCCCAAATGCCAACCATTCAACACCAACTCCATCCTCAAGGCTCTCAACAACTTGTTTTCGTTCCCAAGTAAGTTCCTTTCTCTTTCTATGCACTCTAACTTTTCAGCTCATGCCATTCCATCCACCAAAACTATTGAAACTGAACCCCTAAACCACACTCAACACTGTAACACCACTGACCAAGAAAATGCCATTGAACCTGACCCCCCAATATCTGATAAGATATTCAAGTCGGGCCCCAAAATGGGTTCTTACAGGTTGGGTGATTCAACCTTTTATTCCCTCATTAATAACTATGCAAATCTGGGCGATTTTAAGTCTTTGGAGAAGGTTTTGGATCGAATGAAGTGCGAAAAGAGAGTGATTTTTGAGAAATGTTTCATTGTTATCTTTAAGGCTTATGGGAAAGCTCATTTGCCTGAAAAAGCTGTTGACTTGTTTGATAGAATGGCTTGTGAATTTGAGTGTAAAAGAACTGTAAAGTCTTTTAATTCGGTTCTTAATGTGATTATACAAGAGGGTTTGTTTTATCGTGCTTTAGAGTTTTATAATCATGTTATCGGTGCCAAAGGTGTCAGTATATCCCCTAATGTACTTACTTTTAATTTGGTTATTAAGGCAATGTGTAAGGTGGGATTAGTTGATGATGCGATCCAGGTGTTTAGAGACATGACGATTAGGAAATGTGAGCCTGATGTGTACACTTATTGTACATTGATGGATGGACTGTGCAAGGCGGATAGGATTGATGAGGCAGTTTCGCTGTTGGATGAGATGCAAATTGATGGTTGTTTTCCTAGTCCTGTTACGTTCAATGTGTTAATCAACGGTTTGTGTAAGAAGGGTGATTTATCACGGGCCGCGAAGCTTGTAGACAACATGTTTCTTAAAGGATGTGTTCCTAATGAAGTAACTTATAACACACTTATTCATGGTTTGTGTCTGAAAGGGAAGCTGGAAAAGGCAATTAGTCTTTTGGATCGGATGGTATCGAGTAAATGTGTGCCTAATGTGGTCACATATGGGACAATCATTAATGGACTTGTTAAGCAAGGAAGAGCTCTTGATGGGGCTTGTGTATTGGCTTCGATGGAGGAAAGGGGGTATTGTGTTAATGAGTATGTTTACTCAACACTAATTAGTGGGTTGTTTAAAGAGGGGAAATCTCAAGAGGCAATGCATTTGTTCAAGGAGATGACAGTAAAAGGATATGAGCTCAACACCATTGTATATAGTGCTGTTATTGATGGTTTATGCCGGGATGGAAAGCCAGATGATGCGGTGGAAGTTCTTTCTGAGATGACTAATAAGGGCTGCACACCTAATGCATACACCTGTAGCTCGCTGATGAAGGGATTCTTTGAGGCAGGTAATAGCCATAGAGCTGTTGAAGTGTGGAAAGACATGGCAAAGCATAATTTTACTCGGAATGAGGTTTGTTACAGTGTACTCATTCATGGGTTATGCAAGGATGGGAAAGTCAAGGAGGCTATGATGGTGTGGACACAGATGTTGGGCAAAGGATGTAAGCCTGATGTTGTGGCTTACAGTTCAATGATTAATGGCCTTTCCATTGCTGGCTTAGTAGAAGATGCTATGCAACTTTATAATGAGATGCTTTGTCAGGGACCTGATTCTCAACCAGATGTGGTCACATATAACATACTATTGAATACATTGTGCAAGCAGAGTAGCATCCCTCGTGCCATTGATCTTTTAAATAGCATGCTGTATCGGGGATGTGATCCTGACTTGGTTACATGCACCATATTCTTAAGAATGTTGAGAGAGAAGCTGGACCCACCTCAGGATGGGAGGGAGTTTCTAGATGAGCTTGTGGTTCGTCTTTTAAAGCGACAGAGAGTTTTAGGTGCATCTAAAATTGTAGAAGTGATGCTGCAAAAGCTTTTGCCACCAAAACCCTCTACTTGGGCACGAGTTGTCGAAAATCTATGTAAACCTAAGAAGGTTCAAGCGGTCATTCAGAAGTGTTGGAGCATCCTGTATTAATGATTCATTGGTATGCTTATTACTGCTATCATACTTCAACCTGAATTGAGTATGATATATATTTTTTTTAATTTGGCTATCAAACCTTAGGTATTCTAATTCTGATTGTAGTTTTACAATATATGCTTCTGCATGCATGTGTGTGAGCGTGTTGAATGCATGATCATTCATGAGCATTTAATACTAACCTATTTTCTTGCTAACAGGGTTCTCTGTGACGTTCTTGTGAAGCTCATATGATCATAATGAACCTCTAGCTTATAGAGCATAGACTTCTGTCACAATTATATGGAGTGTGTGACCAGGGCAGGTGTTGGTGAATACGAATTTGAAACGAACTGTTGGAGGAGTTGAGTACATTGTGTTTGAGGTACGTAACTATATGTTTCTTCAAATATGTTTTTATTTATTTATTTTTTTCTTCTTCTAGTAAGTGCTTTTGGTTCTTGTCAATATTCATAACACACAAGTTGGTCTACTGGGGAGGGAGGGGTTGGGGAATGCATCCTTCAAAGAAAAGGAAAGAAAAATTAAGATAATAGAGTTTGCCAATCCCTTTGAATTTCAGCTAGGAAACACCACTGGAAGTCCCTGAATGCAGTACCCTGAGTAGAGGCCAAAACACCTTATCTCATTGTTGTTTCCCTTGAAAGCGAAAAAATCCATGAAAAATTCAGAGTTCTGCTCCAACCACATCCGCCAAAGAACTTCAAATACAGTGTATCTCTACAGGGGCTTATGATGTTTCTTTGTCCCAAAACCTGGAAAAGACATTACTGAAAGGTCCTATACTTGATCAGAGATCACCAACATCCCTGACAAACTGAGGAAAGATATGCTACATATCCCTAGCGTTTGGACAGTGCAAAAAGAATTGCTCTGTGTCTGTCACATTATTATTTTTGTATAACACACATATTAGTAGAAAATTACATTATATGGCCTGTTTCAAGCAGATATCATTGGTATTAGTTCTATGGTCTGCATCATCCAAGTGAAGGCCTTGACTTCGTATAAAAGTTTGGTTTTCCATATACAAGTGCCCAGAGGGAAACAAAGGCAAGACGAGCCTAAGTGATGAAAAAAAAAAAAAAAAATGGCCGGAATATTACCAAAACTCTGTTATGAGGTCTTGAAAAAAAATAAAAATTGGGGAGTGGAAGCAACAAAACGAAATCCTATAACATGAGTTGAGGAGTAGAAGCCAACAAATTAAATCCTCCCATTTGGGTTTTCAGAAACATGGCAGCCACGATATTACCCCTGCCATGTTGCAGAGAAAAGGTGGCAACAACCAAACTAGGGTGGCCATAAATATGGGGAAATACAATGGAGAAAGAATACACCTGTATCCACTGTTCATTCTATTAGATAATATCTAAACCGGTAGCTAATTAAAATTTCATTAGAGGAAATTGCTGAGGATACCTGTGAAAGAACTTAAAGGACTCCAGTTTGGCATTTGAGCCACTTGATTGAAGACCAGGCTTACAATTAATTACCTCTCCCGCTTAGCTGCAAAAAATCTCCTTTTTTCCCGATTAAGAGCCACAGTAAACCTTCTAACTGATCAAAAGGATCCTATAATTTTCAGTTCTCCGAAACATTAAATGTTTGGCGTAATCTAACCGTCTAGCTACTATTACAAGAATATTAAACAAAGGCATATAATAATGACAAATGAGGGCAGGCCACCCCAAAAGAGAAAAATGCACTTTTCTTCCAATTGTTTCTGCAGCTAATAGAAAATTAATATGACATAGATATTCTTTGCAAGGGTTTTGTGCTTAGTTTAAAAGCCACCATAGATTTGAATATCATTTGGTCTCCTGATGAGTGACATTTGGCCCAGGAAGCTTGGTTTTAAATCAAAAGCTCTTTGGAAGCGTATGCGAATATTTTAATTTTGGAGATAGATAATCACCGGAGACAAGTTGTTGGTTTGAGCACTGAGAGAACTGGATGAATGTTTAAAGTGGCAGGTATTATGCTTTCTCCGGCAAACATCTAGAAAGACTTTCATAGTTGCTAATATGTATCTAAATTTTATGGATTTTGATATTGAAGTTAGGGAGACCCTTCTCCGGCATCAGGAGATCATATTTCATGGTGGGTTGTTGGGTGCTTTATGCAAGTGCAATGAAGATAATGTTTAACCAACCTTTTCTGTTTGGCTTTGTTCCAGAGGAGGTGCAGTCTTTTGTGTTCTTGAACTTTTGGAACTGTTTTGATGATGCTTAGGATGGTTCTTGTGTTGCTGATAAATAGCTGGAATAGAAGATTTGGGGGGACAAATTAGTCATAAGATTTGGGAAATCTTGAGGTGGTCGAATGGAAGTATGGCTTTTCTGAGGACCTGGAGCTTCCTTTTCATAGGATTGAACCTCCTATCTTGGGATCTTTTTCTCCAGCATTGGAGGCTTTTCCCTGAATATTGATGTTCTTTAAGTTTTGGAGTTGTCAGAAGCTATTTTTATTTCTTGTCCTTTTTTTGCTCTCATCATTTTGTGGTTAACGTACTTTCTTTGGCTCTTTTGTCTATACTTACAGATGCTGGTTATTTACTCTCACTTCTGATTATTTTTTTAATGCTCATCGTTAGAAATATGGGTTTTCCAATTTTATTTTTGTATGCTAGTGTGCCTTTTAATCACTGTTTGTGGAAATGTTCAAGAGTGGTTTGTCTTCCTTTTCTTCTTTTTATCCCCTCATGGTTACCTGCTCTCTCTTATGTAATGCCCTTACGCTGGTTAGTTTTCTCTTGCTTTTATTTATTTCATACCCATCATCAAACAAAATAAGACTTCTCCAAGGATAGTTTTTACCCCTGTGCCCTTTTAATAGTTGCATACAGAAAATGCTTTTAGTGAGAAATTTGTGCTTTCTGTTTGCTTTCTTGTGTTCAGTTTGGTCACTTAGAATACTGAATAGAAAAGCCTGAAATTGAAGATTTCCAATCTCTTGTAAGTGGATAGAAATATGAAATCTAGGACATTACAAGACAAGGCACAGGGAAACATTTTGGAAGATATGTGATTTGCAAGCCACATTGCTGCTTTTTATCTAAAAGTTGATACATTAAAATGTTGTCAGTTATCTTTGATCAGCTCAAGATGTCATAATTTTAAATTGTAGTTGCAGGACTGAGACTTTGCAGGTGTTACATAATGATTGCGGCTATGGTTGTCATGAATCATTTGTAATTCTTAATAAATTTTAGCGTGCATGCTTCTTTAATAGTTTCACAATAGATGTACAATAATAACACTTCTAGTAGCTAAATATCATATAAGCAATGCATTACAACTATCAAAAGAGTGAAAAAGTGTGAAACCATGAACTTGAAATGCAAAAAATCATATTAGTATTTAGTAAGTAGACTGTTATCGACCCATTATTTTCACAAATAGCCTATAATGGCCGTTACCGGACATTACATGAGAACATTATGGCCATTTTTCTTGTGAATTGCCAGTAACAGCTCTATGACATCGAGTGATGGTAATGGGGCTCTCTGTCTCCGTATGGCTGTTAAATTTATGCAAGATGGGGCAAGGATGCCAGTTATTTTACAGGCTGGGTCTGAAATAATTCTGCATAGATGCTGCTCTGCTCTGTTATTCTTATTTTATTCAAAATAAACATGATCGTTTATATACTAATATCAGGACGCATAATATTTGGTTTGGTAACTTAAGGATGAAGAAGATGATTTTAAGCTCCTTCTCTTGCAATCTTATCTTCATATTTCTTCTGTTGATTCTGCTTTGTGATGCAGATGAGCCATATCATTAGAATGGAGACCAAAGAAGACATGGTAAATTAGCATTACCACTGTACAAATACCAAATCTTTCAAAAGCCTTCGCGCCCAAAGATCCCATTAGAAAGATGTTTATTGCATTTGACAGGGATGGAAGCCATGGAACAAGTGGAACCCCAAAGACTTTCTCTGTTGATGTAACATCATGGATAATCCAATAGTCCTCAAGAACCAAAAAGGAACGATTACAGCATATCCAGCCTAACCATTGGGATTCAATCCTCTGTAAGCAGAAATTCCCATGGACAAAGCAATAATGATTAGCAGGAAGAAGACCAACTTCAAGAGGTTTATTTGTGGTGTGATTTCTCTGACATAGTATCTCCTCACAAGTAATGCAGCAGCCATCATCATGAAGATAAATAGGGTGCTTTCTGACAAAAAAATTACCAAGACATCCAGGCTTGAGAAAAAAGCAATGAGAGCACTTGAAATGGTGATAAGAAGTGTTGCATTTATTGGTGTTCTTGTCTTTGGTTGGACAAGAGCAAACCATGGAGGGATCATGTGGGCTCGTGCAATATGAGTAGTACACTGCTTGTCCAGGCGCCCCTGCCAGAAGGATGTCCCCTTGAGGGCTCCAAGTGCTACTAGTTACTTAGCCCAGTTCATTCCTACACTCTGAAATGCAACAGAGTAAGGCCCGTCCGGGTCATCTCTATCTATTTTTGTATCATACTTGGTGAAAGTGCCATTAAGCAGTATATAATGGTAATGATTGACATGGATCCAAGTACTCCTAACAGTATGTGTCTTGATGGGTTCCTTGTTTCTTCTGCCATGGTGGCTATATTGTCAAAGCCTCCATAAGCGAAGTAAACAATTGCAGCTGCTTGGAATATCCCTTTCACCCCAAAAGGCAAAAATGGTTTCAGATTGGATGTATTGGCATGAGCAAACCTGCAATCTTGACAAATAAAATTACAGCAGTATTGAGTGTCGTTGCTATCCAATTGAACACTGAAGTTTCCCTGGTGCTGGTCATTGCAATTGTTGCAGCAATCACCAAAACTCGAACTGAAATTGGATCCAGGAGATTGAAACCTTCAGCTAGATTTGAATGGATGCGTAAAGAGTTGGAAGGACTGTCCAGAAGACTTGTGAAGTAAGAAGTCCATGCCCTGGCAACTGCTGCACTGCCCAGGATGCTTTCAAGCAATATGTTCCCTGCAGTTATGAAAGCCACAGAGTCTCCTAATTCAATTCTCAAGTAACCAAATGAACCACCTGCGACTGTGATTTCAACTGCAAATTCTGTGTAACAGAATACAGAGAGCATTGCTGAGACTTCAGAAGCAAAATAGGACAAGACAATGGCAGCTCCAGCATGTATGCAGGCCTCTTGTCCCGTGAGCACAAAAAATACCAGCTCCAATGACAACCAAATCCAAACCAGTTAAGGTCCCACCAAGTGAGGCAGCGTTTCATCTCAGTCTCACTCTGTTTCTGAAGCTCCGCAATTTCATTGGCATCATCTGAACAGCTGATGAAATTTTCCTTGAACTGGAAACATGTCTCTGACAATGCTGAATGGTAGTTGCCCCAGCTTTGGAAGGACTCTTCTGGGAAGAAGTCTTGTTTGCTAAATGTCCAATAACTTTTATGTTGAGTCTCACCACCAATTTCTCCCATGGAACCCATAATTATATTCTCGTGTGTCCTTAGTGAAGTAAACCGCAGATGATATAAGTTAAGCTTTTATGGGGACTGTTATCTTGTAAAGTAGTTTTCTTAAAATATATATATATATATATATATATATATATATATATATATATATATATATAAGAATAATGAAGTAGTTTTTTGATTTTTCATGCGAAGTGTTTTCCAATCTTTTAGACCAGAAAACACTTTCTTCTATCTAAAACTTACGTTTTTCTTTGACTAGAAAGGGAATTCAGTTGACTAATTTTTTACATTATAGCTAATAGTTTTCCGCAATGTAGCTAAACATGTGAAACTTTCACAGTGAAAGTTTAGAGTGCTTTTCAAAAAAACACTTTTTAACAAACAAACAAGTTCCAAGTGAACTTATGGTGTATAGATTCTACCCCCAATTAGCGGTCATGGAATCTAAGATTATGAGATACCTGAGCAGCAGCAGATGACTTGTCTGGTCTAATTTTAGGTGGCTCTTGGTTTTAGGCGTTCATAACTAAGAATTGCTTGAAACTACTTGAAAGCCATATTTGTAATAGGAATGGATTCTTGATTTGCTATTAAATGTGAAGATTCCATCTCCATCTCTTCTCAAATCTACATGTATTTATGTGCGTGAAACAACTTTCAAGGAATGCGGGGCCAATAAGTAAAATCTTCATAAAATCAAGTAACGAATTGCTTTACAAGCATGGAATAAAAAAAATGATATTTTCCAGTTGAGATGATCCTTTCATCTATTGGGTTGCACATTGCCTGATTACAAATCTTGAACGTAAAACCAAGCTCTGGCTGTTTTTGGCGTTCGCTGGAGAAGCGAGGATTTTGCGTGCTTGAAATTGCTGATAATCTAGATGGTGACAATTCAATGGTTTGCCCAAAATAAGTTTAGTGGATGCCTTATATATATTTTATGGGCTACCAAATACTATCCGGTATGAGAAAATGATGAAGGGGTGTGTAAAAATCAACATTCTATAAGAGCCCCGCTCTGTGACTCACCAGGAAGTTGATTGCTATTGCAAGTTCTACTGTTCGAGGATGATTCCTTCTATCACCTAGTGAACGTTTTTCTTCACGAGAACCGTATCGTCCGAAGGCAAATTTTACAAGCTGCTCAATCATTTCAATACTTTATTGAGATAGAGACAGGCGTAAGTCAGTGTTAGAAATACTGTCATGAACTGGTAGGTTTTCAACCCTGCCCTTGAGGCCAACTGCTATAAAGACTTCAATTGCAAAGTTCAGACAAGAATAGGAGAACAAAAAAAAAAGGGTTCGAACTATCACATGTTCTAAATACTATAATGATGCATAAGGCGATATACAAGTCAATACAAAACCTTCCTCTCCAAGAAAAAAGAAATTCAATAACAAGTGTAGCAAGGAAATAGTGAAATGCTCCTCTACAAAGTATGAAATAGATCAGCGATATAAAGCTTGTTCTTCTAGCTAAGTATCTATCCTTCATCTCATCTACGTATGGCCATTTTTTTTTATGGGACGCCCTCCTCGGTATAAAAGTAAAAATGCATATGCTTTCTACTCATCTGCTGCATAAGCTAGCGGCAATTTAGGCACCTGGGGTGTTCCAGCACCAGTGGGATTCCTCGTCAAGAAAATATAACTATTGACCTGGCTGAACTATTTCAGAGTATGCACAAAACTGGGGGGATAAGGAAATGAGGGGGAAGATGTGCTGCATCATGTCCAAGATTTCCAAGCCTTGCGCACTTTATTAGCAAGATATCTAGTAGCATTAATACCACCAGCAGCCAGGAAACCAGAGACAGCCTGCCTTGCACTTGAAACCATAACAGTACGCCTGATAATCCTCTGCATACTCCTGGCAGCCTCTTCTCTTGAACCAATCACGACTTCATGTAAAACTCGACCTGCAAAACTTATGTCAACGTTATTAAAACTGTCTAGTCCCCAAGTGGTTAAATGAGGAATTTTATGAGTCACCTAGAAACAATAATTGATGCAAGGCTTGGGCCAAGATATTTAAATCATCTTTTGAGTATGGTAATAATATTATGGAATTTGAGTATCACTCAGTTTATTTATGTTCTTTGAAAAATCCAGAGATGAAGATAAACAATTTGCATCATAGAGAAGTAACATTCAGTTTATCAAACACCCATACAAAACAAACAAACAAAAAAAAACCCATCATACCAGAATCCTTCAGCACTTGGATCTCTCCTAGCTTCATCCCCATTTTTCTTCTGACAAGGGGAGGAAGTGAATGAACTAGGGAATGAGTCCTTGATAAACTGCAGTCCTGGTTTTGAGAGAGATTGTATAAGAATTTCTAAATGGTGCTGAAAGATGACTATGTTAAAGCACATATAAACATGTATCCATAAATATCAGTGCTGCCAACAAATAAATGCCTGACTTGAGGACTACAGCTTTTAGCTTACAACAAAGGATCTACTAAAAGCTTACAAATATCAATTGACAGAGTAGTCAATCCAAACACATGTTAATGAGAAGTTAACGAGAATCATAACAATACATATGTTAAGGCATTATTTCAGGGAAAGCAGTTTAAATATCTAAAAATGCGCTAGAAGTTACAGCGTGTTACATTACTCAACTGTAAGAAAACGTTGGAAATATTACCTCTTCCAAAAATGCTGCATTATAAATAAAAGCCACTGATAACGAGTGCTGCCACTCATGTGAAATGATAGACAATGATTGAACTTCAAAATCCCAAGAGTGTATTATATGTTAATTCCCCAATTTAATGTTTCTTATTATGAGCTTTTGGTTCTCAAAAAGAAAAAAGAAAAGCCTTTCTGCATTTGTTAGCTGGATACACTGTGGCCATAGATGCATAATTATTGATTGAATGGCTATTACACTGTCAGTTCTCAAGAGAAGAGAACTGCAATGGAAGGTACAAAATCTAACAAGTTTTGAATTGAGAACATGAAAATTTGAATAAACCTGAGAGATAGTAGCCTGATGAGAATTAGGCAATGAGAATGTCAGTAACTCTTTAGCCTCGTATTCTTTTAGAAATGGTTTATACATCGATTGGAATAAACCAAACTGTCCTTCAACAATCCTCTTCACCTGCAGGTGGTTGCAAGCATGAGCAGCAGAAACTCCAAACCATCATAAGAAATGATCACCATTTGCTAACTTCAGCAGTGCAGGTTGTAAATCACAAATATCATAGAAACCACAAGAATTCAAGTCACCAACAATATCTACAAAAGTTAAATCAGTGGAAACACCAATGATTACAGCCAAACAACGTGATAAAGTAACCAGTAACATTTCATATAGATGAAATATAATAATGATTCATCATCAAAGACAAAAGAATTCTGATGCAATGGAGGTGGAACCTAGACCTCATAAATAATTAACCCATTATTTTGACAGTTCACGGTGAGTTAAATTAAATGATGTAATTGAGGAGCATAAGTAATGCTTAGTAGATCAAATCAGTTATTAAAAGTAGTTAATAAAACCAGCAATTATCATAAAATTTCAAGTGCACAAATTACGAAGCTTATCAGCACTATCAAAAAAGCTATAAGCAACTTTACCTTATTTTTATCCTCTGCAAAAAGCATGCGCAAGTCACCCATATATGAGAGGCTACATATTTTGGAGTACAAATCTTCCTGCATAAGCATGGAATATGTTGGGGATTCTATTAGCTCTATAATGGTTCACCAGTAAAGGAACAAACCTCGGTGAATTTGGATGGCAAAAGGAGAAGAGCAGCAGAGACTGCAGCCCTCAGATTGACAGAGTTTACATCTCCAATATCCAAATTATCCACAAGTATATGAACCTGTAAAAAAGAACTCAAAGAAATGTTGACATTTGTGAATGGAAAAACATAATTAACAGGCAAGGGATACATAGGAAGTATGAGACCTAATGCAGGCAAGGCTAACAAGAAAAAGCATAAAACAAGGTACACAGCTAAACATAAATTCTTATTGTTTTGATTAGAAGCAGACAATTTGAAAAGAGTATGTTAAAATGTATCTACCTAGTCTATAAGGCAGTGAAAAAATTAAATTTTCAGACATAGATATATTACTGGTCATGGAAGAATATCACAATTTGGTTTAACCAGAATAGCATATCATGGATCAGTTGCAAGTAGCACCAATTTGGGACTGTACACAAATCAAAATACCTAACCCAATTCAATAAAGCCCAAGTCCCAGACTAGCTATGGCTGGCTATATAAATCCCTTTTCTTCATTCATTATAATCTATATCATGAAATGGAAGGAGCTGATTTTACACTACCGTCAGCCAACTACAATCCTCCAGTTTTCCAGATAGCCAGAGACAAGAAATGAGAAAATTTGAGAGTAAAAAATATGCAAGCTCTAAGAATAACTTTGAGGCAAGGATTTAATTGGGCATGAAAAAGAGTAAGCATACCACTTAACAATTCTTAGGAAGAATTTAAAACTTAGAAAAAGAGTTGAAGATTTCTAAGCAGAAATATTTCAAGCAGTAAACATTATGCATGTCAAACACACAAAAGGGACTTTGATCATGAAAAAAAGTTGTAAATCAGCTCGTTGAAAGGATCTGGATAGTTTCAATGATCAAATGAACTAAGCCTGAGCTTGGTTTTAGGCTTTGAATTCTTATGGGGCATGGATTGAAACATGTAGAGTTTAGTTCATGACTTTCGAGCTTCAGAGCCTATATGCACTCTAGTATTCTAAGGTGTCATTTGAATATTCTTTTAAATAAGTGCTAAATAAACATGGAATATGCTCTTTCTATATCTAGCCAGTCCTTTAATGCAAATAGTTAATAATTTCTTCACAACGGTATTCTTATCACCATTTAAAACATTATCATACAAGTTGTTTTAGGTAGACTTTGCACTTTTGGAAGAAGCATCATTCTTCCTGCTATTTTCAGATGGAGACTACAAGGATAACATGAATATAACACAAGAAAATATAACATTGGAATTGAAATGACAAATTCACTCATTTAGCCTATTCTACAAATATAAAAAATTGAACCTAACTTCAACAGATTTTGGTTTTCTAACTCAATTCATTTCTGTTCTGTTCCAGACAGCAATATGAATCTGAATTAAATTCTATCTCAGTTCTTGTCTATTTTACAATGAAAAAAGTTCAATGTAACCTATCCAATAAGGTTCAGAAAAAACATTGAGCAAACAAGAAGAATATCCACAAAACAGACTAGAGAAGATAAGTATAAAATAATAGACAAGACGCACTGGTTTTTGTAGACGACCACACAAATAGAATCTCTCCCAATGCAGTACATCTTGAACCAAGTCATGCATCCTAACAACACCGTATTTGAGCATCTGAAATGAATTCATCAAACATTTTACAAGTTACTAGATAATACTGGAATAAGGATAACGTGACATGATCTAAAATGACATGCCAAGGGAAGGCAAGCTGAATATATAGTATCATGTAAGACCTGATTCCCTTTTCTAATTCACAGTATGCTTAGCAAATACCTTGTCATTCCATGTTACAAATGGATTAAAGTGCACTCCTACACCAATCTTATCTGCAACTTGAGTAATCTGAAATAATAAATAAGTTATAGTCCCAGGATTAACGCAGTAAAAAAAGGTGGAGGGGGAGAGGGAGAGGGAGAGGGAGAGGGAGAGGCACCAGTTTTGCACCGCCAAGGGGCACCATCCAGGAGGCATAGTGATCTTCATTCAATTCCATATTCTTGGAAGTGTGATAACCAAAAATAGAATGAGATATACAAAAATATCAGAACTTGAAAAGGAGAGACATCACTCTATATGTTTCTAAATAGTATAAATCTACCTCAGAATGCCATTGCTTGGGATCTGATACGCCAATAATATAATCTACCATGGATGACTACAAAACCAATAGTCACTAAGAAACAAGACCATAGATTTTGAAAATTTAAAGAAAGATGAAGCATAAAGAAAAAAATCAATAGAATTGGAAAAATGAAATCCAAAACCTTGTCGTTATTATTTGGATGGAGAGATGAGCCATAGACGCAACAAAATCCAACTGGGGGAAGAACCTTGAGAAAACTCTTCAGCTCGGCAATTTTGTCAATCTCCATAATGATTCTAGCGTTAACTGAACAAGTTTACAATAAGTACAAAATTGAAGGGGCAAGCTTCAACATTTTCATGACAGCAAGTTGCAACACTGGATTAACGCAATTGAAAGACATGAAAAAAATAAATAAATGCCAGAACTAGAGATAAATCTAATCAAGCAATGTCAAACACATTGAATCATTCTGAAAGTGGACTTAAAAATAAGCTTTCTTGAAATGGCCCATAAACCCATAAAGTCTATCTATCAAACCAAGGCCACTCATGCCCTTCGAAGGCCTTCACGTACATCATTTATACAACTTTACGATTGTGATTTTTTTGAGGCATTTTATCAGACATTTGATAGGCATGCCGAAAAAGCTCGATGTTAGAAAAACGTTATTGAAAATGGCTTTTTATTACATGTGACTGTAAAAAGGAAAGAACAGAGAGATACAGAATATGGAGTACGAAAGTAACACGAGCTGTCTTCACTTACCCGTTTTTCGGGAGGTACGGGGATGTTGTTTCTTGGTAATTAGGGTGTGTTTGGCATTGTATTATAAAAGTGTTTTTTTAAAAAATTAAATTTATATTTATATTTTTTGTTTCAAATTAATATTTTTTGATATTTTTAAACTATTTTTATGTGCTAATGTTAAAAATTATTTTTAAAAAATAAAAAATATTATTTTGATGTGTTTTGGAATGAAAAGCACATTAAAAAACAATCGTTATCATTCCCTATTTGTTTTTGCATTTCAAAAGCGTTTTTGAAAAAAATTAAAATTTTTTTATTTTTTTATTTGCTTTAAATTAATATTTTTTTTGTGTTTTCATATTATTTTGATGTGCTGATATTAAAAATAATTTTTAAAAAATAAAAAGATATTATTTTAATACATTTCTAAATAAAAAATATTTTAAAAGCAATCACAACCACGTTCATAACACATTATTCCAAACACACAAATTGGGTCTGTTTGTTTAGGTTTAGCTTTTGCGTTTACGAGGTAAAAAACGCAGTTAGGTATTTGGTAATACACCAAGCTGCGTTTTATACTGCGAGACCCACTAAAAAATTGAGTTTAAAACGTAGTTTTTATGAAACATTTTTTACATGTTTTTTTAACTGAGTTTCGTAAAACTCTGTTTGTTTTTGTGTTTCAAAAGCACTTTTTTCAAAATTTGAAATTTTTTTATTTTTTTCTTTACTTCAAATTAATTTTTTTTTGTTGTATTTTCAAATTATTTTGATGCCCTGATATTAAAAATAATTTTTAAAAAATAAAAAATTATTTTAATTTATTTTCAAGTAAAAAACACTTTTAAAAATCAACCACAAACAAACACACTATAAAAAACAGGTGGTGTTGCTATAAAGGCCAGGTTTTTAAATTAGAATTCAAATAGCGTGTTTATTTATTTATTTATTTATTATTATTATTAAGATGGATGTATGGACCGACTTGCGTTTACCTTAACTAATTTCACAGCTCCTAAAGTTAACGACCATGTAAGCCTTTAGTGATCCTAAGGTTTGTGAAACTCGAACGGGTGATCTTCAAAGAACAAACCTAGAGCCTGACCAGTTAAACTACACCCCTTAGGGTTTAAACAACATGTTTATTTTTGTGATTTGAGAGTATTTTTTTTAATTCTCATTTTAAGTTATTTTTTATAATATTTTCAAATGTTTTAATGTGATTTAAAAAATAAATTTTAAAAATAATAATAAAATATTATTTCAATATATTTAAAAAAACACACTACAGCATGCTCATAACAAAATTAAAATAACCAATTCGGCTTAAAAAATTCATCAACTAAGTGATGAGGTCAAATTTTATCATTATGGGCTTGAAGACCCAGCCGAGACTTGAGATAAAATTATTAATTTTTTGATTCTCATAACTTGACTCATCTTTTTTTGATGAAATAATTGATAGATTATGTTCAATATCTATAAAAGATTCTTTTTTTAGAGTTTGGAATTCTCCGATGATTAATTAATATCATAAGAAAAAAAAAATCTTCTTTTTTAAAAAAAAGTCATAGAAATAGATATATATCATTTGTAGTAGAGAAAAATTGAACCTCTCATGTGAAGGCTTATATTAGTTTTTTTTTATATAGTTCTTGAGATCCCCTCCTTTCCTGGAATGAAGAAGAGATTAACATCTTAGTCAAATAATTCTTTTATTTGAACATTGTATAATCAAGATCATGCATTGAAAAGACAAGATTTCTCTTTTCTTTTCCCAATCAAAAGAAGAAGAGAGAGATAGATGTACAGACATGTAAACTAAGAGCAAAAACATTAAAAAAGAAAACCCATTCTGAACATACCCCGAAGCTGAAACATAAAGGAAGCTGAGTTTTGCTTCTTGGAAATCAAACCAGCGCTGTTTTGTTTTATTTATTTATTTGAACTTCCAAGTTATTCTATGATTTTGAGCTTCGACTGGGGACCTCTTGCTCATGCAAGAAACAAACAAGTCTTGGTTTCCCATTTTTACATTTCGCCAAATCTCTTTTGCTCAGGTCTTTTTACTTGTAATTTGACACATTGATTGATGTTCATAAATTGCTAGGATTCTCATTTATGGCCTTTTCTTTTCTTTTGAGAATAAAAATTAGCTATAGAGAATGGGAGGGAATCAAATTTAATTCAACGTTTCGATTATTTAAATAAAAAAAATTAATGAATTACAAATCAGATTATAAAATTTACTTCATTTACATGATTCATTATATTACGATTATGTTGTTAGACTTTAAATTTAATATTCTTGTAATTTAAGCTAATCTAAGTTATTTAAATCTTTACTTTGAAATATTAATAACAATGAATTTTGTATGTTATAGTGTTAGAAAACGATTTGAAATAAATTTGGTTGAAAAAATGGTTTTGATATGGTATTTATATATTGTATAAAACCATTCATAGTGAATTTGAAATTTATTGATCATTCTTACTAATTTATTCTATAACTTTAATAAATTGTTAAGAATTAATTCTTGAATTAATTTTATTTCATTTAATCTTCTCAAACTCGTTATTTCTGTATTAGAAAATAATATAAATCATATCTCGGGATCTCATCTAACAATTTAAACTTTTAAATTGAGATTGTTCTTTGACATTTTGTAATTTAATAAGTTATGAGTAATTAATTCTTATGAATCTTGAATTAATTTTGTTTCATTAAAATTCAAATATAATGAATTATCAGTAATTAATTATATTTAAAAATAAAAATCGAAGGAGCTTCATTCTCAGAAGTTGGATAGAAGTTTAGAAGAAGAAAAAGAAAAAGAAAAATTATGGGCTCTCACTCTTTTGTTTGCTCTTGTGCTCTCTATCCTCCCGTTTTAGGTTCCATTATATTATAGAGGAAATATTTAAGTAAGTTTTATAATTCATAAACCTAAATGCATTCTTTAGATGTATTATTATTGAAATCTTGTTGCACATACTGATAGGCAATTTAGCTTTAATAGTAATAGGTAAAATCCACAACAATTTTCTTTTCTATCTTGGTTTTGATCTAAAATTTATAATTCTACAAATAAGTATTGATGCAACTAGAGCGAAAAATAATAAGGTTTAATATAAGTCAAAGTTTTTAAAATTTAAGAATATAATAACTATAGAGATATATTAAAAATATTTAATTTTTATTCATACTGATTTTTCACTTGTTAAAGTACATCCCTTTATATAAAAAATCTAAAAAACCCTATTATCAACTAATAAAAAAAAATGTGGGAAAATTTATTCCCTTCAAATTGAAAAACTAAAATAATAACATTGAATAGAAAAATAAAAAAATAAAATTCTTAACCTGAAAAATAATAATTATAAAATATTTAATTTTTAAAAAATTTTTATAGTAATCTTCGTAGGTTGGATGAAACTCGTACTCAAATTCAAGTTGTTCATGGAGAAAACTTTATCAATCAAAAACTGTAATCCACTATGAAAACACCTAACATAACTTTCTTCAAGCAAAACTTCCTTATTAAAAAACTAAATGATCTTTTTAGGTATAAGCTACCTCATTGCGAGCTCTTAATATTTTTAGGTAGCTTATTCTGAGTTTCAAACATCTTTCTTTTCAATAACAACATAAAATAATTAATTATTAGGAATTGTTGGGTTTTGATACCACCTAACACAACTCTGATATCAATTGAAACATTAAGAAACGAGGGATAACAAGATTTATTACAAGTCAAAACCTTCAAAAATTAAGAACCACGTAACTATATATCGAGAGACACCTAAAATATTTAATTTTTATTTATCAAAGTCTCACAAGTCAAAAGACTAGTATAACTCTCTATATAGAGAAAAACTAGAAAACCTTATTGATATTTAATATAAAAATAAAAATAAAAAAATTATTCTTCTTAAATAGTAAAACTAGAAAAACCTAATAATATTTAGAGTGTGGTTGCGATTACTTTTTACTCGGAAATGCATCAAAATAATATATTTTTTTTATATTTTTTTAAAAAATTATTTTTGATATTAGCACATCAAAAGGATTCAAAAACACTAAAAAAATATTAATTTTAAATAAAAAAATTTAAAATTTTTTAAAACGCTGGTTGGATCGCATTCCCTAAATAAAAAACAAAGAATCTAAGAAATAAAAATACTAAAAAAATATGTGTTTTTCTAAAAAAACCCCTCCATCAAATACTCTATACTTATCTTTTGTTTAATATATTAATTAATTATGAAATACATTTTATTGATTTTACTAAACAATTTGCTAACAAAATTGATCTTATAAAATAATACTACAAAAAATACAGTGTTTAATGTGGAACCCTCGAGGATTACGAGAGAAAAAGGTGAAAGCTCGTTCCCATATAATTATTTAAATGCATCGTGATGAGTCTTCGATAAGAAAAATGACTCCAACAACTTTATTTAATTAATAGTGTCAGGAGAGGGTAGAAATGAACAAAAAGCTACAATGACAACCACCAAGGTGTCTAAAACTGTAAATACACCAAAAACTGAGGACTACATATAACAAAATGTGTCGCAGAAAACCATGGACGGTTGTCCCTGGTATTGCCAAGTGAAGTAAGTCCTCCTCTCCGGATTTGACTTTTTGTTTTGCTCTCCGGATTTGGATTTGGATTATAAATAGTTTGGAATCCTAGTGGTTGTTATATTTTTAACTCTCTCTCTCTCTCTCTCTCTCTCTCTCTATATATATATATATATATATATATATATATCACAGGGGTATATATAAATGGTACTAAAACAAACGACACACAACTTATTAAAATCCCAATTTAAAGATACCAATCAAACTTCCAAACTGTCAGTGCAAAAGCAATTTAAAGATATCAACCTTAATTAAAGTCACATATGTATGCTTTCCATGGTGAATGTTTATTTAATCCCATCAAAAGCAGCCATTTTGCTTCATATCAACCACTTCATTCTCCTCTCACCAGTCAACATGGTCACTGATAAATCACCAGCAAGGCTGCAATTATCAGATGATAAACCTGTATTAGTGCATTGACTTTTCCTTGAAGCTAGCAAATATTATAGATCATTGTTTTTCTGATCAAGCAAACCAATTGATTTATTTTCGTCATTTGATTCTCGATTTATCATAAATTTACCATTCTTAGCCTCACATCTGAATATTCGTAGCAAGGTTGTCACTTCCATTTCAATTAGCATTTTATTTTTTTAATTGGAACAATACATTTCAGTTTTAAAGTATTTTAACATATTATTTTGGGATTGTATTGTACACACACACATATTAATTCAACATGTATATTTTCAATTTAAATAAAAAAATAAATTAACTTAAAATTATGTAATTCAAATTTCAAATGCAATGTTAAGTATCCAAACACATTTTAGTCTTTTATATATATATATATATATATATATATATATATATATATATATATATATATCTAACGTTTAATTAGAGAGGTGGATCTAGTTTTAGAAAGCTAAAGCTAGATCGATATACATCAAGAAGATGAATGGAGGAAGGTGAAAAAAATGAGAGAAAGAAGAAAGAAGAGTAAGAGGTTGTAGATGAAGTCACCAAAATATCATTTCATTCTTCTGCCACTAACCTATATTACATGCATGTATAAGAAAAAAAGCAAATAATAATTTTACTACCCTTAACTCCACATTATAATTAATTAATACTCCTAACAACATTTAATTAAATTAAGAAAGAGTGATAAAAATGTTTGTTAAAACTTATTCCATATCTTATTATTCAAGAAAACATTAAATAGGTTTATATATGTACCTTAAATTTTGGCCTGATCCAGTTCATGCTCGTTTTTCTTGTTCACCTCATCACGTGCATTACTTTCATTCTCTAGCACAGCATTTCTTTCCCGCAGCTGTGCATTGCTTGCTTCAAGCTCCGTATTTCTTTCTTGAAGCTGAGCATAGGACTCCATCTGCAAAAAAAATAAAAAATTAATATTTAAATAGTGTAAATATGAATTCAACAAGCCTTCTAATTGGCAAATGTCTTTGGCTTTTGCAAGTGGACTGAGACAATAAACCCAAGTTGTTGTTCTGGAGCAAATAATATGGCCAAACATAAAAGGGAAAAAAAAGAAAAATTAAAGAAAACACAATAGAAAAGAGAGTGAGAAGATCTAAATCCGTTGATAGAATACAAGTAAAAATTCTCCACGAGCGCATGGTAGATTTGATCAATCACAGATACCCCAGCTGTTTGTTGTGATATGGTAGAAATTTAAACTAGACAAATTGATAAATTGATGTTAGTTAAGGGTTGCGCGCATTCTGGTGGTTTGATGAAGAGAAGAAAATACTTACCAGTAGATTGGAAAGGCCTGTGGCCTTGTCAGTCAGTTCATTGTACTTGTCCTTCAAGTAGACCAAGGTTTTCTTCTGACGCTTCTGAGATTTTGTCATCCAAGCTTGTCGGTTCTTCAGGTAGACATTTTCCTTCACCAAGGAGGTGTTTGCATTCTGCACATTAATGATTGCGAAAATGATCAATTACGTATCAATACAGGGAGGCACATAATATTTAAATCATCACCTTATATTTTGCAATATGCTTGTTCATGCCAGCCATTCTTTTCCTCACGTTTTTTATCAGAGCAGCATTCAAGGATGTGTTCTCGTTAATGACAGCACCTGCATTTCCAAGGTGAGCTGTGTTCAGAATCAAGAAGAATAAATAAAATTAAAAGATCGAGCATAGTACAATCACTTGGCCTTGTAACCCAAAAGGTCCAACAAAAGTGATTGGACTCTTTTCTACCCAGATAGTGGATTTGTGTATAGATCCAAGGTGGATTTGTGTAGTTAGTTGTTCTTGCAAGGCTGTTGAAGAAAAATGTAAACCCTAAGTGGAAACCCTAAAAAAGGTAATAATTGATAATATTGAGTGCTAGAAAATCATAATTAATATCTAGCAGCTAGCCTTGAGATCAGTGAGAGAGAGAGAGATTTATTCTGAAAAATACATGCACAAAAACAAAAACAAAAGTGCTGGCCGTAGAGGTTGATCTAATGATCAGACCAGTCGCATATATTATTCCTGGTAAGAACTTAAAATTAATAAAGTGCTTAAACAATGAAAGCACCAATCTTTTCCCTCCCTTTATTTTATTTCTCGTACGAGAAGATTAGGAAAAGAAAAGAAAAAAGCTTACCGTTAGCATCAGAGAACTTTGAGTAAGACATCAGACGCGTTTTGATGTGATCTGAAGAAAATCGACAACAAAGGTAAAGATCAACTTAAAAAACAGTAAAAGTAGGAACGGAGCTTGATGATCAAACAGGTGAGAGCACCACAATTATTGTGTTTGTTTTCATATACACTACCTGAGCAGGTGATGGGCGGTCGGTCTTGGTAACCGGCGGCGTCTGAGGACGAAATAACTGGCCGGTGTTCTAAACTGAGAGTACAGAAAAAATAGCCCGCATAGGCCAAGTAAAGAACCGGTATCAAATGGAAAATTTATAGACCGGACTTATCGCAAGAAACCAGAAGACGACGAAATAAAACGCAGGGAACCGCTCGACACCGCACCATTAGCGTATAATACATGACGTGAAGGTAAATTTTTTCTTACTATCTACTAAAGGGTGTTTCTTAGTTTACTGACGCTCAACATTCATTAAAGAAGGGGGAGCCGTCATTGCTGACTAAGAACATGGGAAAATAATCAGAAAAGAAGGGCAAAAAATAGGTGTGATTTTGTTTTTTGTTTTTACTCGTTGGTCGTCCCAAGCTGGCTATGTAATCTTCAATAATGCTATTACCATCTTTGTTTCAATCCAACCTGCTTTGAGATATTGGGATTTGGGACCTCCGAACCCATGGCACGTGGCTGTGATAACATGGAGGACACAAGTGTGGCCAGCTCACTGGGGATATTCTATAATCTAGACATTAAAGAAACATTCCTATGATTTGAAGGGAACTCAAAGATTTGGAAGATCCACCCCCATAATTAAAAATCAGGTGATTGAGGATAAGGTTGTTAATTTTGTTTTGTTTTGTTTTATATTTTATATTAATTTAAAAAATAGAATGAAATGGAATAATTTTTATTTTATTTTAAATCTCGATCCGTTCTGAATTTTTTATCTAAATTTCGGCTGGAATATTCTAGTTTCATTTCATATGTTTCGTTCCGCTCTTGAAAAGTTATTGAATCAAATTGAACCTTGTTCAATTTAATTAATTAAACCATCCAAGTATAAAAGGATATTTTTCATTACTATTTTCAATAACAATGATATTAAAAATAATATTAAAAATTATTATTACTATTTTCATTAACAATGATATTAATTTTTTAAAATTAGATTTATCACTAATATATATGGTTTATATTCATGTTGTTTTTTTCATGTTTATACTTTGTAGGAATTTGAGCAAAATAAGAAATGCTTTAGATTTCATTAGCCTTGATAATATTGATCTAATTTTATATTTAAAATATTTATGTTAAAACATTTTATTTTCATAATATTTTGATATTTTATTTAAGTTGAATTACTTTAAGTCAAAGATCTATTTAATCTTGACTATTTAGAAATATTTTAAATTTTAAAATTATATTTGTTTGACGATGTGTTTGTATTGCATAATTTATAATTAATTTATCTTAAATTTAAATTATGTTTGTTGAATATATATATATATATATATATATATATATATATATATATGAACAGTACAATCTCGAAACGGCACGTCGAAACACTCCGAAACTGAAACATTTCATTCCAATTGAAAAAACAAAATATCTACCGAAATGGAATTGACAACCTTGATTGAGGGAGTATAATTTAACCGGTAGTGTCTAGATTTATTTTATAAAAATTATTTATTCGAGTTATATAAATTTTAGGTATACTAAAAACTTACATAATCATTACTTTTAAAATTTATAAAATTAATTAAACTAAAAAACAAGCTAACTCAAATACACATATTATTAAAAACAGGAGCCTGGGATTGATGTAGGTTTAAGGGAGGCTGAGCCCGACAGAATCGACAACCTAAGTATCAAATGTGACTACGCTTAAGAAACTTGTTACCATCATTAGCATTTGAAAAACGTCAAATTTCAAGGAAAAAATCTGAAAAATTAATGACTTAAAACCTCAATGGTTAATTAAATTTAGAAACTAATATCCCAAATTTTAAGGAGAGAAATTGTAATCAACCTGAGAAAAAAATAACTTCTTCATCCGCATAAAAAAGAAGAAGAAGAAGAAGTTGATAAATGGTTGAAAAAACAAATAGATATCGAGAGTAAAATGATATCAACAAACAGTTTACTTAAAAAAAAGCCTCCAAACTAAAGGGAGGACAAATTTTAGCTTACCCACTTAATTTTGCTTCTCATCCCAGCTGACGTTTCTCTCCCCCTCAGCAATTCCATCTCTGAGCTCTCGAGTTCACGAAACTTCTAGCTATGTGGATCATGCAGTACCACATCGATCATGCTCCCTCTTGGTTTTTTGATTTGCATACTTTTCCTTTCTTTGCCTTCCTGCGCTTTGTCGAAGCTAGAGTAATTAATAGAGAAAGTTAAAAGATAAAAAAAAGTGAGATCTGTAATTTAACTACGGGCAGGAAATGTGCTGCTTACAGATATGTTCATAGGCTTCCTGGATGAACTACCATCCGGTCTGCGGACTCAACTTTAAGCAAGACATAGTACAGTGAGTCTGTGGCGTTTTTTGAAGTGGAAGAAAAGCACGTGAGAAATGTAGCAGGGAGTGGTACTGAGATGACATGCGTGATTAGACTTCTCATGATATCCAAGAGAACAGCACAATTACTAGGACTTGGGAATTTCGCTTCAAGCTTCCATATTCAAGTAGATGTTCTGGAACGGGGCTGCGGTGGTATTTTTAAAAATTTTAAATTTTTTTTATTAAAATTTAATATAATTTATATATTTTAAATCGTTTTGATATGTTAATATTAAAAATAATTTTTAAAAAATAAAAAAATATTATTAACATATATTTTAACATGAAAAATTATTTAAAAAGCACTTACAACCACACTAACTAAAACTCCTGGTAAAGGTTAGGGATCGAATCCAAGAGGACAGGGCAGCCATAAGAAATTGAAGGTTTTTTAGTTTTTTTTTAAAAAAATTGTTTCAAATTAATTTTTTTAATATTTTATATCATTTTAATGTATTATATTAAAAATAAATTTAAAAATAAAAATAAAAATTATTTAATATATTTATAATCGAACACCACTGATATATATAATACTTTACTGTCCAATCCCCTGGCAGGGAAAAAAATTATGATTAAAGAATCATTGACAAAGACGTGACATGATTTTGTGTGGGCATGCATCGGCCAGGACTTGGAGTAGAAAATTGCATTGCTTGGTAAGAGTGATTGTGGTACCGAGCTCAAGGTATTTTTAAAAAATAATTTTTATTTAAAAATATAATTTTTTTTATTTAACAATTTGATTTTTTTTCAAAAAAATTCACTTAGCATATATTGATATTTTCTTTTTTTTAGAATTAAAAACAAATTTAGAGAGTTTATATAAAAAATAAAAAATGTAGAATTAAAAAAAACAAATTAAGTTTAATTGTTAAAGTTAGCATGATGACAAATCATTCATGTTTTTCTACGGGATCATAAGAGAAAGTATGATATTTTTGTTAAGTTCATCATAATTTTGACAAATTAAAAATTCCATATCAAAAGAATATGGTTACCGGTCATTTTCAAGTTTGTGAAGAATATATGTTTGATAAAGGGTAAAAAAGTTATTAGAGATTATTCATTTTAATATTTGTGGGTCATAGTAAAAAAAAAATATATATATAATCACCTTTATTGAATATTGTAGTTAAAAAAATTGTGGTTTGGTGACCACCTAAAACTTGTGCGTTCTGAATTACAATTTTTTATTCACTTTAATATGTTTAGGAATATGATAATAATGGTTTTTTAATATATTTTTTATTTATAAATATATTAAAATAATATTTTTAAATTTTTTAAAAATTATTTTTGATATTAGTATATTAAAACGATCTGAAAACATAAAAAAATTAATTTGAAATTAAAAAACATTAATTTTTAAAAAATACTTTTTTAAAAAAATAAACACATTCAAAACTTACTGTACATACAAGCAATTAAGCATTACATCATAATGGTATAATAATTGTTTGGAAGTGTAATAATTATTAAGTTTTAAAATATTTTTTATTTAAAAATATATTAAAATAATATTTTTTATTTTAAAAAATTAAACATTAAATAATTTATAACTAAAAAATTTTTAGTTATGTTTCAAACATGGATGGGTTGAATTTGATGAACCATCGGCCGAACATGTGGTTTATGAAAAGTCTGCTAACCAGCCGCAACCTCAACTTTCATCATCCACCGACAGGCTCCAGAGAAAAAAAAAAGCAGTTGGATAATAATATCACTCTCCCAGCCAAATCGATTCAAACGTTCTCTCCTCTACTGTCAAAAATTGAATTGCACTCGTTTCTTCTCACCTATCAGATCCCTCCTCCCTCTCACACACAAAAATTTGAGATCACAATCACTGCAAAAAGTTCTCTCCTCTACTGTAAAAAATAATTCTGTGTCTTCTCCGAAGAAGGAAGGTGGTTTTGGAGCTTGTATTGGGAAAGGGTTGGAAAAAGTTTGCTCCTTTAACTGGGGTAGTAAGAGAGATTAATTTAATACTTCTGCAGAGCAAAATTTTCATATTTGTTTGTTTTCGGAGAATGGACTCCAGCATAGGAAAAATAGAACACAGTTATGAACCAGTAAGAACTCATACCATGGTTGAAATATGGAAATTCACTGGATTCATTTTTCCATTTCATTGCTGTGTATTTTATCTATTGAATGTCTAGTAACACAGATTTTCTTGTTTACATTTGGCAAGATTCACGCGTACAGTTTCTGTTTCTGATGGGAAAGCTCTGATATTCTATTTTAATTTTACAAGAAACATTGTGGTTTGATCATTGTTAGCTTTTTTCCCCATTGACTAGGTGGGTCTGAGCTCAAGACTTCTTTAAGGGAGGGGGGCCCTGCATGCCACCCAATAAATCTTGTTGAGTTGGTGCGTCTCAGGAAAATTGGCGAACCATTTTATTCTCTGATAGATAGCAAATAGAATTCTGCTTTTGCACTTCTGTCTCCCCATGATTCTTCCAATTTCCCGTAAGGGATTGAAGTGTAGATTCTATTAGTCAGGTATTCAAGAGAAATCTTACAAAATGAAGATTTAAAATTAATTTTTTTCCTGAAAATAAAAAATTCAATATTTTTAGAAATGCGGTTACCAAACACATTAAATTGTTTTTTGTTTAACCTCAATTTCAACTACAATTTTAATCAAATATATATTTTTCCAAACCAGTCTAAAGTAAAAATATTTTTTATAAAATAACTTTTTTAAAATCACAACTACAACAACAACCTCAATACCAAACACAATCTAAAAAACCCAAAATAATATTAATTTAAAATAAAAATATTAAAACTTTTTAAAATTACTTTTGAAACATGAAAATAAATCATCATTATACAGTATAAATTCTTACATTTGCCATGAATCGCCAATATCATCCTAAGAGAAAAAAGAAAAGAAAAAAAGGAGGCAACGATTAGATTGTTGTTGTTCCGAGTATCACTTAGCACTCCACCAGAACCATGACAAGCGACGTAAACCGTCATCTCTAAAAATTTTATGTTGAGTTATCTGGAATTGCTACTTGATTGTAACTTAAATTTTAATCATGGAATCCTCAATTATACATATATATTTAAATGATTTGTTTTCAAGCATCAATCATACCTTTTCTGCTTCTCCTTCTTTCTCTTCCAGCACAATATTACAAATAATTGATAGCTAAGAGGGACATAGAAATTAGAAATACAAAACTGTACAGAATGGAAACAAAAAAAAAAAAAAACTTTGTGAGTACCTTCGAGGCTCCCTTCTTGGGGGACCAAAATCAATACATAGTAATTATATGATTGTTGAGATATTAGTTAAAATTCTAGTTTTAGAAAGAAAAATCTTATAAAAAAATTATGTTTAGGATGCTTTTAATTATATACAAAGTTTATATAAAAAAAAACTATCTCTAAATCAACTTGATTAAAACAAAAAAAAAATTAAAATTATTAAAAAGACTCTAAAATCAAGTTTAGTAATTTTTATTTTCAAGGATTGAAGTCATTTCACTATTTTAAAAAATAATAATAAAAAAACCTTCATACGCTATTTTAAGATTTTTTTAAAAGACAATTAAGGTTTTTTATTGTGTTAAAAAAAAGCAGAAGAGTGATTTATTCCTAATTAATTTAATAATATGATATAAACTTGGTGAAAAAATCATTTTGTTTTTCAATTTATATTTATTAACCTCATATGAATGGTAAAAACTATTAAAACAATTCAATTAACACAAAAATAAATATGAACATAAAAGAGAAGGAGGTTAGAATTCTCCTCAATTGATTTGTCTTAAAGTTCTTGTTTTAATCGAGATACAAAAAGCTTATATATAGATTAAATTAAAAATATTATTTTAACAAAATCATCATTAAAATGTAGCATGAATTATCATCCATAATATTTTACTATATCTATTAATGTTTTTGATAAGCGAGCTGCCATTCATGGAGATACATATTTTTAATATTGTTTTTTTAGATCCTTGACGGAGACTCTACCATGAAATTAGTTTTATATGACGGGTCCACCATGTTGAACTGTTAAGCACTTTTGTTTTCATGAACACTAAACACTAATTAGCACTGGCTAAATAATTACAATTTGGAAGCTATTTAATTTCAGGTCCATAAGAATCAGAGGAAAAATCAAGCAACAGGTAAAAAATAGTTTACCGCGTTCTAAAAAACTGACTTGGTAAAAATTATATAGAGATTGGAGAATGACCGTATATTTTGAAACAAATTCAGAGCAATTAATTAGGTTCTCAGGGATATTCTGAAAACTAGGCTTAAAATATAGAATCAAATTGAGCTAATTTCCCGATATTTTACGAGTATGAATATATTTTTCTCTATTAAACTTATACTATATGAATTCATAAAAGAATTTTAGCATGCCATGGATAACAAAATAGTTCTTGTAAGAAAAGACACACACACACAACTTATCGAACACCAAAATGAAACAGCATCACAAACACCTGACTTGTCCATAACATAAAACTGCGAAGTTGAGGGGCTATCTGTCTGTGCATGTCAACCATAACTTATTACACATATATGTTCGATATAAATATTGATAAAGAAGAGGACAGGAGCAGCCTGCGCAGGACGCCAAATCAACCACTCCCTGATCGATAGTGAACATACTTTGTTGAAGTCCCTGCAAATATCAAATGAAAAACCTTCAATATTGATGCGTTTTTCTTAATTTGAAGCCTAAAGGTTTCCTTTCCTTTTTGTTTTTCAATCTTTCTTAGGGCAACATTGGAGAAAGTTGCCAACTACCCTCAGGAACCTAAAACTGCTAGCAATAACTGAGAATATGATGTTGCCTCACTCAATAATTTAAACCTTGGATTGAGTGATTCTTTGAGATAGCCAAGTTAATTAGAAAATGAGATGGGCTAACTCTCCCTCTTACCTCCACTTCGCAGGTTGTTTTTTTTTTTCCCCTTATGTCAGAAAAAGTGTTGGATTCTCTTAAATTTAAACAACATTAACAAGGGTACCTTGTCATGAAGGGGTGCTCCACGCCCCTTCATTAGTGTTCGTCATTATTCATCTTGTCACACAAAGCTTCGTTTATAATCTGGAGTCTCTTGGCTTTACGTTTCCACTTTTCAATCTCTTCGACAAGCTCGACTGTTTTCATGATGTCTGGATTTTTCAATGAAGTCATTAGCTGCTCATTTTTGCGCTTCAGCTGTTTGTTTTCTTCCACAAGACCAGTAGTTTCAGAGCTAGCAACCTGTAACACAGTTAGAATAAATTCATCATATAAAGAGAATTGTTAAAAAATCCATGTTAACAAAAAAATAAAAAAAAACTGGGTGTTTTGAAACTTACATATATCCATAATAATACTATTAATTAAAAGAGAAAACGAGAATAATAATATTTGAACTTATAATTATTATGAGAATTAATTTAATTAGCTGCTAAATTAGTTACAAAATTCCCAATAGTATCTTAATTGCATCCTTTTCTTTTCTTTTCCCTTAACTGCTTTCACAGTATTGGATGGGTTCCAACAGTGAAAAGTCCTAGGACAATGCAGGGCCTGTTTAACGCCATAGAGATGGTTTAGTGAGACGGAGTGATGGATAAGAATGGCATTGCAAATCTTGGACTAATTGTCTGTTTTGTGATTTCCTTTCAAGATTTGTGTATTTTGCCGTATTGCTCCTTTGTTGAAAGTATTCGTCAAATAAAATAGTTTGATTCAGTTAGATGATTGCAACGAGTAGCAGATTAGGAGAAATGAGCATACTTACTAGTTTCTCAGAAAGCACGTCCACCTTTGTGTTTTGGCCTTTAAGCTTGTTAGTCAAGCGGCTAACTTCTTTCTCCAAGTGGCTAACTTTCTGTTCGAAATTCTTCAGTTTTCTTTTCATCTCAACTTCTCCCTCTTTTAAGCTGGCATTGTCTTTCCTTAATTCGTTGTTCTCTTCGGTAACCTTAACCAGCCTTTCCTCGTTTTCTCTTCTCATTTCCTGTGCGGTATACAGAACAAGAGGGTACAAACTAATTATAATGGACAATAACGATACAAAATTATGGGTTGAGAGAAAATTAATGTTGTATCACCTCCTTTTTTGCCCGAGATTTCCTGTCACTCTCTTGTTTCCTTCTTCTTTTCTCAAGATCAGCACTGCTTATGTTTGAAGACTGAGAACTTCCTGGTTTAGCCAACGGGGAAAGGTTCATCTGAGCACTAATGGAGGGATTCACCGTGTAAATAGCACCTGCATTTCCCAACATGTGAAAGTGTTTGGTTGTGCCGCGTTCCAAATTTCGAAGAACAAAATCTTGGTGGGAGTTGTTAGTCTTAGCTTGTATTGAAACGGAAATATTAGCTACAAGGGAGAAAAACCAAAATATCTTACGTCTTACGTCTCATCCAAAAACTTATAACTTTTTGCCTGATTTTATAGCTCAACTCACATTTATGTTTCCTTCCTCCCTAGCTAAGATTTTTCAAACAGCTTTTAGCTAGGTACGTATAAATTTTATTAAACAAATGAAAAATATACAAGAATTGCCATGATCGATGCAACAGACTGATCATAGCCAAGATCTTCAACTTAATGTCCTTAGGATTTTCATAAAATAGTACTAGAAGTCAATTTTATCAAGGGTAGCCGAAGCCTATGTGGTGATGAGCTCACTCATTTTTCAAATAACAAGAGCAATCCAAATTTAATTATACCTTGTGGTTGATCCAACCGATGAGGGAGTTGAACATTCACCAATCCATCATTCATTGCATAACTAGGAGCTGTCCCAAACTGAAATGAGCATGCTAGAAGTGGATTTAAAAGCTTAATTAGAAAAACAAATCCTTAAAAGACATTTGTATTTTTCTTAAAGAAAAAATAAACAAAACATAGACCAGCTATATAATAAAAGCTTCTAGTGCTTAGCCCATGATGATACGTTTGTGTATGTTTCATACGATGAGTGATCAGAATTCCTACCACCAGGTTGAGCCGACTGGTTATGGTTTATTTGAGTGTTCACCGATTTGAGGTGCCCATGACTTGGAAACGTATTTGCTCCATGTTCTGCATTCAAGATTTTGAAACTCAAATCCGAAAGAGATATCTAATTAAAGTTTGCTCAAAGAAAAATATATGCTAGCAAAACACTAGCAGCTAAAGTTTCTGGCTAGCCAGCCTATCGTGATCAAAAACCAGCAGCTTGCATTGAGCCCAAAAGGTTAAATTTATGAGTGCAACCTTAGAACGGTTTTGTATTAATTATAACATACTAAAATCCAAAAACACACACACCTTCTGGTTGAGCCGAATATTGGTCCATGGGTATTTGATTATTCACCAATCCGTAGTTCAGTTGATCACCAGTACGAAACTCGTCCAAGAAGTCTACCACAGTAAGGTTCGGTGTTAGAACATGTTAAACCCTACAAAAGATTTCAAGAACTTTCCTAGAGAGAAATGCGTGTGTGTTAAATAATTAACAAATAGAAAGCTAGAGCTTCTTGTAGCCTACGACGATGAGCTTACAATATTTGACATTTAAAAAGTAATCAAAATGATCCATAACATTTAGTTAGCCTATGATGATAAACTGTTACATGTTATCCCTCTGCTATAGACCCCCACATATTTACATGCTGCTAGCATTCCTGTTCTCGAATATTTCTATGAGGCCATCCCTGACATTCTGCTTAAAAAGGTTTCTAGTTCATGCTATTAAAAATAAATAAATGAAGTCCTATATGTTTCAAAAAGTTTACTAAATGACAGAGTGCCAAGCGTATAGTAGATCTGTTTACGAATCCTAAATGAAAAAAAAGAAGAAGAAATTATTCACCCAAAGTACTGATGAGTGTTAATCCATAACTGATCTGGCTGGCCTTTTCACATCAATCTAACAGAAGCATAAGAAAACTCTGTTTCTGTGTTAAAGAGATAGAGTCGAAATTCCAAGGAAGAGAACAACAACTAGTACTGGTAGACGAACATAATCAGTCATGCTATTCATAGGTAAGACCTTCATATAACAATCAATAAAGTTCTTGAACGATGAAGACTAGTCATTTCTCTCTCTTTCTCTTTCTTTTCTCTCTCTGTTTTTTTTTTTTCCTGTATGAGAAGATTAAAAAAAAATAAACTTACATTGAGCGTCAAACAACTTTGGGCGAGACATGATTAAGATCCCCTTTTTGATTAAGATCTGCAGAAACCAGGGAACAAAACTATGGATCAGGTTGACAAAATTCTAAATGACTGTACAACGTTTCTGGTGAGGGAGAACAGGTTTTTCTGATCAAGCAGTAGTAGATATATCTTACAGAAAAATTATGAAATGGAAATTAAGCAGAACAGCTACCAGAGCTTGATTATGAAAGAGCTGAGGATGCACCCAAGCTTTGATGAACCTGTAGGTTCCTGAAGAGGGGGACGTCGGCCAGTTCTAGAAACAGGCAACGTTGAAGACCAAGGATGGTGCTCTTTCTTAGAATTCAGTGGCTAGAAAATCCAATCCATCAAAATATAATGACAAAGGTTTATGAAATCCAAATTAAGATGGGATTACAGGATTTAGGATATCGCACGAAAGCAGGTGAGAGGGTGAGGAATAGTTGCCCCATCCGCTCGACCTTCGCGCTACTAACGAGCTATACATCTGATTAAGATGGGCTTTTACTGTATATTTTTCGCATCCATGCTGGTAAGAAAGTAGCTGGTAAAACTCTCTGTTTAATTTAGTGAATATTACTGGAGCTTTTGTTGCTTGACAGGGTGCGTGGTAATGCTTTGCCGACTTTTATATTGCACAGAACTATTCTCAACATATAAACTTTACCTGTGAAAAACCTCAGCGGTTGTTTATCAATTTTCTCTTTCTTTCACCTAATCTGGTGACTCTCTCACTCTTTAAAACTCAAGAACTAAAATCAAATTTACAAACCGAAGGGAGTAAAAAGAAAATTTGACAAAATCCGAAAAGCTAAAGGGCACTGACACAAAAGTTTTTTTGAAAAATAAAATTAAAAGGCCTCCCATTTTATTTGGTCCTCTTCTTTTGAACAATAAAGCTGCTCTTTTTTTTTTCTTTTTTTTTTTATGAAATTGAGTGTAAATCCAGTAGCAAGATTTTGTTTTTAAGATTGAGATAATATATAATAAATTATCAACCTCAAACTTCAATTAAATCAGCATTAAATGAAAAAAAATCGATGACCAAAGGAGAAAACAAATGAAGAAAGAGGACAGCAATTAACATCATATTTTTCTTAAAAATAAAAGGTATGCCTGTCATGTTTTTCATATATTTTTTAATTTTAGTTTTTTAATTTTTAATTTCTTGCAAATACCAGATTTAAATCCTATTTTTATTAAATTGAATATCAATATAATATTAGAATTTTTTTTTTTTGAGATTGTGATACTACATAGAAGATAAGTTCAAATAAATTATCAACCTTAAATTCCTAGTAACATATTATTAAAAAAAATAAATCATTAAAAAAGAAGGTAAAACACTATGCAAAAGGCTTCTGGTTATTTTTTTTCTCAAACATATCATTCTTTAAGAAAAGAATTTCATCTTTATTCTTTATTTTATCCACTCCCTTTCGTAATAATAAAGCTATATTTAATTTTTATTTTCAATTTTACTCTTCATTATCATTCAGATTTTAATTTTTTTCAATCAAATATTAAGAAAAAAAAGGTGGAAATTAATGCGTTCATTTCCATTCTTATCCTTATCATTAATATTTTATCCAACAGAACCTTAAAAACACGAGAAAATCCATGATTGCTGTCCGGTTTGCCGATGAAAAAACAAAAGAACAATTACAATTAAAGAATCATAAAGAGAAAAAGCCGTCAAGGATAGTCATAAAGTTGATGCTATACGACAAGTAGCAAGATGCGGTTTTGAAGAACGAGGACCTGTTGCCAACTGCAATAAAAAACTACATTCCGTGGTGGGTCCGCCGAGTGACAACCCGCCGAGCTAATTCTCAACTGGCTTTGGATCATTTTCAGGCACAAATGAGACCAATAAATTATTGTTTGAATTTTTTTAGAATTTTATTTATTTTATATTTTACTAAGCTAGGGTAAAATTAGCTCATGTTCAAACAATCGTAGAGTTATTTATTTTTATTTTTATCGAAGATTGATTATTTAAATTATTAATATTCAAAACTTTTACTTTTGAGTTTTTTTTTTACAGTTTAGAGTTATAATGTTTTTGGTTGACAACATCTTTCTACCCCGCGATGAAAGAGTGGAGGTCATATATGACATTGTGAGGGATCAAAAGGTAGCAGAAAAAACCTAATACATAGATTTGATTGGTTGATCAACTATCAAGGAGAGGCACAAACAAAGATGGTAATGGAGAGAGGGAGGTGCCTGAGGCTTCACTCGGCGAACCAAACCTAGATCTATTTTTTTTTTTTTTAAAAAAAAATGGGACCTATATATACGTAGGCACAGGTGTAGCACTGAAGACATAATTCATAGTCAATTTTTTCGTAGAAGTGTTCCTAATGTTGATAAAAAATTTCTTTGATATTGGAATCTTTTTCTTTAAAAAAATTATTAAATGGTTGTTAGAGTTTGTGCATTTTTAATTGAAGAAATTTTTTCTGTTATTAGGAATTTGCAAGGTAAAAACTCACTTCTGATACCCAATACTTGCAATATAATATTTTAGAAGATAGAGCTCGTCTTGATATAAGCCTATGAAAAAAAAAAATGAATTTTGGAGTTTATACAAGGTAACTGAAGAGATTTTATGCTAGATATATATAAAAGCAATTAAATTGCTACTACTTGCCTTCTGCTAAGGCAAAACACATAGGAGAACTAATTTGAATTCAGAAGGATGTCTTGAGGTGGTCTCTGAAGAGGTTGATCGCTAGCTACACATGGTGGCTGAACGGAGCAGCAGAGGAACATGGAATAATCCGAGGGCTCATTACATGATGGTTAATTACGGGATGTAACATCATTAATTTTATAGTATTTTGGGTGCATGTTTCAATGCTAGGCTGAGCATAGAACGTTGATAATTTGGATGATCAGCATAGCATTTGTCCTTGTGCTGATATATTGTAGCATCTCTTTGAATTTTACTGACCTGATGAAGAGTGAAAGACAACAAAATTCTTCGGGTCTTAAAATTTTATAAAGAAGACTTTGAAATAAGATTTTTAAATATCAAAATCGGATGAAAAATAACATATAATAAAGTTATTTAAACAGGAGCTAAACCGACCCTGCTAGTTAATAATTAAAAATCTAAACCAAAGAACATAATTAAGAAAACACTCCTAACAAAAACTATTGATTGTAAGAGCTAAAAATATGATACAACATGTTGATTCGAACATGAGGCAACACATTCAGCAACTGGAATTATAATAGATTAATAGAAGTTGGCAAATATGCATACGTACATTAATAATGATAATGGTTCCACTGACTCTTCAGGCAATTATTTTATTTTATTTTGTTTAATCTCTTATACTTCAAGTGCCTGAAATATATATATTACCACAGGTTGTAGTGAAATAAATCGTGCAGAACTGCGAGCGGCGGGAGACCTCTCTCTTTGTTGTCAACGTTCCGCTTCTGTGGATCAAACATCTTTTTCAGTCATCAGAATAATATATATATTGCGAAGCAATTAATTCTGAAAATTTGTATGAACCTACAGCGTTAAATTAACCAGTACCTTGTGATGCTAGTTCTGCAGCCCAAGCTGGTCCTTCTCGTTGTTTATCTTTTCACATAAAGCATCGACTATCACTTGCAAGGAGTGTTTTTCAATTTCTAACATAGCAATTTTCGCTCGAAGCTGAATTACACTCAAGCTTTCTGGATTGTTGAATTTTCTCGTTAATAGATTAATGTCATGTTTGAGCTGTGCATTTTCACGCTGGAGATCTTTATCATCGGAGCCACCCTGGCCAAAAAACGATTAAAATAATAATGAATAGTTACCCTATAGATAAAATGAGTCAATCAAAGAAAAACACTTTTGATCAGAATGTCATCAGCCTCATTTTTCTATCTATTAAGATCTGTTTTGACGTAAGATTTCACCACTAGGAAAAAAATTGACGCGAGAATCCAGTATGAATTTGTTGCTCGGAAGAGATCCTAACGTGGTTAATCCTGTAAAACCAAGCCACCGTATAGGGCATATAAATAGAAGAACCGGGATAACCTATGACTTGCCTGTCTATATCCCCGAAAGGATAATTAAATCAACAATCTAACAGCAACTGGCCTTCAACTTTTGAAGAACATACACGGTCGCTGTCCAGGAGAAAGCAGGAGCCCCTTTTCTCGAAACATAGTCTGTTGAACCCGAATCCTAACTGGTTACACGTACAGTGAAGGGAAATTACAGGAGCACCGTAGTGGTGGAGAAGCACTGCGTTGGAGAAGCAAATTAGTTTCCACTAGTCAATTCCATTATGCAGGTGGCTTTGATATCATCTACTAGATTAAGTAGTGTATCAAAGGATAGACTGCTATAAAAAGCAAGTAATTTCTTGGGGAAAGAGAATTAGAAGGCTCTCAATTAGCGAGGTCAAGGCTTGGCTTTGATGACAAACTACTACTTGCTCTTGACCCTCGTTATTCTTTTGAGAAACTACGCTTCCAATAAATTCCTTTATAGTTAAACCAAAATCGGAGAAGGTGAGATCAACAAATGCTGGTTAGCGTAGCATGCTCTGCTTTCTCCAAATCCTTCTGCTGTTAAGACTCTCAGATGAACTCCTACTTCCTTTCATATTGAGTAGGGAGGCAGATCCTGAACTTCTTGGAAATAATTCTCCTCAAATGACATTTAGACGGCGGATTCATGACTGGAATAAGGAGCTCTTTTTGTTCCAGTAGTTGAAGCTCTGCACCCCCAGAGGTACACGAGGGATTTCATGCTCTATTAAGCACTTCCATTCTCAAATGCCCTTTAATGATAGGTCAAGATCATGGACTATCCACGTTAAAGAATAAGTTGCAATTGAAGAGAGTGTTGGTGAAATTATTTCATATGAAATAATTACAAGAAAACAAAACAATCTATAAAAAAGTGACGATTTACTTTCTCTAATCTTATTCTTCTATTAAAACCTCTACTGAGTTATTTATTTATTTTTGCTAATAGACTGCAGGTAGTTTTGTAAGACAGATAGCAAGGGAAGAAAATGGAGAAACACTTACAAGTCGTTTCGAGAGCACTTCCACAACCGTATTTTGTCTATGCAGCTGGCTCTTTAGTTGGCCAAATTCCTTTTCAAGTTGTTTCATCCCATCTTTTTGATGTAGCAAAGTTTGTACTAGCTGCGTTCCTTCATTTTTTAAATAATTATTCTCTCTCCTTAAACCATCATTTTCTTTGGTAAGTGCATCCAATTTTGTCTCGGTCTTCTTTTTCATTTCCTGCACACAAGAAACAAATCGATTAGGGAGAAAAACATAAATATGTAAGAATAAATTGTTCTGTTGTCATACTTAAGAGTGAGCATTGGTTATGTTAGTGCTAGTATGAAGGATTTATAGATGGAGTATTATTTATATATCTTGTTATACTTGAAATTTGTACAAGTTCATATCATCCCGTACTTGATTTTTATCAAATAAATAGACATGATGAATTTGAACCCATGACTACTTGATCATCAAGACTCTAATATCATATTAAAAAACTATCTCAACCCAATAACTTAAACATGTGAGATTCCAAAATATAATTTAAATTATTCTTTAACAATGACAAGATAGCCAGACCAAGAATGCATACATCACTTCTTCAAAATAAATTAAAGCCTTTCTTTGTTGTAAGTTATAATAAGGATTGACACAATATTGAAAAAATAAAACACTCTTCTAGAATTTATATAGTGAACTTTGAAAAGGATTAATAACCAACTAAAAAAATATATAAAAAAAGAGGTCTCTAGTTAAGAGAAAAAACACATTTGAAAAAAAAAGAGTCTCATCCATGTTTTGCAAAGTTGTTCAGGTCACGAGTCAACTCGACAGGTCAACCAAGTTTTTGCTCATCTCGGTCTTCTGCCTTACTCAGACTGGTCTCATTATCAGGTCCCGGATCAACCCGCAAGGCCGGTCGTGGTTTAATAACTATGTCCGATATAATTGTTAAAAAGCTAAAATATATAAATATTCAACACTTTTAAAATTAACAATATAAGAAGATTACAATCTCTAACTATTATAATCTAAAAAAAAATTAATTAACTCTAAACACAACCTTTTTTTGTTTATCAAGAATTCCTAAAATAAATTGACGATTAAGATAATTTTAATAAATGATGTTGTGCATATTTTATTTATTATTTGATTTTAAGTTAGTTATTTTACTAACATCACCTTAACCTTTATCGTGATTGGTACCATCTTATCATTATTATACATCATCATTATTTCATTATTATTTTATTTATTATTTGATTTTAAGTTAGTTATTGTACTAACATCAACTTAACCTTCATCAAGTATTACATCATTATCATCTTATCATTATTATACATCATCATTATTTCATTACCACTATATTTCTCACATCATAATTATTAAATACCAAAAACTTTATTTCATGTAAAACATTTTACACAAAACATATGCCCCTTAATTTAAATTAGTTACTACGTACACAATAAGTAAATATATTTTATTTATATGAAATGTTTGTAACTTGTATGTGCATAGATATATTTTACTAAAATAATTATTAAGTTCAAAAAATAAAAATAAAAATATAGGGTATTAGCATAGACATACTCATCACTATTATTTACTCAATAAAAAATTTATAAATACAATGAAGAATACACAAAATTATATTATATTATAACATTATTTGTCTCGCAAATTGCATTACAAGGCTTTGAAACTGAGTATTGTATAACACTATGATCTTAATATATGTGTGTATAAAAAAATAATAATAAAGAAATTAAGTCATCTTTTTTAACTAAAAAAAGCCGCCCAAAAAAGTAGTTAATTATTATCCTTTGCGTTACATTGTTTTTAGAACGAAACCGTTTTCTTTTAAATAATACATAATTTGATTTAAATCTAAAATATGTGACAAAAACACTATATAATTTAATTTTAAACCAGATATAATTGTGCTTTAAAAGAAAAGGGAGAGAAAAATGCTAATCTAAGAATCTAGTGTCTATAAACTCGGTAGGTAGGTGTTTTCTTTCAACCAAAAAAAAAAAAACATGGCAGGTAGCTAGTTTACTTTGTTTTTTTTTCTTTTTATTCAACCAAGGTTATCCCGGGGCTTTTTGACCTGAGAATAATTCCCTTTCAAGCCGGGAGCATGAAGGTGAAATCCCTCCCAATAATAAAATTTTATTTAGAAATGCGGTTAAAATTATATCTTTTTAAATTTTTAATTTTTTTGTTAAAATTTTTATATATATATTTTTAAATTGTTTTGATATATTAATTTTAAAAATATTTTTTTAATATATTTTTAATTAAAAAAACATTTCCAATGGATTACAATTGGATTCTCATCCTACAGGATAGAGGTCACTTTCACCACCTCAGCTATTTGTTTGTAGTTTACATTGTTTTTATCATATGATTTTCACTCAAATATATATATATATATATATATATATATATATATATATATATATATATATATATATATATATATATATAAAAGTTATGTCATGCTTTGAACGAACTCTGGATCCCAACAAAAAAATACTTTTCATAAGTAGCTTTTGAATTCGAGTCACAATTTGTTTAAATAAGAATGCTATAACAATATTTTAAATGAATTTTCATATTTTAAGAGAAAATAAAAGTTATTTTTCATAGTTCTTTGATTCCAATTATTATGAGATAAAATGGATGAATTTATTTTTTGAAAAAATATGTTAATTTTCTACTCAAATTTAAAAGTAATATGTTCGTATTAATTCAATACAAATTATTTCCATTCACTTAAAAAGAAAAAAGAAAAGGGAAACAACTTAAATCAAATACTCCATGGATAATAAGCAAACAGGACCTCGATCTACATATTATAGAACGAAACAATTGAGTTGAGATTCTGCTATGAATCCAAAGAGAAGAGAATAGGAGTCTCTTACCTTGCATCGTTCACGATATGCCTTGTCGACCAGTCTTTTCTTCTCAGCTGCTTCATCTCTAGTAGCTCCAGAAACTTTTCTTTTACGATTAGTATCAGTCGTGTTTTGAAACGGATTAATAGCTAGTTCGGCCGACGACGACACACTAGGAGCTGGTTCCAAGAACACCGATGCATTCAATTCCCCTGCGTTTTAAATTTTAAACGAACACGCGCGAACCTTTAGAGAAGCAAGCAATATAGATGCGGAATTAGTCAAAAGAAAATGCAATATTGTGGGGATGATTGAGCTGCGATTTTCACTTACTGTCTATATCGAAGAGATCCTGAAGAAGGTTTCTTTTCCAGAAGCTGGCAGTGGCACCCTCCATTTCATAGGGTTCGCCTTCTGTAGGGGGAGATGAAGAGACTTCAGTTCTTGAAAATAAAAATATCGAGAGAGATTATCAGAAAACCTGTGAGCCAGACTGCTCAGTCAAATCGCGCGAAAGCCATTCGATATCGCACGTCCACTTTGGAAAATTGGACGACTTCGCTCGAACAACTCCATGGACCACGCTAGTTGTTGTTTAGAATTCCAGAAACTTGGATCGAATGCCACGTGTTAGACCGCAACCACAGACTTGTACACCATAGGCCCAATAAGGTCGCTTTCTGAAGCTCATCCAAAGACGAATATCCACCCCTTTTCTTAAGGTAATTCTTTTTTTAGCTAAATTGTTAAATTCATTCTTGTATTTTTCAAATTCAGTTTTGATTTGATATATTTGAGATCAAGTATCTTTTTTCAAGTTTCCTCCTATATTTTATATATAAAATAATTTAAATTCTCTTAACATCGATAAATCATCAACCTAACTAATGATTTTTTTAATTCTTTTAATATAATTAATTTTTAATTTTTAAAATAAAATAAATAGCTTTAATTCTAATATAATTATTTTAATTCTCCATCCAAGAATTTTGATTATATTTTTTCTAAGAAATAGATCATTTCTTCTTCGCCTTAGAAAATTAAACACTAGCAGCCTTAAACTCTCTCTTTTCTTTTCTTTTTAATATAAAACAAAACTTTTTTAAGATATAAAATTAGTTTATATATATATATATATAATTGATCTGTTAGTTTCAAGGTTACTGAAGCTGAGGGTATTTAAGTTATTTAGTTAGTTTTTGTTGAGCTGATAGTAAAATACCAAAACGAATAACACATCATCTACCAAGCTGGATAAACATGTCATCAGTTTAAAAATAAATAAAAAACACGTCGTCCGCCATTAAGGAACAACATGCTATGCTAGGATCATTTATGCATAGGCCTTTCCTTGTAGGCCACTGGCATGCGGGCCATTTTTATTTATTTTTTTTGCATTTTCATTTTTTTAATCTAATTTTTTTATTAATTGTTTCATTTTTTTAAAATTTAAGTTTATATATATATATATATATATATATATATATATATATATATATCAATTGATGTTTTGAATTGTTTCTATAATTTATTCTTGAACTTTCTTTCCATCTCAAATTTTTAAATAAACAAGTCGTATTTGTATAGTTTATTTATAAAAATAAAAATCATATATATTTAGTGAGTAGAATTAAACTCCAAAATAAAATAAAATATTAGCAGTGCATTAATTTTTTTTTCCTTACAAAGAAGATTAGCTTCAAGCAACGTTTATGACTATTATTTGATTTATTAATTTTTTTTATTTTTTATTTATTCTATTAAACATGAATATTGTCTTTATATTTTTTAATTAAAAATTTGTGAAACCAAAAATTTTATTTATAATGTTGTAGCCTTTTTTTTTTGTTAAAAAATACTTTAAAATCCTACTCGAATCGTAGGGTGAGTATAGTAACTAGTAGATTGACTAAATTAACTTGCTTTTAAATATAATTATAAATTTACAATAGTAAGATATTGATATTAAAGTTAAAAAAAAAAACTAAAGGAGAAGGATAAATTATTGTAGCTATACTTGTTCATTGTGATCTGATGAAATTACCCATAGCATAAAAAAAATTTAAACTAAGCTTTTGAGGAAAGGTGGTCTTTAATAATTTGTGTAGGGTTAGGTTAGTAATTTTATTTGCTGTGCACAGTAAAATTATTGATTTATCCCTACAATAAAAAAAATAATACCTTTCAATAATCAGTGTTGTACTCTTTTTATTTTTTTCTTTAAAAATAGTAATATTACTTTATTAATCTTGAAGACAAAATCAATATAATTCTTTTATAGCATTTTTTTGGAGCATGCACATTACGTGAGTGGACGAACCCCCACATCCTTCAGGAGAAGGGTGCTAAGTTGTCGACCACTAAACATTGTCTTTTATGGTAGTGTTTGAAAGGCCTCGACATCCCCTTCATGATAGAACAACACGTTCATCAATAAAAGTGTTTGTAAGGTCTCAGCGCCCCCTCAACGATGAGCGACGTGCGCACCAAATATGCGTCTGGTTTATCATCAATATTCATTTTTTTTCTATCTCTCTCTCCTCCTTGAATTCAACATTAGCGTATACAAAAATTCAGACCAGCCCCTGCAATTTATTTTTTCTTGGCATTTGGTCTCTGTCATTTTAATTACTATTTTTTAAAATTTTGAATATTCTTTTAAATTATAAATGTTTTTTTTTTAATTTTACCTCCTACTATTTTTTAGTCTTGCAAATTTTGTCTCTATTCTTTTAATCATCATGTGTTTTGTTTGTGATTATTTTTTAGATTTCTTTTTATAATTTTATCCTTCTTGAGTTTTTTTTTTATCAAATTTGATCGATCTCCTTTCTTTTTATTGCTATCTTTTTTCCTTTGACAAATTTTTTATATTGATATTTTTTTCATGATTTTGTCTTTTAAAAATAAATTGGTTGATAATTAAGTTTCATGATTGAACTCGGTTCTAAGATTTTCACACATTGTAAGTTTTAGAGATTAAACCAAATTTATGAGGATCACCTAGTTTTTTTTCTCTCTTTTTTAAGGCTGATTTTTTTTTATCTTTTTTTTTAGTTTAGTTTTTTTTTTTTTTTTTATGGTTTGCCTTCTATGAAGTTAGTTCAAGGTTCATGACAAGAGTCGTTGGTTTCAAAGCTTAACGTGGTTGAATTTTAATTTTGTTATTTTTTAAATTATTTTATGTTAATTTCATCCTTAACATTTTATTTATTGGAAATTAGTCTTTGTACTTTTTTTTTTCATTTCTTTTCTATTAGGTTATCTTGATTCTGTGCCTATAGTTGCTAGCTGGATTAGCAAGTTAACTTGGATTTATTTATATTTTTTTCATTGTTTTTTTAATTATTTTTTTTATTATTCAACATTAGATTATTTGATAATTGAGGTTTATGATTTTATTCATTTTGCTTTCGAACTCAGTTACCTTGGTATTAAGACTAAGTCAAAAATTCTGCATCTTGATTTGGGTGGGCTCAAATTGAGTTTTTTTTTTTTTTATCTTTTTTAATTATATTCTTCCTTGATTCTTGTCCTACAATATTTTATTTACTAGAAATTAAGCTTAAAATTTTTTCCTTTTTATTTTGCTTTCCATAAAGTTATTATATTCTCTTTTGATTTATTAGGAATTGATATTTGAACTTTATTTTTTTTTTAACTTTTGTTTTGTTAGGTGCTATCTCAATCTTATATTTCCGGATAGAAAAGGGTGAGAGCCAAACAAAGAAAAGGAGCCCACTTGCATACTTTAAAATCCCCTAGTACTTGAATTTAATTTATATAAGTAAATCCAAGTGAATCGATTTAATAATTGAATTACTATTTCTGGAACAAATTTATTATTGTAAAATTCTATAAAAATTGTTAACTAGAAATAAAATAATTTTCTAAATTTACCCCTTTCATATCTCAACCTAAATAGATCTCTCCTTAACTTGACGGATACGCCACAGCCACCCTTTCAAAATCCAGGGTTTTTAGGAGAAAAATCTTACATGCTTGAGGCTCATATTTTGGTTATAGGGTTCAAGCTCGAAGTCACCAAAACCCAGATTTATTCGATCGTTATACTCTTCAAAAAAATGAAAATAAATAAAAGCCACCTCTAGCTCAAATATTCAGATTTATTTCTCCGAATCCTCCGGCTTTCTCAATCTATTATAAAAAATATTTCAAGAGCAACATTAAAAATAGTTACAGATGCACTGTAAGGCTTGAGAACATCAGTTCTTGTAATTAAAATTCCTTACAAAGTGGAAACCAGATTGGTCCTTCACGAGAGACTCCACCAAAAAGTTAAGTCTTATATATATATATATCAAGATTTACATCAAGATTAATTCACAAGTCTATCAGCACATGAGCTAGACTCCCCTTACACTGGAGAGATTTCTGCCCTCCAGTCTCTGCGTGGAAGATTTATACCTATCTTGAAAAAATAGCATAAAGGCCTGCCCTGTCCTTGATCATCTTCCAAAACATGTTTAACCACTTGGGAAGCTACTTTAAGATGCAAACATCTGATTCCCAAATTCCATAGCCAATCCAGCTGCAAATCCTGCCATGAAATACCCCAAGGAAATATCCCATGCCCTATACGGATCATTCTTGCTGGTTCCACCACTGTCAATTTTATCCATCCATCAAATGAGGGAAACCGGTGCACATGAACGATAGTAGTAGGCTTATAAGATGGCCTAAACCAGTGAGATTTAGATACACTAAGTACAAGAGAGATTACCAATTTAAAAGGCAAATCAAAACCTCCAAATTCCAATTTATTTATTAACTTCTTGATACTCTGGTAAGAGAACCAAAAACACACTGCTGCTAAAATCTAAGAACACCCTTCATACATGATGATTAGGTCACATCCTTGGGTATATAAATAGGTCATGCAATTCTAAGAATACATTAGGTCACATCCTTGGGTATATAAATTCCTGTAGCCTCTTAATTCTCCTGTCAGCACACCCCCTCTATCCATTTACTTTGTAGCTCAGTACCTGGAATTTTTGTATTCAAAGATGATTAATTTCTATAAGCAATGGTTGTGCTTAGAATAAAGAACTCATAGTTAAATTAAAAGAGGGGTTTCACGGATCAGTAGTTCGCAGAATCCTAAAAATTCTTCTCTATAAAAAAAGATTTTTGGAGCCTCGTACAACAAGAAGAGTTAATGACTATATTATCATTAATGATATATTCTAGTCACTGAAAATATATATTTTTTAGTAATGTAAAAGTTAGAAAGTAAAGAAAAAGTGTTCTACATTAAACAGATAAATCATATAAATTCTACATCCGTGTGATTCGCTTCTTGATTAGAAAACTTAACACAGGAAATTAAACTCAAAAAATTAGCAACAAAATACTAAAATACATTTGATAATTCATAAAAACTACGAAGATCGAAAAGATTAAAAAAAAAAAGCAAAACAAAAGGAGTTACAAGGTAGAAATGTTACCTTAATTAGGATGCTTGCTTTGGTTCGAGGTCATTATCCTTTTTTTTTAGAATAAGTCGAGGTCATTATCCTTGTTTATCTTTGCACATAAGGCATCAATAATCAATTGGAGAACATTCTTCTCTTGTTCTAGTTTTATGTTTTTTGCTCGAAGTTGAATGAGGTTTAAATAGTCATCGTTGTTAATCTCCTTAATCAGCAAATCCATTTCTAATTTCAGCCGTTTATTTTCGCGCTGAGGATCCATATTATCTTCGATACTAGCCTGCAATCAAAAGAAAGAAATGGAAACGCCCGTGAGATGATTACCGAGTTCACTTCCTCGTGTAAGCTTGAGGGAGATTCAGCTATTAAAAATAGCAATGGAAACGCTAAGTTTCATCAAGCTAGAAACACACACACAAACACACACAAACAACCATTTTTTTTTTTTTTAATATAACTGCTAGCTAGCTAGGGAGACAAAGTACCGAAGACTTTTGGACAAGCATAACCCTAAACTTCTAATTAATTATTAAAGCATGCCAAAGAATTACCTCATATTGGATTCATGTTGCATTCACTAAAAAGGTGAGTATCTTTAATTAATTAATGTGAGATTCTCAACTTACATATAAAAAATCTCACAACCACTCGTGATTTCTTCCACGTCGATTACTTATTAATTTGTTCTTTTATGATTTAGTCTTTAGCGATCTGAATGAGGCTTCACCAAACTTAATTAGGGCACACGACTCTCTATATCTTACTCAGTAGGGGAGAGGGAAAGCCATGACCTTTCCTCAGGTTTGATATAATCTTGTTGTGGTGAGAAGAGAGGAGCTACCCTCTCCTTTTGTAAACATAATAAGCCCATGAAATGGATGACACAGAAAATTGGATGTCAAACAAGATTCCAGCAGTTAATTACCACCACTTAGCTAGCTCAGATAATTTGATCTAGATTATTGCATGTATAATGTGGTGATCATCGGCAAAGTGAAAAACGCAGGAGGTAAGAAGAAACACTCACTACTTGCTTCGAAAGCACATCCACGACTACATTTTGCCTCTGACTCTGGGCCTTCTGTTGGCGAAGTTTATTCTGTAGCAGTGTCATTTCGTCTTTCTGAGATTGCACCATCTCTTGCACCTTAACTTCTTCCCTTTTGAAGTAGTCATTCTCTCTATCTAATTTCTTATTTTCTTCAGTGAGCACAAACAATTCTTGCTCAGTTTTCTTTTTATTTTCCTGCATGATATTTGATCAAAACATAAGAATTACAGAAAAAAGTCTAAATAAAAAGATAAGAAGAGACACAATCAGTTAACTACCCTGCATCGTCGCCGATATGCCCTGTCAGTCGCTCTTTTCTTTTCAGGATCCTTGGGAGTTTTAGGAGCTTTTCTTTTCAGCTTAGTATGGGCAGTAGGAGACTCTCCAGGTAGAGGTGATAGGCACTGCCCGATTGGAAATGGGTTCACTCCATAGCCGTCGGCGGTTTCATCGAGTGTAGATGTGTTTATTCCAGCTGCGATTAAAGTTTAGAAGGAAAAAAACCCTTCAAAAAGACCCCCTTTTTATTTTATTTTTTATAATCTAGCAAAGGAATACATTAGGAACAATGGAGAAACCCATGGCAAGAGAGAATGAACATATAAGGGCACCTCAAAGCAAGAGCAGATAAAGATAACATAGGGAAACGAACATAAAAAGCTAAGCATGAGAAGGTTCAAAATCAAAAGGTTTCCCATAAAGATAAAAGCGCCATTGTAACAGAGATCGAGTAAGAGCATCAGTAATCTTATAGAGAATAAGAAACAGAACATACTCCACTGTCACATAAACAGATATTCAGATATGATTATGTAGTCTGACGCGAATACAGCTTGACTCTAACTAGTTCCTGGAAAATAAAGAGCAGGACGTAGGGAGAATTAATTACAGTTCACATGCAGTACTACTTTGGTTTTCTCCTAGTCGGCATAATTATTAATACTTGGAATCAACTTACTTCTATGAAGCTGAGGCATCATATCTAGCAGTTCAGCCCCTCCTGTCCAATACAAATTGAGCTGATCCATTAGCTCCTACTTGTAGAAAATTGAAAGCAAACAGAAATCAACTACAAAAAAGGATACAACCACGCAAACAAATAGGAGAGAAAATAATTCTTACGTCTCCGTCCCAGAGATCGAGAAGGTCCGTTTATTTCAGGTAAATTGTGCGAAAACGCGCGATATAGAAAGAAATCGATCGGGCGCGCACGACATGCTTGCATCATGAAGGTATCGAGTCATAACCATGACATAAACAATCGTGCGATATATGTTCCACTGCCTTTTGTGTTCGTTCTTTGTCGCTCGCCCTTAAAACGGGGCTGTAGTAGTAGAAGTTAATTAAGGACAAGGATGTTGAGTTTAATAATAACAAAAAACAAAGAGGAGGCCACCATTGGCGCCACGTACCCGATATCATAGCTAGCTAGTGCATAAGATTGGGAAGAAAAAAAAAAACCCACCCTTTTGGTGCCCAAATTTGACCATGGCCCACTTAATCAAAAAACCCATAATTTTCTAAGTCAGTAGATAAAATTAAATAAAAATTCAATCCATGACCTTTCCAAATCCAACTAGCTAGTACTCTTGCTGGCAGCTCGTCAGTACTCTCGATCGAGTTTCTCCTTTCTTTTTCTTTTTTTAATCTGTAAAACGATTTACAATATCAAATTTTGAAAGAAATGCGCGTTAAGAGACCAAAAATTATATTTGTAAGTAATTATTTTTTTATATTAAATAAATAAAGTTAGATAACCCTCAAGCTCTAGCAAAAAGACACACAGAATATTGACAAGCAAAAGAGAGTAATTGTTTTTCTTAACCGAGCTTATTGACAATAAAAAAACCTTTCCACAAATCAATCAGTTAGTTTAAATATTTAAAAACATCTCTCCCTTCAAAAACAAAAACAAAAAAAAAAAAACCAAGAGTATACCTCATTTCAACTTGAAATAACGCCGACCATGCATATATATATCAAATTACAGTGCCGATCAAGGGGTCCCATAATTCATTGTAATCATATAGTATACCAAGAGTGTGAATGGGTTTTAGGAGCACCTGTCTTTTTTCTTCATAAAGAGAGTCTTGTGGATAGATTTTAATTATTGGAGTGGGAGTCGCTTTCTTCCTGCAGATGGTGCGCGCGTAGTTGGCACCGAGTAATATTCAATAATGGGTGTAGACATGAACATCGTCTGCGAGGCCCATGAGGACGTGATCGACAACGTGCGAGGTGAAACCTAATTGTTAAACAAGGTGGTCAAAGCTCCAATACTTTTTTTAAAAGCAGCAGCAGCTGCTGCTCATGTCGAACCTCCAATACTTTTTCTAAAAGCAGCAGCAGCAGCAGCATGAGCAACATGGTATTCCTTTGCCGTTTCTCTAATTCTGCAGCAAATTAATTAAATCAACTGCAATGCCACTGATCAGTGTTTCGAAATAAAGTGACAAATCTGGATCCTGTTTTAGGATATGTTCCAAGGTAACTGGAATTATGCGCTCGAGTATTGTAATGGATTAGGGCATGGATTATACAAAATTGTTGGTAAGCAGACTGAAAGTTATTATGCCAAGTTTCAAGATGTGGTTCATAATGTTAAGAAAAGTGGACAGCTTCTTTGGATATCATGAATTCATAAAAATCACTGATTAAATATATTAATTATATAAACCTTCTTTTACTCTAAACGTCTAGCCTATTTTTTTAAAAATACCCTTACAATTAAACTACAATGATTTACAAATATAAGAACATTTAAGGTATAAAATATAATATTTATAATATCTTATTAAAAACTATCATCAAAATTTTTAAATCTCAGTGGTCTGTGTAACTCAGAGAGTACATCAGGAGGATCTCTTAATCAACCTTATGAACGTTTCAGAGTTCATATTATAATTAATTAATGCATAGATGAAGAGGCGCATCACTTTCGATCCATGATTATACTATTAATTGGGTCTGATCACTTTGCTCCAGCCCTTGGTATCATCATCACTAGCACTAGTTTTAATTAAGTTATCATTTCTTCAATTACGAGAGATGTCTTGATCATGTTGAAGGAAGAAAAGAAAAGAAAAATCACATCATTACTTAAGATTCTAAAATCGTGGAAAGTTAAAATGAAAAAGACAACACGTCGGTCCCCTCGATCGTCACTCGGATCTGACATTTTTCATTTTCGAAAAGCAAATCAAAATATAATTCACTGATAGATCGATCAAAGCTCCTTGTTTGGTTTCGTTACATTTTACTCTTTTACCAGGATTCAAATTTTGGTAGCAGTCATAAACCATCATATATAAATTATTCATAATTTCCTAATTAATAGCATCGGTGCCATTAATTAGTTCTTGAATTGAAATAAAATAAAATAAAAATAAAACATTTGTTCCATGAAACTGTCCAATTAATATAACACTCCATATAAAAACCTTGTACGATAATTAATATTTAGCAGAACTAACTATCTTATGTTTTAAGAAGTGTTTAAAACAAAGATAGTGGTTGTTTTTTAAAATATTTTTTATTTAAAAATATATTAAAAATATATTATTTTTTATTTTTAAAAAATAATTTTTAATATTATCACATCAAAACAATTTTAAATATCAAAACAATTTTAAAATATAAAAAATTAATTTTTTTTAAATAAATTAATTTTCATGAAACACCGTTTGAAACACAATTTTTTATTATCATCTTGATTGTAGATAAGATTTTTTTTTTTTGGGAATAAAATAGTTAGTAAGAAGGAAATTAAATTTTAAAACAAAATTAGAAAAAGGAAGGTAGAACTACATCTGCAGCTCAAATCAATCCAGTCTAGAAAAACAAATCTATGAAATAACGATTCTTAATGACAATTTTTCGTCATCAGTCTCAAATTAAGGTAACTGTTCAATACAGAGTTGTACCTTACAGGGTGTCGTTCAGATTTGCATATAATCTGACAGAAAAGCATGCATGTTTCGTCTGTCCGAGCATCCTGTTTTCTTTTTCTAAAATCACCCACTCGGCCAAACCAAGCGTTGTCTTTACTGTGCTGCATGTCCTCAATATTTTGTACTCTTCTTTTCTTCCCCTTCCTGAAGATTATAAAAAATCCAAGATAAGCATAGACGAAGGGAAAAATTCTAGCTAAAGACAGATTCAAAACAAATTCACGTACCCATAATAATGTCAAGACCAGAACAGTTGTTAGCACCAGCAGAAATATTCATAGTTTCTGATGAATAGCATCTGAACTGGACGGCTGAATGCATTTAATTTGAGGGTTTGTTGGTGAGATATGGTTGTGAGGAATCATGGGCGAGCTGAGTTCTTTTTAAAATGAAGGTAGTATCCACCATTGACGAAGACTACACAAAGCGCTGCATTGTTTGACGAGGTCACTGCGGTACCATGTGAAACACAACCCTTTTAACCTGTTGTTGAGGACTTGGTTTTATTGGCCGATAAATTTTTAAAGATCTTATCGGTTGATAGCAGATAAATTTTAAAAAATCTTATCTAAGAGAAATTATAAATGGCCAATAGGCTACTATTAAGAAAATATGGGGAACTTTTTTTCTATCTATAAGAAAAAGGACGAGCACCCTTTGTTCCCCAACCCCATTTATCAATTACAATAACTTTTGATGGAGTATTCTTACAATTTGTAATGGAGTCATCCTCAAATTAAAATTAAAGTTCAAATTAAAAAAAAAAAAACCCGATCCCATTTTTTTTCATAAATAAATAAATTTACGAGAAATCAAATTACCAAAAACATCCTCCATTTGTCACAACTGGTTCTAACCCCTAACCACCACATCAGCAAATTGATGTCCCTTTTAGAAGAAATTGCCTCTCAATATCCTGCACACGAGCACAGTCATCAGTATGAGCCCTCAGTAAAAAATCTTGAGGCCAACTGTTCTCTGTTGTGAATGGCTACTGCACTAAAAAAGAGGGAGAGTGGCAATTTCAGGTACAAGATCACTAATCCAATACAACCTCCTTGTAAGTTTATAGAAATCCAAACATTTAGATGCATGACATGACATGACACAGACATTCTAGAGATATATATAATCTTCAAGTTAGTCATACGAGCCACATTTCATTACAAGTCTCTTAAAACTGTTTCAATTAGATGTCTTTACAAGTTGCATAATAAAAAAAAGAAGTTTATTAAATCACTTATTTCAAAAAATGAAACCAACAAAGCAATGACTACCGCCATTGTCAGCAAAGCCAGCTATATGTCGTGAAAATTTTCCTTCTGTCAAATTTCTTTTTGAGCTCGTGGTTCCTGATTTGAGCACTTGAACACAGGAGAGAGAGAACAGTAATGGAAATGATCATAGAGCTAGGAAACCACGTATGCTTGCTGAGAAACTTGGCACAAGGAAACTACAAAAATACATCTAGCTAACTATTGTACGAGAAGAAAGTTTGCAAGCACTTTTTGCGTGAAACTATGCAAATAATCCTTGCAAAATATTTAATGGTACCTTCTCATGCTTCCTCCTATAGTCTTTATTAGTTGAAAAAACAACTGGTGGTGACTTTGAAACACTCAAAAGGAATAAAACATACTATTTTATTTTAATAAATTTTATTTCAACAACAAAAAGCTTATAAAATAAACAAAAACTTTTAATACACACCCTCTCTTTCTCTTTAGTATTTCTCTCTTATCTTTCTCACACACTATAACATAAACTTAGCTATCTATTTATAAATAAATTGAAAGTAAAAAAAATCTTAGTTGGCGGTGGTGTGAATGCGGCTGGCGGTTTGTAAAGGTTGTTGGCGGTTTACGAAGACGGCTGATAGCTGATGATTGGCGGTTTGAGAAGTTGGCTGGCAATGATTGCAAGTGGTGGTTGTCATCTTTGACTTTCTTGGATTGAGTTTAATGCAACAGTCTTTTTGGTTCAGTATCTTGTCACCTAAAGCTTGATTTTGCATTTTGAGCACCATATTCCGCTGTCCCAGTTTCTCAATCTCATTCAAAAGTTGTATTCTTTCAGATGCCCAATTATCCCACTTGGCATTTTGACACAGCATATTGCGTTCATTTTCTAGCAGCACCATCTCAAGTTGGTTAGGTCCAAGCTACAACAGTAAAGAAAGCATTGTCATCCACAAGTTCACTAGCTTGATACAGGTAGAAACATTTGCAACCACAATTTTACCGAGAAAAAAAAGATATGAGACAATGGTCGCTAACATGTCTATCACTGTAACCGGTATTTAGCAATACAAAGAGGACCCAAAGTAAATCGAAGGATTTGTTCTATAGAAACAAAATCAGTATGTGATTTGCCACACAGTATCATTAAAGCTAATCAGTTACCTAGCATTACAAAAAAATCATCTTACATCAGAATGTGAGTGTGATGGAAACACTAGAACCTCAAGCTATATTTTCACTTCAACTAACTACAGATGCATCAAATGTTAGAGTTGAGTGGAAAGTGAAAATAGTCCCAGATAGATTGGCATGGCTGCACTAGAAACCCAGGGCAATAGAGACTAGACTAAAACCCTGAAACCAAACTCATGGAACTAATACAACTCATAAGATTCATCTGATTTACAAATATGTAAAGAAAAATAGAATTAACATTACATCAGCAGAGTACAAAACCTCTTCATCCAACTTACCTTTTAGAAATGTATTCTTAACATTGACTTGCCTGATTAGGCATCATCGTAACAATAGAAAGACAAGGATATATACAGTCGTATGCTTGAAGCCTAGCTACAAGCCCTGAAGATTTAAGCAAAGTGATCAATAGCTTCCTATTATGTGTAATTGGCTGCAAATTTTATAATCGCTTCTTTTTTTTCAGAAATTTTGCTCAACGAAGATAAAGGAATACAAATTATAAAAAGATCTTGGGATTTAAGACAAAAATCAAACACAAAGCTGCAAAGATTGACCCAGCTTTGAGGAAGACGGGAAAAAAGGAATTCAACTGGAGGCACTTCAAGTCAGCAACTTAAGAATTTTAGTGAAACTCAACAAATAAAAATTTCAATATCCAGCTAGAGCAGAAGGGATGGACATGATTGCACAGGATAGCAGTAAAGATGAAACCAACGAAGTAAGACCACAGAAGTGATACACGAGAGACAGATAGACTGAACCAAGGCAAGAGATAGGCAAAAAACCAGATAACTGAACGGAACCAATTGTATCTTATAATTTAATATAATCCTCAACTTACTCCTTAATTTTATGACAGATCAACATCCATCACCATTCATGAATATATCATCATGATCACCGATATTTGTAGAGATGCTAAAGTAATACATACAGATTCACCAACAGCCATATAACTGGACTGAACCAAGGAGGCAGTAAGGCACCAATTGTATCTTAAATTTAATGATATCCTCAGTATTCTCCTTGATAATTTATGATGGATCAATATCCATCAACATTCATGGGTGGATCATCACAGATTTACATAGTTAATATAAGTAATAGTTAGGGATTCACCATTAGCTTTTAAGACTAATCACCAATAGACACTTTCTTCATATCTAGCTATCAACTACTCATTAAAAGTTTTGTCTCGCGCAATCTGAAGAATTCAAGAAGCCTAAATGAGGCATATTAATAAGTGTTAATTCATATGCCCAAACAGCAACAGTGTAATACCAACAAATAAATCAGCTCAGCCTAGATGAATAATTTTAAGGGGATGGGTGCAAGAAAAAAAAGAACACCCGCACACATACATGCATGCATGCACATGCACATATATATATATATATATATATATATATATATAGATATAGATACATACATACGTGTGTGTGTGTGTGTGTGTGTAGAGAGAGAGAGAGAGAGAGAGAGATGCACCATTAGTTGTTGCACAAAAGGGTTTTGTGACAGTGACTCCAACAGATTTTCTTGATTAGAAATAGCTTTCTTTGAGTTGCCAATATCTCTTTTAAGGTTCCCTATTTCAACTTCTTTTGACTGCAATTTTTGAGCCATTGAATCATTTTCTTTCCTACAAGACTCATTCTCCCTCTTCAAATGAGCATTTTCTTCCCGAAGAATTTGCAAGTTAATCCCCAGCTCTTCTTTCCTTATCTGCCAAAAAGAAATTAAGAGATATATATAGAAAAAACATGATTTCTCTAGCTATTTGCTTCACTTGAGGAAGACCAGAAGGTACAGTGCTATAGTACCTTACAACGTTGTCGATACTTGGCATCGATTTTTCTTTTCTTCTCCTTTTGATCTTCTGGAGTTGCAGCAATATTTATTCCATGCTGTGGTACTCCTGGTTGGGCCAACATATGTTGAGGCAGTACGGTCAGCATGTTTGTTTCCTCTGAGCCCATACAACAACTCATCTTACTAACAGTACAAACAATTCTCTATGAATAACTCTAGAACGTGAACTACCATCAAGCAAAGTAATTTGTGAGATGAGTTTGTTAAAATTGCGAGCAAACTACCACTAAGCATGAACATAAAACGAGCACGCATTCATTCTTAAGCCTCAAAATACATCTTTCCATTAATGTTAGGATGGTTACGGTAAAATAAAAGTATGAAAAGGAGAAATGATGGATTTTGAAACCCATCCATCTTGTTATTCCAAAAACAAGGAAAAGCAAAGGACAGATTGTAAATTACAAGCGAGGCATAGGGAAGGATCCTTTATTTCCTTCCTCAGTTGTTCATCCATCATGCCAAACATAGAAAAAATAAAAAAACCCAACAATGAAGCTTGCATGAGAAAAGTGGAAACAGGGTAACCCCAGATATGATCAATCATTGAAGATAATATAAAAGAAACGATTGACAAGTCTTTTCGTAGATCCAACAACAATTGTAAGTACAGAAGTAGTTACCTGTTGAGTCGTGTTGTAGTGGGAGGTAGTGGGGAACCATGCTATCCAGTAAACCGTAAGTCATCTTCATCGGAAATTCAAGAAGCTATGATTGTGTATAGAAGAAGTACTTTTAAATAAAAGAAGAAAAATCCGCTGGGTAACTACATATGACAGAATGGAGTCGCGCGAAATAATGTCCATGCCGCGCGATAGACTCTTCGAATTGTAAAGAAAACGCTGGGTAACGGCCGGTTCTTCTCTTCCAAGTTTCTCTCGCAACTGTTTAAAAGTGTAGCTTAAGTCATTTTTTTACCTGTTTTTATTTAGAAATACATAGAAATAATATTTTATTATTTTTTTAAATTTTATTTATTATATCAACACATAAAAAATATAAAAATATAAAAAAAATTAAAACCTTAAAAAAAGAGAGGTTAAACCTTAATTTAATTAGCAATTAATTAAATAGTTGTCTGGAAATTAGTAAAGTAGATTAGGGTTGTTCAACTCCTTTGCTTTAGGCTTCTTTGTCATAATGTCCCTCAACTTAGCACTATATCCATTAAACTAAAAATATCCCAAAACTTCACCCCCAAACCCTAAGAATCGAATTACCTGAAGATGCGTGTTCAAGAGCACAGGCCATGATAAGCATTTAATCAATTTTTACAAGCATCGATCGATCGGCTCTAGAAAATTCAGAGCAAAAAACATGTACGAATTTAAACATGCCTGCCCAAGCATCGATCGATCGGCTCTAGTTGTCGCGCTTTGTTAATGATACGCTACAGAAACGTTGTATATATTGTTGTAGTGTTTTATAAACGTGATATTTAATAAATATTATATTTTTAAAATATAATAAAATCAAATTATATTATTTTATTAAAAAAAATTAATAGTATTATTCCTTCAAATTTTTAAGTGTAGTGTGTTAAATTTTTTTTTTTGAAAAAAACCAAGTTAATGCTTTGAGTATGTTTATCAATGTAATAATTGTTGTTTTTTAAATAATTTTTCATGCTCAAATATATGTTAATAATTTTTTTATTTTTAAAAAATTATTTTTGATATTAATATATTAAAATAATTTAAAATATATAAATCATATTAAATTTTAATAAAAAAATTAAATTTTTTAAAAACATGGTTTGTTATGCGCTGGCGAATGAGGTTATTAAAAATCTTCAGTATCTTAATAAATCGGAGCATCATCGTTCGGTACGAACGTGTCACCATCTGCTTGCGCTCTACACCGCAAGAGCCCCCTAAGTGTGAACATAAAGTACGAACGGTGTCGCACCATACTTCTACTAGCATTGTTAGAAAAAAAATAATAAAAAAAAAGGTTTTCCCGTCAAATCTTTCTAGAAGAAGTGACATCTAGGATTGATAAAATGAGTAGACGACAATACCTTTGGGATCAACTGTATTGTTGATCCAATAATAATTGGATTTCAAAGAATTAAGTAACTAAAATTATAGATAAAAAATATAGTAAATTATAATTTTTTGCTGCCAGAAAATTTTAAAAAAACTCAAGGTTTATCACTTTGAGGTTGATAATTTATTTTTATTTATCTTTTTGTGATTAAGATGGTCTCAATAAAATTCCAACATCGAGTTGATATATTCAATTTAACAGAAAAAAAACTTTTTATTTGTAAGAAATTACAAATTCAAAAACTAAAATTAAAACAAATAAATAATGGAAGGCCCTTCACTATTAAACCATGTTTTTAGTAATTTTAAAATGCTTATCAAATGATAAAACGTTCATTGAGCCAATTGAAAAAAATAACTTATCCCATTAAAATTGATCGAATACGAATTTATTTATATCTTGACATTGCAATATATAATTTAAATACTTGATCTCAAACTTTGAAAAGCTAGCAGAAGTTTTCAAAAATCTTGGAAGACCATAGTTTTGCTTGTTGGACCGACGCTTGCAGGGCCATTAGAGACGAGGTGGCCCATGAATGGTACGTCGCGAGACAAGAGACGATTTGACTGCGAGATGGATAAGCTCTCCAAGGCTAACAAAAGTCGTCCTTGTTTCTCTCTTTCACATGTTTTACGAATTCGAAGGATGTCGTGCGATATCCCTCGATTTCGCTCGACATGGCCAAACTAACTTTTCTTATATAAACCAAACCCTCTCGTCAAATTTACGAAAAGCTAGCTAGCGGCCTACTGCTCCAAAGGTTTTTATTGATTCAACTGTTTCGACTGTTCGTTAGTTCTTCAGCCGGTTGGCTCATGAGCTTCAATTGCTTTTCTTTTTCTCCAGAAAGCCAGCGATGGATTACCTAAGTCCGTGGCAAAATCTCCTTGAACTTGAAGCATCTCTAGCTCTACCTCTACCTCCACCTGAATTTGAGGCTTATAAGGGTAAGTATATTTCTTCCATATAGCCTCAGAGATTTATTCCATTTGATCTTTGCTTTAGAAAGCCGATTGATCCATTTCAGTTGGAATACTTGGATCTAGCAAGTTCTATTGTCTTCAATTCCTCGCTACCTTGCTCATGACTGCGATTAACTCTTTATTTTCTCACCCTATATTTCATCTTTTATTATTACATCTGCTTCTCAAACCCACGGAGGAAAAATAACTATGCTGGTGAAGAAAGTACATACATACATACATACACACGCACGCACGCACGCACGTATATATACCAATACATGTTTCGGTAAATACCTGCTTCAAGAGTCTTGGTCTTTTATACACTTCAAACACTGAGGGAGGAGCACCATACTCGTCGTTGACAGGAGTTGAAACCGATCAGAAGGCAAGGGGAAATCAGCAAGCCTTTGACTACTTCTCGGCAGCACGCCCAGGTAGTTCTCATCAGTCTTCAAATATAACAGATACTGATAAGAAAGGACAGGATCTGGAAACAATTAAAGATCAAATTGCAAAGAAAAGAAAGATTGACAGGGCATATCGTGAACGATGCAAGGTAAACACCATTACCTATCTATTTACTCTTTTGTTTTCTTTTTCCTTAATTAGTTTTTTATTTTTTGTTCAAAGATCATGGCATTTTTATTGTTCCTAAGGTCTGGCCGGTCATTTGACGAAGTAGTGAAAGAAAAATAGAAAAAAACAAGAAAATAGTTGAGAAATCTTTGATCTTGCTATATAACCTCTTGGTAAATTATGGGTACAATTCAACAATAAAAATTAAAAGTTATGCGTGTTTTTGTCAAAAAATTCATTATTTAGACTCATCCATTTGGTCCAATAATTGTATTTATATAATATAATCTAATTATAACAAATTCCAATCTAACAACTTGAATTCCATAGAATCATTTAAATTGGATTTTTCTTGGATTTAGACTTATCTATTTGGCCCATAAATATATCTGCTAGATATCAATCTAATTATAACAAATTCATATCTGAAAAGTCAAATTCCTCATAATCTCCTACATGGTTATGAAATGCTCTTTATTTTAAAATGCATTGAATAGTTTGTAATTTTACCATGTCATCAAAAGTTTGTCTCAAAACAGAACGAGAAGTCATCAATGGTAGTAGTTATACAAATTATAATATTAATTATTTTTTTTAAGGCTAGACTCAATCATATCATTAAGGAAGGAAAATTATTGTATCATTAATATCAAATCAAAACCAAAAAATATAATCTAGCCAACAAGACAATGACTAGAATCAAAATAGAACAATAACCATATGTATTATGTTAATGCCATTTAGAACATGTATAATTGCATTTGTATGCTGCTTTTCCCAACTCTGGTGTTCTTTTAATGTTTTAGCTTATATTAAAAAACCATACATGATTGCAACTTTCAAGAAAATTTATAGACATATGCATCTACAGTATAACACAAACAAGATCAATTAACAGAAAATCACGTCTACAAGAGGGAAATTGATATTTCCTAAAAACTCATGGTGCATATATATATTTTTTTTTAAATCAGCATTTTTATAGGTTCTACCATAAATTTACATTTAAATTACAAAATGCTATACATATGGACAAGCAATTAGCTTATTTATCTACTGACAAGTCTATTAACCAATAATAGCACACCATTTATCCTTTTATCTATCAAACGACAAATTAATTATGAAACCTGTTTTTTCTTAAAATTCTTTCATCATGAAAATTTTGTCTAAATAATATGTAAAACGATGGAAGATATATGTGCATATATGTAGTACCAAACTCTATTCCAATGAACTCGTAGCTCAATTGAAACTAGTGTCTCCTCTCTCTTTTAAAAAATTTAAAGCTCCAACCTCTCCTTTATAACAATATATATATATATATATATATATATATATATTTATATTTATTTATCAAACATTCATGTTAAATAGATATGCTCCCTATTTAAATCTGCTTAAATTCTAATTTGATTGTGGGTGCAAATTGTTAATATTTTAAATTTATAGACTTGTAAAGAAACATGTTAAAAAAAGTTTATGGTAGTATAATAAAAAAAAAGGGTGAAGTGAGAATAATACTACCAAATTGAAAAAAAGTTGTAGAGAAATTCATATAGAAATCTCAATCTCTAAAATTGTGGCAACCTCGTTTTGATTTACATATATGTTTCTTCGGGTTGACCTCCTTTAGGTAGTCTAATGTGCAACATCACCCTTAAGAGGAGGGTGTTGCTACCATTGAGGTGCCTTTTTTTATTCATTAGTAGGTTCAATGGAACTTAACTACGTTCAATGGAGGATCGCGTTCCCCTATTATATTATCACTGGATGGGGCTTTGCTGCCTGTTTATGTAAGCTTTTCTTTCTAATGTGCAGATGTAGGGCTATTCATTAGTCAATACATGTTTAAATCCATTTTAATAATTAAATTAATGACCACAGAAGAATTATCAACCATAAATGCTAGTTAGTCAGGCCAAATAATGTAAACAATTTACCTCGCCCCTACACAGGCTAGCCTTTTAGGCACTGCACTTAAACTTAGATAAAAATCATGGTCTTTAAGCGAAAATGAATTTAAGGAAAACATGGATGGGTAATTTGAATAATCATAATCGTGTCCTTAAAGCATCATGTTAATGGAAAAATATATAAAAAATAGTTTCAGTTCAATGATTTCCCCTAAAAACCTTAAATGAGATGATGAGCAATTCTTCATTCACTTATAAGGCATTGCTCTGAGTAAAAAACTGGATCTTTTCATTTTTCTTTCAGGCTCATTAAGGCAAAAGAATTGAGAAACTTTCACTTTTCCTTGTAGAGAAACAAAATTGAGACCGAGAGAAACTTGGATCTGCTAAGGAAAGAAAACGATCGATTAAAAGGAGAGAATGCCTCCTTTAAAACGGAAGCAGTTCGGACTAGACAAACTTTGCAATCTCAAGAACAAGAGATGAAGCGACTTAGGAAAACAATTGTTCTACTGAAGGAGAAGCATGATAAACAAAATACTGTCGTGGAGGTCCTTTCAAAGCGACTAGTAAGTGTTTTTCTATTGAAAAATTAATAATTTTTTTTTATTATTAGTTCTTTTTCTGTAATAAAACTGAATATGAAGAGTGGCAGACCTCATTCACTATTGGGATTATTGTACTTTCATAACATATATTTGAAGAGGAACTTTGCCGCTTTTAAATCTATTGATGGTTAATTACCCACGCCCCAAAAAAAAAAAAAAAAATTGTGCATTTTCCATGCATCACTAATTTAGGCTTATTGATAATTTTCCCATCTGAGGGATATAAATGAAATTCAAGCATTAAACTCGAAAGGATTAGTAGATATTGATGAAATCCATTAAAATGAAAAGCACCAGAGTCCAGACCACTAGCTTGAATTCTGTTTCTGTCTTTCTTTTAATATGGAACTGCTGCTCATGAATCATGATTGACTATTTGCATTGCCTTTAATAGAGATTTATCCAGCCCTTCCTGTACTACTGGTTTAATAACCTTTCAATCTTGTAATCCATGTTTGAAAAGCAAAGAACCAACCTCCTACTAATTTTAGACTTAATGTCTACTTCGTTGCAATGATATATACCTTCTACTTTTTGGAATTAAAGAACAATTATTCTACCTTTATTTTCTAGCTTTTGATTGGTCACTAACAAATTTTATCTGTACCTTACTATTGTTTATTTTCTTTCCCTTGCTGACAGGCTGGTGCCAACGATACTGATCTTCAGCGTGAAAATACACAGCTCAAAAATAAAATTGCTCTGTTAAGGAGTCAAGTTAATGACCAAAACAATTTGGATAAACTCCAGCTTCAAGAGAAGAATGCACAACTAGAACATGACAAGAGTTCGCTTGAAGTGATAGTTCAAGCATTATGTGAGAAGATCAACAATGAGAAGGGCCATGAAGGAGACCATGCATCATAAGGTAACCGACTCAATGCTGCTATGAACAATATGCTTTTCATGTGAATGGGAAAATTATGAAAACCAACCTTCAGTTGAAGCATACTTTACATCTTCATATTTAAAATTTTTCACTTTGTATCCTTTTCTTCATATTTTTGAACTGTTTTAACCCAGCCAATACTTTGCAATCATTGCAAGTTGTGATTGGAAGAAATGCCGCTAAACAGGTTAAAATGTTTATTCAATGATTTGACGAACTTTTTATCTCTAGTTGTAGGCTCCTAGTTAAGAAGGTTTGCTTAATTGTTTGACTCTTTGCATTTCAAACCTTAGAACTAATATAAAAAATGTTTATCTAGAAGATATTCTTATGAATTTACCAAACTAACATAAAAAATGCATCCTTAAAATTATTCAGGACAAGGATTTAGTCTCAGTTAACTTTGAAGCTAGTCTAAGAATACTCTTGTTAGAGTTAATATAAAATTATTCCTAGGATCTCACAACAATTTAAACTTTTAGTTTAAGATAGTTCATTTGATATAGTATCAAGACCTTAAAGAGTTGTAACGGAGCAAAAATCATTGAACTCAAGCTATTTCATAATTCTAAATGATAGGCTTGCAAGTAAAGATAAGTGTTAGAAAAACCATCGAAATAAATACAAGAACATAAAGTAACATAAAATGTTTAAGACGGGACCACCCATCACAAGACTAAATTTTTTGGATGGAACACGGATTCAATTATCAATTTAAAATGGTGCAACTCAAATACATCAAAAAGACTAAAAAGTTTATGATTATGATAAATGATTCATTCTCAACTTTTTATATTATTTTACAAATACATCAAAAAGACTAAAAAGTTTATGATTATGATAAATGATTCATTCTCAACTTTTTATATTATTTTATATCTTCGTATTTATTTCATAAGGGATAGTTTCTCTAACAAAGTATTGATTCTAAATTTGTGGAGGGAATTCTAGCTTAGTTCCAAAAGGCATTATATTGATGATGCTGTAGTTGTGAGCATCACATGGTTAAGAGTGTCGTGACTGTGTTTGGTGGTCGTTTTCAGTGGATATTTCCAACAATGCACGTGGTTTGGCGAAGGAAGTTTAGGTGCTATTACTGTTAGGCACCCATGATGGACATCAGTGCTCGGCTCTTAGGCAATTCATGCAAATTTCGAAAATAAAGATTTGCTGTGAGAGATGGTGATCCAGATGTTGTTGGAAGCGATAAAGGGTATTGTCAGAGAGCAAATAGGACTTGCAATGGTAGGGGTATTGGATAGCAGCTCAAATACTATTATATTAGAAGTGATATTTTTTAATATATATGGATTTGAGCAGCGTTGAGCCTTAAGCCCTTTTCTTTTATAAACTCATGAGTTGTGCTTGTTTTCATTTTAGTTCATTCTAATGCTTATAATTTTGGTTTTGGTTTTTTAATATATAGAATTCTCAGGTGTTTATCATTAATAAATGCTGTTGTCCGGTTCACTTGATTATACCAAACAATTGACTGGTTCATGTAGAATCTCGGTTTTGATAAATTAATCTAGATTAAATCGTCTGTAATACATCATATTAGATGTAAAATAAAACATTAAAATCGTTATGAAAATCTCCATGTGAGAACTTTATGATAAGTCCCTGTGAAAAAAAGTTAAGAAGTCTTTGTGAAAAATCTCCATGTGACTTGCCAAGGATGATCTCAGTGAAATATCCACCAAATGATCTTTACCTAAGTGAAACTCTTTAACTATGATTAGAGAACAACTTTACTCAATCACAACATATTCTTCATTTTCTATTGGACACAGGAAGTGACCTTCCTTGAAAACAATGGTTTTTAAAACTAACATTTAAGGACAATATAGCCTGAATAAAAAGAGCGAGGCACCTTCACACAAGTTAAGGTGGCGTTTGTTTTCGAACATAATAACTGAACATTTAATAAGGAGCCACCTTGTCCAAGTATTCAGGCGCCCACCTTATTCAGGTATAAAAGAAATGCTCCTCCATATATAACTAGTTCAAAAGGCACATTACATGAGAGGAAACAAGATGGATAGATAGTTCAAACTTGATTACACATATTTTCTAGGCCTCGGTCCATTCAAATCACACGCATAAAAAAACCATATTATTTTAAACTGAGATAACCATAACCTAATTTTGATCATTTGACTTTTAATTTAATTTTTATAGGGTTTAAAATGAAAAATTAAAAGATCAGAGATTTATTTCAATGAAAAGTATGATTTGTCAAACTTCCATGAAAATTAAGGATTACAATGTGCTGTTGTCATTCTATTTTTATCTTCAAGATAATATTTATCTTTGAGATAATCCTTGTCTTTAAGATAATGATAGTTATCCAATTTCAAATTTGATTCTTAATTAAATTCAAACTTCAAAAAAGAGAATGAATTTAATTGAAACTTGGTTTCTCACATGCGAAATACGAAAGGACTCTGACACCATAAATAAAGATATTAGAGTATGAAAAAAAAGGGAGAAAAACGATTAGTGGAAAGAACCCTTAACTGAAGAAACTTCAAAGGAGAGCCATTACCAAAAACCCTAAAAAAAAAAAACAAAGCCCGGGCCCCCTCAGCTCATCCCCATAACCTACACGGAGCAGAATAAAAAAAAAAAACCATCTTCCTCAGCCTGAGGCCGCTCCCTCCGAGAGCGAAAAGCTCTTTCCTCACAGCCGGGAACCCTTTCCCTGTCACCTTCTTCACCAAGGTCACGAGAGGAAACAAGAAACTAAAACAACAAAACTGCCAAAAAGCAACCCGTTGCCGCAGCACTGTGTATTTCCTACAACTCCAGCAGCAACGCAGCAGCAATCGTGCGTCTCCTCCCTTGCATCAGTTGTCCATCCTGCACCGGCCGTATCTCTAGCAAACCATCCTCTCTGCATAGCACCATCCCTGCCCCTCGCGGCTGGCTTCCTATTCATGAGAAATACAGCAGCAAAGTTGCTTCACGTTGACAACAGCAGGACTCCATCCTCAGCCATTAAACAGTGTTGCCTCCAACTGAGAATTCCATCCTCAACATTGCTTGCAGTCAAGATTAGTAACAGCGACAGCAGCAGAGGGAACCCATCTTTTCTTTCCTCCTCGCCTAAAGCAACAATCACCGGCGTCAGCTACACCCCTGCACTTCCAGCAGCAGCCTTCTCTTTTCAGTAGTGGCAGCACGAATTTCAGTGATTTAAGCAGCAGCCACCTTGAGCAACAGCAGCTGTTTCTCCTCAGCCACAGTTGCAGACCTCCCTCCTCAGCACTAGCATGAAAAGAAAACCAGAAGAGTGAGAAGGAAAATGGATGAGCGCAGTAGAGATAAGGAGAGCACGGGAAGAAGACCAGGGGAAGAACGAAAAGAAAACAGAGGAGAAGAAAACGTTTCAGCTGGCCAGCCCTCCATCACCGACATCTTCATCTTCAAGTGCAGCAACAGGTAAGCTTCGGTTTGCATTTTAATTACCATGTTTCTGTAGCAGGCGTGCGTGAGCAGTTCATGCACGCCTGCAGGTAAAAAAAAAAATGAAAGCAAAAAGGAAAACGGGTTACCAGCTTATGCTAGTAACCGGGTTTGGGCTGGTTGGTTCCAGCCCAGCCTGTATGCGAAAGGGCTAGACCCAGCTCAAAATAATAATAATAATAAAAATACAGAAAAATAAAAAAATAAAAAAGGTAAAAAAAATAAAATAAAAATGTATGCATGAATAAAGATAATATAAATTTATTGGTTTATTCACTGACGCCAGAGTCAAGAATAAAAATACTGGTTTAAATTTATATCGTTCTTTCATTGTATTTTATTTTATTTAACTAGAAAAATAAAAAGATTGTGCATGCGTAAAAATAAATTTATTTTATTTGTTTATTCACTGACGTCAGAGTTAGGAATATAAAAATATGGATTTAAATTTATTTTGTTTTATAACTACGTAATATTTACCAACGCTTTGGAAGTATCCGTAGTTGAATATTCACTGGCGACAGAGTCAGGAATATTATAAGCAATCATCATGGCGTAAAATAATAAATATTTAGCAATTTAAGACAAAACCAACAATGCAGTCTGTCTCAGGCAGAACGTTTAAGGAGTGATAATATCTTCCCTTTTACGTAACTAGTCTCGAACCATAGAATCTCTGTTGACCAGTTAGGGTTCCTAGTGACCATAATACTAGGTGACAATTCCTTAAATAAGACCATTCACCATCAAAAAACAGGATGCCATAAATCTATTCTTTCCAAAGATTTAAGAATTTTTAAGATCGCCACGATATCCGGGTGTGACAGGGGAAATTATGAAAGGTGCGTCTCTTCATCTTGACATGCCTGGCAATCTCTCTACTGGATGACAAACCTCACTTCTTTACAAGATTCCTGAACCAAACTTCCATAGTATTACATGAGGGATAAGGGTATTTTTTTGAAGTAAAGATTCCTGAACCAGACTTACATGGTATTATATAGAATGTAGATTCTCATTATATATAATATATGAACAGTTAGAAGATCCAATATAATAGGAAATAAAAAAAAATGTAATAGATATAGTTGAGAATATCTTATATACTAGGAAAGGAAAAATATATACATGATATAACGAGTCATCTAAGATCAAAGAAAGAATTCCTCATTATCACCCACAATATCTATAGTATGCCGCTCGAGCTGAAGAAGATTTAGTAACTTGAAGTTTGTCCCTGTACTGACAAATCATGCAGTGGAGAGACAGGATTGGTAAGTAAACCAGCAAGTTAATAACTTATATACCGAATCCAAATTATAACATTAGAGACTTTCTTATGAATATAATAGAAATCAATGTCCAAATGCTTCGTCCGTGTGTCAATTAAGGGATTAGTGGTAAGAGAGGAAGTACTCACATTCTCACAATAGAGATAGATAATAGGAGAGGAAGATGGTGAAATACCAATATTTTTTTAGAATATTGCATAGTCAAAGAAGTTCAACAACAGTAGGGGAGATTGCCAAATATTCAGCTTTAATACTTGAGCACGAAACAGTTTATTTCTTGGTAGATGTCTAAGAAACTCGTATACCAATATAGAAAATAAGCAAACTAGTAGTTGAACACCTTCTATCTGTACATCTGACTCAATCCGCATCTAAATTAATATGTTGAGTTGACACGCAGTTGTGTAGAAAAGATGAAAAGACCATGACTAATATATAATCCCTTAGCAGCCTTGAGATGAATGGTAATAGAGGCCTTCATGAATCGACAAGTAGAGTTTATAGTAAAAGACATTATGAAAGTAACTAGTATACCAACAGTAGTTAGTAACTAGATACAAGGTGTTCAACTATTTTTTTCTTATTTCCTATGGTGAGCATGAAACAATTTATTTCTTGCAAGATGTCCAAGTAGTGGGGACGTTCATGAATTGACATAGCTGACAGCAAAATCGATATTAGGATGTGTAAAAGCCAAGTATTGTAAAGCACCAACAAGCATGCAAAAATCAGTAGGTTAGGAAGAATATGACCCAAAGTACAAGAATGTTTTCCCTCTAAAATAGATGCCGGCTTACAGTTGAGCATGTCAACGTGGCTAACAAGTCCTTTACAAATATGGTTTGATGCGAGTGCAAAGCCGTGAAGGATCATACAATTTGCATATCAAGGACTTAAGCCTTGTGATGAGAGAACTCTTCTCAATTCTTTTTAATTAAATTGGTAGTTGTTTTATACTTATTCAATCATAAACTACCTAAATCCAAGTGTATGCGCGCGCACAAGCATGGTTAATTTATTGATCTTGTTATTGCCTCTCCCCGGGGAGCTTGCTTGAGCTCAGGTTCTGGTCTGCCATTAATTAGTTCCCTGAAACATAATATTTAACAAACGAAAACATTAGTAAATCAAATCATCCGGGGCAAAAAAGAAAAAAAGAAGCCAAGAAAATGCAGTTCAAGTTTCTAATTGGTGATATTGTCAATATGATATCCTCTGATCATAAAAACAAAACAAAGGTATTTGGAGAATCACAAACCGCAAGATTTGAGTCAGTACGGCGTCCCTGGGGGCATCATTCTCTGATCTTGCTTTGATAATTTGAAACATGAGGTCAAGCCTGACTTGATTTGCAGCGCTCTGCTTGGAGATTATATTAGTTTCCTCTTTCAGTTTGGCAGTCTCTTTGCTTATTTCTTCAAATTTCTCCCTCACTTCTTTTTGTCCATGTCGTATGCGTTCCTGGCCCTCGTTGATCTCCGCCATGTCAGCTCTTATCCTCTTGATGCTCCTAGTTAGTTTGTTGTCCCTTAGTTTTCTTTTCTGCGGACACTAACATTGAGGAATATTGTATGTTAGAAAGCTAGCATAACAGTGTTATCTAAGTTGTGTTTGGTTATTAGTTTCCTAGGACAACAGCGATCTCTAAGTTGTATTTGGCTAGTTTTCTATGATACAAAAAATAAATAAATAAACTTGTTTGGTTGAAGAAGAAGAAGAAGAAATAAATATATTTTTAAAATAGTTTTTGAATGAGTTTTTATTTTTCAAAACAAGAAGGAAATAAAAAGAAACATGACATTTGTATCTTTAATATTTTTATCTCTTAATACATCTACAGTTTATATTCTTTCAGCAAAAATGCTAATAACAATCAAAAGCAAAGAATAGTATTTGGAGGCGGGGTGCAGTGGTACTGTGGTAATAATTTTTTTAAAAGTATTTTTTATTTAAAAATATATTAAAAAAATTATTTTTAATATCGCCGTATCAAAACAATATAAAAAAGTAAATTTTAAATAAAAGAAATTAAATTTTTATAAAACACTTTCTGTGACACGTTAACAAACTACACTGAAATATAAATAGGTAACCCACCGTGCTTCGAGCTGCGCGGCGTCCATTCCTTATCGCAACCATTCTATTGTCACAGGAACCCTGCTCAGAAATTGAGCTGCTACTCATCTGATGGTTCTTTATGTGGCTTGCTAAAGAACTAATTCGTTATATATAGCTTTTATATGTGACCCGTTGACGAATAGTAGCATTTCACTCAGAAGCTAACAGGAACCCTGCTCAAAAAGACGCGGGAGGAAATTGCGGTTGATTTTCCAATTTCCTTCCTTTTCTTCTGTGGACCGATCTAACGTATGCGTGTCCGTGGGGTTATTGAAAGGTTCTCAGTCATCAATGTATTTTGAAAATTTAAAAAGCCTTTCAGTCTTTTGATATTGTGGCTGCGGTGGTCGCGATTCATCTTCAATCACAATTTTTGTTATTTAATTATAAACAAAAGTCATAATTTTTTTTAGGAGGAACACCATTTATGAGGGGTGTAAGGAAAATTATAGCCCTTGTTGGATGTATTTCATACGTCATGGAATTATAGATAGTTTAATAGAACAATAAAAAATATTTTATATAAAGTATTATTTATTTCATGATATAAAAGCAATAGTTAAATCTATAATATTTAAATTAAAAATCATAAATATTAATATATATTTTTTAAAATTATTTTATAATTTCAATTTTAAAAGCATTTGTAACCAAACACATCAAACTATTTTTTTGTTCAATCTCAATTTCAACCACAGTTTTAACCATACATATATTTTTCCAAACCAATCTCAACTAAACATACTTTTTATAAAACAATCTTTTCCAAATCACAACCACAACAACTACCACAATACCAAACACACTAGCAGCAGCATAAGCACCCCAGGACAGCACTAAGCACAGATATAAAATTAACTAAATTCGGATTAAAACACTAAATATTCTAATATTTTATTTTATTTATGAAATCACAATCTAATCAAGTCTACCTTCTACGAAGGTTTACATTATGTTCTTACATGCTGGAAAAAAGTTAATTTGGAATCTGTGATTAAGTTGAAAGATTAATCGCAACAGATACGGAGAAACTAATACAATTGAACAAGAGGTCTGCTTGTACACACAACATATTTGGAGTAAATGGTTTGGAAAACCCTTATAGACGCCTCTTGTTATATTATTGACGCCTGTTCTAATGTCAAAATCGCACGCGTTCGTGCGTTGCATTGCACGAGGAGCTCTCGATTTTTTTTATTTTTTCTTAAGCACTTTCCGATGAATCCAACAGCTTTCTTGACTGGGTGTCATGAGATTGTCGTCATGATGTGAATTTATTTAAAATTGATAGCGGAGGTGCGATTTTCCGAGAAATTTTCTGTGTAGAAATATGTTAAACTATTGGAATGTTTGCATAACTATTTCGTATGGTCCAAAAAACGAAACAACTCGCCATCCCATCCTTCTGTAGCAAGACTTACTAATAATTGTAATTTCGGTACAATGTAATTATAAAAATATATGTGATTATTTTTTTAAAAATTTTTTTTATATATTTTAAAATTATTTTAATATACTGATTTAAAAAATAAATTTTTAAAAATAAAAAAAATCATTTTAATACATTTCTAAACGAAAAACATTTTAAACCACAACTACATGTTATTACAATCCCAAACAAATCCTTAATTAGGTAACTGGTAGCCTTCCTACTTAAGCATTGAATTTGTAGTTTATTTTGTAGCTATAATATTTTTTTTCCCTCTTACTCTAACATGTATTATAGGTAAGGGATATAAAGTTGAAAAGTTTGCATAAACTCTATAGAAAAAATGAGAGAAAATTAAGAATAACAAAAATACCATGAATAATGGTTCGTACCTATTATAATATATATATTTTTCCAGCAAATCCAAGATATATAGTCTCTGTATTATATAGAATCCAACCAAATCATAATTAAAAAGTGGCAATCCTCTCCAATTTATTAGTTTTGTAAGTTTCAACATATAAAACACACATTTTCCTCTCAAGTCAATCCCAACAAAAAGGGAAATTGCTCAACACAATGAGAGACGGGGACATCATTGTAGGTAATTTGAATGGCAAAGTAGGGGTTTGCCATTGGAAATTTAAACTCCATATCACCAAAAAGCTATTAGAGCCAAATAATTTCTTGGGTGGTGCTAACAAGGGCACGGTACTCGGTGTAAGTGCTATAGAAAGCAACACAAGTCTGCTATTCACTATCCCAGGAAAAACGAAAATCCCCTAGCAAAACGCAAAAACCAGTGGTTGATCATCTACTAGTCTATTAGTGAGATCAGCATACGTAAGAACTTGCAACTCATTAGAAGATGAAGTCCATGGAAAAGAGCAGTTTTGACATAGGGTGCAAGATATATTTCCAATATGGAAAAATTATTTTAATCAAATAATTGAGATTGACCCAGACTTTTATAGGTGTTTTGGGGTGTTATAAGAGGAGATTTTTTTTTTCCTAAGTTTTTTTTTATTTTTGAAATATTTTATAGTGTTAATATTAAAAATAAATTTTAAAAAATAAAAAATATATTATTTTAATACATTTTAAAAAAATATCTTTATTAAATTATTTCAAAGCGTTCGGCGGCATGTTTGGTGCGTTTCCAGGCTGCTTTCGTGCTAGTTGGCATATTAAAACATCATGCGATGTCGCTCTACGACAAGACGTAAACGAAAGAAATCGCGCGACCATCGTGGAGGACGCCCGAATTGTTCATGGAAGACGAACAAGCAAGACGTATATTTTTAGATGCGGTGGGTGGCCAGCCCAACTCTTTCGACAAGGATTGTTGACAAACCTTTAAAAAAAGCCTTAAATGCCAATAACTAGTTTATTTAGTGATGGGGCAGATCTATCCCTTTACATAGTCTAAAAACCCACAAACCTTTCAACGAATAATAATTAAAAAAAAAAAAAGATTGCTGAAAAGGAGGTTATGCCCCGCGCACAAGACTATGGCATCAAATCGGCTTTTCTATACTTGAAATGATGCTTTCTTCTAGAGTTATGGGTATCTATCCATATCTCAATTTTGAAATGAAACAGTGGACACAACACGTCGTGGCGACCGCAATTATGGAGGGTGAGTTTGTTTTTTTAGGGATTTGAAAAATATAAATTTTTAAAAAATATTTTTAATTGTAATTAGTTTGATTTATATATATGTTTTGTAAAAATTATAGTTAAAGTTTATGTATACTAAAAAAGAAAATAGCAATATTGGCAAACATATTAAAAATATTTATGAAATTCATTTAATTTTTTTTATAAAAACTACATAAAACACCGTTCATATTAAAAGTTTATATTTTTAAATCGTTTTAGAGTGCTGATTTTAAAAATAATTTTAAAAAAATAAAAAAAATCATTTTAATTTATTTATAAATAAAAAAATATTTTGAACCGTAAGTACTATTACAATTCCGAATAGATACTAATTAGCTAACTGATACCCATGCTACTTAAGCATTGACTTTGTAATTTATTTTGTAGCTATAGTGTTTTTTCTCTCTTACTCTAACATGTATTATACGTATGGGATATAAAGTTGCAAAGTTTGCATAAACTCTATAGAAAAAATGAGAGAAAATTAAGAATAACAAAAATACCATGAATAAATGGTTCGTGCGTATTATAATATATTTTTTTCCAGCAAATCCAAGATATATAGTCTCTGTATTATATAGAATCCAACCAAATCATAATTAAAAAGTGGCAATCCTCTCCAATTTATTAGTTTTGTAAGTTTCAACATATAAAACACACATTTTCCTCTCAGGTCAGTCCCAACAATAAGGGAAATTGCTCAACACAATGAGAGACGGGGACAGAGAAAAAAAAAATTGAAATTTTAAAAACACGGATTGAATTGTATTTCCAAATGATCCCACCAGCACATTGAAAAACTTGCAACTCATTATAAAATAAAGTCCATGGAAAAGAGCAGTTTTGACATAGTGTGTAAGTTACATTTCCAATATGAAAAAATTATTTTCATCAAATAATTGAGATTGACCCATATTTTTTTAGGTGGAGTGTATGGGGTTCAAAGTGTTTTTTATTTAAAAATATATCAAAATAATATTTTTTTAATTTTTAAAAATTATTTTTAATATCAACACATCAAAATAATTTAAAAATATCAAAAAAATATTAATTTAAAATAAAAAATAAAAAACTTTTATATTTTTTTATAATAAAACGCATTTAAAAAAAATATCTTTATTAAATTATTTCAAAGCGTTCGGCGGCATGTTTGGTGCGTTTCCAGGCTGCTTTCGTGCTAGTTGGCATATTATAACATCACGCGATGTCGCTCTACGACAAGACTAATAAACGCGCGACCATCGTGGAGGACGCCCGAATTGTCTTCTCCAACGACCTCATTCATGGCAGGCGAACAAGCAAGACGTATATTTTTAGGTGCGGTGGGTGGCCAGCACAATTCCATGATAAATCTTTCGACGAGGATTGTTGACAAACAGAAGCAAGCATCTTTTTATAGGTTTTACTTTTCATGATTTTCCTTTAAAAAAGCCTTAAATACTAATAACTAGTTTATAATGTTTATTTAGTGATGGGGCAGATCTATCCCTTTATATAGTCTAAAAACCCACGAACCTTTCAACGAATATATATATATATATATATATATATATATATATATATATATATATATATGCTGAAAAAAAGATTATGCCCCGCGTACAAGACTATAAAAAGTGTTTGGCATTTGACAGGAAAACATTTTTGAAAATTTTTGATTTTTTGATTTTGTTTTTTAAATTAATATGTTTTGATGTTTTCAAATCATTTTGATTTGATGGTGTTAAAAATAATTTTTTTTAAATAAAAAAATATTATTTTAATATGTTTTAAAATAAAAAAATACTTTAAAAAACAATTAATATTACACTCTCAAACACCCTTCACATCAAATCAGCTTTTTTATACTTTAAATGATGCTTCTTTTATAGTGATGGGTATCAACCCATATTTCAATTTTGAAATGAAACATTGGACACAACACATAGTGGCTATCGCAAGGTATATTTAGTATTGAAGTTGTTGTCGTGGTTTGAAAAAAACTATTTTATAAAAATCACTTTTAGTTGAGGTTGATTTGAAAAAATATATGTTTGGTTAAAAATATAGTTGAAATTGAGATTGAACAAAAAACAGTTTAATGTGTTTGGTAACCGTTTATGTGGTGCAAACTACGTTCCCAAAAATGTTGAAATTCTTTTTCAGAATAAAATTTTATAATTTATTTTTTTATGTTTTCATATCGTTTTCGTGTGCTGGTCTCAAAATTAATTTTGTACAACATGACAAAATATTATATTGATTCTTCGTTAATGAAAAGCACTATAAACCGTCATCGCTACCATAATCCCAAACAAGTAAGCTTTTCAAATTGAGGTACTAAAATAACTATAAAAGACATATATTATTATTCTTGTTTTGTAATTGACATATTGTAGAGTTAACTACTGTTATTACATCATTAAACAAACAATACTTTATATAAATTCTGTTTTATTGTTCCATTAAACTATCTGCAATCCCATCACGTACGGTATTCATCCTGCCTTGACTACTGTTTCCATTGATTTCAGAGTGCGCAATAACATCTGGTAAAATTTCATACAAAACATAATTGGGATTGTGATCAAATTCTGCAAATGCAATATCATCACACGATCTTCTTCTAATGTAATTATGTAGTGCCATTGATGCCACTACAAATTCAACTTGCTTTTTGTATGGATAAGCATACATGTTTTGTAAAATCCTCCACCTTTGTTTCCATACCTCAAAAGATCGTTCTATGACATTACATAGCGATGAATGTGCACGATTAAAAACTTCTAGCCGATTTCTAAGTTGTCCACGACGCCTAAAATCTTGTAAGATATATCTCTCACCTTTATATGGACCTAAATAACCATACTCATTTGGATATTCAACATCAACCAAATAGTATTTTCCTATAATTAGAAACAACATCAAAATTCGTCATGTAATTAGTAAATAAAAAACAAATTTTATATGTATAAGTACATAACAAGTTATGTTCTATTACCTTCTGGTGATTTAGGAAATTTTATATTTATATTCTCAATAGCCTCATGAAAAATACGTGTATCGTGGGCCCTGCCTTCCCATCCTGCCCACACAAACATGAATTGCATGTCAAAACTACAAGCAACCATTATGTTTTGAGTCGGTACATCTTTTCTTCCAATAAATGGAATTTGATTTGTGGTTGATATGCAAGCTCGCACATGTGTTCCATCAATTGCACAAATACAATTCTGACAAAAAAAACCGTTGATAATATGATGGCGTTGCATACTAACATGCATAAAACAATTTTTGCATTGAATACTGACAATAATAAAACAAATATTTTTCTTACCTTGAAATGAGGTATATATCTTATATTCATTGCAATTTCTCGTGGAGTGCTTGTAAAACTCGGGTCATCTGATTTTATGACATTGACTGCAAACAAACATACGGCTGCGAGGATTTCTTTAATGCTTCTACTAACAGTTTCTCCTGAATGTTGAAATCGCTCTTGAACCTCCCTATTTGATGCTCCTAGTGCTATTGTATATAGAAATATAGCAACTTTTTCAATCACACTTATCCTTCTCGAAGGCTTTAACCCATACGTTATTTCTAAATCACTGCACAGGCTCAACAAAGTTGATGTGTCCATTCTAAACATGTTGACACATCATTGCCAATGTCCTTGTAAAACTTCAATTAACCAACGCATGCCTGTATTGTATGAAATCATGCATGGTTCTTTATGCATATAATTAACATAATACATGTAGCAAGCCCCAGTTGTGCACACATCTAACTTTTGAATATCAAATTCTCGCTTCCAAAACAATTCTTCATCATTATCACTATCATCATCGTCGTCATCATTATCGTCATCATCATTTGCGCCATCATCACCATCCCTTCCCGATCCACCGTTGTTATCATCACCACGATAATTAATGTGATCAACAACACGATCCATTATGTTATCATAATCATCATTAAGAGCTTCATTGAATATTGCATTTAAACGTGCTACTTCCATATGTATAATCCTAGATAAATAAACAATTGAATCATGTTAAAGAATTTTTTTTCCAAATATAACATAATATCTGATATAATACTTTATCATTTAATTTTACGCCACATAACTATTATAGTCTATGTCTTCACACTAACAAAAATATTGAAACACATTTTTACCTGGATAAAAATTTTCTGTATGCCGGGAACAGTAGAGAGTGTATTATACACTCTTCATTGTTGAATGAAGGAGAAGGAGAAGGGTAGAAGAGGTTACCCTTGGCGGCGGCGAAGTCTGGTTGGCGGTGGGAACAACGGTGAACTTCAGTGATGGTGTTCCTTTGTTCCTGCCCTTCTCACTCTCCACTATATTTCGCTTGCTCCTCTTCTCGCTGATGGTGCTGCTATAGTTGACGTAATGACGCTAGACGATTAATATGGTGGAGACGAGGAAGGTTTGCGGTGGTGGCCTGGTTTTTATCCCGCGGTGCCCCTATTTTTTCGTCTGAATCTGCTCTACTTCCTTCTCACTGCCTATGCTATGTTTTTCCCAGCTGTGGTCGCTTCTATCCCCACTGTTGGTGGTGATGGTGGCCCTCTGTTTATTGCCTGGTTGCCTCTACTATCCTATGATTTCATTTCCCTGCCTTTCTGTCTCTGCTGCCTTGTTTTCTCTTATTAAAGCATTGCTAATAGCAGTGCTATGTGTACAAGTGAGGTTGCTTCTTATTTTCCCCTTCGTTTTAGTTCCTCCTTTATAACACAGGCTCAGTATTTAACAACCCGTGTTTATTACTTTTTATCTTTTGTAACCAAAGTGCAAGGTCGAAGCAGTTCTATTGCAGTGTACCAGTTAGCTAGTTTCTGCATGTGACTTGTATTTCGAAACCTTGCATTTTTTTCTTTTTACTTTTTATCTTCTGTAACCAAAGTGCAAGGTCGAGAGCAGTTCTATCGCAGTGTACCAGTTAGCTAGTTTTTGCATGTGACTTGTATTTCGAATCCTTGCATTTTTTCCTTTTTACCTTTTTTAATATGTTTCATATGTTTCATATTGTTTTTTTCCTTCCCGTTAATCCATTTTCACATTTGTAATGGGAAATAAAAATTAATTAGTTAACAACCTTTTATTTACAACATCAAGTTTTTATCACAAGTTCCTTGCATTGAATGATAGAAATTTTCCGGATTGCAATTCATAATACTTAGCAAGCATCGAATAACACCATAAATTTTTGATACTTTAATATACAGTCCTTAGCATGAAAATAACAAATATTAATGCTCCATAACTGAAAACTAGAATTTGCAAACAATCTCTCCATGCCACATGAGAATTGTTAAAATTACAAATAGGTCCCGAACAATTCTGGCCGATTATCATCTTTAGATCTCTGCAAATATAAATAATTGACAAGACATTTTAAAACATGTTACATAAAAATTTAGATAATAATATTAGCAACAAATAAATAAAAAGCATGCATTCAGGATCTATATATACATCTCCATCTAAGGTGCTTTACGCCGTGTAAACATTTTTTGCAACCATTTCATCTTGTTTTCAAGACTACTCATAGTTGACCACATTTCTCTATTCCTTCTAATACCTAAGAACTCAGTAGCATACGCATGAAAATCATCACCAATATGAACTCCTTCTATTAAGTGCAGCTCAGTCATAACCTTATAAATACTATACCCTTTCTTATCTCTACATATAGATGTGGAATCACTATTGTTTGACATGTTGTCAATCATTTGATCAAACCGTGACAGTAGTTACATCCCAATTCCAGAACTTCTTTTTTTTTCCCTGCTTGACCGTCAAGACGTTCTCTTGCTTTTCTCTTTCCACTACTGCGTGTGTTGCTACTGCTTGACATATTAACCCCTCTAACCATGTTGCAAACATCATCGGTGAAATTTGGAATTCCATCCTTTTCTGAATTATCGCTTCCTTCTTCCAAATCAGGTTGTTCATCATTGGCATTTGAATCCTTAGCAACACCAATATTATCATCATGGAGGACTCCAACCGATGGTGCCTATGCATACTCTCCAGTAGCTACAATGTTGGAGAACATTCTGTCGAACTTCAAACGTAAAGACGGTTTGATACCAGCTTGCCTAAATGTTTTTGCTCCTCTTATTTCCTACATAGAATAAATAGAATACAACTTGCCTAAATATTTTGGTAATTACTAAATTGAGATTTAACCAAATTAAAAATTAAGGATACAAACAAATAACCTGAATTTTTGCTTTCCACCACTCATCACTTGCAGAAATTATCCCTAATTCATTACTTCAGCCTACAACAGTTTCTGAAATGAGCTTTGTCCATATCTTCCAATCCTTTTTGCAACCATCCCATTTGTTCTTCAATTGTGTCTTCGTGAATGCATGACCGGTTTGTTCTTTGAAAGATATCAGCAAATATTTCCAACCAGCCTTGTCGAAATGAGTATTCGGTCTCATTCCCATGTTGATGGCCTTGATGCAAAGGTCACAAAAGACATGCAACATTTTTTTTATTCCAAGCAGCTTTATCAATAGTTTCAGGATTATCTATTTCTATTTGGATAACATATTTGCAAGCAAACATTATGAATTATAACATGCAATTAATTTGTGTAATATTGGATGGAAGCGTAGATGACATGCAAGGATGTACTACAACTAGTACCGTAAAGAACAATTAAATTCAAAGCTATTTGTCTGTAGCAAGTTTTGAACTTGTACTGTGTCCTGCAAGTGATTACCATTCTATAACAATTCTAGCAGTTCCATACAACATGCATGTGTCCTACAAACAACACCCATCAATACTGCACATCTTCATGAAACATAGCTGTCTTATAATATACTTTCTGTGTATAGTAAGTGATGAAATAGACAATTGTCTTAAATTATTGTCATATAATACATGAGGTAATTACAGTGGTGCTTCATCAAGGTAATTCAAAAACATTAGCAGTCAGCTCGGTTTCTTTCATCATCTGAAATCCTAAACATATCAAACAAATTCTAAATAATTTTTTTCTGTTAAACAGTGAAATTGTGGATTCATTCTCATAAACCATCGTCTTCCAGTTCTCAAATCCCAAAAGAAATAAGTATAAGCAGGCATTGTGTAGGATCAAGTCATAAAAACAATATCACATGAAACAACATAAATTTGGACTCAAATGACAACAACAGTATCCGAATTAACACTACAAAGCATTCTGCAAAGCGGTATTGTCTACACAGCAATGCAAATTTTTTTAAAACAAACAGATGGTTAATTAACCTATTATCACAACACTTAATTTTTGTTCCATATCAACATCTATGCAAGAAAATTGTTGTGTTTAATTCACAATCCTCACATCACAATATATTCATAATTTGTAACCCAGAACAATACCCAACACCTAAACATATATACATCTGTATAATTATCTTAAGGTAGGCGCAATTGGTTCACAGAAACACATACTCTCTATTGCAACATCGTCTCCTTTTTTGTCCGAATAATTTCTCAATGTCCCCTTGTTGTTTTGCCTCTCACACGAACTCGGCTCTACAGGCATAACATCAACAATCCTGAACAAATTGTGAGAAGAAATACAAAAGGGGAAATTATTTTAAGTTAATGCAGATGAACAAAAAAATGATACAAATGGCAATATACCTTTATATTAAGCGGATCTACAACATCAGGTGCTTGGCAAGGCGTTTCGGGTAGAAAAACAGAAGGGGAAATTATTTTTGACAGTAGAGGAGAGAACTTTTTTGCAGTGAGTGTGTTTGTGAGCTAAATTTTTTTTTGTGTGAGACAGAAGATGGATAAACACAGTGCGAAGAAACGATTGCAATTAAATTTTGCAGCAACCTCACAAGATCAGAAGCTTGACAAGGCGTCTCGGGTAGAAAAACAGAAGGGAAAAACTTCTGAGAGCGAGGAGGGAACTACTAGGTTGGATGGAAACGAGTGCTTCATTGAATTTTTTGACAGTGGATGAGCAAACGTTTGAATTGATTTGCTGGGAGAGTGAGTATTATCCAACGGCTTTTTTTTTTTTGCGTGGAGAGTGTCGGTGGATGACAAAAGTTGAGGTTGATGTTGGTTAGCAGCAACTGCATCCAACTTTTTGGTAACCACAGGTTCGGCCACTAATGGTGATGAGTCCCACCAATTTCAACCCACGTTTAAAACATAACTAAACACTTTTACATTGCGGTTTGTCTTCACCTCAGGTCCAACCGCATTTCCAAACGGCCTCATGGTGTGTTTATACTTGAGGAAGCTTCTTGATTGTATTTTGATGAAAATAAATTTAGAAAAAAATATTTTTAGTTGTAGTTAGTTATATTTAGATATGTGTTTGATAAAAATTATTATTGAAGTTTATATATAGTAAAAAAAACATGTGAAAAGTGTAGATAAAACCTTCTGGTTTTCTTACAAACAATAAAAAAAGATCAGCAAGGATTTTTTGATAACTTTGAGCAAATATAACAGGAATATTTATGAAACTCAATTGAAAAAAGTATGTAGAAATTACGGGATAATAACTCTATTTTAAATTTAATTTTTTAATAAATTCTGCAATATAAAACTCAATTTTTTTAAAAACCTAGCATATTATTAAATATAATTCACCACCAACACGAAAACTATTGATAACAAACACAGTCTCAATGAATTATCGCGCGAGGCGCGAGTCCTAGAATTGTGTGGATCCTTGCAATGACCCCTTGGATCCTTGAAGCATTATTTTTTTGATAGAGATAAACCTCTCCCTCGCGGGTCCAGTCCTGCTCAGCTACACGTTATGTGCATTTTATAAGTATGACAGCAACGCTCGGCAGCATCACATTATTGTTTTTGTACTATATCTGCATGGGAGTGTATTTTTAACTATTTTCCCGAACAAATTCTGTATATGAGAGATGAACTTCTACAAAAAAGGAGGAATATTAGAGGAAATCAATATGAAGGTGAACATTAACAATCAAGGCCCCAATCAAGCATGGAAATGACTTTTCGCATCTCTTTCTGGACAGCATCAAACCACCATACAATTTCGAATCTTATCGTCAATAACTCAAGTGACTCTAGCCTCTCGTAGCATCCCAACCTATATATATATATATATATATATATATATATATAGATGATCTTACTTGGAAATAACTACAAAAGTTTCATGAGTAGGTTTTATAGTCTATCTATCAAAATTATATCTTTTTCATGAGCAGGATGATCTTAATTCGGTCCTCTCTACTATTTGCTTCAACATTATAGTCTATCCATCAAAATTATTTCCATATACTTTGTCAATAAATTATATATTTTTTTATACTGGCTTTGTAGAATAATCCACAACATTAACTCTCCAACACACGAAAACTAGGTTTTTCTTCTATTTTGTATATTAAAAGCATGGAAAAGGGGAGATCATATAATGAGATAATAATATTTTTTTTATAAATAGACAGAAAATAACTAGCTCTGAAGTTAAATATAATTGCAACAATGCCCCAATTTCTATGCGTAATATTTCAAGTCAATAAATTGTTTATGCTTATCATCCCGGAAGAATTTATGGATGACAACGACACATCAGTGTGGTTTTCAAGGAGCCAGAGAGCGAAAGGAGCAAATGTGCAATCCGATACAATGGTATACGGATATAAAAAAGATGGTTGTTTATCCGGGAAAGAAAAAAATATTATTAATGACGACCTCCGTCCAAGTCAGATAGCAACTTTTGTTTTAAATTCATCCCGTTTCTTAGGAGCGGGGTAAGATCATGATCTGCTAGTGACTTGTTGGACAATTTCCACAATTGACGTGTCATCGGTGGTGACGTCTTTCAGCCGTTTGTTCATTGACTGACCGTTAGATGTAGAAGATAACAAAAAAAAAAAAAAACAAGAAGGTATTGTTCCAAGCTGTCGATAATCGGACTTTAAGCAGGGCAACCAGAGCGCGAATCTCCGTTTATTAAGAGTGTATTTGATATTGTGGTAGCTGTTGTGGTTATAGTTTGAAAAAAGTTGTTTTATAAAAAGTATTTTTAGTTGAGGTTGGTTTGAAAAAATAGGTGTTTGGTTAAAACTGTGGTTGAAATTGAGGTTGAAGAAAAAGTAATTTAATATATTTGGTTAAGAGTGCTTTTGAAATTGAAGTTATAAAATAATTTTAAAAAATATATATTTATATTGATGGTTTTTAATTTAAATATTGTGAATTTAACTATTGTTATTACATCATAAAATAAATAATACTTTATATAAAATATTTTTTATTGTTCCATTAAACTATCTACAATTCCATCACGTAAGAAATACATACGACAAGGACTACAGTTTTTTTTGTTTTTTAAGCACGCAACAACATCAGGTAAAATATAATCAGGAATAAAATTGGAATTACGATCAAATTCTATAAATGCTACCTCATCAAGCGATCTCTGTAATTTATGCAGTGTCATTGAATAATGTTAAACACTAGTTTTTTTGAATAAAATACAATTAAAAAATAAAAAATAATTTTTATTTTTCATTTTACTAGGTCGAACCTAGTTCAATACATTTTTAAACTTTGAACCGGAACCGGTCCAGCTTGAACCGGAACCGGTCTGACCTGTAGCATGACTACACTGTTCAGTGAACAGTGTAGCCATGCTACACTATTCGTGTGCTAATTAATTAGCATGAACAGTTCACTGTTCATGCTAATTAATTAGCATGAAGGGCGCAGGAAGCAGCATTCGTCTGCTTTTTTTTCTCCTGTGTTTTGGACGCTGAAATGCCGTGGGTCCCATAAATAGTCAATTACTTTTTTTCTTTACCAAACGGGTTCCATCTGCGTTTTGTTAAAAACGCAGATGCAACCTCGCTACCAAACGCCCTCTAAGTACGAATGGCCGAGATACGTGCTCAGCCAAATTCTTTACACAGAATGAGAAAACTTGCTCAGGATTTTTTTAAAATTTTATTTTTATTTTAGATAGTTATATTAAAAATAAAATTTAAAAATATTTTAATATATTTTTAAGCACAAAAAAAACACTTTAAAAAACAACTTATATCACTATTCTAATATAAAAAATCACATTTTTTAAAAAAATTATAAAAGATCTCATCTAATTAAATAACAACTTATAACACCTCTTGTTCATCTATAAATATAAAATTTTAATAAACGTAGAAAAACAATTTAAAGCATATATGGATCAAACTATTTTTTTTTCCTTTTTACTTTGCGCATTAATTTTTTTTTAAAACCTCACCCTAAATGCATGAAACGTGTCATGCATGGGGACCTCATCATCATTATTTTTTTTCCTTTTCTTTTTAACATTTCATTATCTTTTTTAAAGAAAAACCTCATTCTTAATAAATGAAACACATCATATGTGGGATCCCATGGCGGTAAAATTGAGAAGAGTTTCTATTTTAATTATTATAATAAAGTAAGAATAAAATAATATGTACATAGCATGCAATTAATAAAACATGGTGGTATGAAATATTGATCGGCCATAGACCACCATCTCCTAGGTCTAATCCTCCGTAAAAAGAAAGAATTGAGGAACGTAGTTTTACTCTATTTTTTTTAATTGCATGTTAGGTTATTTATTTTATTTTTATGTATTTTATTATCTTTAAATTATTATAACAATTGAAAAAACTCTTCACAGTTTTACTGTGATAGGATCCCACATATGATGTGTCGTGCATTAAGGATGGGGTTCTTTAAAATAATAACATGAAAAATTAAATAATAATAATAATAATAATAATAATAATTTTGTTCGTGTACCTTTTTATGTTATTTTGATTGAAGCCTCGTATTTTTTTTTTTGACTAAATCCTTTTAAATTATGTCAAGTTAGCTCACAAACTAACAAATATTATAATAGAAGAGCGGTTACAAAATAAAATGAAAAGCAGAAGTATTTAATCAATACTAGAAAAAAAACATACGAGGTTTTAATTAAGGAATTTAAAAGCACAATGACCAAATAATAGGCAAAACCCCATACGTAAATACATAAACACAGCATACATATAATTATACCGATTGCTTTAGTACAAGGTCGATAATCAAAGGATAACTAAAAATAAGTTGAAAATAAACTCCCTAAAAATCTTATATCAAGTCGTTCGAATAAAACTAGACCGCTTCTTCCGTCACGATTGGGCATGCAGCCTCAGTTTGTTCGTTTTCCTTTAACAGGTGCTGCTGTTATTTCATTGATCCACTGTCAACAAATGGAAAGGGAACACAGACTAATATTAGACATAATATAATATTACAGACACCCTTAACTTCTGCGTGTGCATGTATATATAATTTGAAGTTCTTGAAAGAAGTATGGATGGCATATGATGGTTTCACGTTTTAGTGGTTTACTTGTAAAATGGAATAAACGAACTATACAGGAGAAGGGATTTAGACCAACCGGAGAGAGCCAGTCGGATCGGAAACTTTCGCAAAGCCATCCTGTTGTCGTGCCTTCAAGATATCAAGCATGCTATTGAGACGAAGTTGCACGTTGTCGCTCGCATGAGATATAACTTCAGTCTCTTTTTTGAGTTGCTCACATTCTGAATCTATCTCTTCAAACCTTTCTCTCATTTCCTTTTGCCCTTGTTTGATCTCTTCATGTTGCTTGCTTATCTCTGCCATCTCTGCTTGCAGCTTGTTTATTCTCCTGTTGATTCTGGTACTATTCTGCCAACATATATAATCAATAACACAACGTAAGAAAATCTATGTTAGTTACGAAGGATTACGAAAACAAAAACTTGATACGTACGTACCTCAGGATTTTCATGAGAATGCATCGTTCTAAATGACTTCTGGTGATATTTGGTTGATCCCATTATTTGTCCTACAGTTATCTTCCTAATCTCTGCACAAACAGTACGACACCCAATCTAAATCATGCAACAAGAGACCTTTGAAGTTAATTCTCTATATTATGAGGACTTGGGTGATCAGAGCACTCCCTCCTCCAGTTCCATATATACGCGTGATCTCTCTGTATTTGTTGCGTGGCGATTGTTTGATATACAATCGAAGGTCCCATGCTGTAACAGCATGTTTTGCAGCCATTCGACCGATCGATGAGTTTTGGTGTCGCGCGACTTCGCACGATTCCTTAAATGTATTTGTTTCCTCTTGCTTTACATTTGTTATTTGTTGAGAGAGGGTGATTAGAAATATTTTTATGTTGTTTTTTAAAATATTTTTTATTTATAAATATATTAAAATAATAATTTTTTTATTTTTAAAAAGTTATTTTTAACATCAGTCTATCAAAATAATTTATAAAAACTAAAAAAATATTAATTTAAAATAAATAAATAAAATTTAAATTTTTTAAAACATAAAAATAAATAACGGCTGAAATAGATGAGAAAGATTACACATTTTGATAAACCCAAATAATTTTCAACGGGCTGCGCCTCGCTTTTCTCGAACGCATCCTTTATAGCGAAGAAAAACGCGACCAATCGAATGCTTACACGCAAAAGAAAAGAAAAGGAAAAAAACATGTCAGAGATTAATTATAATAAGAATCTCTAAAACGCGCGGGTGGGTGCATTACACGGTAAAGTATTCATTTTACTATTCTAAATAAAACTAAATAACTAGTTGAGTGCGGTTGACTCACTTCCTAACACAAAAGGATTAATATAGAAAAATAAAAACATTATAAAAAAAACTTTTAAAAGTGGTGAATTCATTGTTTATCACTTAACAAAACACGGTAGATTACCAGTGTTTTATGATTTTTTTATTCTTTAATATTGTTTTTGGTTATTGAATTTTTTTTCACAGGAAATTGAATTTAATAATTTATTTTAATTTATTTTTAGAAGATTATCATAATAAAAAAAAATTTATTTTTTATTAATGCTCAATTTTAAATATAAAAAAATGATTTTATAGCTTAAAAAATATTAAAAATGTAAGGATCTAATTTGACAATGAGGCTACAACTGGAGGATATTGTTTTTGTTATGGTTCATCACGCGCTTTTTTAGGATTTTTTGCCTTCAAAATTCTTTCACTTTCTTTTTTGATCTTTTTGTTTAAAATTTTTATATTTTGATCAAATAATTTATTTTTTTTATATTTATATTTCAATCCTTGTATTTAAGAGATGAAATAGAAAGTCATTGAACAATTAAATCTTGTCAGAAAATAAAAAAAAATTCCCTCCAAAATTTATCAAAATTACTAACAGAAATTATGTAAAATTTGAAAAATTCAAATGATTGAAAAATGTGTTCCAACATTGATTGAACGGTTAAATTTCACTGATAACAATTTAGAACAATATTTTCCGAGGAATATGTTTTCCTAGAAAATAAGTTATTTTTTAATGCTTGATTATTTTAATTGAAAATCATTTATTGGCGTTTGGTATGCATGAGAAAACAAAATAAATGTGCTAAATGAGAAAACATGTTTTAGTCGACGCCTGGAGCCAAAAACTTTTTGCTAGAAATTGATTTTAGTGGGGCCATCTATTTCTCAACAATTTCAGTGTTTTATGCAAGACTAAATATATCGAGAGTGATTTTTATTTTGTCCGTTATTTAGTTAAAAAAATAAAAAAAAATCAATTGAAAGTGCAGTTCTGATCACCACATCTAACCATGCCTTTTAAGTAGATTTGAGTTTCTAAGAGACAAACTCAAGACTCTTAAGCAAGAGTCATTCACTTGGAGGGACTATTAGAGCAATGACCGGTTAAAATATTAAGTACATGTTTGAGATTGTGGTATAAGCTATAGTTTAAAGTGTTTTTCATTTAGAAATGCATTAAAATATTTTTTTATATTTTTTAAAAATTATTTTTGAGATCAGCATATCAAAACGATCTGAAAACATAAATAAATAATTTTTAGCAAGAAAAAAAAATTGAGGGAATGCGGTTTCAACCGCGTTCCCTAAATGTTGAATTTGTATGTGTATTTTTTATAGGATATTTAAGACTATTATAAACTAAGTAACCAACGTTCATTTCCAAAAGAATAAGCCACAAATCTAGTTGTCTGATGTCGAGTATATCTTTATTCAAAACCCAAGATACTTAGAAATAAAAATAATATGTTAAATAATTGATTAATCTCTTAATTTAAGCAATTTGATCAATTCTTTTTAGTCAAGATATCTGGTGGTTTGATATGAAAAGCCCATGTGGTTGGTAGTTGGTAGCTAGTACTTGTAAAATATTTTCTTTGATGAATATTGAGACTCTCAGATGCTTAAGTCAGTAATTTCATAGAAAAAAAAATACAATGATATTTTAAAGAGATAAACTTTAAAAATGTATATGCTGAAAATATTAAAAAAGAAGAGATTATGAACTCTTGGTTTGAAGGATTCAATGTGTATTTATAATTCATAAGTTTTATCTTTTTGTAAAGAAAAAAAAATGGAGTGTAATTTCATCCTTGTGATATTTTAAGTTGTATTCTACTTAAAATAATATGTATCGGACCAATATAAAAAACTATAGGGCCTGCATAGGGCCTGAAGAAAACTTCTAAGGAAAAGTTGGGCTTGGATAAGATGGCTTGGGGTGCATGCCTAGGCCCAAAAATTAATTGGGTTGGTACAGGTATGATGCCCAGACTTAATAAGGGTGCTGGCACAAACCTTATTAAAAACTACAAGCCCATTAAATCAAATTTTAACTAGATTATAAATTAATCTGTTAAGTTAATCAAATTTAATTAGATTAATTCCTATTAAATTTAATATAAAAACAAGTATAAACTAAGTCTATAGTTAACTCAAATTCCGAGTTAATCATATATATATATATATATATATATATATATATAGAGAGAGAGAGAGAGAGAGAGAGAGAGAGAGAGAGAGAGAGAGAGAGAGAGAGAGAGAGAGAGAGAGAGAGAGAGAGAGAGAGAGAATGTTTTTATGCAAACTTAACTACAAGGTTTAACGAAGAAGAAATATATAGGATTTTTTCAAAGGTTGACATTTGCGAAAGGAGGGATAAACATGAAAGAATTCTTTGAAGAAGATATCATACAGAGTTAGGATGTTCTAAGAAATTATTTTAATAATTAAGGAATCTTTAACAAGCTAACCCTTTACACACACGATCTGATTAAAGAGAGGTTTGTAAATGCATTCTAAATGGTTTTTTTTTAGTTTTTTTCTATTTAAAATTAATTGAGTCTGGGCATAACACCACACCTAACACCTAAAGTAATTGGGTCCAGGCATAACACCTAGACCTAGTAAAGGGTGCTCGCTGCTAGCACCCCTAACTCTTACTGGGTATGTCACGCCCAACAAGAAGTCATGCCCGAGCCCATGCATCTTGGTAATAGTTGGGCTTAGGTATGGTAACCCGAGCCTAAAAAGGAATGCTTTCCAGGTTTTTTGAGGTTTTTTAGGTCCTTTAAATTTGAATCTATCAGTAACCCCCAAGTATTTGTGGTATTAATCCATAAAGACTTCTAAAAAATACTCAGTTATCATGACGAGTTCATTATTCTTTCTTCATATGATAAGAAGGATGGAAACCCTGGGAAATATATCGAGGAGCCCATATGCAGGGGTATTCACTATGGTTGAAAAAAGTCTAAGTATATATAGGGGAACCATGGAGGAACCCATACTTAGAAAATTTTTTAAGAATGTAAGGTGAAACCATAGAGAAATCCATACTTAGAAAGTTTTTCTAAAATGTGGAGAAACCCATGAAAGAGGAGTTTGTAGATAGAAAAAATTTTAAGTAGTCAGGAGGAACCCATGAAGGGTGAGTCTATATTTAGAAAAATTCTCTAAGAGGTTAGAGGGATGGATGCTGACGCCCATACTTAGAAACATTTCTAGGAGGTGGAGAGGAAACTTATGGAGGGTGATACTATTACACCATTAAAACCAAGTCCATCCCTTGAAGATGGTTGCATTGAAGTATGGAGGTATGTTACCTCCCTAGGATGTAATGGGGTGTGAGAGGTTATGCCTAAGAATGAGAGGTTCAAGATCATCTTTAAAGATAATATAAAGCATGAGACATTTTCATTGAAGAGTCATGTTAGTCTGAGACTATATTAGAGAATGAGGAGCCCGAGATTAAATTATATATGTTATTTTGATTGAAGCCTCATATTCTTTTTTTATTAACTGAATCCTTTTAAATTATGTCCCATTAGCTCACAAAATAACGAATATTATAATAGAAGAGCAGTGACAAAACAAAATGAAAAGCAGAAGTACTTAATCAATACAAGAAAAAAAAAATACAAGGTTTTAATTAAAGAATTTAAAAGCACAATGATCAAATATAATAGGGCATGAGAGGTTGTGCCTAAGAATATGAGGTTCAAGATCATCTCTAAAGATAATATAAAGCATAGGACCCTTTCATTGAAGAATCGTGTTAGTTTGAAACTATATTGGAGATTGAGGAGTCCGAGATTAACACCTGACAAATTAGTGAGAGGTCCTTAGACATCACCTAAAAAATATGTCAGTTCAAAACTACACAGGAGAATGAGGGATCCGAGATTAACCTCTGAAGAATTGGTGAGAGACCTTTAGGCATTACTTTGAGAATGTGTCAATCTGAAACTACACTAGAGAATAGAGGATCTGAGATCAACCCCTGATGAATTGGTGTCCTTAGACATCACCTGAAGAATGTGTCATTGTAACAAGAAGATCTCATACCCACCCCTTGGAGATTGTGAGGATATTACCTAGAGAGACCAAGTCAATCCCCTTAATAGAAAATGGTCGGAAGCCCCCCCACTAAAGATCTGTACATGGAAAATATATGTTAGAGATACATTATTTTTATTTCAATAATATACTTACATTTATATTGAGGATTATGCATCTTGAGATAATTCGAGTGATAGGTATAGAGGAAGGTTTTTAGAAAAATTATGTCTTAGATGTGACGTTAAGGTGTTTATTTTGACTACCTTGATAACTTTAAATGAATAATCTCATTCTTGTTAGATAATGTCAAATAGCTTAATAGACTTTCATGTTACCATCCTCGATTCCATGCACAATTCCATGCATATACATAGTTTTTTTTTAAAAAAAGAAGTTGATAAAAACATATCTAGTATAGCATGGTTATATGATTGATTGTTTTGCAACGAGATTAAGAAAAAATAATAAGTAGAGCAAATATAAATGTAATTTGTTTAACATTAGCTGACCTTCCATAGAGTAACAAGAACAAAAATATAACAAAAAGATTATTGGCTAATTGGTTTAGCCTAAACATGTTATTTCCGCTTTGTGTTTTTTAAATCGAGAATTTATCTAATCTTTTCACTCCATAACAGTATTATTAATTTTTCTTTCATTTCTATTAATACCATTACCTATTTCACCTCCACTATTGAGTGATCTTTTAAAAAAAATAGAAAAATTGTACTCAATTGTTTGAAATAAAAAGTACAAGTTCTCATTTGGTCCATTACATTGACTTCAGCGTATCTCCTACATTATCATAACACCATTATTAAGAAATCCTTAAAAGAGGTTATTTCCATAAGCAAAACAAAGGACACATTAAAGTATATTAAGAAAAATATATAATTTTACTGACATTAAGTAATTTAGTATAGTTATCATTCACTAGTAATACTTGTTATCTATATGAGAGTTTATTTTTTTTTTATCTTCATGATCAACTAACTAATTAATATTTTTAAGTTTAGTGGGTCTATGATACGTTTTCTTCCTAATATTACTTACAAATTAATTTTGATACTAGGCAGGAATAGACTTCGATCCACTAAGGTTACCATTTTGCCGGTAGCAAAGGCATTTCTTAATCTTTTTAGCGCAGACCAATCAGACAAAGCATGATTTAAAGTCCACGTCTATTGACAAATTATGCCCAACAGAAACAACGAATAGTAAACTTTAGGCGATATTATTTTCGAAGATATTTTTTCTGCACAAGATTTCAGGATTCAACATGTTCCTCCCCAAAACAAGGGATGCAAAAACTGCGAAGCAGAAGAAAACATGGAACCAATAAAATAACCAATAAAATTTAACATCGTTTGTTTACTAAAAAGAATTTTTTTTCTAAAATAAATTTCAGAAAAATGAATTTTAAAAAAATAAATTATTTTTCAATGTTTGATAGTATAATAAAAAATAAATTAGAAAACACTTTCCAGTGTTTGGTTATATCATGAAAAATGAACTGGAAAATAACTTATTAATGTTTTATTTTTTTCAAGTTTATTAAAATAATAAGGAACAAATCTTCCCAATTAAAAAGTTGAATGAAAATAGAATTGAAAAAAATATAATTTCATAAATTATCTCAAATAAAATAAATAATAATCAAAATAATAGAGATTAAATCTAAAAATTAAAAATATTGAAATATGAAGAAATTAAAATAATAATAATTAACTTTTCATAAATTATTTCAAATAAAATAAGTAACAATCAAAAGAATGAGGAACAAATTTTATAGATAAAAGATTTTAATTAAAAAATGATAAGAAAAAAGCAAATAATAATTATAAAAATAAGGACCAAACTTAATATAAAAATTAAATTCTAAGGGATGAAATTGAAAAATAAATATTCAAAACAATATACATATAGCAATCAAAAGTTTGAGGATTAAATTTAATATAATTAACAAATAATATGACATTTCTAAATTTTTCACAACTTCTGGAAAGTGTTTTCTGTCCAAAATAAAAAAAAAATACTTTTCTAAAACCAAACCAAATTTTATTTTGACGGGAAAATATTTTTTGTTAACCAATTTTTCTAATAACAAACAAACATATAAAGCTTAAAAACTGGTTTTTCAAAACCACTTTCTAGAAAGAAACACCCCCAGGAGAATAAATATTTCTTGTCTTGGTGCTGTCTGTTTCCTAGAGTGCAGCGTGTGTGTCTATATATATATATATATATATATATATAGTTTACAACAGGTAGTAAGAAAAATAAAAAAAATTATGATTTCAGTTTAAGAATTAAAATTAAAATTATTATTAAATGCAAAAAGGTTAAAAAGTATAGGGTTTGGCTCACCTGGAAAGATAAAATCTAATCTTATGAGCGCTGCCTAACACATAGATGCTACTTTGAATTCGGGTCGAGCTTACGTTAACCCAATCGCTGAGGGAAGATCGGCGGGGGCTTAAGAGGTAGGGATCGGTAGTGTGCCCCAGAATTCTCATCTGGTACCAAACTATTGCTACCTAACCTGGTTCACGCATAAGCCGGTTCGCCATTTACCAAAGAGCGAGATGCTACTCCTGTTTACGGCGGTGGAAGTGCCTTCCGATCACACAAAAAATATGAGAGAGAGGATAGGATAGCCAGTCTATCTCAAATAAAGGGACAAGGTGACACCTCTCTAGTCCATTGGTTAGATGAACGGAGGAACTAGTTCATGCCTAAAAGGCGATTGGGGGAGTTAGAGGGCCGGAGTGGGATATCTATCGGCGTTCATCACAATTATTTGTTCAAAATATGTCCTTTGTTCCGGGCTTGTATTTTCAACCAAAACATGCTTGGTTTAACAGCAGTTAATGTTAAGCAAAGGTACCATAATTTTCAATCAAAAAACTGCAAAGGCAATTTATTAAATATCCCACACAATGACAAACTTTTTTGTTCACTTATCAAACAGGATTAAACAAGTCCAACACTTCTTAAATTCAATGCTTGTGATAACGTTAAGAAAAAGTTCAATCTTGCATATTACCTTTTCATGCTTCTTCTTCAGGTTTTTCATTTTATGATCATTTGGCATAAAAGTTCAACTTTTTTGGTGCTCACCATAAAACGATGCTTCAATTCAGTGATGTCATTGAAGGACTGGTTTGCCTTGGATGGCAGCCTAACGTCCCCGTCGGCATTTGGGAACAACATAGCATACTGCGCCACATTAAGATGGTTAGATCCCACCTGTAAGAAAAGAGATCATAGCATCATCCAAAAGTCTAGAAATATACTTAACGATGTCAATTCCATATGGTGAATATAATAAGATATACTTTTATCAGAAAAACGCAGCCATCAATACATTTTACTTGCGGAATCCGCAAGTGTTTTAATGGCTATGTCAGCATGCAAATGTTATCCCCATAAATCATAACATGACACATTAAGGTTATTACCCATCGAACTTCAATATTAATAAAATTCTTCATCCTCACTCGTAATCACCCCTATATTTTCTTTTTCTTTTTCTATGCAGACATTACATCTTATCAGAATTATTCACACTTAATACCAAATCTACAAGAATTGTGTACCTTCTATGTAAATTATCATTAGATTCTAAGCAATATTACTAAATTCTTTATATCTGGATGTTAAATACTACTGATCATTCTAATCTAAAACTTTTAAGATGACAATTATTAAAGGAGAGATATAACAATATTCAAATGATGTTTTCAACAACTCTTTAAATTTTCAAATTCTTTTAAGCTTTTTTATAATGTTACCAATCTAACAATAAGTACTTCAACTTTGTATCCAATAAATAGCTTGTAGTATAGTTTATTTTGCCAAACAGTCCTCAACTAAATAACGTGAACATTCTTTGGTTAGTACAGACAGTTGTCATGCATTAACCCTAGTAGTTCTCCTCTTGCGGAAAAGAAGACTTTATAAATATACCAATTCTGATTAATTTATAGTCAATTCAGCCGATTTATCAAGAATAAGGAACTCTCAAACTTGCAGCAAAAGAATATCTACATGTGAGTTAAAATCTTTTATCAAGTGACGAACATTGAAAATCATGATATCATAGTTCAATAACGACTATTAGTGGCGGAAAACTCAATTAGATTGCTACTACAATTCAAAATCTTTAATCATTATATGAAGCTTGAAAAATAGTTTTATTAACTATTTCAATCCAGAAACTAAAATTTCTCAATGAAATTATTTTAAAAAAAATACAAGTCAAAGATTGATAAACTGCTAACGAGAGCATATAATAAGAATTAATAGAGTAAAGCATAAAAAAACAAAAATAAAGCAAATAAATAAAGCTTTAAATTTAAAAGTTGGTTAAAATAAAGTACAACAATTTATAGTAAATGAATGATGTCATGCTATTTAATAAGAGGGCATTTTATTAAGTATAAAAAAAACCAGAAAATTAAAAGATCAACTTAGTAAAGAAAAAAAAATGATATTAGTCTTTTACTTCTTTAAATTCATGGAAAGAAAAAAGAAGAGTTTCACTGTTAAAATCGCAACATGATAAGACAGTGAATTGTTTAGTCATTTATTAATAATATTACAGATTAAATATTTGGCCATAGTTGAAGTCAAAATCATTCTTGAAATGACAATTTATCTCAATATCATCTAATTTGTCAAAAGTAAAAATCCAAATCACTAAAATAAAAACTCTTCCACACATCACCTCAAGTTTTTGAGTTGCCTAAGACTGCTCAAACATGACATGAAAGTATGCTTTCACATGATATATCATGTTTATGAATTCACATTATCAATTTAATTTATACTAAAAGAAAATAGATACTCTAGTCATAAATTTAAAATGTTGATTTAAAGGTATCCGTTACTTGCTAATCATTTCTTTGAGTTTGTGTTGATATAGGTTCGTTATCATTTATATCATCTCAAGGATATTTGATATGTCTTAAAGTTGCGTGAAACTCATAGTTATATTGATGAGACTATTGCTTCAAGATTAGTCTTGAATGTTAATTTATTGTGGCTCAAATCTTTTTAAGAACTAATTTAAGTCTTAAAAAACCAACTTACTATACTCAAGAAACAACATTGAAGAGCTAGCTCCACAATTCCTAGAAACATTTTGTGTTCACTTAAAAAGCCTAAGATCTCTAGTAGACAAGATGACAATACCAAACACAATTCCTAAAACTTCTAATAAACTTCGTGAGATGTGATAAACAAGTTAATCATACTAAATACAAATTCTAAAAATAACTACTAAACTAGACAACCATGTCAAACACAATGCATTGGACAACTGGTAAATCAAGTGACCTATTTTTCTAGATGTGACCAGCCTTTTATGCTCGTGTGAGCTGAAAGTTATCACTATCTCATGTGTACAAGTGTGTGAGACTTGTGCATAACATGTACTTACATAAAAAATAATTGAATTTAAAATAATCTTGTCATCTTTATTAATAAAAACAAATAAGACAAGCTTGCTAAACACTTCACCTTACCACCCTTGCTCTACACTTAACATATTTTCTTATTTTATCTAGCTTAAACCATTAGTATACCAAACTTCTCATAATTTAAAAATTCTAGACTACTCATTCTATCTCAAAACAACTAATTAGCCATATTTTTCAATTAAAAGGCATTTTCTTTTACCTTTACAACTTGATACAATCACTGGGCAATTATTATTATCTTGACATAATTATATTCTTTTAACTTTGAGCTTACCTTTAATCATTCTCCAATCCTATTGGTGAGTGTTGTTTTCATTTTTTTATAAGTGAAAAATCTTGTTAAATATTTTTCCAAGTGTCAAACCACTATAAAATCCATGCATAATCTCTCTTCCTTATTTTTATTTATTTTTTTCCATTATTACCTTGCATTTGTTGTGTTTATGTGTTGGAAATGATGGTTTGAAAAAACCAAAACTGTGAGGTTAGTTTCTAGAACACTTGATTTACCTTCATTCTTATATGCTTCGATATTTTATTTGGTTGCAGAGCAACGACTCTAAGAGTTAAGATCATGATATTTAAGGGACAAAGCTTGACAAAAGCTCCTTTTATATGAGAAAAATTACGCATATTAGAAGGTTATAATTAGCACATTACTAAAGTAATGTGATATTGAACTTTGAAATATTGTAAAGAAAGGGTATATTGGACCCGCCAAAACCGATATTGATGAGAACATTATTCCTAAACTTATTAGTAAGTGACATGTTAGACAAGTAAGAAATCATAGTTGTAATGCAAACGCATAAATGGATTCTTTTATGTTTTATCTAACAAAGAGTTCACTAGGGTAAAAAATCACAAGACAACTCAAAAGATATGGAAGTTGTTTGAGGTTACTCATGAAAAGTCGAGCCAGGTTAAAGACTCTAGATTGATGTCTCACTAAAGAGTATGGATTATTGAGCATGAAACATTAGGTAAAATTATTACCAAAGAGAGAATGGTTGGCAAAATTTTAAGGTCATTTACCTTGAGTTTGGGAGCTAAAAGTCATGGCAATAAAGGAATTCGAGAACCTTGAAACTCTAAAATTTGATGAGTTTACTGGTTCGCTAATAGGACATGAAGAAAAGATTAAGGATCTCGAAGTAAATGAAAATATTCCAAAAAAAACTATTGCTTTGAAGTCCACATGGCTACACGAATAGGATAATGAAAGTAGTAGTGATGATAATGAGGCCATTACATTGATTACTAGGAAATTAGTCAAGTTTTTGAACAAGAAAAGGTATGAAAACCAAAGGGACTTCAAAAGGTTATTCAAGCAAGAGGGATGTTATCAATTGCTTTTGTCACACCCGGACATCGCAGCGGCCTTAAAAATTAAATCTTTGAAAAAGAACGGATTTCTGGCATCCTGTTCTTGAATGGGGAATGGTCTTTGTTTAAGGAGTCGTCACCTAGTATTATGGTCACTAGGAACCCTAACTGGTCAACAGAGATTCTATGGTTCGGAACTGGTTACGTAAAAGGAAAGATATTATCACCCCTTAAACGTCCTGCCTAAGACAGGCTGCATTGCTAGTTTCGTCTTAAATTGCTAAATGTTTATTAGTTTATGCTATGAAAATTTGCTTATAATATTCCTGACTCTGGCGCCAGTGAATATTCAACTACGAATATTTCCAACTCTGGCGTTGGTAAATATTTCGTAGCTATAAAATAAATTAGATTAATATTTTATTTTATTCCCGACTCTGGTACCAGTGAATAAAGAAATAATAATAAATTTATTTTTTACAAATGCAAATATTTTTTATATTTCTAGCTAAATAAAATAAAATACAACGAATAAAAATAATATAAATTTAAACCGGTATTTTTATTCCTGACTCTAGCGTCAGTGAATAAACCAATAAATTTACATTATTTTTATTCATGCATACACATTTTTATTTTTATTTTTTTGTTTTTTTTTCTAGGACTAAACTTCACACGTGCATGCACAAACCGGTAAGTAGAGAATTAAATTGGCCTATGTACAGTACCCATGCAATTATAATTGCAAAGCAAAGGGAAATGAAGAACTTACCTGATGCAGGGAGGTGAAGTTGAAGACAGTGGCTTGCTTTGGATCCCTCGGTTCCTCCTCCCTCCTCTGCTTCTCCTCATCTTTCACTTTCTTGGGTCGCCCGTTCTCTCCCTGTAATTGTCTCTCTGCATTTGTGTTTATATTCTTCGTTTGGCCCTCCTGTGTTGTCCCTCATGTTTTGTTCTCTGGTTTCCTTTATCCGTCCACTGGTTTTCTCGGTTTTCTTCCGCTTCCCTTATTTCTCCTCTGTTTTGGTCCTCTATTGTGGTTCTCCTCTGGAGAGCTCAGGTTCTGGTGCAGTTGTTGCTGAAGATGGAGACCTGGCCTACTCGGAGTGCTGGACCGAAGAAAGGAAGCTTACTGCTGTGGCTGTGGTCCACAGCTGCTGAAAACAACAGCTAACACACAGGAGACGAATAGGCAGCTGCTATTCGCATTGCTGAAGGAGAGCCGTCGTTTGGCGAGGGTCACGATGCTTTGGAGAACGAGTGGAACAGAAAGAAGTCGCGCTGGTGGACTGCTGGCGGAACTGTCAGCCTGAGGAAGAAGTAACTCGTAGACTCGATGAGATGCTGTTGTTGACGTGAGAAAGAGCTGACGATTTGGTCCGTTGCACTGTAAGGGGGCATTCCCTTTCGGCTACCATGGCTGGAAATGCTGTTGTTGCTCAGAGGAGAGGCCAAGGCTGGCGTGGTGGTAGTTTTGGTCTCAAGCTAGAGAGGAAAAGAAAAGCCACGGAGGGCTTGCTCTGGCTGTTTTTTTTGTGACTGGGGGAAGAAGAGGAGTAAAGAAGCTGGGGGAGTGGGCAGCGGCAGCTAGTCTAGGATTTGGCCGCGCCCCCTCTTTTTTAAAAAAAAAAATTTCTTTTTTATAATTTTTTTTTTGTAGGGTTTCGAGTAACGGCCTTCTCCTAAGTTTTCTTCTCTTTTAGGGTTTCTCTCTAATCCTCTCCTTTTTCTCCTTTTTTTTGCATAGACTGGGATCAGTATTTATAGTGTAAGAGTCCTATCACTTGTAAGAAGTAAAGTCTCAATCAAACTCATTCTCTTTTTTTTTTAATTCAAATTAGAATCGAATTCGAAATCAGACAACTTTCATTATCTTGAAGGTAAGGATTATCTTGAAGATAAGGATCATTTCAAAAGTAAGGATTATCTCAAAGATAAGGATAGAATGACAAAAGCACATTATAGTCCTTAATTTTCACGCAAGTTGACAAATCACACTTTTCATCGAAATAAGTCTCTGATCTTTTAATTTTACATTTTAAACCTTGTAAAAATTAAATTAAAAACCAATGGGCCAAAATTGGGTTATGACAGCTTTGATTACAAAAAGTCAAGTCATGTGAAATATGATTTTCCTAACGCAAAGAAGAAATGGAAGTATGACAAAACAAAACAAAATGACAAAAAAGAAATGATTACTACTACATTAAATGATGACGATGATGATATATGTGACATGTGTTAATTGGAAAAGCAGGTGAAAGCTCATTCAAACCCAAAAATGTTGTATCGACATCATAAGCACTCTAGTTATTACATCTAGACCTATTTGGTTCAATGAGGATAACTAGTCTTGGTGGTCATAATTATATATTTATCATCAAAGATAATTATTCGAGATACATATAGGTTTTGTTTATTTCCCACAAGTGTAAGACAGTTTAAGCTTTCTTGAAATTTACAAAAGTGTTTAAAATGAAAAAGGCTTTGTGATTTTGAAAATTAGGAGTGACTATGGTGGAAAATCTGATAGTATTGCCTTTGAAAAATCATGTATTGAAAATATTTTTATTCATGAGTTTTCAACACCAAGAACAACATAGTAAAATGGAGTTGCTAAGAGGAAAAAATAGTCACTTCAAGAAGAACTATGTTCAAAAAGTATGGTCTACCTCAATATTTTTAGGTGGAAATCTTTTGTACTTCATGTTATGTTTTTAAATTGAGTTCTTATTAGATCTATTCTACATAAAATACCTTATGAGATTTGGTTTGAGAGAACTCAATATTTCTTACTTTCGAGTTTTTCACTCAAAATGTTTCATACTTGATACAAAACAAAACTTGGGAAGGTTTGATGCTAAATTCGATGATAGTATTTTTCTTAAATATTCCACTACTAGTAAAACATATTTGGTTTATAATATAAGGATTCTTACTATATAGGAACCAATGCATGTATTGTTTTTATTAATCTAACCCTTTTGATGAGATAAATGATAAAGGAACATTGATAGAGGTTGATCTTTATAAGTTTAACATAAATAAAGCTCATGAGGATACATTGCAGAATGACAAATCCATGGAAGAACTTCAAATTGCTCAAAACAAAGACAACCAATAAATTGATGTGTGAGCTTCTTGTGTTCTTCCAAATGCTATAAAGAAGTTAAGACCACAAGATAATATCATTGGAGACATTTCAAATATGTTCAAACTAAATTTGCTATAGTGAATCACGTTCGATAATGTTTGTTTCATCTCCCTTCTTGAAGCTAAAACTTGTGATGATGCCTTGAAAAATGAGTATTAAATACTTGTCATGTAACAGAAACTCAATCAATTTAAGAGAAGACAAGCTTGGAAACTATTTCCTAGACCCTAGATCCAAGGGTCACAAAATTATTGAAACAAAATAGGTCTTTAGAAACAAACTTGATGAGTCTGGAAATGTGGTTCGTAACAAGATATGTTTGGTAGCTCAAGGTTACAACTAAGAAGGAGTAGATTTTAATGGGAGGGACCCAGGAATCAATTTTTAGATTAAAATTTATACTCATGTTACTTGCATGCAGTTACTTGTTTCAAAGATTTCAACTTGTTTTCAAATAAACGTTAAGAGTATATTTTTTTTAATGGTTTTATCATATATGAGATTTATGTTGAGCTGCTTCCAGGTTTTGAAAATCATTCCTTTCCAAATTATATGAGATTTTATATGGTCTTAAGCAATTTCCCAAAGAAGAATATGATGAGTTAATTGAGAAATGTCATATTGATGTTTATCTGGAATTGTCATCTGACACGTAATATGTCATGCTTTTTAATTATGATGCTAAAGCCTTTAAGATTCTGTCCAGGTCGGCAGCTCAGCAGCTCATTTAACTATTTCAAATCATGTTTCGTATGAGCTAGTTGCTAGGATCGTTTGACCTAGCGGTGGACATAAGAATGATATCAGCTGGTCTTATATTTGGATGATGAAATCTCTAGCATTATTGCCTTGTATTTGTTGTGTGGTGGTTTGATATTGAAAAGGATTTATGAATGTTGTTGAGTTTTTTGAGTTAGTTTAAAATGAATTGAAATTGTAAGATTAGTTTTTATAGCATCTAATTCACCCCTCTTATATGCTTCAGGATTTCATGAAAAACAACCCTCCATGCATGAACCAATGATAATCCTACCAGTTTACAAGCATGACCTAAGCATCTTAATTATAGCTGGATTAAGTGGGAAGATGAAGCACATAATTTACCACAACTATAATTAGTATATCCAAATTTTGATTTACTCCGCACGTGATAAAGCATATTATGCTTCCATTAAACAAAATAAGGAGAGAAACTAAAAGGAAGACGGAGAGAAACGCACCATAAGGCTCTGGACTGATGGCTCTTGACACAATGCCTCCACAAGGTTTTCTTGAACGGTGATTGTTTTGTTCAGCGAAACGCAAAGTTCAGTTTTCTGAATTTCGATGCCATCCTGCCTAAGTTGCAACTTCTGCTTTAAGATGTCATTTCCACTCTTGATCGTCTCATTTTCTTCAGCAATAGCACGTAGCAAATGCACCATCCCTTTTGATTTCCTCTTCTATCAAAATCAAGACAACACAATGAAAGCAGTGGGGGGAAAAAAAGCAAAAATGAGGTCCTTTTGCTCCTCGATCAAGAGCTATGGCTAACGCTAAAATTTGTTATTACCTTCACACGTTTCCCACACTTGCTCGTTTTTCTCTTTTTCACTTTCTGCTCAGGTGAAACTCCAGCAACAGTCCTTTCTCCACCTTGCAGCAGGTTCATGGGGTTTTCATCCAATATCCCCCTGCCTCCTTCCTGGGGGACTAAATGGGAAACAAAATTAATAGCAAGAATTTATGACTGTTAATTTATGGATACATAAAAGAGTATAGATTCCTGTTAATTACTTTTACTCCAATACAGTCTCCATGTTTATGACCTTCCATTTATCTATATTGTGCCAACTCACCGTGAAAACTTTTTTTTTTTTATTAAGCCAAAATAAAACGTATGCAAGTATTGAGCAAGATTGAAAGAACAAGTAACAGAGAACAAAAAATAGACATTGAAGAGAGCCCCAGCAAAATAAGGAATTTGGATGCAATATATAGACAGACTCCCATAATGCCATCAGGAAGCCACACAAAAACAAAGCTAATCCCATCCCACAAAAACAAAGAATATTAGTAAAAATAAATAACATGATAAAGTGCACATGATAATGCACGTAGTATCCAACTCTCACCCAAGGTCAAGAACTTGTGAGTGAAAGACCATTAGGCTTCTAGCTAGGTGGGACTCATACCAACCTCGCTCCTTCGAGGAGAAGGTTGAGTGGTTCGAATAGGGATTCAGTCTCTGTTTGTACTCAAGAAGAGGTCAAAGTTAATCCTTCAGCTTTTCAGTAGAGGCTAGCTTAATCGCTGTTGTAGTTTTAAAGACCAAACATCTCTCGCTGTTGTCAGCTAATTACCAACTTCTATTGCTAATCCTCTAACTGTAAGCAATAAGGTTCTATCTATGGAAAGAAGAAGAAGAAACTTATGAGTGAAAACAACTATGCTAACGGATTCCCTTGTTTAATCAATTACAGCCAAGTTGTATCATCACATTAAACTCTTCGATTGTAAAAAAAAAAAAAAACAGTAATTTTCTATTTTTGTAGAACAAAATCCCTCCAATTGTTTTAAAAATTTAAAACCTTGTCCAAAAAAGGAAAAAGAAAAGAAAAATATATCTAATTAACACAAAGCCATTGTCCATGTCTGCTTTAAGAATCTCATTTTAATAGGACGAGACAGAGAAAAAGAACTGGTACATAAAAGTTGGAATCTTCCACAAACCAGACCTATTTTGAAATTGCAGGGTGAAGTTGGCTTTCATATATATATTTGATATCTGGATTGAACAAGAAACAACATGCACGCGCCAACTAAAAGAGAAGAAGCAAGTAAGCAACTATATTGATCTTCTATATACTTACTGCTATCACCAGTCTTCGAAGCATCAAGATCCACCATTGCTCACTTGATGAGAAGGCTTTTGGTTACTAGAGAAAACACTTGATGAAGTACTTTGAAATTGGTTATATAAAGGGATGTGGACAGCAATCGCGCGTAGACGTATTTCATCCGCGCGATGAGGGGAGAGAGCAAGAGGGGAGAGTGAATACTTCTCTACTAAGGTTTCCGTTCAAAGGCTTTCCAGGTGAACACGCGTTTACTAACACGAAACCATGTTTTTAAAAAATTATTTTTTTAAAAAAATTATTTAATATAATTTATATATTTTAAATTATTTTAATGCACTGATATCAAAAATAATTTTTTAAAAATAAAAAAATATTATTTACATACATTTCAATACAAAAAATTATTTAAAAAGCAACCACTACTACCACACTAACAAATACATTTAAATTTTTTTGTTTGTTATTTTAGCTTTCAACTGTCGAGTGGACTATACCTAATATTTTTTTTATTTTATTTTTTCACTTATAAGATAGTTTTATTTTACAAGTGAGATTACAATTTTACTTGTAGATTTATTTTTTCTTTAAAATTAAAACTATAAATGGTGGACACAAAATTCATAGATTTAATTTAATTCCTCCTCACATCTCAAGATTGTTGCTGTAGTCGTTAAAATAAAATAGTATCCAAGCAATTATAATTGCACTTGTAATTAATTAGGTGTTGATAATGCCACTACTCCATATAGTTAGAGAAAATTCTTATGAATGGAGTGTCAGTGATTTATGAGATTGTAATGTCGATTTGACTTTATTTAGTTCAAAGCTTAGCTTTTTATTTGAAATTAATTTTAGGAAATGTTTTTATACTATTTTAGTTGCGCAAGAAGTGAGATTCTTGATGTAAAAGAAAAATCATAAATTATTGATTAATTATGAAAACAGTACCTTGCATGTACTTCTATCTACTCAAATGATTTTTGGGCTAACTTGACATTCCCTAATTTATTGGTGTTATTTTCATTCGTAATCCATACATCAGTCCTCAATCAAATCCTTTCATCTAGAATAATTGAGAATTCTTTATAGAAAAAAGTTATGCTAAAAATGGCATTGTGCTCAAGGTAGTGCTTTAGATGGAAACCCTAATGTACCGGGATAGGGTTAGAAAACTAACTTATGGTTCGAGAACCTAATTGAGAATTAATGTATAGATTAGGGATTAATCTGGGGCTGTCCCACTTATGCCCATATCTGTATTAATCACTCTTGTTTATGAACCATAGCTGAAAAAAGAAACACGGGGTGGAGAGAAAATGAAAAAAAAATAACTGTAGTTTAAGATGAAAAAAATATAAAAATTGATGGGTTCTCACCTTCGCATCATCTCAAAGCAAAAATATGAATGAACAGTAGAAGAAGAGGCTTGAGCAAAGGGTTTCAGCAGTCGTGATGTGATTGGAACACAACAGGAGGAGCATTCGAGCAGAAACAGATATGAATAGAAGAAAAACCAGGTCCAGGAAGGATAATTTTAGTAAAAACACAACCTTGAGAGGGAACATTAACTCTGTCCCATGAACACTCGTGCTCAAAAACATCCAAGAACCGAAGGTAGTAGTAGAATCATCCATTAGAGTCTAGCTAATTAAGGACCGCCAACATCACAGCACGATGGAATTGCAGATACCATGAGTATGGTACGGACCCCTGAAATCATTCTAGTAGCCATATAACTCAAGACACTCAAGGCACAGAGGCTTCAGAAATACATTAATTAGTAGCTAGCGGCAACATCATAAAGAGCTACCTTAATCAAAGCACAGACTAAGAAAGCACAACCAAGTCAGCAGTGTTTCCCACAGCAACAGACTGGTAAAGCTTTGGCATGGGCTCCGCTACCACTTCAAAGTTTGATTCTCTAATCCCATGACGATATTATTATGAGAAGAAACATTTATTTATATATATATAGACAGATAAACAGGCTTAATGTATTGCATTGCCAAAATCATGGTACGTTGATGCTGCTTACAGGTGCCTATATATAAGCTTTTATGCCCACGTACTTAACAAGAACAATTAATTCTCTCTGTCTCAGCCCTTCACATGCTAAGATACTTGATTGCTAAGAATGACAGTAACCTCCTCCTCGTACTAGATTAACATCCAAGGCTTACATACAATTATAACAAGCTAACTCAAGATGAAGTACTTCGTTGTTAAGTAATGAAATCAGCCAATCATATGCTTCCAGGCTAATAATATTATACTAGAATTTACTATCCTCTTTTTCATATATAGTGCAGGGAGCCGACTTTGCTTGATGTTAAATTGCAAGTAATTACTTTTCCAACACGACTGCGCAAATAACCAATCCAAAAAACAAAACATCTCAAAAGATTCAATTTTTATCAAAGCCTTTAATTTGCGACGGGTCTGGCTTTGCACCATTCCATTTTTATTCCTGACCACATGTTTACCATTTGGCCTTGGAAAGAGAGACCACATCTCCTTTTCCTTCAAAGCATCAAAAGGCACGTCCCATGGCTCCATGCAGCCCCATCTACATGAAATAATTGTGTGTGTAGTTTCCATGAATAATCATATATATGGCTTTCTTAGAATCTTTTTGGCATTGAAAAGGATTTGGCGAAGGTTTTAATTGAATCTATCATATTTTACTCTGCTTCCCAGCGAATTAATAATAATTTTTATTTTAAATATAAAAAAATATAAAATATAATTTTAAATCTTTTAAAACTAAACCCAGTAGAATATTTTGACTAATAAACAGAAAAGACAATACTTTCCAGGTGTTACAGTGTCGTTCACAGTGCGAACACTATATGTCTATAGTGTGATCCACAGTGTAATGAGTCTATGTCCACAATACTATTTTTTAAAATATTTTCTTAAAAAAAATATATTGAGATAATATTTTTTATTTTTTAAAATTTATATATCATGATATCAAAATAATACAAAAACATCAAAAAATATTAATTTGAAGTAAAGAAAAAATAAAAGCATTTTTGAAACACAAAAACAAGCATGTTTTAATAAGAAAATTCAATTCAACCTAAAATGAAAAAATAAATTATCATCACCCAATTTTTGTAAAATATATAAAAAAAGTCACATCAATTTATTTTATTTTTAAAATATGAAAAGAAAAATCCATAAAGAGAAAAGAAAAAAAAAATTAAAGAGGAAAAAATAAAATTGAAAATATCTTAAAATAAAAAAAATTTAAGGGAAAGAAATTAGTTGTTGGTGTATTAGACACTACTCTTTTATGCGCTATTCATGGTGCTACTATAGAAAATACTTTATTTGAAGATGGTGATGGTACAAATATATTATGTGTTTTTAACCCAACTAAGCATTTTTGCATTTTAAATTTATTTTTATTGACCCGTTGCGGGGCGCAGGCCAATATGCTGACTATTATATTATTACGTAATGGTTATTTTTATAAATATTTTCCTAAAAAAAGATATTAAGATACTATTTTTTATTTTTTAAAATTAATTTTTTATATCATCACATCGAAATAATATCAAAAAAAATAATTTGAATTGAAAAAAATTAAAAAAATCAAAATTTTTTAAAGCATTTTTGAAAGGCAAAAACAAATATGCTTTAATAAAAAAATTCAACCTAGCCTCAAATGAAAAATAAATTATCATCACCCAACTTTTGTACAATATAAAAAAGTACCATAAATTTATTTTCTCTTTACCATATAAAAAATTTAAATAAGAAAAAAAAAAGTCTAAAGAGGCAAAAAAAAATTAGAAATATTTAGCAGCCTAGCCAGACCCAATAGCCTTGAGTCTGGATACTAGCCAGACTTAATAGTATGGGGTCTAGTGGCTAAGCCAGGCCCAGTAGTGCTTTTTTACTAATAAATAGAAAAGGCAACGCCCCTAGGTGTTACAGTGCAAATACTACATGTCTACAGTGTGGTCCATAATGCAATGAGTCTATGTCCACAATACCTGCATAGTATTTTTCTCATGCCTTTTAAAGTATAGTATAATCCATACAATTAGGTTTTGATCTTGGGTATTTTGTCCCATGCAAAACACTAGAGGATAATTTTTTTAAAATTTTAAAAGTGCGAATGATTTTTTGACTGTATTGTTAAAATTGACTTAATCGATTAATCTTAAAATCTCAAAACCTAGCTCTTTGCCTATCTCGAGTTTCAAACTAAATTGTGCAGAAGTAACCTGAATTAAACTGATTGATTTCATGTATCAACATGTAATCTTGATTACTAATAAAAACATGACTTAACTTTTAATAAAATTTCAAAATAATAACTTTTTTCAAAAAAACTATTGAGAGAATAACAGATTAGATCAATCTTAGTTCTCAAGTAAAACACTAACGAGATATTGTAAAAAATTAAGCGACAAATGAAGATCAAAATATTTAACATCGCAACACGAGCAATTTACTATCAAAATAAATTTGTAATAGAAAAATACATAAAATTTATAAACACACATAAAATTTATTGAATAATAAAAAAAAATTATAAGGTTGCACATATAAAAATTCTTATAAAAAAATATTTTAAAAAAACAAATTTAATCTATATAAAATTAAAAAAATTATAAATGATTTGTACCTATCTTTTTAGAAAATAAATACACTCAGTATCATTAAAAATTATGATGGATTAATTAAAACATAAACCCAAAATTTATCGGAAACAAATATCCATTAATCCATTATTTAAAAAAAAATAATAAAAAAGAATCAACTAATTAATTCCCAACCCATTAGACAGCGGCTGTAATTAAATTATTCGAGCTTCATGAACTATAAATAGATAGATAAAGAGCCACATAAAAAAGAGAGAATCATCACGACATTTGTTGCAAAAGACCCATGCAGCCTAAACTAATTAAATCAGGATTAAAGGAAAAACCTGGAAGACAAGAAAATCTGAGGGGTTTGAGAGAACTCTAGACCTGTGTTATTTTCACACAAGTAAATAAACAAAGATCTAAATAATATTCTATCAAAAACTCCTCTAAAAAATATCTTAATTATAACTGTCAACTGTTTATATAGGTATTTAACTGACTTAATTTGTAATGAAAAAATAATCTTAAGAAAGTCGGAGAATGAGGGGGGGGGAATCCAAGATTATCTAGAAAAAATACTAAAAAAAATAGAATTTTTATGCCTAATTTGAGAGCTTTCATGACTTTAGCCCAAGCTAATCCTTACAAGAACATTGAGATTCTTAATTTGTTCTTCTCCAAAACAAAGACTCAATTTGTTTTATTGTAATAATCCCAATTACCGAAATATCAATACCATGTTGTATTTATAAATGTTAAAGTTTCACCTCTTGATTTATTTTTCCTCGTATATTTCCCTCCATAAAGTTGGCTGCAGGAATGCGAGTGAACGGGGTAGGCATGGATCCTTTGGGATGATCCAATCTTAATATTTTCTTTAATAATTTTTTGGGAATTTCCTTAAAGCCATTCATGTAAATAAATGTTGTGTTTATGATTTGGATCTCGAGTGTTTTTTAAGAGTATTTTTAATCTAAAAAAGATATCAAATAATAATAACCTTCTTGACGTGAATATAAAACATGATTATCTTAATACAAAAACATTGTAATAACAAACATAAATGAAGGTAGAAGAAAAACTCCTTGGACTCGGAGTCAATTGCATGCAACTTATTTATTGCAGATTGAACTGCAGAGTAGAAACAGTAGATGATATATAGTTCTATGAAGCAGGGTTAATTCTTGCTTCTCCTACGAAGGCTTGCTCATGCTATGGCTCTGCTTCCCATTAGATCACTAAAGCATAATATTTAAACAAAGAAAACGTTAGTAAATCATATCATATGCATAAAACAATACGGTGGATAAAAAAACTCAGTGCAGTTTTCAATATGATATAACTTTATCTTGCTGACCGGGAATAGATTTAGATCTAGTTTGTTTTTGCTGAGCAAAATTATTTTTTAAGAATTTTTAGATCGTTTTTGTTTTCATTTTTATGTTTACGTGTTGATATATATATATATATATATATATATTTGATGTATTTATAAATAAAAAACAATTTCACGCTATCAATTCCTCGGCACTAAACATGCTCTTAAACAGAAGCACAAGGATTAATCTGGAGAATGACAAACCGTAAGTTTTGAGTGAGGAGGGCGTCCTTGGCATAATCATTCTCTGCTCTTGCTTTGATGATTTGGAACATAAGATGAAGCCTGAGTTCATTTGCGGCACTCTGCTTCGAGATCAGATGAGTCTCCTCTTTTAATTTGGCAGCCTCTTCACTTATTTCTTGAAATTTTTCCCTGACTTCCTTTTGTCCCTCTCTTATGCGTTTTTGTCCCTCGCTGATCTCTACCATATCAGCTTTTATCCTTTTGATGCTCCTACTTATTTTTTTGTCACTTTTTTTTCGTTTCTGTATGTAATAATGCTTAAATCGTTATAAATTCAAACAAAAAGAAAACAGACACAATTATACTACACTCTAATTCTCATATATACAGATCCCCATTCAGAAGAAAGCCTACAGATATATATTTAACAACGATAAAAGGATCAACCAGGATAAAGTCATCAATTAAGAAAGGCACTTCTAATGCACAGTACCAGGCATGACTTTCTTTTAGTTGCTCCCAAAGAAGTCCCCTGCGCGCCCATTTTTGTATGGATGCTCTTCCCCGTGATCATCCAGCATGTGTTGTGTTTGAGAGATTTCCTGTGGCGATGAGATTTCCTGTGGCGATGGCTATATATATATATATATATATATATATCGATCGATCGAGAGAGAGAGAGAGAGAGAGAGAGGAAAGGAAAAAACCCGAAGACAGACCCGGCTCAAAAAGACGCCGCCTTAAAAGAGGAAAAGTAAACACTACTGTGTTTGTTTTAGAGGTGTAAGTTAAGGTTCTAAAGCGTGTTTGGCAGTGTAGTTGTTGGTGCTTTTCAAATAATTTTTCGTGCTAAAATACATGTCAATGATATTTTTTTATTTTTTAAAAATTATTTTTGACATTAGCACATCAAAACGATCCAAAACGTACAAATCATATTAAATTTTAACAAAAAAAATTTTAAAATTTTTTAGAAACGCAGCCGCAGCCGCGTTTCCAAAGATTAAAAAAAAAAAAAAACAGAAAAAAAATTAGATGCTGGAAGTTTCGCGCGATTGCTTTGCGATATGTGAATTCTTACTTTAAGAGGAGTGAAACTCAATTTCATCTTGTTTGTACTGTGGTGTCTGCAATTTGAATATTTGGTGTTTGGCCCGATTATTAAAAAATAATATTCGATCGGCTAAATAATTTTTATTTTTTATGATGATTTATATATAATTGTATTTTAAATCTTATTTATATATAAATTAAAATTTGTATTTGTTTTACAGCAATTTTAATAAAATATTTATTTTTAAAAAACTTACTTTTTTAAATCTACAATTAAAAACTTATTTTTCTAAACGGTAATAATAACAACCACCACAGTACCAATGATATATTAATTAATTTTCAATTAAATTATTTTTCTTGGTTAAGAAACACTTAGTAATACATAATTTTTATTTCTTTTTAATTTTTTTTGTAATCAAACTCATAGCGTGTAACGCTGGGCACGGATCAAATTATTAGACTATAAAAAGAAATTGCAGCTAATAATTCACATAAATTAGGTATCCTATTCTATTCTTGAACTGACAACTAGTCTAAGAGGTAGCACTTGTTACCGTTTAAAAATAGACGCTTCTGTTTGTTTTCTAAAGGTATATAATATTTATTTTTTATTGAAAATATATTAAAATATTTTTTTTATTTTTAATATAATAAACGATTGTGTACGGCTCCGTCTCTCCTCGAATCCTAAGCGAACTGCAAATGAGGCATCCTCTATCTCTGTCTCTCATCAGGAACAACTGCTGCAGCATCTTCTCACCATTCATGTCATTCAACTGCAATAAGAATTTGCCAGTTCAATATCCACCACTGGAAATACATGAAGATCAGATGGGCCAGAGACGGATGAATATGGCAAAATGAATCCACCATGTGCATCAGGCAGCCACGCAAAAAACAAAAGGAATTCTCAGCCTATTTCTAGCCGCCCGTCCGCAATAGAAACCAATGAAGAGAAACACAAAACAACAAGATCACAGAAAGGGAAAGCTTATTCTCTGTACGGCATGTTTGTGCGCGCGCGAACAGTAGGTTGGATATTCCCATGAGTTAGATTTGCGAATATCACTGGGTGTTTGTCTTTATAATGCATGAACACCCACTTATTATAAGGTAATTTATCCTCTTAACCAGTATTGATCGTACCTGAGACTGGTGCTTGGACTTGAGAAGGGTTAGAGAAACGTCAAAGAGATCTTCCGCTCGTATCAACATCTGATTGCAAACATCTCAAGCAAGAAAACCAAAATCTACACACAAGGAAACGCAATGCTGGGCGTGTTAATGCTCACAGATTTGAATGGCAGGTCAAGTAAATGCTCGCAATGCGTGCATTTCCTTAAGCCAACAAATCCATGTTCTCTTTAGCTGCGAGTGCTCCCCGGGATGATTCTCCTCCTCCTCCTCCTCCTCCTCCTCCTCCTCCTTAATTTGGAACCATCGAGTCCTTCTGAATCTAATTTAATTTGATTTATATCATAAATTGGAAAATACATATGATGTTAAATAATTAATTTAAAACAAATAATAGGAAACCACTTTCCTCAGTCCGGTTCAGTTTTTGTTTCTGTTTCTCCACCACCCAAAGAAAAAAATTGCTTAACCATTGTATTTTTAGAGATCACATATGTTTCTATTTTTAATTTCAATTTGCAAAACAATCTCTGTTTAAAACTTTATCACCCCCATATCCAGAATTAATTCCCGTTTCTTAAAGTTGGTTAATTTCAAAAGCATAGTTTTTTAAAAACAATAAACAAAGAGAGAGAGTGATAGGCGGCAGCAATTTGAAGAAACTAGCTTTCTTTTCCTCGCAACTTCTTGGGCAGCTTTAGTCCCCCCCACTCTCATTTATAGATAAACCAAAATAAGGTCTATTATTTTTTTTATTCGGATCGTGAGCGGTTCTTGAAACTTATCACTGAATTGTCATGTTTCTTGTTTTTTTCTTTTAAACGCGACAATGATGCGTTATCCCCAAGGTCACTGACACGGCACGATATCGCTCGATTCAGCAGGTGAGAGGCAGATATCGCACGATCACCTCCGGAGCTCGAACGATCGATTTTTTTTAGCTTTTCAAAAAAAGAGGTGCCCCTGCCCCCACGCCATGTTAAAGTCTGATTCGCGGAGGTTGATTTTTAAATGAAAATCATGGAGTCCGTGCATTACAGCGAATCATGGGACCCACTTCTTTTATCCCTTTGCAGGTTGGCACCATCAGGATTATTAAAAAAAAAAAAGACTCAGTCCATGACTTAGTAAATGCAAGTCTTTTTTTAATGAAAAAAAAAAGATAGAGCCACCAAATTTAGTAAAACTTGGAGGCAAAAGTTCTTTATTATATAAAAATAATACTTTTAGTTTTTTCAATTTTTAATATCACGGTGAAATTATAGAATTACTATTAAAATAAAAAAAATCTTGTACTTACGTACAAGGATGTTCTTGTCTTCTTATCATGGCTTCTCAAGTAATTGTTATTTTTATTTAGGAGTTATTTGATAATTTAAAAAATATAAATATTATTAAAAAAATATTATAGACATGTTTTACAACGTGTGCAGTGTTATTTCAGTTTTATTTTATTTGCTAAACAATAAATTTTAATTTTTTTTTATTTTACTTTTTATAAAGTCATTCAATATTCAATTTCTTTTTAAGGTAGATTTTTTTATTTAAACTCTATCCTTCAATATTTAATTATTTAATAATTAAATGTTCATGCTTTTCCTTTTTTTTATAAAATTATTTTTTTTTCATAAGTTTTTCTGAACTTCTTTTTTAATTTTAAAAAACATTTGCATCGCTTAACATTTATGTTTATATTTATAAAAAAAAAAACAAATAGAGTTGTGCTACAGCACAGCAAGAGATATTTATCCAGTAAACGGTGTAGGTAACTCTCAGATAGAGTTGATTCCTTGACTAACCTGCATTTCAATTAAATTGTATGAAAATTATCTTCTCAATATGACTTAATTAATTTGAAAAGTCTAAAAATAAATTGTATAATTAATAAAAAATATAGTTTGATTTTAAAAAAATCTCAAGATAACATATTTTTTCAATATTAAAATTAAAATATATTAGATTGACCCGGTCTTCACAACTTAAACTATGTCACTGATCATGCATTTTATTGGGTTTAACAAATATATTTTTTAAAACAATTTTTTATTTAATGATATGACAATAAAAATAGATGATTGTAAAAATAAACACCAACCAAATACTAGATGCTTATTTGAAACTAAAATAATCCTATAAAAAGTAAAGTGAAACAAATTATAAATACCAATTCAAAATAAACCAAATGCTAAAATATAAAATTGATAAAAAAATAGAAATGAAAAATGATTCAATTGATAAGAAAAAATTAAAAGATGAAATTAAAAAATAAATTATTTAACATTGATATTAAACCTGACCTAATATGCCAATTTTAAAATCTTTCAACCCGACTCCTTGTCTAACCAGGGTTTATAATTAACTTGCATAAAAGTTGACAAGTGAACTAGCTAACTTGGAAGGTTCAAAAGCATGATTGACGATTAGTCTACTAATCGTAGTTTGGTTTTTAGAAAAAAAATCAAGCTGATAGTTTTTTAAAATACTGAGACGGTGATATATTAAATCAATCTAGATTTCATAGCTTAACTCGTAAAACCCATATCCTAGATCATAGAGTTCATTAAGTTTAAAAACTTTATTTTTTAAATTATTTTTTCTTTATTGATATGATAAAAAAATAAACGCTTGTAAAAATTGAATGTTAACTAAATACCAGGATGTTTATTTAAAATCACAATAACATCATAGAAAGTAAATAAAAATAAATTATAATAATAAATTTAAAATTAAAAAAATAATAAATAATAAAATTAAAAAAAAATTCATTCGAACTTTATAAAATTCAGTTCTTTAGCAGAGTAGTAGAAATATGATAATCCTAGTACATATAAGCTAAGTGATAAAGTCTTCGCCATTTAAAGAACAAACCAAGAGTTTGACCTTTCAAACTACTCCCAACTTAAAGAAAAAAGCAAATTTAACTTCCATTTTCAAAGCGAAAAATCCCAGGCGCTATTAAATGCTCTCATTAACTTCCTTTGCATTCAAATCCACCACCACACCACGTCTGCAACCACCAGCCTGCAATTAATTATCAAATGAGAGCTTGTTCATTCCCATTAAGAAATTCACAAAATAGGAAAAAAAAATAACTTTATTAGTTGCAACACTGTATATAATGAGAAAAATATATATAACCAGAGAACAACCTTTTTGTTTTATTTTTTTATAGATGTTATAAAAAAAAACAAATTACCTTTTTTTCTTAAATTATAATTCGCAATTATAATAATTGCGGTGCAATTAATTAAACTATAAAATTAATGATAAGTTAAATCTTTATGAAACAATAAGTAAATGTGAAGATAAAAAAATGTTTTGTTCCAGAAGAAATTCTTAGTGGACAAGATTTAATACAAAAATCACGTTGAAACAATAATTAAACCTATTGAAAAAGGAAAATGATTTATAAATAAATCTTTTATATTAAATTTCATACAAATAGATGCGTCAACATATATAGAAATACTTAAACATAATTCATCCTTATAACATGTGTTCGTATAAAAGTCTTATATGAAAAATTTGTTTGTATAACATTACTCTACAAAAATAACATTCAGGCATGAATTTAGATGATTATTATTCAGCAACATCAAATGGGTACCTTATCATTCTCATTTATGGTTCATCATCTGTGTCCTTTTTCATCTTTGCGCACAGAGCATCGATTACTAGTTGGCGTGCGCTATTTTCACCCTCTAGTTGTGCGATTCTTGCCTGAAGCTTGATTGTATCTAAGCTGTCAGGATTCTTCATTTGTTTAGCCAGCAAATTGATCTTACATTTGAGCCGTTCATTTTCACGTTGGATCTCCATATTATATTTCGACTCAGCCTGCATGGAAGCAAAAGAGATAGAGGGGCAATAAATAAATAAAACAATACAAATAATCAATATTCAAACTATACTTCTACTAATACTGAGAGATTTTCTTATTATTAGTATTATTACTATAAAAGAGGCATTCGAATGTAAAACCTCTTGAGAAAAATGAAAGATATTGATGTATAGGTCATTTCCATTGAATTCTTCTAAGAGTAAGCAATGATAATGCAAAATTATTGTATATTGCTAATGGTGCACGAGTTTTGCACCCATCAAAAGCAATTCATATATAGAGATTGCCAGATCATATGTATTTTCTGTACAAGCCACTTATTGATATGAGGTTAATTTTAGTGAATTGGCGTCAGCTAATAAATTCAATGTGACAGCGGAATTTAGAAAAGCTTAACACCTACAACAAAATCTCATAAAAAAACTACCATGTGATGATAATTAACGTAGAATGAAAACCCAAATGAAATAGGATAATAAAAGTAAACAAGTAATAAGAGTGATGCTGCAGTGCTTTCATGAAATAACGCTGACTGGTAAGATGAAGTGGAAAGATAGAAAGCTCACCAGTGCCCTGGAAATCTCCGTTACAGTAGTAGATAGTCCGTCGTGCTTGCCCTTCAATTGGTGAACATCTCTTTTGCCTTGTTTCAAAGCCTTTTCCATCCGATCTCCCTCCTTCTTCAAGTTGGCATTTTCTTTCTCCAGATGGTCGTTTCTTTCCATCAGCACATCCACCTTTCTCTTGAGGTCTTTCGTCTCTTGCTGGAAAATAAATGATAGAAGAGAATAAACAAATTAGAAGAGACAACAAAAGAAACTCATAGGAATACAGAGTTACAGACAGATAATTGGTATAACATCACCTTCTTTTTTTCACGATATTTCAGGTCACTACGTTGTCTAGCCAACTTTTTAGGATCCTTTGAAGACCGAGAACTTCCAGCTGGTTGTTCTAGGGCTGCTTGATGATTCACGGACATGTTGTTCATATTCACCATCCCTGCGGTTTCCAACATGATCATGTTTCTTTAAGTTTCAAAAATCTAGAAGAAAGAAAAAAACTTGAAAAGAAAAAACCATGGAGATTAGAATTTGCTGAAGAAATGTATAGTAATAAATTCTTGCAAGACCACATCCTATTTTCCAGTCAGCCTGCGATATGATGGATCTATTACACACACATGTGTGTGTATATTAACGAATTTGTTCCAATTTAATTAGAGTTTAATTATGATAAAAGTGACATTCAAACATGAAAGCTGACCTTTAGTATCACCAAACAACAAGCCCATAGGTAAATGGTGATCTAAATTTCTCTTCTTTTTTTCGACAATCATATCAAACCAAGTTCTTCATCAATTAAGACAAATTATTTTCTATAGATGATTTTAAATACACTCCCTACATGGCTTAGACACTTGTAATGTTCAAAATCCATAGCTTCTATTGGAGCCGACTTGTCTTGATGCTTTAATTCATGGTGCAGTGCATGACAATTAGTACCAGTTGGGACAACATGGGACTTCGGTCTGGCTGTGTTTCAAATTTGTGAGAAACAAAACCCACAGTTAAAAGCAACAGTTATATATGAGTTTGTAGAGGAACATAAAAATAAAATAAAAACTAGATAAACCTCCAGGTCATAAGCAGTACGTATTTCAGATATCAAACATGTGAAGATCCTTACATTGGTTCGGTATTTCTGTCTGCTGTTGGTGTCGGTGATCTGCCAATCCGTATTTCAGTTCATGGCTACCAGTCCCAATACCATACATGTTTTCTCCAACTACGTACAAAGTTTGATGAGCAAATTCAATTAATGCATGCTTTCAGACTTTTTTTAAAGTAACATATATATAAAAAAAAAAACAGCAGTTCAAGTCGTTAGCTTATGATTGTAATGCATTAACATTCATACTTCCTGGCACAGCCACCTGGCTACCAAACAGCGGATTCATCGATGGGTTCTCCTCATGGACGGTGCCAGTGGAGGGTGTTACTGCAAAAAAAGAAGAAGTTAATATTCTTAGAAAAGCGAGTACATATTAGATTAGATTAGATTAGATTATCAGAGATTGGAAGGTCAAAATCATATAAGCCACCTTTAGGGGGGCTGGGGGGAAGAAATCCTTAAACCCTAAATCTCACTTGATTTAACTCCAGCCATTAATATAATTTAGGTTTTCTGTTTCTTAGAACAAAAAAGCAGGGATTAATTGTGGTTTTTTCTCTTTTGAGATCTCTCTCACTTCTCTGAAACATGAAATGAAAAGAACTAAATGAAAAAGAAAACGAAAAAAGATATATAATATATACGATGAGAAAATGAACAAAGTGGGTTTACTTAAGATAAAGGATCCCGGCCAGATTCTTCAAAATATGGCATATAAGGAAGGTATATATTCTCCCACATATAATAGAAGATCCAATCAACTGAACTTACTCTCAGCATCAGAGAAACCAAAGTAGTACATATCAGAATCCATTCTTCACTATGATCTGCAGAATAGTGGAAACACTGATGAGACTCCAAAATTTTATTTTACATTCATAAAACGAAAAGAAAATTTTCTTTTTTTGGTTGATCAGAACCAAATGTACATGCAGAAAGGTTAGAGAATACCGGAATAGTAAAGCGGCTTAACGATGCTAGTAAAGCTGACTAACCCAACTTAAGAGCTTCGAGAGAATGCAAAACTAATCCCATTGTCATAGAAGGTTAAATTTATACAAAGAACAAGTGTGAGAAAATTTGTCAATCGTCCGAAAGCAAGCGAAATCGCCCGTAAGCAAGCGAAATCGCGCTGCTACAAAGATGCTTTCCAGAAAAATGGAATAGAATAATATTATTTTAATCGAAGCAAATGTTTTCATAATTTGTGGTTGAATATGATTGGTTGTTTCTGATTTGAAAGCAACGTTGTCAAGGAAAATAAATCGAAGTGGCGTTCTCCCATTCATGGCCAGATTTTTATGGTGGGCTATCCTATCGTGTTTTATTTTGAGCCGTCGAAATAATGTACTTTTTTAGTTCGTGGGGTCAATCTTCGTCACAGAGCTAATATTTTAAGATAATATTTTTTATTTTTAAAATTTTATTTATAATATAATATATGCTTCAAATAATCCAATCATCAAACTTCTTTATATATAAATTAAAGCAATATCCTTCGGAATAATCCTGAAATGGTTCCCAGTTAGCAAACATTTTGGTGCATGCAGTCTTGTGGGCTTATTGTTTTTGAATATCCTATCCGCTTTAGCAGTTATTAACACTTTTTTTCTTCTTTTTTGTATTTATGAACTATGCCTATATTCTGTGTATGTGGGTTTACGAGAGGGGGGGAAAAAGAAAGGAACTGAAATTCGAGCACAGAGGATACAGGGAATCATTGTCTGCCGGCAAAAACTTTAACTGCTCAAGGTCTAAGTTTGATGGGTAAAAATTCGGCCTAAATCATCATTTCACCCACACCCGCATGATTGCTAGAATTTCTCCATTTTATATTTGTGTGAATAACTTCTCAATTTGGTATAAATATTATTTGATTTTGTCAAAATATTCTAATAAGTAACAAATTTTTAATTAATTATGAATAGTATCTGACATGAAAATAAGAATGCATTAAAATTAAATGTTTAAATTAGTGGATCTTACAAGTAGCCGATGATTATGAGATAGTGTTTAATTAATAGATAGTAATTTCACATGTATAATTAATTTCAATCCATTTTTATTTTTTATATCCGATATCATTGAGTGTGAATGAGATAGTAATTACTCACTAGATGATTTTATCAAAAATTGATTAACACATTAAAATTGAAAAACTATTGATATATAGGTGAAAAGGAGAGGGTTTGACAAAACCTAGATGAAATGATGGGTTATGTCAATAAATGGGTTATACCAATAAATTTCGCAGCTCATACTAAATTAAAGTTGGAGAAAAACACTTAAAATAAATGAAAGAAATCAAAATCATCTACAAAAGAGGTTGTGCTTAAGGTTGGTTGTCGGATCCATTCTAGGGCACGATCTTGGTAGTTGGTAATTAATCGTTGTCAGGCTTAATTTCTTGTGCACTAAAAAAAAATTGATATTTCAAGATAAAAATCCAGAATGAAATAATGTTCTTCGTTTTATTTTTCAGGGATTGACTTTTTTGTTAAGATTTACAAACAAGAATTTTATTTTTTTTGTACAAACCTATATCTATATAGAGATCCGAAGACATTTAACTCTTACAATGAAGAAACTAGATTTTTATGAGTTTTATTTTTCAGTTTTAATTTAGCATCGAGCTTTTCTCTCTCTATCTATCTATGTACACAAACATAACTTCTTCTTCTTTTTCCTATTTAACCAAGTATTTTTGACACCGGGTCTTGATTTTTATTATTGTTATTATATATATAAAAGGAAGGAGGAGGAGGAGGAGGAGGAGGAGGAGGAGGAGGAGGAGAGAGTGGTGTGATGGGACTCTAATCTTTGATTTAGAAGATTACACTACCTGCATGTACATATTCGATTAGAGTTGTACCTCTCACTTTCACTGTATATCATCGGAGTAAGAGCTCGTTTTGAGCTATCTATCTTGTTTCCATTTTCTAAAATCACAAACTCGCGTCCATGTGTTGTTTCTTCTCTTAGCTTGCTTACACCTTGTCATACAAAATGACATTTTCGCCTTCCACTGCCAAGAGTTGCATCCTTTGTTTCCAAGAACCTATGTTGGGAATAGTAACGACCGACGGAGAATAGCTTAGAAAACAGGGTATATATATATTTCTCCTCCATTATTTTCCAGAGAAATCAAAGGAGCTGCAGGAATATTACAACTTACAGATATCATCGATAGAACGCTCTCGGAATGAGCTCCTATCCGGCCGGCCTCTTGATTATCATCAGCATTCTAGTTTACATATGTTGTATAAACACTCAACAATAAGAAATATAGCAAGACATCAAGACATCTTCCTGATATATCATATGTAGGTATTCTGATTAAAGAATTATTGACGAAGACTTCATATAATAATTAAATTGACGAAGACTTCATAAAATAATTAAATTGACGAAGACTTCGTAAGTAAATGATACAAACAGCAAGATACAGAAAAAAACAAAATTAATTGACGAAGACTCTGTCTGGCATGAGGAAATGATTGGCGAAGACTTGCATTAAAAAACTACATTTCTCGGCGGGTCCGCCACAAGCGACTAAAATAAGTACCAAGGCCGATTTTCCTAGAGCTAGCAGGGTCAGGAAAGGCCGAAGCCAAGAATAATAATAACACTGTAACAAAAAAAAAAAAAAAACAACGAGCAATCATAAGGCAATTCTCATATGTTATTCAACCACTCAGACGGCAGTGAGGTATCTATATATCATAATAATCATCTATGAATACTATATTTATTTAAAAGGGAATAATACAAAAATATCTCTGATAATCTCTTCAACGTAGATAAACCTAAGAAAGGCAAAATCCAAGGACAAGGAAGAGCAACAAATTACGAGTTCTCCGTTAAACATGCATCATCTCCATCCTGCATGCATGCATGTAGAATCAGCAGCACAGAAATGAATTAGCAAATATGAAGCAAGACGCACTCCCTCCCATCCTGGAATAATTGAAGAGAGTTTATCTCCAGTCACCAACATTGGCATAAAAAAAGTAAGAATGTAGCTCGAAGTACTTCTAGTCTACTGTAAAGAAGGTCACCTTCTCTTATAAAAAAGGTACGATATACATTTTTGGTCCGGGATAAGGAGAAGACAGGCATCTACGAGCAAACACACAAATACCGTAATTGTATTTTGATCTCTAAAGTTTATAGCTATGCATCCAATCAAAACTAAAACTCTCTTCATGTCACTTTTGTTTTTCATTTTTTTAAGGTATTTTAAAAAAATTGATTTACCAAGAAATATATACAGTAAACAAATTGACACGATAAAAACAACTCAAAAAAGACCAGAATACATAATTATTCTAAAAACTAGATTACAAAAAATCTTATAAATAGGGTGGATTTTAGGCATTAAACAAGAAGAAATCAAATTTTAAAGTTGGCAAAAAACCAGCCCCTACCCCTTTTTTTTCACCAACCAACCTTTCCTCTCATCCTCCACTGTTGTTACATTCACTTCACCCATGTCGTGACCAATAACAACTTGGCACCCTTGCAACCATATTTTCTTGCTAGCGATAGGAACCACCACCATTAATCTCTTCTTTTTCCTCTTCGTCGCAGGTTTTTTCTCCTCAAGCAACAAACACCAGCCGCGAACTCCTTCACCAATGCCGCTACCAACCTCACGTCAAAAAAGACCACAAGCACAATAATACATAATTATTCTAAAAACTAGATTACAAAAAATCTTATAAATAGGGTGGATTTCAGGCATTAAACAAGAAGAAATCAAAGTTTAAAGTTGGCAAAAAACCAGCCCCTACCCCTTTTTTTTTCACCAACCAACCTTTCCTCTCTTCCTCCACTGTTGTTGCATTCACTTCACCCATGTCGTGACCAATAACAACTTGGCACCCTTGCAACCACATTTTCTTGCTAGCGATAGGAACCACCACCATTAATCTCTTCTTTTTCCTCTCTGCCGCAGGTTTTTTCTCCTCAAGCAACTAACACCAGCCACCAACTCCTTTACCAACGCCGCTACCAACCTCACGTCACCCTCCCGACATGACCAGCCAGCTACTTCCCCTGCGTCGTCAGGTAACTTCTCTTCTCCTCCCTGCCATAATGCTAGCCATTGCATGCAAAAAGCAAAATAATTAACATGGTCACTAGGTTAGGCCAATGACCATGTGGGCCTGGGCTGGAACCATTTCAGCCTAGCCCATATGGCTAAGCCGGGTCCAGCTCAAAGGTAATAAAAAAGAGAGAGAAAAAAAGGATGTTGGGCCGACAATCGGCCTAACCCAACTAGCCGGACTAAACCTGTTTCAACCCAGCCTGGATGGCTAGGCCGGGTCCAGCCCAATAATAATAATAATAATAAAATATTTAAAAAATGAATTTTTCAAATGGTATTTTAAAAAATATTTGTGGGTCCTTCATATTTTTTTCAATAATTTTGGATAATATTGAGCTGTAGACTTATAATGTAAGATAAGGATCTCGTAATAAAAAATATTCAGTTTTCTTTGAATTTTCAAAAAAAAATGAAATTTCTTCATTTTAAAAAACACAAAATATATGTTTTGTTTTCATGCATACGGCCAAATCCTAAAAGTTTTTCATCTATATTTTCAAAAAAATGATAAAATCTCATTTTTATTATGTTTTGAAGATGCAAAATAGATATTGTAATCAATTTATGATTATCCTTATATCCATTTTTTTTTAACATTAGGAATTAATTATATTTAGGATAGTTAAGATTTAACCCAATAAAGTAGAAACTTCCTCATGAACGGAGATCTGTCTTGAAACTTAGACGAGACCAACGGATAAAAACACGATCTAAAAAACAATCAAACAACAATGCAGCTTACCTTAGATAGGATGCACTGGGGATGATGCGTTTTTCCCTTGCTCAACTAGTCTCTTACCTAAACTCTCGCAGACCATAGGTTTCTTAGTAACCATAATACTAGGTGGCGACTCCTGAACTTTATAATCGTAACTTTATGATTATATCCAAGACTCTGTTTTCAACACGCATCTCAAGAGGCAGACTCGTCATTCGACTCTACACACACCACGATAACCACTATAATCTTGGAATGACTAATCAAGTCTATGTCTATAATACTTCCTTAAAAGATATCGGTATCATTATAACGGATATTATTAGCCCGGACAAACAATCTAATCATACTTTATTTGTATTTGTTTATTTCAATTTTAAGTATAAGATTAGAATACTTACTTGTTTGGCACGATCCTAATCCTCCAATGCCTTAAGGTTTGGTCGCATCAATATCCCATGTCAACAACATGATTATCACATTACCATTATTTATATCAATTTTTGGATCCATACCTTATTCAAAAGTAACACATTTTCAATTACTTCTACATATACAATATTTCACATGTATAGTCCATACACATAGTCAAACCAATACAATTTAATATATTTCCATGTTAAGCACATACACAGTTTTATCATTTTGTTCTCCCTTATTTAGAACCAATTTACCGAACATTCACTTAGAAACCCAAGAGTTTTCCCTCAATTCTCACACATCTAACCCATTATAATTATTCACCATTCACATAATTTAACACAATAATACATAAGATTAAAAACAAACCCTATCATTTTTTATAATGGCCCCGAGGCTAAAATATGTCTTTAAATGAACTATGGGTTCCATGTATACAAGATAATTTGAAGAAATTATCCCCCTTTGTTGACCTCTAAGCCGAAACTTAGCATGAAAAAAAGGGGTGATATTTTTCCTTGATTGTCTTAATTCTATACTTGTCTCATAATTTAAATGTTCTCATTAACATGATTCTAGTATCAAATTAACAATTCAAGCAACCAATCTCATAAACCCTCATTTCCTTCATGCACATTTCATGCCTTACAACTCAAAAAAATCAATAAAATGTTTTAATTGATCCAAAAGCAAAAGTTGTTACGTATGTGAAGTAATCAGGAAGAAAAAATAAGAGGAAAAGTTTGATTTATTCTCCTCCTTTCCTACTCCCTCAAACCCTCCAATTCATCTCCCTTCTCTTGAGCTTTAAATTCCCTCAAATTATATAAATAATCTTTCTAGATTACCCAAACACTCCTTTTAATAGTTTAATCTAATTGTTTCCATGTGATTTTTGGAAGGAGTTTTGAAGAAATTAGAAAAAGTCTCCTTTTCGTTTTAGTAATATAGTCAGCTGCACTTGGCTTCCTTAGGAGCTTTAATATATTTTTATATATTTTTAAATAAAAAATATTTTTAAAAAACCATTACTACATATTTTTTTTAATATTTTTTAATTTAAAATTTATAGATTTCATATAAAAAAAAGTCAAATTTTATATGCATAGATGATCCATTATCATGTTTTTATAAATTATTTTGGTTTTTTTATTTGGTCAATAGTTTTTCTAATAATTTTTCATTTACAATCCATCTTTTATGGCTTAATAAATGTTTTAGCAGCATAATCAATATTTGCTAGACTAGTGGGTTTATTTGAAGCTCTCTAGTAGCATCTTAAAAAGCAGAGTTGCAGCTTTCCATTCTCATTTTATTTAATTAAAATTTTTATTTGTGTAGATATATAAAAGTTAAAATAAAATCATTTTTAAAATTAATTAGAATATTTTGGACCTGTGGAATCAATTACCTCATCTCATATTAGGAATCAATTACCTCCGATTGACATTAGAATGTATTTGGATAATTTATTTAGAGTGTATTTAAAAGTATTATAGTTAATATTTTTTAAATTATTTTTTATTGTAAAATATATTAAAATAATATTTTTTTAATTTTTTAAAAATTATTTTTAATATAAACACATGAAAAAAAATATTAAAAATATTAATTTTAAAAATAAAATAAAATAAATTTAAATTTTAAAAAAATAATTCTAAATCAATATCAAAACACCATTAATATATAAATTACTTAAGAAAAGACCCATAGACTTGTGCTCAAAGTACCCTTGGAAAACCTTGCAGTCATCATCCATTACAAATATATTAAAACTACGATCCGTTACATGAATATACTACAGAGTACACACATCATTAAGATGTATTGTTGTTCATTGTTCTTCCTGGAGACCCTGGGTTTTGCTCATGTTCTGCTTTGCCATTAGATCCCTGAAACACAATATAAAACAAAGGATAACGTTAATTAATCATAGCATACGCTTCAAATTCCATTAACATGCAGATAACTGGAGCTCAAGTCTTCATCTTCTATAATTTTATTCAAGTTTATCGTGATGACCGGCAATAAAATTAAATTGAAGCTACAAAGATATTGTTGATAGGATCACAAACCGTAAGGTTTGGGTGAGTAAATCATCCTTGGCAAAATCATTCTCTGCTCTTGCCTTTACGATCTGAAACATGAGATCAAGCCTGAGTTGATTTGCAGCACTCTGCTTGGAGATTTGACTAGTTTCCTCTTTAAGTTTGGCAGCCTCTTTACTTATTTCCTGGAATTTTTCCCTTACTTCCATTTGACCCTCCCTTATGCGTTTTTGACCCTCGCTAATCTCAACCATGTCAGCTCTTATCTTTTTGATGCTCCTACTTAATTTTTGGTCACTTTTTTTCCGTTTCTGTTTGCATTATTAATAAATTACATACGTTAGAATTTCAAACAGTACAAAAGAGTGGAAAGAAAAAAGAGTCACCAGCTGATAATTTAGTATATAAACAGAAGGAAGCCAGGAAAAACAATTAACAACGATAGAAGGAATGACCAATGCAACGCCATTAATTGAGAACGGCATTTCTAGCTAGTATTGTGAGCATGTATATATACCAGATTCCTCCTTTGAAGCGCTCCGATAGAGGACCTCTGCGCAACTTGTTTTGTATCCATGTTGCTCCTCATCTTAGGCGCAGGTAAGATGATGACCTTTTTTTTTTTTTTTTTGTTTAGGGTCTGTATCATGTAAGCTTGGTTTTTCCTTCCTCCAGCAGGAGGTGTGGATTTTATAGAAAGGCAATAAGGCATCATCCGCCACTTATCCGAGGAGGAACGTGACAATGACGTTTTTTCCTCTGGGCCCACTCAGCAACGATGCTAGAAATATAATGAAAAAGAAGTCCAACTACATGCTTATATTTGATTTTTTTTCCATCGCTCGATACATCGCGCGATAATCGTGCAGAAAGTTGTTCGATGCCCGGCCGATCGCGCGATTGCTCTCCATTATGTGCTGATGACTTTTCTGACAAATTATATATTGTTATCACCGCCAGTTATTATCTTCTAATTATATTACATCTTTATAAATTAATTACTTATTTAATTACCGATATCAAATTTGTAATTAATATCAAAAACAAGTTCTTAATATACATGTCATTCATTCCATATATCTTTATACAAATAAAAATAAAAATAAATATCAATATTTATATAAATTAATACATTTTAGTTTTGATGAAGTGCTGTTGATATTAAAAATCAATTATTTATTCTTAAATTTTTATTATTAACGTAAGCAATATCTCTTATATATTAACATAAGAGATAAGATTTATACCAGCGGATTTCATGACTGCTTGAAATTAATTTAATTATATCAGATCGTATCAATCTTTTGGTTGATTGGTTGATTGTGAATCCAAAATCCAAACACATGAAAATGAATAAATCCTAGCTAGATATATTATGTTAATTCTCCTCTTTTGACCATCGATTTCATTGGCGGGCCTGTAACTAGGAGTTGCTTCTCAAATATTTTAAGATTTTTATATTATAAAAAAACTGTTTTCAATAATTAAATCTGATCATTTACCATCTCATTAGATATATAATTGCACCTTATATATATATATATCGAATGATTGGATTATTAATAGTAATAAATTATTTATGTTTTTATTATTTTTTCTTACCTAATAACTAAAATACATAATTATACTTTTTATTTGTGGTTCATCTAATAACTAAAATATATAACTATACTTTTTATTTGTGGTTTGCTTGAGTTTGATATGACTCGCTGGAATAACATGATTGTCACCCATATAATCCAAAACATTTAAATCTAGCATGATTATCTTACTTAAAACATTTAAAATATTTTTTATTTATTTAATATTTTTTTGTGCTTAATGACTCTTAAAGACTCCATCGGCCACCTTGAAAGTTTATTACGACCGGCCGTGCTTAATGACTCTTAAAGACTCCATCGGCCACCTTGAAAGTTTATTACGACCGGCCGTATGGTGGCTGATCTCTAGCATTAGGCCAGAAATCTATTGACACGGGGGATGTTTTTCTTAATTGACGCTACCATGTTCTATAACATCTTCGACGGATTTTCCAGAGACTGCATTTTGTATATTCTCATTGTTGTATGCGGGCGAATGTTTTTAATTATACTTTTTTCCCGGCCACCGAAATTAGGATTCAATTTACTAGAACCATGGTAATATCCTACTCCCTGACGTTTTTCCATCTCTCACCGAATCCCAGCTTAAGAAAAAAACTTGATTGGTTAGGCGGAAGAAAAAACAAGAAGAAGAAACACGATCTCGTACTGACACAACGACAAGGTCGGCGGTGAGATGGACCTCTTTCTGCTCCCTTTCAGCCCCTTGCCGATTCTACAACCTCAGCCCCTTGCCTTCGCTTAATCTACTATTTCTGCCCTATGATCCGCTACAAAAGCCAACCAAGAGAAACATGAAGAATCGAGAAGAAAGGTAGAGAATCTCCTTTTCTTGATATTTACAAGCAGTGAGATATCTCAACAGGTTAGATTTGTTAGAAGTGGTAGCGAATATATCCTCTCAATCATAAGTCATACCTGAGATGGGTGAGCTTGAATTCGAGAGAGGACAGAGAGACCTCAAAGATATCTTCCCCTCTCTCTCACCCACACATGGGTCTCTGGTTTCAAACATTTCAAGATATAAAAATTAAAATACCATGTTCGTTGAGGCAATGCTCCGGACCTTGTACCGCAGATGCAGTCGAGGCGTTTTGTTTCTGTTATGTTATATATCCATGGAGTAAGGCGGTGGGAACAGTGATGCGCACCGTTTCACTAGGGTTAATTTTTATTATTTTGTTTTTTAACATTTTAAGTTCTTGTAATTTTATTATCACAATAGCTAAGTCCTTATAGTTTTGTATATTCACTTCACTCCCTAGCAAATTCATTTTAGTCTCTAGCCGCAGCTCATTCTCTCTTTTTTTAAATCTTCTAGATCTAATATTTTTAAAATTTTAAGAAAAATTATTTTTTCAAATATATCCAACTACAATATATGTGGCCTAAAACAATGATTATAAGTTGTAATACATGAAACTTCTTGCATATTCATGAAAATCTAATAAACAATTATTCATAAAATTATGTATTTATTATAGGAGATATTTTATATATACTCTTTATTAAACCATCATTTCATAAACACCAAGGCCTTCTTTAACTTTGTGTTCCAGCAATATTTAAAAAAAAATTAAATTTTTTTTGTTTCAAATTATTTTCTATATATTTTTTTTATTGTTTTGATGGAATATTATCTGAATCTCAATTAAAGTATGATCAAGAATTGAGATATCTACATATTATTGATTATATATATATTATAAAGAAATCTTAGCATCATAAATTTAGCATTTTGCGTATGTAATAGGATAAATAAAGTTTTTATATCTAGAATCTATATAGATCAGAAATATAGTATGAAATCATACAATTTCTATGTTTATGAATTCTTTGTGATAGGAGCTTTCATTTGCTAAAGAAGAAGAAGAGAAACTTCTCTCTGGTCTGCTTTTTTTAGTTTGTAGTTTCCCTGTATTAACAGTGTCAATTAATTCATGTCAAATCAATGGTGCAATAATTTTAGAAATTAGGGGTAGACTTGAAATTCCCATGTTCATATTAAAAATGAGCTTTTTATTCTTTAAATATCATTTTCCCTATTAGCTTGTTGGTAAATTTATAAATTTGTTTTTATTTAAAATTAATTATTTTTTATATTTTCAGATTATTTTAATTTGTTAATTTTAAAAAATAAAAAAATATTTTAAAAAACAATCATTACCATGATTTAAACACCCTAAAACTATTACCATATTTTAGTTGAAAAAATCAATTAGAGTGTTGCTGAGATGGAAAAAACTATGAATATAGTCCAGAATGGAGAGGAGTGAAATAAATAAAAAGCTATGGTAGGACCATAGTTTTGAAACCCGACCCGGTCATTGACCCGGTCAAGTGATCGGGTCACGGGTCACATGGGTTCACCCGGGTTGACCCGGGTCAACCCAAAAAAACCTATAAAAAAAAACACATAACAATCATAGTTTCCCTCTGGCATTGCACTACTTGTTCTATCAACAATCAATGAAGTTTACACATCGATTCCAGTCTACCAGCATGAATAGAAGTCCCCTACTATCAGTTACAATTGAGCTGCTGGTTTTTTAGAAATTTTTTTGAAGTTCTACTTCAGAATTTTTCATTGTTTTAGATTTTTATCATCGATTCCCTTCTTTACATTCTTACATAAGAGATCAGTTCCTCCCACCTCAATATCTAGAAAAGCCAGTCTTAATCCACGATAGTACTGTCGAAAATGAACTAAAAGAACCAGCAAATAACAAAGGATCATAATACGGTGGGAAGAACATGTATTCTCGATGGGCCAATCAAACAGAAAAATAAAAGAGCAGAGATACATATCTGTGGGAAGAACCAATGGGTCAATCGATGGGAAGAACCGATGAGTCAACAGAGGGAACAGAGGGAAGAACCGATGGGTCAACAGACTGAACAGAGGGAAGAATCGATGCCACTGTTATACTCTCCTGCAATTTCAACAGAGGGAAGAAGATGAAATAGAGGATAGCGAAAGGCGAAAGAAGAAAGAAACAATTAAAAACTCATCTAACCTTATGCTCAGAATTGAAACGGCGATCAAGGATTCAAGATTCTTCTGCTCATCTGCTCTTCTTCGCGACTAAGAGTGAAATGGGTTTGACAAATTCTTGAAATTAATTAGGTCTTCTTCTCACTTCTCTGCTTTGCAATGCAATGCATTCGTGATTCGTCTCTCTACTCTTGTCGTTTTGGCCTTTTAATTGTAAAAGGTCAAAACGACGTCGTTTCGAGCATGAGAATAAAAAAAAATAAACCCGGGTCTCAGCCGGGTTTGGCCGGGCCGGCCGGGTCCCGGGTCGACCCTCCGGGTCGACCGGGTTTGGCCGGGCCAATTCCCAACCTGTTTTTTGCTTAGACCCGGCCCGGCCACAGGCCCGGGTCGGCCGGGTCCCGGGTCGACCCGCCGGGCCGGGCCGGGTCCCGGGTCGACCCGCCGGGCCGGGCCGGGTCTTAAAACACTGGGTAGGACTCCTAACTATCTAAAAGTACAAAAAAAACAACGAGGGAAAACCATGTAGTAGTTCAACCATTCACTTCCAAATATTATACGATAAAATTCTTTAATGTCAATTCGTCAAAATGAAAATTTCTTTCAACTTGTAATACTTTTTTAATAGCGAATTATAAATTAGTCTTGCTAGTTTTGAGAGACAAATTAATTACTCTCCTTTTAAAAAAAAACCTATTTATTTAGTCATTTAACTAGTGTTGACTATGTTTAATCTAGTATTATTTTATTTCAGAAAAAATCTTTTTCTCTCATAATTCTTCTGTAACATCTATCTATTTATTTCCTTTTTAAAAATGAATTTTAAAAATGAATTGAAGAAGAACATAAAATGGAAAAAAATGATTAAAAAAATAGTTTTTGAAAAAGAAGGACTGATTAATTCATTTCTCAAAACTAGAAGGATTAATGTATCCAATTTTAAATTAGTTCGTATTTCTCCAGATGAAAACACTTTATATATTCTTTCCAACCAGCCTTACTATTGGCTCCCGTTGGCACCCCTTTTTGCCCTCTGCAACTTCTAGGCAGCTACTCCCATCTCTCCTCTCATTATATAGGTTAACGAGTCCAAGTCAATAAATATCAAGTTTTCCATAAATGATCCGATTTTTGCCTATACTTCGGATACAGCCATACCCGTTCATGAAATTTTATTTTATTTTATTGTAGGCTCCTTTTGTAAATTATTAGTTGGCGTGTAATGATGCCGACAGCGAAGGTGCGGTCACCCTCATGCCTCACGCTCTGGGGTATCGCTCAAATGCGACAGCCCACCTCAAGACATCGCGCGATCACCCTGCGAGGTCGCCCGATTTGCCTTTTCCATTCAAAAAAAGACAGTGCCCACTCCCCGCGGGCCCCGCACCATTGTCTGCTATAATACAGAAGACCAAATCATGCCGCGCAATTCCATCAGTTTTGTTTTTTTCCAAACCAGCAGAGTTGACAAAAACGAAATGATATGAGGAGAGGAAATTACTGTAGTTTTCCTTTCTATATATATATATATATATAAAGTAATACTCTAAAAGGCGTGGGGGTTTCCCACGCCTGTACTCTTATATATTATAATTATATTAATAATATAACTTATATATTATAATTATACTTATAATAATATAATAATAATAACATATACTAAAATACTCTCACCTGTCTCTTTCTTTTTTTTATCATACTTTCATGACACGTATCCCGGGCTTGACGGATTAACCTGGTTTGACGGTTTAACCCAATTAACTTATAAATTGTTTTTTCCTATTTAATTATCAAACTTTCATGACGTGAATTCCAGATTTGACGGGTTAACCCAGTTAATTCAGATATTTTTTCTTTTTCTTCATTAATTTTTTTTCTTCATGTTGATTTTTTTCTTTGTTTTTTTATTTTTCATTAATCTATTTAATTATTATACTTTTATGACACGATCTTGCAGCCAAACTCACATCCAAGGCTATTAGGTCTGGTGTTGCAGTCAAACTCACTTAAACTTAAGTCATACAAGTTTAATGTTATTATTAATATTATAAATATTATTTTTGGGTTAGGCGTTGCAGTCAAACACAAAACTCTTGGATATAGCTTTACAAAAAGACCTAACATTTTTAAACCTTAGTTTTATTTTATTTTATTTATATATAAAAAAATTAACACATGGCATCGCGCGGGTCGTGTGTGTGTGTGTGTGTGTGTGTGTATTATGGAATGGTATGGTGTTTTTTTATATATGGTTTTCTTTGTTATAATTTTTTTAAAAAATTATTTTTGTTGATTTTAATTTTTAATATTGAGATGGTTGTAAATTTAATTTTGTAATTATTTTCTTTTTATTTTATCTTTCTTTGAGGTTAGCGTGTTTTGCAAGTTTGTCGAGGTAACTCAGATTGCCTCAGATTATGGACGTGATGTGTTTTTTTTTTAATGATGTGGGGAAAACATTGTAGTTTTCCTCACAAAACACTGTGGATTGCTACAGTGTTTATCCACATGTTTTTTTGTTATGATTTTTTTTTTCAAAATATTTTTTGTTGATTTTATTTTTGTAATATTGAGATAGTTGAGAATTTAGATTTGATTTTTTTTCTTTTTATGAGGTTAGCTTAGTTTACGGGTTTATTGAGGTAATCCAAGTTCCCCCAGTTTATGGATATGGTGTGTGTTTTTTTAATCAAACTTGACTTTTTTATAGTTTATTTTTTCTCATATTGTTAAAAAAAATATTTTTAGAGAAAAATCATATTATTAAACTTTATGAAATAACAAAAATAAAAGGATGTGGGGGAAACCATTATTCACCCAACACTCATTGCACTATGAATTACAATATTAATCAACAGTGTTTTACTAACATTTTTTTTTCTTTTTAATTTTTTTTATGATTTTTTTTCAAATATATTTTTGCTGATTTCATCTTTTAAAATTAAGATTGTTGATAATTTAGCTTTGTAAATTGCTTCTTTTTATTTTGTCTTTATATGAAGTTAACATGGTTTATGGGTTTGCCAAGGTAACCTAGGTCGCCCCGTTTTACAAGTTTGGTGAGTTTTTTTTTAATTAAACTTCACCTTTTTTATAGTCTATATTTTTTTCATATAGTTAGAAAAATAGTTTTAGAAAAAAATCATGTTATTAGACTTTATAAAATAACAAAAATTAAAGGATGTGAGGAAATCATTATTTACCCACACATACTGCATTATGAATGACAATAGTGATCCACAGTATTTTGCTTTCTTTCCTTTTTCTTTATGTTTTTGAATTTTTGTTATGACTTTTTTTTCAAATTTATTTTTGTTGATTTCATCTTTTAATATGAGGATGGTTGAAAATTTGACTTCATAATTTGTTTTTTTTTTCATTTTACCTTTTTATAAGGTTAGCATGGTTTGCGAGTTCGATAGAGGAACCCTGGTTGCCTTGGTTTACGAGTTTGGTGGGGTGTCTTTTTTTTTAATTGAACTTGGGTAATTTTTTGCTACACGAATAAACTCATGCGGCAACCTAGTCCCTTACTAGACTTAGCTTTCCCTCGCCAATCCCACTCGTGTTTGCCTAGTAACAAAGCAAGCGAAATACACAAGTAGAATAAGATAATCAAAGTATACAATAAGCTTTACATGAACTCTTACCCAACCTTTATTGATCTCGTACACAAAGGAAACTATACACAAATCTGTATGTGTGTTATGCACAAAGATTGCATGCTATATCAAGCTACCCCTAACTAGTGCTCTACATGTTCTTGCATGCCCCTACATGCTGAACATTCCCTACGCATGCTGCTACATGCCCATACATGTCGCCCCCTCAACCAAAAACTACAACAAGTATTTATAGACAAGCATTTACAAGGCACACCCCTCATTCCTACTTTTAAGGAAGTATTGGGACACTATCTCACCCATGAACATAGTGCCCCCGTTATCTACCAAATAGCGGGTAGTTTTCCCCCATGATCTCCCATAATCTTAGTGGGTTGAGAGCAACCCCTGGTCAGTCCCATGTTTTCAGCCCCTATGATCCCATGATCTTAGATATCCATAATTGCCACTAACTTACATTCTGTATGTCCACCTGGTAGCCTCAACTGCCAACTCTTGCTGCGTCATCTATTGAGTCACTCGCATGCCTTGGACAGTCATTCGTCTAAGTTTCAGATCGTGCCACGTCGAACCCATGACTTGCACAAGCCATTGCGCGCTGCTAAATTTGCATCTGCATGCAGGCTGCCAATTCCTACGCTACTGAATTCGCATCTGCGTGCAGGCTGCCAATGTCTTCGCTGTCGAATTCCTCGACATTCCCTGTTCTCGTTAGCCTATGCCCCTGACGAGTTTTCCTGCTTGGCTTGGACATTCCATCGTCAAGCCCATGTTCGTCAACAATCTACACTGCCAATTTTCCTTTGACGAACCTACAGCCGCACAAATCTGCGTTGCTGATTTCTCCCATTGTTGGCATAGCTGCTAGCACCCTTAGACACTGTTTTGGACAACTTGCCTAAGTGTGCACCTCGTGCATGTTTAACACTATTACAAACCACCCCCACCAAAAGAACTCGACGCCCTCGTCGGACAGATTCAAAGTACCCTCGCACTGCATCTGTTCCTCGTCACAATCCATGTTTCTCCCCCACGATACCTCTAGCTTTGCCCACATTCAACAACAAATTCAGTCCACCAAATCTTCATCAGCCTGTTTTAAAGCCAAGTTGTGACACATTCTGTTTGGCCCATTAGTTTTCCACAAATGTCAAATATATTATACTCGCAAACTTGTTTCGCAAAGTTTAGATGCCACGCCTAACACTCAAGGAATCTGTCCCTTTCTTCACAAAATACAGCCATACAAAAACCTCCATCAAAGAATCATATGAACTCCCATACGATCCCATAATTCCTCAACTGTTCCGTATTCCACCTGCAAGTAATAAAATGAGACAGTGTTGTTGGCCCCAGCACCAACTCAGTTTCGGTGATCAACTTCATCTCATGTCAAAGTCTTTCGGCAAGGTACTCTAGGTCCATCTATAACCTGCCATAGCACAAATACATAGCATCCCAGCCTCAAATTCTGTCTGACTTGGTTCCCCCATGTGCTACTATCATGCCCTAGAAACTTCATCACCTACACAAGATTTCACTGGCGCAAAACAGCCCTTACTGTTTTCAACCTTCGCTGCATGTTTCGTCCACCGAAAACTCGCAACACTTTATCTCAACAAAGGCCATTAGCATTCTGCTTCCATCACTGCAACCATCCATCGTCACAATGCGCACAAAATAGCAACTCGTACTGCCTCCAAGACAACACACAAAATCATCTTCGTCGACGATTTTAGCTTCCTAGCCAAGCCCACTGAATTGGTTGCCAAATTCTTCACCTCAATCTGTCCTCATCGTCAAGGTGCCTCGAAATCCCAATTTATGCCCCCACAAGGCAGCAAGGCCAGACAGCATCCTCACCGATATGATGGCCCATGACGACTGAATTCCATCTCGGTCATCAAGCAAATGCATAACATTTATGTATGCCATATCACCAACACCATCTTCCACATTGACAACGTCAAGTTTTCCCTCTTTGGTAACAATCCTATATAAAATAATTTTCCATCGCAAGAGAAAAACAGTGTAAATTCAGTTTTGAACCCTTACCAATTTGCCTTCTCGTCTGACCTTCTATCGTCAGCAGCAAGTTTGGGCTTTCTCCCACTAAATTGCTTCTTCTATTTCACCCCAACCTTCCCATTTAGGCTTCAACAAAAACTTAGAAACTCCCAGCAGTCCCTTCGCTGGCCCTTGCTCTCAAGTCTGCCCTTCCATCTACAGTTTTGATGGCCGAATCAGCACCCATTTTGATCTAATCCCTTTGTCATCACTTTGCGTTACCTATAGATTAGTTAAGCCACCAAACTTCGTATGCATTTGAACATTAACTCTGCCCAAAACGCTATCAAGTTTCCCCCAAAATGGCTTCAAACAAATCAGCCCTTCGATTTGCCCCACAGAACTATCCATCGTCTGTGCTATGAAACAACCAATCATTTCATCATGAACGCAAACTGCGTTCTGCTCCAAAGTTTCTACCTGTTCATCGGCAGCAGCAATACTTCTCCCAAATTAGTCCCTTCGATTTGTCCAGAGAAACATCAGCATTTTCATCACTGATCATTGCGCTGAAATTTGCCTATCCATCAGCAGAAACAATAGCTCTCCCAAATCAGTTTGTTGATTTGGCCACAGAATCATGCTCGTTGTCCTGCCAAGAAAGCAACCGCGCTCTGATACCAATTGGCACGGGGTAATTTTTCACTACGTGAATAAACTCGTGCGGCAACCTAGTCCCTCACTTGACTCAGTCTTCCCTCGCCAATCCCACTCGTGTTTGCCTAGTAATTAAGCAAGCAGAATACACAAGTAGAATAAGATAATCAAAGTACACAACAAGCTTTACAGGAACTCTTTCCCAACCTTTATTGATCTCGTACATGAAGGAAATTATACACAAATCTGTATGTGTGCTATGCACAAAAATTGCATGTTACACCAAGCTACCTCTAACTAGTGCTCTACATGTTCTTGCATGCCCCTACATGCTGAACATTTATCGTCTATTTTTGTTTTCTAATATAGTTAAAAAAAGTAGTTTTAGAAAAAATTATGTTATTAAACTTTATAAAGTCCATTGACCTATTCACAAGTTTGGTTAGTTAACTTGGTTTACAGGTCTGACAAGTTTAATTTTTTTTAAAAAAATCATTCTTAGATATTGGGTTGATTGAGAATTCAATTTCATAATTAGTTTCATTTCGCCTTTTATAAAGTTATCATGATCTAAAAAATATTGTGGTATTTGTCGCACTCGACATTGCGACGACCTTAAAAATTCATCAATGAAAAGAACAAATTTATGGTGTCTTGTTCTTTGGTGGGAAAATGTCTTGTTTAAGGGGTTGCCACCTAGTATTATGGTCACTAGAAATCCTAACTGGTCAACAGAAATTCCTGGTACGGGACTTGTTATGTAAAAGGAACGATATTATCGCCCCTTAAACATCCTGCCTGTTGCAGGCTTCATTGCTGGTTTTATCTTAAATTGCTAAAAGTTTGTTGGTAATATTCCTGATTCTGACATCAGAAAATATTTGACTACGTATATTTTCAACCTTGATATTAGTAAATATTACATAGCTAGAAAACATTAACAATAAAATATAATAAAATAAACTTAAATCAATATTTTTATTCCTGACTTTGATGTGAATAAATAAACTAATAAATAAATTTATTTTTAATGCATGCATATTTATTTTATTTCACTTGTTTTTATTTATTAATTTATTATTTTTTTTTCAGTTTAACTAATGTCATGTAGATTGGGCTAAACCCAGCCTGTCCGGAACAAGCCAGTAACTCGGCTTGGCAAAGCAACAATCCTATTGCTACACTGTTCAAGTGAATTAAAACTCACTTGAATAGTGTAATGTTAATTAAATGAAGCAAAGCGGGAAGAGAAAAAGTTGTTTACCTAGTCTGCTGGAAGCGATGAAGACGATGATGAAGCTCTTTCAGTGTGATCGGGTGACACTATCTGGGTACCCATTTCAACCTTCCCTTCGTTCTTCTGGCTTTATTCTTTCTATTTCTGATGGTTTGGAGTGGTGAAGCTAGAGACTAATGCCCAGGCTGATCAGTACTTTCAATTTCTCTGTTTTCTTTTGTTCACTTTGTTTGCGTTCTGGGGACGAAAGCAAAGCTGGGAACGCGGGCTTTTTGTTCTCTCCTCTTTTTTTTAGTCTGTGTTTTCGGTCCTTCCTCTCTCGGTACCCCTGGTTTGTTCCCTTTTCTAGTTCTTCCCTCTGTTTTGTTCTCTGGTCTCTCTCTATCTACTCTCTGTCTATCCCCCTGTTTTTTTCTTCGTCTCTGTTCTCTGTCTCTTTTTTTCGTTCTTCCCTGCCGTTCATCGCTTTTCTCTGTGGCCTTCTCTAGCTTTTATAAAGCCCAGAGGATGGCCTCTGTTCATGTGTTGGTGCCTCACGATCGTGAGGCACGAACGCCTCTGTTTATTTGAGAAAAAACAGGGGAAAAAATTTGCTATTCTGGTTCGTCCTTCTGTGTTCGTTTTCTCCCCCTTTCTCTCGGTTCCTTCTCTGGCTTTTATAGCCAGAGAATGCCATGCGGTCGCCTCCAGATAATGAGGTGACCATGCATGGACTTCAATATAGGAGCAACGACGGTTGGCGATTCTTCGTGTACGTTTCAGGCGTGGCGTTTTTCCTCTCGCCTTACAGCCGAGTAAATGCCGTACGTTTTCAGTAACGTATTGCATCGTGGGCAGCTGAGGTGAATTGCCTCTTCTTCTTTCCCGCTGAAACGGCTTCCCTAGTGTAATGAAGAATGTGATGAACAGTGTCCTTGGGTAAAATGCAATTAGACCCCTGCATATCAGCGCCATTTACAAATTGGTCCTTGGATTTTAATTTCTTGCAAATTTAACCAGAATCAGCCCTATACTTTGATAATTTTTCAATTAAGCCCTTGATTTCATTAATTAAACCAATTCCAAGTCCAATTAAGTCTCAAAACTTATCAATTCTTCAATTAAGCTCTTTATTTGGCTACTAGAACTAATCTAAAGTGTAATTAAATCTCAAAACTTTCAATCATGATGCTCTTAACCCGAATTTTAATTCTTCTTCATTTATTTTTCATCATCATTTTTTCATTTTTTTTCATTTTTTAGTAAATAATAATAATAATAATAATAATAATAATAATAATAATTATTATTATTATTATTATAAAAGGGTAAAAAATTGGGTTATGACAGTATTGAATCGGTGTTTGATTTTACAATCATATATTTTTGTTACCATATAGTTAAATAAAAAAATAGATTAAAAAAAATTATAATCCCAATGGAGTCCATAACCCAGTTCACAAGTTTGGCATACTAACTCGACTTACCCGATTCACAGGTTTGACTAATTCACCCACCAATAGGATATGCTTTTTTTGTTTTTGATATTTTAATTGTTTTTAATTTTTTTATTTCATAATTTAATATTGAATTAGTTAGGAAGTGAACTGTATTATTGATTTTTGTTTGCTTTGTAAGGATAATTGTCTCAAATAAGTGTCTATATTTAAGTTGGTGCTCAATTTTTGAGCATTTTTTTATCATATAATTAAATAAAAAAATTATAAAATAATTATTGAACCCAATAGAGTCTATGACCTAAATCGCGAAGGGGCGAGGTCGATCATTATCTCAATAGTTTTTTAAAAAATCATCATCTTGAAGTTTTTTTAAAAGTCAAGTCATATTTTTATCGATCATCAATGTTGCATTTGAACTAAATTTGAGTTAAAAATTTGAGTTAGATAATGAGTTAGTATAGTAGTTTTCACAATTAACCCACTTAGTCATGTTTAATAATAATATTAAAATATTCTCTACGCCCTTAATAATATATATATATATATATATATATATATATATATATATATATTAAATGATTCAACTTGCGGCAGAACACGAGCCAATATACTAGTATGTTTGTTAAAACAAGAAGTTATTTTTTTGTCCAAAAAATTGTTATTTTTCACCCAATTTTTTTTAAAAAGTTTACTTATGATTATATAACAATTGAAGGACTAAATAAAAACTTTGATTGAAAAAGAAAATAGATAGCTTGCACTCGCTTCGCCGCTAGTTGGATCATTTTTTTTAAAGCATGAAAAAAATATTTAAGCATTGTAAGTGTATTTTAAAAAAGTACAAAAATTAAGAACTTGACATCATAGAAAACAACTGAAAAAATAATGACTATCAATCCTCAAGAATCAAATATCATCAAATATTGAATAAAAGGGTAAAATTGAAAATTGCTAAAGCCACAACTTCACAAAAAAATCCAAAATAAAAACAAAATTATTCATAGCTTGACGCCATTCTAGGTGTTTGATAACTAAGGTAAAAAAATATGGGTTCAAACTCATCAAGGTCCAAAAAAGAAGTTGTAATGTTTAACGTGTGAGGTTGGCAAGCCATGGTGCTCTCTTGAAAGTGTTTAGGTCTAAAAATATGATTATAGGCCTGAGTTTGCATAAGATATTGAAAAACATATGAAGATTTCACTGGATGAGGAGCATTAGTTGTGGAAGTTATTGACGTGGAGTCTATGAGAGAAAATTGATCATGAGAGTTTCGTGAGATATCTGGTAGTTATGGCAGATGTATGTTAGGAGAAAGAGTAGTACTTACAATAACATTAGTGGACGGATGAGATAGTTGTGTTTGAGAAACAAGAAAAATTAACTCATCAATTACAATATTTATAGAATTATAGATGTGTCTAAAAGATGAATATAAATATTTATAGCTACTATGATGTTGGTTATATCCGAGGAAAATATTATAAGAAGAACAAGAATTCATTTTATATTTATTATAGAGTCGAAGATGTGGCCAATATATATAACCATATATTTCTAAAAATTTATATTAAAAAAATTGATGGTATAATCGCTCAACATGGGTTTGATGGTTGATTATAGGAGATGGTAATCAATTTATGAGGAAGGTAAATGTGGTAAAGAAATCATCTCAATGTTTGTGAGGAATAAAAATGGTAGTTGATGATGTTCTAGAAAATCCAAGTAGCTTAGAAGTAAGACTTATTTGTTGGATAATCAGTTAATTTTTTAATTATAGCAATCTAATTCATTCTTTCTGGCCAATGTGGTTGGTAATTGATGCCTAGTAAGCATAGTGGTTGATGTTGGTGCCTGTAAAAAGATTTCATTTAGTAGATTTAGAGACTTTTCGATGCTAAATAAGAATCTTTTTTTTAGAGAAAATACAATAATATTTTAGAGAGATAGACTCTGCAAATATGTATACTAAAAATCTTTTGAATGAAGAAATTATGAAATCCTTAATAAAGGATCCAATAGGTTTTTATAGCTCATGATTCTTACCTTTTAGAGGAGAGAAAGACTAAAAAGTCATCTTTTTCTGATAGTATTAAAACATCTCTTATATGTCAAAGAGGAAACTATATTTGACTCGTCAGAGAAAAAAATATCTCTGACTCATCATAATCTTGTGATCCAATATGAAGCATGATAAGATTGTCATAGCCACATATATTTGAGCTTAACGTTTGGTCGAGCTCTAGGGTTATAGGTTTAGTAGCTCGCTAGGTATATATATGCTTGAGCTCGACGCTTGCCTGAACCTAGAGATGTTAGGTATGATAGTTTGCCATACCCATATATGCTTGGGCTTAAAGCTTGACCAAGCCCAAGAATGTTGAGCTATTACTTTGCTTTTGGTTTTTTATATTGAACAAGAATTTTAAGCAGACAAAAACATGTATAACACACGCTGATCCATTAGTAGCAAACAAACTAAGTTTGGTTTCAACCAAGTGATGATCTTTACTTTCCACTAAGTTATTTTGTTCATGAATATGAGGACAAGAAATGTAGTGAGAAATACCAAAACAATGCGAGAGAGTATGCAATTTTATACATTTACACCTTTATTGAGAGTACTTGGTATATAGTTTTCATTTGGTAAGCCTGTGAGGTTGTGGAGAATATTTTCTCCTTAGTGAACCAAATATTTTTAGAAGTCTCAAGGTCAACAACATAGGTAAGGATGAGTTTGGAGAGAGAAGATATAAAATTACTTAAAATAAATTGATCTTACTCATACCAAAATTCATAGGCAAGGTTTGGAAGATGAATACTTATAGAAGCTGTATGTAGTATTTTAGAAGGGACAAGTATACTATCATCAACAAATCCGAAAAGCTTTTTGACACATAGATAAGGTTGAAGTTGAGCCTTGCATTATAGATAATTATCACAAGTAAGTTTGAGTGTTATATGGTGGGTAGGATAAGTAGGTGTATGATTAAAGGAGGAGGTGGGAGAGGAGGAAATAATGCATACAATATGAATTAATATACTCTAATACCATAAAATGAAAGTGTTTTTAAACTTTTACTTCCTATGTTATTTTAAGAGTATGATGAGGAATTTATGGATGATTTTTTATTTTACAATGATGAATTCAAAATGTAAACTATCTCATTTATCTTTATCCCTTTTTATCCTTAGCCATTACATTTAAAGATGTCACATTCGGATATCGCGACGACCCATTAAAAATAATTCTATGGAAAAAAAACAAAAATATGACATCTTGTTCTTTTAAAGGAAATATCTTGTTTAAAGAGTCGTCACCTTGTATTATGGTTACTAGGAACCCTAACTGGTCACAAAATATTCTATGGTACAGGACTGATTACGCAAAAAGAAAAATGCTATCATCTCTTAAGCGTCTTTCCTTAGACAAGTTGCATTGTTAATTTTATCTAAAATTGCTAAGAATTTGTTCTTCTTTTTCTGTTTTATTCTTTCTATTATATTCCTGACTCTGACGTTAGTGAATAATTTCTACGAATATTTCCAACTCTAGTAATGGTAAATAATGCACAAGCCCAAAAAAATATAATATTCCTAACTCTGGTATTAGTGAATAATTTCGTAAAAAATTAAATTTTAAGTAGAATTTTTTTATGCCATTTTTTTATCACCCTTTATTATTAGTTGTCCTTTTTGGACGGAAATAAAAGAAACGTTGCATAATAGATTTTGTATTTAATAGTAATGGTCAACAGATTAAGCATATAATAGAAAAAAAAACAAAACGTAAAGAAAAAAAATAAACTGCAAGGAGCCCACAAATGTTTCAAAAAAAATTTAATATTAAAAAGAAGCTTGTTTGACCGGATATCAAAATGAAAAGGAAATAAAGTACATGAAAAAGGCATAAAAATATATTTAACAAAACATACTCTTAGCAAATATGTACTGGACAGGCTGGATCTAAAGCCTAGACCCCCGTTCACACTTTCTTTTTATGATTATTTATTGAGTTGGATTTTGTCTAGTCATGCGGGCTGGGCTAAACTCAACGAGTCAATTTAGTTATTCGCCTAACCCAGTGACCCGACTGTAAATCGTGCGTATACGAAGGGAGGGGTTAATTAAAACGCAAAAATGAACAGTCCATCTAAATTAAAATGAGAGCGGGGGGAGAAAGAAGACTTACCTGGTTTGCAAAGACTTTGCCCGAGACTGCAAGCGCTGGGCGAAGCTCCTGTCTTCAAGTTTTCTCCTATTCCTTGTTCCTTTTCTTTTTCTTTCTGTTTCAGCTTCTCCCGTTCTATCTCTCTCGTCTCTCTTCTCCCTTTCATATGGTCTTTCTTTCTCTTTTGTTATCTCCCCTGTTTCTCTCCACTGCTCACTCTCCTTTCCTTCTTCCTCCTTTTTGTGTTCTGTCCTCCGTGCCTTTTATAGGCATTCCCTCTTGCTGCTTATCCTTCCTTGATAAGGATAGAATTTTGAGACTTTGTGTTTCGGGCGAATTAGGACACCGACAGTCCCGCCATCGCTGGACTGTTGGTGATGGTTTCCTCGGCGTTGTTGGCGCATCGGGGCGGCGAAGGACACGGAGATGAACTGAGAAGCTGGTGATGGAAGTCGTGGGCATTGCAATGTGTCTGGTGGTCTGATCAGCGTGTGTTTTTTTTCCTTTTTCGCAGGGAGCTTTCCTCTGTTTTTCAGAGGAGGAAGACAGTGAACAGAAACGAAAAACGGCGCCGTTTCTGGACTGGGGCAACCGTTATTCAATCTAGTCCTCCATGCTTTAACGTTTCTTAATCGGACCCTTGGACAGAATTGTATTTAAACCCCTGTATTGTGGTGCATTTTACAAACCAGTCCTTGAACTTTAATCTCTTGCAATTTGGATCTAAATCAGCCCTGAATTTTTAATATATCTTCAATCAAGTCCCTGATTTCATTAATTAAACCAGATCAAAGTTCAATTAAGTCCTCAAACTTGTTATTGTTTTCAATTAAGCTTATAATTTCATTAATTAAGCTGATTCAAAGCTTAATTAAGTCCCCAATCTTATCAAATCTTCCTTTTCTACCATAATTGGCTCCCAAACTTATAATTCATTCTGATTAAATTCTCAAGACTTCTCATTTGTATTGTTTTGGCCCAAAACTTAATATTCTTTCATTCATTTAATTTGTTTTTGGTGAATTTCTGTTGTCAAAAATTGAATTATGACAAAAGACATAGATGAGATCTTGTAGTGTAGACCTTATTTTGAATTTGAAGATATTTTAGATGAAATGAACTTAGTCTTAATATAAAAAAGGAACTAGGTAGTTATAACCTATTCCTTTCACATTAATGAAATTAATTACTAATCATTTTAAAAACTACATATTCAATCTCTATATTTTAAAATTATTTTATTCTGAAATCATTTCATCAATTTCATATTATTTTTCAAATTTTTTTTATTTCTTAAAGGGTTAAAGAAGAAAAGGAAAATAGATAAGATGGAAGATTTTAACTAAACAAATGGTATTTTTTAAATAAAGGAAATCATTTCATCCTAGTGAGAGTGAACCTTTACGCACTTCGGTTCATCACAAAAGTCATGTTTATGGCTGTCGCGGCTCGTCCAAGATTTGATTATTTTTTCAAAACCAAGAATTTGCTGCTAAAATCAATGTTTTTCCTTTTGTTCACAAAATGCTTGCTAAACGAAACAATAAAAATTATTATGCAAGAACCTTGGATACAAAGCCAATTTTATTACTAATTAAGGATATTATATGTTCATGTTTGATTGAAAATATTTTGCTAGAAATAAAAATTTTCTGTGTCATTTTTATTTTATTTTTACATAAAAAAGATAAATAAAAATAAAAATATATAGCATGAAGAATAAATAAGCCCACATATATTTCTAGGTCAACGAAAGATTGACACATGAGATGAGATATTTAAGATGTTTTATTATAAATACAAAATTTCACAAATAAAAATAAAATAAAATAATGTTATGTGGAATTAGCAATAGACTTGGGTGCCTATAAATAAAGGCTCATCTTAGACATATGAGAATAATTCTTTTTGGAGATTTTTTTTTTTCGAGACAAACTCTTCATGCAAAAAAGCTATCTCTCAAAAGCTTTCAATTCTTCTTTATCTACGCATGAAGTATATAAAGAATAAAGTTCTGTTAGATTAACCCTAAACGTCTCATAAGAGTTCTTCAACAATACTTTGTAGATAAATTAAAAGTATTATTCAAAACATCAAATTTTATTTTGCAATACGAACCTTAATTCTTGTTTTTACAAAGTATAAATCTTGCTTGATTTTACAAATATATCAAGTCACTACAAATCAAATTTAATAGAATAATTAGAGGATTGTTTTATTCTTTTGTAGGAATATTTTAAATAGAGATTGTACCTAATTATATTTTAATATAATCTAAATTTATACATGGGTGCTTGTTTAATTTCAAGTACTAAAATTTCTATTTATAAATTTCTAACGGCTTCACTAGGAAAGTCTTTACCTCTCATCACTTTCCTTCAAGAAAGAATTCCCAACAACCTCTAAATAAAAACTAGAAAAACATGATCACAATTGTTGCTTCCAAAGAAAACAATAATCTTAAGAAATTAGTCATCGACACTCTGTTGAAGATTTTTCAGCCATATCGTTGAAAACAAAGTCCATCATTGAGTTGTATGTGTAAATTATGCCAATTCTCAAGCAAATGACGAGGTTATATGCACATGGGGTGAGATGACCCACTACTCCAAGGCTAAAACTAAGTAACCCCTTAAAAAAAGTTAAGTGGGGAACATGGACTTTTCTTCGACAATTTACATATGGAGACTTTCTCATGTCAGCTAGCATCGCCATGCAAGGTATCAGGTTTTGGAACCATATCAATGATGTTGACTAAGACTACATATTTAGAAAATCAAATGGCTAATTTGACAATACTCATCGAGGGGCTTTCAACTTCACTTAAGGCAAAAGACTACAGGAGAACAAAATTGATGGGAATACTCGAGAGTATGTAGATGGAGGCCAACCTTCGATTACCAAAGTTTTTAAAAAAGATCGTTTGGATGTTATTGAAGATTCCATAATTGGTGTGCAAGGAACATATACGGTGTTACTAACAACATCTTCACCATAAATCAAATGAAAGGCCTCATCAAGGAGGCCATCATGGATTGAGTAGATAATTCAGCTTAACCTTTGTATTCTTATATGAACCCGTACATCTAAAAAAGTAACCTACTAAGGATGACTTTGAATTATCAACCATCAAAGTTCTAGCAATTCGATGACAAAAGGAATGCAAGGCAATAAATGACTTACTTGGTGGAGACTTGCAACAATACTAGAACTGATGGTGATCTCATGGTAAAATAATTTATTTATTTCTTAAAAGGCAATGCTTTCAACTAATATACTAATTTGAAGTTTAGTTCAATCACTAGTTGGGTGCAATTAGAACGTGAGTTTCTTAATCATTTCTACATCACTCATCAAGTGGTTAGCATGATTGAACTTACTAGTACACATCAATAAACAGAGGATCTTGTCATTAACTACATTCATTAGTGAAAAAACCTTAGCCACAACTGTAAAGACCAACTCATTAAAACTTTTGTTTAGGATATGTGTATTCAAGGGATATGTTGGGGAGTATGCTATATTCTATAAAGCATTAAACCTTAGTTTTTTAAATAATTAGCTACTCGAGCACACGATATAGAGCTTAACATTGCTGCAACCAGAAACTCGTTACTTATGCAAAAGTCTAAGAGAAACAAGCCTTAAGGTCATAAATTTAGAGATAACACTCTAAGGGTCAAGGGGAAGAACACTCCAAAGGTTAAAGGAAAACAATCTTTAATAATTAACTTCACTGTTATAAAGATATCAACTAGTGTTAAAATGAATGATTGTGCAAAACTGACTACTTCTTAAAATGAAAAAGGAAAAGGTCATCCTTAAAAGAGCGACATGAAAATGAGTACCCATTCCCTGGCTCGGACATATCTAGGATGCTAGATGATTTGCTCGAAGCAAATCTCATCGAGTTGTTAAAGATGAAACATCCTGAAAAAACAAACTAAATGGACAAGATTATAAAGCTATACGAGAATGGGGAAATCATTTTAGATGACAAAATACCAACTTCTAACACCACGACTATGGTGAGTTTGGATTCACATCAACCACTCCCTACAATAAGTTTTGGCTTATTTGAGCCTTTAAAATATAGGCTACTTGGAAATTATTCTAGGTACAATCACATCGCCTTTTAAGGATATATAATCCATATGATTGTTTGCATGGTGAAAAAAAACTCGATAACATAATCATAATATAAAAGTATACGTAACAAGATGCAAGTAAGAGCAAAATATAAACTTTATTGATAAATAAATAAGAATTATATTGTATCAAGTGTGTGTTCTTAATGTAAAATCATAAGCTAGTGTTACCAAAATTAAAACCATTTCAAAATAAAAGAAACAACAAGAAAAAAAGGGTCCAAAATATGAAAAATTGTTGGAATCTTATGGTTTTCAATCATATCCTTCTAAATCCTTTTGTTTGGTCTTCGTTAGCCTTTTTAATTCTTAAAGAATGGTTGCGTCGACTTCACTTATCATATAAAAAATAGATATTGTGTTGATCTTTGCCCAAATACTGGAGGATGCGACTTTTCTCTTAGAAAGTTCTTCCTTACGCGTCTTCAAAGTCAAAGTTCTTTTATATTTCTTACCACCTCCATTCCATTTTTATAAGTCCTTTTATAATTTTAGTTGCCTATTGATATTTTGAAAATCAAGGTTTTATAAATACTAAATTTATTATTGTTTCTTTTACTACCTTTTAAATATTCAATGATGCATGGAAGTTTATATAACTTAAGAGTAGAAAAAGAATAACATACTAACATATTATATCAATGAGGAGTGGCCTAGATTCATCCTTTCCTTACAATATTAGCTTACATCCATTGATCATAAATCAATTCATAATTTTATTGTATAAATAAAAAAGAACACATACAACTTGCATTATTGTACAAATATTAAGCAACAATGTTGTTCCTACAAGCAACTTATGTCCACAAACTTGGTGAACAATTCTTACTTATAAAACTAACATCTATTAAAAAGAATAATATATATATATATATATATATATATATATATATATATATATATAAAATAATAATAATAACAACGACTTATCTCCTATCATCATCCTCTACCAGAAACCAAACTATTCCTGCAAACAACATTAAAAGGTTATAAATTATCTTAAAAGTTTTCATTAAAAATTAAACATTTTATCTTAGCTGATGATTACAATAATTAGGTTAGGTTTTTTAAACTTATTGGTAACAAACTATAAAGGCTTGCTATTTTTCTTGGGAACCAAGTGAATTTACTAATGAGGTTATCGCCTTTTATTTTCTCTATTAATTTTTTCCTTTCCAAATTTTCTGTGCATTTTACTTGAATTAAATATATTATATTGCATTCGGAGTTTTATCCTAAATTAGCATAGTAGAAATAATATTTTTCAAACTACTATAGTTGAGAAAAACTTTCCCAAACTAGCATAATTGCACAATTAATTAAAATATGTGCGTCTCGCAATCATTTTTTTCTTTTTATCTAGAGTGTGTAATAGCCATTAATTTTTTGTTATGACGGTAATTATATTGTGTTAAATGATTATAGTGAGATGGTGATATAAAATATTTAATGTATTAGTAAAAAAATGGTAGTTGTACTGATATCAATGGTGATGATAGTAATTGCAATAAACGGAGAAAATATTTTAGTGTTTGTTTTGCAATGATCGTAGAAAATATTTTCCTCCTGAATATTTTTAGCAAAACAAATAAACCCTTAGTTGTGAGAAGGGGTTTCGAACACCAACCTTAGAGAGCAAGTAAGATCAGCAGCTTTACCGAAATCCTTCTCTTCTGTCGCTTTCAAGATCTTGAAGATGATATTGAGGCGAAATTGAACGTTGTCACTTGCAAGAGATATAAGTTCAGTCTCCTTTTTGAGCTGATCACATTCTGATTCAATCTCAACAAACCTTTCTCTCATTTCCTTTTGCCCTTGTCTGATACTTACTTGTTGCTTACTAATCTCTTCCATCTCTGCTTTCAGCCTCTTTATTTTTCTATTTACTCCTCTTTTCTGGGAAAAATGTGTTTTACCAAATAGATACATTTATCGTAAGAAAAAAAAAACATCAGCATGAATTTGAATTTCAAGAACATAGAAGTACCCATACCTCACGATTTTCGGAATGCTTTGTATACTTGCTTGACACCATTGATAATCCTCTCTTGGCCTTTTCAGCTAGTGCCCTCGATTGTTGGCTAGGACTAGTTCCCTCTTGTAAGGAGTGGCATTTTATAGACAGAGAAGATGCACATGACCCCGCTAAGAAAGCACTGGTATGTTGCTGTTGACAAGTTCTAATTGGATAAAAGATCTTGAAGTGTTGATTAAGTATGGTAGTCGATCTTCAGACCCAATTTAGATGTTAAGAGCAAGATGATGATAGTTCTCACCGGTCCAAAATCAAGTTCTGCACAATTTGTCAATTTGACAGTTGGGAATCGCGCGACAGTCGACTCTTTTCTCAATACCAAGATTACGCGGTTTCACCGTTTCGAATAGTAACGTATTATAAATGTAGGCTATCCTTGTTCCCATCACTTGTAATATCCGATGCACACAATAGATCCAGAAAAGAACATTAATCTTAATTAATTTATAAATTGATTTGAGAATATTTTTTATTATCAAATTAGAAAACACGCAAGTATAAACAGAGAAATTGACATGAAGGGAGAGACGAGAGTCACGAGACCCTTTTCCTCAAGGCAAGCAAAATTTCTATGCGATCTCTCAAGATTCAATTTCTTTCTTTTCCATCCCTATTCCTGTATGTTCTTATATTTTAGTTCTAAACTTTATTTTTATTATATTTTTGTCACTAAAAACTGAGTAAAGATAGAAAAAATCATTAGAAAAATTAAAAAGAAAAAAAACTTTTAAGATTACGGATTCTAATCACCAATAATTTTAATTTTGTGTTTATGGATTTATCTTGAAAAGAGATATTCAAAAGAGATGGTTTTCACTTTCGATCAGAGTTTTTAAACCCGACCCGATAGTTGACCCGGCTCAAAGCCAGGGTTACGGGTTTTGCCAAGATCGTTGGGTTTTGACCGGGTCACCCGAGTCAATCTTATTTGTTTTAGAAATCAAAATGACATCGTTTTGGTTAAAAAAATAGTCAAATGGTTGAAATCGGGTTTTTGACTTCTCTTATTTTTTTACATCCGGCTCGATTCTAATTAGAACTCCTAGTCAGTTAAGTTTCAGGTCAATCCATTAAGTCAGATCAGGTTTCAAAACTATGTTTTAAATATCATGAATTAAAAAAAAATACCTTTTTTTTTAATATAAAAATGCCACTGCTTCGAAACAAGTTACTGTTGAAGTAATCACTGCAGCAAAGCAACAACTAGTGAAATGCATGTAAGAGACTGGCCAATGAGCTCACAAACGCTTTAGTTACTGAGTGCATGAGATGAACAATGACATCCAGCATCATGCGCAAAATTATTCCATTTGGTTAAGAAGAAATTCATACAGAAGCAATTGTCTTCAAAGAACGTGGACCAGAAAATGATTTCCCAGCATCATGGCTCTTGGGGAGAAGCCGGCCCTGAACTTCTTCCCCATTGATTCCTCTCGTAATGTTCGATAACCAAGTACTGGAATTCACGTGAAAAAAAAAAAAAGGAATTAGCGGCAGCATGTTGCAATTGTTTGAAAAATGTCAATGGGAGCAAGCTGTTACATATAAAGCTTAAGGGTATTTGCACAGGATTAATGTTAAACTAAATAAGCCATGGATGGCCGAAAAAACATATAAAGTTAGAAGATTGGGACTTGGGAGTACAACAATATGTGAAAAATACATCTTATGACAGTTAAAATATGATACAGTATAAACTTTGGAAAAGAAACATATTTTAAGCCTTCCGGAAGCAACAATTACTGCAGGAGTTTTAACCAATTTCAAATTTGCATGTCATAACATAGAAAGCTCTGTCAGAGAAACTCAACAGAATAGTTACTTGATCTATATTTATCCTGTATTAGGCCATAACACTGTTGTAGCTTTTCCTCTGAAAACTGCAGGAGGTCTCCAGCGGTTTTCGCACAAGTTTCAAATGAAGTCCCCGGCTTCCCTCTCAAAACGCCTTGTATTTTCTTCACTGGCAATGATTCAAGCAATCCTTTTACAGATGAGGAGGGCACAACAGTTTGTTGTGCAGGCTTATTCATGCCACTTGCAAGTTTGGCCAGCATCTAAAAATTTTCATATAAACCGTTATCATCTTGTTCCATTCATTCATCAATATAATGAATCTATCATACTCAATATACAACAAAGCAAAAGTAATAATAATAATTAAAAAAACGCAGTTTCCAACCTTGTTATGAGCAATGCCAGCAGAACATGTAAAATGAGTCTCCTTTAAGACTTCCATCCTATATTCTGCAATAGATAAGGGCCCCGGAAGCTAGTAACTTGTCTTGGTGATTGAAATCACTCCTACGTAACCACTTGCTCACATTTTCTTGGGCATGATTTCCATTCTGAACTCAAAGTCAAATTAATAGAAGGTGGAAGCGCCTTCAAGCAAACACAGATTCAGTCATTCAGAAGTACAAAAGATTGTAGGCTAGAGTGCAGAATTGATGTGAAAAAGGAATAGCAAAAATAGCATTTTTTAAGGTTTTTGAAGAAGATAAAGCCAACGGAAGATATTATGTTATAAATAATCAAATTTAAAAATTTATTTTAAAAGATTTTTTATTAAAAAAAATGCCTTCTTTAAGTAATTAAATAAAAAAATCTTATCCTAGAAAAAAAAATCTATTTTTTATGCAAGAAACATAACTTCCAATTCTATGTTAAAAAAAATAAAATATTCTTCTTGTATTTAATATTTTATATTGAAAAAAAAAATTGATAAAGAAAAATAAGATTAAAAAAAATCTTATATTGGGAAAAAAATACCCTAGTAAAAAAACTATCTAAAAAAAAGAGAGAACTCGGAATTAACAAACAACAATTCTACCTCAAAAACATGAATTTAACTCAAATTAAAATCAGAATATAAGGAAATCTGGTTCCACCTCCTTAATCATTTTCCTTATGTAATTGTCACTGCAAATACTTTTTAATAGATCCAAATCGCTGCCAAAATCTAAAACTCCTAGTTATAACTTATAACACGCCTTCAGTCATAAACGAAGACCTTACCTGTATTTTTAGGATATGTTTTTAGAATATGTTTTCTAACCAATATTGCTTCAGTAAATACTAGTAGTAGTTGAGATTCTAACATCACCTTTTGTGGTGTCTAATGAGAAATCTAAAATGCTAAATGAATTAATCTTTAAAAAGTAACAACATAAAATATTGATTTATATGTCCACCTCAAACTTGGTTAAGTTCTTATATGAAAAATATTAAAGTTATTAAATAATAAATTTAATTTTATTATTATAGTAGCCTTGGATATACGAGATTATAGTGATTTAGCGCGTTAAAAAAATACATTTTGAATAGATTAAACTATACACAATGTGATGTGTATATTTCAATCAAGAATGCAGAGACACTTTGAAAAACTTTTAACAAAAAGTTCAAGGTTGAAGTTGTCGTAATGAAAAGGTTTATTGTTAATAAATTTTAAATTCTAAAGATGACTTCAAAGTTATCTGGTCAAATTTATTCATGTATACAATATTATTCATGTGAATATTACTGTTTGCATATGCAAAAAGTCAGTGCAATGAATAGATACAATCTAGTAAATTTTGTCTAAAGAGGTTAAGTTTTAATCGAAAGCGTTTTTAAGCCCTTAAATTTTTTTTTAAGAACTTACTTAGGAAAAGTATTATTCACATAATACTATTTTAATATACAATATAATTCATAAGTGAAATGGTGATAATTGAACAAATCACAATGAACAAAATAAGACTCAGCAAAACAACCTAAGAAAAGAAATTATTATTAGCGCCAATATCAATGAGACTGATTTCCTCACTGGTTAATTTTAGAAATGAGTGTGTTTGATGTTTTTAAAGTCAACATGATTATACAATCCTAAACAGTGATGAGTTGATATTAGTGTTACAAGACATGTATGCCCCAAGAAAATGATGTTTTCCACTAAAGTACTAGGTGTTAGAAAGGTCATACTGAATATAATATTCAGAAAGTTTTTCTCCCTCAACAATGTATTGCATTGCTAACATTAGAAAATTTATAGTCTGACTTATTGTTAAGCAAAAATAATTTTAAGATGATTTTTGAAAATGATAAATTTATACTTTTTAAGAGTGATATGTTTATAGGGAAAAAAATATCTTTGTGATGGTCTCTTTAAAATGAATATAATGATGATGATGATGATGATGATGATGATAATAATAATAATAATAATAATAATAATAATAATTTGCTTGAATCTTGTGATGTGTAGCATAACAGATTAGGTTATGTGAATTATAATTTTATGCAAATGTTAATAAACCATGAGTTATTATCAAGTTTGATTTTTTGAAAAAAATCATAAGTATGCAATTTATACAGAATTAAAATTCACAAAACCTTATTTTAATAAAATTGGAAAAATTAAAATTCATTAATTTAAAGTGGTTTAACAATTAAGTAACTTCTTGTTTTTTTTTTGTATAATCATCAAGAGTATATTGAAAATGCCATAAAGCCAATAGCTAAAGTGAAATACAAGGATATGAAAAAAAAAATAGACTTAGAAAAAAAAGGGAAAAAAATGATCTACTACATCAAACAACAAAGAGACTACTTAAGATTTCTTATTACACCACAATTTGATGCCATCAGAAGATCTCAAGAGGTCATTTTCTATATAAATGAAGTTTGAATCCAGAGTATGCAACCAAATAGCAACGCAATGAAAGATGGTGGAAAAACAATCAAATAAGCTTATAGTTCCCTCCTCAAAAATAATTTTGTTTCTTAACAACCAAATACCCCAAGTAGTACTACTGGAAATTAATCCCCAAGCTGATCTTTAAAATTTATCTTGCACCATCTCGGGCCACTGCAGAAGCAGCGAGTCAAGTGTTCTTGGTAAACAACATTGGATACCCCATTAAATATCCCAAGTACCTTCTTGTTTTAATTTAAGTTAGTTAATTTAAGCATGTTTGTCTTTAAATTTATTGATTTAAACATGTGTAAACTACTATCTTTCTTAAAATATCTTTTATTTAGCATATTTTTATAATGATATGCTATCAAACCATGTTAATTATTTTAAAATTATAATCTTATCTCAATAAACTAAATATTTATTTGCGCGGCTCCATTACCAATGGAAGAAACACTTTCGTTTGGTGGAATTTGTGGAGTCCTTGTTGACAAATATATATGGCATAGGGTTGTTTATGATTCCTGTATTTCTATTCAAGCCAAGTTGTATGAAGTGGTTACTGGGTTTGACTGAGGTTGGGCTACTGCCGGATCCGAAAGTCTTGTCTAAATATTTCAAGCAGTTTTGTGCGGTTCCGTGGTATAGCTGATTCTCTGTTATTTGGTGCCCATCCTCCATTGGCACCTTTTTCTGTGAAAATTAAGCACATGGGAGGCTATGAGGCTTGAAAGACCTAGGGTGGGACACGGCTTTATCTCATGGCTTGCGGACTTGCGGTGCTTCATGATAGATTGTCTACAAGGCAAAGGCAACTCAAATGGGGAAAGTCATTGAATGATGACAAGTGTTTCTTTGGCAACAGTTCTCAAGAATGCGGAGTTCACTTGTTCTTTTCTTGTCATTTAACCCTATCACGAATAGTATTCTCCGTCTCTAAAATGAGCAAAGACAAAGGGGAGATTGGCAGATGGAGTTCCAGCGGGCAAAAGTTATATAGTTTGCAAAAGAAGTCCTTTAAGTATATAATTCTCAGATTGTGTAGGCTGAAAGAAATAGAAGAATACACAAAAATTATTTTAATAGCAGCCAGTCCATTGTTAATCGGATTTGCTCGGATGTCAGATGTGAAGTGTTATCTGTTCACTCCATGCAGTTCAAAGCTTGTACTGCTCTTGATGTTTGGGATATATGCCTGGGCTTGCAACGGAGTTTCTTCAACTCCTTGATGGATTGAGGCTTTTGCAATAGCTTATTTCTCAGCTTTGACAGATTTTTGTCTTCCTTCTGTTTGATTAATGAATTTTTCATCTTTCCAAAAAAAAAAAAACTATGAGTATGAAGTCCAAAAAAAAAACCTATGAGTATGAAAATGTTGAAAACTGACACAAGCAAGTTTCCACCATTGTTAAACTCTTCATGAAGCAGAAGAAATATGCATGATTAATTCCTGAATTATTGAGAGATTGTTAAATATATGTAGACGAACAGTGAAACTCATAGGACAGCTATTCAAAAAACTATAAGTATGAAGTCCAAAAGTTAAGGAGTTTTAGAATAGAACAGTACATCTGTCTACTGACATGAAATTATCATTTGAACATCATCTCGTACAAAATTTTAATTTGTCTGTCAAGCATCTTGCTGCGATATTTCAAAAGAGAGATGATGTCTACAGGATCTTTTGTTTCCGACACACAGACATCCCAATTGGGACCTCCTGGACATGAGATAGCAGATTCCTCTTTGAGCAGCTCGAGTTCATCAGATCCAAGCTGCAAATAATATATACACACACACAAAAAAAAAAACCAAACACCAATCATTAATTAATTAGGTTGTAGACGCGTGCATGATGAATTCTTAATTTAAAATCACATCAAAAGGTAAAAATGCTAAAAAAAATTGGATTACACTACTTTAAGGGAAAGGGTAAAACGATCGAACTAGGAGAGAGAGAGATGAACCATCAGCTGATGCAATAAGTCATCCATGAGATTTTCCTGGTTTTCCACTATGTTGCTCAGCTGTGCGGTTACTTTATCAAGATTCTTCAAGTCTTGCTTCAGCCCTTTCATTTTCTGCAAAACGAGAACGAAACAAAAATAAAATAAAATAAACACAGCAATTCCTATTAATTTTCGCCGGAGTTTCCATTAATTAATGGGGGGGGGTGTTCTTTACCTTAAAACCCTTAGCATGCTCCCCGTCACTTTTCCTCTTCTTCTTTCCTAATAAGTACAAGGAGAAATTGAAATATGGAGTTAAAAAGAGGTGAACAATATCCTTGAGATGGTAGGTTATTCCCCAAACCTCTTGTAACAAGATCTATGCACGGCTTGATCCAGGAAAAACTATGAGAATTTCAGTATTAGTGAAGGAAAACCGGTCACTTTTTGAGAGCCAGCATGGTTTCCCACACTGATGTTGCAAATGAAACTTAGCTTATTACATCCAGGATCAACAAAACACGCATACACCAATGAAAAAATCATACAAGAAGCTATAAGCACTAATCAAACTTTACTTACTAATATTTATCTTGGGTTTTGAGGAGAGAGTTGGCAAACCATGACTATCCATTGAATACTATCTGCAGATCAAATAAGAGCAGTTGTTAGTATAATACGGCATAACCAGCTTATATAGAAAGGTTTGATGCTATTAATTAGTAAGGGTTTATATAGAGAATTTTTAGGAATGATTCGAGGAGTAATCGCGCGACAACACACCGTGCAGCACGATTTGGGTAGCCTGGTCTGACTTGATCTCTCTATAACTTCCGTTTTCTCTTCTCACTCCAATTATTGAGCTACTAGAGGGAGAGAAATAGGAGATGTGAAGGAAGAGAGAGCAGCTGAAATTGGTGCCGGAGAGAGAGAATAATCAATACGTGAGACCGGAAAAAAAAAAAAGATGGCTATGGTTCTCGAGTTTTTTTATTTATCGGCTAATGAAGTTAGACGTTTATAAATTATTTATTGAATTTTTTTATTTATTATTATTTACTAATCAATAAAAAATAAAATAGTTAATATATATATATATATATATATGTATATTAAATGATAAATATTATTTGTATATATGTGTTTTATGTCAATATTAAAGTATGTATATATCATATTGTATTAAGAAAGTCTAAATATTTTACAAATATATTTATATAATATAAATATATATTTCGAGTTAGGTTTGGACGGGTTTCAGGTCAGGTGTGACAATATCTATACCGTATCTATTATTCATTGAGTCCAAAAAATATCAATTTATTTGGGTTGAGTCAATATGTATCGGGTTCAGATTAAATTGTCATATCTAAGTGCATGTTTACTTGGATGAATGAGTGAGCTTTTTTACCATTATAAAAAAAAATACTTTATTATTAAAAAATAATATAATAATTAAAATGAGTAAATAAAAATTACTCATGTTTTAAAAATTTAATGATAGAAGAAAATGATAACCAAATATGCATTTATGATTATGTTAGATTTTAACTTTGTATTGGTATAAATATCTTACTTGACATGTGATTGGTTTAATAATTTACTTTATTATTAAATATAAAAAATAACTTAATGAGTGGGTAAATCATAATTTAATTATATTATCTTTTAGAAATTAATTAATTAATTTTTTTATGATGATTACATATATTTTTAACGTGATTTTGATGACCAGAGAAATTCGCATTTGAAGTTAGTTCAATAAAACTAATGCTCATTATAAACTAGTGAGAATAATGATTTTTATTTATTTAAAAAAAATACAAGTTTGATGGCAATATATGTAAAAGGTAAAATAAGTTTTCTGTATTTTATTCTAACAAATAGAGTATATAAATATTCACTCTATCTTATATACAACTTTCAAACACAACTTTATCTCATGTTTCATCTCTTTTTTTTTTTAAATAGTAACTAGATGTTACTTTGTTTCATTCATAACAAGAATATCTTTTAATATTTTTAGTTTTATAAAATACCAAAAACTTCCTAAGGTTATTTTCAAATAATTAATAGAAAAATAGTTTTAAACTTGTATACGCAAACAGAAATGTATTTAAATAAAAGTTAGTTTATCCTCACCAAAGAATGAAGTGAAAGAAATATAGTAATGTTGTCTTTACTTTCATTCGATAAAATATGATTAAGGAGAATTCAGTTTCTTAATTATATCGAATTTTCTTTTATATAGTTTTTAGATTTTTTATTTTATTTTTCATATTGAATTTCTTTATGGTAAAGTGATCTAGTGGTTTTTCACAGATATCATGAACTTTTGTAATGATGATATGCTAATTAGCTACTCTAAGTATAAGTTTATCACTACTTTGATAGCTTTGATTTTGACAGTGTCATGTCATTATTTATATGAAGGGCAAAGCAAACAGTAGCAATTCTGAATATGAAAGACATTTCCAAAATCAGTTCAATCGGGTACCACAACATTTGATAGTAGCAATTATTCTGAACCAAGATTTAAATCTAACTATGTTTTGGAATATCGAAAACTATCTAAATTCAAAATTCAAAATTATCAGATATAAAACTTAAAAAATACGGAATATCCAAGTATAAGAAAAGTGTTAAGTAATATTTATCTAGTTTTATTTATTAAGGGTAGAATAGTATTTTCAGTTTAACCTATATATAATTTCTTTGTATTTAGGTTAACTTAAGCACTCATAATAAACATCTTATTGAGAATTCTAGCCTCCTTTTATGTTTGATCTGAATTACTTTAACATGGTATCAGAGCCTAGTTGATCGAACCCTTAGCTTGTTAATTTTATGGAACTCGCTGCCCTTGTAGAAATCATGTTCACCAATGTCAGAGCCACTGCTCGTATCAAAATTGTTATCATCATCCACTTCATTCCCTGTAGGATGTTCCAGCATGCTCAATGCATTCCTTTGAAGCTTAACTTTAGATTCATTTTTCAAAACATCAAACACGAGTTGTTTGACCTATTAAAAGATGGAGGATGAAGATCAAGTTTTGTGCTTGCAGCTGAAGAATTAATATCTGAAACTTTATTTTAGATTTTTCAGCTTCTGCAATTTGGTATTTCTGTTCTGCCTCTGCAATTGTTTTGGTATTTCATCTTCTCATCAGTCTCTGCAATTTGGTATCAGTTTCTGCAATTTGGTATTTCTGTTCTGTCTCTGCAATTGTTTTGGTATTTCATCTTTTCTTCAGTTTCTCCAATTTGGAATCAGCTTCTGCAATTTGGTATTTCTATTTGTCTCTGCAATTGTTTTGGTATTTCATCTTCTCTTCAGTTTCTGCAATTTGGTATCAGCTTCTGCAATTTGGTATTTCTGTTCTGCAATTTGGTATCAGCTTCTGCAATTTGGTATTTCTGTTCTGTCTCTGCAATTGTTTTGGTATTTCGTCTTCTCTTCAGCTTCTGCAATTTGGTATTTCTGTTCTGCAATTTGGTATCAGCTTCTGCAATTTGGTATTTATGTTCTGTCTCTGCAATTGTTTTGGTATTTCGTCTTCTCTTCAGTTTCTGCAATTTGGTATCAGCTTCTGCAATTTGGTATTTCTGTTCTGCAATTTGGTATTTCTGTTCTGTCTCTGCAATTGTTTTGGTATTTCGTCTTCTCTTCAGCTTCTGCAATTTGGTATTTATGTTCTGCAATTTGGTATCAGCTTCTGCAATTTAGTATTTCTGTTCTCTCTCTGCAATTGTTTTGGTATTTCGTCTTCTCTTCAGTTTCTGCAATTTGGTATTTGAGTTAAGTTTCTGCAAGAAAAAATAAAAAATTTGGAGTGATATTTTATCTTCCGCTTCTGCAAAATATGGTATTTTGATTTTCCTTCAGCTTCTGTTATGGCATCTACTACCAAAGAGATTGTTTGGTTACGTTGGTTACTTGCTGATATGAGAGTTTTCTTTTCTCATCCTACTCCTATGAATTGTGACAACCAGAGTTCTATTCAGATTGCTCACAACTCGGTTTTTATGAGCGAACTAAGCACATTGAGATCGATTGTCATCTTACTCATCATCATCTCAAGCATGGCACCATTACTTTACCTTTTGTTCATTCTTCCTTACAGATTGCAGATTTCTTTACCAAGACGCATTCCATATCTTGTTTTTGTTTTCTAGTTGGCAAACTCTCGATGCTTGTAGATGCCGTATCGTGAGTTTGAGGGGAGATGTTAAGTAATATTTATCTAGTTTTATTTATTAAGGGTAGAATAGTATTTTCAGTTTAACCTATATATAATTTCTTTGTATTTAGGTTAACTTAAGCACTTATAATAAACATCTTATTGAGAATTCTAGCCTCCTTTTATGTTTGATCTGAATTACTTTAATAAAAAGGACTGTTGCTTTGGATTTTCCTGAAGATAACCAAGTATATTTTTTGGTCTGGGGGCAATGGAATTGCAGTGGTGAAGTATATAAAACGCTAGCTGTGGCAACAAGGAGATCATGCAACTTTCGCCAACACTTTGGATGTTTACATATATTGGAAACGTTATGGCAATGCAGACTAGTGAAACCGAGTGAGAATCGAAGATGGGTAAAAATGCAAAAGAATACTGAAGGAAAGGAAACAACGAGGTTGATTGTCTTAGTGTGCTGAAGAGCTATATTTATTTAAATCTAAGTGGGTCGATGAGAAATAAGATGCCACGATTAATTAGGTCTTTACCACCGGCCTGCTTTGCAACGATCACTAGGGTGCTGATGGTAGTCGGTAGAGGTACGTAATGTCCCTCAGACAAGCTACCAAAACCGGTGGCCGTGTTCATGCCTTCATGGTGGTTTCCGTGCTAAGCTCATTAGGTGGGCAAGGATCAGTGGGCAGATTAATTTGATAACAATGGGTATATGATATAGGCGAAACTGTTGAGATATTAGTTAAATCCTAGTCCAAGAGGAATTCTTGATTAAAAAAATTAATTTCCGTTAGACTATTAATTAAAAATTTTATTTATTTAGTTAATTAAAATAATATTATAATAGTTTGAGTTTATAATATCCATATAAAAATCAATGTGATTATATGTCAAGAGTGTATCGTTAAATGAAATTTTAAAAGATGACATATTTGTGGTTAAAATGAACGCACTGATTAATATTCGTTCAGATCACTGAAAACCCATTAATTTGCCCATGCCGTGATATTTTACCTGTTTGAGCGTATGTAGCTTTAAAGAAGAAGAAGAAGAAGTACGATGTATATATTAAAGAGTTGAATATCGTGATTAATTCGTAGTACAATATTTTGTATTTTCTCCGGCCACGGTCAGAACAGGACCGTAAGATCAAATCATGGTATAATAAAACTGACACTAATTATACTTAGTTCGTGCTTGATGATCCCCTCCTCTATGAAAAGCTTGCTTATGCTCACATTCTCCTTTCGCCATTAGTTCACTGCAAATGCAAGAGATTTAAGGCATAGAAAACTTAGTTAGTAATCGTATAACACGCATTAAGAAGCTAGTACAGCCCTCCAAATAACTGCAGCTAGCTAGCTAGCTATGGTTTTTAGAGTGCTAAATGTGACATTGATGTATATATATAAAAACTGCAAGAACAGATAAAAAGGGTGTAAGAGTTCGGAGCAACAAACCGCAAGGTTTGTGTAAGATGAGCGTCTTTGGCAGAATCATTATCTGCTCTGGCTTTGACTATTTGAAACATGAGATCAAGCCTGAGTTGATTTGCAGCACTCTGCCTGGAGATAAGATCGGTTTCGTCTTTTAGTTTCTTTGACTCTTTTCTTATTTCTTTAAATTTTTTCCTTACTTCCTTTTGCCCCTCTTTTATTCGTTTCTGTCCTTCCCTGATCTCAACCATCTTAGATGTGATCCCTCTGATCGCGCAGCTTCTCCTGCGTATCCCTCTCCTCGTTACTTTTATTCTCTGTTTGCAATGTTGGTCCAAATCATGAATGATAGAAACTATGTTTACTAATTTAATACGACAATATGTGTGTGTGTGTGTGTGTGTGTGTAAAGGAAGGAAAAAACCAATAACTTATAGGCCAGTTAATTAAGAACACAAAGTAAAAGATAGATACCAGACAATTTCTTTGAGTTGCCTCCAGTTCCGTGTGTCCATGTTTCGAAGACATCTTCCTCGACGTCCTGCTGAGGTTGAGACTCTGGCAACGTTTTATACTTCAGGGATGGTGACCCCGTGCACTTATAAAAGACCTCGGATCGGATCTTGACTTCATGCTCGCTTGAAGGGTCCCTTGAGTTTGTCGTTCAAACTAGGGACGTTTTTTTACCAGTAGATCCGATGTACATAATATTTAATTTAAGTTAAACCACATAAATGTAATTTTTATATTTTAAATATTCCATTATTAAACTGTACACAGCTGGATAATGTAATGATTGATTGTTTTTTAAAGTATTTTTTATTTAAAAATATATTAAAATATTTGTTTTTAATTTTTAAAATATATATTTAAAATCGTTAAAATAATTTTAAAATATAAAAAAAATCAAAATTTTGCAGAACTTTTGTGGGGCCAACACCCCTTTTATCTATCATGAAGGCTGCCTTTCCGTTAACTGAAGCCTTGATGCCAGGAGACATTGCACATCCTTTTGCTCCATTTCTTGTCTCAATAATAATGAATAATTTACCTGCTCTGTAAAAGAATTAATTACTATAGTTATAAATAACAAATTTATTAATTGAATTTAATTTAAATATTTTTGCATTTAGAACTGTTTTAACTATTAAGAATTAAATTTTAAATAAAATTGGTACAAAAATAAATCAAATGCTAACTTTTCCGAGAAGAAATTAGTTTTTTTTTAATATTCATTTACCTATCTTTTTTTCAAAAAGGTTTTAGAAGGATTAAGATTAAAGTAATAATGATAATATAAAAAACAAACTAATTTAATTTGATATGTTTTTTTAATTGAATTTAAATTTAACACTATTGTTAAAATTGATTTCAAATAGCATTTAAAAGAATACTTTCCAAAGACCAAATCCTAGGCTAGCCATTAGAATTAAATTTTGAAAATTAGGGGGGCGGGGGGCTCTAGTTTCTACTGGCCAGTTCTGTCAATGTCTGTTTGGCATTATACAATGAGTAGTATCAAAATGTCTTGCATCCTTGATCTTAGATGCCTTTCTACCTGCTCACGATTAAAGCAACTATTTTTTATATTTTATTCTTATAAACATACTGCTAAATTATTTACTTATTACAAGATATCTACTGGGTTGGGGGTTGGAATTAAGTTAACTACAAACGCCAAGTGTTATGAAAAAGAAAATGACATAATTATGTCACGGGGATATAAAAGTAGTGGAGAAACATGTGATGAAGCATAAATAATGGAAATGATATATATATATATATATATATATATATATATATATATATAAAGAAAGCAATGAAATATGCAGTGTATGGACAATAAAATTATTTGTTTTGAGGAATATATAGATATGTTACAGCAGACCTGGAAAATAATTAAGTTGAAAGTATTAAAACATGAATGAGTATAAGAAATTAATTAAGTGGAAATATATTGTAAGGTAAATTCCATGAGTGTGGAGTATTAATGTTAATACAAATAGAATAAGTTTACGATGTGAAAAGAGTTAGGAAATGAATTCGCTGTAAAAATCAACACTATAAGAAAGTGTTTATATGTGACTAATCCATTCTAAAGATGAAATGAATGATTTGTTTAATGACGAGTTGAGTTAAGTTATGAATGAAACAAATATTATAATGTAAGGATGATAATGTGACAAATAAAAGATAAAATGAAATTTTATATAGGAACGATGTAAAGTGTAAATACTGAAAAATTGATATAAGATCAGCGTATTTAAAGCAAAATGTATGACATGGATATTATAACATATAATTGTTAATAGTTAGCGATTGAGATAATACAAATGCTTAGAGAATATTTGGGAATGCGACTGCGGCTGTGTTTTTTAAAAATTTAAATTTTTTATTTTATTTTTGTTAAAATTTAATATGGTTTGTATGTTTTGGATCGTTTTGATGTGCTGATGTCAAAAATAATTTTTAAAAAATAAAAAAAAATCATTGGCATGCATTTTGGCACGAAAAGTTATTTAAAAAACACCCACAACCACACTGTCAAATACGCTCTTAATATTTGATATCAAGCTATCATGCATCTTAATTTTTGATATCAAGCTATCACTCATTTTAGATAAGAGTAATTGATTAGATTGTTAGAACTAAATGATAAATTTAATATTTAACTAGATAAACCTTATTTGAGTAAATTGTGAATTTTTATTTGATGATAACTTTTTTTTTCGGGTAGTTTTGAAGTTAATTGAAAATAAAGTCGTATAAAAAAATTCCTTGCCACGCCGAAGGCGGTGGAATTACAGGGGGGGAGGGCAATTGCTGGGTGGGTTCCAGTGCTAAAACCTATTCAATTGTGCCATAAATTTCTGCTTGATGTCGATATACCTTAGAAAAATACAACGCGGCTTTCAGATCTCTACAATTATATCAACGAAGGAACAATGTGGTTGCTTTTGAGACGGAAAATCAAAGTCGACGTTTTTAATTGATTCCACATGTCGATTCAAATTCGTCAACAGTTGCCGTTAGTTGGATTTAAAAATCAATAAATAAATATTTTATGACAAAGGCAACAGTGTTGTTCACCCGCTACCTACGGGCATCGAGTGAAATTGCTGTCACGAGACAAGAGGAACGTATCAAATCGCGCGACTCCTTTCTTTTTCCCTTGTAACCTCTTCGAGCCGGCCCCGACATCGAGCAAGCATCGGTCGAATGGTCACAAGAAACAAACAAATCGCTCGATTAACCCACGAGGGCCACGACCATGCGTGAATCCGCACCTACCGACTTTTTGTCTTTTCTTTAGTTTGAATAATGATGTTTGGTGGCTTACCAAAACACGGACAGGACAACAACGTCTTCAACATTTGCAACCACGGGTCTAAAGACACTCTAATTCCACGGCAAAGTAGGTGTGATTGAAGGTAACAAACCTAAGATCAGATGCATCCGATCAGATGTATCCGAGGTTTTTTTAAAAAAATATTTTTGGAAGAGATTTGAATTTATTTTTAATTTTTATAAAATAATATTTTTTTTTAGTGTTTTTAAATTGTTTTGATGTGATGAAATTAAAAATAAATTTAAAAAAATAAAAAATATTATATTAATACATTTTCGAGCAAAAAAATACTTTAAAAAATAACTATTACTACATTATCAAACAACCTTTAATATTATTATAATATAAATTAAATATAGGAGGGAAAAGAACTGAGCATATTTTATTAGTGGTTATGTTTTAAAATATTTTTTATTTTAAAATATATCAAAATAATTTTTTTATTTTTAAAAATTTACTTTTAAAGCGCTACAAAAAAAAATAAATATTTTTTAATCACAAAAATAAACTCTCTATTTATTAATAACTGTGCACCCGCGTCGAGCAGAAGGAGGTAGAAAAGTTGCAAAATCCCATCTCTTTAGTATTCAAATCTTCATATCAACTCTTTTCTAATAATCCGAAAAATCAAAATCAAAAGCACAAACACTGAAACACTCTTCCGTCGACACGAGTTAGCTTTTCTCTTCTTTATTTATTTTGCTTTCAAAGACTTTCATTCTTGAGAATAAATAAAGTGTTGATTGGCCCTCCGGCCCCGTTTCATCCACATTCTACTCTTTATATAAAGTATAAACAATGACCTTTTCACTTTACATGTCGTAGAATATGTGAAATGCAAGCAATTGTTCGGCGTTAAATTAGAGATATATTTGGAAAATCAAGGAACAAGGAACAAGATAAATAAATAATAATGGAGTTCAATGTTGAAAAGGCACTGAATACTTTAATTCAGTCCCTAAAATTTAAGTTTATGTATTTATACGGTCCTTGAAGTTTTAGAATTTTATATTTTAATCATTTCCAACAAAAACCGACCATCATGAAGGAACTGAGTCTTAACCAACCATAGTAATGTACACAATAATAAAATTAACCCTTCCAGTTAGAATTAAGATTACGAGTTATAGTTTCCAAACTTGTGTGTGTTTTCACTAAATTCTTCGCCCAGGCCATGCTATACAGAATGAGCTCTTCTTTCATCTCACGAGACACAAGCTTATATTGAAGGTTATTATTCCTAGAACTACAGGTCAAGCTACAAGGTTGCCAAGACAGTTGGTGAGAGGCTACGAGATGTGGCTGATTTTTAAAGGCCAGAGGAGTTTTTGATGTGGTGGCTGAGAAGGTTCTTGCAGCTTCAAGAATTCCAAGGCCTGGGGTGCTAATAGTGGGTTTGGAGTCAGCATTTAGCCCAGTTTGAGAGCGCCGGTCTGTTCGAGAAGGTGGTTGCATCATGTTTCTTTAAATTTTGAAATTTTTTTATTTAAGATGAAATTTTTTTATCAAATCTTAAACTGAAAACAAGAAACATACCAGAGTATAGAAGAGTTTTTGCAATTATCCCAAAATAAAAAGAAAAGAAAAGGGGGGAGGGCAAGCAAACCAAGCCCAAAAAGAAATCCATGGACTCTCACCAGGCCTGACCCACTGCCCAAACGATAAGCGAATGCAAAATCGAAGTCACAACCAGTACACCTCCTCCGATTGCTTCCATGGCCCCCATATATAGGTCTGATATTTGTTGTTTTGATCCAATTCTATAAAAAAATTTAAAAAAAAAACAAAAAAAAAGAGTTCGAAAGTCAGTATCGAAAACACCCCTTGCTGGCTATTAACCTATTCGATTCTCTCTTCTTCCATTCTCTCACTTTCTCAGCGCCCAAACAAACCCCAAATGCAAAACACTTGCAGTTTGATTTTAATCTTGTAAAATTGTCACCATAATTTTTCCAGTCTCCTGAATTGAAGAAGAGCAAAAAAATGTCATGGTCAAGCCTCGCTAGCGCGACAAGAAGAGCAACAAATCGCAATCTCTTGCTTTCTCAATTCAAACCTCTACACCAAAATCACCACCCTTTTCAACAACCCATGTAAATGAACACCTCGTACTTTTATTTTATCAACAACTTATTTCGCTAAAATTTCTAACACAAACGCACAATTTTTATTATTGTTGTTGTTGTTTTGGCAGTTACAATAAAAGGAGATGTGAAATTAAGAAGCATTTTTCTACTTCTTATAAAGTGGGCGGTGGTTCTGCTGCTAATAGTAATACGAGTAGAGAGGAGAAATCAAAAAAGACGTTAATTTATTTGACGGGTTTGGTGGTTGCCATGGTTGGTAGTAGTTATGCTGCTGTTCCTCTTTATAGGAGGTTCTGTCAAGCCACTGGTTATGGCGGAACTGTTCAACGCCGCGAGGTTTCTCTTCTTTTAATCGTTTGTAATCACATTTTTTCTTGTTGCTTCTGTTCTGTGTAAATTTAATGTTGGCATTAACTTTTGTATTCTGTTGTGCTTTGTGTTTTTTAATACATAGAGTGTTGAAGAGAAGATTGCTCGGCATGCTAACGATGGAACTGTTGCCACTAGGTGTCTTTCTTTCTCCCTTTTGGTATTAACGTTGTTCTGACTTTTGTTTTTATTGTGGTGATTTTGTTACATTTTTTGTTTCTTGACATTGTTTTATTGAATTCTCATGCTTCGAGAGTAATATTGAATAATGGTGAAACACAAGTTTAAAGATAAACAGAAATGATCCTTTTGGATTTGCAATATCATGCTGTAGTACCTGGTCTGTTTTACTTCTTATCTGTTTGGTAATATGGTGCAGTTTGCTTTTTAAAAGTCCTTTTCAATTGAAAATACATCAAAATGATGTGTTTTTTTAGATTTTATTTATTTATTCATTACATCAGCGTATCCAAATCATCGAAAAGCACCTCAACAAACATCAATTTGATGTTTTTCAGGTGAAAAAGCAATTTGAAAAGTACTTTAAAAAACAGAAGCTACCGCATTGCCAAACAGGCATGTGACCACTCACAGTACCCTTTCTTCATAAAGCAAACTTGATGGACCTGAATCTTGGATAACTATCCTTCAGATGTCTTGGATTGCTTATTTGGGCTTGATACTCCAGGAAATCTCTAGGATACCTAACTTGAATTTGATTAAGCTGTAAATCTCTAATTTTTTCAGCTTTGTGGTGCCTTTTTCCTGATGGCAGGCTCTTTCTTGTTTGTATAGGGAGATAGCAGTGCAGTTTAATGCTGATGTGGGTGACGGAATGCCATGGAAGTTCGCTCCTACACAAAGAGAGGTTCTCTTTTGCATAATGTGCATGCATGCTTATGTTTAACCAGCTCCTTCCTCTGTGATTTGCTGTCTTCAATGCAGTGTTTTCTTCTCTCTAGGTAAGAGTAAAGCCAGGAGAAAGTGCTCTTGCATTTTACACTGCTGAAAATCAAAGCTCCACTCCAATAACTGGTGTATCTACATATAATGTTACTCCTATGAAGGTACTAATTTTGTATGCTCTTTCATTTAAGCAATGTGGTATGTGAATTTAATTTTGAACTAATTTTGTGTTAATTTTGAAGTCTGTCGCTTTATTCTTCCATTGTTGATTTTAGTCATGCTTAGACTTTGGAAACCAACGAATCTCTTCTCAAAGCAACAGAGATTTTCTTTTTCTTTTTTTCTGGTTTGTAAATCCACAAGCTAGGAGTGCATCATCAAGGCAAGGTGAAAACAAACATAGGATATCCTCATCGTCTTTTTCTTCTTTATTTCGTTTGTGTCCCCCCCCCCATTGTGTGTTTTTTCTAAGGCAAAATATATCCGGGGACTGCTGCTCTGCGGCATCCCATTCCTCTTCTTTCTTTGGCTGCTGATCAACCATGTTCTATGAGTTGTTGGATAATGTGAAAGCACAGTACTCAACAGATTTCAGTAATGTCAAACAAAATAGGAATTGGTGAATGGGAAAACTCCCATTGAACCTCCATGTTATATGTTAAATTCAAAATTATCTGAAAAAGGGCAGTGCTAAGATCAGATTTGAATTGGCATGTATTAGATAAGACAGTTTTAGAGGGTTTTTGTGGACCTTCACCGCATTTTCCAAAACCTCATCCATTATGAAGTCATTTTTGTCCATCCCATGGTGTGATGTGCTTGCTAGAACTCTGATTATAGGATATTAACATGAATCTTTTATTTGCTAAAAGCTGGGATATGCGCTGGGATATGTGCATGATTACTTCATGTTTCAAGGAATCTTGTTTGTTGTTGGCCTTTGGTGTTTCTTCAAGTATTTGATTCCAATTGTGCTGCTGTATTTATTTTTAATGACATGGACTTGAATGTAGAATATGATTAGGATGATTGAGTGAGATGAGGAACGTCTAAGAATTGTAAAGTTGTTATGAAACTATATGGAGTTTTGTGGAAGAAATGATGTGCTAAGGCAAGCACATTATCCATGGAGAGCTATTTGGAAGTTCAAATCATCAAGTCCCCCACTTTTCTTTGTAGAATGGGAGGCACCTTGGACTAAGATTTTCAATAACATTTAAAGTTGTTGGTGAACCGGTGTTATCCTTGTTAGTATGCAGTTGAAATTATTAATTGTCTAGTGCTGTATTGTTTATGGGCTAGAGCTTTATGAGAGTGGGCATACAGAGCAAGGGGTGTAGGATCATTTCATGCTATGGAGTTGAATGCTTGGAAGCTGGAGATTTTAGCAGCAAAAATAGGAATCCATCTAGTATTTTTCCATTCACTAGCTAGCTTTGGGTTGGTGCGGAAGGAACACACCAAGAGGGCATTTTAGGTTCTCTTTTTTCTCTTTGTTTGATAATAAGATTATGACTTGCAGTTTTAGCTTGCTTCCTCGCTTCTTAGACCATTGTTCTTTTTTTGCAATGGATGTTTTGATCTCGCTTTTTTCCTTATTTCTTTAGTAGATGAATTTTTGAAGTGCTTGTGGATTGGGAATTATGTCTTTGAACTTTGAATAACTCAATGGCTAGTACTTTCTGAGGGTATAGTGTGGGAATGAATAGATTAATGATAGTTACTAAGCATCCCTTTGTTATCCACAGTGTGTGTATGGGATATCAAACTGTGTCCTTTTATTAGGCATTGTTGCTCCTGTTGTTAACATGTTTCCCGGAAAAATCCTTGCTTGCACATGGTTTGAGAAAATATAGTAGAAGCTTCAGCTTTTGAAGTTGCCAGAGACGCTGGTAATTCTACTTCAGAAATTTCTTGAGGTTTTTGGGTGTAACGTGGCATGCTGATATAAGAGTGTACTAGGTTGAGTTTGTCTGCACACTTCCTATTGTAGATCTGTAGTTCGTAATTCATATCAGAAGAGAAATGTGGCATGCTTATATGAGTGTGCTAGGTTGAGTTTGTTTGCAAACTTCCTATTGGAGGTCTGTAGTTCCTAATTCATACCAGAAGAGAAATGGAGTAGCAATAAAAATGCCTCAATACCAATCTAGGCCAGTTGGGTACAATGTTGACTTAAAGTAGACTATTGCTGGTAGGTAGAAAAATTAAAATGAGGTCTTGAGTTTTTCCTTGTGAGGAAATTGCTTAAAGTCTTGTTGTTAAACTTATTTGAAGCTCAGCAGTTTTGAGTATCCTGCTAGTCAATTAGTCATGCATTCACGCTACCTTTAATTATTGTTTATGATCTTGCTCTGTGTGTATACATGTGTTTTAATGTGTGTGCATTCATGCGCGGGTGTGTAGAATGACTGATGTTACATTATCGGTCATCCTAATAAAATCCTACTGAATAAAATAACAATATAATAGTAGTATTAATAAGCTTCCCATTTAATTTTTCCAAGTCATGCATTTATACATTAAGGGAATCATTTGGATCATGTGGAGGATTTATTATTTCTGGAGAAGATCAGTTCTTGTTTTATGGACCATGGTCTTATCTGAACTGGATAAGAAGGGACATCCTGATGGCTAATGCTACTAACTAGCATTTTTACTTTTATGTAATTGCTCGTGCTTCATAACCCTCAACATTTGTTTGCAACTCTTTACAGGCTGCCGTGTACTTCAATAAAATACAATGTTTTTGCTTTGAGGAGCAGCGTCTTCTTCCTGGGGAGCAGATTGACATGCCTGTGAGTAGTTTCTTTTCCCTTTCCCGTCTTGTACACACACACACACCCATTTTTCCCTCTATACAAGTGCTTTAGAAATATTGTGTGTTTTGAAGCATGGTTCTTTTGTCACTATTCAATGATATCATACTTTATGATTGCAGGTCTTCTTTTATATTGATCCAGAATTTGAAACGGATCCTAGAATGGATGGAATCAACAACATAATTTTATCGTATACATTCTTTAAAGTTTCAGAGGAGTAACCTTGCCGATGCTTTTGCATGCCATCACCAAAACATCCTCGCAATTAAAAACTTGGAGGGCTTAGCCAGCGCATCCAGTGAGTGTTACTGCATACTTGCTTTGAACTTCCAACGAGGGTATGGCGGATATGCTGTGCGGATAAAGCTCATAGGCTTGTTTACGAGATTTATTCAAATGTACGGTTCTTTCTAGTGGAACAACCTGAGATTTATTCCATAGAAATAAATTCAGAAGTTGGTTTACTATTTGTTCGCTTGGTTCAAAATGTGCTCGGAAATTATCCGCAAGGCCCAATCGTTTATGCTGCCAATATGAACCCATTTTTCCGAGGTGCTGCATGAACACTCCTTCATGCTAGTCAAGAACTTGTAACAGATTGTATTTGCGGGAAACTGGCTCTCCATTGAGTCCCCGAGGCCTCTTTTCTTCTGCTTTCTTTCTTTCTTTCCTTCACGGGGATGAGAGAAACTGGGTATATATTTTGTTTTTCAAATGTTTGAAATACATTGAAATAGTATTTCTTTTATTTTTTAAAATTTATTTTTATATTAACACCTTAAAATAAAAATATCAAAAACAAAATAATTTTAATTAAAAAATTTTAATTTTTTTCACATTATCGTCACTTGTGGGACCCATCCATAATATTCGAACATACCCAAGTTCTTATAAAAAAAAATTAGATGTGAATATGATACATTTGTCTCAATAAAATGTGTTATTTTTACAAATAAATTTTACAAACTGTTCAAGTTCGTAAAGTGTGTTATTTTTACAAATAAATTAAGCAAATGAAAATTTTCAATATCTATTTATCTATAATAATATAGAACTAGCATTTTATATAAAGAGGTGTGGTTATAATATGGCTGGCTGGTCATGTTATTTCATGTATAAAAAAGGTATAGCGAGATGGGCCCCTTAAAAGATTTGTATATATAAAAAAAAATGAAACATTAATAAACCTTTTATTGTTTAGGATATAAAAGAAGATGAAATGTGAAAAACAAAATTGAATAAAAAATATTTATGGGGTTTTTTTATCTAAAAAGACAAAATATAATGAAGTTTTAAGGATTTCTATTCATTTTTTAGTACTTTAAAAATTATATATATAAAAAGCACGGAGGAAAGAAAGAAACATAAAAAAAAAAAAGACGAAGATTTATATTCTTGACAAATCTATTTGATGTGGGTCCTAATGAAGTTATTGCTAAAATTTTCAAAAACATCATCCCACAAAAACTAAAGGATTACATGGATGTGAAAGCTAGATAAAATAATCTGATTTTATCTTTAATTTAAAAAATATTATAAAAAACATGGCAAGTTAAATAAACGTTAATTAAAATTAGATTAGTAATCCAGTTACGCTGACTAAAAAAATCGCAATTCAGTTATAAGCTTAACTTAGTCAAATAAGATGATATTATTTAACCAGATAAAAAAATACAATAATAGTACTGAATTAAATCAAAAGAAGTGATTATAATGATTTGTATAAAAAAAAAGCACTTGGCAAAAAAAAACAGCAGAGCCAATTCCTAGCTAAACCAATGCGGAATAATAAGATTGGAAAAAAAAAAGAAATTGATTTGAGGCATTCGATGTAGCATGTCAAACTTGATATATAGGATACGAGGTTGTGATAACTTAATAGAAATTAAATAAAAAAAATTACAAAACTCAATTCCCAATAAACTTATTATAGAAGGTTGAAATAGAAAAAAATCAATTAACAAAAAAAACACATGCAAACTCGGGTAAGTCCATGAAACTTCGCTACTTGGATCATGTGAATTGGATAACTAAATAAAAAGAAAAATAGAAAAATTCATGAATTGCAATTCTAAAACCAATCCAATATTAATGGATGAAATTGAAAAAATAATAGGTTAAAAAAATCAATCCCAAAAAAACCCAAATCAATCTAGGCAGAACCATCAAACCAGTAATCTAGGTCATGAGATTAAAATAGCCCCACATAAATAAAATCACATGGCCTAATTTTTTTAAAAAAAATAAATGTTGGATAGTGAAATTAAAAAAAAGTTACAAAAAAAATCAACCCTAAAAAAAATAACATCAACTAGGGTTAACTTTTCAAATTCATAACCCGGGTTAACTTTTCAAACCAGTGACTCGGGTCTTGATACAAAGATCATCCCATTGAGAAAAACAATAAAGCTCAATTATCAATAAACTTAATATTGAATGAAGAAATTGAAAAAATCCTTCAAAAAAAAAAAAAGAAGTAGTAATTAACATAACAAGGACCATATTTAAAAAAAAAAAGAGGGAAAATTATAATTTTGGATTGAATGATAAAATTGAGAAAAAAAATTCAATTTTATAAAATGACTTAAAACAAAAAAAATATCAATCAAAAGAATGAGAAATAAATTTGAAAAAAAAATAAAAAGAACATCTTAAAATTTAAAATTGAAGGTTGAAATTAAAAAAAAATGCACTTTACCAAAGGAATCAAAAGAAAAATTAGTAATCAAATAAATGGTGACCAAATTTAATATGACAATAAAAAAAAAGGACAACTTTGAATTACAGATAAATCAATGCGAATTTTGATGAGAGAAAAGAAGGGAAAAAATAAAGAAAGCGCTCTTGACGACAAACACTAGTCTTCACATCACACTTGTCGCACCAAAACTTTTCATCGATATTGCAAGATACAACCCAAATAAACCATTAAATTAATTCCAAAAAAAAACAAAATTGTAAGGATCAAGTTAAAAACAAAAGAAGTTGAGTATTTAAAAAAACATTAACCTGAATTTTTCCTCGAAACCTTAACTCCAAACCAATAAAATTTTATTTTATTTTATTTTATTTTATCAAATTGAATATTAATAAAGTAACAAGATATTTTCTTCACGCCTCGACATCCTTAACCATAGGCATACAAAACAGCCAGTCAAGCCCAATCTCTCATTATTGCAATGTTGAAAAAAATTAAAGGACCAAAATATTAGATATTGAAGGACAAAGAAAACCTAATCCACGGTGTTTACTAAGAGGGGCTATAGTAATTTCCCTGGGAATCTTAGTTTTTTTTAATTAATTTAATTATATTATCTTCCAGGTTTTGAGGTGTGGTCACTATCTTCTATTCTATTTTTGCCTTCGAATAAACAAAATAGAGAATTTATTATCGAGAGGATTAGAAGAATTAGAACTGAAATTATTTAAAAAAAAACGCCGGTGGTGTAGTTTACAAATTGAATCTGGCTTGTTTTTTATACATAATAAATTAAAAATAAAAATAATTCCTAAAGAATTCATGTTGTAATTTATTTATTTTAGGGTGTCAAAAACTGCAGAGCTTGTGTGTGTGTGAGTACTTGGATAAAAAGAATGAGTTGCCGGTGAAAAATTATATTTTTCATGGAAATAGACTGAACATAAGACTTGAATCAATCTTTTTTCAATTAAATAACTTAAATTTCATAAATACGTGCTTCTGGTGACAATGTTCAACGCTTTAAAATCTTATATAATTATATTTTATATAATACTAGATCATTGAACTGCATTGTCCTGCGGATCGAGGCAATTTTTTCTTGAATGTAATTTTTTTATATATACCTAATGTTTTTTTTCTGGTATTTTTTTTTAATTATATGAGGATTGACTCGATATAGTCTAGTTGATCTGCGAGTTAAAAAAAATCCATATAACTCATAAAAAAATAGTTTGACCAAAAAATCAAGATAATATCTTATTTTTTAATATTAAGATAACAACACATTAGATTAATTTGAGTCAATCCAACTTAACATGTCAAATCCATTATCGAGTTATGAAACTATAATAACTCAATAGAAAGCAAATTAAAATAAATTATGAAGTTTAATTTTCAATCAAACCAATATTTAATGATGAGAATGAAACAAAAATAAATTAAAAAGGAATTAAAAAAGCAACCCGAGTTAATCAATCAAACTCGTAATTCAAGTTATAAGACCAATATAACATCATGGAAAGCGAATCGATTAAAAACGAAATCAATTAAAAAAATAAAAAAAAATAAACATGAGTCAATATGCTAAATTCATGATGCTGGTCATCATACCAAAATAACATCATAAAAAAATAAAATAAAAATGATTTAATTTAATCCGTGTTAACCTACTAAATCTGTGACTTTGATCATGAGATTGAGATAACTCTATAGAGAGCAAATCAAAACAAATTATGAAGCTCAATTTTCAATCGTCCATGTCGGACCTAGTGTTAATTTATGAAATTTGTAAAAATTTTAATTAAAAAATGATATAAAAAATAAGTCAAATCAACTCAAGTTAGTTTGTTAAGTATTATTCTCAGTTAAGGAGACCGAGATAACCTAATAAAAAACAAATCAAAATAAATCATAAAATCTAATTCCTAATTAAAACAATATTAAATGATGAAATTGGAGAAAAAAGTAAAAAAAAAACAGAGTCAATTGGGTTAACTTACTAAACTCGTGACCTGTGTCATGAGACGAAGACAACTTAGTAAAAAGAAAATACAATGTTGAAGGACTTGTGACTCGGATCATGAAACCAAGATAACCTCTTAAAAAAATAAAAAAATAACTCGATTTAACCATGGTTAAAATGCCAAAACTGACGACCTTGATCACAAAACCAAGATATCCCCACAAAAAAAATCAAAATTGATTATAAAGCTCAATTATTAACCAACCTCGTGTTGAATGATGAAATTGAAAAACAAATAAATAAAAAATAAGACGTGAAAAAACGATCAAAGTCTGCTTGAGTTAACCCTTTAAGTATTATTACCAAGTCATGAGACTGAAGTAACACAATAGAAAATAAACAAAATAAATCATGAAATCTAATTTTCAATCAGCCCAGTATTAAGTGATGAAATTAATTTGAAAGAGAAGTTAATTAAAAAAAAGAAAAGGAGGACTTGAGTCAACCAGGTTAATTCACCAAATTAGATTAATTTATTAAATCCACGATCTATGTCATGAGAGTGTGATAACTAAATAAAAAATAAATTTAAAATTAAATAATTAAATTAAAAAAAACATTGATTGAAAAAGAAACTAAAGAAAAAAACAGAACATTGTTTTCGATGAATAATACTTTGTAAGGAGGGAAACAATAAAAGCTCCTTCTCTTTTAGTTCATAGTTAATTATATGATAATATTTTCAAATGAACAAAATCACAATAAGTAATAAAATTTATGCAAAGAAAAGAGTGTCGAATCTACAAAAATTAATTATGTTATTGACTATTTGGCAGTGAAATTTACTAAATTAATTATTATTTAGAAATCAAACTGAAATTTTATAGAATTGACCACCTAAATTAAACAAAAATGTCTGATAAAAATAAATTAAAATAAATAAAGAATAAAACTTAAGGTTATATGGATAATAAAAATAAATCTTGAGCTTTTGATTTCACCTAGTTAATCTCACACAATTTACTATTCCTTGCTATGAAATCTCAAATCTTCATGTTAATGATTAAAAGATCCCTAAATTATTTAATATTTTCTCTTAATAATTTAATATATATCTATGTAAATTTAATTAGTTGAAGATTTATTAAGTTCTTTGAATTTTTCTTAATTTAAAATCACATTAATCGTATTAAAGTATCTCTATCTTTTGCTCAATTAACGATGTTGTCACATCCGGGATATTGCAGCGACCAATTAAAAATTTTCAATGGAAAAAAATAGATATTCGATATTTTATTCCTTGAGGGAAAATGTTTTGTTTAAGGAGTCACCACTTAGTATTATAATCAATAGAAACCCCAACTAGTCAACAAAGATTTTATAGTACGAAATTGCTTACCGAAATGGAAGATATTATCACCTCTTAAGTGTCTTACCCGAGGCAAACTACATTATTAGTTTTGTCTTAAATTGTTAAAAGTTTGTTTTTCTCTTCTTTTTTTTTGTTCTTCCTATATTGTCTATGACTCTGGTGTTAATGAACATTTACCCACGAACATTTATAACTCTAACATTGATAAATATTACACAAACTCAAAAAATACGATATTCTTGACTGTGATGCCGGTGAATAACTTCGCAAGATTTGGATTTTTAATTGAAGAGATAATTTTTTTTTTATGCCTTTCTCTTTTTGTTCACCCTTTTTTATTTACTCTTTTTAGACAATAAGGAAAAAAATGCATTGCATAACATGTTCGTATTTAACAATAATGGTCCGTAGATTGAACATGCAACACAGAAAACCAATACACAAAGAAAAAATAAAACAACGCTCGAGGGGACCATAAATAAATTAACAAAAATCCCCGAATATTTTTGAAATTTTCTGGTATAAAAATAGCATATTTGACTAAATATCAACACACAAAAAGAATAAAATATATAAGAAAGGCATGTGTTTATATAAGAAAGGCATGTGTTTCACCAAGCACATCCTTAGCCAAAATTAATTTGGTATGGCTGGGCCCGAGACCCATACCCAGCCCACTCTCTCTCTTCTTTTTTATTGGGCTGGATCTAGGCTAGTTATATGAGCTGGGCTAGGCCCAGCGGCCCATACCAGTTACTGGCTGGCCCAATACCAGTAACTCGGCTGCAGACAGAAGCATGCGTGCCCGGGGGGAGGGGGTTAATTAAATTTCAAAGTGAACAGTCCTAGGTGAATTAATATTGAGCGGGGGAAGGAAGAAGACTTACTGGCTTTGAAGCGACGTTGCAGGAGACTGCAGTAGCTGGGCGAAGCTTGTCCTTCTTTCTCTCCCTGTTTCTCCTTTTCACGTTCTGTCTCTCTCGTCTCCTTTGTTTGTTTTGTTTTCTCTCTCTCTCCCTCTCTGGTTCCCTCTCTTCTCTATTTTTTTTTTCTCAGTTTTTTTTGTCCCCTGTTCTCTCTTAGTCTCCCTGTCTTTTTTTTTTTTTCCGTCTGTAGGTTCAGTGATTTTTTGTTTAAAAGACCCTGGGGAATCCTTTGTTAGTATTCTGAAAGGGAACCCAGAAGGTCCCCTGTTTTTTTTATTTTCGTTTCGTCTTTTTTTCCCTCCCTTTTCCGTTCTTTCCTCTACCTTTTATAGGGTTGCCTGCTGTTTATCTCCCCGGGACCATGATAAGGCCTGGGGACATTGTGTTTCAGTCGTATTGGGGCACCAACAGTCCCACCCATGCCGGATTGTTGGTGGCGGTTTCCTCGGCGTTTTAATGGAGTCGTGTGGGACGAAAGAAAACCGGGAACACGGAGTAAGCTTGGGCGTGTTTTCTGGTAGGGTGGGGACACCCTCATTTCTCCCTTCTTTCCCTTCTTTGCAGGCGAACTTTCAGCTCCAGAGGAAGAAGAAGAGCAGTGCAGTGGAAACGGCATCGTTTGGTCCCTTCTTTCCCTTCATCGTTTTGGCAGGGGAATGACCATTTTCAATTTGGTCCTTGAAATTTTGAAATTTTGCATTCAAGCCCTGATCTTTTAATTTTAAATTTTTACCCTTTAAAATTAAATTAAAAGCAAATGGATTAAAATTAAATTATGTTAAATTTTTATAGCTTCATCACCTCTCTTTCTCTCATTATAATTCAATAGATCAAACAACAATAAGCTATAAAATTATAAATAATAAAATTAAGGATAAACACTCAGCAAGAAAATATTGAAAAAACAATAACTTGAAATTTAAATTGTACAATCAAAATTAGACTATATCAAAGCTTGAAATAAAAAAATTAGTTCATAATGAATATGAAATAAATAATGTTCTTATTGGAATACATAAAAAATAATCAAGGAGAATAATAAAACATTATTGCTTAGATTATGTTGATGAAGCACTTTATGACAACATCTAGTTTTTTATGATATTTTCTTCCTCTTTTCTCTTGTTTCAATGGTAAAGGAACCTTTTTCTTTTATCAGCTTTAGAATGGTCTCTTCCATTAATCTTTTTCCTTTTCTTTGTTCTAATATCTCTTTTGGGTATCTATAAAGAAAGTTATTATTGATTTACCGAGATACATTCCTAAAATTTATAGTATGAAAGTTTCTTATTATCATAATAGAAAATTTCACTTTCTTCCTCCTTTTCTTTCCCAAAACATGTACACAACCTCTTTAAGGTAAACTTTCTTATTTAATTGGCTTCCATTAATTTTTCTCTTTCTATATATAAATAAAAATAAATAAATAAACAAATAAAAACTATAAAAAATAAAAATATTCCAGATAAACTAGCATAAAATTAAAAGTAAAAATAAATAACTAGTATGAGCTAACATGGTAATTCTTTTAATAATTAACTAGTATCTCATAGCTAGAAAAGTGTGGATAAGTGGAAACAACTAGTCAATTGCCTCGCGCTCCATCGTAGAACTAGGTGATTTTTTTGCAACAAAAAAAATATATAAAAAATTGAGCTTGAGTAACATGCTCCGTTGCAAATATGAATTCGAGGTGTTAGTAATATTTTTGCGAGCTTTGTTTTAATAACATGTATAGAGACATAGAATACTAAATTGAATCAATCGAAACTCAAATCGACTAAAAAACCTATTAGGTAATGATTTCTAAACTTTTTTTTATTAAAATAATAAAGTGGTGTTTTTTTATTAAACTAGAAAAAAGGGTAGGTCATGAATAACTCTTTAATACTGTTATTAAACCTAACTAAATGGGTTAATGTTGAAACTTCTCAACCAAATTCTAGATCTAAAAGTAATATTAAATTAAGATGGGTGAGAGTTATTATGTCATGACCCAATTGATTTGATAAGTATAAAGAAAACCTTGATGTCCAATGAAAATGGATTTTGACAAAAAAAAAAAACTAACTTGATATTTTTTTTTTAATGATGATGACAAATCGAAGTAACATTGGTCAACCTAAGTCATGAAAATGACCGTAATGCTCTAACCTAGTTATCGAGTTATCTCTTTCCCTTTTCCTTTTCTTTTCTTATTCTCTCTCGAGTGGGATAATATTGGGGACTAAACTGAAGAATTATAAGAAAATCAAGTGTCAGATTAAAAACAAAAAAAGGTTTGGATTATGTGGAATGCAATGCAAAGCTTAATTGAAAAGATATTATAGATTTGAGTACTTAATTGAAAAAAAAGAGAGGGAAAGTTCTAGTGTGTTCAATATGTGTCAGTGTACGAGAGGTATCATCATGGTTTAAGTGATGTGTGCAGACTCATGTAACCTTCAAAAACAATCTTTTTTGGTGTTTGTGGATTCATCACGATACTATTCTACCAAGATGACATGTGTCGACTATAAAGGTCCGACTTAGCTTCGACAACCATGTTTTTTCCTTTTTCTTCTCCATTTCTATTTGTTTCAGACACATTTCTTCTTTATGGTAAAGAGAACACTTTGTTTTTTCTTCACTTTGAATTCCAATCCCTTCATTTCCAATTTAATAAGTAATAAAAAAATCAAACTATTTTTAACAAACTTGAGTGTCGATCCAGGATTAATATTTATTTCATAACCGCGAGAATCTCATACTAAGATCATTAAATAAAAAAACCAATCTCAAATACTAATCTCATTAACTAAGAAAGGACTTAATTGAAAATTGAAAAACTAAAGGGAAAAAAACAATCAAAGGATTGAAAAAAAAAACAAACAAACTGTAAATCTATAATAGAAGAAACAATAAATCACCTAGCCAAATTAGTTTTTAGTTAATGTACAATATATTTTAGTCATGTAAATTTATTAACGTGGAAAAAATTCTTACAATATGTTATTATATCAAGATTTTGATTTGTAAAATAATTGTTTTATTACGTTATTTTTTGGAGCATTCATTTTAATTTATTTTTATTCTCAATATTACAAAATATTGATCACATATACTTGAACTTGGGGTGCCCTAACCCCTCAAATTCGATCTTGGGAGTCGTGGACTCAATCCTAGCCCAATTTCCTCTTGCCCGTGCTCTAAGTGCCTTGGCCAAGTCTAAACTTGAATACCCTAGACCCAAACTTAAGGTATTTCAAACTTGAACCTCAAGCGTTTTAAATTTGGTCCTAGCTCGAACTCTGTACCTCATATTTGACCAAACCTTAAGTACCTTAGATTTGATCTTAGCTTGAGTCGTGGACCTTCCAGCATTCCTCATGGCCCATGCCCCAAGTGCCTTGAATTTTGTCCAAACTAAGCCACTAGACTTGATCCAAAGGTTTTGTGCCCTGAACTTGGCCCTTGAGGTTCCAGCACCCCAGACCAAGTTGTGGCTTAAACCCAGGGCACCTTGACCCCTCTCAGTGCCTCAAATACTTTTTAAAAATATATTTTATTTAAAAATATATAATAATATTTTTATTTTTGACACAATCACATTAAAATTATAAAAAATTACTAATAAATTACTAATTTTTTTTTAAGTATAATACACTTTTAAAATGTACTAAACTCCTAAATACACACAAATTTGCTGTCATATTTTTTTGAAAACCAAAAACGATTTTATATCTTATTTCAAAATCTTTGAAAACAGAAAATAAAAACGATATCAAACCACCGCTCACGTAAGTGGAGTCGGACACCGCGCTAGCAAAAAGGAAAACGAAAAACACGAAAACAAAAGGGGGAAGCGGGGACAAAAGAAAGAAATCGTAAAACTCATCTCTCTCTTGTGCTGCACTAGGAGTCCAGTGCTAGGGTTTTAACCAGTCTTCACCATTTTTTCCGTCCTCTCAAATCAATCACTAGCAGTGACAGCTTGATAGAAAGAAGAAGAAATAAATTATGAGTGCCAGGGTGGGAATGGAGGTTCCCATTATCGGCACTGATTCCATCAAATTCATCGACATATCTGTCCCCGACGTCGACGACGCTGATTTATCAACCACTTCTTCTGCTACTGCTGCTTCCATTACTATTACAACTTCTCTCACTGAAGATTATTGCTCCTCCTCCATCACTGGCGATCCTCCTCTCTCTTTCATTTGGTACATTTAATTTCATTCTCTCTTTCACTTTTTTCTTTTATGGCATTTGTTCAAACATTTGACCTGCATTAATTGGAATTGCAATTAATAGGAGGATTCATAAGTCCCAGCCTAAAACTCTCGAGTTACTTCAACTCTCTGCTACTAAAGACTTCCCCGGGACAACCGGGTTGCGAATTACCTTTCCCCATGCCCTTTGCCCTTTCGCTTATGTTTGCCAGAATCAGAGCCAGGTATTGGTGTAGTTAATTTCAGCTGCATGACATTTTTTTTGCCCCATTTTATGTCTGTCTGTTTTCTTCTATTGTTTTTTGAGGTATTGACTGTGTTGTGAATGCAGATGCCTGCTTTCTCTACTACAAATCCATACTTGCTCTATGCATTGACAATTTCGGGAGTCGCTTATCTTATCAAACTCCGAAACATTACTGCTTATTCTTCCTTGCCTGTTTTACCAAGGGATGAGGTTACCCAGTTTAGTTTGAATGATCGTGATTCCAGTAATTCCGAGCCTGCGGCAATAACTAGTGTAGCAGCCACCGCTGGATGTCTTGCAGTAGGTAGAATTGATGGATCTGTTACTTATTTTCAACTTGGATTGCTTCACCATAGTACCCCTGGTAATCGAAAGTCACTTTTTCTTGCAAGATTTTATGCCCTTTTCTTTTATTTTGTTGCACACGTGGATGGTTCCTTAATTTTTTTTGTTAGGTTTCGTGAATGAGTTGCGGGATGATTCAGGGATCGGTCGTTTGTGGGGTTTCATGTCAAGGTACTAACATTTCTCTCCATGAAATGTACTTCCTCATACTATACTTGCATGTTCTAGCAATAATAGATCCTTCTCACTGTTTGGTATGGACCAAGACTCACCTCAAAGATTGAAATGCATATGCCACTTGTTCCTAGCTATAGAATAATGTATCCTTGACTCATTATTTTGAAAAAGAAGCAAGTAACTGTAGCAGGGCCTTATGTGACATCATTACCTTTACCGAGCTGATAGTTTCAATCTTGTCATGAAATGTTGTTAAATCCCGAGAGGGTGCCTTTGCCTTTTGAATTGAGTTGATCAAAAGGAAAGGAGATGCATTTGGGGCCCAATTAGAAGATATAATTTATAAGAGCGTTCCAAATTCCATTTTTTGTTCTGATTGTAAGCTTGTTGTTAACGAGGTAGGTGCAAAGTTGGGTCTTGCCAAAGAAAAAAAAAACCTTCACGAAAATACTGAAGGGTAGGTTTTCTTTCTAATACTCTCTTTGGTTGGACCATATCCGGGTTACTGGGTAGCGACATTATTAGTAAAGTGTAGCTGGTATATTGTGAGGTTGAGTTGATTGTTTTGATCAGCTTGTTATCATGCTTCATTTCTCCTGCAAAGCAAGTTTTTCTTGAATCTCTGTTAAAATTTCTTGACATTGTAAACAGATAGGAAAAGTTTTAACTCCTCCATCTTGTTATCTCCATGCACTGATCATGTACGAGTTTGCATGCTTTATGCACTTGCAATTTTATTACTCAACCAAAACAATTTCTTTTCTTAATGATTCTTTTTTTTTTCAACAAAAAAGGAAGAAAACAATCTTTGATCATAACACAAGCAACATCAAGTCATCATCTTTTTTATTAATGCCGAAGTTAATTTCTTCCACACTATAAATTATAATAACAACTTTTTTGGTCACATCCATACCGGTTATGTACCTGGAAATATTTATACTTGTATTGTTGTTTTTTTTTTTGTGTCTCTTGTATTTTGATAAAATTTAAAAGGGCTAAATCCCATGCAGGGGTAGGATGGTTGGAGCTGTGCAGGATTTGGTAATATCAGAGGCACATGGGCTAAAACTTTTGTTTGTGCTTCATTCTGATGGGATGTTACGAGTATGGAACTTGTGCTTCCGCAGCAAGATTTTAAGTCATGCATTGGGCATTCCGAATTCAGAAGGCAACTCCTATGACTTTCCCCCCTTTTGTTGGCTCTAGCATAACATCATTCACACCTTTTCATGTTTCCTTCTATATTTCTTTACTCAGGAGTGACATTTTCAAGATTGTGGGTCGGTGAAGCTAAGGAAGATGCAAGCATAACTCCATTAGCTGTCTTGTGTAGGCATAATTTGGTATTTTTCTCTAAACCGAGTATGAGACTAATAATTATATGCTTGGGTAAAGGTTGGAGTGGGTAATTTATGGTGTGTCATTTTCTCTTTGTCAATGATCCTGTCAGTATTCATGGAGCAAAAGGCTATTCATTTCCCTTTCTTTTTAAATTAGCTATTTCCTGTACTGAAAAAAAAAACATTATTGTGGTTTGAAAAGTATAGACACTGAAGATTATTGCACATTTTTTTATGGGAATAAAAATAAATTAACCAAATTTCTATTCTTAGCATACTTGCTTAAACCATTTAAATTGTAACAAATTTGTGCTTTCCTCTTTCCTTTTTGAGATATTATGGGTAAAAACATTTACAAAACTAAATGTTTTTCCTACTAGTGACCCACTTACTGATATGATGACCTAATGATCGAGTTCTTTGAGTGCACTCTTCCAATATATTAAATTATTAGTGAGATGAGGTGTTACAATTGACTAAACCAAACTCTTCACAAAGATATGAAGTACAAAGATGATGCATCATAATTGCAGGAGCTTCCTTGCTCCATTTTATGAAAACAAGGGTGATATCTAAAGTTGAACGAACTATTGAGGCATTACACCTATCATTTGGAAGCTTTACAAGAGAGCGTCAGACTGCAAATTAACGTATGACACAATGATATCTGAAATACCATTTGGTTTTACTAGAAATGGACTATCCTGACCATCTTTCTTATAAGGAGTTCCATCGAGAAATGCAGAAAGAAGAGAAGAGATTGTGGATGGTTTTAATCAAACTAGAGAAGGCTTTTGATGGAGTGTTGATGGAAGTTCTTCAGTGGGTGTTAGAGAAGAAGGGAGATTCTCTACAAATTCAATAAGACAAACATGAAGGATAAATAAGAACTGGTAGTACTAATGGAAGTTCCTTTATTGTTTTGCTTCGGTCTTGTAAAACTAATTGAATTTAAGGTGATATCCCTTGATGCATGCTGTTTGGTGATGACATTATTCTAATCGATGAACTAGTGTCAGGGCAGGTTGAAATTTTTTGTTGTGATGAACACCCTGTAAATGAGTTTTGGGTTAAGCAGAACTTCAAATAAACATATGGTGGCAACTTTAATGACACAAGGATAGAGAAGATGGTATTAGTAGTTTGAATGGGATAAAAGAGCTTTAGTGTGGCTGGCGTCTAGGATTTATCATACAAAAGAAAAGTGGCATTGAGGAGATAACACTCATAGAATCCATGGGCTTAGTTGTGGTCAATTGGAGAAGTGTGATTGGAATGCTTAATGCTTTTGCAATTTGAAAGTGCCTAATGAGTCACGAGTCAATTTCATCACTAATGTCTCTATGTTGAATTGTGGTATTGTGTTGTGTGTTATTTTAACTTCCCCGGAACAAAAGTAATATTAGTAGAGCATCTAGTGACAGATTGCAAAGTTGTTTGTTTGTTTACTTTTTGTTTAATCAATTGTGGTAACGCTGATTATTTGTCGGGTCAAACTACAAAAGGACATTAGGAGGGAGATGATTCATGTCTATCGCCTTCACTGTACTTTGGGGGACAAGACTGTTTTGTCAGTAGAGTCTTCAATGCAAGATATTTCTCTTGAGGAGGTAAACAATATTTTCCCAGATCATTGTTTGTCTACTATAGTTTTCTTAGGTAAGATTTATTTATTGCTATTTGCTTGATTTTATCAGGGGGAATGCATCGATGTCAAACTCACTTCAGACAAGATATGGATATTAAAAGACAACGGATTGCTATCTCATAAATTGTTTCATATTGATACGTAAGTTTAGTTCACTTTTTAGATTTTGGCATTTTGGAACCTAGAAGTTGTTTTTTAAAGCTCATCTGTTAAGAGTCCCTGCCAGTTATTTTTCATTTCCCTTTTCCTTTATAGCACCTTTTCCGTTCTCTTTTTGAAGTTGGTCTGGCTATTTAAAGTTCTTGATTGTAATGATTGAATCAAGTTATTTAACCTGGTTTTTTTTATTCCAAGGGTCATACTTTATTTACATGATTCTTGCAATTATAGCATGAGCTCTTGTTGTGTTTGTTATTTTTGTAAATGCCTGATTAATGCATTGATCCAGCTACCCAAACCCCATGTATGTGGCACTGAACTCATGTCTTCTAGAATCTTATTGAAGCTTAGTTTCTCAACTTATTGTCAGGGAAGATGCCCGCTGCTATACTTTGCAGGAAGAATTTGTTGCTGAGCAGCTATTTCAAAGTTCCGAACTTTCTTCAGATGATCTTCTTTGGATTACGTATTCATTATTTTCATCTATAAAGGTGTTGTTACCTTGCCATTTAGCATGCCTTTTGAATTTTAGACTATTGTGATGAATTTGTGCTGCTGAAGTCATTACTATCTCCAAAACCTCAATCCCCAAGTCCCACTTCAATTGGAATAAAACTAGGTAGCCCTTTGATGGAGTTGTTTTTTTTTTGTCCCATTGCTGTATTTAGTCTTATCTGCTCCTCGCTTCCCATGGCTTTCCTGGCTTGACATACCAGGATTGAAATGCTACCTAGTAGCTCCCCCTACAACAACACCCATACACACAAAAGGGAAAGAGTTCTAATGCGTTGTTGGGTCCTATTTGAGTGCCTTTTCTAGTTTTCCCCCATTACAAACAATACAACATTCCATTCTTAGTTTTTGTGTGCAGTTTCCATATCGATGATCAAAAAATGCCAGAAATTATAATCAAATGCATGATCAAGTTTAAACTGACTACTGATGAGATTGGAATATGAATATTGCTCTATTTGTCCTCGTGGTTTCAAGTAGGTGGATGCCCAACGTCTATCCCCCCTTCTGTGGCTCTAGGGGCTGTCAAAAGCTCAAGAGAGACGGAACAGAGTTATATGGTCATGTAAAAAGGCACTGGATGTATAGGAACACCATTTTTATTTGAGCTTACATTTGTATCTAATACAATATTTTGTCTGGCTTTAGCTCAGTGCCATATTCACTTCCATGCAGTAGCTGAGCTTCAAATTCTTCTTCTTGTTTTTTCCCATTTCATCTGCTTTTCTGTGTGATATGTGGTATACACATGAAAGATATGTTGCTTACATTTGCTCAATTTAAATTTTTACAGGAAAACATTGTACCGTTTGTATCTGCTATCTTTATACGTAGATTGCTTCTCCCTGGTGTTCATCACAATGATGTGCTTCGTTCAACTTTGCTGGATTACCACAGGCACTGGACTGATATGGAATTCCAGTCCTTAACTGTTGATGGGCTCAAAAAGGAAGTTCGATCAGTGATTGAAAATCAGGCACTTCTTCAATTCTTCCCTTAATCACAGATTCAATTATTTCCGAACTTTGTCTGTGTGTGTCTGTGTATGTTATTACTTGACCTTTTTCTTTGCACACAGAGAATAGAAGGGAGTTCAAAGACTGTAACAGACTGATATTTCATGTACTTTTTTGCAGGGTGTCAGTGAAAGTCCAATGTCAGTATTTTGCCACTGGAAAAATTTCTGCGCCCGCTATTTCCATTACTGGTGCAAGAACAATTCACCATGTGGTTTGTTAGTTCAGTCCTCTGCAGGTGCTGTTTGTTTAGTCAGAAAGAATTCAGTGTCTCTATTTCGTGATTTGGAAAACATCGAGATGATTATTGATGGTACGTTTGACTCTCTTAGGTGATGTGCTATTAAATATGTCTCATGTGTTCATATTTATGTTGGATGGAGTGGTATAGAAGGATTCAAAGTATCTCAATATTGAGGCAGATTTGGTATATATGATCTCATGGGATGGTGAAAAAGGTTTCTATATAACCAACCTCAACTTGTTTGGGTTTGAGGCTTGGTTGTTGCATTTTTTCATATTTATGTTCCTTTTACTGTTTCTAACCTGTATGTTCTCTTTCTCTTACTTGGCTAGGTTCTTCTGATGAACTTGTTGATCTTGCAAGCTTCGGATTGGATTTATCCAATGACGAGTCTGAACGTGGGATTCTATTAGAAGTTCTGAGATGCATTATCAGTATGAGCCAACACCTTGGGAAACCAGCATCTGCTGTATTTTATGAATCACTCATTAGCACACCCATTGTTTCATCAGAGGAAATTGTTCCACGCTTGCTGAAGATTCTGGAAACTGGATACAGTTCATCAGTATCATCAGATCACATATCAGATCTTGGAGGTGATTTTGCTTGGGAAAAGGAGCTGGCAGATCACAAAAGTTTGAGGAAGTTCTCTATTAACATGCTATTATCTCTGCATACATTATCCAAAAAAGCGACATCGTGGAGCAAAGTTTTGAACGTTATTGAAAGCTATCTACAATTTCTTGTACCCCGGAGGATCATACAAAAACTAAATGCTGAAATGTCATTTGATATCAATACTTCTATTTTGGTCCAGGCTACTTCTCAAATTGCTAAGTTTATCTTTGAGTCTGCATTGGACGTCCTTCTGTTTGTAAGCTATCTTCTGAAAATCAGTGGACAGGTCAGTTTTTTTTCTCCCTTGCCTTTTAGTTTTTATTTTAATTGAAATTCTTTTATTAAGTGACTACCATATATCTTCAGCCTGCTTTTGTTTATTAAACGACTTTCAGCTTTTACTATACTGCCCAGAGTTACAACAATGCACCTATGCTTTGTACCTATACACAGGATCCTAATTCATCAATCTGCTAAACGTATAAATTACCCTGCTTTCATCCTGCATTTTAGGGTTGTGGCCTACAACATCCCCTTTCGAATTATTGTAGGTTAAAGTAGAAGCTTAATTGTTAGCAAATAATTTAAACAAGACATCACTAGGAGAATAAGCCATCCTCTCGTGGAGACAGAAGGAGGTTCTAATCTTCTATACCCTTTTAGACAACTTAATGCACACTACCAATAGAGAGAAAGGATATTCCACATTTCTCATGCAACTGAATGATCACTAGCAGATAAGCCATCCTCTCGTGGAGACAGAGGGAAGCTCTAATTTTCTATACTCTTGTAGACAACTTAATGCTCACTACCAATAGAGAAAAGGCTATTCCACATTTCTCATGCAACTGAATGATCACTAGGAGAATAAGCCATCCTCTCGTGGAGACAGAAGGAAGTTCTAATCTTCTATGCTCTTTTAGACAACTTAATGCTCACTACCACTGGAGGGAAGGCTAATCCACATTTCTCATGTGACTGAATGATGCAGAAGTCATGATTACTAGCTACCTCCCTACGTTGACCCATCACCAGATATTAGGGTCATGCATTATTCTGTGGTTGCCTGATAATCTGCAATAGATTCTTCCTATTAATCTGTTAAGCACTGTCATCTAGGAAAAGTCTCAACTTTGAGGGCATCTCAGCTTTCCTATATTATCAACTGCAAACAAAAAAAAAAATCTTAACTTTTGAGGCCTCAGGATTTGTATCTAACCTGGAAGACTTTATCCTCCCTGTTGACCAAAATGCCCTTTTTTATTTGGTTAATAGGTCTAAACCCAGCTATTTCTTGTCTGCAATAGATGTGGTAACTGTAAATATTTGCCTATATTTAATCAGGTTACATTATGATACATGGTTCAAAATCATGTTATCTTAACTAGACAATGTACTGGGTTCTTGCTTAGTATTGTTGTTTACTATGAAGTCATAATATAGGGTATTTGCATTAGAGTTAAGTTGCAACAATTTGCATAATCATGAAGCAATGTAGATGATTCTGGCATCTTATAAGTTATGCTGTCATGTTTTTTTTTCCCTTGCATGCAACCATTAATTATGTTTTTGAGATGCTGCCTAGTCCTCTTATTTCTATTTTTTCTTCAATTTTTCTTAATAAAATTACTTATCCATCCAAAAAAAAAAACGAAAAAAAAAATTGCTTCTGACTTCTGCTATGCGTTATTGAATTTGAATAAATGAGTTTCCTTTCATTTTGTAAGCAGATTAATATGTTGCATGATGATACATCCAGAATACAACTTGAATTCATTCCTATGATTCAAGAAATTGTTTCTGAGTGGTTGATTATCCATTTCCTCAGCACCACACCTTCTGAATCTCCTTCAATTGAAGATTTTAGTTCCCAACTCTCATCATTGCAAATTGGTAAGTCTGTTTAGAGAGATAACATCATGTATTTTCTTATCAATGAGCTGGTATTGCTTTTATTTTAAGTGATAGTTTGTTCCAAACTGGAAATTATATGCTCATCAGTTGAGTTGCCATCACTTGGCAGTTTCTTTTTTCATTCTGCTTTGTTTTAAAAGGTTGGTTCTGCATTGCAAATTGACAAGTCTGCTGCATTAGCTATTAAATGGATATAGCTAGCCAGGTTCTGTTCACTGGATAGCAGAGGGATACCATCCTGCATTTCCTGTTAATTGAGCTGGTCATTGCTTTTATTTTAGTGATAGTTTGTTCGAAATTGCAATCATATCTTGGGCAATCTGCTTAGTGGCTATCAGTAGGCAGTTACTTTTAGTTTAAGAAAGAAAAGATTTGTTAGGAATTAGAGTTAAAAAAATGTTAATTGGAGTATGATAGATCTTCCTGTGGAAAAACTAATCATAATAGCTGGCCAATCTCACTGGATGTCCTAACAATCTCCTCTACAGCAGTAAACAATGGAGGAGCCAAAAAGACCGAACTATCCCAGAAATCATTGCTTGGACAAAAATTGGTAATGAAAAAGTTTCCAGTACGCCTCTTTTAAAACACCCCAAGTCAACACAAGCACAGTGAATGTCCACTGCAAGTTTTGATCTCTCTGAATCCTATAGTCCATGAAAGGCATTTAGAGCAATTCCTCAGAATTTTGAGGTAACCTACTTCTACCAAGAATACATAGACAGTTCCACATGATCCAAACAATCTAAAATAGATGACCCTAGAGGGCATCTTGAACTGTCAAATTCCTTGGAAGTTTGTGGAAACCTACTATTACTAAGAATACTAGACATTTCCACATGGTCCAAGCAATCAAACAATCTAAAATAGATTACCCTAGAGGGCATCTTGGATTGTCAAATGATAATGAACAAAGGAAAATAAGAACCATGAATGGAAAGAACAAGATGTCCTTAATAACATTTACAAGTAAATTCTGAAGGCCTTGCCAAGTCAGGATTCTGTGAATAATTTAAATAAGTTCAAACTTGTCATAGTTTTGATTGTGCCAAGTGAATGAATTATCTGAGCAGTTGAATAAAAGTTTTGCAACCATTGTCCAGCAAACTCAAGTCCTCAGTCCAAAACCAGTCAAGTGTTGACAACACAGATCCCCTATCAGCATTATCTTTAGGTTCGGGACATCCTTCCTGTGAATATTATGATCCTAACTTTTATACTGCTGCAACCTTTGTTTTCATTACATTATTGATGAATTCACACACTATGGATGCTTTTAATCTTTATTGTGATCTATTTGTCTTATTAAGATGCTGTTTTGATGTTATATTAACTAAATGATCATCCTGTTTCTGTTCTGTCAATCAGATAACAAAACTGACAGAAGATCATGGAATGAAAAACTTGGGAAATGTGATTTTACATTGGCTTTTATACTTTCACTAACATTTCACACTTCCTCTGGAGACCCAAGCCAACCTTCTTCGCATTGTCTCCCAAATCCACAAGAGATAGTTAATTTAGTAAGAGGCTTTACAAGCTGGATTATCTGGGGCAAAACTGGGGAAGAATCTACTTCTTTCCTAAGGCGTTCATCTGAGATTGCTTTAATCCTCCTTAGGCATGGTCAATATGGTGCCGTTGAGGTTATTTACGTGCATTTTGTTTCCAACAATGTATACTTATCTGTAACATTTGAGAATTGAGATCATGTAGCTGATTTTTCTTTTTTCTGTATTTTCCAACTTTAAGTATCTGCTCACAATTGTGGAGGCTAATTCACGGAGGGAGAAGGTATCTAGAAGCATTCAAGATAATGATGGTGATTGGTGCATTCTTCATCATCTTCTAGGATGCTGCCTCCTTGCTCAAGCCAGGTATGGGTTCCAGGGAGTGTTGAAAGAGAAGAAAGTTTGTGAAGCCATTCGCTGTTTTTTCAGGTACTTAATAATCCATTATGCCACTAGAATGCTGTTGATATTATATTTCCTTCCCTTGATGTGTACCTTTAGAGGTGCCTGGATTGACCTTTTCTTTTAAATGTGTGTGTGTGTAGATCTGAATTGACTCATGTTAGGAATCAAAAGCAAACGTGTTGCCTTTTAACTCTTATATTTTCACATCAGGTGGTGGTTAATCTAGTCCTTCAAAAACATGTAGATATATAAAACATTAGGGAAATTCACGATTCATTGAACCACAGGAAATGTAAAGAAATGATATACATAAATTATTTCCTCACCTTCCCAAAAGATTATAATGCTTGCAATATTTTCCATCCACCTTTCATTTATTTTTATCTCATCTAATTTCCACAATTCTGTATGGTGGATCTCCTGTAAAGTTTTCTTTTATGCATTTCTTCTGGCATTAATTATCTTTCTTTATTCTTGCTTCTGATGAAAAGTGCTCCAAAGTTTCCATCGCATGGATTTTGTGGTGTAATTTTTGTTTTGACCTTGATATTCAGAGCTTCATCTGGACAAGGAGCTTCCAAAGCTTTGAAAGATTTGTCTCAAGATGCAGGATTGCCCAATTTTGGTTTTGGTTAGTTTCTTTTCTTTTCTTTTTAAGGGAGAATCAATGATTCTCTAGGAACAAATGAACAGATTTATGTTCTGATCAAACATCGATATTACATTTTTCATCTTTTCTAATTTTTGTCCCAGATGATTGTGCCTCACCTGCTGCTTGGAAGCTTCATTACTACCAGTGGGCAATGCAGATATTCGAACAATATAACATTAGTGAGGGTGCCTGTCAGTTTGCACTTGCTGCTCTGGAACAAGTTGATGAAGCTCTTAGTCAGAAAGATGATTCATCTGGGACAGATGTTATCAATGAATCAGACACTACTATCAAAGGACGGCTTTGGGCGAACGTCTTCAAGTTTACTTTAGACCTTGATCACTTATATGATGCATATTGTGCAATACTTTCAAATCCAGATGAGGAGAACAAGTACATCTGCTTGAGGCGTTTCATCATTGTTCTCTACGAGCGTGGGGCAATGAAGGTTTTGCCAACTTGTTGATATTCCTATTATTATTTTCCTTTTCATTTCCAACATTATTTAATATGATTTTGAGGCCCTAATTTAGGAACTATGCCTTTTGCTACAGTTACAATAAGTACCATATACGTACCATACTTAAAACACTCATTTCAGGATTTCTATAATTTATTGTAGGTACTTTGTAATGGTCAGTTACCCTTCGTTGGTTTAGCAGAGAAGATTGAGCAAGAGCTTGCTTGGAAGGTATGAACTTAGTCATCTGATGTTTTCTTGTAGCATTTTCAGACTGACTAATATACTGAAACTTGTAGGCAGAACGTTCTGAAATCTTGGCAAAGCCGAACCCATATAAGTTGCTTTACGCATTTGAAATGCACCGACATAACTGGAGACGGGCAGCAAGTTACATATATCAATATTCAGCTCGTTTGAGGACTGAAGTAGATCTGAAAGATCACCAGCGCATGTCACTTGTGCTGCAAGAAAGGCTAAATGGCCTCTCTGCTGCGATCAATGCACTGCATCTCATCCAATCTGAATATGCTTGGATAAATCCTCTGTTTGGGGGAAACTCTGTCCATAACGAGAGTTATCCAAGTAAAAAGGCTAAAAAATTGGTGAAAGAACACTGTAAGTATTGCAACAGAAATTTTGTATTTTTTGTTGTTAAGCCAATATCTGTACTGCTCCTCTGATAGGTGTACTATAGTAAAATTGGCATTCTTGGAATGGCTATTTTCTTAGGAATGTTTGGGCTATCTCTTTCTTTTTTTAGTTGGAGTGCAGTTTATGCATTCCTATTTGAGGCAATTAATGTGTTTTGCTTCTTTAACAGTGACTGGGAGTGATGTTCAGGCCCAAAGGCTGCAGTTTTACATTGATGTTGAGAAACTTGAAAAGGAGTTCGTTCTAACATCCGCAGAATATTTGCTTTCATTAGCAAATGTCAAATGGACATTCACTGGTACATTTTTTTGGTGACCAAGGCCATTTTTATAGTACAATGTGTACAAGCAAGTTTGGATTCTTTAAAAATGTTGTATCTCCATCTCATTTTACAGTTGAATGAAAACTTGTGAGTTTACTTTTCTTTTTCTGTTAGTCAATTTTCTTATTCATTTGAGTAACTGTTTTTATTTGCTTTTCTCTTACAGGAACAGAAAAGGCTCCATCAGATTTGGTTGATCTCTTGGTCGAGGCAAACTTATATGAAATGGCATTTACAGTTCTTTTAAAATTCTGGAGTGGTTCAGGATTGAATAGGTGCTTCCTTGTGTCTCATTAGTGTAATATCATTTTATTACGACCACAAATGGTTTTCTTGTCATGTTTGTGAATGTTACTTGGCCCTTTCCTTTTCCCAGGGAATTGGAAAGAGTTTTCTCAGCTATGTCATTGAAATGCTGTCCCAATAAACTGGGCTCCTCATCTACCAGGTTGGATAATTCTCACCGTTTTTATCTTTCACTCACCATTCCTTATGAATCACTCTACCCTTTTCCATCAAGTTCCATTTGAAAGTGAAATCTCTTAGATATTTTTAATGAACTTTGACAAATGATTTCAGGATGCATGGTCTTTTGTTGACATCCTCAAAAGAAGAAATAGTTGTTCACGGTTCACCTGACATGGGTCCTACTTCTCAGAATCATCAGGGGAATGCTCAGTGGGAGACTCTTGAGCTTTATCTTGTTCGTATCTTTTGCACTTCTTTCATTTTTACCCCTTAGTTCTCAAAATGATTTCCTCTCCTATTTTGTAATAAAGACACTGAAGTAAAAAGAACATTGTCATCACATTCTTTTCTTTCTTTCCTTCTTAATCAAATAAAGACAATGAACTAACCAGGCATGTTCATGTTGAAATCTCATGGTGCATGCTATTAGTGAAAAAAAATATTTTTTTCCCTCTTTCCCTCTGGCTTCTGTGTGTGTGCTCGTAAAAAAAATGTTTCAGCTTTAATAAAAAAATGTCAGTGTTCTGAACAGCTTGTAAAGGATCACACGTCATCACATGGTCATAGACTTGGAGATTTTCTCTTGCAATTAATCTCTGAGCTCACATTTCATCATAACCTTGAGAAAGGTCCAAGGATGTTTTCTCTATTTCCTTGTCTGATCTTGTTTTGAAGGATTGCTTTCTCTTTACTGCAGGAAAAATATAGAACTTTCCATACTGGATTACCAGCAACTGTTGCTGAAACACTTCTCCGCACAGATCCTCAGATTGAATTGCCTCTGTGGCTGGTACATATGTTCAAGGTAATCTTACTGATTTCCTTCTAGATAAACAAAAGCCTTTTCACTCTCATACTTTAGTTGTCAATTGTCATTCAAATATTTACTGTTTTGTTGGACAAGCTGTCCGTCATATTACTTGGTTCTCAGTTGTTAGGCTTGATTCAAGGACTCATAAATTACACTTTCAACCCAGCTTTTATGGTTTTCCTCTAGAGGATCTAGAAAGAGAGGTTTACTTTTCCATCACTCTGAATAATTGTCCTGTTGGGAACTATGTACTAAGTTAACCTTACCTAAACTTGCTTGTTTCGAAGCACTGTTGTATGTTTCACCCTATGTCATTTGACCTATTGTATTTACCTATGTGGACGGATGTTTGATTTGCTACAATTTAGCCTCCTGTTGTTTCCTCATAATTTCATTGTTGTGCATGAAAGTCATGCTGAAACACCATAATCAAATCTATGTTGTTGTATTCTCTTGGTTTGACAGGAGAGTCGAAGGGACAGGACCTGGGGGATGGCTGGCCAAGTATCAAATCCTGCATCTTTGTTCAGGCTATATGTTGATTATGGTCGATTTACAGAAGCTACAAATCTGTTGCTTGAGTATACTGAATCATTTGCATCAGTGGTAAGTCGCAACCACTTCAAGAACATGCACACTAATTCTGCTACTCTGCTTGTTCAAAGTTATTTTATTTTCAGCATCTCATGATATTTCCTTTACACTTGTGGTCAACTGATAAAAGGTGTAAAGTGGGGTATGGTCCTTGGTTTGGTTATTAGCAAGAATCTTGACTCCTGCATGACTACATACATTATGGATATGTAAGGCAATAGGAACTAGGGGTTAGCAAATGGTTTGTTCAGTTCGGTTTTTGGTATTTATGAAAAACTGAATTCTGTGAACCCAAATATTTTGGTTTGGATTCAGTTTTTGGTTTTCAATTATTTTCAAATAAAATTTTATAATTTAAAATTTAATACTTTTTCATTATTTTTTAAAATAAAAAATGAAAGTAAAAAAGGAAAAAAAAAAAGAATTTGGTTTTTTGGTTCTTAAACTGAATCGAAATGAAAACCCCATTACAGAACCAAACAATTTGGTTTGGTTTTTCAGCTCAAACTAAACAGTGCACACCCCTAATTGGAACTGTAACTTTTATTAAAATGTCCCAAACTGAACCTTAGATGGCAGCTGCTCAAACTAACCTCGTTCCTGTATTTAATCAATGTTGGATATTCCAGGAGACAACAACATTTCTGAAGTTAAATTTGTTTCTTTTATATGTTATAGTGGTTGACTTCTTTATGTATCAATTCATCATTGTGATAGGCTTTGCAGGCAATGGTGGACCATGATCATCTATAACTGACCCAATAACATCATTGATGTGTTTTGTTTCTCATGGTTCTATCCTCTGAGCTGCCCTAATGGTGGGCATGACCTCTAAGTGTCTGCATGGGAGGGAGTTGGCTGATACAACTTTCCCTAGATGTTTGAAAGCATCACTATTGTTTAGCTGCCATCTGTTTTTTTCCTTCTTTCTAGACCAGGCAACATGTTCATTGTTAAAACTGTCAATTGATGGTTATCTGCTGGCTGATTTCACTTAAGATGCTAATTTTATCAACCTTGTGCAGAGACCGTCGGACTTGATTAATCGGAAAAAGCCATTTGCAGCATGGTTCCCATACACAACAATAGAGCGCCTATGGTGCCAGCTTGAGGAATTGAGTAATTTGGGTCACATGGTTGATCACTATGGGAAGCTCAAAAGTCTATTGCATGGAGCTTTGCAGAACCACCTCAAGCAGGTAACCAATATTTCTTTCTTTCTGTCTTCCCCTTTTTTTCATTTTTTCTTTAAAATAAATGATTTACTTATTAGAAAAAGTCAAGGTAGCAGTAACGTGTGAAATGGTTCCAAACAAGGAAGAACTTGGCAAATAAAACCTAATACAGATAGAGAAGTACCGATAACAGAGCACTGCCTCCTATAAAAGCAACATATGAATCTTTTGATCATTGACCAACTGAAGAAAGAGAACTCACATTTAGCAGATTTTTTTTTATTAAGATTCTATAACCGACAGTTTTGCATGAACTGAATGGGTTTTCAATCATTTATGTTGTGTCTAGGTGAAGGTGGACTCTGAAGATGCATTATCCGCTGCTGCCTGCTAAGAAAGTTTTTCGCAATGGTTGAATTTAATGGTCTATAGAGCATAAGACAGATCAGGATCTTTGAACAGATTATGAGCAGCATTTAACACTAGACAAGGATCAATTTGCTTTCAGCATACAATAGTTCAGACTTCTGCCAAGGTGGTGCTACGGCTGTGAAAGTCCAATTTTGTATGTATGCACGTAGTTGGGTTCTGATAGAATTGTTAATTGAAAGGGAAAGAAAACAAGGACTGCCCATTTGCATCGTTAGTAAAATCATGGCATGTAGATGCTAGGGTTAAAACCTAAATTTTGAGAAGGATATATGTATTTATCGGTGCTTTCATTTTTCTTACCCACTGGCTGGATTGAGCACGGGGAAGAGATGAATGCTTGTACCTTCATGTATATACCATTTGGCTGGCCAGTTCCTTACGCCGTTAGAGGGGATTCAGTTTGTCAGAGGCGTCACTCTGGGGTTCTGGAGATTATTATATTTTCCAACATGTTGAATGCTGCAACTTCGATTTTGCCGATATGTTCAGTACAATAGAATTCAATCAGGTCTTTAATTCCATGTTAATTCGGAGTAGTTGCATGAGTTTTTTTTTTAAGGGTGTTTTGGATTTTTTAAGGTGTTTTTTTGTTTGAAAATATATTAAAATAGTGTTTTTATTTATTTATTGTTAATATTAAAATATTAAAATAATTTAAAAATATCAAATTAATTAATTTAAAGTGAAAGGAAAAAAGTTTTTTTTTTTTTTTTGGTTGTTGTTGGAAAGTGATGGCTAATTGCAGCGCCAAACAACTTTGTTATAGGGAGAAATTAATGTTTTAGGCGTCTTGAAAGTGATGTTTCATGTAGATGCCTTGTGAAGACTTCACTTACTTTAATTCTCTCTCTATGGGTTGAGTTGCTTTAAATATGGGCTTAAATGCTTGTGTACTTTCGACATTGTAATTTAACTGTATTTTAAAGATTTTTTATATTATTTTTTAGTTTTAAATTATTTTTTATATTTTTGATTGATTTGATGTATTAATATTAAAAATAAATTTAAAAAATAAAAAAAATATTATTTCAATACATTTCAAAGTAAAAAATACTTTAAAAAATAATTTTTACTACATATATAATTATTCTTGTTTAATTATAGTTTAAAATTATTTTTTAAAAGAAGTAAATTTTTTTATTTCAAATAAAGTTTTTGTTATTTTTAAAATATTTATATGTTAAAAATAAAATTTAAAAAATAAAAAAATATTATTTTAATATATTTTTAAATAAAAAAATATTTTAAAAAATAATCATTATATTAATATCAAATGTGATATATCACGCGGCCATTTATCCGAATTGTAAAAATTGTTAAAGAGTTTGAGTGAAAAAAAACAAAAAAGCAAACAAGAAAAAGGAAAATTATTTGGCGTGAATGGGAAGCCCCTACGTAGACGCAAAAACTTAAAAAGTAATTCTTGCAAGATTAGAGTGGTTAAGGTTACTCTGGTTCGCGTCTGGATAATTATTGAATTTCGATATCCAAAAGATTAAGCTGAGAGAAGAAAATAATCAAAGAGATAGAGAGAGGGCAGGAAAGACTTGAGATGGCAGTCAATTTGAAAGAAAAGATGATGTTGGGTTGGCCCTCCTTGTGTGGAAGAATATGAAGGATTGGTATATCCATAATAATTCCATGATCCAAAAATATTAAAAATTAATTAAAAAAAATTAATTTAATTTTTAAAAACCACGAAAACAAACACTTTCGGGAAGAAAAGGAAAAGGTCTCAGCTGGGATTGATGGTCCAAGAAGGAAGCTTCTTCAACGCGCACGTAATTTTTTATTTGATTTGATTTTTTTTTCTTAAGAAAAGTTGTAAGCAAAAGCGTAGGCACAATAAATAGCTATCTGCAGTATAATTAATTTGACTTTTGAAATAATATGCAAATTTAATACTGGTGGATGGCTGCTGACCAACACAATCGTTTAAGACTTTGAATTTTGATTTCTCTTTGCCCCAATATCTATCTGAAAGGAAACAAAAACCAAAAAAGAAAAGGGGGCAAAGGGAAAGTTAAATAAAATCCTCTGTTTTGTTCCTTCCCTAATCTTATCAACTGAAGCAAGCAAGCAAGGCTTTCTTTCGACGACAACCCACCCAGTCTACGAGGTTGTCTCCGACTTCTCCGACCGGCGGCTCTGATTTCTCCGATTAAATTCCCATCAAGGGTAAACTACTAGCTTTCTTTCATGCTTCAGAAGACAAGAATAATTCATACTTGGAAGTTATTTCACTTGTTGCTTTATTATTGTTACTATTGATAGCAGCAGATTAGGAAATTTTATTTACTTGGAAGAGCAGAAGAAGATATATATTTTCACTACAGTTTATTAATCTCTACCTTTTCTTTCTCTTTTTGGCTGAACAATCCCATCAAGAAATTCATAAATCTAGATCAGTCTAATCCATTTTACTTACTCCTTGAATTTGATTTTCTCAAGAGTCAAATTAAATCAAGCTTCCTGCTTCTTTTTTTATTAGTTAATTTGCGAAATTTCTATCAGCATTTATTTGTGACAAGTATGGATAGAGTGCATGCTTCCTGTTGTCTATGCGAGCTCATAAATAAGTCACCACTTTTTTTGTAGAGCCAAATCATCTTCTGTTTTTGGGTTTTCTTTTCTTTAATCTTGACGGGTTTTTTTTTTTTTTTTTTAATTATGAATGAAGATGGCACAGACTGCGGAGGAGTCGGGAAACGACAGCGGGAAGTTGGAGCATCATGGTAGGGAAGACAGTGAATATGTTAGGCTTGTTATATCCGACGAACCAAGGGCACCTGAATTTGATATTTCACAACTGCAATCGGGAGCTAGGATTAAAGCTTTCATCTGGTGGATCAAAGCTTTAATTTGGTGTCTTGTTATCACCATACTTCTTCTCGTTTTCGTGAAATGGGGGGTTCCATTTCTTTTTGAGAAGGTGCTTTATTTCTCTCTTTTCGTTTTGTTTGTATCTTTTGCCTGCTTTGGTGCTGTCTATAGCTTTAATCAGCAAGCATTGCATATACCATTTTGTTACATGTCCAGCATTCATTTGCGCTTTTCATATTTGAGTTTGTACTTCGAACTTTCTTCTGCTAGTGGGCTTGGTTTATAATTTGTTCGAGATGGTTCTTTGGCATCAGTTTGGATTATGAATGCAGCATAATGGTTGGCAAGCTTTATCAAGTTTGCTAACTTAAGGTTTAAGAATCAACTTGGCTTTTAAGTTTGGTTGTGCCAAAGATTAATCAATTTCGTTGTAGGTTCTCTTGCCAATGATGGAATGGGAAGCAACTGCCTTTGGACGTCCAGTCCTCGCCCTTGTGCTTACTGCTTCTCTTGCCTTGTTCCCAGTGTTCCTAATTCCTTCAGGTCCTTCCATGTGGTTGGCTGGAATGATCTTTGGATATGGTATTGGGTTTGTGATAATCATGGTTGGAACCACTATTGGGATGGTCCTGCCCTATTTGATTGGGCTAGTTTTCCGTGAACGCATCCATGTAAGACATGATTTTAACTGATATAAGCTAGACAACTTGGTTTTCATATTGGATCTTACTTTTCTTTCTTCTGCATCTCCATTTTTGCGAATTATCTCCTGTTGAATGTGCAGCAATGGTTGAAGAGATGGCCTCAGAAAGCTTCTATGATTAGACTTGCTGGGGAGGGGAGCTGGTTCCATCAATTTAAAGTGGTTGCCCTCTTTAGGGTTTCACCATTTCCGTACACAATTTTCAACTATGCAATAGTGGTAACAAGTATGACATTTTGGCCCTACTTGTGTGGTTCAGTTGCTGGAATGGTACCAGAAGCTTTTATCTACATCTACAGGTCCGTTCTCTTGGTTATACTTTTTTTTCCAGTATCAGTTCTTATTCCAAAGAAACATGCAAGGAAACAAAGATACCTGGGAATTCTTTTGAACTGTTTGTCCAGATGATGACTAAAAAAACTGAAAGCAAAATCAGTTGTTGCAAATCTCTATTTATCCCAGCTCACCAAAAAGCACTACATTCCGAGTTCTTCTATTTGAAGAAACTCTGTCAAAATAATGATATGCCAATTTGTTTTCCCTACCTCCTGCTCAACCTCATGCTTGTGCTTCTGTGCAGTGGTAGGTTGATAAGGACATTTGCTGATGTGAAGTATGGGAACTATCACTTGACTGCTGTGGAAATAATATACAACATCATCTCCTTCATTATTGCTGTTGTTACTACGGTTGCTTTCACTGTTTATGCAAAAAGAGCTCTGAAGGACCTTGAAAAGGAAGAGGCTACTGAAGAAGTTCCCCCCACCCACCAAGAAAGTCATGAGATGAGAAAGCTTCCACTTGAAAGACCTAAGCATGCAGGTTTGTCATCTTTTTCATTATAGCCTGAATACTTAGGAGGAAAATACATGTACCTGTAAAAATTGATATGTTAGATGGCATTTGTTGACTGACTGATCCTTGTAACTTCCTTATTCACCTCTTTTTTTTAGGGGGTTTTGGTGTTTATGTTTGTAACTACAAAAATAGAATACAGAAGAAAAATTAATCAACCAGCTTTTGTGAAAGGTGCAATGTCTTAGCGTATTTTTCCTCCTCTGTTTTATTTTCTTACCATTCAGTAAACTTTTTTCTTATTAATTTTGTAGCATCTTCTGAACTATACATGTAGTATGTTCTTAATATATACAAGGAGACACACACCATCATGTGGGTTTGGAATGAGGGAATAATTAGCTTCTATTATTCAAGTTATTGAGAATACGAGTTTTTGACCTTATAATCTCATTCACTGATGATGTTTTACCTTCGTCATGCATTGATGCGTACCTGCAAAAGTGATAAGAAAGCTTGCCATTCGGTGGCATGAGAGATTGGATTCAGTTTTTAACTGGCACATTTATGTGATAATGGAAAGAATAAACAATGATCGTGGTGAGAACAACAGGCATTCTGTACTGTATCTTACAAGAAAGAAGCGAAAAATTATCTGCATTTGATTGAGGCTTTGATTGAGGCTTTGATATTCTTTTTAGCGATAAAATTATCTGCATTTGATTGAGGCTTTGATATTCTTTTTTACCACAAGGGCATTCGGTTCAATAGGTGGTGGAGGGATTTTTCGTGGGATGAAAAGAATAGCAATGACTGGCAAATTAAATAAAGCAAAGTGAAAAACATTCACAGAATATTAAGTTATGAGCAATGGTTTGGCTAAATGTTGAGTCTGCGGAAATTTAAGGCTTGAGGAGATGTAAGTGGATGTTCCCTTTTGCCTTTTTGCCGAAGAACCAAATTTCAAGATACAGGCGCTTGGGTCACAGAAGAAAGCTCTGTGCCTCCAATAATAACCATTTCTTGTGCCGCACTATGAGATGATTCTGTGGCTAGTTTATGCATACGTGCTCCGTGGTTCTCGCTGGGGTCCCTCTTGTCCTTTGCTCCGCCTGCCCAGATTCCTATTGCCGCTTCCACATCCTCACCAAACATCCCTTTCCTAAAACTGGTGCCCATCTTCCCTCAGATACCATCGGCAAAAGGTTAGAAAATGAGTTTCTGAAACATGTCAATCATGAAGGAGCTCATGTAAAGTAAATCTTGGGTGTATAAGTTCACCAACCTGTGAGACTAGAGCATACAAAGGCAAGGTGCTGTAACTGCATAGAACTTGAACAACTAAACTGCACCCACCAAATAAAGCAATAAGAAGGCTTGTTTTCTTGGATACTTGGGTAATAAACAGAAAAACAGAATCATTATATATATATATATATATATATATATATATATATATATATATATATATATATATATATATATATATATATATATATATATATATATATATATATATATATATATATATAATGGATCATAAGGTTTTGGAATTACCCCATAATAAGCCTTGGCACAATGTAGCCCACTCTTTCCATGATGCATGAGCGGAATCCGTATGTGCTCTGGAAGGGGAGGAAACTAATTAACCAAAACTGCAAACGCACTTGTATTGCTATGTATGCATTGAAAACTATGGAAAACCATGTGATAAACTTTGGAAACTATTTGCCAAGAACATGTGTACCCAAATCCAGAAGAAGAAAGCAATCTCAAATGAATTCTGAAACAGAATGAACTGAATCAAGTCAAGAACAATGGCAGGTTTCTCAAGCCAGAAATGTTCATCTGAAGGCTGTACTCGTGCTTCATCGATAGGAACTGTCTTCTCTGCAACTCTGTGGCCTAAACTAGTGATAATGTGTTCTAACTTAGCGCCAACGAGTAGCAGAAGCTGCCATTCAAACCAGCTCGATGTTATTAGGCTTGCATCAAATGTCATTCATCAAAACATGTCAACTAAACCCTTCAAATCTGTGTGTTTACACACATGCACGCACACACATATACATTAGCTCAGTTATACTTACAATTACTGGTAAAAAGGACAGCCAAAAAAATGAATGCCACCCTGCATTTTCATTCACGCATGGGAAAGGATTACTAATGATACCTTTTTTTTATGAATCACTGGAATTTAATTGCTCAACTTCGAAAAAGGAAAATTACCTTCCACATTCATCAGCAAAAACATCACAATAAAGAGCCACAGATACCAGCTGTTGTCCAATATTATTTGGTATTGTTCAACTTCAAACCATTGAATACTGAAATACAACTCAATAAATAAATAAATAAACAAACCATTATTCTAAAAGACTTACCTTATGGTAACAATTCTTTTGAAATCAATCTGCAGTGTCCGCATCATGTAATCGTGAAAATCAAAATCCAACACATGGGGAATATGCGCCTGGATTAGAAAAATCAATGATCAATAAATTAATCGAACACATCTTGCAGAATTATATAGTGAACAGATATGTGGTTAATGATTGAAACTTACTGTGATAAATCCTTTTCGAAGAGCAATGTAGTCTGATTTGGTAATGGAGTGATAAAATTGTTTGAAGAATGCTATCTGAAAGTGAGCAGAGAAAACTGCTGAATTCTATATCATACTCTTGTATAAAATTTTCAACTGTAGATTATAAGAGGCAACATAGGCTGGCTTGAAACTCACCAGCCAACTTAAAACAGCTGACTTTCTCCAATATCCTTTTTCGTGTTTTTTAATGAACTTGTGAAAATAATGGTGTTCATGTTGATGCTTTGCTTGATCTGCACAACAGAAAGCATACATTTAACAAACTACAGAAGTTCTATTGTTTCTGTGCAGAAGAAAGGAACATTTAGATTCAAGCCAACCTCTGAATGTTTTTGATGGATGTCTTATGGAATCCTCCCAAGTCTTCCATTGTCGTATCTATGGAAGGTGGAATTAATACATATCACAATAATTCGAAATGTAAAGAAACTAATGGACGTAAAGTAGATATGCAGGAAAGGGGGAAAAAAATACTTGACAATGATGTAAAACAGTTAGGGTAAACAAATGACGAAAATTCCAAATCAGTAAGAATGGCTACGAAAACGAGCTACACAATTGAAGCATATCAGCTTCAATTCTTGTCTGTTCAGCTCAAAGGGGAAAATGTGACCAATTAATTTGTGTGGAGCAGGTTATAAAGGTAAGAGACTGATACATTACCCTTGCCCCTCCAAGAATCATTGTAGATACACAAAAGATAACATGGACAATTGCCAACACAAAGATGAAAATATGCAGTTGGTGCAATGCTTCCACAGACACCAATGGAACCTTCCCCTGTGTATGGAAAAGGCATGTGCAAAATGTTAGTTTATAAGATTTAATGTGAGCACAGCTAGATATATTAATTCATATAAGGATTTTCGCTATTCTATATCCATTTTATCTGTATCAACCTTTTATGCCTTTGCTAAACTACTTAACAAATCAACAACTCAACTTTTCAAGACCAATCCTCATTCCAATCATCAAAACAAGACCTTTGAGCCATCCCATGAAGAAAAATATTCCTCCAAAATAACCATGGCCCCTTCTTGGACCTGCTTTACTTGCATGCTTAGACTAATCCTCATGTGGATCCATCTAGGCACATTGTGGAGCCATTAGCTTAGATTATCTCATATTCATGTATAAATACTAATGCATGGGATGGCCAGTATGTGGTTTTCTAGTTAAATTTATCTTCTCCTCTGCCTAATTAACAACTTAATTTAACTGCAAAATAATCAAATTTACATGGACTAGTTGGTAAAAAGTTATGTTTACAGCAGTAAACATAGTGACATACCTCACGAGCACAACGTTCTGCACTATTAGTTGCAGATAGTAGATGACGTCGATTGTTTATAGCTTGATTATAGATTTTTTCGTGGTTGCTGCTCTCAGTTTCTCTCTTGCATGGCAACATGGTAATAGCAAGATGAGGTGGGATGCATATGCGGCTTATTGTATTTTGGGTAACTGTTAGCAGAAGGGAAATGAACCCTAAAAGCATCAATTCTGTAGGAAAACATCAGGATAACTTCCATTAGACCCAAGAGATAAAAAAAAAAAAAAAACCTGTCAATATGCTTTACTTTTAAGACTCCTATTGTGGCTTCTCAGACTTCATGAGAAATTGTTTTGAGAAAATAACATCCAAAACACAGTATTCTTTGGAACACACATTGAGAACATATTTAGATCATATTTTAGCATTATACTACAACATGCAATTAGTGAAGCGATTGTTTCAAATCCATTGTAACCTTGCACTTTATGTATAATTTCTGGACATATTTATAAATGCAAACTTGCCAGCATTAGTTACATGTTGTGGATTATGGAGAATTCGTCATTAGATATAATATACATCTTGTATAGGAAATAAAGATTGGGGAGAAAGGATCGTCTAACCTTCTTTTAATTTTTGCAAGGCTTCAAACAATGCATCTTGCTTCGTATTCCTCAAGAACTGAATTTCCAAACAAAAAAAATCACCAAGTCCCTTAGGAAGTTAGGAATTAATGGATTATGCACCATAAACCTCTTAAAAATGAAGAAACATCACCTCTCTGCTTAGAAGCTCTTCCTTTTTACTTAAAAATTCAATTGATGCATAAAAAACTTTTATGTATATATATATAAAAGCTGATAAATTTTCTTGGAAAGGAAGAAGAGATACAGGTTCATAAATAGTAACGTTTTTAATTTAATGAGCAGTGTACGATTATAGCACACATTAGTATTGCAATCAGCAACATTTCGTACATTCATTTCTACATGCTGTGGCAGTGCATGACTTCAAATTTATCTTCACTTCAGTTTGAATTTTGGTCCAAATAAGATGTGTTCAAAAGAACAATTTTAGTAGTGATACTGAGGATGTTCAATTTGGGAACCGGGAACCAAAAAATTTAAATATTGAAGGAAGAAAAATCAAACCAGAATATCACCTAGCTCAAGTGTAAAAGATACCATAGGGAATATATAGCATACCTTTCCCAGTTTATGAAGACCTCGCTCTGCAAAAATGGAGGCGAGAACAATGACAAAACAGACAGCAGCAATCACCCATGTAGGTGTGTACTGCAAAGATTTGGATTCTTCCGCCATAGTACCCTGTGAATGTGATTTTTGAGTGTCTGGTAGAAGAATTTGAAAGTCACCTGAAATATATATAGACCGTAAGAATGCCAAAGAATAAGCACATTCCGAAGATAAGAGGAAAGAATATGATGTAATTGACACCGCCATATTAAGGAAGGCATATAATTTACAAATATTGGAAAAGCATTGGTCAGTATCACAGGAGTTCTAAAGGAATCCCTTGAAGCCGACCTCATACGTTTCCTCACGTGAATGAGGTTCCAGTTTTACTGTGAGCACACTTCAAACTGGTGGTCATGGCCTTCTTTACTCGGTAGTTGATCTATGCCAAGGAACTACTGATTACCCTATTTTTATTAGAAGCTACATGCAGCAGTTGCTGCCACATCATCAACTGGAATAGTCTTATTCCAAGTATAAATATGGTTGCAAACAGAGGGTGGATGAGATGATTTGATAGGGCACTTGTGCAATCGACACCACCAAAGTTGCTTGTGAAATACTTGGTGGTGTATGTTCCAACCGAAATATGCACAAAATGTACAAAATGTGTCCACATGCATGGAAAAGAATCAAGATAAGAGGGAAAGAGATCCAGTAATGAGACGAGATCTGTTACAGATTTAAATGGAATTTATTGTTAATCAGTTTTGAACTGTTGAATTCACGTTTTTCCCCCAAAAAAGAATACAACGTTTCATATCATACACATATACTATTTATATCAAAAACTACGACAGGCATCTTGGGGTACAGAATATCAATTTCTTAATGATTGTCCAAGTTCTCAACCACGTATACCCTCGTCATCTTCACAAACTTATGCTCTGCAGTCCTTCTTAAAGCCATCCTCCTTCCGTGGAGTCGCATTATCTTTACCTTCCAAGGAGTTCCGAGTCCAAAATCTATTGCAGCAAAATCATCTAACCAAAAGCCCCACAGATATATTCTAAAAAACTGTGGCATCTCATGGTCTCCAAGGTGCTGGAGGTGGCGGCGGAGTTGGAAACATTGGGGGAACTGCAGAGAATATGGTGTTCTTATCAATCCCAGTAGTTTTGTCACCTGACAAAGCCACAAGTGCTGCAACTAATCCAGCATTTCCAGCAATCGTTGGCTCTGTATAATTGTAGTTGGTGCGAACATCATGGAAACCATCATGCCTGTCAGGACCAGCAACCATGGCTCCAACAAGTGTATTTGGATTTGGCTTCGTGGTGTCCCTCCATTTCCATCCTCCTTTACAGTTATACCTGATCTTGTTCTTAGGGATAGATGCACCTCTATGGTGGACATGTTTTGGATAATGATTACCAAAACCCACAACATAGCTAATTTTACGAGGATTTTTGCCCAGGATGTAATCAATCTGTCACAAAGACAGAAAAAAGAAAGTTATAAACCGCTCAAATTATGCCAGGGTCCAATATAGAACACCTTATCGCATAGGGTATGGCATACCTGAGTCTTGGCAAAATCACGCAACACGTCAGTAGAGTAAAAATTTGGTCCACAGTACCATCCAGGTGTATCAGCAGCCTCAAGATAATCACTATATAGGGTAGCTAGGAAGGCAGCGTTGACAACATACTGAAGGGGCTGAGGCCTTCCATGATTTAACTCAATCAAGCCTCCTGTAGAACATCACCAAAACAGTTAGAATGGGATCTGAAAGTTAATCCATTCACTTGTGACCAGGCCAGTCATATAAGAGATGGTTTACCTCTTGTTCTATTAAACTTCGTGAAAATTGGCAGGTACGAACACATGATTATACTGGTCTGGTTGTGAAATGTCCTTAGTATTTCTTCATACGGATAACCAGGGCTCAAGAACAATCTTAAACGGCTCAAAAGTAGCTATCACACAACAAAATTTATTCATCAGGACAGAAGTATACCACCATATATTTTCAAAGTAAACTAACAGAGAATTAGGCACATTATGATGTAATATGTAAAAATAGCAGCAGAAAAATATCAACAGGATCCAAATAGGAGATCATCATTGACATTTCCACATCAGGGCAATGATTTTATATGTCAACAGCAGTTCATCAGGTTTCATGACATAATAGTCAAGAAAGTAGAAATGGGTACAAATAAGAAAAGGCAGGAGATAAAATAACAAATTGAGATTCACTTTTAGAATTTTGAAAAAAAGGAGGAGGAACTACCAGGTACACATCCCAGGTCAAATTTTGTTGAATATGGAAACCTCAGAACGAGATCACTTTATTTGTAGCAAGACAAGCAATTAGAGGAACCCACAATTCTTACTCATCAAGAATCAAATAAAAACCCATACATATGCATAGCTACCTTATATTTCCGTTGCTGAGGAAAATAGATTATATCAACTCCTAAAGATGCTTATCATTTGGGTATATTATATGAAACAACATGTGATATCTTATTAAATTAGAAACATGAACAGATGCATGGCAAAATTAATAACATTCGGAAGAAAAGTTAATTGCATGATTAGGAAAGGCATGATAGAAAATAGATAAGAAGCTTCACTAACCTGAGTACCAGCAAGCTTGTTGTCCCAGCTAAGGACACCATAGTCCGGCCCTCCCCAAAAAGCACCAGCATGCTTGGCTATGCCAGGATTTGTAGCAAGCTGAAGATAGGAATTATTTCCAGTTGCATAGTACAGCCAAGCTCCACCCCAAACAAATTCATCCCAGTAACTAGTTGAATTATAGAAAATGGCAGCTTCTGACCCTCTTTCACTATATCTACCTCGCTGATCTCTTGCAAATTGAAAGAGAGTTCTAGCACCATGAACAAGTTTCTGAGAGTAGGCCTTGTTATCTTTGAAAACAATGGATGCAGAAGCCAAGGCAGCAGCCATTTCAGCAGCAAGATCAGAGCAATGGCTGCATTCAGTTACAAGTCTTTCATAATCAATGTCCTCAGGACGCATCCAGCAATAATGATCATTTGGAGTGGTACTCCCACCAGAAGTATCCCCCGTGCCAACCTGTCAAATAGGATGGAAATCAACATCTGTCAGACCATATATCCTATGGCGGATCGACAGACAAAGATAAAAATAATAATTTGATGAATAGCACACTTTTTTGAATCATGTTTATGTGATGATGGCCAATACAATAGTAGCTATAAACAATCTCGACTTCAGTATTTGTGTAACCAGGAAATTTTCTATGCATAGGCGGAAGTTGAGTTTTCCATGGAGAAATTGTCAGATGAAAAAAACTTGCTAGTTTTGATCCCAGTAAGTCAAAAATTTGAAAAAAGCCCTACCCTTGCATTTTCACATGAAGTGCCCCAAGCAAGATCATGTTTTCATTGTAAAACCAAGCATCATCAACATTAAAGTTAAAGACAGCTATGAAATAAATTCATTCAGATGTACAATTATATCTATGTTTAGATAAATTGTGTAAAGTTACTTCACCTGTGCAACCATCGTGTTGATGGTATCAGAAGAACTGTTAAATGTCTTGAGAAAGTAATCAGCTCCCCACTTAATAATTTCTTTGACATGGTTAAGCTCCCCAGCAGCTTCATATTTCGCACTATATTCTATAACACTCCAGCTCAACATTGTCATCGCAAAAGAAGCAGGGAAGTGAAACTTGATGGCATCCCCAGCATCATAATATCCACCCACCAGATCTTTGTAAAAACTACCTTGTTTACCTTTCCCGTCGCTCAAACACGAGCTTCCCCTCCATGACACATTATTATGCTTTGGAAGCTTTCCTGCTGCAATTTGCCATCAAAATACACGAACATAAACAAAATCAAGATCATTATCAATAACAGTAGCAACAGTAACTGAAACTTATGATCTGAATCCGTGCAAATCAATGATTTTCATCAACAATCCATGATACCAAAGGTAAGCCACATTCAAACTGGTTTTTTTTTTTTTTTACAAAAAGAAAGGAAGAAAGAACGATTTCTACTTTCCTGAATATAGATGATTACCAATAACAGAGCAGTAGTAAATAAAATAAATTCATGATCTGGGTTTGTTAAGATTGATGATTCATGTTCCCCTAAACAGTTACAATCCCGGATTCATTGAAGAAGTCTCTCCTCATTCTTGCAACAAAATGATGCTATCTTGCAAATTTAACAAACAAATGAATTCAAAAGGTATACAAACATCAACTAACAGAAATCGGAACAGATCAGATAAAGAAAAGGAAAAGATACATACATTTTTGCGCATTGAAGAACATGAGTGCCTTGTGTAGAGCAAGGGTGTAGTTATCAGCGGGGGTATGATTGTGACGATGGCGAGGCACAGCTTCAACAATAACAGTAATCAAACCAACCAGGAGAGCAGCAGCAACAATACTCCCAACAGTCCACACAAAGATCTTGCGACTAACAATGATACAACCCAGATCCACATATTTCTTCTTCTTCTTTTGCTCAGCTGGACCCAGTAACCAACTCTGTTGAGTCTCATCCAACGGCCTTGACAAAGCTGCCCTGTCTAAGTCATTCAAGTTCCTGCTCCTATCATCATCTGTTGCCGAATCTGCTGCATTTATCTCCAGGGATCCTCCCCAAGGATCTCTACCATACATGCTCATCCTTAAAGTTTCACTATTTCTTCTTGTATTTAGTAAATTAGCTCTCTTTTGATTCTCCCTCGATTCAAGAACAAAACTTGAAGTGCCACCGACACTGTATTGACAAAAAGAAAATGTGGGTTGTCTTTGTCTCTCTCTCACACACACACTCTCTTTGTTGGGTGTGAGGAGGAGGGATGGAGGGGAGTGAAGGTGTGGGGATGGGGATGGAGAGTATTATGGATGGTGGACAGCGGAGACTGATGACGGTGGAAGAGTCAATAATGCTGTGGTGAGTTGGGCTTGATTCTTTATTTTAATAATTAATTTGTAGTAAATCTAGTAGGTGACCAATCATCCACTTCTAGGCAAAGACAGTCTGTGTAATGCTGTGTTTTTCTATGAAGTTTTCCTCCAAACAGCTAAAATCTGTAATGAATTTCTTTCTCACTCTGAAGACAGTGGACAGACAGGGAAAGAAAGAAAGCAAGAACGGTAACAGTTTGGTAATTGTATGGTATTTTGCTTTGCAAAAATTCATGTTAATGCCTGAAAGATGCCATTAAGCTCATCTTTAATTAGCCTTTTCTATCGCGGCCACATCATTTTGTATTTCTATTAAAGGAACAATTAAAAATCAATCAAGGAAGATTTATTTCCATATCATACTAATCTCTATAAAAACCCAGTTAAAAATTAGGATAATAATTCCCTCATACACGGATCTGAAGAAACTCCTCGTATCCGTAGTGTCATTATTAATATTATCGACATATATCACCCCGTTATACGACGTATGTTGAGAAGAGAAGGGTTGTCTCCGAAACCAATCCAAGAAAATTGCTATCGCACCCCCATCTTCTCTTCTTATTTAAAATTCTTTCATTTTCATTCTTTATCTCACCTTTATGCACATGATGTTATCAACAGATCATCCACAAACACACACGAGATGACATGCACGCACGCTGCTGCGAGTTTATAAAATAAATATACTTTATAGTGTTATAATTGTGAATCAACGCTAGATAAATAATAGAAACTAAAGATATGATGGAGTAAATATTTCATGACGGAAAAAAAAGTTGTGTTGGTGATCAAAAAATTAGAGACTGAACAAAATAATTTATAACAATCTACAATGTTTTGTGAGAAAAGATACAGTACTTTCGCTACATGATTTAACTTTTCTGTTAATAAAAAGTAAAAAAAATTACAAAACTAAATTCTCTACCAACTTAATATTAAAAAAAAAACAAAGATAATTTTGGAAGGAAAAAAACCCTTGAGGAAAAATATTGTAGCAATTGACAATGTTTTGTAAGGAAAACTACATTGCTTTCTCCAATAAAATAAAATAAAAAATCATTTAGAGAAATATTGTAGTAATCCACAGTGTTTTGTGAGAAAAACTACAATGCTTTCCTCATGTGATTTAGTTTTATTGTAATTATAATTATTGACCAACTCAATATTCAAAAAAAATCGACAAAGATAATTTTGAAAAAAAATCATATGGAAAAACACTGCAACAATTCATAGTATTTTAAAGAAAAAATTACAAAGCTAAATTCTTAATCAGCTCAATATTAAAAAAAATCGATAGATAATTTTAGAAAAAAATAACAAAACAAACACAAAAAAAAAATTATGTTGGAAACACTGTAGTCATTTATAATGTTTTGTGATGAATATAATGTCACGATCAACGTGTTGTCTATTGCAGCAAATGACATATTATATGTCATAACAAATGATGCGTTTGTTGTTTTTATAAGAGAAAGAGGCAGAATACATGTCATTTGTTTTTGAGCAGAAAAAACATGACATGTCGTCTGCTGCAACAGACAAAGCATCATTTATTTTTTAAGAGAAAAATGCGAAAGACATGTCATTTGTCTTTGTATGGAAAAAAACCATGAATCCCAAAAGATAAGATTATTAAATTATGGTCTATCTAAAATATCATCAGCCAAATATTTTTTAAAAAAATTTATTAGATTAATATATCTTTAATTTTTTTAAAAAAATAAACTGAATTTTGAACAAATCAACCAAATAATGTTAGAATGTCCGCATGTTAATACATATATAACAACAGCGTCTATTATTTTTCCCAATCCAACCTAGTTTTTGAAGTTGGTTGAAAAAAATAGCATGACGGTAATATTGATATTTTTTTAGCGTAGTCAATTTTATGAAACGTACACTTTAAATTTTCAAATCACAAAAAAAAAAAAAATCTTCAGCGATAAATGACGTTGATAATGGTTATGCTTTTTGTTTTCATTTTATTTTATTTTATCTTACCGCGGCGGCATAGAGGTTAGTAAGAATTAGCAATACACATACATAACTGAGAGAGATGATAATCATGTACGTAAAGAATTTAAGTTAAACTATAATTTATTGTTGACAATAAAGATTGAGCATTAAGGATTTGAGATTAATAACAACATCTTCATTTTGCTCTTGAGAGTACCAATTTTAGATGGGGGCATCCGCTTCCATCAAACCGGCAGTTAGCCTCCTCGCTCCTCTTTCAAGTTCCAACCGAAACGTTTGCCGACGCTTTAAGACATGCTTTCCGCCTTCTTCATCATGCTTCTCTCTCTCTCTCTCTCTCTCTCTCTCTCTCTCTCTCTCTCTCTATATATATATATATATATATATATATAAACACACACACACATATATATATAAACGTTGCTTAGCTTGTATACAAAGTGCATGCATTACTGATTTAGACTTTGCGTACATAAAAATAATAAGACTGAATGCCTCATATCAGTTGCTGCTCTCTTATCCCATGACATGAAAAACTGGACAAGCTTGCTTTCGTTTCATTTACTTACTAACAATCTGAAGTTATTGTGGTTTTGTTAGATGTCTCATCTTTTCCATCTCCAGTCTCTTGACTCTTCAATTAAGCATAAAAAAGAATGTTGACGCAGATTGATACACACCACTGCACTGTTCTTTTAGAACAAAGAAACAGAAATACCATCCACCGACGAAGGAACTATTTTGGCACCGAGAGGAGCATGGTATGCTCATGCTGCTGAGTGTTCAATCATTAATGTACTCCCTTTTTATATAGTTAAATAGACTAAAATCTGTCAGCTACTGCTTGTATAATAGCCACAACCACTGAATTATTATACTACAGTTGTACCTCAATCTCTTGCGTCATCAATCATGTTAACTTCATTCACTTGGTAAAAATGAAACACACACACACACACACACAAACACAAACACAGTGAAACAAATAAAAACAGAAATTAATCACATATATCTGCTATGCACTTTCCCTCGACCATATCCATATGATGTTGTTAACTACATGCACTTCTTATACATATTTGATTCCAACATCCATAAGATATAATTGGGTGCTATTCTTACAGGTTTCGTGAGCATTACAAGCGTGAATGATGCATGCTCTACTTGCATTGCATCTCTGAGGAAGCTACTGCAGGTGAACGCCACCTCATTCCAGCTGCATATTATAGCCTCTAGGCTCCATTATATACACATATACTCCTAGACATTTTTTCTGGACATGGCATCTACAAATCAAAAGTATGACTGTGGAAATGGAAGACTGGATGGTGGGATTCTCTCTTTAAATTCCGAGACCTGATTTCTCTAGCAACACTGGTCTCAAGAGTTGGAGGACCGCAAATGATGACACCCACATCTGCATAACCCCAGTGCTCCGATACGGATCCGAATATTTCTACAATTAGGAAAAAGCACATAGAATAAAAGAAGCAGCAATTCGTTCAGTTTAAATAAAGAGGACTTATTTAATACTTTTGCAGTATAAACTAGGTACAAACTATGTACGATGACAAGCTTGTAGCCACCGTAAATGCTATTTACTCCTAGTAGAACGTTGTGATCTGTCAGCTGATTTGGAAATGATTTTGAATAACTGAATATAAAAAAAACTTAAAGCCTGTTATGATAATTTCATACTTATATTCACAAAAGATGCAAATCACACCCATTAAATGCATGTCGTCAAATCTTCCCTATTGAGTAACATATGCCAGACAAAATCTAGCATTGCATGGAATCATACCTTTGAAGTCTGGTCTTGAACCATACTGAATAGTGGTTATACTAGTATGGTTTTTCTGAAACAAATTCGCCGCATCTTCATTATGCTGAACCATGCCAGGCTTTAGCCTATTTTCATCGTATTCTTCCCTGGCAGAATTCTTCTTTTCCCAAAGATGCCATAAACCAACCACAAGACCCCCAAAGATAACAACACTTGCAAGCATACATCCGATAAAAAGGAGTCCTTTGTACCACCAAGTTGATATGCTACAAGGATTTATATAAAATACATACAAAATACCCAGCGAAATAACAAAGCCCACTGTAGACGAGATGACGTACAGGCCAGACCATATACTGTCACCTGTACCAACCAAAACCGACATGCCACAGCCCTTTGACACGGGGCAAACAGAAGAAACTGTAACATCATGAATATCACCCTCCTCCTGTAAATAACAATAATTTAGAGACAGCAAAATTGGATAATTTGAACGTGAAAGACAGAAAAACATCTAGGTAAAGGCATGTAACATGAGCATATTGAATAAAAATAATCTTACCAATGGAGGATCTGACTCTCGAGTAACATAGATGGAAATCTCAAGATTTAATTTGTCATAGAAATATGGACAAATTGATTCCAGGTCCATCGTCGAGAGAAGAGGAAGTTCATTTGATCTTTTCACAGCCCAAACAATCAAAATATTTCGTGGCAGACAGGGTCTCCCTTCATTAACACGGTGGAGAATATCACTCAAAATCGCTAGGAAAGGTGAAATCCCTATGCCACCTGCTACCAAAATAAGGTTTTCATACCTAAGAGTACAAAATGGCCAAAGTCAGTCTACTAGAAACAGATATAAAACTTGAGTAAAGCTGGATGTTTGGTAAATTCTATTCTAATTTGTCAAACATTGTCATTTGACACTAGCAATGACAAGCGTTAGCTTTTCTTGAATTCAAGCTTGAACTCTTCTTTTTTTTTTTTTCCTAAAGTGAAGAATAAACGATCTGCCTTGGAAATTCAAGCAGGTCATAGATTTGGTAGCAAAAATGGCATCATTTGCTACATTTGGTCAAATGCCAGAATTATAAACAGCTTCAGGCTTATAAATCCTTTTCATTTAATTGTTTGCAGTAACTAATCTAAGGCCTAGAGATTAGAGTATATACATCAAATATAAGTGGTCTTGAGATTAGAGTATATACATCAAGTGGTATGGCGCTTCATGCCCGTATGGCCCCTCAACAGAAGCTGTTATCTTAGGACCAGGTTGGGAAGGAGAAGCTGGTTGTTCAGCCTCGGATATGTTCATGATACTTCCTTTGAGCCTAGCCGTCCACTCCCCAAGAACTTTTATAAGAATTGACAAATGATATTTACCATCCAAGGGACTAGATGAAACACTGAAAGGATGCCATTGCAGCCAAGATAATTCCCGAATTTGAAGGAATACAAAACTGAGGGCATTGTACCGCAGATCTGCATTGTCAAACTTGAAACATTAACATATGGTAATAGATCACATGCAACGAAACAAAAGATATGTGAAGAATTATCATTACTTCCAGGTTTTGAAAGGACCAATTCCACAGTTCCACATGGAAGGCTCTTGGCTGAAATTATATCAACACTCCTTCGTGATTGGCATAATCTCAGAAATCGATCAAGCATGAAAAGAAATATTCCACCAGCAGCCATACTAAAAATAAAGTCACCAACATGCAATGCCAAGCCGAGAACAAAGACCACGTATAGTTGATGGGTGTAAAAGAACAATTCAAAATTCCACTTCCGAACAGGAGGAAGTGATGTCACCCACATCAATAGACCAGCGAAAAGGCTGATAACTCCAGGAAGAATAGCAACACCAATATCTTTCCATGATAATAGCTGCATGAAACAATAAAGTATTTGAGAATAAAGAAGATCTACGAACCCTTTTGGTTGATTTCTGATGAAGAGAATGAAAAGGGTAACCAACTAAATAGTAAAATATTAGCATTTTGTCCAATTGTCCAAATAAGGCTTTCCTACTTCTACATGACGAGCCTTGCTTAAAATCCTTTGTTATATCTACATTTGTAATAGAATTTTTTTTTTTTTCAATTAATACAACAAACCATTGTGACTTTTACTTCTTTCTCCCAGATAAAAGCAAGTTTTTACATCAGTGCACGAGCAAATTAACTACCATAAAAAAATTATGTTGGTAAATATTATGTGTATAGCATCCAAATGAATAACAACCCTATATATGCAGAACTGAAGGTGAATTCAGCAAATATCATGCGGAATAACTCACAGAACACTCAACGTTTCATTATAACTCAACCAAAAGGTGTACGGGTACACTAAGTAGTATAAAACTAAGAAAAAAAGTATTGTAACCATTAAGTAGTTGGAAATAGCCACCAAAGTTTTTCCTGAAACTGCATTATATAAGAGACTTGTACTTATTACTTCCATATTTCCATTTCAAACAATTGTGCACAAGGCAAGTAATTAGCTAGTGCAGACTAAGCTTGGGGATATAGGGTCTGGAATCTGCCACAGGAGAGAGACTCTCAGGACAAATATTTTACTGAAGTATCATGTTTAGTTCAGCTGATTTTACACAATGTTCCAACCAAAATAAAACTAAGAACAACAACCAAGCCTAAATCTCAAACTACAAACTACGTGGTTTCTGCTAAAATAACCAAGCCCATAATAAAACTAACTAGTTATAAAAATTAAAACAATTTGAAAAAATAATAAAGTCAATGCCTAAATTATTAATAAAATCAAATCCTAAAATTTAGCCTCTAGATCATTTTCTTAGATAGTTGACGATATGATTTTAATGTAGCTAGACTTGTAGACACGAGCGATTCTGAGCATTCAAGTGATGATTTGACATTACTAGATGGGGATATGGCCCAGACAGACTGTGTGGATGGCCTAGCACATGCTTTCATGGATCAGTGGGGCACGTCTATGTCCAAAAAAAGGTCTAGAATAGTTGGGACTTATTAGCTCCTTAAAACCACGATAACAGGAGATCTGACTGTTGGGTCGGACTCAAATTTTTAAAGGTTATTCTACAGGCAATCAGCAAACAAGTCGCTGAACGGACCGTCAGATCTTTTAGAATTGCATTTTGAGCATTGATGCTCCTGATATGGCAACTCTTATTATTTTTCCAATGTTTTTTTCAAACTCTATATTTTAATTCGGATTTTTTGTTTATTTCCTTTTATGTTTTTGGAATCCTAGTTGTTTCCTAGTTGAGGTAAGGTTTTCTGACCTGTTTAAAGGTCTTGTAAACCTCTTAAACAAGCAACCACCATAAGCTTTATGTTCTAGAGAATAAAATTGTGAATTCAAGGTTCACATCTGTAACCCTCTTCGCTCATTAAACCTTATGTGTCTTTTTTCTTGCAATTTTTGTGTTGTCACTGTCCTAGTTAGCTTCTGCCTGCATCAGATTCCATGAAATCAGCAGCCTGTTGTTCTACCCCAGTTTTCTTTAGTTCAGTCACCAACCTGTATTTCTTTATTTCAACAGAATGCACCATTACAGCTCTACTTTTGGCATTGTAAATATCCAACTTCCCTTTTGAAATTGTTTTTCCCATTTTCCTTCAGCTTTACCCTTTTAACCAAAGGCACACATACACATATGCACACAAGTTACCACTCAAAATTGGAAGAGATTGTTCATATGTGACTTCACCAACTAACAAGTGAATCCATGAAGTCAAAAGATGCACATGCAAGTGGCTAAGAATTGTATTTAAGCAAGCACGTGCAGGCAGAAAAAAGGAAAACAAAGAAGCATGAGGACTCACTTTATGCAGGAGGTTGCCCTCCATCGCCCATCCAACTATGTACAATAGCCCATGGAGAGTAAACAGCACCATTGTCAGGTGCCCCAGCCATACATGGTATCTCGTGGCATGCTCAAATGGGATATTGATAAAACGGAGAAGAACTGATCCTCTTGCAACAGGAAGAAACAAAAATGCCAAGCAATATAATCCCATTGAACCAAGATGACCTCCCATCATTTTCAAGAACAGAATACTGGAAAAGTTTGAATTAGCAAGGAAACTTGGCAAATGGTAGCAGCCTTTTCACGTGAAAAAATTTAGACTGTTTACTAAGAAATGCAAAGTGATGAATCAAACAATCATCAATTACATATAGGTGCTTGAAACACAAGAAGTTTCCCTCAAACAATACATGTATACTACTTTCTTTCATCCTTTCTGCTCTATTGGCTTTCCACTTTGTAGCTTGAATCTTATTTGATAGTTTATTTAAATTAAACCATCAACAGCTCTCATTTGGTGTTGGTTATCTTAGTAATATTCAAAGTCACCTTTGAATCTGTTTGAGATCAAAATCTTAAAGATAGAATGAGGAGTTGAGGATGCAACATGCTTGTGAACTTCGAACCAGAGAAAATTAAAAATTAACAATATTTATAATCTTCAAAGTAAGCTATTGGTATATAACAAACAAAAACCTGTGAGAAGTATATGAGGACACGAATTGTGTAAATGCTGTTGAATTTGTGTGTTGTATTTAAGAATAAGATTCTTAAAAGGAAAAAAGAACAAGAAATGTTACATGATTGACTTAAGGAAAAAACCACACAGCAGTGGTGGTGTCAAGATAATATGGATACATGTTTTTCAAGCCACATGATCTTTCTCTCCGTTGTTGAGATGCATCCTCTTTTGCATTTACTATTTTCAATTCATTTTTATTACCTTTTGAACTAAGAGATTGATATTACAACCAAGATTGGTTTAAGAATTAGAATAGAAAGAAATAAAAGACCTTCAATAACAGAAGTTCTTATAGAGGTCGCTCTATTTAGACCAAGCTAATCACATAAAGCAATGAAGAGCCTTTAAATAACACTAGACAAAAAAAAGAATATAAAAGAAATCGTTTTGTTGTGAAAATTAACCACATCAGAGAATCAAAATCCTAAGAATAGAAAACGAAGTAAGATTAAGCAACTAATTTTTTCTTTAAAAAGGAAAAAACTGCAAGCACGAGTAAAGTTAACATGGACATAAACACAATTACAGACTGATCCAAAAAAAGCAATAAAATTGTTTTACCTTTCCTCCATAAGGGTCAAATCCTCCCCAGATATACGGTTGAGACTCTGGATTATATAAGCATACAAGGCCCAGATAACGTACACAACAAATAGTAGAATGCCAATAAACTCAGCAGCAGAAACAACCCCGAATGGTCCATCCACAAGAAAAGGGAATGTCCATAAGCGGACGCCTGGATGTTTCGAACTCTTCTTCCTGTAATCACAAGTTTACGCCAAAAAAACAAGTTATACGAAGATTAAAAGGGCTAGTACATAGAACAAATAATAGGCACATAAGAGAACTCTAATCAGGAGATGACTTACTGCTGGAACTCCTCGTCACCGGATATGATAAGATGAAATATGGAAAGAAAGGCAATAACAAGAACCGGTCCACTTAATACAAGGAATAAGCTTCCTGCAATTTCCAGTTGCAATATCAAGCTTGAAAGCAACAAGATGAAGATAAGCATAAGACGAATAAGGACAGAAAAAGTTGAATTACAGACCTGTAATACCGCAAGGATTTCCATTGGTGGCATGAATGTATTTCTCAAGCAATCCATTACCAAACTGTGTTGGGAAGAGAAAGATAACCCCAATCCATACAACAAAAATAGCCCACATTAGAATCTTGAGAATCCATTTCACTGATGAAACAAAGAGAGATGTTTTCTTGACACTTATTTCACTCAAAAGAAAAGGTTCCTGAACAGAGTTTCCATCCATGGTAAAGAAATTGACTTGTTTTACTCTTCCTCAAACTGTTCAGTATTCCCAGGTGACCAAGAATCACATATATACAGAAAATCAAGCAGACAAATCCAAAGTTCGTAAAATTAATGAAAAGGAAAGTGGATAAAACATGAACCACTTGTTGTAGCACTTGGTTATCAGGTCTTAAAACCATTTTCCTCCATAAATTCTAAACGTACGCAGACAAATGACACTGTCAGATATCTTTTATACACTGTTTTTCAGTCTTGGTTGAAGTTGAGGTTGATGTTGATGGGAAATACAATATTTACCATTCCTATTCTGATCAGAGACAAAAACTGACAGAATTTAGAGACACCCAAAACAAAGTAAAGGAATAGTGGAGTGAAATTATTACCATTTATGCGTATAAATACATGCAACTATCAAGAAAGAAAGAAAGGCCACATAAAATATACGTGTACCTGGGTTATTCTCGTATCGATTGCCAGCAAAACCCAAAAGTCTTTTTCATAGGCAAATGCACAAACCCCACAGACTTTGAGTACAAAGTGGATATTTGCCTTGCTCAACAATGAGTTAGTGACATGGAGTATTTTATGTTGAGTAATTAGTTGACACTAGTCAAGTCATTCGCCTGTGCCCGTGAGTGGGATTAAAAAACAAATTAAGGTAAAAGAAAATCTAAACGTTGTCTGGCATGTTTTATAGAAGTAATAAATATTTTTATTATGAATTTAAAATTTTACTTGCCTGTTTAATAAAATAAATCAAGATTAAAGATGTTGAAAAAAATTATTAATAATAATTAAAGATTAAAAAATAAATATAAATTAAAATATTTGATCTCATATCACATCAACCTTTTAATTTTTTTTATCTAATTATATGGTAATTACATCTTTATAAGAAAAATAATTACTAAAATCCTATTGAAATAAAATGATTTACTAGTGTAATTTCTCTTTTTAAAAAAAATTATAACTCTTGTTTTTATGTTTTTTATTTGATAAAAATTAAAAATCATCACTACAAATATATATATATATTGGATGAATAAAAACTTTTTTATCTCATAAATATTCTCCTTGTTTGCTTCACTTTTATCCCTCAAAGGCCGTGCTTTTTAGAAAAATTTTAATAAATTTAACATAGGTGCGTTAAAAATATAAAAACAACACATTGTTTATATATTGTCATGGGCAAATATTTTTTTTTTTTTTACAATGTCACTAAACCTAACTTGCCATAAGAGGTAAATTTGAAAACCTCGGTCTCCTACTGGCTCAAGTCTTAAATTAACTTGGATGAAACTTGATCTGATGAAATCAAAACCTAATTTAATTTAAATGAAAATGTTTTTCAAAATGATATTATTATAAACTTTTTTATATATATATCAAGATAATGAGATTTAGAATCAACTCCAATCAAATAAAATTAACATGTCAAACTTATAATGAGTCATGGTTTTTAGGGGGTTTAATAACTTATTTTTTAGAATCTATTTTTTAAATTAACCATCAAACAATAAATGTGACATGAACAGGAAATCCACCAAATAGAATCTAAAAAAAAAAATAGTATGCAAGAAATAAAAAAAGCTTTCACTGATGTTATAAAAAAATGCCATAACTTTTTTTTGAAAATAAATAAAAATAAAACGGTATTTAATTAAAAAGTATAAAAACTTAGTGATCAGATACATATTTAAAAAAAAAAAAAACCGTAACGGGTTGTACAAGGAGAATACTTGCCAGTATAATAATAATATTAATAAAAAAACTTGTATTTTAGAGGAAAAAAACAATACAAACACCGCATCGTCCGACGGTGTAGATTTTGGCAAGCAATTGAAAAGGTTACTAAAAAGTCGGGGCAATGTTTTTTTTTTTTTATCCCAAACTTATCATCATCCTATTTTTAGCTAAAAAAAAGCCTTGGAGCTTCAATAAGTCAATCCATCAACTCAAATCATCTTTAAAATAATTAAAAAATACAAAATTAATTTGAAATTTTAATTCTTTCTCAACCTGATTTATTTTTTTCTAACAAAAAAAAATATATAAAAAAATATTTTTATAAATTTTTTCTAATTTATTAACACCATAAACAAGTCTTGTCACCAAAATATGGACAAATAATGATTTTCTCTTTCTTTTTTTTCTATTCAATAACTCTCTCTCTTTCATCAAACTAGAGATATAAACATGAAGAAAAAAAATTGAATCAAAACATATAATTTTCAAATTAAAAGGATCACAATACAAATTAAAAAAAAATCTCAAGGGTTTTTTTTTCAAAAAAGTGTTGTTAGTTTAGAAAAAGCCTTCATTTTTCACCTATTTTCAATGTTGATTCCTTGATTTTTTTTTATTTTTTTACAAATAATAAAATCAAATTTGTTTTTGCGAAATCGAGCACTAAATAAATGATGGGACTTTTTTTATAGCCCAAAAATCCAATAAATTATCAAGTTGAATCTATAATTTTTAATTGTACTGGCAGTAGATGAACATGAAGTAAATTTGATAAAATTAAAATATTTGATAAAGAGATTTGTGGGCTTGGAAGAGTTAAATTAAAAAAAATTAAAAATTTCTATATTTAGAACTAAAAATATAATTGATTGAAAAGGGGAATAAAAATCTTTTATTTTAGAAAATATTTCTCTAAAACAAAATTTTTATAATAAGAAAAGAATATAGAAAAAAAAAACGAAAAGCCCATGAGCTTTGAAAAGAACATGAAAAGGAAACACATATTTCGATCTTGGTCATGTAATCTAACGACGTGTAATTTTCATCAACTCTTTTTTTTTTTATCAGGGCTCCTCTTTACTAATTTATTAAATTCACTCTTTTTAAAAAAAATAGAATACCATATGTGGGAGATATATTGATTTTTTTCAAAATATTTTATTTTCTATACATGCAAAGATTCTATTTAAAAAATAAATAGATAATAGCGACTAAAAATCAACGAGGATAATAGTAATATATAATCAATTGGAATGTGACAATACGTGAAGTTGTTACAAAAAAATAAATACATCATTTTATAGACACCAACTTTATAATTATAAATGAAGGCTCCTAGCAATCTTGGCTCTACCCTTAGCGTTTTTTTACTGCCACGTTTAAGTGACAAGTGGCGATCTATAAAAGTGATTCTCTTTCTCTTTCTATATTGATTGACACCTGGCGCTGCTTTTGGATTTTATTTCTTCCAAACCCGTTAGAGCAGGTTCATGGCTGTCTTGTAAAATTGACAGAATACACGGACTCTTTCATGATAAATTTGACTACCTTTTTTTTTTTTTTCTAAAAGAAAAAGGAGTTTCTTCTGTCTTGGTCCTCGGCCTCTCTTCTTCCTCTGGACCTTTTTTCTCTGATTTAACAGATCAATCCAATCATCCACGGATTTCGATATTAACTTAAAACCAGTTAATTTCGATCTGGATTTCTTTTCAAGATAATATTGTTTTGATTAAAAATAAATAAATCAATTCAGCTTGACTTTATTAACCCACAATCCAGGCATTGAACCGATCTTATAATTAATGCTTGAAGTGGACAATTATATTTCAACACTCATAATACTCAACCTCAGGATTTAAAACACCATGGTTAATACTCAAAAACATAATTTTAATTGAATTATTTTGATGGTTTCAATTTAAATTAATGGAAAAAAAAGGGTTAGTGCCCATGTTTTATCGTGGATTAGCTTGCCAAGCTCATAAAAAAAAAATAGGCTTACACCCTTGACTTTTTTATTTTATTTTGGTTTAACCGGTAAATAATATGTTATTTGTTTTTTATAATAATAAAAAAAAATGAGGAGTTGTTTTCTTGTCTAATTTTTAATCATAAAAAAAGTGGTTGGAAAATTGAGTTGTAATTTTTCACATTAAAAAATAAATTCCTCAACCCAAAATACTTTCTAGTGAGATGAAAAGTAAATAATATTTTAATGAAATTTTTATTATCAAATAAAACTTATAGGCACCAATAACAACATTTTTCTTTGCTAAAATATAGTTAATCAATAATTTTATCTTCTTTTTTTTTCTGATGACTTTTTTCCTTTTTTTTTTATATCTAAAAACTACAACGTTGATAAAAATAAGTTTTTTTAGTGTAAAAATAAAATTTCAAAACTAAAAGGACTTAAAATAAAGCCAATTCATAATACAAGAAATAAAAGATAATTTTTTCCATGTGAATCTAAGATAGGCCACCCTGAGTTTTTTTTTTTCAATTTAATTAGTATTTAATGGTGTCTTAATGTTCCAAACCATAATTAAATTGACATGCAATTAAGGTTTAAAACCTTATCAAAATTTTCAAATCTCAAAAATATAAAAAAAATAGAAATCATCAACTGGAAAAATACAGAAAAAAAGGATGAATTAAAAAAAGTTTTTTTTAAAAAAATTATTATTACAATCTGCAACAAGTACCCAAGTTTTTTTAGTTTATCTGGTAATTTGTAGGAAGATATTACCCTTTTTTTCACACAAAAATTACATGGTCAAGGAATTAGATGTAAGTTGTGACGTTGAGAAAGTCTCAATTATCACAGAACAATAATTTTCGTGGTTTTTTATTGTTACTGTAACCTTGAGAACGATATATTTGGGACATTGGGCAACAGATTCGGTATCTGCATGAGAATTGGGAATTCATTTGTTGAGAGTAAAAAAAAAATATTTGATACTATAGTATAGATGTATTTTAAAAATATATATTTTTTGAAAATATATTAAATAAGTTTTTTAAATATCACTGAACACAATTTTAAATTAAAAAACAAACGGAAAGTGACTGGTGGATAATGGGCACATCGAAATCGAATAACGAGACAAAGGAATATTAGGACTCCACGCTAAAATACACATGTATTTAACCAATATTACATAACTGCCATTCACCCTGTTACTAGTTCTCTTATGGATGCCACGCCACGTGTTCTTATAAAGGCCGAAGGTAAATAAGCGAAGGTTACCAGCAGCTTTCATTATATATTAATTTTGAAATATTCTAAAACTTAGAGGCCGTTACAGAAAAAAAAAAATTGTTTACAATTTTTTTATATTTTTTAATTTGTTGGTAAAGAAATTATTAAAATATATTTTTAAGAAAAAAATTATTTTTGAAAAAACTATGTTTAAACTATTTTGGCTGTCTTAAAACATCAAGGACCACAATTTTTTTTCATTTTGTTTTTCTTTCTAGTTACTTAGTTTTTTTTCTTAAATTAATCCTTTAAAATTTAGTTAATTTAGATTAGGGTTAATTATTTGACTTATTTTCAATGGCTTTTTTACATTGTTTGAAAAAGATTTGACATTAAATTAATGTTATATTTAATAAAATTAAATAAAATTTTATTAATTAAATATAATTAAAATTACAAGGACCAAAATTAACCAATTCCGATACTCTTTTCTCGTAGGATCATTGTAGTTGGGGTGCTTTTTTATCCTTAAACTTATTATTTTTTATTTTTTTATTTTAATATATTTTGATTCAAAAATTTATTTTATTTATATTTCAAACCATAAATTTAAGAAATAAGAGAGAGTTGTAAGAAAATGACAAAAGAGAAAAGAAGGTCAATTGATGGTCTAATTTTGACCCAAAAAAATTATCAAACTTGGTGTAAAAATATTTTTCTTTTGAGGTGTTTTGAAGATTCCAAATGGCATGAAAAAATAAATGAGATTGAATGAAATAATTTTTAATTGGTTTAATTTTGTATTTTTACATTATTTTTATTTTTATTTTTAAGATTGATAAATTAGTTTTTTTAATAATTCAAGTAATATTTATGAGATATTTTTAAATAAATATAAATAAATTTAAAAAAAATATTTTTTTTTTAAAAAAAACTCTTCCTCAATTTTCCAACTGGATTTTAGGCAGATACACGATAAATTATCTATCATTGTAGAACACCTGTCACATGTTTTTTATTTTAAATAAAAAAACATGTGGAGGAAAAAAAAAACCTAATCTAGACACGCGGGCCTTCCCAAAACCATGGACCTAGGTTCTTTATTTTAAATCTTAAACGCTCTGGACCGTCCAGGAGACTTTTAAGCCTAAAAAAATTGACGACGAATTGACAATTGACACCTGACAATGACGTGCATTTAACGAAGGAAGTTGTGTGGATGAAATAATCATGGGTCGTATCGGTGGATCGAGAACATCGATGCAAGAAGGGTGTTGCATGTCGACCACCCATTTATTACCCTAACCCTTTTTTTCTTTTTAATTCTTTTCAGGGCACTTATTTATATATGTATTTCCACTAGACTGAGGGTGTTCTTGCCAAAACCTTACAAGTGTGTTGTTGATGATGTGGTTTACATTATTTTTTAAGTGTTTTTTTAAATTTTTTATTAAAATAATTTTTTAAAATTTTTAAAATTTTTAATATTAACATATCAAAATTATTAAAAATATAAAAAATATCAATTTAATATCTTATCAAATTAGATATACTTTAAAAAATACATTAACTTATATTTCAAACACAAAACAAAAATTACATGAATGACAATAAGAGGAAATATTTTAGAGGCCATGTATGTTACATTCAAAATTACTTTATGATTTTGATGTGTTAATATCAAAAATTAAAAAAAATTATTTTAATATATTTACAAACAAAAAATTATTTAAAAAAATATATTATACTACAATCTCAAATACTCTACAATTCTCAACTCCCACAATGCAAATTACTCAGAGTAAAAAATAAAAAAATATATAAAAAATAATTATTTTAATATATTTTCAAGTACTAACTCCTCCATAATAGGTAATAATAAGTGAAATTAAATTACTCGATACTTTGAAAAACCCAAAAAGATTTTAAAAAATGGAACTTACATAGAATTTGTTTTTGAGTTAGAACATTTTTTTAAAATAATTTTTAATTTTTTTAATTTTAATATATTTATAATTAAAAATATTTTTTTAAAAAAAACTCTTAATCAGAGTGTTGTAACCCATTTTTGGGTCCCCCACAAAATATATATATAAAAAATATATATATATAGCCAAAGGAGGTTAGAAAAATAACAGGAGGCAGAAGTGCTCAGAAAATGGTCGGAAAATTGGTCAATGAGGTTAAAAATACAAAAATTGGATTTTTGACAGTATATTCTTGAAGGAGGAGAGCCCTGTTGAGAAGAGAAAATTTAATTTGAAGAGAAAAGGCCAAAATTGGATGTTTATAGACTCAATTGGATTTTATTGGAGGTTTAATTGAATTTATGGAAGATTTGATTGCAAGAAAAATTGATTTTTAAGTCAATTTAGGCTTTAATTGGAAGAAATTAAAGTTCTGGGGTCGAATTATAATTTTTGAGAGTTGATTTGGTTAAATCAGGGGCTTAATTGCATAACTATTGAAGTCTAATAGCCAATTAGGGACTTAATTGAAGAAATCCGAAACCAAGGACCAAATTGGAGAAGGCGTGTAAGTATAGGGGCTGTAATTAACAAAAATCAGGGGCTAAATTGAAGAAATTGAAAGTTTGTTGATCAATTGAGGGTCAAATTGCATAAATCAGAGACCAAGGACTAAAGTGAAACACGCGGCCAACTATGGGGGCGGAGACCGAAATACTGTTCCTCTTTCTTCTTCCCCCGAACATGCAGCGGGGAAGAAGGAAAAAGAAGCTTTGTTTGAATTTTGCCGGGCCCTCTCTCCCGGGGGAGCCGCACCTCGCCAACCACACCCACTGGCCGACCACCCGCCGCGCGCCTGCCAGAAAACCGGGGGAGCAGCACCTCGACAGTAGCACCCAATGGCCGACCAGCCGCCGCGTGACCTGCTCCCCATGCGCCACAGCAAAAGCCACACTCACTTGCTCTATAAATAGCACCCAACACAACTGATATAGGAGCAGGAAAAAAAAACCCGAAAGGAGAGAAGACGAGATAGAGAGGTAAAGGAAAACGCAGGAGGAAAAAAAAACCCGAAAGGAGAGACAGACAGAGGGGGAGACGATAGAGACAGGAGGCAGAAGGGAAAGGAAAACACACAGAAAAAAATAAACAGAGGAAGAACGAACAAGAAAAAGGAGAAACAGGGGCAACATGAGGGAATAAAGTCTGGAAAAACACACAGGAGCCAGACCAAGCAAGAAGAACCCGGCATGAAGACGTCCACCCAGCAGAGAGAAATAAGAAGAAAACACATCACCATCAGCTTCACCTTTCTCCAACACCATCCGCAAGAACCAGCGGCAGCAGAGCAAGGAATCGGTAACAAGAAAAGAGACGAAGAGAAGGTCAAGGAAGCAAGAAGCCAGCAAACAAAACTCAGCATCACCATTAGCTTCTCCTTCCCCGGCACCAGAAAAAAAAGAGGAAAGAAACTAGAGGAGCAGTAGAATAAGCGAACAACCAGAGGAAGAAGAAGTAGGGAGCAGCTGAGGAGAAAAAGAAAAAACAGCCACTGCAACGCCACCGCCTGTCGCCACCCAGCGCCACCGTGTGCAATAGCCGGAGACAGCAACCACGATCACTCATTCCAGGTACCTCTCCTCTCCCTTTTTCTGTCCCCTCTTCCCTGTTGTCTTCCTCTGCATGCAGAACATGAATTCATGTTCTGCAGCAATGGAAATATAATTAGCTGGTTACTGTGCGCTGCACAGTAACCAGCTAATTATAAGCACCTGGTTACTATGCGCGGTTACTGTACTGGTTACTATGCGCGGTTATTGTACTCATGTACAACACCCGGTTACTGTAGTTTCGGGTTGGAATATCAGCCCAGCCCTACCTTCTGGGCCGGGTCTGGCCCAGAAGAGAAATACCAGACTTTTGTTGGGCCGAGATTGGCCCAACACATTTTGGGGCTGAGTCCGACCCAGTTCGTTGGGCCGGCCCAGCCCAGCCCAATTTATATATTATATATTATGTATATTATATTGTGTTTTGTATTATATATATATATATATAATTAATTTCTTCGAAAATTATTTCAAAAAATATGTGATTTTATGTAATTTTATTACTGTATTTTAATCAATATCGGTTTGTATTTTTATACTGTAAAGATACAAATCCGGTATTAAAATACTCGGTTTTCGTCAAGACATAAAAAATAAATAATAAAAATAATGTTTTGTTTTCATGCATACGGCCTAGTCTCTCCAATATATATATATATAAATATTATAACATCATATTTTCACACAACAAAAGAAAATTTCAAAAACAATATATGTATTAGCAAGCATTTTGTCTTTAATAACCAGTTTATTCAAGCCATGAGAACTAGGCCAATATTTCAAAAATTCTAAAAAATCTTTTTGTTTTATTTTAGTATATGGGATTACGAATTTATACGTAAAATGTATTCTTGACATTAAAAATATGTTTTTTTTCATAGACGTTAGAACGGTTAGGTTTTACCCGATAAGATAAGGACCTCCTTATTGAGAAGGACTTTTCTTGAACCATCAAACGGATCAACAACTAGAAATACAATAACACCTTAGTTTTTTTATCAGACAATCAAACAATGCAGCTTACCTTAGGTAAGGCGTATTTGGGGTGCTAATACCTTCCCTTTACGCAACCAGTTCCCGTGCCCGATCTCTGAGACCAGTTAGGGTTCCTAGTGACCAAAATACTAGGTGGCGACTACCATTCCATTTTTCACTGCTAAGAGACAGAATTCCTTGTCTCCCTATATTTACCAAATATATATCCCCCTATATAATTTGAGGGTGGACGATCGCCGCGACGTCGCTCACGTGCGACAGAATGGCGACTCCACTGGGGACCTTGTGGACTAAGCTTTGTTTTTGTTTTTGTGTGTTTGTTGTTAAATATAGAACTGTCTCATGCGTATATGCTTTAAATATTTTACATATATTTTACACATATTGTTCATGCATTATATAGAACTGTCTCATGCATCGCATTACTTTGATTATTGAGAGCACACAAACTTTAAGTTAAGTGGGGGACTAGCAGCTTACCTTACGACTTTTAGTCAAGGTTTAAGTTTGTGTAAACCCCAACTCTTTGCTGAGTGCTTAGACTGGCAATAGTTGGTACATGTGCCATCTCATTGCCTACAAGCCCCCATATTGCCTCCACGAGGGCAATCACTGGGACAGCAAGAGACCCTTTTTAGAGACCGAATAGCCAACCTACCCTCGTCAAGCATAAAAGATTTAGAACCGGCTATAGGGTGTATGCTCCACAAAGTACATTTTGCATAAAACTACCTAAACCATAAAAGCATTTGGTTTTCAGGTCTTTTGAAACGATAAGATGGCCATCATTACTAAATTTACTACTGTGGAATATGGGCAGAATTCTGAATTGTCACAACTATCAGAGGGAGATTGCTCTAGATATGATGCAAGGAAGCTTCCAGTAGCCAAAGACCTGAATTGCGTAATATATGAGATGAAGAGAATATTGGGCCATAGTCAGAACATTGATGAGGTGGCATTTTTCAGGAAGTATGGGCGATTGTTGGAAATTGCAAAGATAGAAGTATTGAACCCAGCAATCAAAGCCTTGATTAACTTTTGGGATCTCGATTACAGATGCTTTTCCTTTGGAAATGTGGATTTGTGTCCCACTATAGAGGAGTATGGAATGTTGACGGAGTTTCCCAAACACCTGCACCAGGTTTATTTTCCTATGAGAAATGACAAGGTGATTCCTGAGTTGTCAAAATTATTGAAGATTCCATATCTGAGCAGATTTTTAGAGAAGAATGGCAGCGGTTTAAAGTGGAAATTTCTGGAAGTTGAATTAGAAAGGAAAAAAAAGCAATACGTCTCAATGCTAGAAAGAGACAGGTTAATCGCTCTGGGGATCTATGGTCTCGTGTTATTTCCAAGCTTAAAAGGGGTTATAAGTCTAGAAGCTGCTGCTGCATTCGTGGAATATGAAAATACTCATGTCAACCCTACAACTGCCATATTAGCTGAGACCTTGCTGACCCTCAACCATTTTAGAAAGATGGGGAAAGGCGCAGTAAGATGTTGTACTCAGTTATTATACATCTGGATGGTAAGCCATGTTGAAACCAAGAAACCGATCTTTAATAATTTTTTTTGGTTTAACCAAAAACCCTTGAAGATAGTGGAGGAAGAAGAATGGGGAATCCTGGGTGATCAAGGTTGGATGAAAAAACTACAAGAGTTACCTAGTAGCAGCTTTAGTTGGAAGGCCCCTTGGGTTAAATCAGTTGATGTCATAGTAAGTTGAGGACAAAAATGTTGGGTACCTTTAATTGGGATCACAGGTTATGTCAGCTATGCTCCGGCTCTGGTGATAAGACAATTAGGTGGCATACAACATGTTGCTACCCAATTTTTGACCCATGTTTTGATAAATTTTCAGAAAGAACCAAAAATAGCAAAAAAAAACAATGAAAACCCAAAAAATGCATTTTTGATATATTTGCATCGTTTTTAGCATTTTTAGCATCGTCTCAAAAGAATTTAAATTTTCAAAGACATTTGAAACGCGTTCAACTTTTAACGCGTTATTTTTAAAATCATTGATTTTCTTCATTGAGTCGACGTTGATATTGCTCGTTTTCAAAAAAATACAAAAAAATTAAGAAAAATCAAATTTACAAAAAGAAAGAAAGTTGAGGGACCAATTTTGAGATCCATGCAACATTTTACCTATAAATACTGGTCCACAACTCAAACAAAGGGGGGGGGGGCGATTTTGAAACATCAAAAAAATACAAAAAACCCTAACCCTAAACCATCACTTTCAAAGGCAGCAGCCGCCCCCTCCCGCTGGCCATTTTTTTTTTTTCTTCACAGCCGCCTCTAACCCTTCTCCCTCAACTGTACAGCCGCTCACTGTCATCTTCCCCTCTCAGCTGCTCCCTTCTCCAGCCCTCATCTTACCTTACCTCCACCGGACTTTCTTCTCCTCTCAGCCGCAGGCCTCCCTTTCAGCTCATCTTCTCCAAGCCGCCCCTCCCTCCCTTGGAAAAGAAAACCTCCCCTGCATCCACTGGTCTTCCCTTTTTTGCTCCAGCCCCTGCGTTTCCTTCCTTGTTGCAGCCTCCCTCAAGCTCTCCGATTTCCCTCCATCAAGCCACACAGCAGCAGCAGGAGTCCCGTTCATAGCCTCCTCCCACCGAAGGACCCAGCGGCGGCCGACAGCAGCAGCTTCCCACACGGACCCAGATCGGTCCGCCGTTCCTCCCTCCTCTGCTCCTCCAGCCGCTCACTGCACAGACCCGGCGATCTCCTCCCCAACAGCAGCAAAGGACAGCCCTCCTCCAGCCGTTCCCCCAGGTACAGCAACCGGCCACTTGAAGAAGAAGAAACCAGATCTGCAGTGAAGCAAAACAGACCGTTGCTTGCGTTTTTTGTGTTTTGCAGGGAGTGGTGTACCTCACTTCCGGCAGGGAAGGGAAGAGAAGGAGAAGGCAGGGCAGATCCGCCCGTTTCTGGAGTTGCCAGCGGCGGCACGTGAACCCACGCGCCGCCAGTGACGGTGGCGCGTGGGGAGACGCGCCGCCACTGTTCCTCCGGTTCCAGAAGGCTTCTTGACACTGTTCTGGGATGTTTTGGGTTGTTTTTGTAATTTTTAAATTGTTTAATGTAATTTCTTTTTGAGTTTTGAAGTTTTATAATTTGTAATGTGATTGTAAAAGAAAAAAGAAAAGAAAAAAAAAAGGAAAAAAAAGAAAAGAAAGAAAAGAAAAGTATAGTGAAAAGGAAATGTGTGATTTGTATTTTGTTTATGAATGTTTTTTTGTATGATAAAATTGTAAGAATAAAGAAGAATTTAATATTTTGATTTGATCACGGATAAAGAATTATGAACTTACATGTAAGTCGTATTTCTAAAATTCGATGAAAGAACAAAATTTTTAAAACTTCTTTAACACATCAAGTCCACGAAGCAGCTTACCTCAGGTAGGGTGCGTTAGGGGTGCTAATACCTTCCCTAACCACAACCAGTCCCTTACCCGCAAATCTCTGATAAGACCAGTACCCGGGTTTCCTAGTAGCCTTCAGTTAAATACTAGGTGGCGACTCCAACGAACCAATCAAATCAAACAACAAATGAAAAAAATCGCCAGCCGATGCCGCGCGGATTTTTTGACGTGCGACAGGATGGCGACTCCGCTGGGGACGGTATTGTTTCAACTTTATTGGACTAAGCTTTGTGTTTTTGATGTGTTTAAATTTTTTGCCTTTTGTCTTATTTTTTTTATTCATGCATTGTGTAGAATTGTCTCATGCATCACATGTTTTAATTTTTGAAAGCACACACAAGCTTTAGGTTAGGTGGGGGACTAGCAGCTTGCCTTATGACTTGAGTCAAGGTTTAAGTTTGTGTAAACCCCAACTCTTTGCTGAGTGTTTAGACTGATAGTGATTGGTACATGTGCCATCCCACTATCTGCTGAACCCCCATATTGCCTTTAGAAGGGCGATCACTGGGACAGCGAGAGACCCTTTTTAGAGACCAAATAGTAAACCTACCTCTTGTCTCACTTAAAAAGATTAGAACCTGCCGTTAGGATGTATGCTTCGTAAATAGTTGTTTTGCATCTGAGCAAGCCCTTCTTGAAGCATCTTGAATTCAGGACTTGTGGGTGACCCAATGGCCGTCACTCAGAAAATTTTCATTGTAGAGTTTGGGGCAAGAATCAAGATTCTTGTTTCATCATGCAAGAGTTACGACCATATGTCACCCCTTGAAGGGCGAGTTCATCATATAGTTTACATGTTCATACATTTATCATGCATGTACTGAGAGGAAAAATAGGTTCCCCTATCCGAGGTTTACTACACTGGATGGAAAAAGGTGGATAATAAAGAAAGGGGTCAGAGAGAGGCTCATTGTCAAAAGGAAGTTGAGAGCATCAGAGGTGAAGTAGCTAGACTCAGATCTGCTTGAGCAAGTGTTGAGCTTCAAATGGAAAGGGAATGTCTACACAGTCTTCTGTGGGAACACTGCTTGTCCATGTCTCATTGAAGTTACACCTCCTCTTTTCAGTCATGAATAATTGCAGCAATGCCTTCAGTCATAACTAATGACAACTTTTGTTCTCGGTCAATTACCCTGTTAATTGTCCATCGCCTCCACATCTTTCAATGGCACCACATAACTACTAGCCTTCTGTGCATGGTGCATTAGCCTTCTTTGAGGTTACCCTAACTGTTAGCTCAATTCCAGTTCAGCGGCACAAGATGTAAAAAAAAAAAAACAAACAAAAACCCCGAAAAAAAAAAAACCGAAAAAAACCCATGATTAGACACTGAACTTCTACGTTGCAGAGCTCTCTCTGTAGAGATTTATTTGTGGATCTGCCAGTGGGGAACGCAAGAGGGGGTGTAGTAGTTTCATATACTTTAAAACTTCCTCTCACCAGTGGCACCAGCAAAACATTGTAGTAGGCAGAAGAGTCAGACCTGGTCTGAAAATGTTAGCAGTCATCAAACGCTATAAAACTTTGTCTCATCAGTTTCACCACTGAAACACTGGAGTAGGCCGAAGAGTTAGACCTAGTCTGAAAACATGAGCAGTCATCAAACTTTGACGTGGCAGAGCTCTCTCTATAAAAACTCGTTTATGGCTCTGCAAGTGGGGAATTCAAGAGGGGATGTAGTAGTTTCAGACAATGTGAAATTTACCCCACCAGTTTCAGCATCGAAGCACTGTAGTAGGCAGAAAAGCCAGACTTGAGCTAGAAAACAGGAGCAAAAATAGAACTTCACCGTGGCAGAGCTCTCTCTACAGAAATCTGTTTGTAGATCTGCAAGTGGAGAATCCAAGAAGGGATGCAGTAGTTTCTAATCATCTATAATTTTCTCTCATCAGTGTTAGCTTGAAAATGCAAAAGTAGGGAAAAGAGACAGACCTCGGCTGAAGAATAGAAAGAAGATTGAAACTTCAACAGAGCAGAACTCCCTCTACAGGTGTTTGTTTGCTGCACTGTCAGTGAGGGATCGAAGAGGAGACAAAGGAGTTTCATATTCATTAGTTTCTCCTCCAATAAAAACAATGCATCATTTCACGCATTGACAGTGATAGCGCTGCATGATTCTATACGCTGCCAAGATTACCTAGCTATTGGAAGGTTTCCAACAATCCACAAACGACCGCAACAACATGGGAAGATTGACATGATGTTGTGAAGATTGTCGAAATAATTGAACGTGCCATGAAGAAGTGAAAGATTGAAGGTTCTGCCAAGAATTCCAGAACAATGAAGAGAAATGAATAAGAAGATAACTCTGAAGGTGGAAAACCTTATTCATGTGGTTTAGCCATGTCTCACTGTAGCATCAACTGCTCAAGTACCTTTGTCAGGATTAACATGCCTCTGCCACTCAAGTTGGCCTACCAGCACCTGTCAGGTTCCAGACTTTTTGCCTGACTCTGACAAATCCCATGCAACCACCATTTTCTAGGTGGTATAATCCAGACAAGAGATGGGATGTCATGGTGGGGTCCTCAGCCATTCCAATTGAACAATTGCAAGAATCGAGTCCGGAAGTTGGTGAGCAAAAGACGAGAGAAATCTGTGAAGGAGCTTGTCATCAATCATTTTGTCGCCAGAACATCCTCAGAATAATGAGTGATCAGAAATGCTTGGCCAAGCACAAATATTGCCAGAAAAGCTGATACAAGAATGGTGTTGAATTGTCAATCATTTTTGTCATGAATTTTGCCATCTTGCATTTTGTTTTGGGGTCACATCTCATCCTTGAACGAAACATGTCTTTCCTTTGTCTTATTTCAAAGGGTATTTTGACAAAATATGCTTGATCAAACTCCAACATGCAAAGTTTAATCCTGAACATTAAAAGTGTTTTGATTGCGAAAATGACTCGATGCTTGAAAATGACATGAGGTGACCAAACAATTTTGAACTCATACCTCCTGAAACTGAACCACACACCATGTAGCTAAGTTTTAGCAGTATGCATAATGACATGTAGAGGATTCAGTAGTTATGGACTCGTGAATCATGATTCTTTCAAGTCCAAATCATTACACTAGATGAGGTCAAAATTTATCGGTTCCAACCGACATTGCTTGAAATGAGAAAAGGCCATCTTTGTTATCCTTTCACTTTTCTTGAAATAATATCCCTTGTAGTCCCCATTTGAGCCTGGTAGAATATTTTTTCAAGAAAACCCTGACTAGGATCACACCCTACACTGGGGGCAAATAAGAAAAGACAAAAGTGAAAGAGAAGGCTTAGAACAAAAGTTCAACGTTTGAGAGTGAGTTAAAAGAAAGAAGACCTAGACTGGGGGCATGTTAGAAAACTATGAGAAATGCTATGTGAAAGCCATGACCTTTGGCATCCATGATAAAGCCCTGAAGTTATCAGATGATTGAGATTGGTTATTCATCAAAGAAAAAGTTGGATTTGCATTATGACCTATGTTAAGAGAATTCTGATATTTGAGAATAACAAGGTTATATGTCACTTTCTCTACTATGACAACAAGAGAAAGAGAATTGATGAATATTTAGTGTTGATCCTAAGTCTTTGAAACCCTCAAACACCTTTTGAGCCTGTGAATTTCCTTTCTTTCATAAGCCATGAACCATAGCCTGCATTACGTGTTTTAAAAAGCCCTTTTTGATCAAGTAAGCAATCTAAACAGATAAATGGCGATCTCAAAACTTGAAGAGTTTTTTCCCATAAGAGTCGTGGCTTCATGAATTAAGCTACTGATTATTATGCATGTCGATAAAATTGGTGCTCAAAAGAAAAGCAACCATTTCTTGATGAATCCCCAAGTTTTGACTTTGAGCCTTTTGTTTTTCCTTGAAATTAACAGAGGTCACCTCATCGCAGACCATCAAAAGATATACCCAAGATCAAAGATTAAAACTGATACAAAGAACCATGAAGAAAGTCATTTTAATCTTACAACGGGTCAATTTCTGTTTTCAAAATACATGACAATCAAAGGACTGTATATTTCGAATAATGTGTGTTGGATCTTTGACCGAAGAAACTTGATTTTCAAAAACTGACATCTCTCTGATTTCATTTCAACAACTAGACTTTGAATAGACATGAGCGTTGAAATATGAGATTTGATTCCAGAACAAGGAAGATTGTCAAACAAGAAGAACATCGATTGAATTTGAAAAATCCTTAACAAGAATGACATCAACATTTCTTGATACTCCTTGAAAAGGTGACCACCTGGGGGCAATACAGTGGATCCTAGGTAGGAAAACAAACAGTATTCAGATCAGCTGGGGGCAATGAAAGATGATCAAATGATGAATCAATGCACTGAGGACAATGGTGTTTAAAGAAAGCTAATCAGCAGGACAAGCATTCAGATCATTACTGGGGGCAATGTTGTTCAAAGACAGTCAGTGATTTAGTGAACTTTAGCAGCAATTGATGAGCAACGCTGCATTTGAAGGATATTTTCATATCTTCATCTTGGTTTATCATCTCCAACATGGCTATGACTTTTGAATGATGTTATCGCATAGTTGCAGTTGAATGAATGTTGGAAAGATGCACCCACCAAGACTGACTGTGGGACCATCTGCTTTGAAGCTCAAATGAACACTTCACCGCATGAATATGGGTGATGAACATCATTGATGATGCCAAATCATTTCTTTTTATAAGCTGATTTGACAAGCTAAGAGGAATCTATGGAGAAGAACTTTGAGTTTACAATGATTAGCCTTTTACTGCAAAGTATGAGAGGCATGTCTGGATGACTTGGCAGTTCCAAGAAGGCGGGTGATAACATATACTTGAAGAGTATTGTTTCAATTGGAGGCAAGTTCATGACTGGTTGACCATCTTGATGGGTGTTGGCATGATGCACACAACCAATCAGAAGATAATTTTCAGAAGAATCCAGGAGAGAAAATCCTTCATGATGAATCAAGCAACACCACACTTGGGGGAAGAGTCAAGCTTGATAAACAACAAGAGCAGTAATCGTCGTAGACAGCCCGAGATGGGCACTGCACTTACATTTGAGTGGAAGGCTAGCATACAAATGAGCCAGTACATGGGAAGAGCAAAGAAGGCTTTGGTTAGCAAACAAAGGCACCCTATGACGATGGATCATCAAAGGGGGGGACCTATATTTCACATCAGGTAAGGATGCATGCATGTCATCTAACCTCAAAGCATTGCACATACTTGTGATTTGTTACAGAAAGATCCTCAATGAAGTCCAGCAAGGTTGTGGTCAAAGAAAGAATCATTGAGTTGATGATGAAAGAATCGGTTTAGATCCTGGAACGAGAAGAGAATGAGATGAACCCTGCCAGTAGGAGAATCTCAAAGAAACGAGGAGATTAACCCTGTCATCAAGAGGAGTCTTCAAGTAAACCTTGCAATCAGGAAGCGCCGTTTGTCAGCCTTATCCTGCCAGGACTACTCCAACCAAGTCTTTTTGCCAGGTAAGTCACATTCTATCTTTGGGTTGGTCACCCGTAACAATGAGACCATTTTCTTTAAAAAAAAAAAACATCATTTTTTCTGGGTAGGTCACCCATCACAATGAGACCACCATCTTCCACCTGGGTAGGTCACCCATTATAACACGACCACTTCATATTTTTCTATCTTCCACCTGGGTAGGTCACCCATCATAACGCGACCACTTCACATTTTTTCTATCTTCCACCTGGGTAGGTCACCCATTATAACCTGACCACTTCACATTTTTTCTATCTTCCACCTGGGTAGGTCACCCATTATAACGCGACCACTTCACATTTTTTCTATCTTCCACCTAGGTAGGTCACCCATAAGAATGAGACCACTCTTTCCTTTTCCACTTGGGTAGGTCACCCATCATAATGAGACCATTATTTTTCCTGGGTAGGTCACCCATTATAATGAGACCATTCTCCATTTTTTTACTTGGGTAGGTCACCCATTATAATGAGGCCATTCTTCCCCCTGGGTAGGTCACCCATAAGAATGAGACCACTCTTCCTCTTTTCCACTTGGGTAGGTCACCCATCACAATGAGACCATTTTTTTTGGGTAGGTCACCCATTAGAATGAGATCATTCTCCATTTTTTTACTTGGGTAGGTCACCCATTATAATGAGGCCATTCTTCCCCCTGGGTAGGTCACCCATAAGAATGAGACCACTCTTCCCCTTTTCCACTTGGGTAGGTCACCCATCACAATGAGACCATTTTTTCTGGGTAGGTCACCCATTAGAATGAGACCATTCCCCATTTTTTTACTTGGGTAGGTCACCCATAATAATGAGGCCATTCTTCCCCTTGGGTAGGTCACCCATAAGAATGAGACCACTCTTCCCTTCTTTTCATTTGGGTAGGTCACCCATCATAATGAGACTGTTTTTCACATTCTTTCCACCTGGGTAGGTCACCCATTACAATGAGACCACTTTTTACACATTTTTTAGTCTTGATTGGATGAGGTCGCCAGATGGGATCTCATGTAGCTTTGGTTAAAGGGAATCGCCAGATGGGATTTCAGGTTGACCAAGTTACGCGCTTTTTAGTTTTGATTGGATGAGGTCGCCAGATGGGATCTCATGTAGCTTTGGTTAAAGGGAATCGCCAGATGGGATTTCAGGTTGACCAAGTTACGCACTTTTTTAGTTTTGATTTAATGAGGTCGCCAGATGGGATCTCATGTAGCTTTGGTTAAAGGGAATCGCCATATGGGATTTCAGGTTGACCAAGTTACGCACTTTTTTTAGTTTTGATTTAATGAGGTCGCCAGATGGGATCTCATGTAGCTTTGGTTAAAGGGAATCGCCAGATGGGATTTCAGGTTGACCGAGCTACACACATCTTTTTAGTTCCAGTTGGATGAGGTCGCCAGATGGGATCTCATGTAGCTTTGGTTAAAGGAAATTGCCAGATGGGATTTCAGGTTGACCAAGTTACGCATTTTTTTTAGTTTTGATTTAATGAGGTCGCCAGATGGGATCTCATGTAGCTTTGGTTAAAGGGAATCGCCAGATGGGATTTCAGGTTGACCGAGTTACACATTTATTCTTTGTTTTGGTTTAATGAGGTCGCCAGATGGGATCTCATGTAGCTTTGGTTAAAGGGAATCGCCAGATGGGATCTCATGTAGCTTTGGTTAAAGGGAATCGCCAGATGGGATTTCAGGTTGACCGAGCTACACACATTCTTTGGTTTTGAAAAAGGAGATCGCCAGATGGGATCTCAAGTTAACGAAAGAAAGAAAGAAAGAAAGAAGAAAAAAAAAGAAAAAAGAAAGAAACATTTAGAGTTTTTCTTTACAAGCTTACTATGCGAAACATTGAGGAGTTTTGCTTCGTAAGCATTGTAAAGAGGGGGCATCTGTTGCTACCCAATTTTTGACCCATGTTTTGATAAATTTTCAGAAAGAACCAAAAATAGCAAAAAAAAACAATGAAAACCCAAAAAATGCATTTTTGATATATTTGCATCGTTTTTAGCATTTTTAGCATCGTCTCAAAAGAATTTAAATTTTCAAAGACATTTGAAACGCGTTCAACTTTTAACGCGTTATTTTTAAAATCATTGATTTTCTTCATTGAGTCGACGTTGATATTGCTCGTTTTCAAAAAAATACAAAAAAATTAAGAAAAATCAAATTTACAAAAAGAAAGAAAGTTGAGGGACCAATTTTGAGATCCATGCAACATTTTACCTATAAATACTGGTCCACAACTCAAACAAAGGGGGGGGGGGCGATTTTGAAACATCAAAAAAATACAAAAAACCCTAACCCTAAACCATCACTTTCAAAGGCAGCAGCCGCCCCCTCCCGCTGGCCATTTTTTTTTTTTCTTCACAGCCGCCTCTAACCCTTCTCCCTCAACTGTACAGCCGCTCACTGTCATCTTCCCCTCTCAGCTGCTCCCTTCTCCAGCCCTCATCTTACCTTACCTCCACCGGACTTTCTTCTCCTCTCAGCCGCAGGCCTCCCTTTCAGCTCATCTTCTCCAAGCCGCCCCTCCCTCCCTTGGAAAAGAAAACCTCCCCTGCATCCACTGGTCTTCCCTTTTTTGCTCCAGCCCCTGCGTTTCCTTCCTTGTTGCAGCCTCCCTCAAGCTCTCCGATTTCCCTCCATCAAGCCACACAGCAGCAGCAGGAGTCCCGTTCATAGCCTCCTCCCACCGAAGGACCCAGCGGCGGCCGACAGCAGCAGCTTCCCACACGGACCCAGATCGGTCCGCCGTTCCTCCCTCCTCTGCTCCTCCAGCCGCTCACTGCACAGACCCGGCGATCTCCTCCCCAACAGCAGCAAAGGACAGCCCTCCTCCAGCCGTTCCCCCAGGTACAGCAACCGGCCACTTGAAGAAGAAGAAACCAGATCTGCAGTGAAGCAAAACAGACCGTTGCTTGCGTTTTTTGTGTTTTGCAGGGAGTGGTGTACCTCACTTCCGGCAGGGAAGGGAAGAGAAGGAGAAGGCAGGGCAGATCCGCCCGTTTCTGGAGTTGCCAGCGGCGGCACGTGAACCCACGCGCCGCCAGTGACGGTGGCGCGTGGGGAGACGCGCCGCCACTGTTCCTCCGGTTCCAGAAGGCTTCTTGACACTGTTCTGGGATGTTTTGGGTTGTTTTTGTAATTTTTAAATTGTTTAATGTAATTTCTTTTTGAGTTTTGAAGTTTTATAATTTGTAATGTGATTGTAAAAGAAAAAAGAAAAGAAAAAAAAAAGGAAAAAAAAGAAAAGAAAGAAAAGAAAAGTATAGTGAAAAGGAAATGTGTGATTTGTATTTTGTTTATGAATGTTTTTTTGTATGATAAAATTGTAAGAATAAAGAAGAATTTAATATTTTGATTTGATCACGGATAAAGAATTATGAACTTACATGTAAGTCGTATTTCTAAAATTCGATGAAAGAACAAAATTTTTAAAACTTCTTTAACACATCAAGTCCACGAAGCAGCTTACCTCAGGTAGGGTGCGTTAGGGGTGCTAATACCTTCCCTAACCACAACCAGTCCCTTACCCGCAAATCTCTGATAAGACCAGTACCCGGGTTTCCTAGTAGCCTTCAGTTAAATACTAGGTGGCGACTCCAACGAACCAATCAAATCAAACAACAAATGAAAAAAATCGCCAGCCGATGCCGCGCGGATTTTTTGACGTGCGACACAACACATCCCAAGAACTGTGGGACTTGCTGAATTTTTTGGGTTTTTCAAGGATCAATCCGCGAGAGAAGTTCTTGAAACCATCAAACAAGATTGGTGCCATTTGACTGTAATTCAAAAGGAGTCGGAAAGTTTGAGAGACCCTAGCTCAAGTGAAGGATATGAAAGGTGGAGGAATTTAACCCCGATTACCGCTCCGAAAAAGCCATGTCCTGAAGATGGGCCTTCACGAATTGAAGGAGGGTCATTGAAAAGAAAAAAGGTCAGTAATGAGGAAGACCTTATGGAGCAATTAGAAAGGCTCCAAATAGAATTGGGAAAGAGTAAGGGAGATAAAGCAGCATTAGAAATGATGATGATGGAAGGAGATAAAAGCAGAGTGTTTCTAAACGAACAGCTCGAATCCAGAGATGCGAAAATAGGGATGTTGGAGTTGCAATTGAGCAAAGGAAAGGCCGTAATAGAAGAGTCCGAGAAAGAAAGAGGAAGACTGATTTTGGATTGGATGCAAAGCAGCTCTGAATTGGAAGCATTGAAAGCCGACTTCAACGGCTATCAAAAGAATGTCGAGGACAAATTCTTGCATGTTCAAGCAGAGTTGTTGGACCGAATTGAGAAGTATGATGAGTTAAACAAGAAATATATGACGAGAGAAAGTCATCTAGCTGAATTGCAAGAGTTCGAAAGAAAGGGGAATGAAGAGGAGGTTTTGAAGGTAGATTTGGCAGCCAAGAAAATTGAAATTAGAACGCTGAAGGTGAAGTTTGACAAAGAACAAGAGAAGGTGAAACAGTTGACCAAAAAGTTGGAAGTTTCAGAAAAACATAAAGAACAGATCGACACCAACAACAATACCTTGAATCGGAACAACATGTTGCTTATAGAGAAGATGGTCAAAGTAGATGAGCAAATGGATGAAGCTGCCATTCACGCACGGATTATTAAAGCCAATGCTCGAAGGGTGGGAAGGGACATCTTTCGTTATCGACAAAGCTTGGCTGATACAGATGCCTTCTTAGAGAAAATTGAGAACCGAGGCCTCGCTTTCCTACCAGTGGCTAGAGATATGGATAAAGAGGAAGATTGATGTATTTTTCTTTTTATTATTTTGTACCCTCTTTTCAAGAGATGTATTAGCCAATATTAATGAAAAGGGGCTTTGACCCATCTTTTGTAAAAAAAAATATATAAGCCTACCAAAGCAGCAACTTGAGTAGCACTACTCCTGATAAGGAATGCGACAACAAGAGTCCATGCCCATTACACAAGAGGAATGTTGGCCATCGATCGTTTTTTTTTTGAAAAAAAAAACAAACCCATATTACATATGCATTCATACATTGTTTCTTTATCATACATTCATTTACATTTTTCCATGCATCCCAGACCGTGAAACATAGGTCCCACATCCAAAATCCACAACACCCGGTCTAGAGCGAGAATGGAGAACGAAGAGAGAGCTCACTTAGAGTCACATTATCAGACCGAGTTGTAGTCCATAAAAAATGAAGTTTCTCGGCTAACCGACTTACTGGAGCAGCTTCTAAGAGCTAAGAATGGGGAGGGAACATCAGCACAACAGCTTGAAGGAGCGCCAGCAGCTCACATCCCTCAAGCATCTCAAAACCAGGGGGCAAACTCAGCCAATGAACAACATTTTGTGCCTATCACCCCTATCCAGCCAACTCACGCTCCAATCACTGTGGACTTAACAATGGAGGGAGTCCCGGATAATAGGTCTCCCAGTTTGATAGACCAAGACAAGCTATTTGCTCTGGAAGAAAGATTAAAGGCAGTTGAGGGTAATGACTGGTTTGACCCTATGCGAGCAGCCGAAGTATGTTTGGTACCAAACATCGTGGTACCAAAAGATTTTCGGATACCAGAATTCATTAAGTATACCGGTTTGGAATGCCCAAACACTCACCTTCGATCCTACTGCAACAAAATGACGGAAGCAATCCGTGATGATAAATTGCTAATCTATTTCTTTCAAGATAGCCTAGCAGGATCCGCTTTAAGCTGGTACATGAGGTTAGACAGCATCAGGATCAAGAGCTGGAGAGATTTGGTGGAGGCTTTCCTTAAACAGTACAAGTTTAACCTGGAAATTGCTCCAGATCGGACAAGTCTAATGGCAATGGAGAAGAGGAACTAAGAGTCAGTAAGGGCCTATGCACAAAGGTGGAGGGATGAGGCAATGCATATCCAACCCTCTTTAGAAACAGAGATGGTGAGCTTGTTTGTTAATACCTTCAATGCACCTTATTATGAGCACCTAATGGGTAGTTCCTCTCAACATTTCTATGATGCGGTGCGCATAGCTGAAAGGATAGAGCAAGGGATTAAAGCTGGGCGTATAGCGGTGCCGGTGGAAAAGAAGGGTCTTATTAGAAGAAAGAGAGAAGACGATATTAACAACTTGGAAGGCGGGTATAAGGGCAAGAAAGTAGATTCCCACAATCCACAAGTACCTACCTCTCAATTCTCACACATGAACTTTAACCAACCTTTTTCCCCTAATCGAACAAATAACCAGTCAAACAACCAAAATCACTACCAAAGACCCTGTATAAGATACACTTCAGAACAACTACCGCCACTACCCATGCCTTTGAAGGACATGTACGCCAAACTATTGAGCATTGGGCACATCGCTCCTATCCCTACACTACCATTACAACCACCATTCCCAATTTGGTACAAGCCCGAGTTGACTTGTGAGTACCATGCGGGTAATCCCGGGCATGGGATTGAAACCTGTTACGCTTTTTAGAAAAGATTGTTGGAGCTTATTAAGATAGGATGGGTATCCTTTGAAGACAAGCCCAATATTAATTCAAACCCGTTCCCTAAACATGCCTCAAGTAGTAGTGGAATAGGCATGATAGAAGTTGGAAATCAATGCAAGGTGTTGAAGGTGTCTATGGAAAAGATGTACGACATGTTAGTACGATCAGGATTTCTAGAGGCAAATATGGAAAGCCATCCGGTGGGAGGTGGTTATTGTGAGTTCCATGGAAGAGATGGACACCATATTGAGGATTGCATCGAGTTTTGTGAAATGATTGCAAAAATGTTAAAAATAGAGCAATTGAGAATTGAACCCATGGAGAGCAGGGGTGAGGTGAGTATGATGGAAGGTCAGGATGAGATGGCAGGAGTATGCAGGATCCAACAAACAGCTAATGGGCCCCCAAGGCTAATCTTGGTTAAACCATCCTACACAAAAGGGAATCACAACGCCATGCCTTATAATTATGGTTATGCCTCCAACGTTCGAGCTCCTTTTCCTTTGTTCCAGACTGAGATAAGTGGTTTGACTAGGAGTGGTCTTTGCTTTATGCCTGAGGAGTTGAGGAAGGAAAAGGGTAAAGAAGTGGTAGATCTGGACAAAGCACTAGAAGTTAATAAGCCGGTAACGGAAGTTAATAAGTCGAATGAATTCTTGAAATTGATCAAGCATAGCGAATATTGCATAGTGGATTAACTAAAGAAGACTCCAGCTAGGATCTCCCTTATGTCTTTGATACTCAGCTCTGAGCCGCATCGAAACGCCTTGCAAAAGGTATTGAATGAGGCATATGTACCCCAAGACATTGAACATAAAACCATGGAGCATCTAGTGGGGAGGATCCATGCAACTAATTACCTGTACTTCAAGGCTGATGAGCTTGATGCTGAAGGTATCGGACATAACAAGCCTTTATACATTACGGTTAGGTGCAAGGACTGCCTCATAGGAAAAGTACTCATTGATAATGGCTCGGCCCTTAACGTGTTGCCAAAGCACATTCTGGAAGAAATGCCGATCGATGAATCCCATATAAAAGCCGAGTACTATGATGGCCAGAGCGTATGATGGCTCACCTAGGCCAATAATTGGGACTTTAGAAGTGAAGCTATATGTGGGACCACAAATGTTCCTAGTGACACTTCAGGTTATGGATATCCACCCTTCCTATAGTATGTTGTTAGGAAGACCTTGGATTTATGTAGCGGGGGCAGTAGCTTCGTCATTGCACCAATGCCTGAAGTATATCATGAATGGGATGTTGGTAACTGTCAAGGCCGAGGAGACAGTATCCATGATAAAGAATGTGGCTGTGCCTTTTATCGAAGCAGATGATTGCAATGATAACAATATCCATGCCTTTGAGATTGTGAACACTGACTGGGTGTCGGAGAACACAGTGCTAAGAAGGCCAAGGATCTCAGAAGCAGCAAGGATGGCAAGTCTATGCTTCTTGGACCGCGGGATCCCATTTCAGTATAACCTTATTATCAGGATACCAGAAGGGGTTAATCCGGCAAGGATGAAAAGTGCTGCTCAAAGATTTGGATTAGGGTATCAACCTAACCAAGAGGATTATCGGTGGGCTGCTGGTCGGAGAAGGGAAAGAAGAATAGCTAGAATTGAAGGAAGGGAGCCTGAAGAAGAAAAGCTAGAAATCCCTCCCCTTAGCGTGTCATTCCCAAAAGCCACATACATAATGCAACATGATAAAGGAGCCGAAAGCCTTGGTCAAGAACTGTCAAACATGAGCATAAATACCTTGGGGGAAAACAAGGTGGAAGGAGATGACATGAAGACATTAGCAAGAAAGGGAGATGAAACACTCCCACAACTGACGGTCTACACCATAGAAGAAGTCTCCGCCAAGACCTTTGTGCGCAAGTTGGCTCAAGACGAGAAGTTTCAGAACTGGGTGACCCAAGAAGCTCCAGTGGTTTGCAAAATGAATCCTGAAAGCGGATCTCCTACAACATCACATACATTTAGCATCAAGAATAAATGGCCAAACTTGAACGAGCATGTGATAGCTATGGAAGAAGAAGAGTGGGATGAAAGCAATATCAGTGAATTCACCAGGCTAGTAGAACAACAGGAACAGACTTGGAAGCCTATCACCAAGGAACTCGAAACCATCAATGTGGGCAGTGATCAGCTCAAGAAAGAGTTGAAAATAGGTACCTTAATTACTTCTGAACAAAGGATAAAAATGATCACCCTATTACAAGAATATTCAGATGTCTTTGCTTGGTCCTATGAAGATATGTCTGGTTTGGATACAAATATTGTAGTACACAAGATACCGTTGGAAGAAGGTTGTAAGCCAGTCAAACAGAAGCTGAGGAGGGCCCACCCGGATATCTGGATCAAGGTTAAGGTAGAACTCGAGAAGCAATGGGATGTCGGCTTTCTAGAAGTAGTTAGATATCCACAATGGGTATCTAACATTGTTGTGGTGCCTAAGAAGGAGGGGAAGATTAGAGTGTGCGTGGATTTTCAGAATTTGAATAAAGCTAGTCCCAAGGATGATTTTCCTCTACCACACATAGATGTTTTAGTGGACAACGCGGCCCGGAGTTCCACATATTCCGTTATGGATGGTTTTTCAGGATACAATCAGATAAAAATGGCTCCGGAAGATAAGGAAAAAACAACTTTTGTCACACCTTGGGGTACGTTCTGCTACAAGGTCATGCCATTTGGATTGAAGAAATGTAGGAGCAACCTATCAAAGAGCAATGGTGACTTTGTTCCACGACATGATGCACAAGGAAATTGAGGTGTATGTAGACGACATGATTGCCAAGTCTAAAAAGGGAGAGGATCATGTTGAAGTTTTTGAGGAAGTTATTTGAGAGGTTGAGGAAGTATGAATTAAGGCTCAATCCTGCAAAATGTTCATTCGGAGTTAAATCGGGTAAGCTGTTAGGATTTGTGGTAAGTGATAGAGGTATAGAGGTGGATTCGGATAAACTAAGGGCCATCCAAGCTATGTCATCCCCTAAGACGGAGAAAGAAGTAAGAGGATTCTTGGGAAGGTTAAACTACATTGCTCGGTTTATAGCTCTGTTAACAACGATGTGTGAACCTATATTCCGACTAATAAGGAAAAAGAATCCTGGAACCTGGAATGAGAAGTGTGAGGAGGCATTCAATAAAATCAAGCATTCGAATTCCTCACCATACCGACCAAAAATGAATGGCGCAGTAGAAGCCGCCAACAAGAACATAAAAAAGATTATTCAGAAAATGGTAGTCACATATAGAGATTGGCATGAGATGTTATCGTTTGCTCTTCATGCATACCGCACTACCGTCAGGTCCTCGACAGGAACTACCCCATATTCTCTGGTGTACGGTATGGAAGCAGTGATGCCTTTGGAAGTAGAAATCCCGTCGTTAAGAGTGTTGATGGACTCCGAATTAGAAGAGGCCGAGTGGGCCAAAGTGAGACATGAGCAACTGAACCTGATCAGTGAAAAGAGGATGGCCGCAATATGTTATCACCAACTTTACCATAAACGAATGGCCAAGGCATGTGATAAGAAGGTTAGACCGTGGTTGTTTTAAGAAGGGGATCTAGTATTGAAGAAAATATTGTCGTTACCCGGAGACGATCAAAGCAACTGGGCACCAAATTACGAGGGTCCTTATTTAGTAACAAAGGCATTCTCAGGAGGAGCGCTGAAGTTGGCTAGAATGGATGGAGAAGACTTAGCTCGACCTGTGAATTCTGACTCTGTAAAGAGATATTATGCTTGATGTAGGCTCCTAAATCAATAAAGCAAAGTTTGGCCATTGACTTCTTTCTTGTTACATTGATCTCACAACAATCATTTTTGCATTAATCCCAACAGTACATGTCTTGTTGTTATCGCATCTAAAAAGTTTAGCATCGGCTGAATGAATTTCTTCTCTATTTAAAAGCCTAGATTAGAATCACGCCCCTACACTAGGGGCAATAAGAAATGTTTTCATGAAAAGTTTTACGTGTTTAAAAATGTACGGAAGCCTATAAATTTGAAAACCAAGCTAAAACATTTGACAAAAGCATGACAAAGAGGCAATGGCAAATCATACATTTTGAGAACAAGACAACTTGATAAGGAATCCAGTATACGACTTCAAAAGCAAGAGAGAGCTTCGTGAACTAGAAGAAGATGATGGGGCCTATGTTTCAAAACCAGGTACGAATGCATGCATGACATCTAATCATAAATCATTGCATATATGTTTTTTGGATCATTATAGGAGGAGTCCTTAATGCATTCCAACAAGATTGGAGACGAAGAAAGAATCATAGTGGATGATAGCAAAGAATCACGGTTTTGAATCATAGTGGATTCTGGAACAACGAGAAGAACAAGAAAAAGAGAGAAAATGAAAAGTTTTGAACCCTGCCATCAGGAAGAACGACATCGATATCAGCTTTGGTAATAAGGAATCGCCAGATGGGATTCCAAGTTGTTTGAGATCGCCAGAAGGGATCTCATATTTCAATATTGGTCAAAGGAGGTCGCCAGAAGGGACCTCGTATTTCAGCTTTGAATAAAAGGAATCGCCATATGAGATTCCAAGTTGATGGAGATCGCCAGAAGGGATCTCATATTTCGCTATTTGGAGGTCGCTAGATGGGACCTCATATTTCATGTTTGTTAAAAGGAATCGCCATATGGGATTCCAAGTTGATTGAGATCGCCAGAAGGGATCTTGTATTTCGATATTGGTCAAAGGAGATCGCCAGAAGGGACCTCATATTTCATATTGGTTAAAAGGAATCGCTAGATGGGATTCCAAGTTGTTTGAGATCGCCAGAAGGGATCTCGTATTTTGATATTGGTTAAAGGAGGTCGCTAGAAGGGACCTCATATTTCATATTGAATAAAAGGAATCGCCAGATGGGATTCCAAGTTGTTTGAGATTGCCAGAAGGGATCTCGTATTTCGATATTGGTCAAAGGAGGTCGCTAGAAGGGACCTCGTATTTCAGCTTTGAATAAAAGGAATCGCCAGATGGGATTCCAAGTTGATGGAGATCGCCAGAAGGGATCTCGTATTTCGCTATTTGGAGGTCGCCAGATGGGACCTCATATTTCATGTTTGTTAAAAGGAATCTCCAGATGGGATTTCAAGTTGATTAAAGGAGATCGCCAAAAGGGATCTCATATTTCGCTATTTGGAGGTCGCCAGATGGGACCTCATATTTCGTTGGTTAAAAGGAATTGTCAGATGGGATTCCAAGTTGATTAAAGGAGATCGCTAGAAGGGATCTCGTGTTTCGCTATTTGGAGGTCGCCAGATGGGACCTCGTTTTTTTTCATGTTGGTTAAAAAGGAATCGCCAGATAGGATTCCAAGTTGATTAAAGGAGATTGCCAGAATGGATCTCGTGTTTTGCTATTTGGAGGTCGCCAGATGGGACCTCGTTTTTTCATGCTAGTTAAAAAAAGGAATCGCCAGATGGGATTCCAAGTTGATTAAAGGAGATCGCCAGAAGGGATCTCGTGTTTCGCTATTTGGAGGTCGCCAGATGGGACCTCGTTTTTCATGTTGGTTAAAAAAAAGAAATCGCCAGATGGGATTCCAAGTTGATTAAAGGAGATCGCCAGAAGGGATCTCGTATTTCGATATTCATCCAAGGAGGTCGCTAGAAGGGACCTCATATTTCAACATTGGTTACAAGGAATCGCCAGATGGGATTCTAAGATTTTTTGTTAAAGGAGATCGCCAGAAAGGATCTCTTATTTTGATATTAGTTAAAGGAGGTCGCCAGATGGGACCTCATATTTCATGTTGGTTAAAAGGAATCGCCAGATGGGATTCCAAGTTGAGATTGATGTAAAAGACAAGTTTCAGATCAATCAAGCTTCAACCAGATCAGTTCTGGGAGTTCCGTTTTGGGTTTATCTTTATAAAACTTATTGCGCAAAACCCCTGCTCCGTAAGCATTATAAAGAGGGGGCATTTGTTGTAACCCATTTTTGGGTCCCCCACAAAATATATATATATAAAATATATATATAGCCAAAGGAGGTTAGAAAAATAACAGGAGGCAGAAGCGCTCAGAAAATGGTCGGAAAATTGGTCAATGAGGTTAAAAATACAAAGATTGGATTTTTGACAGTATATTCTTGAAGGAGGAGAGCCCTGTTGAGAAGAGAAAATTTAATTTGAAGAGAAAAGGCCAAAATTGGATGTTTATAGACTCAATTGGATTTTATTGGAGGTTTAATTGAATTTATAGAGGATTTGATTGCAAGAAAAATTGATTTTAAGTCAATTTAGGCTTTAATTGGAAGAAATTAAAGTTCTGGGGTCGAATTATAATTTTTGAGAGTTGATTTGGTTAAATCAGGGGCTTAATTGCATAAATATTGAAGTCTAATGGCCAATTAGGGACTTAATTGAAGAAATCCGAAACCAAGGACCAAATTGGAGAAGGCGCGTAAGTATAGGGGGTGTAATTAACAAAAATCAGGGGCTAAATTGAAGAAATTGAAAGTTTGTTGATCAATTGAGGGTCAAATTGCATAAATCAAAAACCAAGGACTGAAGTGAAACACGCGGCCAACTATGGGGGCGGAGACCGAAATACTGTTCCTCTTTCTTCTTCCCCCGAACATGCAGCAGGGAAGAAGGAAAAAGAAGCTTTGTTTGAATTTTGCCGGGCCCTCTCTCCCGGGGGAGCCGCACCTCGCCAACCACACCCACTGGCCGACCACCCGCCGCGCGCCTGCCAGAAAACCGGGGGAGCCGCACCTCGACAGTAGCACCCAATGGCCGACCAGCCGCCGCGTGACCTGCTCCCCATGCGCCACATCAAAAGCCACACTCACTTGCTCTATAAATAGCACCCAACACAGCTGATACAGGAGTAGGAAAAAAAAACCCGAAAGGAGAGAAGACGAGATAGAGAGGTAAAGGAAAACGTATGAGGAAAAAAAAACCTGAAAGGAGAGACAGACAGAGGGGGAGACGATAGAGACAGGAGGCAGAAGGGAAAGGAAAACACACAGAAAAAAATAAACAGAGGAAGAACGAACAAGAAAAAGGAGAAACAGGGGCAACATGAGGGAATAAAGTCTGGAAAAACACACAGGAGCCAGACCAAGCAAGAAGAACCCGGCATGAAGACGTCCACCCAGCAGAGAGAAATAAGAAGAAAACACATCACCATCAGCTTCACCTTTCTACAACACCATCCGCAAGAACCAGCGGCAGCAGAGTAAGGAATCGGTAACAAGAAAAGAGACGAAGAGAAGGTCAAGGAAGCAAGAAGCCAGCAAACAAAACTCAGCATCACCATCAGCTTCTCCTTCCCCGGCACCAGAAAAAAAAAAGAGGAAAGAAACTAGAGGAGCAGTAGAATAAGCGAACAACCAGAGGAAGAAGAAGCAGGGAGCAGCTGAGGAGAAAAAGAAAAAACAGCCACTGCAACGCCACCACTTGTCGCCACCCAGCGCCACCGTGTGCAATAGCCGGAGACAACATCCACGATCACTCATTCCAGGTACCTCTCCTCTCCCTTTTTCTGTTTTATTTTAGTATATGGGATTACGAATTTATACGTAAAATGTATTCTTGACATTAAAAATATGTTTTTTTTTCATAGACGTTAAAACGGTTAGGTTTTACCCGATAAGATAAGGACCTCCTTATTGAGGAGGACTTTTCTTGAACCATCAAACGGATCAACAACTAGAAATACAATAACACCTTAGCTTTTTTATCAGACAATCAAACAATGCAGCTTACCTTAGGTAAGGCGTATTTGGGGTGCTAATACCTTCCCTTTACGCAACCAGTTCCCGTGCCCGATCTCTGAGACCAGTTAAGGTTCCTAGTGACCAAAATACTAGGTGGCGACTCCCATTCCATTTTTCACTGCTAAGAGACAGAATTCCTTGTCTCCCTATATTTACCAAATATATACCCCCCTATACAATTTGAGGGTGGACGATCGTCGTGACGTCGCTCACGTGTGACACAGAGTACCAAATACACTCGTATTAAACATGTGGTTAAGAATATGTTTGGTATTGTGATAACTTTTATCGTTGTAGTTTAAAAAAAATTATTTTATAAAAAGCATTTTTAGTTGGGATTGGTTTGGTAAAATATATGTCTTATTAAAATTATGGTTGAAATTGATGTTGAACAAAAAGTAGTTTAATGTGTTTGGTTAAGTATACTTTTCAAATCGGGGTTATAAAATAACTAAAAAAAACATAAATTAATATTAATAGTTTTTAATTGAAATTTTGTAGATTTAACTATTGCTATTCCATCATGAAATAAACAATACTTTATATAAAATATTTTTTATTGTTCCATTAAACTATTTGTAATTCCATCACATACGAAACCCATCCAACAAGGACTACAATTTTCATGGCTTCCTGAGCGTGCAACAACATCAGGTAAAATATCATCAGAAATAAAACTGGGATTGCAATCAAATTCTGCAAATGCTATGTCATCATGCGATCTCCTTCTAATATAATTATGTAGCGTCATTAAATAATGTTAAATACTAGTTTTTCAAATAAAACAAAGTATCTAAGATTTTTTTTGGATTTTTTTATTTTATTAGGTCGAACCCGGTCCAATGCATTTAGGTTTGGGTCGGACCCGTTTCGACTTATGAACAATGGAGCCACTGTTCTGCAAAGTGAATAGTGGAGACGAGGAAATGCAGCAGAAGAAGAAAAAAGAGAAAGAGAAGGAAAAGGGAAAGAACAATGGAGACAAAATGGTTGTTTTGGAAAATTTTTGCAATGATTTCGTTGTTGTTTGGCAAGAGACGAGAGAAGGAAATAGAGGGGAACAAGGATGAAAATTTAGGAAATGACAGGATTTTTCCATACATGAACAATGGAGATCTCCTGGGTTATTTTGAAATTTTTTTGCAATGGTTAATTATCTGCACTATCGGTGAAAAAGAGAAGAGAACACGCCTTTGCAAAAGGCAAATCCAAATTGCTTTTCAAGAAATTGAGTTCCAACTTCAGGTGGGATCCATAACAATAAAAGTGTGGTTAATATCTAACCAAACACTTATAAATAGTGTTTTCTTGTAAACACAGTCGCAACGTCAAACACACAATAAATATAGCTCCATCAACCGAGAACCGAATATTATAATGTTTTAAATCGGTTCATAAAAATTAAATTGAAATCGAGCAAAGTTTTTATGTCAAGCTCCAAAATAGTACCCAAATTTAGTTGATTGCTTTTTCATTCAAGCTCAAACTTGTTTAGAAACAAAATAAAATCGAATAAATATAAATATTATAATATAATTATCTTAACAAAGTATGTCTATTAATCTTAGTTTGAATGTTAAAATCACTTAGTACTTAATCTTATATATGTTTTATAGTTAATTTGCACTTCCTATAATAATAAAGTATTGTACTATTCACGTATTAAATTTAAAAGTTAGTCTGCCTTAATTATTGGATAAGCAGTGATTAGTCAAGCCGGAAATTAACTAATCCACTCGAAAAGTACTAAAAACAGAAGCAGCTGAAATATTTGGAATCTTACCAACATATTCTGTCACCCCGATGCTAATCTCCCAAGTAACATCGCCTGTCAACTGAAAATATTTCGATAGCAATGAAGGGGATTTTTACTGGTAATTTATTTATTCTCTCGGGGTTCAAGGTTTCAAATGGTTACCACTAATTAACTAAAAACTAAGCTCAAAATCTTTTTTCTTTTTTCATGCATATGGCTTCTCAGGATGCATGTTATCTAATTTTGGAGTTTTACCTCAGCGCTAGTAACGACTTTGAGGAGAAGGCACGAGCCGAGGCATTGAGCAATCCACTATAAAAGGCCAGTAAGGAAGGTGATGTTGCCTCCGATGGCCAGTCCGGAGGTGTTTTTTAAAAATCGAACCAAGATAGAATAAGTAATAAAGGATTTAAAAATTACCTGACCCAACAGTTAAACTTTATAATCTTTTTATTTAACTTATTATCTAGCTGAGTTTAAAATTAACTTGTTTAAAAATTATCGAGACATTACCTAATGACATTACTTAGTAGACTGGGTAAATCAAAAAACAACCCAACATAACCGGTAAAAATTACAGTTTAATTAAAAAAATTCAAGATAATTGTTTTTTAATATTGAAATGGTGATATATTGGATTGACCTGGATTTAACGACTTAATCGGTCAAACTCGCTATTGGAATCATAAACTCCATTAAATTTAACAACTTTATTTTTTTTAATTATTTTTTTATTTAATGATATGATAATAAAAATAGACGTTCGCATAATTGAACATTAGTCAAATATCAGGATGTTTATTTGAAATTGTGATAACTTTATATAAAATAAATAAAAAAAATATAAAAATCAATTCAAAATTAGTGTAATATTAAAGAATAAAATTGAATAAAATTTTTTTAAAAAAATTATCAAAAAAAAAAAGAGCAATTCTTCCAACAGTGAATGAGTTGTGGCTTACCCTAATTCTTTATTAGGTAATGTAATTAACAAAAACCAAAAAAAGAAGAAGGTCGGCCATTGTTCATATAAAACATTGAACCTCCTCGCAAGAGTTTCTTTCTTTAATTTTCAATTTTTTTTTAATTATATCATTTTACAGTGTAATTATACAAGATAAAGCTCCAAATTAAAATATAATGGCTAGTCTCAAATTTATGATAATTTGCATTTTAATTCAAAAGTTAATTTTGTTTATTTTCCAGATTCTAAGTTAGAAAGAATAAATAGAAATTTGTTGGAAAATAATAAAAAAAAAATGATTGGTTGTCGTAATATTGATAACAAAAATAGTTAGACTTAGTGTTTGATAATGGTGATTTCTTATTGTAAACAAGTCTTAAAAAAAAGATCGAGTTTCATTTTAATTCTTTACGTTTAATTGATTTTGTTTTTCTTAGATATTTTGAGGTTAGCAGGTGATTTATGAAAATTTATTAGGTGTTTTTTTTTTGTGAAAATGAGTAGAAATATGGATTTTCAACCCAAAATACTCTACCTCAAGATTTCGATCATTACAGTGGTGGCAAGATTCTAAGTTGTGTATAGCAGGCAATGTGTCGTCAACCCTAACATGCTACACACACCTATTTTTATTTTATTTTTTTTATCATATAACGAAAGTAAAACAAATATTATTGAATTTATTGGAGCCCACAACTCAGATTATGAATTTGACAAGTTAACTCGAGTTAACCAGAATTGATCCAATATGTTATCATCTCAGTTTTTAAAAAAAGTGAAACCACTTTTTATTGCTAGTTTAAGTTGCTTGACCCAGGCTCGCGTGCTTGGGTTTTTTTTAAGGCCCTGATATGTTGGGCCACTTAGATGACGTGTCTGACCCGACCTTATTTTTTTTAAAAAAAAACCTGCAACATGTGGTTTTTAATGATTTTTTCCCTTTAGTTCTGTCATTTAATATTAAGTTGATTTTGAATTGGTTGTAATTTTTTTATCATATAATTAAAAATAATTAAAATATTATTAAATTCATTGAAATCCACAACTCAAGTCACAAGTTTGACAAGTTAACTCAGGTTAACCAGAATTGATACAATATGTCATTGTCTCAATGTTAAAAAAAAAAAGATGCTAGCATTGCTTTTAAACTCCCACTTGACCTTTGTTTTTTGTATCATTTTTTTTATATTTGAATACGCCAAGTTGATTAAGATACATTAAGTCAATTCTCAAATAATTTAACTGAAAACCCGGATTTTAAAAGGACTAAAATCTAGAGTTTTCAAGTTTGACTTACTATATTTAGTTTAATAATAATGTCAAAAAACTCTCCGCAATTTAATTTTTGACGAGTTAACCCATGTTGACTAGAATCGATACAATATGTTATTGTTTCAATATTAAAAAAAAATGCTAGCTTTTTTTTTATTTAAAGTCAGATCATTTTTTAAATAATTATCCAGATTGCTTTTAAACTCGTGCCTGATCTTTGTTGTTTATATCATTTTGTTATTAACACAAAGTTGACTAAGATATATTAAATCAACTCTTAAATAATTTAACTAAAAACATGGACTTGAAAAGGACTAAAATCTAGAGTTTTCAAGTTTGACTTACTATATTGAGTTTAATAACAATATCAAAAAACTTTCCGCAATTTAATTTTGTATTTTTAGGTTCAAAATTTTTTTAGTCTAACCTAGAGCACAAGAAGTATCCTAGTAATCTCTACAGTATTTTAATCTAGATACTATCTATTATTTAATCTAAACTAGTAACTTATTATTAAACAGCATAATTTTTGTAATTCATAAATATATTAAAACTTCTCATATTGTAAATTGCATTAAATTATTGCATGGGCCGTAAAATAATTTTGGTAGACCTACATAAATTTTGGCATAAAAGCCCAGAACCATTTGACAGGGGGGAAATAAAAAGAAAAAATAAAAAAGGCACTTTACTTTACTGCAAAATCTGTGCGGGTCTCCAACAGTCAAAACCAAAATGACCTTTAATTTTATACTCCAAAGATCCACACAGATATACTGTAGTTGCATAGCGTTGCTCGATCGCCAACAAAAAAAAAAATGCTAAAAAGTTGACAGATTTCAGAGCTTAGATTGATAGATAGTTAGATAGGTTAAACATACCAAAAGGTAAAAATGGAGTTTACCGAAGCTTATAAGCAGACGGGTCCTTGTTGTTTCTCTCCAAACTCCCGTTACATCGCTGTTGCTGTCGATTACCGTCTCGTGATTCGTGATACGCTCTCTTTTAAGGTATTTTCACTACCCTTTTGATTGTTCTGTTTGTTTTTAAGAAATTCGTGGTGAATTTTCTGTAACGAGCCATGTTTGGATGCTGAGAAAATTGGAAGAATGCAAGGTCTTGTTTGATCTTTTTCTCTTTTTCCTAATTTCAGTGGTGTGTATTGAGCTACCCTTTCGGTTTTTCTTTTTGGTTTCTAGAAATTCGTGGTGAATTTTGTGTTTGGATGCCGAGAAAATTTGAAAAAATGCGAAGAATAGAAAGTTTTGTTTGATCTTTTTTCTTTTCTTGTTAGTGTCAGTGGTGTGTGGTTGAGCTAGAACGGGAATCTGATTTGGTATTACGTGAAGTCTTGGTTGCCTGATATTTCTTTGTCTGGTTACTGAGAAAGTGGAAGTTTGTTTCTTAGTTTCTCGTGAACTTTGTGTAATGCTTGTATTTGGATCCTTGGGAAATGCATGGAAAGTGTAAAAGCTTTGATCCTTTTCTGTTTTCTTGTTAGTGTCATTTGTGAAAATTGAACTGGACTGGTTAAGTAAAAGGGCAGGAGGATATTTGATGGTACAATGCGAGGTTTTGATTAAATTATGCTTATGTCTTGTTTGGTTACTGAGAAAATTTTGTGGGAAAAAAATTTCTTTGTCTGCTCAAGTATTAACCACTGAATTTTATTAATTGAGGCTATTAAATATGGGATTCTTTTGTGAGATCTTGCACTGTGTTTTATGATTTGCAGGTTGTGCAGTTGTTTTCATGCTTGGATAAGATAAGCTATATAGAATGGGCAAATGATTCTGAGTACATCCTTTGCGGTCTGAATAAAAGACCGATGATACAAGCATGGTCATTGACTCAACCTGAGTGGACATGCAAAATAGATGAAGGTCCTGCTGGTATTGCATATTCTAGATGGAGTCCTGACAGCCGGCATATACTTACCACTTCAGATTTTCAGTTGAGATTAACAGTTTGGTCGCTTTTGAACACAGCATGTGTTCATGTCCAGGGGCCAAAGCATTGCTCTAAAGGGGTTTCTTTCACTAAAGATGGGAAATATGCTGCGATTTGTACGAGGCGTGATTGCAAGGATTATGTAAATCTACTGTCATGTCATACATGGGAAATAATGGGTGCGTTTGCTGTTGATACATTGGACTTAGCTGATATAGAGTGGTCGCCGGATGATAGTGCTATAGTAATATGGGATGCACCACTTGAATTCAAGGTAATGGAGTTTGTTTTTTGTTGCATTTACCATTTATCAAGAGCACTTGACTTTATAAGCACGAGGAGAAGCAAATCTGGGGTAGAAGTTAATGCTTATATTGTACCCTTCCAATTTCTTGGTGACGATTAGCATTTTATGATAGTACATTGCCAAGCATTGAAAATGTCCGTTGCCAACAATTTTATGTCTTCTGCATTATGCATATGTGACATTTTATAGGAGCTCCACTTTGTATTATATCTAATGGTTTATCAATGCCCAAGATTGCATGTTAACTTTTGATGGTTTCTATCTTTGTATCCCTGTCTATAAGACTGAGAGCTTATGGTTGTTGCAATTTGATACAGGTTCTAATTTACTCCCCAGATGGGAGATGCCTGTCCAAGTATCAAGCATATGAAAGTGGACTGGGTGTAAAAAGTGTTTCGTGGTCGCCTTGTGGCCAATATCTAGCTGTGGGTAGTTATGATCAGATGTTGCGAGTTTTGAATCACTTAACTTGGAAAACATTTGCTGAATTCATGCACCTATCCACTGTTCGTGGTCCTTGTTGTGCTGCTGTTTTCAAGGTGACCGGATTTCTTTGTTTTTTTATATATATATCATTGGGTGCACTGATGATTTAAGTGGTTACTACTTTCAAGTCTTTTCTTAATTTTGCAGGAGGTAGACGAGCCATTGCACATTAATATGTCTGAGTTATGCTTGAATGATGAGTTTCTTCAAGGAAATTCTGGTAAAGCATGACTGCATTAGTATGGAGTATCTTACATTGACATGGATATTGTTTGACACAGAATGTTTGATCTGTAAAATGAATTTGAAACTGTCTTCATGCAACTATATCACTTCTTTTGAATTACTTTTCTAGTCGAATTAATACCTTTTCCTTTCCTAAAAGATGTCTCAGAAGGACACTTCAGAGTCATGTACGATGTTACTGAAGTACCTATCAGTTTGCCTTTCCAGAAGCCTCCTGCAGACAAACCGAATCCTAAACAAGGCATCGGTAAAGCTCATCTTTCTCGTATAGCATATTGATGCAATTAACAATTCATGTTTTAAGAGTTCCTTGCAGTGCATTGATGTTTGTTTTCCTCTTTGTTAGTATCAAACCAAAATGCACTAAAAATGCATGACCTTAATTGCAGGTCTTATGTCATGGAGTAAAGACAGCCGATATATTTATACACGTAATGATAGCATGCCAACTGCTCTGTGGATATGGGATATACGCCATCTAGAGCTTGCTGCCATCTTGGTGCAGAAGGATACCATACGAGCAGCAGCATGGGACCCAACATGCACACGTCTTGTTCTCTGTACTGGCAGCTCTCACTTGTATATGTGGACCCCATCAGGTGCTTACTGCGTGAGTAATCCTCTACCACAGTTTAACATAACTGATTTGAAATGGAATTCAGATGGAAGTTGCCTCCTCCTCAAAGACAAGGAGTCGTTCTGCTGTGCGTCTGTGCCCTTATTTCCAGAATCTAGTGAATATAGTTCAGATGATTGAGGCATGTCTCCATTTTTTAATCCAGGTTGGCTTGCAAATTTAACAAAAAAAGTATACTACAAAAACAGGGCATCTGTGTTTAACCAAATATTCCGATTCGCCCCATCTCTGTAACAAGTTATGTTTGTAGGGTTCCCAATTGTAGTTGAGAAATTAGCTGACAAGTTTTTAGTTGGAAATGAGCTATACTGTTAAAGAAGGAAAGTTTTTAATTCGTCAGAAGTGAAAAACTTGAAGAACCATAACTCGATTTCCTAAAGAGGATACTCGTGACACAGGTTTGGCCAGTCTCGGGGTGTATGTGTGTCAAGACAATGGCAAAACGAATGAAACTATGGCAAACGACATTTATACCGTGTCAAGACAAATCAATAACGGAAGTCAAATAAATACTAACATTTGTTGAGTTTCTTGGAATCAGCTATCCCTTGGCGAAGCTGCAAGTAAACTGTGATAGAAACAAAGCAAGCATATACCGTAAGTATGCTTTTTTCGTGTGATAGTACTATATTTCTTAATTCTGCTTCTTTCATTGAACTATGTCAAATGTTTGTATTTTGTGAGCAGGACTGCATGCAATAAACCCTACCATACACGGCATTTTTTTATGATATATCACAGCTTTGTAATTAGGTAACATTTCAAACACCAGTTTAATGAATTCCATGCCATGTCATTAAGTTTCGGCTAACCTTGTACAGGACAAATCAAGGATCAAAAGTCAAAACTGTAATAATTAACTTTGTGTAGTTACATGGAAACAATCTATTTTACGGTCGCTTCCCTTCTTGTTTATAACGAATTGGTTTTGCGTATGCAGAAAGTTCTCGTCAAGTTTTGATACCACCAAACATTACAAGCTGACTAAAACTTCCCAGAGGTTTTTTTTTTTGCTCTCTGTGTCACTATCTTCGTTTCAAGTTCAATGAGAGACGTCAAGAAATGGATTCTCTCGTAAATGCCCTGTCTGCAAACGGCAAGCTGGCTTACGAATTGTAAATGCAGGATGCAAAGAGTTTAGCCATATCTTAGACGATACTTAACTGCATGTGACAAAAGTAATCTGCTACTGAACCGATGCTTTCGGCTTCTTGACCTGAAGTGTTTTTATCAGTAATAGAAATTAAAAGAATCCACTGGCTGCATGCATCAATGCTCCTCATTTTCAAGAATACTCCATTGCCGCTATCGCACCAAAATAATTGGAATTACCACTTAGAAACACCTATCCATTGCACCAGCAGTAATTCGCCTTATCTTTCCTTTTTATCCATTGAATACATAAATTCTATCGTGTTTTGTTTGTGTTTTTGGATTAAAAAATAAATATAAAAGAATAAAAATGCTTTTGGTTCGAGAAATAAAACAAAGATTTAAAATATTTGATTTTTAGAATAACTTTAAAATGAATTTATGTGTTCTTGAAGACGATAAAAAAAATAAAGGAAAAAAAACCATTGACCTCAAGAAAAAAATCAATAATCACATGGTACTTCCTATAAAACAGGCGGTGAATGACAGAGAGGTATTTATATGGCAACGAGAAGCAAGAAAGCCCACCAACACCGTCCTCCACTCAACTAAACCTTTCTTTTTTCTCCCCTCTCTTTCTCGCATCAAACACCATTGCTTTGCACCCACAAAGAGAGAGGGAGGTATCTTTTAATTCGAAGCTAAAAAAACCGGCTTCAACTTCACAATTTCCTTTCTTTCCTTTTCCTTTGTTTTTGTTTTTTACACTCTTTAACCGCCATTACCTTCTAAAACGCCTTTTTTTTCAGTTTCCTATTCACATTCACAGTTTGAAAGTTTCCTTTTTCAGGCTCTTTAACGATAGCCCAATTGAGTTTTAACTTGTTTGACGCTATTTAGGTATGCCCATTACTTGCTTTTGGTTGAATTCCTCGCCTGTCTTGTGATGTTTGGCTTTGTTCAGTAGCTGTTTTTTCATGTTTTTGTGATTAAGTATTGGTTCTTGATTGCAAAAATGGACTTCTTATATCTGGGGTTGCGATTATTGAATTAGAGCTTGTTTCATTGGATGTTTGTTTTTCTATGATAGTAGAATTGGTTAATGTTAGGTCTTTAGCATGTGAAACATTGGAGCTTTTTTTATTGAATGTTAGAAGGTTCTTTTATGAATTTAAAGATTGTTTGTTATGCGGTCCCAAAGAATGGTGTATTCTGTTTGTTGCTTGCTTTCTTAATGAATTTGGAGGTTGTTTGGCATTGGTGTATGTGTATAATAGAACTGTAGCTTGTTTGATTAATGAGTTGCTTATATTGTTTCAATGGAAAGATTGTTGACAGAAGGGTTCCTAGTGTGCACGATATTGGAGCTTTTTGATTGAGATATGACTCGAAGGGTGAGGAGAAAGTTGGCACACTCCAAGGAAAAAAATAAGGAGATTGTAGGCAGTAATTCAGAGAATCCAGATGATGGATGTTTGCGCTCCAGTACCATTTGTGACTTTGATTGGATGGCATTGCCTGATGACACAGCTATTCAGCTATTTTCTTATTTAAATTATCGAGACCGGGCCAGTTTGTCGGCAACATGTCGAACATTTAGACTGTTAGGTTCCTCTCCTTGTTTATGGGATTCTCTAGACCTTCGGTACCACAAGTTTGATATTGCAGCAGCACAGTCGCTGTCTTCTCGATCCAAAAATCTTCGGAAGCTTCGGTTTCTAGGGGCAGAGTCAGCAGATGCTATTATTAGTCTTGAAGCGAGGGACCTTCGTGAAATTAGTGGTGATTTCTGTCGGGATATCACAGATGCTACACTTTCAATGATAGCAGCTCGACATGAGATGCTTGAGTGTCTCCAACTTGGGCCAGATGTGTGTGAAAGAATCACCAGCTTTGCAATCAGAGTAATAGCACTTTGCTGCCCCAAGTTAAAGAGACTTCAGATTTCAGGTGTTAAGGAAGTTACTGGGGAAGCCATAAATGCTTTAGCTAAGCATTGTAGGCAATTGGTGGAGGTTGCATTCATGGAATCCAATTCTGTTGATGAACTTGCATTAGGAAACCTGACTTCTGTCCAATTTTTGTCACTGGCTGGAACAAAAAACCTGAAATGGAATTCAGCTTCATGTGTTTGGAGTAAATTGCCCAAGTTGGTGGGGTTAGATGTGTCAAGGACAGATATAACTTTCAGCTCTGTCATGAGATTATTTTTGTCATCCCAATACTTGAAAGTGTTGGTTGCCTTGAACTGTCCAGTTTTTGAAGCTGAAGTTGATAATCACATGACATATAATCATAAGGGAAAAATATTACTCACAGTTTTCAATGACATTTTCAAGGCAGTAGGCTCGTTATTTGTCGATATTACTGAAAATGAGAGCAACAACTTATCTTATTGGAGGAAAGTAAGTAGCATCGACAGAAGCATGGATGTCATTGCTACTTGGATTGAATGGATTTTCTCACATTTTCTTTTACGTATTGCGGAGAACAACCCCAAGGAGCTCGATGCTTTCTGGATCAAGCAAGGAGCAGCTCTGTTGCTTGATTTATTGCAAAGCTCACAAGAAGATGTTCAAGAAAGAGCAGCCAATTCAATTGCTACTTTTGTTGTGATTGACGATGAAAATGCCACTGTTGATTCTCGAAGAGCTGAGGTAGTTATGCAGAATGGTGGAATACAGCTGCTTTTGGACCTTGCTAGATCTTGCCAAGAAGGACTTCAGTCTGAAGCAGCAAAGGTAAGGGTGATTTCTTTTAGGTGCCATTCCTCATCCTTCTTGCAATTTGAAAGACATTTGGACAGTCATTGAAAATTATTGAATAAGAGTTGGAAAAGGCTAGGTTTAGATATGACTCGAAACAAAAGTTAGATGCTTAAGCTACTAAATTTTCTTACTCCTTGAATTCTTACTTCTCACATTTTGTTCATAGAATTTGATTTCCTGAGAAATTAGTTATTAGGCATAATCCTGTAACGCTGTTGACCTGTGCAGGCTATAGCAAATTTGTCTGTAGATTCAAATGTTGCAAAAGCTGTTGCTGACATTGGAGGAATTAATATCCTTGTCGGTTTGGCTAGGTCAGTAAACAGATTGGTTGCTGAAGAGGCTGCTGGAGGCTTATGGAATCTTTCCGTTGGAGAAGAGCATAAGGTTGTGGAAATTGAAGCAAGTTTATGATGCTGTAACCTAAAAATTATGCGACTTACTCTAATCAATGCTGTTTGGAAATTGAAGCAAGTTTATGATACCATAACCTAAAATTATGTGACTTACTCTAATCAATGCTGTTTACAGGGTGCCATTGCTGAGGCTGGCGGTATAAAAGTTTTGATTGACCTTATTTATAAATGGCACGCTGGCAATGATGGGGTACTTGTATGTATCCTGCATACATATAATATAAGCATCACTTGCTACATGATTCTGCAACTTATGTAGCATTTCAATTAAGAATTATGGGCTGGTGTTTGCACCCTTGTTTTTCAGGAACGAGCAGCTGGAGCACTGGCAAATTTGGCAGCTGATGACAGCTGTAGCATGGAAGTGGCAGTGGCAGGCGGTGTCCATGCTCTTGTAATGCTTGCTAGATCCTGCAAGTTTGAAGGAGTGCAAGAGCAGGTGATCCTGGTTATAGCTTTTAATCTGTGCATATGTTCCCAAGCAAATGGGTCATTTTCTGAATATGATATGCGAGCATCATGTTTATGGCATGTGATTCATTTACTAGATTAAAAGTGGGTTCTAAAATGCTGCATTCTCTGTTGCTTCTCTTCTTGACCAGGCTGCTCGTGCATTGGCCAATCTAGCTGCTCATGGAGATAACAATAATGACAATGCTGCTGTTAGGCGAGAGGCAGGAGCACTTGAAGCATTGGTCCAACTCACTTCTTCCCAGCATGAAGGTGTAAGGTAATCTATTTTTCTTTCAGCTACCTATGGTATTAATATAATAGTTAATAACGATCTTACTCAAGCAAATAACAAGATAATCTTATGTATTTTGGATAATTCTAATAAAAAAGTAATTTCACTCTCCTTTTGAAAAACTTGCCATTCATTTTCATTGTTGTTATTTGAAGAGCACTATCATTCTAAATTTTTAACTATTTTGTTTGGCTTGAATTTACTATTACAATTACAAAATAAACTAAATGAGAAAGAAAAAACATTATTTCTTTCACTTCAGTGCTAGACACGGGCGCATTGTGGACTGTTATAGTATGGTTGAGTATGACCCTTTTTTTGTCCTTGAACAATTACTTAGTTTTGTCCCTGATTTTTTTTTTCAATTCCATCCTCCCATGTCATCTCCCATGACATGTTCGCATGGTTTTAAATCAAAAAATTTGTTTCGGTTTACTTGCTACATTGCATTCATGATGTCAAAAAATGTCCCGGCATTAAATTGATGGTTGCTTTTGCAAAATAGGATTTAATTTTATCAATTAAAAAAATTGAAACAACAGGGACCAAGTTTAACTTAGACACAAATGAACTTTTTTTACTGTTCATGGTTGCAGAAAACTACATTTTGATCCTTGAAGTTTTGGCCTTTTCATTTCTCGTCTCTTTTTTTCATAGGGTTTTACATTTCAGTCCTAAAACTCATTTATTTTATGTCCCAGTTCTCGAAATTTGAGAGGAGAGAGAGCATCATCGAAAAATGAGAAATGAGAGAGAAAGTTGTCAGAAAAAAACATCTTGCCATTAGTTAAATGCTCGATTTTGCCGGAAAAAAAATTGTTTTATTGTTTGCAAAAAATTGAAAATAAGGGGACCAAAATCGAAAGTGGATGAAAAATGAAGGTTTTTTTTCCTAGCATTGTTCAATCAACGATTTTTGAAAAGAAAAGCCTTGGGAGTTTTCTTAATTTCTATTTTGGTCCTCTTAGTTTCTCAATTATACGTTTTAGTTTAAAAGTTTATTTTATTCACTTTTAGGTTCTTGAATTAAAGGGAGGAGAGAGAGTTGCTAGAAAACGGTAGAGAACAAAGAAAGTTGTTGGGTGTCCATATTTTGGCGACAAAAACACGCGTTAATAAGTTCAATTCAACGACAGAAGTTCCATTTAGGTTATTTTTATAGATAAAGTAGATCACAATTGAGAAAGGAAAAAAGTTTTTGGCTTAATTTTCTGTTTTTTGACCAATTTAGAAGCGTTTTGGGTTAAAAGATTGGTTTATTAAGATTCTAATGGTGTTTTTAGAAGAAACAAAAGTTAAAAATAATTTTTTGTGTATAAAATACTCCTGCCATGACTTTCTAGTGACTCTCCAATCGTTAGATTCTAGGCCACCAGATGACACATTATTTTTTTGAAATAAAATTAAAAAATGGATGATGTGTTGTCCATCCTGTAACATTAAAAAAGACTAGGCATGCAAGTCCACACACTAGGCTTGCTTTATTCTCTCTCTTTTTTTTTAAGAAAAAATTATCCTAGATTTTAAAGTTCAATCCATTCAATTAGATGATATTTTATTTGCAACCCTTCAGGGTGGTTTTCTTTTCATAAATTTTATAGGTAGTTTTTTAGTGTATATCAATTTTTTTTATTGTCATATAGTTAAATTCCAAAAAATAAGTTACTAAAACTACTATGGCTCATAACCTGGGTTAAGAGTTTGATGAGTTAACTCGAGTCGATTCAAAACATCATCATCTTAGTATATAAAAAGAAAATATTAAAACAACATTGTCTTGTTTTTTTTAAATCGAATTAGGTTTTAATTAGATCATATTGGGTTAACTCTTACCTCATTCAATTTTAAACTCGATCAAGCTAGGAAAAAACCAGAATGGGAGGGTCTCTAGGTTAGCCTGCCAGGGTTTGCTGACATTGCCAAAAAGTTTCCCACAACAATGCCTTGCCCTTATATTTCTTAATGATTTTGTGTCAAAATTAACATATTTTCTATAAGAAACAAAATTTATTGAAAAAAAAAAAAGTGAAAAATGGACCAAGTTGATGAGATAAAAGAGTTGAGAGATGACATTCTTACTCTTATTTCAAACCATCCAATTTTGTTTTTTTTTGTATTTCTTATGGCTTTTTGATTTTTATTAAATGAAGGACATAGAAAAAAAAAGTCATGTTACTTTGAAGAAAACAATAAAAAAGAAAGAAGGAATTGTATTATAAAATCATTTCAATGGAATTTTAATTATTGCTCTTAAAAAATAATTACCTTATAATTAAATAAAAAAATTAAAAGGCTTCTCACAATATAAAATTAAATATTTTAATCTGCATCTCTCTCTTAACTACTTAATTTGATCTTTAGTTATTGTTAATATTTTTTTTAATATTTATTAGCGCATTTAATTCTCTATTTGTTTTATTAAACAGACCCATAAAATTTTTAACTCACAATAAAAACTCTTCTTCCAGCTACAAAACATATTGACAATAGCTATACTTTTTTTTACTTTTAAGTTGTTTTTTGATCTTACCCACTGTGGAATGTGTGCTAATGGACTTGTCAGTCAGTAAAAATAATCAATTCATGATTTTTTAATTTAAACTTGCTTTCAAGATCAAAATAATTTTTTTGCATAAAAACAATGATTCTCATAAAAATAGCATGTTTTAAGTCAAAATAAAAATGAAATGCATGGATAATGAAATTAGGTTTTTATTTAAAAATATGTTTTTTTTAGTTCAAATTATTATGGTTTTTGCAATTTGTTTGTGTTACATTTTATTTAATGAACTATGTTGTTAATGAGAAAATTTTGTTGTCAAAATAAAAAAAAAATACATGAATTAAGAAAGATAATTTTGACAAAAAACTTTTTCTCCATAATTTTATCTATAATTTTTCCTTTGAATGTCTATTTTTATTATCCTATAATTAAATAAAAAATTCATTCCAGGCAACCATGCTAGTTTCATACTAGGAGACCGTTTGACATGCCAACTTCTGTTTTTTGCTCAACTACATAAAATTTTTTTTTGTTAAGTCAAATAGTTTCTGCCTTTTGCACTAAGACCTACACATAATTGCGTTACAAACCTTGTTTTATAGAAGGTAAAATGCTTTACATTCATTGAGACTTGTTTTTTTTAATTTATTTTGCATACAAAAATTCATCTCACAATAGTTTAATCAAACATATTTTTTTTAAATCTATTTTTTTAAAACCTGTAACTAAAAGTGTTTTTCTTGAACCTATTTTTTTAGAGCATGTTTGGTATTATGGTACAAAATGTTTTTCAAAAGTGTTTTTCGCTTGAAAAGCTTTATAATGATTTTTATAAATTTTTCTTTTATTTTTTACAACAACACATAAAAATCATTTGAAAACACTAAAAAAATCAATTTAATGCCTTTTCAAGCCAAACAGTTTTTTAAAACACACTCAACTATAGCTTGAAACGCAAAAATAAACAGTGTTTAAACTCCAACAAAAAAAAGTTACCATAATACCAAATACACACTAAATAGCATAGAACTATACATGACTAGCGTTATGTTGGGGGTTGGATCAATTTTTTTCTAAATAAAAAATAAATAAATAAATCAATGTGTTGCTAACTTTTTTTCAGAAAAAAAAACAATTATGAATTCAAAATCTAATGCATGTTGGACAACATCTTTTTAAAATATTGAGACAACAATATATTGGACGACATCCTTTCATTTTAAATATTGAGATGATGACAAATCAATTTTACTTGGGTTAACCCTAGTTAGCATGCAAAATCAATGACTCAGGTCATTAGACTTCGATAACTCTATAAAGAGCAAATAAAAACATACAAAGCTCAATTCTCAAATAATTAAATGTTGTTGATGAAATTGAAAAAAAAAATCTAAAAAAAGTAAAAATAAAAAACAGCTCTGGTCAACCTTGACAAATCTTCTAAACCCTTAACATGGATCATTAGAACCGGATAACCTTATAAAAATATATTGAAATAAATTATGAAGCATAATTACTAACCAACCCAATATTTGAAGACTAAACTGCAAAAAAAAGAAAATGTATTTAAAAAAAACTAAGACAACCCACGGTATGAGTTTGTGATAACTCCATAGAAAGGAAATTGAAAAAAATAATGAACTTTATCTGAAATTAATTTAATATTGAAGGATAAAATTATATATATAAAAAATAAATTTTAAAAAAGGGCCCAAAAATATCCCAAGTCAATCGGGGTGAATTTTCCAAACCCATTACCCAGGTCATAAAATTAGGATTATTTCATAGAAAGAAAATAAAAAAATAAATAAATACAAAACTCAATTCTTAACTAACCAAATGTTGGAGGACGAAATCAAAAAATAAAATTTATTAAAAGAAAACAATAAAAAAAGACCTGAGTAAAACTAGGTCACCCTGCGATCTGTTTTATGAGACCAAGATTATCCCGTAAAAGGCAAATAAAAAAAATAACAAAGCTTAATTTCCAACAAATCAAATACTAAAGAATGAAATTAAAAAGAAAAAAAAACAGGTGGTAAAAACAACAATAAAAAGAATAAGAATCAAATTTGATAAACAACGTTTGACAACCCACTTTGGTCTTTTGAGAGTGCTAGGCATGGAAATCGAGGTGAGGAGAGAGAAAAGAAAGGAAAATAAAGAAAAGAAAAATGGTCTGCCGGAGTCAAACCAGACGTCCGTCGTTGACACACGCCGCACATGGCAGTAGACCACGACAGGTCTTTTTGGATAACACCAAGGAAGGGCGTATGTATTTGGAGATTGTCGCACGTGCCATCCAAGCTCAGTGGCCTCTCTTATGCGCTAACAATTCTCGCCAATTCTTCCCTTTTTTGTTCAAATTGGTCATTCTCACCAATTCTTCTCTTTTTTGTTCAAATTGGTCCTTGGATTGTCAATTTTCAAATTCATCCTTTAAATTTTAATTGTTTAAAATCAATGAAATTGATCTTGTTTTTACCCAAACCGAGAATTAATCAAATGTTTTTTTTTCTTGACACTTGAGAATCCCATACGAACCGAATCAAAGCAAACCATGATTTCCAATCTAAAATCAACCAAAAACAAAAAAGATAAAAAAAAAACTGAGTAACCTAAAAAAAAGAAAAAAAATGGGGATTCATTATTGTAATCCACCGTGTTTATGTGTCCTGTGCAGCAATTTCACCACCCTTCTTAGTTTCTTTTGTAATTGTAATTGTAATGTAATATTTATGTACTTAGCTTCACAAGCTTCTACTCTTTTAAATACCACGTGGAATTTCATGTTCTTACTTACAAACAGGCAAGAAGCTGCTGGTGCTCTGTGGAATTTATCATTTGATGACAAAAATAGAGAAGCAATAGCGGCAGCTGGTGGCATCACAGCCTTGGTACGGCATTGCAATTGCACAGCAAACCTTTGTTAAAAAGACTTGTTTTCTTCTTGCATTCCAGCTGATGCATAAAAAGCAAAAAAATCCAAAACTTTTGCTGTTTTTTATATATATCATCGTCACTGCAATCATTATTATTATGATCTATTTGTAATCAGCTTCAAATGTTCTAATTTGTCCAGGTAGTTTGAGACGTTTATGACAGGATAGGATAGGATTTAAAAAATACGCAAGTAGTTAGAGAAATAAATAACTACTAAAACCTCTTAAGCATTAATATTGAGATGTCCTTGATGTAGAATTTTGTTATCATGAAATTCCAATGGTATTGCATGCTTTTTTCTTGTAAAGAAATAAATATAACAATGCCAGTTTGATTATTATTTGAATTAATGCAGTTGCATGCATTTGCAAGTAATTGATGTTTGACTTGATTATGGTGTTTTAGGTTTCTCTAGCACAATCATGTTCAAATTCCTCCCAAAGTCTTCAAGAAAGGGCTGCGGGTGCTCTTTGGGGATTGTCAGTATCAGAAGCCAATAGGTAGTGGAAGTTTGAATCGATGTTGCCCTGGATTCCTCCTAATGTATTGATATTATTAGAGTTGACAATTGCTGCTTTGCGTTGGTTGCTTGGCATATGGAGATCCTCCGTTGTGATCCTTTATTGCTATGCACGGACCCTGTTATTTTCTCTGTGCTGTTAACTATCATAACTCTGCCTCTTAAGATGCGATTTCAAGACATCAAAAAGAAATGTTTAAACTCCATTAATGAAAAGACTGTCTTTTTACTCTTTGATATGAAATTATTCAGTTGATGGTGCCTCGGTTGCAGTCTCTACTAATGAACTTGGTAAGCGAAATTGCATCTCTACAATCTGTTTTACTTTTACTAATATGTTACCTCGGTTTCCTGTCAATCCAGTATTGCTATTGGGCAAGAAGGCGGTGTAGCTCCACTAATTGTACTGGCTTGCTCAGATATTGCAGTAAGTTTTGCTCTTTGGCAAACTCGGATGAACTGAAACCATCACCATCCAAGACCAATCAATCTTTCTTTAACTGAAATGGTTTGGTATAGCATTCATGGTAAAATTTGAACATGACTTGAATGACCTATATTTATTGGATTTTCAGGATGTCCATGAGACTGCTGCAGGTGCTCTTTGGAATCTGGCTTTTTATCCCACCAATGCTCTTCGCATAGTAGAGGGTGGAGGAGTCCCAGCCCTCATTCATCTGTGTTCTTCATCGGTATCAAAAATGGCACGTCTAATGGCTGCATTGGCTCTGGCATACGTGTTTGATCAGAGGTAGAGATTCAAAATACTTGTTAATCTATCATGACCACACACTAACCAAAACACATGTATCTATTTGTGAGTTAACCCTTACACATCATGGATATACTGGGATAGCTGCCATGTGGCATGTGCATGTTAGATATTCCTATAACATGTCTAGGATTGCAGTGGCTTCAGGTCTCAATTTGCAAGAGTTTTTGAGTTTACTGTGTTGCATACAGAACGGAAGAATTTGCACCAGGGGGGCCTTTATCAGTGGGAACCTCAAAGACCATGAACTTTGACGAGATTAAAAGGGTGGCCCTGAAGAAAATTGAAGCATTTGTGCTTTCTTTCTCTGTTCCACGAAATTTTGCTGCTGCAATGGTGTCATCCGCCCCCAAAGCCCTTGGACAAGTAGCAGAAGCAGTACGTATACCAGAAGCAGGGCATCTGAGATGCAGGTTTTTTTCTTTTTTATTCCATTTTCCAATACCACTCTTGAAGATTCACATTTAAAAAACTAATATGAAATAGTTTAATTTAATAGAAACAATAAGCACAATTCTGTTGTTGCTTTTGATTGTCTGTGGGTGAAAAATGTCTTCATGAAGACTTGGTATACCTAGGATTTAGTAATTGTAATAATCATCTGCAAACAACCTTATGAATTGGGAGTGCGGAAGTCCAATTTTTCCTCGTGCTTGTTCTTGGATGCTTTAGTTGAATCCAATACATTTTACACTTTATATGAAATACATTTGTTACATTGCCGTGCCTTTGTGGCTGTATTTGTTACTATTTTGAGGAGCTTAGGTTGTTTGGCCTTGGGTGAAAAGTGTGTGAATTTTTCCGATTGCGGAACATTGAGCATCATCAATAGGTTGCATAATAAGGCATGCCAGTAAGTTTATAATATATACATAAATTAGACTCCTCACTGCTGATCTTGTTCTGAATTTAGACTCCTCACTGCTGATCGTGTTCTGAATTCCGTGTTTCTATTTTTCAGTGCAGCTGAGATTGGAAGATTTGTTGCAATGTTGCGGAATCCTTCTTCTATACTCAAGGCTTGTTCTGCCTTTGCTCTTCTCCAGGTGAACCTCTTTTCCTCTCCACTGTGCCTGCATGTGGAAGTTGAATTTGAAATTTGAAATGTTTCTGCAATTAAATGTGAATGGCAGACACTATCCGAATAACACTTTTGTTACTGCATTTCAGTTTACAATCCCAGGAGGACGACATGCATTGCATCACGCAAGCCTGTTGCAAAATGCAGGAGCACCACGAGTCTTACGTGCTGCTGCAGCAGCAACTACGGCCCCAATTGAAGCCAAAGTTTTTGCAAAAATCATACTTCGCAATCTTGAACACCACCATTTGGAAGCTTTAAATTAGATCTTGGAAATGGTTTCTTTCTGAATCTCTGCTACTCAATCGATCAACTTCCAAATTCCTGCATATGTTTTGTAAAGCATCATGGTGGTAATTTCCAATGCAGCCATAGATTCTCATGAGTTGTGGCATGGCCAATGCAAAAGCACATTGGTTGAATGTGAGATGCTCTTGGATGCTTCCGGGGATGCAGGAGCAAAGGATGACTTGGTCACGTTTGCTTGACATAACTGGTTGGTAGCAACCATGCATGCAGGGGAAGCGTTGAGCATACGTTCGTTATTGCAGTTATGAATTTGACCATGCAGAGCCTGATTTTACATAAATCAAGTGACGAAAACTAGATGTAAACATTCTCGATTTGAAACTCGTTGTGTCAGGGTTTTAGGAATCAATGGAACTCATAAGTGATCGCCAATGGGTTCTTGTTGAGTGACAAGACCAAAAGTTGCCGAATATTAGTAGTCTTTGCTCTTGTCAGTTCTGTGTCTTTGCCGCATGCAACCTAATCATACACCACCTTGACTTGCTCGAATCGAGTTGCTTTTTTTTTTGGTTCTTATTACACCATGCGTGTTTCTGCAAATGAATCTTGAGTTGGGGCATCCTGTATCTTGTAGGCAACCACTTATAGTTTCTTAAGCAACAATGAATGCATGTATAATTCTATATATAAATATTAAAACACTTGTTTAATAAATCAGATTAAAAGTCTTAAAAACTAAAATATGAAACCTTGTATTAAACTACTAAAGTTGGCATTTTGGTTTGGTGTTTAGAACCAAACTAATCTGTATGCCTGCTTTATGTAGTGCGGACTGGGGAGATCTAAATTTTTTTTTAGCATATTTTTTTTTTTCCAAATCTCATGAAATTTATTATTGTTAAATCTGAAAATATAGTCATTTTGAATTTTTGTTTTATAAAGATAATTTTTTCTACTGTATTAATCAATGCAATATTTTTAACTGGAAACATTGTTAAAAAAAAAATATAATTATTAAATCAAGTTAAAAAATAATTCAAAATAGTATGTCTATATTTTGTATGATTCAATGCTAATTTTTTTTTTTTATAAATATGATAAAATCAAGTTTCAAATCTATTTAAACATTCTAATAATCAACAAATAATTTGAATCGAGTTTTTATAAATAATTTATTATTAATATTATTATTTTTAAATCAAATACATGATAATTGAAAAAAAATATTAAAATTAAAATATTATTTAAAAATCATGCTAAAATGAAAAATAAGTGTCTCACAGGGTGTATAAAAAAATAAAGAGAAAAAGGTTAAAAAAAGAGAAGAAAACGCCACCAAAGGATCCACCCCTAATTTTTTTTTAAAACAATAGGCTGTCTATCACAAATCTAGAACATAGGTGCGGCATCGAGCTCTTGAATCCGCAATCTCTAATTTGATTGACATGTTCTACGAGCCTTATTCCCAATAAGGTTGGCACACTAAAGCCAGTTGAGATCATTTCCATACCCATATCAGATACAGAAGTTGTTGTTCAGAATTTGATTTATTTTCCTAGTATTTTACTTTTCTTATTTAGTTTCGAAATCCTATGGATTTTATATTAGCTATATAACTTCCAATAAATATTAGGATTATGGTTTAGATATATATATATATATATATATATAGGGTTATCTAATTTATTTTTTAGAACATATTAAATTATTTGAAGAATTATTAATATTTGAATTAGCTGTGATTTTAAAGTTTGTCAGACCCTGATTTTTTTTTTCATTATTCAGTGCATCATATCCCAATCCTCTCCCCACTAATGCAGTTTTGTCTGTGGTGAATCAATGCATTGCTTAAGGGTTGTGTTGTTGAGCAATCTGGGCTTGCTTTATCAAAGCTGAAAAACCAGAAACTGCAGAAAGGAAGATAGGCATGATTGATGCGTACAAGTAAGTTTCATTGTAGGACCTTTTCTAACAGAAAGAGGTGGATAAACCCTAAGACAACGTGACAATAAATTAGGTTAAAAATAATTGTGAAATGGAGTGGTCGGGGGCCACAGTGCTATTTCTTCTATCCCTCTCTGGGTGTCTTTTTCGTAGTTGCTGGGACTTGGCTAGCATTGAAGATCAGCAATCATCATATGATCCACGTCAGGGGAGGAGTGGACAATATAGATATCAAAGAAACTTATCTGCTAATTATTGGCGTGTGCCAGCTTCTTTTATTCTTTCTGTTTCTCTGCGAGAAAAGGCAAATTATCAGGTTGTGTCAGGGTTCTTCCCTTATCTTGCCTGCATCTAGGATTTTACCGTAACAGGAAACTTGAAATTCAGGGAGGCTAGAAACCATGCACGAGTTTTGTTCATCATAAATCCGAACTGCATTTTGTAATCATTCCATGGAAAACCTGTGTAATTTATGTGAATTTTAGATATGTCATGTGTTAGTGAGATTGTAAGTGTAAGAGATTACATATAGTTTAGAGGTAATTATTCCCTGCACAAAGTTAAAATGCACAGGTTTGTAGTATTTTTTCTTCTTCTTTTTAACCTTTCAATGAGTTCTATTATCCACGAAAAAGAAGAAGAAGATCATGAATCTCTTCTGAGCTTTAGCAAATAACCATAAAAACTCGCTTCTAAGCATTCTCTAACCTTTATCTGTTGCTTGAAAACTAATTTTGGAACTTTCTGTTCCAGTAGAAGTCTATGAAACTTTGAAAGTCAAGTTAGTCGTCACTTATAGTTTAATCATTCACTCAATAAAAGCTTTTTTTTTTTACTAGTTATATCTTATTAGTTATTTTATAAAATTTATTTAAAAAAAATAAAAGGATACAAGGGAAATTTTAGATAAATATATTTTTATTATTTTTTATGGGCCATGAACTTTATATTATCTCTTTTCTTTCTGTCTATCTATTTCTTCAAAGCAAAATCCAGTTAAATAACTAATATAATATTACTGAATAAATGCTTGATATTAAGTAGTTATGCATTATATAAAGAAATCAAATTGAAACATATGGGTTAACTCATATTAAACAAAATTAATTTAGGAATATTTTTAAAATGAAAAACTTACATTCTTCAAGTTTTTATATTTTGAAACCGCTTCGTAATGATTTTATTATTAATCTCATTAAAGATAGCTTTTTCAATGTATACAATCAAACTGTCATTTATCCGTTTATCTTTCATCCTATTCCGCAATCTATTCTTAATAATATGCATAAAAAAAACTCTTTTCACTGTATCAGTTGCAACTGATAGAAATAATGCCAATTTGCTAAGCATTAATATTAATTTGAAAAACTCTCTCGAAACTATCTTTATTTTTTTTACCATTTTCTCTGCAAGACTAATAATACATTGAATACCAAAGAACTCATCATCATTACGTAGAACAATAATATACATATCAAGTTGGTCACCAAGTACCATAAAGTCCACTATAGAGAATTTATTGGGATAGAAATGAGCAAAGAGAATGAGATTTTCTTTGTTGAAAGCAGAGAAAGAGTCATTTAAGTTTAAACATGTCACATAAAGAAGTAACTTCGTACTCGCTGTCACACGTGTGAGGTGTCGCGACGATCATCCTTCTAGATTATGAATGTTATGAGTAAAAAGAACAATGAATTCTTATTCTTTATCAGTAGAAAAAGGAAACGGGAGTCGCCACCTAGTATTTTGATCACTATGAACCCTAATTGGTCTCAGAGTCTGGGAAAGAGAACTAATTACGTAAAGAAAGGGTATTAGCACCCTTAATATGCCTTACATGAGGTAAGCTGCATTGTTTATGTGTTTGATATAAACTAAGGTATTATTTTATTTTCTAATTGTTGGTCTATTTAAGGTTTAAGAAAAGTTCTCCTCAATAAGAAGATCCTTATCTTATCACGTTAAAAACCTAACTGTTCTAATGTCAATATAAAAAATAAACAAAATTATCTTTTTATTTAATATTGTGAATATGTCTTACGTATAAGTTCATAATCTTGGACACTAACAAAAAACAAAATAATTTTTTGAAATATAAACCAAATTCTCATGACTTTAATAAACTAGTTATTAAATCCTAAAATGCATGCAAATATATATTTTTGAATTTTATATGAAAATACGATATGAGTTTTTATATTTTTGAAAGACTAGGGGTTTACACACCCTGCTAATCTTTAAAACCATCACTCGGTCATAAGGCTGTTATTAGCCCACAAAAAGAAAATATGAAAAAGTAATGAAACCAAATCCTTAATATAAAATATATTTAGAGATGGAATTGAAAAAATAACAAAAGCAAAAAAAAGAAAAGAAAAGAAATAGAAATCAAAAGAATGAGGGTAGAAATTAAAACCAAAATTAAATAAAATAAAATGTTAATGAATAAAATTGAAATAAAACAATGAAAAAAGAATTGAGGATAAGAAAAAAAATCAAAACAATGAGAACCAAATTAAGAAAAATGAATTGAATTAAATTCGAGGGATATAATTGATAAAAAGATTAAAAACAAAACAATTAGAAATTAAGAGAATAAGCACTAAATTGGAAGCTAAAATTGACTTAAATGATTGAAATAAAAAAAAATTGAGGAGAAAATAAAAAAAAGATCAAAAAAATAAAGATTAAATTCTAAAAAAATTAAATTGAATCAAATTTGATGGATGCAATTGAAAAAAAAAAATCCATAACAAAACAAAATAATTAGCAATTAAAAAAATAAAAATCAAATTAAAAGTTAAAATAGATTCAAAGGATAGAATTAAATTTCGGTAAAAAAAAAAAAAAAGAAGAAGTCGCACGCCGGGCCACCTGAAGTGTACAACCAAAAATTTCTAATGCCATCACAGAATGTGGGGTAAGGCCACCGTAAGGCATGAAGCACCCTCGTGTGTATCATGATACCTGACAACCTTTAATTTTAATAATATTAGATTTATGTTTAAAGACAAAACAACCTCTAGCTCACTGTAAATATAACAAAAAAACCTAAGTAAAAATATTAAAATACCCTTAAATCAAAGCTAAAAAAAAAACTGATGCGAAGGCCAGTATTTTTATTGTGCATTGAAAATGAAAAAAAGAGTCAAGAAAACCCTTGAAATGGTTATATTAGATTTTTGCTTTTAAAAATAATCCAGCCATTACATTATACCTAAAAAGTAACGGACCAAAATACCTTATATTAAATTTTACAAAAGCTATTTTGTCACATGGGAAAGATTATTTTATCCTTAAATAAAATTCAAAAATAAAAAATTGAAGAACAAAATAATAATTTTAATGGTAATAAATTGTGTCTAGTGCTACAATAAAAAAACCCCTCTCTCTATATTTTTTAATACAAATATCTTTTTATTCCTTAACAATTGTTTTTTAATTCACTTTCTTTTATATTTTTAATATAAGTAATAATATTTGAAAAAAATATGAATGATAATCAATCGCACCAAACCGAACGGTTAAAAATAAAAACCGTTCTTTAATTTTCTCTATAACTACCCTTTTCAGTTTCCTCTATCCGGGGACTCTCTCGCTGCCATTTTTTTCGAGAGAATCAACACAATAACCAAAAACAAATTCTCTGCTGTCATTATTTAAATGCATTTTTGAGTGAAGAACCGTAAAGAAAGCGAGAGAGATAAAAATCAAGAATTGGATCAATAAATCATGGAGAACAGAGTTTGTTCAACAGAATCAGTAAATGGAAGCTGTGATGTCTGGAGTTGTAAAAAATCCGCTGCTGCTTCTGCTGATCATCTTGTCATTATGGTCCACGGTATCCTTGGAAGGTATGCTCTTTTTTCTTCTTCTTATTAATCACCGATTATCATGTTTTGTTTATTTAATTTAGTGAATTTTTTTACCTGTCTTGGTTTTATTTTGTCGACTACGAGAGCAAAATGTTAAAACTTTATTTTAAAAGTTTTTGTTTTATTAATTGAATTTTCACCCTCAATTACTGAAGTCGGAATTCAATTGATTTGTTGTTTTCTTAATCTAGTGTAATATTTTTTTTTAACCGAGTTTGGTTTAATTTTGTAAATTATGAGAGCAAAATCTGAACTTTCTTTTAAAGTTTCCTTTCGAGTTTAACTGAATTTTCGGGCATAATTATTGAATTTGGAATTCGATTAGTTATGCTGTTTGCTAATTGTGGGTGTATTTGAGTGATCAGTAACGCAGATTGGAAGTTTGGAGCAGAGCAGTTTGCTAGAACTTTACCTGATAAAGTATTTGTTCATTGTAAGCATCATTAGTTATGTTTTCGATATTAATAAGAAGCGAAATCCTTTCTTTCCTGTTGAATTTGGTATTTAAGTGATTGTTGAGTGGAGTTTAAATCATTTCTTTTGGTATCTGTTTTTTTTTTCCTTACTCAGAATGAAATGCTTGGGTTGGTTTTACTTGCATTGCAGGTAGTGAAAAAAATATGTTTAGGCTGACACTTGATGGTGTTGATGTGATGGGTGAGCGGTTGGCTGAGGAGGTATTGCATTTTTTGGATTCATGGGTGTGCCTGTAGTTATTTACTAAGTTTGGATGAATTCTTATGCTGGGTTATTGATGGAATATTTGAATTTTAGGTACTTGAGGTGATTCAAAGAAAGCAGAATTTGCGGAAGATTTCATTTGTTGCACATTCTGTGGGAGGATTAGTGGCCAGATATGCAATTGGAAGATTATATAGACCACCCAAGAAAGAAAATGTAGCAGATTCAACTGATGGTACAAATGAAGACGACATAAAGGCTACAATAGGTGGCTTGGCGCCTATGAACTTTATCACGGTTGCTACACCTCACCTTGGTTCAAGAGGAAATAAGCAGGTATCATATTTTGATTGTCTTGTGTCATTTAGATTGTCAAATTTGATCAGCATCCACTCAAAATCATTGAAAAAGCAAATTATTAGGCTGCTTAAATGTTTTCATAACAAAAAAATCTGGACTAAATCTGTGCATAGAAATAGCTTTGCTTGCTTTCCTGCCACTATCTGACTGGGCATGTTAATCATTCCTTAAACTACGCTTTATTAAATTTAGATTAATCACACTTGTGTATATTTCTTTCAAAAAATTTCTTCATTTGCAGGTTCCATTTCTTTTTGGTGTAACCGCCTTTGAGAAAGCAGCTCGCCTCTTGATTCATTGGATATTTAAGAGAACAGGTCGACACCTTTTTCTTACCGATGATGATGAGGGCAATGCTCCATTGCTTAAACGCATGATAGAAGATTATGGTGATTGTTTTTTCATGTATACCTCTTACACATCAGTTCTTTATGCAGATTTTTTCTTTTTGTAGTTTCTTGAGACGTCATCTTCATGATATCCAAATATGCAATTAATAAGGGCACCTAACTAATTTTGTAGGTCGGCATTGTGTATATTCAAACGCCGGGTGGCATATTCAAATGTGGGCTATGACCGTATCCTTTTTGTTCATTCAAAGTAGCTGTGAGTGATATATAATCTGAAAACATGGCAGAGTCTTTATTCTCTGTTTCCTTAATGAAAATTGTTTAGATATTGTGGGCTGGAGAACATCGTCCATCAGGCGTAATTCTGAATTGCCAAAGGTACATCTGCTTCCACTTTATAGTTCTCCTTTATCTTATTGCCTGTTGGTTAGAACGTCCTGACTGAAATGTCATTTTATGTTTTAGTGGGAAGATAATATGAACATGGAATATCCGCATATTGTATACGAAGAACGCTGCAAGGCCCGTGATGCCGAGCAGTCTGAACTTATTTCGACAGAAGATGATGGTTTGGACAAGCTAGAAGGTATATTTTGAATGAAAAGATGCAGCCACTATGATCACCTCATTTGTTTTAATTCCCTTGCCCAACTTGTCTAATGAGAACTTCTTCTTGTTTGGGGAATTTCCGTCCACCACAATTACTGCTTATCAATTTTAAAAGTTTGTTGATTGGTTTTTTTTTGTGCAGAGGAACTAGTGGCTGGTTTATCCCGTGTGTCATGGGATAAAGTGGACGTTAGCTTCCATGCCAGCCGACAGAGGTTTGCTGCTCATAGTGTAATTCAGGTCTCTCTCATTCTCCCCTCATGCATGCATCCATTCGTCCTCACCGCAGTGTTATGTTTTTTGGTTATATGGTATGAAAATGCTAACCATCTCCTGGGAATAATAATGGTCTCATCAGTGCTCATGTGCAAGGGAAAATAAAAAAACTCCTCGGAAGATGGAAATTAACACCATAAATTTCTGTGTTTCTGAAGGAACCTAACACCATTCTGTACATATTGCAGGTTAAAGATGAAATGATGCATATGGAAGGTGCAGATGTGATACGACATATGATTGATCATTTTCTTCTGTAAAAGCCAATGACTCCTAGACATAACAACATTACAGCTGTCCTACATGGTAAGTTACTAAATGAGTATATGCTATATTGAAATCCTGGTTTCTGGACCTTTCATCTGTACCTGAAAGTGCATTTATCACAGGTTGAAGGTTGTCAACTATCGTGGTGATGGTGAATTCAGCTAAAACTACGAAGACTAAACGACCAATTTAATAGAAATTTTGGTTTATTCATTTATGTATTGTGCAAACATTTCTATGATCATCAATAAATGAAAAACAAAATGCTACATATTTAGCCCTTATCATTGTTTTAATGCTTGCATGCATGTATGCTGGCTGTGGTTGCCAGAAGTATGGTTGAAAGTCCAAACGAGGAAATGCGGCAGGGCATGCTTTATTTGAACTCTCTTTTCATCGTATGCTTTATCTGAAGTTAACCTATGCATTAGAGTATTTCTTTTGAGGTTTTGCAAATCTTTTTCCTCCTCCTTTGAGCCGGTTAAGCATGGCCTAGTAGCCCTACATTTCTCATCGCTCGCGTTTCTCGAAATTTCTCAATTTCATCTGTGTTGATAAATTTTTAAATTGGTACCTGTATTTTCCAATTTATATCAAAATCATCTACTAATAGATTAAATCATCAACTAATAACTGTTTAATTCATTATTGAATATATTTGATATGAAAAATAAGAACACATTAATGTGTTTATTCCATCTAGGTTATGTTCAGTGATCGAAGGATCTATTACTTTCATGCGTATAATTGGACTGAAAAAATTATCAACACAGAGTGGTGGAAATGTATTTTACCATCTTGACAAGTATACGTGGATGAGGTGTAATTTGGCAGTGTGATTGTGGGTGTTTTTTAAATAATTTTTCATGTTAAAATACATACCAATGATGTTTTTTTATTTTTTAAAAATTATTTTTGATATCAGTACATCAAAACGATCCAAAACATATAAATCATATTATATTTTAGCAAAAACAAAAAAAATTTCAAATTTTTTAGGAACGCGGTTGAACCGCGTTCCCAAACATTACCTAAATATGTGTTGGTATTTGATAGTTTTTAGTATTACAGTGTAGAGTTTGTTTTTTTATATCAGTATATTAAAATTATTTGTAAAATCTTAAAAAAATATTAATCTAATATTTTTTAAGTGAAATATAATTAAAAATAAAAATTACCATAAAAGATCGTTTTTAATGTGATTCAATAAACTACACATTGACTCCAAAAATCCGCAATCGAGCCAATCAAAGAAAAACAAAAGTAAAAGAAAATGTGTTGAATATTCTCGCAAACCAATAGAAAGTATACACATGGCATGTAATCGAAACCCCAGTTAAATCGTCGGCACCTAATTATGCCCCCCTTACCGAAATAAACGCTCTCAGGAAGATCTCCCTCCAGTCTCTCCGTTTGAACGATGAAGTGAGTAGAAATAAGGGGAAGGCTTCTCTCGAAATCTTCAAGCAACTCGATTAGTGGATCTCAATAGCTGCTGCTGCTGCTTCATTTATTATCAGTGGAATCCCACAAATTCTCATTATTTCAATTTAACTCCAACTTTTCTCTCAAGTCCAAAACTCCCCCCACAAAATCACTCTTTTGGCGCCAAAATCACCCAATCAGAGTCAGAGCTCTTAACGATGATGGTTTCGTCCTCGAAGTTGTGCCTCACCTGATCGATTTCCCCTCTAATTTACCAGTAATCAATGATTATGTTTTTCTTTTCAATTTAAGTTTCAATTGATGATTTATTTACCTTTTATTTTTGCTCGTATCCAAATCATTTGCATTACAGCCAAGCCCACGCGATTTTCAAGTGCATGAATTCATTGATTATTTGAATTAATTTAGGATTCTATAGCTCTTTTTTAATTTTGAATCGGCTGGCAGACTTTTGTTGGACCAGAAGATGTAGTTGCAAACAAGTAAGCACACTGACTTGTAATTTTTTCTGCTGTAAACGACATGTCATTCAATCATTTCTCACTCTTTTTTTTTTTAATAGATTGTTGTTCATAAAGATAGTCCTAGAGGTGTACATTTCCGGCGAGCCGGTCCGAGAGATAATGTAATTTTTTATAATTTGTAAATTTAAATTTATTTATGCTTCTAAAAGCATTATTTCTTAGGAATTATTTAGTACACGGGTGGCTTAGGTGGTGCACGTGCTTCGTCACTCGCATACAGGTGGGACCCACTTAATGGTCACAACATGCGGCGCAGCATGGATGTGAGTGAAAGAGCAGGGCATTAGGTGTGAAATTGTAGAAACTGATTGTTGTTGATTCAACTGGTGTGATGATATATGTATACGTGTATTTTAAGCCTAAAGAAGTGCGTGCTTGCATAGTGACATGCGGGGGCTTATGTCCAGGGCTCAATACAGTGATTCTATGGAGTTGGTGATGTACTTGGCATTATGGTGAGTTTTATCCAGAGACAGGTAGAGAGTTGTGTTTAATTGTTGAATTGTTTGCTTTGAGAAAGAGTTTTCAATCGGTTAATTGAATTTGCAGGGAGGTTATAGGGGTTCTTATCCGAGAAACACCATAAATTTCATGCCCAAAGTTGTGAATGACATACATAAGCGCGGTGGCACATTTCTTTGCACTTCAAGAGGAGGTCATGATACTAACAAGATAGTTGATATTATTCAGGACAAGAGAATAAATCAGGTGCATACACATTTTTCTTTCATAAATTTCCAAATATGGTACACAACCTGAATGAAATAAGGTAGACTGGTTTTGTGGATGTATAAGTATATATTGTTGGAGGTAATGACACCCAGAGATGAGCAGCTTTAATTTACAAGGTGGTTATTTCTCCAATAAGAACTTGTTCTGTGACTTCCATCAATTGCACCTCTCAGTCAGCCTGCATTATGGTATGATGCAAGTGTATCACACTTGCATGCCTTTTCTTCTCTTCAATTTGTGTTTTTGTTACATTTTTACAAGGAAGTTGAGAAATGTGGTCTTGAAGTGGCAGTTGCTGGGATCCCCTAGATGATTGATAATGACATTGCGGTGAGTTTTGTATTTCATTCTGCAATTTTATGCTTCAGAGCAAGGTTTGATTTTCAAGGCTTAGCACATTTTTTTCAAATGTTTGTAGTTTTGGAATTGGCGTGCTTGAGTTGAACTGTATTGAACCTCGAAAATGATGTAAATTGCATTGTTGTTCTAGGTGATAGACAAATCTTTCGGAATTGATACTGCTGTTGAAGAAGCTCAGAGAGCAACTAATGCTGCGCATGTGGAGGTTGAAAGTGAGGAAAATGGAGTTGGAATTGTTAACCCTATGGGCAGATACAGTGGTAAACTTTTTGAACATAGTTTAATAGATGGCACATTAATGGCCATCAGATTCTCACTGTATTTATTCTTTCCTTCCGGCTTCCTTGCGCTTTGAATCCTGCAGGTTTCATTGCAATGTTTGCAACTTTGGCAACTTGAGACATGGTAAGACTTTTTTTGTAACCGTCTTCTTGAACTTGCAAATATTTGGATCCAATTTTGATGTCATTAGAGTGTCATATTTGATGATAAGTAAATCAAAGGCACTTGCTGAGAGGGTTGGAAAATAATAACTTGATGTGGACATAAGATTGAGTCCAGGATCCTTATTAGCCAATAAAGTTACCCATGATCATCCTGTTTTATTGAGTCATAACAATAATGTGATCGTTTGCCTCCAGGTTTGGCTGTTTCAGGAAGTTTGGCCTTATTGTTTGTGTATGAAGCAATGATTTGTTGTTGTAATCACTATTTTGTAACAGGATTGTGTGCTAGGAAAAAGTAGGTAGTGTTATATACCATCTTTGATGCTGGACGGCTTTGAAAATGGTAGATTTAAGCATGCCTTCTGTGTAAAGGATGTTGCAAGCTCATTTTCGTAGAAAACATATTGCTTCATACACACACATGTATGTGTATCTTTATTCTGTATTTATGTATGTGTGAATGGTTGTACATATGCATGCATAAGTAATTGTATGAGCTATATTCCCAACTCTCTCACTTTTAGCATAGGGTTCCCTTTTCTTCTCCAAACTACGTGTTGGAAAAGGTATTGCTTCAGGATGTGCTTCAATGGTGTGGTTTAGTGCCCAAAATCACTCATAATATTACAACTTAGTGATATGCTACTGTGTTCAGATATTGAAATATAACAGGATTGCCTTTTGAATTTATTGAAAAGAGGATAAAAGAAAATGGGCATTTGTTGTTGTGTTAGCAGAAGGAACTGGGCAGGAATATGTTGCTCAGAACATGCACGCAGTTGATGAGGGAGATGCTTCAGGGAACAGGCTACTTCTAGATGTTGGTCCATGGTTAACTCAAAAGGTTAAGGTGGGTTCAAAAAGTTGCCATCTCTCTCACCTCAAGTTTTTTTATTTCACAGAATAGTGTAGTTATGTGCCTTTTTTTTTTTATGAGTTTGTTCGTCTATGATTTTCATATGTGCTTTTATTTTTAATTCTTCTCTCTCTCTCTCTCTCTCTCTCTTGCGGTGGGTGGGGGGTGGGTTTGGGGGGGGGGGGGGGGGGGGCGCTGCAGACAGGAGGTATGATATTGTAGGCTGTTACTGCCCTGTTAAGCAATTACTTATCCCAAACTTGGTGTTCTAACTTTCTTAGGCCTCAAAATTATGAGCCCGCTTGGTATTCTGGAAGCAGTTGCTTTTCAATGTGCTTTCCGCTTGAAAATACATCGAAATAATGTTTTTTTTTTTTAAAAAAAAAATTTATTTTAACATCAGCACATCAAAACGTTTTGAAAAAAAAAATTGAAGCAAGAAAAACATAAAAAATTTTCAAAATTTTTCAAAAGCTCTTTTAAAATACAAAAATAAACAGGCTCTATACCACATAGCAATCATGTTAGGTGGTAAATTGGTACAACCGCCTAGTACCTAATTTTAATACATTTATGTTGCTGTACCCATCATTCTGTATGAGACAGACCATTTCTTTCATTTCTGTTACCATATCTATTTACTTTGTTATTGTTATTATTAGTGTTATTCCTTTCAGACTGACTGTTAGTATCTCATGTTGCAGGATCATTTTACAAAGGTTAAGAAGATGGAGATAGATATGAAATATATAGGTATCTCCCAAATGATTGCATTAGAATTTTATCTTTGGTATAACTAAGTGGTCCATGTGATGATTCTCACTTCTGCTAAACACAATCCTAATTCAAGGTTGACCTTTTTATGCAAACTACAGCCCTTGGAAAAAAAAATTTACTGTTTGATTGAAGGACAAAAAAATGTGAACAATGTACTTGGCAGGCTTATCTCTAGCTAATGAAAGGTTATGCTAAAAACCTTGTCCTAAAAATACTTGCTGATTTGAGGCCAGATAAGAAAGGTTTGTATGGTGAAATTGTGTAATATTCATTTTCATTGAGTTGGTTATCCTAGGATCAAGAATTAAGAAAGTATGTTTGAGAACCTTGTGAAAATTATCCCCTATACCGATGAAAGAGAAGAGGTCTATGTATCTGAATGTTGATATTTTCGTATGCAGATCCTACATACATGATACGAGCTATTCCAAGTAATGCATCAGACAACATCTCTTGCACCCTTCTTGCACAAAGTGCTGTTCATGGGGCCATGGGTGGGTACACGGGATTCACAGCTGGTCCAGTTAACAGTAGACGTGCGTATATCCCCATATCTGTAAGCACGTCCTCTTCTCAATATGTGTATACGAGGGCATCTCCAATGGCAAAAACCATTTAGAAGAGCCAAATTTTTAATATAGTTTTTTGAATAGAGTAAATATGTTTTTTTGTCTTTCATGCACTCCAATGGGAAAAAAGCTATTTTAACAAACAATTTGTATTTTAATATATTTGATATTAATACTTTTGGCTCTTTGAGAAAAGCCGTTGAGAAAAGATATTGTTGAAGATTCTGAAGTAATTAAGGCAGATTTGAAGCTGATTTGTTGGGAGTAAAAACAGAAAGTCAGATATCATTTCCTATAAATCAGAACCTAGCAATAATACCTATTTATGTGTAGTTAATAGTTGTCCTAATATAGATATGTAAATGTTGTATATATTCAACAATTCATTATGAAATAGAATGAGAAGTCAGAATTTAACAACTTTTCATATGGTATCAGAGCCTAAACCGAGCCTATCTTTTTTTTAGCCTATCTCTCTCTACATCAAAGTCTAAATCTGGGATTCCTCCTCTCCCATTCCCATCTGTCCTGACAATTCTAGTCACTTGCTCTAGCAGACCTGTCCAGATCTGAAAAAACATGTCTGAAAACACTACAAAAGAAACCCAAATATCAGGGGAATTCCAGAGTTTACAGTCATCCTATAGACTGAATGGAAGAAACTATCTAAAGTGGTCACAGATAGTAAAAACCTTTCTCAAAGGAAAGGGAAAGATTAATCATTTGATGGACAATCCTCCTAGTCCAGAAGACCCAAAGTTTACACTTTGGGATGAAGAAGACTCCATGATTATGTCATGGTTGTGGAACTCTATTATGCCAGAAGTTTGTAGGCCTTATATGTTTCTGGTTACAGTAAAAGACATATGGGATGCAGTGAGACAGACCTACTCTAAAGTGAAGGATGCTGCATTAATCTATGAGATTAAGATGAAGCTTTCAATGACCAAACAAGGTAATATGATGGTTATTGAATATTTCAATACTATGAAAAGTTTCTGGTTGGAATTGGACTATTATCAGGATTTTAAGATGCAATGTAGTGAGGATGCTGTGATTTTAAAGAATTATGTAGAAAGAGAGAGGATCTTTGAATTTCTTGCAGGACTCAACATAGAATTTGATCAAATGCGAGTCCAAATACTTGCAAAGGAATCCCTGCCCTCACTCAATGAGGTATTTTCAGTAATAAGGGCTGAAGAAGGAAGGAGAACTGTGATGCTTGAGGTTCCAAATACTGAAGGTTCTGCTATGATGATAACTAACAACAGAAACCTAAGTGATGCTAGCAGAAACCAAAGTGATGCCATGAATGGTACAGAAGTGGTGAAGACTGAAGGGAGAAAATTCTTTAAGGATGATTAGTTTTGTAACTATTGCAAGAAAACAGGTCATACAAAGGAGACCTGCTGGAAACTCCATGGAAAACCACCAAGGATGGGGCGTAATGGAGGACAAAAATGGAACCATTCAAGAGGACATGCACACTTAACAAATTCAGAAGAGGCAGCACATGAGTCCAGCACCCTAGAGGTGAGAGAATTCAACAAAGAGGAGATTGAACGCCTAAGAACCTTACTCAACACAATGGAGAAACCATCTGGATCATGCTCTCTTGCTCAAAATGGTAAAATTCCAATTTCTCATGTCTTCAGTGCCTCAAACAAGAACCATTCCAGCATCTGGGTCATTGACTCAGGTGCAACAGACCATATGACTTATTCTGCAGGTGCCTTCACATCATATCAACCCTGTCCTAGCAATAAGAAAATCACAGTGGCTGATGGATCTCTAACCACAGTTGCAGACCAGGGAACAATCCCTCTTAATCCTGTATTTACTCTTAAAAGAGTATTACATGTTCCTAATCTTACTGCAAATCTGTTGTCTATCCGAAAACTAATTAAAGACATAAATTGTAGTGTAACTTTCTTCTTTGATCACTGCATATTTCAGGACCTAGCTACGGGGAGGACGATTGGGCAAGCTAGAGTCAAGGATGGGCTGTACATGCTTGGAGTGCAAGGCAGCAGTAGTAACTCCCCTTCTCTATCATTCATTTCAGTTAATTCTAATAAAACTGATGTTTGGAATCATCATTGTCGTTTAGGACATCTATCATTTAAGACTCTTAGGAACATGTTTCCATCTTTATTTAAAAATCTTGATGTTGAACAATTTCATTGTGAAATCTGTGAATTTGCAAAGCACCATAGAGTGCCTTTTCCTATAAGTGATTCAAGATCTATTTCTCTATTTACTATAATTCACTCGGATATATGGGGTCCATATAACATTCATAATATTTCAGGAGCAAAAGGTTTTGTAACATTTATTGATGATTGCACCCGAATGACTTGGGTTTACCTTCTTAAAAGAAAATCTGATGTGAGTCATATCCTTCCAAACTTTACAAATATGATAAGGAATCAATTTGGGGTTAGCATTAAGGGTTTTAGAACTGATAATGCTAGGGACTACTTTAATCAGATTTTATCATCATACTTTGAAAAAGAAGGGATTATTCATCAATCATCTTGTGTTAATACTCCCCAACAAAATGGGTTGGCAGAAAGAAAAAATAGACATCTCCTTGAGATTACTCGAGCTCTACTTTTCTAGCATCAAGTTCCAAAAAATTATTGGGGAGAAGCAGTTTTAACCTCTACGTATTTGATAAATCGAATACCTTCAAGAGTTATTGGTTTCAAAAGTCCTTTAAACTATTTGTCAGAATTCTTTACAAAGAATAATTTTTATTCTAAAATTCCCCCAAGGATCTTTGGGTGTGTCACCTATGTTCACATTCATAAACATCAACGAGACAAACTTGATGCTAGAGCTCTTAAGTGTGTTTTCATAGGATATTCTATCACACAAAAAGGTTACAAATGTTATCATCCATCCTCAAAGAGATTTCTTGTGTCAAAGGATGTAAGTTTTAATGAAAATCAGTCTTTTTTCAACAAATCTTCTCTTCAGGGGGAGGAAAACAACACAGAAGATAAGACTAACAATGACTTTGATATTTTTTCATTCCAAATCCCATCTAGGCAGCAATCATCTCCCATTTCACCATCCTGTGAGTCTCCAAATACTACTCTGCAGGGAGAAACTACTGCTGACAGACCTCTTCAGGTATATAGAAGAAGGATACAACCTGATTTGACTCTCTTGCAAGCCCAAGAATCCGAACCAGAGCAAGGTAATGAACTTTCTCATTCATCTCTACCTATTCCTGACCTTGATCAGCCAACTGCTATTAGAAAAGGAAGAAGAGAATGCACTAAGAATCCCTTATATCCTATAGCTAATTTTATGTCATTTTAAAAGTTCTCACCATCACACAAAGCCTCTCTAAAAAATAAACACCATACCTATCCCAAAAAACTTATATGAGGCTCTAGGAAATGAGAATTGGAAAACTGCCATGAGAGAAGAGATGAATGCACTAGAGAGGAATCAAACATGGGAAATAGTTGAGTTACCAAAAGAGAAGAAAACAGTAGGGTGTAAGTGGGTTTATGCCCTGAAATATAAAGCTGATGGCAACCTAGAAAGGTATAAAGCCAGGCTAGTTGCAAAAGGATTTACACAAACATTTGGGATAGACTATCAAGAGACATTTGCTCCAGTTGCTAAGATGAACACCATTCGAATTCTGTTTTCTTTATCTGCTAATCTTGGATGGTGTATGCAACAATATGATGTTAAGAATGCCTTCTTACATGGAGAGTTGGAAGAAGAAGTTTATATAGATCCACCACCAGGATTCAGTCACTCCCTTCTTCCCAACCAGGTTTGCAGGCTAAAGAAGGCACTCTATGGCTTAAAACAGTCTCCTAGAGCCTGGTTTGAAAGGTTCACCAAAGCCATGGTTTTTATGGGATATCGGCAAAGCCAGGGAGATCATACTTTGTTCATCAAACACTCCATTTCAGGGGGAGTTACTATTCTGATTGTTTATGTTGATGACATTATAATAACAGGTGATGACTTTGTAGAAAGAGATAAGTTGAGAAAGAGACTTTCAGCAGAATTTGAAATCAAGGAATTGGGGAAGTTGAAATACTTTCTTGGCATAGAAGTGGCACATTCAGAAAAGGGGATTTTTATCTCTCAACAGAAGTATATTCTTGACCTTCTAAAGGAAATAAGAATGGTTGACTGTAGACCATGTGAAACACCTATTGATCTAAAGCACAGACTTGAGAATGATGAGGAAGGAGCTATAACTGACAAGGGTCAATACCAAAGGTTAGTTGGTAAGTTGATCTACTAAGCTCACACTCGTCCAGACATTGCTTATGCCGTGAGTGTGGTGAGTCAATTTATGCACAACCCGAAAGATTCACATCTCCAAGCAGTGTATAAACTTCTCAGATACTTGAAGTCTACTCCTGGAAAAGGAATTTTGTATAGAAATCATGGGAATTTGAACCTTGAATGCTATACAGATGCAGAATATGCTGGTGCATTAACAGATAGAAGATCAACATCAGGATATTGTACTCTACTAGGAGGAAATCTTGTGACATGGAGAAGCAAAAAACAAAGTGTTGTGTCAAGATCAAGTGCAGAAGCAGCATTCAGATCAATGGCCCTTGGAATTTGTGAGTTGCTATGGATGAAGATTATCCTAGAAGATTTAAGAATCAAGTGGGATGAACCAATGAAGTTGTACTGTGACAATAAGTCTGCCATTGTAATAGCACACAATCCAGTACAACATGATAGAACTAAACATGTGGAGGTAGACAGACATTTCATCAAAGAAAAGTTAGAGAGTGGATTGATATGCACTCCTTACGTGCCTATCGGGGAACAACTTGCTGATATACTTACTAAAGGTGTTCAGAATCCTATGTTCAAAAACACCTTGGACAAGCTGGGAATGAAAGATCTCTTCCATCCAGCTTGAGGGGGAGTGTTGAAGATTCTGAAGTAATTAAGGCAGATTTGAAGCTGATTTGTTGGGAGTAAAAACAGAAAGTCAGATATCCTTTCCTATAAATCAGAACCTAGCAATAATATCTATTTATGTGTAGTTAATAGCTGTTCTAATATAGATATGTAGATGCTGTATATATTCAACAATTCATTATGAAATAGAATGAGAAGTCAGAATTTAACAACTCTCCATAGATATGGAGATTAAAGAAGAAATCTTTAAATAATTTTTTTTATAATGTTTTTGGCTTTTTTGATAGCTATGTAGGAATTACTTTTCATTGAGAGAAAAAGGGATTTTGGCTCTTCATTTGGCTATCCCATTGGAGCTACAAAACCAGGGGAGAAAAGCTAAATTGCTTTTTTCTTTTGGCTCTTCCATTGGAGATGCCCTGACTACCATGACTTTATATGAATACAATTTCACTTGCTGGTTTAGCTTTTTTTAAAATATAGAGACTAAATTGCTTTGTTTTTTTTTTTTTTTAATCTTTTGGCTCTTCCATTGAAGATTTCCTGACTAACATGACTTTCAATGAATACAATTTCACTTGCTGGTTTAGCTTTTTTTAAAAAAAATATAGAGACATGGCTCTTATATTTGTAATTTTACTAGTTGAATGTCTAAGTGTGAATCAATCTGTCAAAAACTTGTGAGAAGCCTTTATATATTATGCATTTAAACAGGAAAAGCTAAATTCTCATCAATTTGGTTGGATTAATAAAATTAACTTACCCTGTAAGTGAGTAGTGGATTAAATTCCTGTCATTATAAGATCTCGTAAGTGCTTGAGTCTCAGAGGAGGAATAATAAATATAAGATGTGTAAGAATGAATTCAACTCCTGCTAGGGCGCAGGAATGCAAAACTAATTTGGGGTGCTGCTGCTGCCTTATCACAGATGAAAACTAGTACATTCCCTGCTCCATTGTCAGTCACTTGTACTTACAGTTTACACAAAAGCATTATATAGTTTCTTTGCACCAGAGTGCAAGAAACTGTTCTATTTTCCTCCTGCTGATACAGACAGTGCAGAATATGATTAACTGTTAGTGGCCTTTTTATTATTGTTCGATGCTGGGCTAACCTTATAGTTGCCTTGTAAATTGCCTGTTCCTTTCAGTCTTCTGAAGTAGTGAGAGTTCAATTTTAAGCTGTTATTGAACTCCAAAAACGCACAACAGTTATTTTTAATTAGTAGCAGGGTAGATCTTGGAGCTTGTGGAAGCAATTATAAATTCTGTGACTAATGCAATACAATTTTGTGATGCAAAATCGACTCAACTGTTGTGATATTCCAGAGAGTGACAGAGGCACAAAACACAGTGAAGTTAACAGAGGATGGGGGCCAGACTGCTTGCTTCTACAAATCAGCCTAGTTTCTTGAATTCCAATGAGACACTTGCAAGAAACAGTTGATAGAGAGACTGTTGATCGGATCCACAACCTGAAGATTAGTTCTACTTAGATTTCATGGGTCTGAGCAAAAATCCAAACAGGTCAGTGTCATCCCTTGTTCTTTCCACTATGGTGAAAGATCTGAAATCTTCTAATCATGAGGAATCCAAGAACGCACCACAGATGTAAATTCACCACTGCTTTTAATCAAGTAGAAATATTATTTGGTGGCTGCCATTCATGATGATTCTTAAATTATAGACAAAACTTTAGGTTCTATCTTTTGCAAGAGTCTGGTGTTTTAGGACAACACTGTCTGTTTCTCAATGACATGCCATCATATTTACTAAATTCAAATGATATCAATGTACATTTATAGTTAGTTAATGAACATTGTCTTACGCTTGCACTTTGTTCGTGTTTAGATCGTTTAGCTGATCAACTCTCTATATGCAATGAATTGATGATGATAAAACTTGCATTAGACTGGTTCGACAGTGTCTATGATTGGTTACATGCCTGTTTTACTTGACAAGTAATTTATTTGCATCTTTTATGAAAATTTCCTGTAAATTAGAGTTTGTTCCCCTCTCAGAGAGAAATCTTCGAGAGTAGGTGGTCCTTTACTCTATTGCTTTATAGCCAAACTCCAAATTCAAAAACAGACAGCTCTAATAAATCCAGTGGTGATGAGATCATCTAGATGAGAGCCGCGACATGGACGACGATAATAGGACATTTAGTTCTTTTGTCTCATTTACAAAGTTGCAAGTTGCTCGCTGTGCCTATCATTTACAACTGGTTATGTACCAGTCGCTCATGTGGCTCATTGTAATGGTCAAACACGAATTTGGGGAACAAAACTTCCGCTGCTAGATTCAATTCGGGACCCCTCCTTGCAACTTGCTCATAAAGTCTTTCACCGTCTCAGCGAATGCAATCATAAACATGACAGGAATAGTCAGTTAAGAGCAAGTTCTAAGACTTTGGCAACTCTTGTACACATTGTCATGCATGTACCTGCATAAAAAAGATTTGTTTTTGTATTATAAAAGTTTTTTAAAAAAATATTAATTTTTGTTTTGCTTAAAATTAATATTTTTTTAGTGTTTTTGGATTATTTTAATGTGTTGATATCAAAAATAATTTTTAAAAAATAAAAAAGATATTATTTTGATATATTTTCGATCAAAAAATATTTTAAAAAGCAATCGTTACCACACTAGCGAGAAAAATGTGGTCCAGTTAGAAGCCTCCCTTGGTTTCATTTCCAGCTAATTGTCAAGACTCTTATCACTGTGTGTGTGTGTGTGTGCGTGTATTATTTGTTTGTCAGGAGGGGGATTACCATTTAACATCTTCAAACCTCTTCTTGGAGGAGGCATAGTTACTAATTGTAATGTGTCTATGCCACAGAAGATTAGATATGAGCAAACTCGAAATAGTCCTATAATCATCATTCATCTTCCTTGAGGTAGCTGCAGGTTCCAGGTCTTTACTACACCCGACCCCTTTAGGCCACTGTCTCAACAAGAGTCAAGATTGCTGATGAATCGTACCCTTTAAAGCCGTAGACCATTATAAACTCAGAAGACTTCCAAATTCCAGCAGTGAGACTGAAATCCCGTCAGCAAGTTGCACATAATTAACCTCTTAAGTGGTTTCTATGAGAGCCGACAGGCAGATTTATGGTCATTTGTTATGACTTTAGATGAGGAAAAATATCTACTTCATTATGATCCCAGTATCTACCTCTTTCCTAGATCACTGTTTGGGTAGATATATTTTCTAAATACAACAGTAACAGTCATTATTATCTCCTGTGAGAGAGTTTCCTAGTCAATTTACGAGAGTAATGTTTGGAGTGGCGTTTAGGCACGGGAGTCTCTCAAATAAGGGGGGTTACTACTTGATGATGGTGTTATTAGAATTGACAATACATATTACAATAATTTTCCAGACCAAGTCACAAAACGAAAATCATAACAATACAAGGATAGAGAACAAGAGAAGAGGTTAGGAGTCAAGATTCGGAAAGTATGGCACCCATGGATTGGATTTTCTTTGACAATTCATTCATGATACTGCCATTATTTACACTCGTAACATTATCCTAATCACACACGTACGGCTAATTACACAAACATACCACACGCTCAACCTTAGGAGAATTCCGTTGGTGGATGAGTCTTTATTCGCGTAATAGGGTGTTATATCTTTTTTTCTTTGATGAACTTGGTCCCTTTTTGTTTTTCTAAGATGAAGGCCTTCGATCCAACGTGGTTTGTATGCGGGGCCCTATTCGAACATTGCCTACTAATCTACTGACACGTAAGCAAAACTGGCTTTCGAGATAACGGTGACAGTTGCTCCTCGTCAGAAAAGCCCTCCACTTCCTCTCCACTCCACTCTACATCCCAATTTTCCGGCGAGACATCAACCGATTCTGGCAGCACCTCCTCTCTCTTCACTCTTCTCCTCTTCCTGCCCGTGGCCGGAGGCGAGCTGGACAGTCCAGCCTCCAAAGGAAAATTCAGGATTGCTTTCCTGCCCCTCATTTTGAATGCAGCACAGTCATAAGCTCTTGCGGCATCGATATCACTGTCAAAAGTACCTAACCAAACCCGACTACCCTTCCTGGTTGGGTCACGGATCTCCGCCGCAAACTTTCCCCATGGCCTTCTTCGGACCCCTCTGTAATGCCTTAATATTGTCTCTTCTCTATCTGTCATCTTTACGAGTTCAGGTGGTGGGGACTGATTACTTGAATCTGAAAACATGGGTTCAGGAGGTGTCAAATCTATGATTTCAGATTTTATTTCAAAGCTAAAGGTTTCTTGGGTGCTATAGTAACTTTGGTCTGATACTGGGGAGTTGGATTCAGACCCAGATAGGGAGTTCTCTAGTTTAACAGATATACTGGCTACAGTGGACTCAAGATGACTGATGAACTCATCTGTGGAGGTGAAGTCTCCGAGAAGATGTTGTCTTATGAGTTCTAACGTGGAGGATTCTTCTGGGGTTGCCATTTTTTAAAGACAGAAAAAATGAGCCAAAAAAGTGGATGTATGGGTGGTAGTCAAGTAGTTTTTTATATACATAGAGTGAATTCAAGTTGCTACTTTTGCTTTGAAAAATCAACATCAAATGGGACTCCCTGAATTTATTAGATGCAGCAAGCTTACAGCATATGGAGCATCATTGTACACGGTTTTTACCCAAGTTTTGGAGCTGGATTTGGGTCATCTTATCCAAACCTCATTAATGGGGATAAATTGAGGGTTCGGCGGATTTCAAGTTGGCCGGGAGGAAAAGATCATCGAGTTTTGGTGTTTTGTGCGTGTCACAATAAGCACAACTTATGCTTGGCATCTAATGTGCATGTTGTGTGTTGACATCTTGAATTGTTGGGGGGCAGATCTTGCAACTAGTCTAGTAGGTCCCACCATGAACTAAGCTCATCAAAGGTCTCTTGTATTATTTTCTCCGCTAGCCTTCACGTATTTTGTTGTAGTTTGTGGCTACTAGGAAAATGCGAAGCGCTTTCACGGTATAATAAAGAGATATTAAAAAAAATATCTCTGAATTTAGCCTTCACCCTAAATTATTAGATGGTTAGAATTTATTGGGAGGTTAAGTTTTTTTTTTTAACGGTTTAGCATCTATTATAAATAAATATCATGTAATTCTATTTTAATATAATAAAAAATAAAAGCTCCTTACTTCTGTGAATGTAAGCATATTGTTGAACCACATTGATGTGTTTGGAGTAAGATAAAATTTATTAAATGTTGCTATTCGTAAGGGCGACAAGATAGTTAATGCGCTTCAGAAGAACGATGATATAATATGTCGCGCTTCATAAACGCGACATGTAGTGAAATTTAAATCCACAACCCTTATCTCCTTGAAAAAAACTAGCAAATCACTTGTTTTTCTTCCTTTAAAACACTCAAAAATCAAACCCATCTTAGTCTCCAAGCATTCTGAGATGTTTTCCTCTTTAAAATTCACCTCTGCCACTGCTGCAACCTCTGCCGCTGCCACCCAACTATTTTTCTAGTCCTACAAGTAAAGTAAACATATTACATTGATATGAATTTGTGTTTGGTTTAGTTGAAATGAAATCATTATTTAGGGTTTATGTTGAATTTAGGGTTTTTTAAATTAGTGATAAATTAACTATAAATACCATCAATTAAGATTGATTTGATATTTTTGAACATGAAAATAAGTTATATTAATTACGAATTATTTATTTCAATAAATTATGTGTTGTGTTGACTTTTGGATATGTTGCTGAGTTAAAGATTTTGTGTGGATTGGTTGGAATTAGCTAATAATGTTATCAAGTATGCTTGATAATTTCATGCAATAGAGCATGAATACAATAGAATTATGAAGAATTGCACATTGTAATCAATTGTAGATAAGTTATTGAATTTAATATTTTTTTTGAATTGTTTTAATTTGTTATGAATGTGAATTTGATTTAATGCAATTGAGTATGAAAATATCAATTATACTTGATATCATGAATTATGTTTAATTTTGGTCAAGTATGCATTACGTTAAATTTTGGGAATTTGTTTGAATTTGTTATGAATTTTTGGCAATTAGGGTTGAGGTAATGCAATTTAGTTAAAATTACATCCAATTGACCAAAACCTAATTTGTTTTTTTTTTCCAAAATGTCTTATAATATATTTATGTTATGTCATTACAGTGACACTATTATTCCTGATGTGAAGAATAGTATCATACATAATGGTGGAAGCAGTTTGTTGTTAAATGGTAATTTAGGCATGTCATATGCGAAAATGAAAGAACTTATTTGTCATGGAATTAGGTGGAATTATAATAATATTGATGTTAAAATAACTTGGAGGTGTCAAATTGGTGAACATCAATATTATCCTGTACTAATTGTAAACGATAACAGTTTTAAGATAATGATTGATTTTTTCATCCAAAGTGGATTGAACATGATGGTATTGTATGTGAGTAGTCGACCAAAATCTTTGTGTGTTCCAACTTCTGGTTGAAGATGTAGTGCCTCACAATCTGTCAGTCCTTCAAAGTTAATTCGTAAAGGGAAAAAATAATTTATTGTCGGATGATTTGCTACAAAGGATTAATGATACTATGTTTGAGAATCCATTCGATGATCAACATAGGTTTGATTATTTTTAAGCCTAGTGACAATGAAGATTGTCATAACCTAATTTTTTATCCTTTTATTTTAGTTGTTGTTATTATTATTATTATTATTATTATTATTTTATTTACTGAAAATGATAATAAAAAATGATGAAAAATGATGATGAAAAACAAGTAAAAATAAAATAAATGAAGAATGAATTAAAATTTGAGTTAAGGGCAATATGATTGGAAGTTTAAAGATTTAATTAAACTTTTGATTAGTTTAATTAATCTAATTAAGGGTTCAATTGGAGAATTGATAAGTTTTGAGACTTAATTAAGCTTGAAATTAATTTAGTTAATCCAATCAAGGGTTTAATTGGATTGTTGACAAGTTTTAGACTTAATTGAGCTTGGAATTAACTTATTCATAGACTTAATTGAAGAAATATTAAAGTTTGGGGTCAAAATTGCAAAATTAAAATTCAAGAACTAGCTTTAAAATGGCATGGAAATGCAGAGGGCCAATTACAGTTTAAACCAGGGGCTTAATTACAAGAATTTTAAAACTGCACGGGTCAAAACGTAAAATGGCTACCTTTTATCTCCAAACGACGTCGTTTGAAAGGGCGTTGTTCATCTTCTTCTTCTTTAAACTAGAGACCGTTTTCAGTAGTAAAAGCTGAGAAACGTTGCAACAGTGATCGTCCGTTGGCTTCAGTTATGGGCACCTTATTAGTTGTCCACCCTCAACATATCGTCCGTTACCAACCCGCCGGGCTCTATATAAACAGAGGAACACTGAAAAAAACAGAGGTTGGTTAGAGGGAGAGACGAAAAAAACCGGAGAGAAAAGAAACACAAAGAAACCAGAGGAACTCTTAGGTTTATCTCCAGAACTCCCATACCAGAAATAGGCTTTCCCTCACCAATATTGACCTAAGAAGAACAAGAGAGGAAACATGTCGAAAGAGAATAGAGAGGTTTTTTTTTTAACAGAGCAAAGAAACAAAAAAAAACAAGCAAAAATAGAGAAACAGGAAAGAAATAGAACATGAAAGACAAGCAGAAGGAACAAGAGGAAATTTGAAAGCAGGAGCGTCGCCCTCACAATCTCGCGCAAATTTTCTTCTAAAGAACCAGGTAAGTCTTTTGCTTGTTTCCCCACTTTTCGTTTTAATTCATTATCGTCGTTTGCTTTGAATTTATCTGCTCATGCACGCGTGATTTGGTTCACGCATGCTTCATGTGGCCCAGCCGGGTCACTGGCTTGAGCCAATGACTTGGCCGGGTAAGTCTTTTGCTTGTTTCCCCGCTTTTCGTTTTAATTCATTATCGCCGTTTGCTTTGAATTTATCTGTTCATGCATGTGTGATTTGGTTCACGCGTGCTTCATGTGGCCCAGCCGGGTCACTGGCTTGGGCAAGTGACCTGGCCGGGCTGGCTAGGTCCAGCCCCGCCCATATGGGCTGAGCTAGACCCAGCCCTAAAAAATATATAAAAAATAAAAAATTATGCATGCATATATCTAAATTTATTTTTATTTGGTTTATTTAAAGAGCTAGAGTCAGCAACACCATTCATTTTTGTTTTGGGTTACGTAATACTTACTAACGCCAGAGTTAGAAGTATCCGTAATCGAATATTCACTAACGCCAGAGTCAGGAATATTATAAGCAAATCATCATAACATAAAACTAATAAATGTTTAGCAATTTAAGACAAAACCAGCAATGCAATTTGTCTTAGGCAGAACGTTTAAGGGGTGATAATATCAACGCTAGAGTTGGAAGTATCCGTAGTCGAATATTCACTGACGTCAGAGTCAAGAATATTATAAGCAAATCATCATAGCATAAAAATAATAAATGTTTAGCAATTTAAGATAAAACCAGCAATGCAGTATGTCTCAGGCAGAACGTTTAAGGGGTGATAATATCTTCCCTTTTACGTAACAAGTCCCGTGCCATAGAATTTCTGTTGACCAGTTAGGGTTCCTAGTGACCATAATACTAGGTGGCAACTCCTTAAATAAGACATTTTTCCAAAAGAACAAGATGTCAAATGTCTGCTCTTTTTCCATGAAGATTAATATATTTTTAAGGTCGCCGCGATGTCCGGGTGTGACAAAGATGATGAGATGCTAGACCTGAATATGACAATAAATGTTGTTGTTGATGATGGAATAATACCTCTTGTTCCTGAATTTGAAGATGCCTCCAAGTTTACTTTTTTTGTTTCTCATAATTAGGCAATTCGTCATAGAAGTTTGTTAGGAGGCTTTGATTTGGAGGTTAGATAAACATTTAGCAATAAAAATGAATTGATTAATATAATTAAATGAAGGCATATTGCACATTCAATTGGATATCAAGTCCAATGGTAACTCGATATTTGTTAAATTACAATATATGCAAGCATCTGAATGTAAGTGATATTTACGTGTGGGGATATCATAAAAATTCAGATTCATTTGAGATAACAAAGTTAAAAAATCCACACGTATGTACCTCAACCTTTGTCCAAAAAGACCACCATCAGCTCAATGCAAATTTTGTTACTAATGCTATATCAACTCTTGTGATGGATAATATCATATGACAAAGCATGGGTTGAAAAACAAAAAGTGTTTGAGCATCTATTTGGTTTACATAAGAAGTCTTTAGAGAAATTACCAAGGTTGTTGCTAGCAATAAAAGAATCAAATCATGGAACAATTGTTGAATAGACGCACAAAGGAAATCTTGATGATAATATAATGGTTTTTGGAAGAGTTTTTTGGTCATTTGAATCTTGTATTGAAGGTTTTACGTATTATAGACCATTGATCAATGTTGATGGCACATATTTGTATGGGTGATATGATGAGAAGTGATATGATGAGAAGTTATTGATTGTCATTGTTTTTATGCAAATAATAGGATATTCTTGTTTTTAAAACATATTACTAGTGTGTTTTCTATTTTATTGTTTTATATATATATATATATATATATATATATATATATATATATATATATATATAGAATATTTGACCTAAAGGTCAACAATTTACATTAGCGGGAAGGATTTATGGACATTAATGGTCCCATTGATTTTTTTAGCTGGTTAAGCCATGTCGCATGTGTACGGCGTTGCGACAATCATCCTCCCGGGTCGGGATCTTTTTTGTGACGGGGAAAAGAATAAGAAATTCTTGTTTTTTTATCAATAAAAAATGAAGGAGATGTCATTTAATATTCTGGTCACTAGAAACCCTAACCGGTCTCAAAGTCATGATAAGGGGACTAATTGTGTATAGGGAGGACATATCACTCCTAGTACACCTTATCTAAAGTAAGCTGTATTTTTTATTTGTCTGATATAAAATAAGATATTATTGTGTTTTCTAGTTGTTTGTCTGTCTAAGTTTTTACAAAAGTCCTCCCCGGTAAGAAGGTTATTCTTATCAGGTTAAAACTTAGCCATTCTAAAATCAAAATATATATTTTGTATTTTTTTAATATTAGGAATACATCTTATGTATAAGTTCTTAATCCTTAATATTGAGACAAACAAAATAAAAATTTTGATAGTTTTAAAATATAGGTCAAGTTTTCATGACTTTAATAAACTGGTTATTAAATCTAAAAATATATGTAAAAATAAAAAAAAAACACTATTTTGAGATTTTTTAATATGCAAATATAATCTATTTTTTAGAGACTTGGTTATATGCAATTTAAATTAAATTGTATTTTTTAAAGAAAGATTTTTGTTATTTTTCATGAAAAAAATATGATTTATTTAATACTGGAAATGTGTCTTATATATAGATCATAATTTTAAATATTAAATATAAAAAAAATATAAAATGAGGAATTCGAAATTAATGACAAGATAACGTTATAGAAATTTAAAAATTCAACCAAGGGCCAAGTTTGGCAAAACATTTCCATTTCATATTTTGACAACTAAATTCAACAAACACTCTCTTGTAACTAACAAGTTAGAAATACCCTTTTCAGACAAACAAATTCAAAACCAAATCGTATTAAACTTCACACAAATCAAACCAAATGCTCAAGTAAATTTCAGCAAAAACTCATGGTTCCAAAATCTAACCCAACCATTCAACAACCATACCTTCAACTCAAACTTCTCCTGATCACAAACCAATTCAATATCCACACCAATCTTCTCCTTCAATGAGACCAAGGAGAGCCAAGGATGTTGGAATTTAATATCTCTGCTACTGTTCACGGTTGGGTCAAAGTGTTGCTGCTCATGGTTTGAACTAAACGACCACCCATGGTTGAAGATAAAACTATTTTTCTTGGCTGAAAACTTTAGTTGCTGCTCACAACCGACATTGGTGCTGTGGCTGTTCTTCAATGGAGAAAACTAGAGAAATGAGGCTGTTGAATCTTGGACTGTTGCTGCTCAGATTTGTTGTGCGAAGAGACTGCCTGCTACTACTTATAGCTGAAAAAGAAAGGTAGTTCACGACAAAGATAAAGCTATCGGTTATAGCTGAAAATTTCAGCTGCTGTTCCTAACCAACGCTGGTGTTGTGCTCTGTTACTAGAATAAAGAAGGTGAGGTTGATGCCGTGAACAGGTACTGGACTGTCATGGATGGAGAAAAAGATATGAATGTTTCTCGATTGATGTAAGGTTGTCAGCGTGGAGAAGAAGAAATGGACGATGCTTGGTGGTGAAGTCGTCGGTGAGGGTGAGTTTGAAAGTGGTGGCCGATTGCTGCTTATTGTGGTGGTAGAGAGACGGAGGCTGATTCTTTTAGCAAGGGTTAATTAACTTGGTGCTTCTTGTTGCTTCTGGATGGAAGGAGCATAGGGTACTGCTGCTGGAAGGGTGGCTGGCCTTGAGTGCTGGATCGGGAAGAAGATGTTGCTAGTGCAGGAGGCTCACTACAGCTGCTTCAATGGAGCAATGAGAGTTAGGAGAGAGTTGCTGCTCCTGCTGTTGCTTGCCCAAGGTGCGGAGAAGATGACACTAGATACTGCTAAGGAAGATTTTCCACTGTTGCTCAAAGTGCAGAGGAGATGAAGGATGGAGGTTGGTGATGAACGGTTGTAATGAAGACTCTACGCACGTTTGAAGCTTCTAAAGTGGCTGGGGAGGTCATGGTGGTGCTGTAGGGGGTTGTGATGATTTGAAGGCTGTTACTGTTGCAATTTTGGTCGGGAGGCAGTATTCATGACAGTGTTCATCCTTTCTCGGGGTGAAAATGATGATTATGATCAATTAAGTTTTCATAAAGCTTATGTATATATAATAAGATGCACAGAAGAATGAGATGTTTACATAGATTTATATTATGATTACACTGGATCAATTCATTATTACACGATCTCAAGTAAGTTACTCTACCTATTTACATGCAACATGCCTAAAATATTTAAAATATTATAGATAATCAAATTTTTTTAGAATTAATATATGTTAAAAAATACGTTCTATTTATTGATCTTGTAATTTAATATTAATATTTTATTAATATTAAATTGATTTATTTCTACAATAGGGTTGAGAGGTCGTAACTATGATTTATAATATTGATGAAGAACATGAAGGATACAGCTATGTATCTTGGTGGTTCAATATTTATTGTAATAGACTTGATAACCTTGGAGAGAAGTTAACTTTTGAGGATGCGGTGGCAGAAAACAAGGCTACTCAGGTAGGAACAGTATGCAATCGTGTTATTGATGAGCCCGGATCATCCAGTAGACAACATAAACATAGCTAAATAGATGTGTTATGTTGATATATTTTGAGATTTTAATTACTAGAATATTATATTATATAAATATTTCATATTTGTCTTGCATGTATACATGTTTATTTATTTGCATTCTTGAGGCCACTTGTGATTATAAAATGTGATAATTTGTTATATTTAGTTATTGTGGTTCTTTATAGGTATTTTTAAACGAGATAAAATTTTGGATATAGTTCCTAAATAAGAAAAACTTTATCCAAATTTTGTTAAAATTGAAAATTTTCTTACTCTCTGAAATCATTAACTAAGTTAAATGTAAGATTAATAAAATAAATAATAAATCTCATAAGAACTATTTTTTGTTAGATTTAGATGCAGGAGGATTTTGTTACTGGATTTTCAAGAAATGGCTAGGAGGCTAATAAAATTTAATTGATGTCACGATTATGAAATGTGACATCAATTAATAATCCCGGTTTAGAAACGTGACATAAATTACATGTCACATTTCTGAACTGCGACATTAATTAAATGTCACGGTTATGAAATATAACATTTCAAGGTTGACGCTGTCATTTCGCTAAATCTTTTTATTGTTGTGTTAATTAGCCTATTTTTTAAAAACTTTATATGCTAATTACTCAATTTGACCAAGTATGTTAGACAATTATCCATAATAACAATTAAATTAATTTTCCAAAATTGTCCTTTTTTAAGTTCCAATTAACTCCATTCATCTACTTGTGAAATCCTTACAAAAATAGGTTAAAACAAGGAAAAGAGACTCTACATCTATGGTTATTCTAAAACCTCAAATTAGGAAGGACAGGAGATGATGTGCATGAGAAAGCAAAAATGTCCTTGAAGTTTGGTGTTCATGTGCTCCCAGTTGAGCTACAGAAGTTGTCCTTTAGAAACATATAGAGAAGGAAGTGATCTGCTTTTAGTAATTTCTCAATTCACTTAATTTCTTATCATGCTTTTCTCTAGTAATTAAGATCTTCAAAAAGATACTTTTTAATCAACTTTTTATCGGAGCTTAGTTGTGTTTTGATATTTCAAAAAAAGGAGGAAGAAGAGGTTGTAAAGAAGAACATGAAAGACACACATTAATAGAAACATTAGTCATTTATATGGTAGATCAAAATTCTCTCTTAGCTAATACTTACTTGTGCCATGCATAACAACTTCTTAAGGAACATGGGTTCAAAATAATAATAATAATAATGGAAAATTAATTTGACCTTCCTATAATTTAACCACAATTATACTTTGCTTTATAATTTTAGAAATTACAGTTTATATTATGAGTCAGTTTAAAATTTAAAGCAAAATAAAATAAAATTTTTTATCCTTTTATATAATATAGCATAAACACACGAATGATAGACTAGTCATCCAAAATCGATCCATAATGAACACAAAATCTCAAAAATTCAAAATCTCTTGAATCTCATATCAAAATCACAATTAAAATTTAGTAATTTTAAAAATCTCAATGAACACCGTCACAAAATTCAACCCAACAACCCCAATCAATTTAAATTCAAACTAAGGCTGTGTTTGTTTTCCGGAAAGTGGTTTCCGAGAAAACATTTTCCAAACTTTCATGTGTTTGTTTGTCATTAAGAAAGTTGGTCAACGGAAAACATTTTCCAGTCAAAGAAAAATTTGGCTTGGTTTTCAGGAAAGTGTTTTCCTGAAAAATTTGGGCGGAAAACACTTTCCGGAAGTTGTGAAAAATTTAGAAATATCATTATTTACTTATTATATCAAATTTGATCCTCAAACTTTTGATTGCTATATATATTTTGTTTTGAATATTTATTTTTTAATTTCATCTCTTAAAATTTAATTTTTATATTAACTTTGGTCCTTATTTTTATAATTGCTATTTACTTTTTCCTTATCATTTTTTTATTAAAATTTTTTATCTATCAAATTTCGTCCTCATTCTTTTGATTGTTATTTATTTTATTTGAAATAATTTATGAAATGTTAATTATTATTATTTCAATTTCTTGATCTTTCAATTTTTTTTATTTTTTATTTGATCTCTATTATTTTGATTATTATTTATTTTATCTGAGATAATTTATGAAATTATTTTTTTTTTCAATTTTATTTCCATTCAACTTTTTAATTTGTAAGATTTGTTCCTTATTATTTTAATAAACTTGAAAAAATAAAACATTAATAAATTATTTTCTAGCTCATTTTTCATAACATAACCAAACACTGGAAAGTGTTTTCCAACTTATTTTTCATTACACTACCAAACATTGAAAAATACTTTTTCTGAATTCACTTTCCTGGAATTCACTTTCCCCGGAATTCACTTTACAAAAGGAAACTACTTTCCAACAAATAAACGGGGCCTAACAAACTTGGCTAATCATTTTTCAATCAAACTTTGAAGTGTTAAAAGTTTTTTTTAACTTTGTAGTAATTTTTTAATTTTAATATTACAAAGACTTTTTAGTTATTAATTGAAATATAATGGCATTTCTATAAATATTTCAAACTATTCTATTGATTTTTTTTTTTTGTACGCATAAGTAAGAATGTAAAGTGTTATATAACCTATAATATAATTAAGCTTTAATTTTTAAAGGATTAAAGATAAAGTATAGAAACAACTAAATTATAGAAAGGGGAGAGTAATTTTCCATAATAATATCCATAATAATACCCAATTAGCCCATCAGCAGGATGGTTAGGCAACATTCACCTAAGCTTCCACGTCTGCTTCAAAAACTTTCTTCCGACAATTGAAATATATCCCCAGCATAAGAGTTGTGCAGAAAATTGCTAATTAAGGTCCATGAATCCATGGAGAGTTGGTGGTGAAGGAGGCTCTTGTGTATGTAATTTTTTAGTGTGATTGACTTTCTTAAAACTTGATTAATATGGATTAGTTTTGGTATATGATTTAAGTCAAAAAAAATTAACAATAAAAGTCCATTTCATTGAATAACTGCAATCAAAGAACAAATACAATTTTGCAAAACTTATCTTCAACAAACGCAATCATAGTTGCGTTTATGACTCTAGAACCCTACTAGGTATATATATATATATATATATATATATATATAGAGAGAGAGAGAGAGAGAGAGAGAGAGAGAGAGAGAGAGAGAAACACCCTCATCACTACGTGATCTGTGACACTTTTTGGCCAGCAGAAGTTTCCTAACTTAGTAAACAACAAACCAACCACCCAACCGACATGTCGACCCTCTCTCCTTCAAACAACCATGAGCCTTGAATATCCAAATGAAGGATGTGGAGATAACGGCGATAATGGTGGCACACTAAATATCCCCATGGTTTCACCATCCCAAAACCCCTTCCAGCTTGACGGCGTTAATGGTCCCGAAGCAACCGCTTTGACCTCACTTTCCGGTGAAGAAGTCTCCCTCTTCACCACCTTATTAGTGATAGAATTAGTACCTTCGACGCTACTCTTTATTCCTTCAAACTTTCTTTTCTTGCAAGAAGTTTCCAAGAATTGTTCAGGTTGTTGAGAATTCGACTTGCCAGCTTCAAGAGGGAAATTCAAGATCGCTTTGCTTCCTCGTAACCTGAAAGCAGCGCTATCATAAGCTTTGGCAGCTTCAATGGCAGTATCAAATGTTCCAAGCCATACACGAGCTCCTTTTTTGTTAGGGTCACGGATCTCCGCTGCATATTTTCCCCAAGGCCTACGCCTTACACCCCTGTAATGCCTATCTTGTTCACTAGACAAATCTGTCTTGTTCACCACTGGCTGTGCTACTTGTGGGTTCATGTTCAGGGTTGCTGGTGGAGGTATGGCTATGTCCTTGATCATGGATGGTTTTCTCTGGCTTAGAGAAGTTGAAGACTTTGGTGAGGAATATTGAGGCTTGGATTCAATGCTAGATTGAATTTGCAGATTGAATTGTGGTTGATCAAAGGGATCAAATTCTGTTGATTCAGTTTTGATGTAGTAGTCATCAGTAGTACTGGTGGTGGAAGTGCTGCAAAGATCATCAAGATTGGAGATGAAGCTGTCCATGGAAGCAAAGTCAGTCAAGAGGTGTTGCCTAATGAGTTCCAATGTTGAAGCTTCATGATCAAAAGATGCCATTACAATTGAGAGAGGGGTAGTTTCTCCTCTTTTCTTTTCTAAGTGGCTACTTCTTAAAGGATAAATAAAAGATGAGAGGGAAGTTGCAAAACTAAGATTGGAATTTAAAGAAGAGGAGAGAAGGGAAGGTTTGAATATTTTGAGTGGAAATGAGGGAGTGACGAGCGTGTATATATATATATATATATATATATATATAAAGGGTAGAAATTTGAGAAGCAAGAAAGATAGAGAGAGGGGGGCTTCATAGGAGGTTCCTGGGAAGTAAGAGGAAGCATCATAATTCATATAATCCAAAGTGGAATTTGGAGTGGTGGGTCTAGGCTGCTCCTCTTGTCTTGTACTGGACATTATTCTCTCTAATTGGGATTTTGTTTTGAAAAATAATTTGCTGAAAGTTCCAGGACAACAGCATAGGTTTAAAAAAAATATTTGAATCTGTTATTTAGAAAAGGGGTTGTATTTTATAACATGTTTTTGTATATAACTATTATTTTAAATAATAGATATTGTTTGGGAACATTGTTTTGGGCTGTTTAACATGTTTCAAGACATTTTTATTTTGTAAATTAATTAACTTAAATAAAAGTCAATCCAAAATATTACAAAGATTTAATGGTTAAAAAATAAGATTTAATTAAGATCTATTGACTAAAAGATGAAATTCCAAATCTAATAGCTAAGGAAAAAAAAAAAGAAGATAAGTTAATGTGGCATGAGAGAGAAATGGAAGAAGAAAAATACAGGAAGAAAAAATGGGTCATCAAGAACACATTATGGTTCCGCTTTCGACACACTTTGTACTTTTAGAAAGATCTTGACGAGATAATTCTAACTATACTTTGAAAAAAAAACACTAAATGAGATCTTAATTAATCCTAAATTAACTCGGAATAAAATCCATAACAAATTACGATTACATTTGGTGGTTTTTCAAGTGGTGATTATAATTGTCTCGTTAAGATCTTTTTAACAGTACTGAGTGTGTCAATTGAAAACAGAGTTTTAGTGTATTTCTGATAACCCATTTTTTTCTAACTATTGAATTTTAAATCTCATTTCTTAATTATCAGATCTTCTTAAAATTTTATGTTGATTTTTAATACATATTAATTAAATAAAGAGAAACATGAGTTTTGAAACCATAGTAGTTATTTTCAATAGTGGTTCTCTTCAACGCTATTTTCAACAATAATTATATTCAAATTATATTATTTTTCTAATATTTTTTTAACATGTGTTGTTTTCTAAAACTTCTATCAATCTTTATAGTATTTAATTACCGCCGGTGGTGGTGGTGGGAGTCCATGCCTTTTTATGAACGACTCTGTTTCCTGGTTGCTTCGGACCACAACCCATAAAACGATAAGATTGCTTTGGCCTTGCCTTGTTAAAAAATGATGAGGTTCAGTACTGCAATAATTCTGCTGTTTTTTTTCCCCTTACAATAATGGCTTGGATAGGGTATCTTTCCCTTTATGTAATGAAGAGTTAGGAAGAAGCACTAGCTAGTACGTCTTCATTATTTATGCAATAGAATTATAACTCCAATATTTTGTTGAAAAGATTTGATCATGTTTTCCCCTTACAACTCAGAAAATAAATTAAAATCTTACTCGGGTTTTTTTTTTAATTTCTTGCTCGAACAAATAAATTAATGTTCTCCTACAAATAAAGAACGTTTATATATCATGTTAAAAATAAAATCTTATTTTGATCAAATTTTAGAGAATAGAATGTTTCTAAAGTACTATTTTCCTCATATCAAGAAAAAAATCTTTTTCGGTACGAATCATTTATATATATATTAGAAAAATTTATTCTGCTAACATCTTTAATTTGAATACTAAATAATGATGATGATATAATATAAGAAATAAATTCATATACATGCCACGAATATATATATATATATATATATATATATATATATATATATATGCGCGATTAATGTTCTCCAAGTCCCATTGACATTTTTGGATCGTTGAACATAATAACATCAGCTAAGATAAATTAAAAGAAAGAAGAAGAAAAGTTAATTGTCACGTGAGAGTTGATTATAAGAATCTTCTATGGTTTTTGAAGACTTGGGATGCAGGTAGGTTTGGTTAATTAATTGAAATCCCAGGAGGAGATCAGATCAGACATACAATTTCAAGATAACAACATGGCTAATTAATGGCGATGACTCTTTAACCTTTATAACTGTTATATTCAATCTAGGTAGTGGTAGATCGATCATGGATAGACTTATTATCTCTTCCATTCATTGATCATGGACGCGTACGTAAGCTGCAAGAATCCCTTTTTCTTTTTCTTTTTCTTTTTCTTTTTCTTAAAAAAAAAGAGAGAGAATAAATGTTTTAAAGTTCAACTTATTGACGACAATGTTTCAAGATTGCTTCAATCTTGTATTTGACGAAAATAAATTAACTCAGAATTTGACATGTGCTGGGATCAAATCATTGGGAGAGCACGAAAAGTCTTGTAGCTGAAAAGGAGTTTTTTTAATCTTCTAACTTAACGGCCAAGTGAAATTACCTCATTCGGCCTTCTTGGATCCTTCTAGTTTGGGCTCGTCTGTTCTTAGAGTACATGCATGTCAGCAGTTCATTATTCCAGGTAGGTCGTTGAACTAATCCAAAGACAAGTATCGTTAAAAATAACTAAAAACCAAAAACCAACCATGGCAAAGAAAAATAAAAATAAAAACAAAAGAATATTGATGCTTTTCAAGGCAAAGACTTCGCATATTCACATTGAGAACGGCACCGGAAAATAGAAAACGTACGTTGATCAAAACCAAGACTCTGAAGACCAGATTCAAAAACCATGTGTTTTGAATATTGACTTTCCTGCAGAGAGCAGAGCTTTTCAACAATTTCTTCGTTGTTTATTTCTGCAACGCCAAGCAAACGAGCTTGCCTTGGATGAAGCTGCCATCATCCACTTGCCGGTCCCAATCCTATCAACTTGCCAACAAGCTGGTCTTGAATTGTGGCCATGGCGTGGACCCTCGTGATTTAGACACTGAACATGGACACGCACACACACACTCTCTCTTTTAAGATTAATGATGGTGTTTTTCTCTCAGTGTATAGCTTTTATTATTTGTCTGGACTGATACTGGTTCTATTAACCATTGACAACGACCCTCCGATCCTTCTATTTAAATATAAAGCTTAGCTGGTAGGGAATACGGTTGCTTACCGTAAGAGAAGACGTTTGATAGCGACGGGGTTGACGTTGTTGAGGCGTGTGGTATGTCGTTCAGCTGTCATTCAAAGGCCCAGTTTGTCTTTTCAGCCCAACCATTATTCAACTTTGACGAAGCCCATGGCATGGCTGAAATCTTATAATTAATTAAAATTACAAGTTTTTTTACATATTTGTAAATCACATTAAAAAGGGGCGTCGTTTGTTTCAGAACTATCCCATGAAAGATTAATCTCATTAGCATATTCCAAAAAAAATAAAAAATTAGCAAATTAAGTCAATCCAATCAACGTAAGCAATTAAAATCAATTCTAACATGGAATCAGTTTCAAAAAAATACATAGATAATTTCAGTTTTCTAAAGAAAAAAATAATAATGTTTGAAGAAACCATCTATACCCTTGATTTCAGACTTGAAGCCTTCATTTATAGCACATTAAAGTTTTTGTTGAGAAAAATAAAAATTCAAAAATTCCTCTCTTTTTTTAGTTAAGAAGAGTCCATCTGGGAGTTGCCTTGACTTATTGAATTGAATGCAGCAGCTGAGTTTAACTTCAAACTTTGCGGCATTTAGCAACTCAAGGCATTTGATTCGATAACATATTTAAAATTGGTTTTTAAAGTATTTTTTATTTAAAAATATATTAAATAATATTTTTTTATTGTTTTAAAATTATTTTTATTATATCTTATTAAAATGATCTAAAAATATTAAAAATATTTAATTTTTTAAAAAAATATTTTTAAAATACAAAAGAGACGGTAGAAACAGCAACGGCCGGTAACCATGACCATATTATTGTATCATACTCTTCAACTTCCACCGTTTGAATAATTGAACATTAATTGCATCTGGCTCTATATAGCACGTGTTTGGTCTCTCTACTTTTCTTGCTTGACATTTCCACCAGAAGCTGGCAACTTGGAATTAAATATTGTTTTTGTTTGTTTTTTCAAATCTGAATTATTATTATACTGATCCGTGCATGGAACCCCCGAGAGTCTCAGTACTTTACAGCCTGAGAACTTTTATTTTCGATCGGTCTTGACAATAAAGATGCATATGGGTAAAACTCTTTTGAACACCAAAACCAACCCTCCCAGCTAGATTTCTTGAGGATGACTAATATTTAAACCTAAGGGAGTGTCGGTGTTACTGGATAAAGATGGATTGGATAGAACAAAAATCAATTTTTATATTGTGAGAAAAATCGACTAATATAGATTTCTTGAGCGCAAGTATTGTTATTTATAAAACGACTATAATATTCTTCGTTTAATTATATTTTTCTAAAAATATATTCAAATCCCTGGCCAAAATATATCAAACTCTCCCTCTCATCAAGTTAAAATCGAAAAAAAAAAATTAAGAATCCCAAACCTAACACATTCCCAATTCTTTCATTTCATCTCCAGAAACCTGAACTTTAAAATCTCTTCCAAATAGTTGCGGCAGTTCATCTTCAATCTCCAATCTCCCTCTTATATATATTTAATGGCCTCATCGTTCTCTTTTCCATAACCCAATGACAGCCTTGCCTTCTCCCTTTCTTCCCATTCTCTTCCTACCATACTCACAACCATCGGCTGATCTTTCCTCTCATTGCCTCGCTCTCATTTCTGACACAATGGGATTTGTTTTTTTCCCTCGCATCATCGAACAAGGTTTTAGAATGATGGTTTATGGTGGATTAATGAATTATGGGTTTGCAATACCTTGGGTTTTGATTAGGTTAATATTATTAGTGGGTCTGATGAGGAATTGAATCGTGAACCTGAACGTGATTTGAAAGAAGGGAATTTGTATTTTGTTGTTTCTTCTAGGTAATTTTTTTTAATTTCTTGATTTGATTGAACCTTCCTGGAGTTTCAATTGGCGTGGCTTAATTATTGGGTTTTTGAATTTATGTTAACATTTTTTAACTCATAAAAAAACATAAAAAGGGGGAATTTGATTTCCACAATTTTAATAAATCGTTATCAGCTAGTTAAGTATAAAAACAATGTGTTAATTAACATAAAAACAACTATGGATTTTGTTTAAAATAAAACAATATTTAAATAAATGCTAATAATGATTTCCTAAAAAAATATTTATTCATTATAATATAAACAAAATCAATTAAATTTTTGGATTAAAATATATGTTATAATATACCCTTCAAACATCAGATTAATATCTACAAGCATAAAATATGATAAATTGTCATGTTTAATCCAGATTAAGACACATCAAACATAAGATTGAATAATTAATTGTCGAATCCAGTTTTATCCAGTGTAATCAATACCATCCAGCGTATCATACAACCAGCCAGAAATATCCATTGCTGAAAATATCTCTTGCCACTTTAACGGCATGACTTAGAATTTCAAGATTTTGGGTGTCATGTTCTACGATAGGTGCTCTAGACTCTGGAGCCGACAGGGCTTCTTCTTTATGGTTTTTTTTGTCATGTTATACAGATACATGGAAATAAAATCACGCCCTTGATCTCCCACCGTATATTAATATTTTTGACAAATTTATTCTCAATTTTCAGTATTTATCAACGGTTGAGATATAAGGTTATTTTGGAATGCACTTATCTGTTGTGTTTTATGACCGTGATCTTGACTTTTTATTTTTATTTTTTTTCCCGAATTGATAGGTTTTGAGTTATATATACAGCGAGATATATAGCCATTTTTATCATAACTTGTTCCATTGAAGAAAACCATATACAATCATCACCAAATTATATCTGCTTTTAATTATGATGTTATATTGACTTTGCGATTTGGTTGGATTTAAAAGCAGTCACATTAATTATTTTATATTTTGATTTTCTATTTAGTTAATTTGCATTTTAAAAAGGTACTAAATAGCGTTAAAGGGTTTGGTTAATTAATATTCAGTATGAAATTAGTGGGGATAAATATAATATATCTTTTTAAACTTTACATTTTAAAATTATAAAAATTCATTCTATAAATAATTAAGAGACCAGATTATTTTATATTTTCATTTTTGTTTTTTCAACTAAACACAATTTTATTTTTTATCTCAGAACACTAATAAATACACACAACATCATCAATTAAATATAACTTATATACAATCACAGTAACATGATATATAGTGTGAGTAAAAACAATGATTTCTAGATTTTACAACCCTGAATTATAAAGAAAGAAATTATAATTTTTAAGTCCTCAGATCACACCTTTAATTGTAGAGAGGGCTATCATATATTTACAAAAGAATTTAATCCGATCATCTTCCATTGAAAATAAAATCATTATTTAAATAGAAGAAAAATATCCATATTATAAAAAATCATTATTTAAATAGAAGGAAAATATCCTAAATATAAAAACTAGAACTCTAATTAATTAAATACCAGGAAAATATCGTAATTATAAAATATTTGGCATTGTTAATGACAGCCACAAGAAAACATGTGGAACCAAATTTTCCGTTTTGGATAGCGACATAGTACCCTGTAGTTGTCGGTTGCAAATTAGGATTGGCCTCGTTTCGTTGCTCTTATCCTCAGCAAGCCATGGAATCATGGCAAGGGCTGGTGCATCCGTACAACGTCCCTATCATGCGCTGTCCCATGGCTTCTCATTTAATGGCTTTTACAAGGTACATTCTTTTTTTTAGATAGAATCAAGTTGCCAATTGTACCAGATGGACGACAAATAATCGTATGTGCAGCCAAATAGTTCCTCCTAGGTGTTCAGAAATTCTGTTCAAACAGTATTTTATAAGAACTTAAGTTTTTATTTAAAATTATTTTTTTAATTTTAATGTTTTGATATAAAGATAATTTTTTTAAAAATAAAAAATATATTATTTCAATTCACTTTCAAATAAAAAAACACTTTAAAAAAAAATCAACAATAACTCTGTAAAGCATCCAATGTGTAACCTCACTTTAATTCTGGAAGAAATATGATAGGTTTTCTGATGAACTAAAATTATTGATTTATTGGTGCAGTAAATCTTAATATCATTACCAGTTATTTTATTAAATTTATCTTATCTGATTGGTTCGATCTACATATATAAAATAAGTAGGTCTCGTAATTCTTAATAATGAGATTAGATTTTCAATGTCTTGGGAGATTAATATAAGCTGAATGTAACTATTGAGGTGGTGTCAGTGATAAGAGTTTGAGACTAAGAGGTTTGTTTTCTCTGTGGTCTCAGCCTCGAGTCTCGTGGTTGCTCATATGATGACAGTGATAAAAGTTTGGGACTAAGAGGTTTGCTTCCTCTGTGGTCTCAGGCTCGAGCCCTGTGGTTGCTCATATGATGGCCACTGGAGGCTTATATGGTCGTTAACTTCAGGACACATGGAATTAGTCAAGGTGCGCACAAACTGGCACGGACATCCACACTAAACTAAAAAAATTATAAGCTGAATGTTATGATTCTTGGAAGACTAAATTATGCGAAAAGCTTAGAACTGAGAGGTTTAAATGACCCAGTACTAAGAGTTTGTCATTAAAAAATTTGTTATATTTGTAGTCTCAGGTTCAAATCTTGTGATTGCTAATATGATAGTTACTACATACTTACATAATTGTTAATTTTAGAACCTATAGGATTAATCGATATACACATAATTTAACCTAGACACATCCACGTTAAAAAAAAAATTATGCCAAAAGCTAAACAAACTATGCTTAATTGACAAGAACGATTAGATCATTGCAATATATATATATATATAGACACACACACCAGTGCATTATCTTAACGCATGCTTTCAAGTCTTCAAGTGCTTTGTAACGATGTTGCCTCTTGAATATAGTCGGGGGAAGGGGACGAGGTTCCGTTCTGCCTCTTGAATCTAGTTTAGTTTAGGAGTTGGAAATACGCAAGAGACACCCCCTACCATGCACTAGATAACAGCCCTGGTGTCTGTTTGCTAGTGGGATTGAAGCAGTGTTAAAATCATATTTGATCAAAAAAAAATATTAAATTAATATTTTTTTAATGTTTTTTTATTTGTTTTGATGTGTTAATATAAAAAATTATATTGATATATTTTTTTAATATTTTTTTTAATTAACTCGAGACGATGAATCTGATACGTAACTCAAACCTGATCCTGGATCCACCCTTCATTCAAGATTTATAACTATGCTTGTGATTAGCTTTCCTAATCCAGATGTATGCATATTAACGGACCGACACAATAGTTGTTACAATATGTCCTAACAAATCCATCAATCAAACAAAACCCACTGATGAAGGACTAGCCGGTCGAAGTTTTATTTGTTATTCTAATGACCATCATATTTTTGGCCAATTTTGGACAACAAAACTAAATTATTTTAAATCTTGGTACTATAATATTTAACTCTTGCTTTTTCTTTAACAATTTCTCTGTTCTTCCCTGTGAATCACATTTCTTTATACGGACACTACCACCTCCACGTCACCCACAGATATTATTTTGCAAGATGCTCTCCCTCAGCTCATGGGCAGCGGCGAATGGATGACATAAGCTGGTGAAATCACACCCCCACATTATCAACAATGGGACAACAACCCTTCTCAATTTGCCCACTTGTGCATTGAAATTTCATAAAAAAACACAAAACTAAGAAAAACGGAATTGTCACATTGGCACTAACAATAAAAAATATTTAAATATAAATGTTAAAAATATCATCACCTACTTCTCCGTCCAGCATGTCTCTCCCTCTATATCCCCAACTATTATATGTCTATATGTATATAAATGGACAGACAGACAGACACACACACACACAACACCCCCACCTTCATCTCAATTGGATTCTGTCATTCTTTCAATTGGATTCTGTCATTCTTTCATTTTTCTCTTCTTATCCCACCAGAATAGAGAAAATTTGCAATTTCTATATTCCAAAAACTAACCCAACAAAACATATATACCTTCTACCTTGATTTAGTCACTCCGAGAGAGAGAGAGAGAGAGAGAGAGAGAGAGGAGAAGAAGAAAAATGAACGAGATTAGCTCATTGTGTGAGTTCAGTGCTCTGTCTCATCATCATCAGCATAGAAGTACAAGCTTTAATTCTCTTATTTCTTGCTTAAACGAGACATGGGGTGACTTGCCATTAAGGGTTGATGATTCTGAAGATATGGTCATTTACAATTTCCTCAGAGATGCTGTTTGTTGTGGATGGTCTCCGTTAGATTTGAGCACTTCAACTACTACTACTTCTTCTACTACCACGACGACGACGACGACGACGACGACAATAACAACTAATGTTGTTAAAGCCGAGCCGAAAGATGAGCTGGATCTGGAAGCCGAGCCCATTAAATTGCTTCAAGAATCTAGCTTGAATATGGAAGCTGTTGTTACTAAGAAGGTGGTGACTAAGGGAAGACATTACAGAGGAGTGAGGCAAAGGCCGTGGGGGAAGTTTGCGGCTGAGACAAGGGACCCAGCTAAGAATGGCGCGAGAGTGTGGCTTGGGACTTACGAGACGGCAAAGGAAGCGGCTTTGGCTTATGATAGAGCGGCTTATAGAATGCGTGGCTCAAAGGCTCTCCTTAATTTTCCACACAAGATTGGGTCTAATGAGCCGGATCCGGTGAGGATCACTGCCAAGCGTCGACAGCCAGATACAGGTCTGACGGCTGTGGATACTGGCTCGGCTAAGATGAGGAAAATGTTGGTGGATGAGGGAGCTGAGTTAGAGAGGGGGGTGGGATACAATGTTTTTCAGGTTGGACACCATAAGGGGTTAATGCCAGTTGGCGAGCAATTATTGGCTAGTTAGAGGAATGGTTAATGTTTTGAATGTGAATACACTGAGTTTTTTCTTTTCCCTTAATGGAGTGTTTTTTTGTATTTTTGATGTAGATGCAAGTACACAAGTGAAATAGTTGAAAACACTACCAAAAATAATTATTTTCCTAACATATAAATAAAAGCAAATACACAGTTGCAAATGACTTATTTCATGTATGAATTTTTGAACGGTTACTAATTAAAAGAGATATGGAATTGTCGTATCTAGCTAGCATCTCGAAATTATGAAAATTTAGAAAATTAAATAATAGATAAAAAGTTATCATCTAGTTTATTATAACTAGGCTAGTCATATTAAAAAAAATATTTCCATAAAATATTTTATTTAAGTAAGTTGTTTCTACCTACATTCTAAACTTGTGATGATATATACATCATTTTATTTTTAATTTTTAATTTATTTGGGATTAGAGCTTAGTCTTAAAGCCTAATCCTCACTTCTCTCCAATGTGAATGTTGGATCCGAAGGGATTATAAATGTTAAACTAGGCTTTAGAATTTATTTTCTCATTATATTTTAAATTTAGACTATAAATCTTCGCTCACTCTCAATAAATGAACTTTTTAGAGTCATGTTGATACAGCACAAATTAACTTACAATACATTATAAAAGAATATCTTACAATAAAAATCATAACAAAAAGTAAATAAAAAAACAATAAAATATTTTTGTTTTATTTTTTAAATAATATAGTCACGGTAACTTCATTGATAGGCATAGTTCATTATACGATTTGAAAGGTAAAGCAGAGGTATTGCCCTAAAACACTCTTTGGTTATTTTTTATAAGGGTGTTTTAGGTTTAAGGATATATTCGAAAAACACTCATTTGGTTTATTTTGAGTAGTTTTATTATAAGAAAAAAATTGTGTTTTCACCACACAAAGCCTAAAAAATAAAAACAATAAAAACAATATTATTTTTTTTTGCATATGGCCAAAAATTCTAAAATCATTTGAGCATCTTTTTCAAAGAAAATATAAAGTATCTTTGCATGTTTGTTTATAAAAAAATATTGCATGGATTTTATAACAAGTTTGTAAAATTCTAAAGGATTTTGGCCTATATTTCAAAAATATCAAAACAAAAAATTTTGTTGTCTCTTTTAATATATGTGATTATAAACTTATAAGTAATACATATTTCTTATATTAAATAAAAAACAATTTATTTTATTTTTTATGTTGGCATTAGAACGGTTAGGTTTTTAATCTATTAAGATCAAGATCTCTTTACGAAGAAACATTATTCTTAAACCGTAGATAGACCAACGGCTAGAAAACACAACGTTTTCTTAGTTTATATCAGACAAATAAATAATTCAACTTACTTTAGGTATGGTGTATTGGAGGTGTTAATGCCTTTTCTTTATACAACTAATCCCCTTATTCAAACTCTAAAACTAATTAGGGTTTTTAGTAACCAAAATACTAGTTAGCTACTCGTATTTTTTTTTTATACTAATAAAGAATAATAATTTCTTATCCTTTCTAGCCATATCATTCTCAATGATTATAGTACGAGAGGATAATCGTCGCGATACCACGGATGTGCCACAGTGATATTACATGGAGACAACCTAGAAAAAAATTCCAGTTATTATGTGCATGGATAAACTTAGTGACTGTAGGACATAAAAATCAATTAACACGACCAATATAAAGTACAGGAAAGAGCATTCGATCTAAAGAATTGTATCTTACTCTATAATAGTTCACTGGATGTTTTAGTTTTTTTTTTAATTTTTAATTTAATGAGGGAAGTTACAAAGTTATCCAATTAACCTTTTCTTGTTCTATTTTTTGAGAAATAAAAAAGGAATGATTTTTTGGAATTAAAAATTTAGATGCTTGATATTTTTTTTAGTATTTTTTTTAGTGCAATAGAGTTTGTTTTTGAAAGTATTTTAGTTTAAAAATGTATTAAAATAATATTTTTTATTTATTTTTAATATTAACATATCAAAAAATTAAAAAAAGTTAATTTAAAGCACCAAAAAAATCTTCAAATAAACTATTTAGATGACAAATATTCGTGGTAACTTTCTTCTTTTTTTACCCATAGGGCATACAAATATACAAATAGTCTTTTATGGACACGTTGTCCCAGGTCAAGAAAAGCCATGGAGAGACCCGTATGAAAGGAATTCAAATCAATCTTGCAAGCCTAGCTAGTCAAACAAAATGTTTTAGCTATGAACAAAACGTGATAAGCAGCTGAGAATTTTCCAAAATATTCGTTTGACACATTGAAATCACCCTTCACTCCGTTGAATTCCAATGTGAAAACTTGAAATATACATAGAACACCTCACCATTGTTTTGTCTCTATTTCTCTTATGCTCCTTTCATCTTCATTTGCTTGAAATTTCTCTATGCCATAATTTTCGCTTTATCCATAAGAAACAAAATAATAAATCCAATTGCTTTAATCATTATATATAAACATGGGGACGAAAATCAAAGCACGGTTCATTAGTTTGGTGGGAAATGGAAATTGTTCCCACTAGTTAAAGAAAATGAGAAAATCGATTCACATTTTAGTCATAGTTTCTAGAGCAAGGAGAACCATTAATTAACAGTAGGTTGTTGAATATTCTATGTCTGAGACCTGTTTGATAGATATGATTTTTTATTTAGAAAGTAGTTATTTTGAAAAATAAATTTTTTAAAAAATAAATTATTTTATGATGTTTGGTAGTATCATAAAAAATAAGTTGGAAAACATCTTCCAATATTTGACTATACCATGAAAAATGAGTTAAAAATAACCTACTAATATTTTTTTTTATATTTATTAAATGAATAAAAAATAATCTTACAAATTAAAAAGTTGAATAAAAATAAAAACAAGTCTAAATTAAATTTATCTTGTGCGCACAAACTTGCAAGCAACTTAAATTTTCAATGAATGGCTCCTTCTTCCACCTCTCAAGGATTGACCTCTGTAGATGACCATGGGTGCATGCTTGCCTTCCATTTTTAATTGTTGATAATTAACAAGGGCAAAGGGTTAGGCCAATCGTAAGTTTCTAGTACTAATAGAACACTTTCAAGATAACAATGATCGGCTACTTTTATTAATGGATAACCCTCAGGTAAGCACCTTGGTAGAATTTTTCTAATCCACATTATCAGCACTGACAATTATCTGAAGAGGGGGATAATTACTCTTTTTGTAGAGGGAGGAGTATCATGTTCATGAGTATTTATTGGTGTTCACTTCTCACTCATTCCGTGATCAAGTCATAAAAAAATTAAATAAAAAAAAAATTGATCTAGTATGATATAATAAAAACACCTTGTTGACCTACAATTCAATTAGCCATAAAAAAAACTCAGTTAAAACCTATTAATTTTTTAAAATTATTTTTTGTCAAAATGATGTAATTTCTACATGTTTATAAAATAAATAAATAAAATTGATTTGGGTTAACTCAAATCAACTTATTTAATCTGTGACCTGAGACTTGTCCAGGGTAAGGTTTGGAAATTATGCCCTACATGACCTTTAAAACTCATAACACAAATCATTAGACTAGAAGGATTATAAATGAGAAAAACAAGAAGTTCAATTCTTAACAAATTAAATTTTAAAAGATTAAATTGAAAAAAAAATCAATTACACAAAATAATCTAAAATAAAAAAATTCAATTAAAAGAATGAGGGTGAAAATTGAAATAAAAAAATAAATTAGAGGGAAAGAACAATCCTTTAATTGGAGGGTTAAATTGAAAAATTAATTAATAAAAAGATGAAAATAAATCAAAAATATGAAGACTAAATTAAAAAAAAAATACAAAAAACTTGAGTTGAAGGGTGGAATTAAAAACAACCAAAATCTTGACAAAAGAGCCAAGAAAAAACTTAGAAATTAAAAGAAGAATAACTAAATTGAAAAATATTATATATGACTAATTATAACTGGGGATTAAATTGAAAATAAATACAACTTTTATAAAATAATCAAGAAAAAAAATTAAAATTAAAATAATAAAGACAAAATTAGAAAAAATAAATTACAATAAATTTGAATTGAATGGCTTAATTGGAAAACAAAAACTTAATTGCAATGAAAAACCTTAAACTATTATGGTGAATAGTGATTTGAATGATAGTACATTGAAAAAACCTTGATTTTTAGTTCTTTTGTTATTTATCTACACCCGGTGCATTTTGAACAAAAAAAAATCTATTAAGGATTAATTAAAATCCATTATGAAAAAAAATCAAGTTAGGTAAAAAAAAATCAACAATTTAATTGAAATGAAAAAATCAACAAAATCAAGCTAAAATCAGATATTAGGTTTTTTTAAAACATGAGATCAAGTAATTAATTATGTTATTAAGCAGAAATAGATTAAAGAATAATTGTTTTCAAACAAATGGCATTACATAAGAAATCTACGTGGATTAAAACTAAGACCTCTAAAGTCCTGGCCTCCATTTTCATCTATCTATCAAATAAAACGGTATCAAGCATTTGTTTTATTATTAAAATATGCCCTGAGTTTTATTATTAAAAAATAATATTAATAACTACCTTCGTCTCTTCCTTTTCTAAAAAAAAAAAACGTTCATTTCTCTTCTCTCCAATCTCTACATACACAACAAATAAAGAAAATACAGGAGCCTTTTTCTTCATCTACATTGCTAACAATCTTCTTTTCTCTTCCACTTGAGCTTGGTTGTAAGAGTGATTGCGGTTGTTTTTTAAAGTATTTTTTTATCTAGAAATACATTAAAATAATTTTTTTTATTTTTTAAAAATTATTTTTGATATCAGCGCATCATAATGATTTGAAAACACAAAAAAATATTAAATTAAAACAAAAAAAATAAAAAAAATTTCAAATTTTTTCAAAAACACTTTTAAAACACAAAAACAAATAGAATTAGTAACATAAAAAGAAAAACCCTGATATTAAAATAGTTTTTGAGCTTTGAATTAAGATTTAAAGCTAGTTTCAGATTTTATATAGCCACAAAGAAATTATCAATAACTCTCAAATAATGAGACTACTATCAAAAAGTCATATATATATATATATATATATATATATATATATATATAAGATTATTATTATATTTTAAATAATAACTAAAAAGTTGATTCTTTTCAAAATATGGTCCATGTATATATTAAACCAGAAAACCCTAACCCCCCATTATTTTCCATATTCTTCCCCTCTGGCTTGTACATAGCTGCTAGCCCCTAGCTCAGATCTCCTCAAGGCAGCAACCATAATTTTGTATTCTACAAAATAGGGTGGTCATATGAAACACATACAGGTTAGATTGTTTCTCTTTGGGCTGACCTTTTCAACAAAACAAAACTATAATGCTGTCTTTGTCTGTCTTTTTTTGTTTTTTTTTTTTATGGGGACCAAAGTTGTGGGATTTCAACCCCTTAAAACCAGAGCAAACTAAAAGTCAAAACTTACCAATTAAACACCAATGCCCTTTTGCAGAAAATTATAACGATCTCCATTCTTTGTACCTATAATTACAAAAAAGAATATCATAATTCCAAAAGAATATTCAATGAGTTAATTAAATACATACATTATAATTTAAAGGAATAAAAAAGGCTAGATCATATAATATACTATATAAACTTTTCTAAGTTAAATTGTAATGCTTTAGTTTCTAAGTTTTTAATCACAACAAAAGATAATTTTTCAAAAATTTAAACATACCAACCAAACTATGTCATAAACAAAAAAAATATCCTGAAGTTAATTAACATCTTCCTTGTTGTTGAGATAAACCTAAAAATTTATTTGATACAAAACATGATATTTTCTTCAATTATCTACTATAATACATTATTTATAACATAATTTACCCCAATTGCAATAATTTATAACAATCTAACATTTTTCCAAAATTACTCTTCAAGAACCCTAATTAGAAAAATTCAATTTCATGCATAAAACTATAGTTTATTCCATAAAGCTCATATTATTGGGTTTAAAACTTCTTACCACGTATGAAAGTAAACTTCAAATGTTAACCAATTAATTCTCTATCTAAAACCTCAAATTTCTTCTCTTAATTCTTATCTTAGTGATTTTGGCAACTTGATTCTTAAACTTGAGAAGTTTTTCCCTTTGATTTTATGATAAAACCCAATCATTTTCAAGAGAAAAAAAAATAAAGAAATTTTGAAACCATCTCCCCCCTTCTCTCTAGTAGCAGCCGGCCACCAATAAAGCAAAAGAATGAATTTTTTTTTTCTAGTTTACTCCTTTTATAAATGCTTAACACCCTATTATTTATTTATTTTAATCCATTAAAAGTTTCTACATTAATGTTCTTAATCTTTCTTATTCCCAAGGTAAAGTTTCTACATAAATCCGCTCTGTTTTTTTATTTTATCAGATTGTGTAAAATTTTTAATTAGGTTATTATAAAAATATCATGTGAAAACATTATATCTTTACCGCATTATCTTCCTTTTCCCTTTTTCACAATCAATTTGATCATGCTATCGCGTAGTTATGATGTTTATCAGCTCAATAAACAACCGTTATAATTAACTTTTTTTTGTGTTATGTTTTCCCTTGTGAAATCAGTCTATTCTTCTCTGGTTTATTTTATTGTTTTATTCCCGAATAGGACCATAAAAGTATTAGCCCGAAGAGAAACCAGCTCAAAGCCTCAAAGTTAATAGCAGCGACAGTCCATGGGCCCATATAGTATATCCCACAAGCCTCTTGGGCTGAAGGATAGCAGGCTAACAGGCCCAATGCCTCCTGATTTTTGAGAAACGGATAAAGTGTTCCTTTCACGTGGACTCATCACTAATTTTAGTCACCTTGAGCGTTGGAAGAGTATGGGTCTGTCAAGTATTTTATGTTTTGCACTGACGCTAAAATATTGTTTTTTAATTTAGATTTTTATTATTTTGATATGCTGATGTTATAAATAATTTTTTTTAAAAAATATATATATTACTTTGATATATTTCTGAACAAAAAACAATTTAAAAAATAATTACTACAACAATATCAAATACACTCTAAATAATAATGATGCATTTAGGGATGATGATTTAATCATAATGAATGCCTACTTAAATGAGTATTTTTTAGATAATTATTTTATTTAATGAATGATAAAAGTGATATAAATATTATATCAAAATATGACTGAACATGTATAAATTTGTATTGTATACTTTTTACTCCAATATAATATATACAACATTGACATAACACACACACACACACACACACACATATATGAATATTTGAAATAAATATTTAACATTTAGGATATTGAAATAAATATTTGAAGATATAACTATTTATTTTTCTTATACGATGTAAAATATAGTAGCAACTTATATTTTAAAATAGAATTCTAATTAAATGAATAGAGAGATTACAATTTCGAAGTAATCGTATTTTTTTCATGTGCTTCGTTTAAAAAGTTGAAAACATTTTAAAACATCTTTAAATAAAAATATGGATAAAAAAAAGGACAAAAAAAATATTATATTTAGATTTACTTTTATATATATTTAACCACTAATTAATTAAGATAGTAAATAGGTTTTAATTTCCCCCCACATAATAACCCAGATTTGAATTCCAAGGAAGGGGAAAGCAAAAATTTATCATAAATATATGAATTTGTAGTATAAAAGATCAATTATAAACCTATAGAGATGCAATAATCTTGAAGGAAATTAAGTCGCAAAAAAATATCTGGAGGTAAATAATTTGAAAAACTATTCATGCAGCTATGTTCATGCACAGTGGATAATTATTAAACGCGTGGTTCTGGATTCCTCGAGGCCTCCCAAAGCTGTCCGTCGTTTTGTTTCATTTTCATTTCATTTCATTTCTTAAAACAACGTGTCCTAAAACTAAACCTTTCGGGTTGCATGCAACCCTTGCATGACAAATTACAATCTCCTCAACACGTGCCTCGTGTCTCTTTGGCACGTGCCTACCCCTTGGGACCCACCTTAATAGCCTTCTCTCTTTATAACTCCACCCTCGCACACGAGAAAATCACACGGTTCCCAGCAATTTACAATATTCAAAGTAATCTCTTGGTAAAATTCTATTTGAATTGTAGACAATATCGTTTGATCCTGCATCAATGGCTGAGCTTCAACAATCACAGCAACCAGGGAAACAACCGAGGTCCCAGCAAATAGTCAAGGCAACCACTGCTGTCACTGCTGGTGGATCTCTCTTAGTGCTCTCCGGTTTGACCCTTGCTGCCACGGTCATTCTGTTGACCATAGCCACTCCATTGCTGGTCATATTCAGTCCAGTTATTGTTCCTGCTGTGATGACAGTTTCTCTCTTGCTTATGGGGTTCTTGGCCTCTGGTGGCTTTGGTGTGGCAGGAATTACTGCCATGTCATGGATCTATGGGTAAGAGCATCTCTTTCTTTCTTTCCTGGGGCTATGTTAATAATATTAATAAATAAAATGTGTCACGTAATATTTTGAAATTGACCTGTTGAATTAGGTATGTTACTGGGAGGCATCCTCCAGGGTCAGACCAGCTGGAACAGGCACGCATGAAGTTGGCTGTCAAGGCAAGGGAAATGAAAGACAGGGCTGAGCAGTTTGGGCATCAAGTTATTTCTTGAAAAGACTTGCATGTGATGATCTCTCTTATCCCTTCTTTCATGAAAAGAATGGTGATATTCTTCAAAGAAGTACAAGGTGGAGATCATGGAGATTGCAATGAAGGATGTGAGTTTTTGTAGGAGGAGTTAAATACTGGGCTGTACTCTTTAATTTTTAGTGTCATTGTCATTTGCTTCTTGTTAATGAGTCTTTTAATTGTGTCGATCTTAAATAATTTGCTGTGCTTGTGTCTTGTTAATTTTGAGTCTATGTAATAAATGTTCTTATTTCTTAATTTCTATGGTATCTTGGTTTTAATTTACTGTACTAAATTTACCCTTTATATTTTCATTTCTATTAGTGTCTCTCAAGGGAGTTTCTTGTGGAAAAATAGGTACTAGTAAAATTGGTCATGCTTTTGGCTGGCTAGCGGCCAACAATGCTGGCTTGTCAACTAATGCTGAGTGAGGTAATTGGGGTAGGTGTCGCATACTCACATGCAGTGCTTTGGCAGGATGTGGATCGATCCTTCAATTGAGAGAAGGGTTTCCTTAGGGAAATATTTGAAAAATGCAAAAACGGTGGTGGGTTTTTTTTCTTTATAGCATGAGGCCTAACAAGTCTTCGTTGTGGAGGTTCAATGGAGGGTTACCGTTCCATAAATCTCTCAGTTTTGTAACTCAGGAAACGAGGAAGCTAGAAGATAAAGTTTAATCGGAGAGGTGAAGTGTTTTTAATTTAGTTTTTTCAAGAGGAGAAGATATAAAGAGGTATGGAAATTTAATAGTTTCGGTATTTATTTAGTTTATTTAAGCTACAAATTTCTAGATAACTTATTTATTTTAGGGGCTAGCTCCTTCTTTTTCTATTTTGCTTGGTTTTACAACTTCTAAAATTGATATATTCATGTGGCTCCTCCATGAGTTTTTTAGCTGAGAGGAAGATTATTAATCATGAGGATGCTCTCTGTCCCTTTTATTGTGAGAAGATTGGGATTATTAATCATTTATTTTATCAATGTACTATTACATGAAATTTTTGGGGTAGATTTATGTATTGGTTCAAATGTTTAAGTTGTTTATTGAAGGACTTTGAACAAATCTTTAGGAACGATACAAGTTGGCCTGAGACCATTTTTAGTGTTAGACTGTTATTCTTCCATGTAAAGATCTGGTTAATTTGCAACCGACTTGTTTTCTACTTCAAGATTCATGATTGAGATGTGATTTTTTTATTTTACCTTTCATTGTTTAGTTTTTTAGTTGAATTTTTTAGCTAGAAATTTTAGTTGCACAGGTTTTGATTTGATTAGAAATCTCAAATATATTTTGAACTGAACTAATTAGTTTTGTTTTTATTTGTTAGCCTTTTCTTTTAGATACTCATATTATAAGTTTTTATTCCTTGAGTCACCATCTTCGATGGTGTAGTCATCATCTTCTTAATGGTTGATGGTGTTGTTTTAATTTAATACTTCTCTACTTGATCAATATATATATATATATAAAGATAAAGATAAAGATAAAGATAAAGATAAAGATGACTAGTAGTCTTTAATGCAGAAGATATCCCTGGCAAATTAATAGAATACTTGCATTTAGCAATTAGTTGAGCATGGAACTCTTACCTTTGGGTTCAAGAACACGACCATTGATATGAAATGATGCGAGAAATTAAATTATTTTAATACAGGAAGAAATTAAGTTGTTTTTTTAATTTTATGATATATTAAAACAATATGGTCTGATTCTTTCAATTTAATATGAGAGCATGTCAATCCCGTACCTTTTCATTTTCCAACAATTAATGCCATACACAGCCGATGATCAACACTCGATCAAACGGAAGTAAGAGGTTAGGCAGTTTTTTTCCTCTCCTCTTCTAGGAGTTACCTTTTGATTTCGGCAAAGCACATTGATTGTGAAAATGTACATGCGATAGATAAATTATCTCAATCTATTCTATTGATCGAGCTTGGTGTGGGTCTCGGTCCAACCACTAGACCGAGCAGTGTGGCTGTCATGTCACTCGGGTTTGAGCCTTGACTCAACCACTAAACCAGACAGCTTGACAATCCGATCACATGGCTTGGGCCGTGGTCTAACCATATGTTATCTCAAGGACGACTCAAGGATCGGTGATAAGAAGTTCTTTCGTTGAAGACAACATTTATTTTCGGTCCGAGAGGTGTTTTGTTGGAACTTGTTATCATCGAATTGAAGCGGGTGTGATATTTGCCTTCTCATCAAATTTTATTTAAATATTTTGTGCTTCCTCTCTCCGGCAATATAAGCCATAATTTTGAAGGATTGTTATAATTAGCATGCATGTTCTTTACGAATGAAACATCTTCTGTTATTTTTTATATAAGAAAAAAGGTACGTAGGAGGTTGTTATACGGTACAAGCATGATGAATTTGTATGAGCTGCGACTCGATTTTTTAGTACCGAAAGGGGGCAAACCACCAAAAGGAAGAATATATAAAATTATTATTTTAATTTTATTTAATAAATTAAACTTTTAAATTATTTTCCGCATTCTTCATAACTAAGTTAAAAATTAAATATAAAATAATAATAAATCTATGTAAATTTCAAATTTAAACAGTTTTTTTATTAATGGATGTTAAAAAATAATATAAAATTATTTTAAAGTTATATTCAATAATTTATTTTTAAGGGATTATAGAATTGAAAAACTTTATTCTAAATATTGATTTAAGAAAATGGTCACATGCCAATGTATGCATGGCCTACAAACTAAAAGTAAAAGTATTTATTCGTTATATTATAATTAATAAAAACTATTAAATATGAAATAGCGTTTTGTAGTTTTGTTTTATCTTTTAAATATTTATTAATTGGGCAAATCTTTGAAATCAACAATTCTGGTCATGAGACCAAGATGACTATATAAAAGACAAAAAAAACCTTGAATAAAATTATTAACCATCATAAAATAAAATAAAAAACAAATCATAATCAAAACAATAAAGATTAAATCTGATATAAAAAATAATGAAAGAAAATAATAAGAGACTTAATTGAAAAGAAAAAATAAAAAAGAAAAAAGAAAAAAAAGCAATTAAAATAATGAAAACCAAAATTAGATAAAAAACAAATAAAATAAAATGTCGAGGGATAAAATTGAAAGGAAAAAATTAAGAAAATGATAAAAAAAATAATAAATTTTTAAAAATAAGGACTAATTAAATCTAGAAAAAAATCAAATAAAATAAAATGTTGAGGTATAAAATTAAAAAAAATAAAATCAAAGGAAGGATAAAAAAAACAACAATCAAGATAACACACACCCACACACTCAAATGGAAAATGAATGAAGCTAAAAAAAAGATCTAAAAAAGAAAATTCAAAACAAAGAAAAACCATTATTTTTTTTAAAAAAGAGGATCATAAATGAATTTTTGCTTTCATAATTTTTTCTTATCAAAATATTATATTTTTAACTTTTTAGCCGAATAAAAAATCAAGCGATTAGTCAGAGGGAAATCATGTCAAAATCAATTGATTATTTTTTGCTTTAAAAAAAAGAGAAAGAATTAAAAGCAAATGGTTGGGGATTAAGTCAAAAAATAAAATCCAATTAGAAAAAAATAAAATCAAAATAAATAGTAATTAAAAGAATAAGGATCAAATTTGATTAAAAAAAATAAAAAATCAAATGTCAAGAGATGGAATTGAAAAAAAAATAAATCAAACTCAATACAATTAAAAATTGAGAAACACTTTGCAATTTAGCAAAGCCACCACATCTTCTGAGGTGGAGGAAAGAGAAAAAACATGGGGAGAAAATTATCTTCGAAACTTCATCATGCCACAGAGGTTGACACGTGTCAGTCTACCGTGTAGAGGGTGACGTGATGTTGTGGACGCAATCTCAAAAGACAACCAACAGCCACCGGGAGAAGCTGCACAGGCCACCTAAAAGGCGTAGGTTCCTTCCACTTGCTCATGACAATCAATTTTTTTTATCGAAAGACTAGAAAACCCTTGACTCCATGCAATAATTGCAAAAAAACCGAGGTTAAAAAATTAAAAATACCCCTTGACTTTAAACAATAAAAAAATTAATCTTAAAGGCTATGTGATAATTATATTGTACAAAAACAAATGAAAATCACAGAAAAAAACCCCTTCAGATATAAGCTGTGTTGTTGTTTTTTCAAGGGTATAAACATAATCTCAAGATGTAATAAAATATGAAAAATACTAACTTACCCCTAAGTGTGTGTTCAATTCTTGTGTTTGAAAGGCAAATCAATATTCTAGTGTGGATTGCAGTCATTACAATTAATCAGCAATAAAACAGTTTAGCTTTATATATATATATATATATATATATATATATATATATATATATATATATCAACGATATTAATTTATTCGGTGAAGATAGAGAAAAACATGTAATATTTCATTTTTTTTTTGGTAACCCGAGGTGTCCGGGTCAGCTTACGTGCACCACAACTAATTCCCGGACTCACTGAACACCCTGCAAGTCCAGTAGATATGTAAGACACTATGGGGGTGACAAACGTACATACTAGGGCTCGAACCCAGGTGACATAGGCATAATATTTCATTTCTTGACATGCCAAGAAGTACACGACGACTCAAATGAGAAACCAAACAGTTGACATGCAGTGATAATTGAAATTAACTACCCTCACATTTTACACTCTTGTGGGTAAATTAATTGAAATTAATAGAGCAAATACTATTCCAATCACTCACTTTATTGTGGGTATGATTAATTTACCCACAAGATGATACCATATTTAATTACTCTGAGCATACATTCGAATCTTGGAAAATATCCCTTAACCCTAGCTCTCTTCGATTCATCAACAGTCACATCACTCCACCAGCTCTGAAATCCAATCAATATGTGGCAGTTCCAAATCCAATTCACTGATCCCGCTTCTCTTAAGACCCCTAATTTCTTGATCATGATCGTTTTCATCAGCAATCTTTGAGTTTCTCAAACTATTCAAGAAATCTGAAGCCCCATCAAAATAACTCCTACCATCCATCCTGATAGCCATAGGGGACAGGGGCCCCAACATTGTATGCGACGTGGCACCATCTTCTCTGCTCGATCCAAAACCAAAGATCCCATTCTCATGACCATTCATTCGTGCCCTGTACACAAGAGGACACGTATATTTGTCCTGAGGCCTGAGTTGCTCAGGTGTGTGAGCAAAAAAGCAAACCTTACGTTGGCAAAAACGTCCTGCATTGCATGCACGTGTTCGGTAACGTGAAGGATGAAGCCAATACTCGAAAACTCCATGAGCAAATTCGCATTCATCACCTTTAAGGCAGTGTCCATTGCGAAATTCTGGGCAAGCAATGGCCGTGTAGGGCACCTCTCTTGGGTCCCGACGTGTCGCCTTCTCGCCGAGGTGGGCGTAGGGGCACTCCGTCCAGTCGTGGCTGCGGGTTCTAGTGCATTTCTTGATCTTGTAAGCATACATTCGGAATTCATCGGTGCTGTAAATTTCATCATCAATGCTATCGTATCGGGCTGGAGTTAATTTCAGCACTGAAATTGGATTCTCACCTGAATTATAAAAATTTCTGAGATGGTTTGGATTCACTCCTTTCAACATTTTCTTGACGTTTTAAGGAAATGCTAGTGATTTTACAAACTGCATGCAAGTGCAAGGGCTAGCTTCTAGGGTTTTCGAACCATAAACTATAGATGAAGTAAAATATTTTAGTGAGAGTTCATGAGAAAATAATTAATTAGAAATATGTTTACAAAGTATAGAGAGGCATGTAAGAAAAAGAGAATTCAAGAGAAAACATCAGACAAGATTAAGTTAGAAGTACTGGATATTTTTAACTTGAATTTCTTCATACTCTAAATAAACATGATAACTAATAGGATTGATCTAATTATAAAACCGAGGAAAGAAAATGTGAGGAGAAGAGAAACAAGTAGAAAATCCATATGGATGAAAGAGAGACAGTTAAAGAGATGGGGGTTTCAAATAGCAATGAAGAAGAGTGAGGAGTAAGGCTGTATTTATAGAGCAATATATATTGAAGTGAACTACTCTTTCTTGAGTTAAAAGCTAACCATCACGAGTTACGCTTGAACTGACCAAATTGGTGACCTGATTACTCACCTTCTGTCAGACAGTTGTTGGCTCGAGCCGATGACCATTTTGCTAGATTCAATTGAACCACATGTCCTTCTGTTAATTGCTATTTTCTTGCAAGAGGGCCGGCGGGTGTCCTTCTCAGAAAAATGAAAAATAAAACAGAGAGAAAAGAGAACAGGTTAATTTCAGAATCATTAACATGCACATAAACCCCCTCGAAGAAAGTTTTCTGTGCTTTCGTTGGTATTATACTCGGAATATATAGCTAGGGATTCGAACCTGCACCCTCTAATTCAACCTTTTCATTATCTTGCCATTTTCCTCTTTCTCTAATTCAATAATACCAATGTTTAAAATCTAGACAGTATTAATTAATTTCCCAACAAAATGCCACCTAAATTAGCCTGCCAGCCTTCTGCAATAGTTTTAATATTGCAATAAATGAGCCAATATATATTAAAGAAAACCCATTGTGAACAAGTGCAAGAAATAATTAATGCTTCCCGATTGCACCATAAAATTTGTTGAGAATTTAGCACCCCTCCTGAATAATCTGACGGCTGTTTTAAAAACGTATGCAGAAATGAAAAGGTGACAAGTGAAATGAGGCAAATTGCAATATATTGCATGACTATCCACACGTGTTGTTGAAAAGTAGCAAAGCATCGGAAACTAGCTGGAGATTCTCTAGTACGCGTGTGAAGTATTGGATCCCCATAATGTACCACGTGTCCTGCTTTGGTAAGGGTTTCTTTCTTTCTTGTTTGCTAACCAAAGGACAAATATATTGACCAACTTTTCTCCTCCATGAAATTGTTGAAACATGAAAACTCTATATCTAACTCCTTGGTTGAATTAAATTTTAAATTAAATTATATAAAAATTATCTTAATGTAACTTTATTAATCAAACAAGTTCAAAAAATAAAAATTAAACAAAAAAAAAAATATCATGTTAATCTTTATCAACTCATTAAACTCATAACTAGAATTATCTTAAACTAAATATCATTTCGGCAATATTCCAAGACCAACACTTAACAAAAAAAACAAAAACCTCAAGAATAAATGATATATTTGTTAATTATACTTTATAAATTGAAGATTGCCTCCACTTAAACCTAAGTAACAAATGAAAATTTTCCAAGGCCTATTGTCATATATATATAAAATATAAAAATAAAAATATTTTACAATGCTTCATTTTCTAATTTTGCTCAAGGCTTTACCTTAAGTCACCTTTGATCGCGATCCAAGTTATAAATTATATTAGGTTAAATTTATTTATTTATTTTATTATATGATAAAAAATATTAAAATTAATTTATAATTAACATAATATTTAAAAACAAAATTTAATAAAAATCTAACATTAAAAGATAAAATTAGAATAAACAAAACAAAATAAAAAATAATAAAAAACATATAACCATTAAAAAAAAACTCTTACATGCAAGCTTGAGAGCCCTAGGTGATTGAGCCTATTACAAAAAAAGTCCACACATGTGAGCATTAGGCAAGCCTCCTGGACCAATTTCTTTTTCTTTTTATAAGAGGCACAAAACATGTCGTCCGAACCTTTTTTTTTTAAAAAAATAACCATACTTTAATGTTTTGTAAATTACAAGCATTGTTTATAAACAAAAATCTATTATGGTGTTAGAACAAAATTTAAAATAAAACATTCAAATAAAGTCACAATATTCATGGTTGAAGGAAAAGATATTAATAAATGTAAAAAAAATTATATAAAAAATATATTTAAAATCTTTAAAAACATAAATTTTAAATTAATTAATTATTCAAGAGTTTTTTTTTCATTTAGACACATATTTATTGGAAAAGATAAAGTTAAAGTTCTCATTAAAACCTATAATATCATTTATGAAAAATAATTAAATTGAATAATATTTTTTATAGAGCATTTAAATTTAAATTCATTAAAAAAATAAAAGAGAGAAAAATATAAATAAAAAATGTCGAAGGTGCACGGGTATCCTAACCTAGGCTTGTGTTTCTAGATCTTGTTATATTTTTTTTTTCTTTTATTAAGTGGTGAATGGTTTTTTTTAAAATAAATAATTAATAAGCAAATGATTTGTCGTTTGTTATCCAGAATCCAGCCATCACAAGGGTGCATAAAAAACCAAGAGAAATGTTTTTAATTTGGACATAAAAATCTATTTTCAATCATTTTTAATTTAAAAACCCTTGCAAAAAAAACACCTTAAAAAACTAAATAAATCCATTTATGGAGTCAAATAAGCCATGGAAAAAAAAATCTACTTGAATTTACAAAACATTTTGAGCTTGATCTACCTTCTTAAGCAAGTTGAAAACCAAAGAACATAGTCTAGTGTAACTTCTCTCGTCAAATCAAACTAATAAAAAATAAGTTTTTTTTTTTATCTGAATCTTAGATTAGTCATGGAATTTCTTTTTGTGTTACATTTTGATTCTCTTATTTTAATTTTTCTCATCCTTAACAAATTAATCATTAATTTGGACATATATAGCTGCAATTAAAAAAAATTAAGGATGAAAAAAAAACATTGCTACTTTAGAAGAGGTTCGAGTTCAAAGTTTGTTGAACATTAAAAGGATAAAAATAGAAGAAAAGGAAACACAAAACTCTTCATATTAAAAAATTAAAAAATACATGGTGGAGTGGTGGATTTATTGACATGTGCAATGCACGCGCCAACCAGTTTTAATTTTTAAATAATGTTTTATATTTATAAAAATATAATTAAAAACTTTCTAGCATATTGCCCCTTAACTAGCTTAATTATAACTAAAACAATCATGATAAAAATACGAAAAAGCCTCCAAACATCAATTAAAGAAATGCTGTTCTTTAAAGGGTAATTTAGTTATTTTACTATGTTTTTAAAAGTAAGAATTCAAAAAATCTCCTAGGTATCAGTTTAATAAATTTTATTTTTTAAGGTAACTTAATTATTTTATTATGCTTCAAAATTTTAAAAAGATTAAAATGTTTCCAATCAGCTTCATAATAACTAGTAGAGCCTGTAAAAAGCTTACATTACCCTAGTAACTAGTTCATCGTTTTTTTTTTTTTGAAAATGTAAAATAATTATTATATTAATTCAATGAATAGCGAGTCGATGAACAATGTTTTTCCATCTTCATTTAGATTTTGTTAATACAGGAACTATGTGTGCACTTTATTGTGATTGTTAGTTTAAATTAATATAATTAAGTTTGATAATTTACAAGAGATCATGTAGATGCTTATTTGACAACTTGTGACAGTAAATTGAAAATGCTGTCCTCGTTAAGATATTCAACCTTGCAGTGGTTCTGTATGTTTGCGTTGTTTTGATTGTAACAATCAAATATATAAATATAATGGTGATTCTTATACCGTTGACCAAATTTATGGTCAGTAGATGTCGTCTTGGTAAAGTATTAGAAATAGATTGAAGCAAAATCTAATTATGTATCAATTGCAAAGTAAAGGTGACATATATATAGACACACACTCAGACTTTGCACACCACCTATATAAAAAAAAAAAAAGATAAAAAAAGGCACTTGGAGATCGTGGCCCAGCAGGGAAAGGGACTTGTTTCTTTCCTTTGCACTTGGGTTCGATCTTCTCTGTGTATGTTTGTCATCCCCGCGATGTTTTACGTGTCCACTAGGTTTATAGGATGATCAGTGAGCCCGAGAATTAGTTGTGGTGCACGTAAACTAGCTCAGACATCCCAGGTTATAAAAAATGAAAAGAAAAGAAGTGAGTCTCTTGAAAATCAAATTTCACATATTATCCAAGGGCACCGTCGAATTGCTTTCTAAATTGAAGTCCTGGAAAATTAGGTAAGGGATTCAAGAGTCCTTATTATTTAAAAAAGGTGTCCAAGTGATCACTAAACTTAAGTTCTATTTGGCATTATATTTATAAATAGATTTAAATCACTTTTTGACCTTCAACCTAAAAGATAAATCATAAATACGCGTGATTAAATATAATTTCGTACTACAACTATTTTTAACTCTAAGCCAAAATTTTATTTCTATAAAAAATTTAAAACTTTTAGTTTTTAATTTATTAATTTTAGGTCATGCTATCATTAATGTTCAAAACACTTTCTTAGCATCATCCCTAGAAATGTTGAGTTCATAGATCTTGAAAGAGAGAGAGAGAAATGTTGGATCCTTGTAGAGAAAAAGGTGCTGTTAGGTTTTCTCAAATATCTAAGAAAATGGGATAGTTCTAATTACAATATTAATCAATCTTTTATGGATGTATTAATGTGAATATAAAAGAATTTGTCAAAAATACATCTCCAAATTAACACCCCAAACTAGCTAGGAAAATAAGCACAAGTATCTCTAGATCGTTGAGAAAAATATAGCATCGAACATACACACAATTATAATTTGACTTGTATAGAAAGAGAGGGATCCACCTTCTAGTACCGTGACCAAAAAAAGAATTTGGAAGACAAATTATCGCATGCACGCACACAAGTGGCTGGTTGACAAGTATATACGAAGACATATTTTTGGCAGCTTACAAAACAAACTCTATTTTGTCGGTGACCGGTAAAGTAATATGATTTGGTAATAAAATGACAAAACCTCCGAACGAACTTATATTATATCATTGTCATCGTTCTAATCTAGTGGCACAAAAATGCATCCGTACAGAGGTTGAGTTGTTTTTTTTTTTTTTTATTTAAAAAAAGGAATTTGCACTTTAAAAATATCATATTACACAAAAAGGCTGTTACCTTATTATTATGATAAAAAAATAATTTCATATTTTTTAAAGTTAAAGTTATATATATATTGCAAGTGATAGCCCCTACCTTGACAACTATGAATTTAATTATTCCGGGCCTTCCAAACACGGTTAATATTATGAGGACCAAGCAAATCCCAACAACACAGCCAGAAATCTATTCTTTCTGCAGAAACCAAATGGCCCAATAAACACAAAACTTCTAACCCTCACCTACCTTTTGATGTTGGTAGGAGCTAGAACTTGCTGCCACATCTTTTAGTAAAAGCACAACAAAAGAATGGAATCAGCCACAACTTTTTACTGAAAGCATGGGAAACTGAAAGGCAAGTTGGCGTTCTCATTGAATAATATTAATTCACCCCTCGAGGTTTCACACATGCAAACAAGCACACAAAAACAAGAAATCAAAAGCGCACACACTCAAGAATCGAAAATTAAAATCAAACAAACAAGAAGAATTTAAACAGAATGGCCTGTTATCTGAATAAAACTGTCCATTTTCTTTAAAACAAAGACGCGAAGCAAAGCAAGGTTGCTGTCATGAAATTGGACCTGACAACACACGATGTTCCAGCAAAAATTACTTGAAGCAAATCATCGCGCTTGCATATCATTCCATGAAAATCTAAAATAATACAAGCATTAACTGAGCTATTTGTTTTACAACAAATCAACCTCAAAATTTACTGGCTCAAAGTATTACCACCACATGATTCTCACACCAGTCCTTTTTAACTCTGACTAGCCATAAACCCTCCACAAATCAAGTATGTCATGGGCCTCGTCGCTAGTATAAGCATTTATACTTCAAGTACTAGAAAAACATATCAATTTCAAGCATTTTGCTTCAAAACCTCACATTGAGAACAAAACAACCTCAAACGGAAACTAAATCTGAAAATCATCCAGAATAAAAAACACACAAATTGATGTAAACAAGCAGATATTAATGCTCAAAATAGAGATGGCACTAAGATAGGTTCATGACCTAGGGAGTCCACGTGTCCAAACAACCCTTTACAGAAACCAATCAAATCACGAGGACCAAACAATCAATAACTGTACCAGTTCTACTGGTGCCAACCAAAACAGAACACACTTCAATTGTTCCCATCAGAACCAGAACACACAACTTGTTAATGCTATGTTGCCACTTGAAAGTTTTTAGGCTACAATTGTTCCCATCAGCACAAATTATTATAACTTAAGAAACAAACTATACTGCTTAATAAATAAACGATACTGCCTTGTCCTAAAATCTAGGAACCAGACAACTGTGCACCAGGAACACCACTAGACATGAATACAATGAAAAAGCACAAGGTTCAAAATTAAAGTTTAAACTGCTTTATTAAACCCTAAGCTTACAAATAAATATCAACTTCTGTTTTAACTATGATTTAGACCTCCTCTACTGCCAATCCCACCCCCCACCCACCTCTAAGAAAAAAAAAACAGTGACAAAGTTGTAAAGACCATGAATAGGCCATTGTTATTTTCTGAACCTCTTATATTACTTAATTTCATGATCAAAGCATTGCCATCAATTTCAATGCTCAAAAAATAACCAGCAAGAATTGCCACTCAAAATTTCCTAGGAAATATAAAACAAAACAAATTTTACCTTTAAGTTTCTAACTGAATGATCCACATTAGTCGATAATAGAATAACAAATAAAAAACTATATATGAAAGGCAGTCCAATTCTGATTTTGAATCTAATCCCATGAAATCAAAATTGATTCTAAGCAATCCTTAACACTTCATTGCACATGCAGAACAGGGGCAAGGAAATAACCCCAGCAGAAAAGAAAAACCTACAATTTCTTAAACTTCCACCCCCCAAAAATAAAGCATGAAGTCTACATAAATGAAAATTAAAGAATAAAAATATTACCAGAAGTATAGCGAGGTATAGAGTGGTGATGATGGCTCAATCGGATTCTCCCACCTTTTGCTACCAAATTTTAAAGGATTTGTAGATCAGCAAACAAGAAAATCAGATCTGCATCAAATCTGCAGATGGGTTGCAATGTTTCGATGTGCTTTGATGGGGAGACTAGTTTTGTCCAAGAATCTCAAAGGTAACAAGCAACCACAATTACATTGTTTGATTTACCTCATGACCCGCTTGTTCACGTGTTAAGCATCTTTGAGTTGATCAGCTTTATCATGGGGTCCACAAGCATAACCCCAGTTCAATTTTTAAATTAAACATTGATAAGAGGGAGTTTGGGAGAAATCGCACAAGCCACCACCCTCCCAAACACCCTCTTATTTGATCAACAAGAACATTATACGAAATAACAGAGACAAAAGGCAAGGTATGCAATTGAGCCCCACAATTAAATGCAAGAACAAATTAATAGATGGGAAAGAAAATTTTATTCCTCCTTGTCCATGCAAAAACACCACGTGTCTCTAGTTTTTCATAGGATCCAAGTCCTGCTTTTGGTATTGTTCGAGAATCATATTACACAAGTTCATCGTACGTGCATCAAGTAGACCATGATTCCACAGTTTGATCATAAATAATCTCCAACACCTGCCAATCCCATGAGAACAAGTGATTATTTAAAATTGTTGACTCTGAAAGACAGTGAAACATGAGAAAATATCTCCATGTGCTCTAAATACAACATGATCTGCTTGTAAGTACAAATAAGAGCACAAGCTGAACAGGAAGAAAAGAAACAACTACAGTGGAATATGATGACATTTAAAATTAAAATTAGTAGACGAGTTACCACATCAGAGTTGGGGCTAGGAAAAGGTCGTGTCCATGCAATCTTGTGAAGGCCTCACATGCCCATGGGATATGTCCATCTGCAAGCACCCTGCCAGCATGAAAAGCAAATAAGTTCAAAACAAGACAATATGCTCCCAACAGCCACAAACTTTATATTTATGTGAAACTCATGCAGCAGGCATCATAGTTAGTTTTGAAACTATAGATATCCATGACAACAATAATTCAATATGATTCTCAGTACAAAGATCTTTATGAGAAACAAAATAAACAATCCAAAGCATGTGTAAAGAGAAGATTACCGCTGCTTCCTCACAAATGAGTTCCATAAGTGCATCATTTGTTTCTCATCTTTAGTCACATCTACAAAATCATCAAGCATCTGCAGCATGATAGAATATTACTGATGGCTTTTTCAATGGTTGCTTGAAGGCATTACAATTATTTCATCATTTTGTACGTTAAACTAATTGCTCCAAAATTGTGCTACATGCAAATGCTATAGCGCAATTACAATTCAATAAGTATCTGTATGTATATTTACTCATTGTACTGTAATTCTCTATCTTATTATTTCATTATTGAGCTAATTTTACCATAACTGTGATATTTACAAATGAAACCTTCTTATCTTAGAGAAAAAAATTGTTAATGGCCATTTAACTATTTATTTTGTAAAAAACTTATTTTTAAATGATCACGAGGACATAAATATAAACTTTTTAAATGAATATAAGCAAATAAGTATATATATTTATGAAGTTGTAATCTTATCTTCTTATGTTGTTTCGAAGGCACTATAACCATAGCAAGCAACCTATTAGGGACCATCTTATTGATGGCTAACCAAATTATTTTCTTAGCATGCTGACTAAAGCTCCACAATGTGACTACTTAAAAGGGACTGACTTTAGCTCAGAAAATCAATCCAATGGAGAAAGGTAACATGTATAAAGTAAGCACAAACATGATTCAAAATGGCATCATAGAGTAGCAAACTAGAAGAATTAGGCAATGTGATCATTAAACATACCCTTCGGTCTTCAAAATCCGCAACATCATCGTCAACTTCATCCTCACTATCCCGATCTGACATAACTTGCTCAATTTCCATTGACTTAAAAAACAAAAAGAACATCAATTTCAAAAATTTATGTCCACAGAATCCAATTAATTCATAGATTTTTTTTTGAATGGAGAGTTGAAATTAAATTATAAAAACTAGTCCCATTGGAGTCGGTGAGGGCTTCGAAAAAAAAAACTAATCTGTGAGTTGCAAACAGAGCATCATACACACACTTGTGACATTATAAAAACTAGTCCCGTTGGAGTTGGTGAGGGCTTCAAAAGAAAACTAATCTGGGAGTTGCAAACAGAACATCATACACACACTTGTGACAAACTCAAACATGCACGATATTGATATTCATCAAAAGGATACAGCAGCAAGCTTCACATTTTTAAAAAAACAAATTAAAAAAAGCTGTCAGATTTTTATGATTCCCTAAGAATCCACCTCTATTTTAATCATTCGCATCAAGATAAACCACTTCATTTTAATGATTTTATACTACCATGACAATGTATGTCTTAACTGATTTAGAACTAGAAATTTTAAATAAATTCTCCTTCTAATACAAGTGCAGGCCTGGAATCCTCATAGGTGTCACATGCATTAACACACAAATACATGTATATGCAGTATACTCACTCTCACTAAAGTATGGTTTTCCATGACATGCAACCTTCAAATAATAAATGCCAAAAACATACTTTAAAAAGAAGACTAACAGTGAATTGAACAAAACATTACCACATATTACGAGGAAAGGAAATGATAAACTGGTATCATTTATTGAAAGACAGTCATTACTCACCTGAGCTCTATGTGAGTGAAAAAATTGTCGTTTGTGAAGGAGCATACGGCTGCAAAAAAGAAAATATTAAGATTAAACCCATATTCAAGCTTAGAAAAATATTTACCAATCTGAAATTATAAGCTTGAAGCAACAATGAATAAAGTGACTAACTCAGATTAAAATAAAAAAGTATTTCACACTGCATATTACTAAACAATAAGCAACGTTAGAGCTGCAACATATAGAACTATTACAACCAGCAACAATACTCCACGCAATTGGAGTTCCAGGCCTTAATAATCTGATAATTATCGCATTTTCGACAAGTTAGTAGGCTACTTCATGGATACATTAACTCAAAAACATTTTAACTTGAGCCTCACAACCTAAAATGTATAGTAGATAAATAGAACATGCAACACTTCATCCTTGTTGATCAGGCCTGACAACTTACAAGTCATGCATTTTTTAATTACCTATAGAATTTTTGTTTTTAAAAAAAGATCAGCTAAAAAAATAGAGACGGATCAAGACCTACTTTCTCATGTCAGACCTTTCAATTGATAATTTTCTAGTCTTTGCGAACTGTAGCATGGCAGGGGGTGCAAGATTATTTCCAGGTACCATTTGAACACATTCAGCATCAGGATATGCTTGTGCTGCAGACCCCGATACCCCTGAAACATAAAATCTGGAAAGATTGTGTTCACCATACTCTGTGCCACACATGCTAGTTGTTGGCAAATCCTTCCCACCTGAGACATCAGAATAATGATTCTCAACTAACAAATATAAAATAAGAAGAGAAGCAAGCAAGCATATGAACCCACTACAAAGAAAACTGATTTGTTAAATTAGGCACCATAATTACATTGCAACGCATTTGATAAATCTGTTGGAAATATCTCATAGTTTCATTACAATAGACCAACCAATTAGTAGGTGCTCCATTAGCTACATCACTCTGACAAGCATGCAAAAAATGCCACTTATTCTTTCATTTACTTCTGAAACCAAAGCCTTGCAGCAGGAAAAAGAAGTTGATAATGAAGTCCTTCAATGAATCAAATAGCTCTGTTTTATTATGCCAACCTTATGCTTTCAAAAATTGTGGTTTAGGCCCAAAGAATAATGCTTTGAGATGTTGTCTTTTATGGAAGAACAGGATGTGACAATTTTTTAAGTAAAGAAAAACAGAAAACAATTTTTTTCTGCCTGGGCCAGGTGTTGGGAGCTGTCATTTTTATGCATTTCTTGTTCATCATCATTCCTAATCACAAGAAAAAAGACTTGAAAATCTAGTAGATTATGCATCAAACCATTCCCTAAAAATTCCCACAGATTTTGTTACAAGGATGCCATCCATCATACATGGATCATGGGAACAAGTAGAAAGCACATACCACCAATCTTGTCAAGAAGCTCACCGGCTCCCCGTTGCCTGCTCAGAGTCTTGTCATGTGCATTCTTTGCATTTGGAATAAGGTTCTTGGGTCTTTTGCGCTTTGGTTTCTTTGAACTGTGGGTAAACATGGACAAACCCATTTCAGTCCATGGTTTTGTAAAATATCAACAAAATTGACAGAAGATGAATAAATTTATTAGTTCAAGCAAGACAAATCCAAGACTTACCAAAAGAAGGTCTGTTGTTTTGGATCAAGACCATCTGCAACAGTCTGAATAAAACATATTGGCATATGAATTCCAAGAACAATAAATAGGATATATCTTATACTTTATACTTTGCATGGATGCCAAACATTTTCCCCAAATTGTATATTTAGCAGTTCACATAGACCACTTGATTTTTCCCATAACACTTGATTTTTCCCATAGTTTTTTCTTGACCTTGCAAGTATATGGAAGAAATTCAATAATGACAGCATTCTTTTTTTCAATCAGTGCTAAAAGTGATAAACTCAGGAACCCACCTATCATCCAGTAATTCATATAATTCCCAATATTTATGTGCTCATTTAAACAACTACTCTAAGGCTCTCCAGGTAATGTAAACAAAGCAATATGTACATGTGTGTTCTCTTTTAGTTTTAGTATTTTGTTTAACACGTCATTCTATTAAGCATCACGAGAATCACCTTCCAGCAAATCATAAAATTCCTGATATTTATATGTTTACAAGACACTAAACTAAACAATATTCCAAAGCACACAATAACTGTGAACAAAGCAATGCAGTTTGTCTTGTACTTTTAATTTTGCTGTTAAACAAGCGATATTACCCTTACTTTGTTGTTTTATTTTATTTAACATGGAAAGCACATCATAGGAGCGAAAAGAACAACTGCATATAGTAAATATTTGTTGACTTTGTAACTTGAATAAATAACATATATAGGAAAAGCAAAAAATCAAATATGAACTGTTGTGATGGCAGAGTGGGAGTAATATTTAAAAATCAAAACAAATAAAGTGTCATGAAGAATTTATAAATGGAGGAAACACCCTAACCTTGGATCTCCAAATATCAGTTTTCACAGATATATTAACAGCTTGAAATTCTTGAGTTATCTGCAAGACATAAATCAGAAGTCATTGGAGTACAAAATATGTAAAGAAAAACATTCACCTGAGATTCCTGTAGTTTACCAACCCAAAATTCAAAGTCGAAGAGGTCATGTGACGAGGGCAAGTGATATCTCAGACCCTAAGGAGCAAAAAAAATATATATATATATATGAAACTCAACATAAAAACTCAGCTTGAAGAAAAGACAATTATCATTTTGTTTTCATCACAAGGAACAAAAGGATATCAGGAAAACTTCCAACCTTGAAGCTTGCACATTTTACCAAGCAAAATGGGCAGGAAAAGTCTTCAGTTACTGCAAGTTAGACATCCAACACATCATAAAAGACGAGGAAAAGGACCTTGCAGATCATGCTGATAGAAAGAGCCAGAAGCCAAGGAAAAGACTTAAAAGTTGCAGATACCCATCAATGACAATTGATAAAAATATTCACTATCAAGGGATTGAAAGTTCAAACAACATAATCTGTCTTGTTCAAGATTGAAGAAGTTATAAGTTCTTCCATCTAAATCAAATTGTGAACCCATGTCACATTTAAATGCATTATAACAGAAGAAGAAGAAGAAGATTAATATTACCTTCAGTTTTTTGCAACTTATTATTATAATATCTATAGTTGAAAATGACATTTCCCGCCCTCAACCTACATAATACAAGGAGTCAAAATGCTTTATCATACTCATTTAGGAAAACAAAAGAATTCCCAGATCAGGTGCAGAGCAATAAAGAACAGCAATAATAATCGACAAGTGTTTGATCTTGGATGTATAAGAGATTACCGAATAACATGAGACGAAGATGAAGAAGACATGTCACTACATGTGTATGAAGATTTTTCCTTAGCTCCAACCTCTTCTGCAGAAATGTTGACTTGCAGCTGTGATGTATTCTTTGGAAAACACAAACAATAAAAATGGCTTACTTCTGTCAGCAAATAAACATCTAGAAGAAGATGTGATAAATGAATTTGATTTTGTCCAACTAGAAGACCTTTGAGAGCAGAACAAACCACAGTTTCAGAATTAAATGGAATTTGAATTAAAACACAGTTGTCCTCGGTCAAACAATTCAACTGCAAGAAGAAACACAAAAGAGCACTCTTAAATTTCCAAATACAAATGTAATCTTATGAAACCCTGATGATCAGACTGCAAAAAACAAATAATTCTCACAGCTAAATTATTCAGGTTATGGTGTTTGAAAGTGTGGTAGAAGTTGCTTTTCAAAGTACTTTTCGCTTGAAAATGCATTAAAATAATGTTTTTTTTATTTTTTAAATTCCATTTTTGATATCAACACATTAAAACGATCAAAACACACAGAAAAAAAATATCATTTGAAGCAAAGAAAAACAAATCACATTTTGATGAAAAGCAAGTTCAACCTCAATGCCAAACGGGCATAAGTAATATTCCCAGTCATGAGGCTGCTTATGAAGGTGCCAATGTCAGCTTCCAACCATCGCTATTAAATCATACAACAGAATGTATACAGCATTTCTACAGAACAGCATGGGCCATGGAAAATGGCAAGTCTACAGGTCTATATCAAACTTCATGAAAGCATGCAGGAATACCAGGAGTGAGCAGAAGCTTCTTTACACAGACAATTTGGCAGAGGACAGAAGTAACACCACGTGGCTTGTCAGAGTGATGTAGTGATCATTAGACCCATGGCTAATTCAGTTCTTTGAATAATGCAATCAAGTCAAAATAATCTCGCTTAACCAATGACATTGTACTTTATGCAATGATTAGCCTACATTGTGAAGGCATTTGTTTACTACGATGAATCAGGTTCTAGCCTCTATGATGGGTATTAATGTGGAGTCAGTTAGCATTTAGTGTCCTTATTATAACATCATGGGTTCAAGTAAAAGATGAAAAATAAATAGTTATCCAGAAGCTATCAGTGCTTTACCTTCAAGAAACAAGCATTCATGTCAACAGGAGATGTCACCTCCACTCTTTGTCCCAAACCCAAATTTGGTGACTTCTCCCAGAAATTACATAGCGAGTCTAATGGTATCTTCCCCAATATACAGCATCCTCCAACATTTTCTGCCATGTACAAGCAAAATTTAAATATAATGCTGGATTTGAAAATGCAAATAAACAACCATTAAACAAAAGGAAAAGGCAATTAGAACCCCTTTAATAAGGCCAAATTCACTTGCAACAATGAGTTGTTTGACAAAACATGTTGTCATCACATTGTTTGGTTTATTGCTTCTTTTCTCCATGCAAAATAGAAAACAAAAAATTGAACATTGAAAACAACATCTTTAGTAATTTCTTGGCAATGAAAAATTACAAATAGACCAATTACCAGCAAGTACCATAGCATGCATTAGCAACACTTTCCACATGACATCATTTATGAAGTAGTTAAGGAACCAAAGCATATCTCACATGGAAAAATTCCATACCCAAATGACCCTTGGTTAAATCGATTCCATGCATAGAACTTTGGCCCCCAGCTGCCAAAAATAATAGAGATAATGAGATAAAAAAAAATTATGTGGCAGATAATCTCAAGTATTAATCAAAACGTATGAATGCATACCAAAGCTGACAAGCAAGACATGCAGTGAGCCAGATTTGACCTCTGATGCTAGCTTATTCATCTCAGGGAGAATGAAATTCGCTTGTACTTGAGTACTACCCTCAACTCCAGCAAAGCCGGTCAAAACACATGGTTGACTAAAGCGATATACTGCAGAATACTTCATTGTGGGATACAAAAAGCAAAGCTAGATCATTAAGAATAGGTAATGACCGCATAATACTATCTCCAATAGCATTAGTATATGTCAATCTGGCTAGGAAAAAGAAACAGATGCATTCTTACCTCTAAAACCCCAATGTTGGATACAAGCCTTGCCAACAAAACATACAAGGGAAATATATTATGCGATTGTACAACTCCATTTAGTGTCACAAGCATGGAAATCGTCATTTGTATTCTACATGTTCAATCAAAAGAGACATAGTTAGCACCTCAAAACTTGTTTACATCCTCAAAATTTAATCAACAAAAATAAGCCAGCATCCTTAAACAACTACAGTACATATAAATAAATCCACACACTAATACTCCAAAACTTAAGAACATTAGAATGGAACATCATTACCTTCTTTTATTCTTGGCCTGTATTTTATACAGCAAACATCTTTGCAAAAATGACGGCTACCTCATAAACAAAAGGAAAGAAATATTCAATCAAACACAAAACGAATAACAATTTAAATATTTAAAAAAAAAAACAGCAAAGCTAAAATGTAAATTAAATTACATTTCCAATCGAGCGACGCTGAAGAATATTATAAAGCTCAACAGGCTTGCAATAAATCGAAAGACTTTCTTCGGCAGCAATTTCTTCTTCTTCAGTTAAATGCAAAACACCACCACCACGTGCATCTTCACGGCACATCTGATCTATCGTGCTTCGACTGTACCTTCCAATAACAATAAAAATTTAAAAACTTCACCGAATAAAAAATATTTAAAAAAGAAAAATGACGAATTAATTATAACAAACAACATACGAGGAAGTTTCACGAGTGACTAAAGGAATCCCCGGCATTCTTCAGCTACGCTAATTCAACATTTCGTAGTTACAGCAGCTACTACTAAATTTAACATTCGAGCTAGGTTTTGCAAGAGACACAAAAGAAACCTGCAAATTGAGCTGAATAGAAGTTATTAATTTAAAATGGTGGAATATAACTATTGAAAAAACAAATCCAATCCAAACCTGACTAGAGTTTTCTCGTACGATTGAATGGACCGGACAGGATTTTTTTTGTTTAACTTAGAATTGGACGGTGCAGTGAGAGTGAGTTTATGTGAAGAAGACAGGTCAGGGATGGAATCTAGGGAAGAAGAGAAAAACAAGATTTTTATGTGTAAGCGTTTTTTTCGTTTGCAAAGTCCCGTAGTGATTCTTGTATAAAGTGTTTTATATATATATTAAAATAATATTTTTTAATTTTTTAAAAAATAGTTTTAATATTAACATATTAAAATAATTTAAAAATAAAAAAAATAATACTTCTAAATAATTTAAATTTTGAAAAAACATGGTTTTAACCATGTTACCCATAAAAATAATTATTTTAAAACCATAAATGTATTGCGTGTATTTCAACTTTTAACCTAAAACACTAAAATCAATTAGTGTCTTCATTAATAGTGAAGTATCTTAATAAAATTTTTAATTAATCTATAACAATTCTATATTGTAATTTATTTGGTTAGGGTGCATTTATTTTCCAAATTGTGATGTCAGCTTTTTTTTTTGGATTTTAAAAGGTGTTTTACTGTTCATATAAACAAAGATTTATTGGTTTATAACAATCATATGTGTGGCTCATTTGATTAACTTGCGTGTGGCAATGGTGCAGATGGAGGGTTTGAATGGTAGGGGCGTACTTCTTTTTTGAATTTTAACATGTCATTTGTTATTTATTTTTTAAAATAAGAGAGTTGGTAAAAAAAAAACAAAAAATCAAGGATAGGCGCACAAGTCTGGCCTCCAAGCCTACGTGAGCCTGTCTTGTTAGTAATGGGTCAGGAGCTTGCCCAGACCCTATGCTATTTTTTTCTTTTTTTTCTCTTTTTTCTTGGTTTTTTTGGCATTTTGAAAAAACAATTATCAAACACACTTACTCTTTAATTTTAACATGATTCTTAAATACTATTATAAATTTTTAGTTGAATTTTAATAAGAAAAAATCAAATATTATGTTTCAAATATTAAAATAATAATATTAATAATAAATTGTTCATGAAAATCGATTGAAATCGGTATTTCTTTCAATCACACAAAATATAAATATGTTATTTTTAATATTTTTTATTAATTTGCTTTGACAATCATAAAATACCTTAAAAAATTATAAACAATGATTCTAGTTAAAATAATTTGTTAACTAAGACAAATAAAATATATGTTAATAGAAAAATTTATCTTCATGAAAAAAAATTCAAAACAACGATATACTTTGAAATAATAACAATGTCAAAGAATTTTCTTGATCCTCTATATATTTTTTATATTTAAAAATTATAGATCCCCAACAACATAGAACGAGCATATAAGTTGTTAGAACTCTAAAACATACCTCCTTCATTCTTCATATAAATAGTTAAGGAGGTGGATATTATTTTATTTTTTATTTTGAATTTTCATTTTTTTTTAACATTTATTTGATTTTGAATTTATCTTCATGAATTATTTAAATTTATTTTTTATAAGGTTATTATAGTTTTAAATAAATATTTTATTATTTGGTTTTATGCTTGATTTTTTGACTGTCTTTTATATATCTTATAATTAAGTAAAAACTAATTTATAAAAAAAATTCTTAAATATAATAAGTTCATCACTCAAATTACAAGTTTAACAAGTTAAACTGTGAAGTCTACAGTTATTTAATATGTTATCGTCTTAATATTTAAAAAAGTTGTCTTGAAATATCTTTTAAGTTAAAATTTTTTTTAATTAATTTTCAAGATTATCTTTTGATTCTACAAGTTAATTGAGTTATATTTAGATAAATTTTACATAATTTAATTTTAAACACGGGCTAAACAATAAGTTAAGTCAAATAAAAAAAATTAAAATTAAAATAAGAATGTAAAATAATTCCTTGTCACTTGAAACATTTTCTTCACGTTGAAAAACATTTTGACTCAAGGAGCGTCGCGCTGAACATTTAAATTAATAAATCTCTATTAAAGTAGGGTTTTATGTTTCACTCAAAATATATTTTGATTGGAGAGAAAAAAATTTAGTTCCGTAGGAATTAAAAACTATTTCAATGATATCTTTAACATATATATATATATATATATATATATATATAAACAAACAAACTTACTTAACGTTATAATAGTTGAATTTAAAACTCTGATTCAAAGTTTTCTTAATTTAAGTCTCAATATTTAATTACTTTAGAATTATTTTCAATTGCTAAATCAATAATTTTAAAATGCTACTACTTACATATATTTTAAAATCATTTAAGTATTTTGTATCCAAATGACATTCGTATACCACACAACTCTACTTTATGGATAAATATTCATATCAGTTCACTTTGATATCAATCTTAACCCAACTTTCAGTGGTTTTTTTTTTTTTACAAATTAAATAATATTATACTTTTTTTTATCATTTAGGTTCAAATTCTCCAGGACACAGCGATAAAGTATGGTTTGCATGGGCTTTGATGGCCACTTAAAATTTGATAAGAGAAAAACTTAGCTTAGAGAACTCGAAAACTAAACCCAATAATATGATTAGCTTTTCGTTTTTTATATATAAAAAAATCTTTGACCGCGAGATGGTCATATATATATAACAAGCCTAACTGCTGTGGTCAACCGTGTGACTTGTTCCGTCTCCGTCCCGGGTTCGATCCTCTATGTGCATGCCTGTTACCCCCGCGGTGCCTAACCTGCCCCTGGGCTTGCAGGATGTCCAGTGGGCCGTGAGGAGTAGTCGTGGTGCGCGCAAGCTGACCCGGACACCTCACGTAAATAAAAAAAAAAAAAAAAAAAAAAAAAAGGATTAGACGTATAATATGAGAGAGATCATTCTCGCAAAATATTTATTCTTTTTAGTCTCTCAATTCTCTCTTCTTTTTTTTTTATTTGGTTCTTTAACATTATATTAATTTAGAATTAGTCTTGGTTATTAGCTTTTTATGCTTGCGTATAGGGATTTTATAATGTTAAGAAAATATTTTATCGCTCAGTTGGATAAAAAAAATATGTATACTTGGCAAACCATTATATCTTAGACAATAACATGAAAAGCTTGGTAAAATTATATTGTCAAATGAGTTTAAAATCAATAAAGTTTATAATTATATTTATGTAAAAAATATAGATAAAAGTTATGCGTGTTATTGTATATTTCTATGTGGATGATATGCTTATTTTTTACAGTAATGACTATATAATCAAGTCTACCAAAAAAATATTAACAATAAGTTTGACATGAAAAATTTAGGTTTCGTAAATGTCATACTAGGAATTACAATTTCTAGGAAATCTGATGGATTGATATTTCTCTAATCTCATTATGTTGAGAAAGTTATTGATAGATTTTCTAAAAGTATCAATAATATTGTAAAAACATCAATGGACATAAGTGTCCATATATCCAAAAATAAAAACATAAGGATTAACTAATTGGAATATTATCTGATAATTAGAAGTTTGATATATGTTATGAACTGTACAAGATTAACATTGCTTTACTCGATTAGTAAACTAAATAAATTTATTATTAATTCGAGTACAGATCATTGGGTAGCAATTAAAAGGGTACATAAATATTTTAGGTATACTTTGGATTATAGGTTGGTTACCTAATGATACTAGAAAGGTATAGTGATGCCAATAAAATATCAGATAATAAGGATTCAAAATCCACTAGTGGATATGTCTTTACACTTGATGGAGAAACTATGTCATAGAAACTCTTTAAGCATACATGTATTGCAAGATCTATGAAGAGATCAGAGTTTATTATTCTTGATAAAACTTTAAAGTAAGCTGAATTGTTTTAGGATTTCTAAGAGGATATTTCATGTTGGTCACAACCAACACCAATAATTTGTATCAATTGCAATAATTAGTTTACAATTGGAATTAAAAAAAAAGTCTAAACATATACGTACGTCATATATATAATACCATTAAACACTTTTTTTTCAATGGAATTATTTCATTAGCTATGTAAAGTCAAAGAAAAACATTACAGATCTACTAACCAAAGGTTTATCAAAAGAGTTTGTGTATAATTCATTAAGTGTAATGATGATAATCATACCTAGTTGACTAAAGATCCTAATATCTAGGTTCAAATAAAAAACTAAGTCATATAACATTCTCAGTAGCACTCGAAAGTGGTGCTAGTTGTAACGTGAAAAAAAATGAATTATACTCTAAATGATTTTTATATTTTGGTATACCTAATGGAGTATAGTAGAATACTCTTAATGAAAGATCATCTATATAAGTGAGAAATTTGACAATTTCTTTAAGAATTTTAAAAAAGTTAAATTCACTACAGCACTTATAAAACTAGGAGTTGTTTGGTTCCAAAATTAACACAACTATGAGAACCAAAGGAAACTTTAGGTAAAAAGATATATGAGTACTATTGTCTTGGTTAACACAAAAAGTTATTTAGTTTAAGACATCATGTTTATTATTTAACAATCTAAGAAAGGTTAAAAACTAAATAATACCTCTTCTGAAGTGATGATCTACCAAATCAGTATCTCTTTATGAATTCTTTGAGTCTTTATACTAGTCAAACTGTTTCCATTCATAATTGGCTTTATGAAATATGTAATGAGTCATTTTTAAGGTAAAATTAAATGTGAGGTCTATTCACATTTGGGGTTAAAAATACTTTGGATTTTGTAATCCAATATGAGTACTTTATGAAATATTAACATTTTTTTTTTAAAATCAATTAAAGGTGAATGAGAAATTATTCTAAAAAAACCTTTGGATAACAAAATTTTTCAAACCAAAATATTTTTTTTATGGATTGGGTTGTGGGTTTGTTGACTAAAGAGTTTGAGCTTGAGTTTGGTTAATGAAAAATATTTTGCTATTAAGTCCTTGTTGACTAAGGAGTTTGAGCTTGGGTTCCTAGAATGTCTTGATACATGAACCAATACATTAATTATATGATAATAATGGGTGTAATTATGAGAAATTCATGAACTACAAACATTCATGAATATTTTTCATGAACTATAAACATTCATTATAATTAATAAATAAATTATGAGAAATTAATGTTTTGGCTCTCAAGTCCCCTATAAATAGGTGTCTTGGATGGGTGAAAAGTTATATAAAATTTTTTAAGTTTTTTTTTTTCTATTTGTTGTTGGTTTTTCTTAGATTTTTTCTTCTACTCTTTCTTTTTATTCTAGAGCTTAGGTTTGGTCTTTGTATAAAGATTTCAAGTATAATTCTTTTGAGTTTGTTGAAAATTATTTATGTGTGCACCTAAACAAATAGGACTTGTTGGAATCAAGTAAAACTTGTTGAAGTTAGTCATTTTACACCAAGTGGGAAGCAATAAAGCTTTAAAGATGAAGGATTAATCTTTGACAAACAACAAAGTTTTAGATTGTATATATTTTAAGAATTTCAACAAGTAAGTACTATAAACTAGTTTTGTTTTAAGTATAATTTTAATATTTGTGTTAGTTTACTTGCTAAGATTATTTTTTCTATATCTTTCGCAATTTATATATTTGTTTAGTATGCATGCTAGATTTTTACATTGATTGCAAGATTACCATGTTTTTATATATATTTGCATGGTTATGAACAAAACAAATTAATACATCTACTTGTTTGATAATGTAATTATTTTGTGATTATTGGACAAGTATGGAATAGTCATATCCCATTGAGTACATTCTAATCTCATATATATACTTACCAAATATATGCTCAAGTGACTTTTTCTTTGCAAGCAAGTAACACAGTTTATTATCCAAATTTAAATTAATTTTAGTTAATTAAACACGTCTAAATAAGATATACCTCTTTCTTTTCTTTTCTTTTTTTTCTAAAACAGCCACAAAAATATATCTCAAGAAGCAAAACAGTGGCCTTTTTTTGACACTATCCCATTACTTGAGAGATCAGCATTAGCTGTCATTGCTTTGATATCTGATATTCAAAAGAGAGTTTTTGCTAATTATAGATGTCACCATTAAATCCTCCAACTAGCATTATAAAAGCATGCATGATATTTAGTGAGGGATGTAATTAGCTAACAATTTATGGGGTTCTAACTAATTAGCCTATGGTTGCATTTTGGCTTTTGTACGTAATTTCTTAAATGGAAGTTGCATTTCTGTTTCCAATATTAACAAAAAAGTCGACACCGTTAAGTTTTGCAATGCCGGGGCAGTTTCGGTTTCAAAATCTCCAAAGGATGACATTGTAACACATCAACAAATTCAGGGATGCCATTGCAACTTTAAGGTTTGAGAAACACCAAGGTTATTCCTCCATATAAACAGTGGACATAAATAAATCCGGGTTGTGTTTGATTAGATTCTGTCTGTCAAACTAACAACGAAAGAGAGGTAATTGCCCACCGAAACTTGTCTTTTATCTCTCTCTTGATTCCCTTTTTCTCAGTGAAACACGCAATATATGGATAACAAAAATATTAGATACGTAGCCGGGTTTATAGAGTCTGGTTTATAATCCAAATAAAACAGCTACTTAATCAGAAAAGTGACTTTGTTATTGCGGTACGTAAGCATAATTAGGATATAATTAATTAAGATCTAATGGTCGATATTTCATCCGAAAAAATCTCGTAAAATCTCAACCCTTTTAAAGTAACATATAGAATGGATTATTTAAGTGTTTGACTTGGTTGGTTTTTCCTGATGTGATGTGACCTATTCACAGAAAATGACCAGATTTTCCTAATAAAATATAAATAGGATACGTGTTGCCATAGTAAGGGAACCTGGACCTATAAATATAGGCTCAGCCTCATTCGACGGCCAATGAGTAATTTGCTTCTAGGTTATCATCGCGCATCTCTCTTTAGCCGAAAATGGTAAAAGAGGCAGCAAGAAAGTGCTCCCATTGTGGCCAAAATGGCCATAACTCAAGAACATGTACTAAGGATTGTATCAAATTGTTTGGAGTTAGCATTGAAAAACGTGAACAAACAATTAAAGGAAGTGCTAGCTTGGATAACATAGCAGCCTTAGATGACATTAACGGTGCACATCATGTCGATCCCGGCTATAGTTCCGACGGCGTTATCGGTTCTAAGAGAGGCAGAACAGCGTATACAAGGAAGAAAGGTACATGTGATCCATTTATTACATCTCATCATTCATCTATTTGTTACTAAATGCTAATAACAATCTCGATGTTCACCGCTCCGACAAGTCCCGTAATCTGGATGGCAATAGCATATGGGAATACGTACATGCCTTCCAGTCGATCATCATCGATAATAGCTATATGGCATGCGATGACAATCGCTTGGCGTTTTTTTTCATAAAAGATTTCAATTCTCGCAGTGGTTTATGGTTATGCCATGGGATAATCGCACTTGTTATTGTTTTATTGTATATCTTCTAGGGTTAATGTATTGTCAGGATTCTACTCATTTATGTTGCGTCTGTTTCCATCGCCACCGGGTTTTTTTTTTATTCTTTCCGTCACCGATCATGTCATGCAGATAACACATATATTCTATTTATAAAAGAATATCCATAGACAAATGGATGCTAAGTTGTTAGTTTGTTTTATTGATTTTTATTTCATGTTGATATATATCAACCAGATCTGGGCATGGGTGACACGAAATATCTGAAAGATAGATATGGTGTGTGTTTGGTTAAACGTATATCATTTTCAAGGGCCATTGGAAGCGAGGTCTGGACAATGGATCATGGATTTATTTGTGTGTTTGATTAACCTCCTTTCTCATTTCCAGGCAAGCCATGGACCGAGGAGGAGCATAGAACATTTTTATCTGGCCTAAGCAATCTTGGCAAGGGCGATTGGAGAGGCATTTCGAAGAAATTTGTGATTACTAGGACCCCAAGTCAGGTTGCTAGTCATGCACAGAAGTATTTTCTGAGACAGCAGGCTTCAAATGAGAAGAAGAAACGTAGATCAAGCCTCTTTGACATGACCTTCAAAGGAACTGTATGTCTCTTATAGCATTCACAACAATACATAGCAATTTCTCTTTCCCCGTGATAATTTACTGGACTTTGATGGCCTTATTACATCAGGATCTGGCTTCTCATCAGGATGCTCCGAAACTGCCTTTAATTAAGACTTGTGGGAGTTCATCACAGGTAATTCTAGTTTGCTTTTCAAGTTTAGTTGCTCAAAAGTTATTTGTTTGAACAAGTGAAATTAGGTGTAATGGCTTGTTGCAATCAAACAGGCTAGCACCTCTTCAGCTTCACCATTGAGGAAAGCTGGCGAGGATATCCCATCACCAGTGAGTTCCACCTTCAGCAAGCAACTTTATATATCATTAACTGTATAGAACTTACTAATCATGAGTTCTTCTTCATCTTTACAGGCTATCAGCCCATTACACCTCATCAACCAATTTCCTTTGCTTTGCTTGCATAATCCCCAGGTCATGAGTCCTACTGTCGCAGCCGGTACTGGCGTTTCAAACTACAATCCTTGCATGGTAAGAAAAAGTTTGGCTCTTGATACATATTTTTGTGAACTTTGACGGCATTAATTCAAAAAATTTCTCTTCAGAACCGAGCTGCATCTTTTATTTAAGGTACACAAACATTCATCCTATTATCCCCTGGCCTGCTCCTTTGCATCATTCAGAATTTACCTAGTCTGAAACCCTAAACTTTCTAGTTTACGAGCCAGTATGTTCTTCACATGTTATATGTTTTTTGCATCTAGAAAAAAGCAAATATTTCCTGGAATTAGTATATTTATCAACATTACTTCAATTCTGTAATTACAAAGTACCATTTTCTTTTTTTTTCTTTTTTTTTAAAATTTTCTCCAATAAATAATCCTGATCATCGCCTATCTTCTTACAGCAACGAGTCCTTGCCAATGGACGGCGGAGCTTTCCGGCAAGTAAAGCAACACCCTTTGTCTCCATGATGAACTATCCAAGGGCCTACCATCCTTACATGCTTAACAGCCCTGCAAGCCTGGTTGGTTGCGCACCTTGTATTGCCCATCAACCATCCGGTATCCCTTCACCAAGTTCATTTCCTCAGAGCTTTTCTCCACAAGGTGCTTCAACTTCATTAGCAAAAATGGAAGACCCTCTTGAGCTTAAAATTGGACAACCCCCTAAATCCCCCCAAGGAGCAAATATATCATCCCCAGCATCTGGTGCCATTAGTGTTATATGAAGAAATTTAGCTTCAAAGTTCCCTGCATTAAGCAGCAGTACGTGGAAGTCTAGAACTAGATTTTATATACTTCAGTTACTGTGCATTAAATAAAGTTTTGAATTATAGATTTTTTTCAAATTTTTTCCCCTTTTTTGCTTTATTATTATTATTATTACCAAGAATTAATTGAGAAAAAATCATTGTTCCCATCCTCACATGTAATTGTTCATTAGAACATTAGAATAGTAAGGTGTTTTTTTTTCTTTTCAATTTTTTTTTTAATTTTCATATTTTAACATTGAATTGAATTTATTGAAAATTGAAATTTATTATTTATTTTGGTGTCATTTAAACAATATTATCATAGTCTCGGAAAAACATCACAACATTGGATTGGTACTCAGTTTTACAGTCGTTTATTTTTTTTCTATCGTATTATTAAATAAAAATGATGTATCATATTATTAAATAAAAAATGATTCTGAAAAAGATGTAATTATTATGAATTGGTCTTCATGATTTATTTCAATTTATTTTCTATAGAGTTATCATGATTTTTGAAAAATATGACAACATTGGGCTGGTGCTTGATTTTTTGAGCATTTTTTTTATCATATTATTAAATAAGAGATTATTCTAGAAAAAAACACAATTATTGAGAATTAATCTTCATGATTTATTTTAATTTATTTTTTATAGGGTTATTGTTGTCTCATAAAAATATCTCGGTATTGTGTTGGTACTCAGTTTTGCAAGTGTCTATATTTTTATCATTTAATTGAATGAAAATAATTTCAAGAAAAAAAAACAAAGTTATTAAACTCAATGGAGTTTATAACCCAGGTTATGGGTTTGGTGGGTTAACCTAAGTTTACCTGGGTTGATCTAATGTGTCATCAACTCAATATTGTTTTAAGAAAAGTTGTAGCTTTGAAAATATTTTTAAAGTCAAATCATGTTTTAGCAGTCGTTCGAGTTTTTTTTAACCCGTCAAGTCAGTCAGATCACACTAGGACAAAAAAAATCTTAATCTCACTATAACGTAACACTAGGAATTATCTTGTCCAATACTAAAAGTCATGTTTGATCTTTCAACATGTGTCATCTCATTCCCATATTTAGGCATATGCAAGTGGTTAATTTCTTGCTTTCTAGAGCAAATAAGAGGAGGAAACTAAAAATTTTGGTTTTTTTCAATAGTGTTTTGCATTATAGAGAACAATGTGATTTTAAGTGTTCCTATAGTGTGGAAAAGTTTAATTTGGTTTCTGAAGTTTTTAATTTTTACATATTATTGATCCTTATATGATTTTAAGTGTTAATGTTTCGATTCTAAAACTATTTTTTATGTTGAGAGAGGAGAAGAAAGTTGTTGGTACATGAAGAGGAGAAAGAGTTTTCAACCGCCATATTCTGACCATAAAAAAGCCAATTTTGATGTTAATAGGTTCATTACTAGCTAACTGAATAAAAGCAACATAAACATTGGTGTAATAGTTTTTGTTGTTGTTTACCTACTAAAACCATAATGAAAATTTTTTATTGGTAGTTTCAAACAGAAACAATGATGTAATATTTTCCTAGCATTGCTAACATGTCAAATTATTGATAGAAATTCCATCGGTAATTTTAAGAGAAATTAAAACCCAACAGTGATTCTCAACTCATTTTTATATTCTTCTTTCAAAACAAATTACAACAGCCCTCTCATCTCCATAAAAATGTTTGACAACACCCTCACAAACTCCACAAATCTAACCATTATAACCTGTCAATATTAACACAACATCCCTTCAAAGGCTCGAGCTTCCCTCCCTTAGTTTCATTTCTTGTCAAGCTTTACTCTACCAACTCTGATATTCATTAGGGATGATAATGGCAATAAAGCCCTTGATTTGTAATAACTCTCGAAGTTACAAGTTTGAATCAACATTTTAATGGTACCTATTTAAAATCTTCCAAAACCTCAAGGCTCTAAATTCAATTATAATTAAGAATGATAATGACCTGGCTTTTAAATGACACCACTAATAATATTGTTAATGTCCTGGTTCTAACAATCTATTCATCATTTCTTGACAAAGTGGCTATCTATTATCGATGGCTTTTTAAAAGTTCCCACAAACAACGCCATTGATTATGTCTATTTATACCTCATGGGCTTGAAGGCCAAGTTAAGGCCTGAGATAATATTGTTAATGTCCTGGTTCTAACAATCTATTCATCATTCATTGGCAAAGTGGCTAGTAGATCATGCTTGTTACCTCTAAAATGTCATTTTTTTATATATTTAGGGACTCTTCAACAATTAAATTAATGTCAGTTCAGAGGGAGATCAATTATACTTTTGAAAAAATGATTGTTTAAGATAAATATACCATTGTAAAATAGGGAGAAGAAAATTGAACTTGCATGGAGATTATCTTCTTCTTTTTTTATAGCCCTTGAGGTCTTTTCCCTTGTTCCAAGGGAAAGGGTTGGCGTATTAGCAAAATATCTCTATCCTGTCAAGATAAAGAATCTCTTACAAATCAGGATAAGATATCCTTGTCTTGTTAGGAAAAAAATATCTTTGGCTCATCATGATAAATATCTTTGACCTACGGTCTTATTGGGGAGCTTGAGATTCTTTTGGAGTTAAAGAAAGCATAGGAGTAGCATTGGTGAATCTAGTAGATTGTCAGACTCATAGACGTTGGAAGATGGTGAGTCTGGCAGCTCACTAGACCCGCATGTGTCTGGGCTTGCGCTTGGCTGAGCTTAAAGCTAATGAGTTTGGTAGCTCACCAAACTTATACACGCCTAGACTCAATGATTGATTGAGCTCAAAGATAATGAGTCTGACAACTCGGTAGACTCTTGTATATCTGAGCTCAATGCTTGTTTATGCCTAGAGATGGTGGTTCATAACCCTCTCTTTAGCCATACTTCTAAAAGACAGTCCCATATAAATAAAAAACAATAAATATTGATCCATCACACACCTATAAAACATAAATTCTTTGCACAATACACACACACACACTCTCGAGTGTTGAATTCATGTGGGCTTTAAGTTCTGAGATTTGTTCATGTTCTTTAGTCTTGGAATATATGGTGTGGATTTGGGATTTTAAATTAATTAGTTTTGGAATATCAAGAGATTTGACATTTTGAATTTTTGTTTGTTTAATTTATTTGATCAAAGATCAAGAGACTTTATAAAAAAGATTAGTGGAATTTAATTACTCAATGTTTATGTATTTTATTTGTTATTGGCAAGGAGATAGACTAGAAATAATATAGTTGGTTGTAGAGTTGGTTCAACTCATCTCTTCTCATAAAAAAAAAACCATAAAGAAAAAAAAATAAGGACCTAATGAATTTATTAAATATTAATGAAAAAAGGTAGATTTTATCATTTGAATTTTTTGAAAAAAAAATTATGTAAATGGATAAATAGGTGGCACGTTTCTAAAAGAAAAGGAACGATAAAATAAAAGGATTTATTTCCTATCTTTTATGGCATTTTACAACAAAAAAGAATTATGTTCCACTTGGGGTAACTTTGTAAACCACGTGATAGTTTTCACCTAGAAAATAATAATAATAACCCCTAAACCAAACCAAAATAAAAGGCAAATAAAAGTAAAATCTGAAACTTGGAGGGTGGCGTCACACTATCAAATATTGCATGGTTAAGCTCAAGGAGAGGGCTGTATCAATCAAAAGAGTGCAAAAAGACTCCTAGATAAATCCAAGGTTTGCCTAAATTGTAACATGCTGGACAAACTTGCAGGAGTCTGTGAAGGATTAAGACATCAATTTTTATTTTTATTTTGTATTTTGATATATTGATATTTAAAATAAAAAATACAAAATCTGAAATACAAATCATAAAAAATATTTTTAAAAAACTTGTACTCTAATACCAAAAATACAAGCAAAGATTGCAGGTGGACTCTAGGACGCATGAAATCCGCCTCAAGAGATTTCAAATTAACAACGGAAATTGTTCGGCTAATTGAAAATAAATGACAAGAAGTTTGTTTGTGCTTCAAAAACTTGGGGAAGTCCGTGGAAGAAAGAATATAACAGTAACATTTAGTACCTGCATGCCACACATCTTTTGTACAAGCCATTTAACAAATAGAATCAAGACTAGTAATAACAAGGAACTTTGTTGAATTTCTTATGGAACAACTGAGAAAGCACATTTTTGAATAGTTTAAAACGGGGGGTAGCCTGCTATTCAAGGACAACTGAGAAACCATGCAAACTAGGAAGAGCAGCAGCCAGTGTTCTGGTTAACAGGCTGTCCACGTATCTGCACAGTGGGTGGCCTTGCATTGTTCGCTGCAGGTTGACTTGCCATCCTGTGGAAGTAGAGGAGATTATGAGGAAGGAAACTGCAAAGAAACGTACTTGTTTCTTTACCGCTCAACAAACAACTTTTTCTCTGTGCATCTTCTCACCTTAAATCTACGTTCTAGTATTTCACAAGTATATACATCACCAATTCATTTAAAAACATACCTGTTCTTGATGTCAGCAGCCATGGCCATAAAGGCTTGCTCCACATTGATGGCATTTTTTGCACTTGTTTCCATGAAGGGAATACCAATTTCATCTGCAAATGCCTTTTGAAAGCCAGATAAACAGTAGGAAAACAAGCATACTTTAGTAATCAGTAGCTCAGAAGCAACTATGGCGATAGATGATAGCAAGGGAGATCAGTTTTACCTTAGCTGTTTCATATGAAACAACTTTGTTAGCAGTGAGGTCCGACTTGTTCCCAACCAGAAGCTTGTTAACATTTTCACTTGCATATCGATCAATTTCATTTAACCATTGCTTAACATTGTTGAAACTCTCTTGGTCTGTCACGTCATAAACTATCTGCGACATGATGCAGCATTAACAAAAACAAATTTAGGGATATAAGAGGTAAAATGCCAAAAATATAAATGTATGCCAAACTCACTATAATGCCATGTGCCCCACGGTAGTAGCTGCTAGTGATTGTCCTGAACCGCTCTTGCCCTGCAGTGTCCCACTGGAAAAGGACACAAGGCAGGCATCACCAGCAAATAGAAGAAAATTTAACATGAACATTGTTGTTATCCATTTTTGGCCACCCACATAAATAAAAAATCAGAAAAAAAATACAAAAACAATTGAAAAAATATTGGAAGAAAATAAAAAATATATCAATGAGAAGAATATACCAGAACATCCAAGAAATTGTCAAAAACTGATTAAGACTTATACAAGTTTAGGAAATTTGAAACTGTACTTTCAAGGGATTAAGGCTCTATTGGAAAAGAAATATTCAATTTGAGGAAGGAAATTCAAAATTGGATGTTCAAGGACTCAATTGGAATTTTTTAAGGTCTAATTGAATTTATTGGGGAATTAATTGCAAGAAAAATTGTTTTTTTGAAGTTAATTTAAGCATTAATTGGAAGAAATTAGAGTCTTAGGGTTGAATTGCGATTTTTAAGAGTTAATTTAGTCAAATTAGAGCCTTAATTGCATAAATATTAAAGTTTGATGGGCAATTAGAGACACGATTGAAGAAATCCAAAACTAAGAATCAAACTGAAAAAGACACGTGAATGTAAGGGTTGAAATTGATTAAATCAGGGGTCAAATTGAATAAATTGAAAGTTTGTTGGTCAATTGAGGATCAGAATGCACAAATTCAGAACCAAAGACTAAAATGAAAATAGCGATCAACTTTGAGGTTGGCAATTGATTTTGGCAAGGGTGAAATTGCATAAAATTAAAAGTCTAGAGACAATTACGGATACAATTAAAAGCAATTGGAAGAATAGAGACTCAATTGAAATTTGTTAAATCCCAAATTAAAAACCCTAAATGACATATCTTTCAAACTTAATGAAGAGAAGATGAATGACACGTCGTTTGTCAGCTTGCACCTTTGTTTTGCTAATTTTAGCCGATCAAGATGCATGAATGTGGAGTTATAGACATCTAAAATGAGTGAGGTTGGATCTAAATGAAAGGTGTGCACCCTTTCTATCAATTTCAAGTGGTCTCAGACGATGATAACGTCAGAATTGCCCCGACAAGACCTCGAAAGTGGGCAACTCAGCCAACACTAACAGAGCAACTATCATGCAAAAACCAAATTTTTACGTGTTCACACAAAAAGGCTCCTCAATAGGCTCTTATCAAGGGTTTACAACACTTCTCTCAAGACCAAGAGGTCAAAAATGGATTCAAGACCTCTTAAAACCTAGGAAAACCCTATATATGCCCCCTTCAAGATCAAGAAAAATGGCGGAAAAAAAGTAAAGAGAGGAAAACGAAAAAAAATATTGACAAGGAAGCTAAGTGTAAAGGTTTGAGAGGCTAACACAATTTTCTCAAGTTTCTTAATCATAGCAAGTTTGTGTGAGGCAAAACTTTCCAAATAAAAAAAAGAGAGAAAGTAGCTATTCTAGGTACATCATCTGATCCAAAAGCAAGCCTTTGTGGCCTACTTAAGATGTTTTTTTATTTTTTTTTGTTTTATATTAATGTTGACAAGCATAGAAAAGAGGTTTGAAATGTTTAACAAATGATGTTACATTCACCAATTTGTTGCTGTAATATTTATTTAATGAAGTTATTTCGATGTTTTTGATACATTAAAGTTTATGTTTAAGTTTGTTTTTAATATACAATATTGTTTTAGTATTTATTTAACTTAGGCCATGCATGTTAAAGTAAGAGTGTTTACCCTGGGTTTGTTAGGCTTGTTCATGCACAAAATGGGTTCATAAAACTAATTTTGAATCCATGTTGCATGAACAAATATGTTGTTTTAAGTTGATAGTTTTTTTTATTTGGTATCTCATGTTTGATTTTAATGCTTTGATATTTTTTTGTTAATTTCTTGGTTCAAACATGTTTGTGTATGATATTGTGACTTGTTGGGATAAAAACACGTGCTTTAGAAGCCAAAAATTTAATTTTCTGGGCTTAATAGTGGCTACCTTTGCTAGAGATTTTCTGGGCATGTTCTTCATGTTTTTGAAAAGAACATTGTCTTAACCCCTAGATTCGGACCATGTTTGATCCATTTCTTTGCACAAACACCTTTGTTATGCATAATTAGTTGATAATCTAGTGTTTATTTGCATCAATAACATGTTTTTGATAGGTTTTAATCCCAGATTATCGGTCCTTGCATGATTTCAAAAAATCGTGATGTTTTAGTGATAATCGAAGTAAATGGATACTAGATTATTGGTCCTTGCATGATTTCCAACATGTATGTGCCTTCATTTTGACCAATTCTGGTCTTTTTGGAACCCATGTTACAGGTTTCATGTTCAATGTTCTTGTAGTTTATCTTATTTGTGTGTTTGATTTGTTTTGTTCAAGAATTTTTTAGTTTCCGTGTTTTTTGGGTGTTTAATTTGTTTTCTTACTTTAGTTTTGTTTTGGGGTTGTTTTCGGATCAAACCAGAATTTTTTGTTCGATTTAAGGTTAAATAAAAAATTTCATATCAACCCAATAGGGATTTATAAAAAAAAAAAGGGTCAAAGGGTGTTTGGTTTGCCATCATTTTTTTTAAAGGGTTTTAATACCCGCATGATATCGGGTAGTAGATCAAAGCAATCAAGTCACAAATACAACTAAAATTTGAAAATCAGAGGATCGCAATACTATTCATTATACCAGACGCACGAGGAGTTAAAGACACAAAAAAGTTAGTATAAAAGACACAAAAAAGTTAGTATAAAAGAAACAGGAGACAAACATAAAATAAGTCTCGAACAATTCTCAAAATGATGTTATTGGGAGCTACCCTATTAAAACTTGAGGTGTTAACCGTAATAAGTTTCCCCTGAATACTAAACAAACAATATCTCAGAATATGAAAAGAGCATCTTACAATTTGAAGTTTAATGGTTTTTCCATCTTGCTCCACGGTGCGAATTTTCTGCAGAACAGAAAATCAAATTTATCAGTCGCATTCTCAAATCAAACCAACATTTGCGCAAGTCAATAACTCTCTAGATGCTTACGAAGTCAACTCCAATTGTGCTGATGTAACTTTCCAGATAGGAATCATCCTGCATTGAAAAGATAAAAAAAAGCAAGTTCAATGCATCAAACCTTCACAATCTAATGAGCTTGCAGTGACTACAATCAGCAAAAAGAGAAGACAAGAGGCCAAAAAAATTTAATCTTACAGCAAATCTCAAAAGCAGACATGATTTGCCAACACCAGAATCCCCAATTAGCAAAAGCTTAAACAAATAATCACTGCCACCAAAACAAAATTATTCAATTTAATTACAACCCATATCATAAAACTGAAGCACACAAAAAACCCACAAACCAGAACCAATGAATCACCCTTATTACTACAGATCCAATTAACCCCCTAAAATATTTTCACATATCCCAACAAAATCCAATTCTTTATACGAAAAGTTTTTTTAAAAAAAGTCGAGATCTTTGTAACTTACTATTCAGGTGTCATGGCTGTTAGTAAATTCGACCGGGAATTGAACCGGTCTGGAGAGTAACGAATCTGAAATCTGACAGGCAAAAGTAAAAACTAAGAGAAAGACAGTTATGAGCGACGATAAAAATGGAAAACCAAGAAGGTGTTTTTATACATGTATATAAATATATATGGGACCGGCAGCTTGGGGGCTTTAAATAGTTAATATAACATAGGACCAGCCCGAGGTGGCAGACTGATTACTAATATATGGACCGTTCAACTTCAATACTAGAAAGGGAGCAACCCGAAACTTAAAAAGCCCAAGAGACATTAAGCACACTTGTGTGATTATAGTATTGTTTGTTTTTATATTTTAAAAATATTTTTAAAAAAATTAAATTAATAATTTTTTAGTATTTTTATATTATTTTGATACGCTACTTTTAAAAATAATTTTTAAAAAATAAAAAAATATTATTTTAATACATTTTTATCTAAACAATATTTGAAAAATAACTATAATTACCCTTCTAAACAGGCTCGAACTTGATCTGCATTACCTTCAACATCTTGAATGCAGCTGCTTGAGGGGACGTCAAAAGGAAGAAACCTTAGATAAATTTTAAGAGTCTCGAGTCATGGCTTCCTATGATTTTTGGCTCAGCTTCACGTTGGCAGAGTAGCATTTGTTTTAAACATCTTGAATGCAGCTTGAGGGGATGTCAAAAGGAAGAAACTGTAGACAAATTTTGAGCTTTACATGAGTCTCCGAGTCGTGGCTTTCAATGATTTTTGGCTCAGCTTCATGCTGGCAGAGTGCAAAACCAGGAACATCTATAGTCATATTATTTTTGCCTTCAATTTTTTTATTTTTTTTTTAAACAAAAGTATGTCCGAACAAAATTGAATTCAATTTTCAGCTCATAATATTGTGTCCAAACTATATTAAAATAAACTATAGTGTCAAAACTCCATATTGGACCTTGACCCAACTATGGACATATTGTTTTTTTACCTTAGTACAATTACAAGCAAGGCCTATCGTACATAATCAGCTTTTAACAGTAACTGATTTGAGCCCAATTACAAGCGCGCGCAAAATTGATTCGGCTTTTCTTGAAAAATGTCCAAATTAAGTTAAGAAAAACTAAAAGCTTTGGGGTTTTTGAACCGTACACTTACATTTTAGCGACTGTTACACATTATTGTTGTGGATTATAATAATGATTTTTATTTTATTTTTCATCAAACTTTATTTTATTTTATTCTAGTATTATGCTTTCTTTTGACGGTTTTTATCCTTTACATTTTCTTAAGATGAGAAGGTTTTATTCTAATTATTTATTGTTTTAATTTGAAGCATTAAGTTACAGTTAAAAAATAAGGAATGCACTGAGAAATAAGAAAAAAACTAGGGTGGCCTATCTCAAATTCATTTGGAAATGCTAACTTAGTCCCCATATTTTGTTGTGGCTTTGCTTTAGATCCTTTTAGTTTTTGATATAAAAATTTATTTTATTTACGTTTTAGTTTGTGGATTGAGAAAGAGAGAAAACATCACTAAAAAACAGGAGAGCAGAGAAAAAGTTATCAGTTGACCACATTTTAACAATGAAAAGGGTCATTCTTAATATCAGTGAGTTTTATTTAATAAGAAAAATTTTATTAAGCTATGTTTTACTTTTTTTCTTGCCGAAAAAGGCATATCAAGTTTGAAAAAGCCCTTTTCTTTTGATTTATTAAGAAAAACTAAACGATTTGGGTTTTTAAATAGTGCATATGCACTATAGCATCTCTCACAAATTATCATGGACTACAATAGTGATTTTTTTTTTCATTTTAAACCAAATATTTTTCTTGATTTCTTCTTTTTATTTTATGTTTGTGTTTTTTAAGTTGATAGTTTCTAGTTTTTTGTATTTTCTTGAGATGTAAAGGTTTCAATAAGATTTTAGAGCTTGATTGTGGGTCAATTTAAATAGGTGTTTTTTTAATTTATAGCATCACGACACAATTAAGAAGACTAAGAATCAAATAGAGAAAAAAACATTAGGATAATCTATCTCAATTTTATGTGGAAAAGTTATCTTTAGTCCTTACATTTTGCACTAGCTTCGGTTTTGGTCCTTTAATTTTGAAATAATTTTTTATACAAAACTTGATTTTTTTTATTTTTAGTTTTTGAGTTCAGGAGAAGAGAGAGAAAGTTACCAAATAAAAAAGAAAAGAGAGAAAATTATGGTTGACCACATTTCATAACTAAAAAAGTTGTTATTGATAGGGGTGAGAAAAAAACCAAACAACTAATTAAAATAAGAAAACCAAAAAATAAATTAACTGAAAAAATTGAATTGAGAAAAGAAATTCAAATTAATCGTTTAAAAATATTATTATCTAAATATATATTAAAAAAGAATTCTTGGTTTAAAAAAAGAGAGGTTAAAAGCACGCGTATATTGTTTTTATGTTAGAAATAATTTTTGATCCAGTTTATTCACAAAATGTATGGGTTGTACTTTTGGCATAGAAAATTTGATCTTAGGATTTTTTTAACAGCAAAACCAAATAATAATGAAGATAGAGTTACTAATATTAGGTTTAAGACAATGATGCATCCATTGAAATTGGGATTCCGAATTCCTTCTACCATCGGGCACCGATCAAGCGGCGGAGGGAATTCGGAGATCTCAATTTTGGTGGACTGATCACAATTTTTTGATTTAACAAATTTGGTGAAATTAACTCCAAATTTGGAGGAATCTATTCAACTGCACAAAATAGTAGCTAGGAGCATGCGGATACATTGCAATGGCATTTAGAAACGGGCATCTTCTTTCATTCTCAATAAAGAAAGCACAAAACTTTAATGAACATCACAAGATTTGCATACTTGCAAAGGCCCTCGATGATCATGTTCCCAAATGCAAATTAATTAAAAAGAAAGAAAGAAAAAAAAAACCAGCGGGAATTATTTCCATGTCTAGAATATCAAAATCTTCAAAACAAGTAGCTATAGCTAGCTAGGTAATCTCAATATAAAAATGTTTGCATACATCGAAAATAATTTTTCATCAGAACATTATTATGCATGCGTACCGAGTTCATCAATTTAGTGTCATAACAAACATTGAAAAATAAATAAAAACTCGAGATGGAAGGAAGTGCAAGACATAAAACAACATCCTATATATTCTAAGAATTGCACTGCTAAAGAAAATGAAGATCAGTTTTGATCATTTTTCTGGGACTTTTGTGATGTTTTGTTTGTTTTGGCATGCCCGAATCTCCCTGATCGAGTGGTAGAAACCCTGTTTGCGTACCGTCACTATCAGTATCAATGTCTCCTTCAATTGTCAATCCTTCAATCCTTGCAGCTATGGAATCCATATTTCTAACTCCCACATTTACGTCTGCCAAAAATGTAAGAAGGAATTAAAAATCCAGGAGAGACGAATTCTACGAGCTAGCAAGATTCATCCAATGATATCAATAAGAAGGAACTGATGTCAATCAAACTATAAACTCATTGGCCATACAATTTAATATACAGTCATTTGGATCATGTCTGTCATGCTCTAAACCCTTTTATTACCTGGATTGGAAAAGAACCATAAAACAAGGCCACAAAGAAGCAGCACGAACGGAATAATATGGACAGCATTTTCTGCAAACTTCGCACGTGACTTCTCCTTCATAGCCAATTCCACCATTGGATCATAGGCTGGCAGCTGATTCAATTCCATGGACGATGACATTCTCATCCCTTGAGTTCCCTCATTGGGCGACGAGTGCATATAGTACTGATCAGCCATCCTGTGCTTGAAGTAATCGTCGTCGGCAACCCGGTTCCAGCTTGCTGATCTATGCATTTTTTGTGTTTGTTTGGCAAGAACAATGACAAGAAAAAAATAAACGGAATGAAGAAGAAGGAGAAAGGGTATATATATATATATATATATATATATATATATATATGGACAAAAATGGAAGTGTATTTTTTATGATGGTTCTTCGTTAATGAATTCAAGGAAAACGGCTTGGATTTGGGAGAATCTGTTTTTTTGGCTGTCCTCTTTTTCTATGTAAGAGGGTTTGTTAAGGTGAATTAGTCTTTGTTAGCTATTATTACAACCTACCTAGTCATTAAATACAAGGAAATGTGTTCAAGGACGGACTTCTTTTTTGAGAAAATTATCAAATTATCTCATCATTTATTTTTTAGAAAACTATCCAAACTTGTCATCATTACATCTCATCTTAATCTATCATCTAATGAAAATTAAGAGTAGAGAAGGCCAAAGCCCCAACTCTATAAACCCACTAGAACTGGGTGGGTAATAACAGAGAAACATGGAAAAAGGGCAGAAGACCAAACCAGCACGGTTGACTCTAAACCAAAAGAACCAACCTGCTAAAATAAACTATGATCACCAAGACCTAATTAATACATAATCCTGACAACAAGCCAAGTAAAATAGCCATTTCATTTGCTACTTTGTTTCAACCCTGGATTGGTGAAAAAAGAACACACTGTAGAGAGAGAAGTTGCATCTAGGCCTTGATCTTTAGTTTATCGATGAAGTTCTTTCCTTCTGCGATGTCATTCTTGCATAGAAAATCCAGGAAATCTCTGAAGCTGCTCTCTTTATAGTTCTTAGGGTGTTTATCATCCACAAGCTCCTCTGCAGTCCCCATTTTCTCATCCATACCCATACTATGTAGGCTAGCGATTGAGATTCTAGTCCTTTCAGAATTCAGTATGGCCCTATGCACAACACTTTTGTACAAGCCATTGCTTAGTACCTCAAGATGGTCCCCTATGTGGACCTGAAGAGCACCATGAACTTCCGGGATTAGCTTCCACTTGCCTTCTCTTTTATCTATGACTTCAAGGCCAGCCGAGTTCTGGAGGACAATGCTTAAGCAAGTGTAGTCCGAATGCGGCGGCAATCCTAGTGCGAGTTCAGGGTTTGGGCATGGAGGGTAGCAATTAACTGCCATGACTTGCATTCCATCCTCCATCTGGTTGCTCAAGTAACTTGGACCCAGCCCAAGGCTCTCATTGATGGCTCCCATTACCTCCAAGGCTAGTTTCCTAACTTCTTTGCAATATTTTCCCATGTTTTCCCTAAAGTACAAAAATTCCTAGATATGAGAAAATCTAGGAATTTGTTAAGAAAAGACAAACAGAGATTCATGCAATTGGACCCCGAATTAATGAGATTCATCAATTATAAGCTGCTTTCCATTTGCATTGTTTTGCTGAGACAATTAATATAATTGGCATATAGTAAATTAAAATGCCAACTTGGGATTGAACTATGTATTTAGTTCAGTGGTATGCAGGGATGGAGTGAATGCAAGTGTACCAGCAGTTGTTTTTTATTTAAAAATATATTAAAATAATATTTTTAAAAAATTATTATTGATATCAATATATTTTAAAAACATAAAAAAATTAATTTGAAGTAGATGAATAACTACATGAAATATCAAGTTTGAAGCATATTAAATATCAAGTTTTGCCTTTATGGCCTTAAGAATTAGAAGAAAAAAACAAGTTAAGATAAAAATAACTACCTGTAATGAGGTGGATGTTTTGGCCATAGATGAATCCAGTCAGATAAAGGATGTGCATAATGCTTGAGGAAAACCCTCCAAAACTGGAACTTGTCATCTCCATCTTTGAGGCTCGTCCCATACCTTACTGGCTTCTTTACATCATTAGACATGAACTTCACCTTCTCTTCGGTAGGTAATTTGAAAAAATCCGACGCCACAGAAAGTGCTCCATCCAATATTGATTGGCAAATTCCATGATTGACAATCTGTGTGATCAATATATAAGCAGAAAATAAAATAAAAAATGAATGCTGTCGAGTTCCATAAATTTATGCTGTACGCTTGTTACGCTAGTCCAAGCAATAGAGATCGATATCCCATTACCTGTACATGTCGAACAGCCATTATATATAACTGGGTAAAATATTGCGATACTTACTTGAAAGAATCCCACTTGGTGACAAGCATTTCCAATTTCTTTAATGGCATTAGCCCTTTGTGTAGCATCCTGTCTCAACCTAGAAAAATCAACAACAGGCACATTGGCAGTCTCTGGAGTCAAACTCAGACGATTTGAAGATGGAATTACATAACAATCTGGCACGTATGACCAGCTTCTCTCTTGTGCACTGTTGCCAATTGTAAATGAACTTGAGCTATCCTTTTTTTCCATCTCAAAACCTCAACCAAAAAATGTCTCAAAAAAGGCTCAAAATAGTACCAAAATATGAGTAGAAGGATAAGCAGGTAAAATAAAAATTTGACGGTTTTTGGTAGAGTATCTAAGAGTGGGGTTTATAAAGGAGAGTTTTGAGTGTCAAAAGTAAGTTTGTTAGTACTTCGGACACGCAGACCAGTTTCAAGAGTAAAAGCTGCAACGTTTTCCTGCAATTCTGATGTAGACATTATGTCAAAACTGGGAAAAATCATCTGTTCTCTATCCCATCCAGCAATTGATAAAAGCTAGAAAACAAAAGTGAACTTTTTGCAGGAAAGTCATGGGAAGTTGTGGATTTATGTAGCCAGTTGATTGAATTGAACTTGCCCTGCAACGCACCTTTAAAACCAACTAGACTAAAGGGGGTCTCTCTGTTGAACATGTGTTAAGCCACAAGCCCACTTGCATTGTCGCCTCCTCAAAACTGCTGGTATTGAGGCCCGTTGTTTTTCAGATGAGGATAGAGCATCCTAATTATGACCAGCTTGATTCAATCACACACATGCAAAGCCTGTTTAATATATCTCTTTCTTGCAAGCAGCCAGGCCCTAGCTCTATGGCTGCGTCATGAATATTATAACCAGAAATTGAGTATAGCCATAAGATTTTATTATTTATCTGGATACCCAGGAAAAGTTTGTTTTGAGCCAACAAATTTTGAAAGACACCATCCATTTTTTCCCACATCATGATCATGAAAAAGACTATAGTACTTAAAAAGCATTAATCGTATTCAGTGAACAATTCGTGTACTATTCCTAGCTAGAGACTGGAAAATTCTATCAGCATGTGTGTATATGACTGATGTCCAGAATTGACCCAGTGCATGTTGTCTTCAGACGGATTTATATATTTCGTTTTGATTATTTCCTCCATATTCTTGAAAATAAGGGCTACACTGGTATGCGTACAGTACTGTGCATATTCGCATGCAAGAACGTGCATCTAAACCATTCGGATGTGTTGAAAAGCTGCCGCCTTTAACTTTCATGTAATTTCTTTTGGCTTTATAACGTTGGTCCACCGGTTTGGTGCATGGTCGCCATTCCCTAAAATAATCCAAAGTGCAAATCCTAATCAGCTCCCATCTCCTCTTCTTCAAGCAATCATTCCAATGTGTTATTTGATTTGCTAGTGGACATGGAAATCAGTAAAATTGCTCAAGTCAAAAACTAAGAATTTGGAGTTGGAAGGGGGTTCAACTTCCTCATAGCAGGCAAGCCTTTTCTTCTCACCAACCTCACCAACTATAAAGAAAATGAATAGAACTTGCGACACAATAAAGGACGATGGTTCGACCACCCACGTCGGCTGATAAACTATACTGACCATATCTTGCCCCAATCCATCCACCACGTGACAAAAATGTTAAATTAGTGGATGTTATGGAGGTTAAACGTCTACACATGTAGTCCCTCAATTCTTATATTTCAGTCATTTTAACCCCTCCACTACGAATTTCAGCTCAGCAACCCTATATATACTTTCCATTTGTGTTTTTTCATGTCCTCATTAATTTTCACTTAATTATAAGTATATCTGTGGAAACACATGACATCCATATAATGACCATAATTTGTATGAAGGACTGAAACAACAATGAATTGAAAGTATAAGGGTTAGTGTGCCTAAAACTTTATTAAAGGGATTAAGATGACCAAAATAAAAAACATGGGATCGGACCACCTAAAAAGTAATTTACCCTGTTTTTGATAGGTGGAGACCGCACCACAATTTCAATCAAGCTTGAGCACCGCAATCCCAATATTCACTTCGGACCGATGCTTTAATATGATTTAGATGAAGGAAAATGCTCCTTTCATGATGAATTGATGTTCGAAACAAGAATGTCTTTTGACAATTTTTTTTAGTCTTGAATCCCTTCAATTTGTAGTAGGTATATATATTGAAAAGATAATATTGATTTAAGGGTGGATAGTGCAGTTTATTCCTTCTCGATTTCTCAAACAAACCATGTTGTATAAAATAAACTCAAAAAAAAAAAAACATGAAACTAACACAAGTATCGCAAATTTGAAGTTAGGTCATCTAATCTTAATCAACCTTCACATATATATATATATATATATATATATATACACAAGCTGTGCCTAATCATCTTCTTCTCGTGTTTGCCATCACTATTCACATATCAATGGCTAAGCTGGTTTTGGTCTATTCTCTGGTTGTTCTTGGCCTAGCATTAACAAGCAATGCAGCAACTTACATGGTAGGTGATAACTCTGGCTGGGACATAAGTACTGGCCTTGATACATGGGCACAGAGCAAGACATTTGTCGTTGGGGATCTTCTATGTAAGTACTTTTACGTTATGGTCATAATTTAATGTTTCAATCACTAGGAAAAAAAAAAAATTGAATGGCAACAGGACTGATCTCTCTCTCTCTCTCTCTCTTTTTTCCTGTCAATCGTTGTAGTGTTTCAATATTCATCATCCCACAGTCTTGAGGAGGTGAAGAAAGAAGATTTCGACAGCTGCAACACCACTAATGTTGCAAGAACATTCACAAATGGGAACACAACCGTGCCATTGACAGAACCTGGGACGAGATACTTTGTTTGTGGTAACCAGTTACATTGTCTAGGAGGAATGAAGCTTCAGGTAAATGTAGAAGACAACCAAGCAAATCCACCGATTGGGGCGCCACAAGCACAGCCAGCAGGGGGTACTCTTACACAACCTTCTTCTAAGAGCAACAATCCTGCCTCTGTTATTCCAACTTCAGCGGGGTTTGTCTATGGGGGAAGGGATTGTATTGTGATGGCTTTTCTTGGTTTTGTGGCTTCCATGTTCTGGGTGGTGCAAGTTTGATTAGTAAATGTTTGTAATCTTATTTATTTATTTATTATTATTATTTTATTAATATGAATGTTCGAGTCAGCTTATGTATATTTTAACTAATTTTACGGACCTTAAAGTTAATGACTATGTAAATTTTCAGTGACTTTAAAGGGACTCAAACTCACGACCATTAAGGAATAAACTCAAGACCCAACCAGTTAAGTTATTTCTATGGTTATTTATTTATTTAATTTTTTATTTTTCATGTATGGTGAGGTTGATCTTATTTTTTAATTTGACAATTTCTTGTTCTTGTAATTTTCTGCTACGATGAAAAAAATTCTCTAAGTTTTTTTTTTTTTTTTTTGTTGGTAATAATCGAAAGAATCTCAAGCTTGTTTGTTGTATGTACCAGCTGTATAACACCATGTTAGCCAAGTTTTAGGAGGTTAGCTAGCAATTTCAATACAATATCTGTATCATATACGAGCAATGTTTTAGGAATCCTTGTATATGTTATCACACATGCATTACAGAATGGATGAGCAATTCTCTCCAACCTTTTTTTTATTTTCTAATTTGGTATTGGAGCACCTGAAATGGCCTCGCCCTCAAGCCTCTAGCCTTACTCCGAATCCTGTATTTCCAAATGCCTTTCCTTCTACTCTAACTCATGCTCAAGATTCTCTCTATCAAAATCACCCTTGGAAATTTTCTGATCTGGAAGACTCAATTCACTCCCGTTCGTAATTGCTATAGATTGAATGGGCACACTAACGGCACCATTCCAGTACCACCAAAGCATATTTTCAATTCTGAAATCAATTCCCTTTGATGAAAATCCAGAATACAACAAATGGTTTCAGAGAGATCAACTGCTCCTTGGCTGGATCGTCTCCTCACTCTCAGAGGAAGTCATTCCTTACGTAGTAGGGTTGGATAATTCTTATGATGTATGGCAAGCTCTTCTTCATGCTTTTGGTTCGGGTTCCAGTGCTAGACAAGTGCAAATCCACCTAGCTCTGCAAGAGCCCACCTTTGCAGACAAAATTATGGCTCAGTTTCTCAAGGAAGCTAAATTGATCTCTAATGAATTAGCAGCTGCTGGAACTCCTCTTGGTAAGGCTGAATTTAATGCAAATATATTCAGATTACTTCCCACTGAATATCATCCCATTATTGCTGATGTCTATGCAAGAAACGATCGCCTCTCTTTCCATGAGCTGTTAGGGAAATTAATTGCGCATGAAATATTACTTCAGAGTTCCAGACGCTTGATCACGGCTACTGTAAACATGACAAGTTACTAAACCTTTCATTATGTCAATAATGGTAACAATAAGAGGAAACAGGAGGTTCTTTAAAACACCATGTCAAAAATGTGGTTTGCGAAACGACTCTGCCAAGTGGTGTCGAAATCTTTATGAGAAGAACACTGGCACACCAACTACAAATATGATTGTCAAACAGTCCAGCAAGCCTTTCAGACTGGTTCCCAGACACTGCTACATCTCACCGCATGGCTCCAGACTTGGCTACCCTGAAAATTTCTGAAGTACAAAGGTAAAGACAAAATTCTAGTTGGTAATGGAAATGGCTTATCAATTAAACAAGTTGGACAGGCTAGCTTAAATTCCAATTCTCAGAAGTCCAAACTTAATCATATTCTACACGTCCCTCGTATGCAAATACAATCACTATCTGTCAATAAATTTACAAAACATAGTAATTGTTTCTTTCAATTCCATTCTAACCATTTGGTTGTGGAGGACGAGAAACACAGAAACCTTTGCGAGAAACACAGAAACCTTTGCTCCAAGGACCGACTGAAGATGGACTATACAGACTTCCTGGGGTTGCCTTGCAGTCACTACGCCAAGGAGCACAAGCATTCATCAGTGAAAAAGTCAGCGTGGAGGATTGGCATGCACACTTGGGACATCTTCATTATCCTTTTGTGGTTTCAGTTATTAATAATTTTCAATTGCCTGTTCTTCCCCTTCAATAAAAGAACTTGAACCAAGATGTTCTTCTTGTTACTTATGGAAGTTAACTGGAGTTACTTTGCCTAGATTCTATTACAAAGGTATTACTGTTTAGAAACACAAGAGATGAAGACAATAATAATAAAAAAAAAAGACATAAAAATAGTTGAAAAGTTATAAGAATGGTTGTAAGCAATTTCATTGGAAAATCCAAGTTGAAGTATGATGGCATCTAAGAATTGATCCTGGGTGAAGAAGTTATAAATAAGATGCATGTGAAATCTCAACTTTTGGTGATGCCTTAAACCTTGAGACAAGAGGCAGAAGATTTGATAGAAACTTAAACAGGGGTAATGCCCATATATCATCATTACACTCAATTTTAATAGATGACAATTGAATTATAATGGTGTTAAAGTTATTCATTTGCTGTGTGATGGACATTCCTTTTATAATTTTCATGCTGAACAATTTCATTATCAGATACACCTTGTTGTCTTTGATGGCTTTTCATACAAACTGGATAGAGCTACCATTAGATCTACAGTTGTCTCTTCTCTAATGATATTTTGGCTGTTTTTTTTTAAGTCAGTCAAGATTTAGAAGTAGAAGCAAGTTAAAGACTAGGAAGCAAGGTGTCTATCAAAATTGTGGCAAGTTCTATCATTTCATAAGAAACTGCATATTGCAGAGGTAATTTTATAAATGTTGTTGCTATTGAAGAGGTACATGAAGACTTGATTCTTGTTGTTTACAGTTTATTAGTTGATTGGGCTCTCGACTCAGATGCTTCGTTCCATACTTCTCCACCCCAGTGAATCTTGTAGAATTGTGCTGTCGATGATTATGGTGTGGTGTACCTAACTGATAGAGAAACATTGAATATTGTGGGCGTTAAAGATGCAAAAATCAAAATTTTGAATTGTTCTATATGGTATTTGTAAGTGGTGGGGCATGTTCCATAACTTCAAATGGACTCCATCTATGTAAAATCAGTAACGATAATTATTAATATCACTAGGCTACAGCCACGCGCACTATATTGCAGGTTAGATCAAGTTTTTTTAACACAAAACCAAAAACTAGAAGGCCAAAAAAAATCCAAGAAATGTGAATTCAAAAATATTTAATATGATAACGTATTAAATTTTTCGAGTTCTGAGATAGTAATAATCCTTTTAAAAAAGCAAATTAAAACTAATTAATCTGATAAAAACCAAAACAAAACATATAATAAGGATTGATTCATAATATTTTTAAAAAATTATTAAGATAATAATATATTGGATCAAATTTTATTCATGATTTAATTTGCTAAACTTGCGACTTGGGTTAAACAATGTAATTTTTTACCTATATTGTAATGTTTTGAATTAAAAGAGTTAGGAAAATACAACAAAGCCCTTGGTGGCTTAAAGAGTGGGTATAATTAAATGAGGGGTATTGTAGTAATTGTATAAAGAGATGATATATATAAAAAGGAAGGAAAAAAAAACAAAAGAAGAGACCTGTAAAATTTTGAGAGAGAACCGCAGGAGTGAAGTGAGAAAGAAGAAGAAGAGAAAAGAGGGGAAAATAAGGGAAAAAGGAAAGGAGTTGGAGGAAATAAGTAAAAAGGGGTAAGATTATGCTTTAATGTGTATAATATGTTTTCTTTAGCTTTAATTTCAGTTTTGATGAATGTTAGGGTTTTGAAAATTTGTGTTTTGTGTTGATTGATGAGTTAATTTGGATGTTGTAGGGTTAATTGTTGTGGGTATTTGATTATTTGGATGATTTTGAGAGATTGAATTGAAAGATGATGATGTTAAGTTATAGTTTTGTTTGAATGGTGAATTTTGAGTTAAAAATCAGGGGAGAACAGTAGGTTTCTGTTAAAATTCTGGATTGGAGGTTGAAGATGGCGAAAATTCAATTTGGTCCCTCAATTTTGGAAAATTACAGTTTAGTCCCCAAACTTTGGAAAATTACAGATTGGTCCCTGGGACATATTCCGAGATTCTGAACAGAATAACATATGAATTATGGGCAGAATTACTGTATAGATATGAAAATTTAACACTTTCAATTTAGTCCTCCAATTTGATAAAAATTACAATTTGACCCTAAAAATTTGGTAAAATTCCAGAATGGTCCCTGGAGTATAATGAGATGATCTGGACAGAAATGAGGATGAATTATGGACATAATTTCAGTATATTCATGGATTTATGATAAATTTTAGTTTGGTCCTCCAATTTGACAAAAGTTGCAATTTAACCCTTAAAAATATGATAAATTACAGATTGGTCTCTAGCTGCAATATTACCTTTTTCAGATTGGTTTGATGAATAATTGAGAGTTATTTAGTGAATTATTATCAATTTTATTATTTGTTTTATTATGGATTAGATTTCGGGAAAACTGTTAAATGTTGGGTTTTTAGGAAAGATAACTAGTTAGTTCAAAAACATTTAGGGTTATGGAATACACCCTTAGATAAGTGTATTAAATAGGTTATATATATTCTTTTGAGTCATTCTTAAATATGTCTCCTTTATATTCAGATAATCCTGATATTCTACCGGCGGGACGTCAGTAGGATTTTCTCCGATATCAGCTTTGAGTTTTGTTGTTTTCGAGTCAGGTGAGTGGATAATTTTCCATATGCATGAGAAATAGTATAAATATTTGATTTGTTAATATGAATTGAATCATGCTTCTTGATAATATATATGTTGATTATTATCCTTGTTATGATAAAGCATGATCAATTATTGAATCTGAATTCTTGATATGAACCACATATATTTTGAATTGACTTCTGAATTGATAGCTCCTCATTTGATTGATGTCATGAGTTGAGCTTTGAGATATGAATATGTTTGTTAGATTATGATTATGAACGTATGATATGTCAGTCAGAATACCCATGCTAACAGGGTAGTGTTAGTCTTTGTGCACATCGTATCTGAACCCTAGTTGGTCGGGGGAGTCACCAACCTGTGTGGACTGATCATCCCACAGTACGGAGCCTCATGCTCATTGCATTTTGATTTTCTGACGAACTTTACCATTTGATCTTCTTGTTATGGCCTATTTGAGAAACCTTCCTATAAGAACCTAAAGCCATACTTGTATATATATTTCTCATTGTTTTATTACCTCGTGTGTGTATATTGAACGTTATCTACTCACTGAGTTGTTGAACTCACCCTTTCATTATTTATCATTTTCAGGCTTATAGCTTGATAGCAGGTCATTTTGTTGGACCTTCAGAACCTGCTTTTTGGTTGTACTTTGTACCTTTCCTTTATGTCTAGTTAGTGCTCCAAAACTCTGAACTTTTATAAACTTTTGTATTAAGATAATTCAATTATATTATGAAGTTGATTTTGTTATTAATGCTGCGTTGAACTCTGATTGAGTTAGGATAAGTTTGGGTGTAAGTTTGGGTTCGCATAGGTATGGAACCTTGGAGGGGAACCTTGCCTATGTGCCGGTCATGGATCCAGGATTCGGGTTGTGACAAACGTGGTATCAGAGCTTTAGGTTAAATAAACAATAATATAATTAAATTCGTAATAAGTGGAGCAATAGGATCCGTGTTGTCTTGTTCGTTGTCTTTGAAATTCTGAATTCTCATTAAGCATGTCTTCTTCCTTGTGATAGATATGCTTTCCTATAATTCTGTGTAACTATCATGCTATTGTTCTAGCATGACTTGAGTGCTCTCATTTTTATTTTAGGAAATGCCGAGGAATAAACGAATAGCTGATATTGTTAGAGTAGAGGATGATCAGGATGATGTCCCTATTGTGCGGTTGAGAACTGCAAGGCAAAGAAGGAGGCGCGGTGCACCCGTGCCTTAACATGTTGAGGAGGTACCTCCACCAGTGGAGGAAGAGCCTCAGGAGATAGAAGAGGAAGATATGGTTGATGAAACAGATGTGGGGGTAGCTGACCCTGAACCTGTTATAGAGTTTCTGCAACTTAGCCAGGTTGTGCGGACCTGGATAGAGTTTTTTATGGAGAGAGATAGAAGGAGGGATAAAGATGTACCCTCGACATCCCATACTGTTCAAGGAGTTAATGTGCCGTTGAATGACTTCATGAAGTTGGAACCTCCTATTTTTACTGGGATGGATAGTTCAGAGGATCCTCAGAGGTTCCTAGATGATATTTGGCGACGGTGTGAAGCTTTGGGATGTACAGACCACCGAGCTGTGAGTTTGGCATCGTTCAGGTTGGAAGGAGATGTGGCAATCTCTTGGTTTGAGTCTAGAAAAAGAGCAAGACCAGTAGAGGCTTAGTGGACATGGAAGGAGTTTAGCTCCATGTTCTTAGACAGGTTTCTCCCTCAGAGCATCAGGGATGCTCGACTTTATGAGTTTGAGAGGCTATCTTAGGGGAGCATGACAGTGGATGAGTATGATATGAAGTTTACTCAGCTGTCTAGGTATGCAGAGCATCTTCTACCCATTGAGGAGTGGAGGGTGAAGAGGTTTATTAGAGGACTCAAATCCTCTATATATATGGTGATGGTGTCACAGGTGTTTCCATCATACTCCTCAGCTGTTGACAACGCCAGATTGATAGAGGCGCGAGAATTAGAGGACATGACTGCAGGCCAGTCTAAGAGGCCTAGAGAAGAGGGTCAGTCTTTTAGGCAACAGGGATTAAGTGCAAGTCCGTCTAGGGGACAAAGTGGTCGTCAGGGCTCATGGGTTCAGAGGAGGTTTAGACAGAGACCGTCAGTTAGTGGCTCAGGCGGTTAGAGTGGCAGTAGTGGTACTCAGAGTTTAGTTCAGACTGCACCTCGTAGTTCATTTATTACACCTAATGATAGTTCTTCATGTCAGCATTGTGGAGGAAGTCATACTAGTGCAGAGTGCTACAGAAGGACTGGGGCTTGTTTTAGTTGTGGCCAGATAGGTCATAAGATCAGAGAGTGCCCGATGAGACAATTGTCAGCTTTGGGGTTATCTGCTTCAGTCCAGCATCCTATTCAGGCACCATCGACGAGCCAGTCTGTGGCTCATGAGGGTAGAGGTTTTGGTGGTCGTGGTCAGAGAGGCCGGGGTGCAGGTGATAGAGGTCAGATACAGCAGGGTCAGGGGCATGCCAGAGTTTTTACCTTGACTCAGCAGGATGCTCAGGCATCCAATACAGTTGTTTCAGGTATTCTTCCTGTTTGCTCTTTTGAAGCAAAAGTTTTGTTTGATACGGGTGCAACCCATTCATTTATGTCTCCATATTTTGGCATAAGATTAGATAAACAACCAACATTGTTAAAATCCCCAATTTCAGTCTCCACTCCCTTAGATGAATTAATATTAGTGAAGTATGTGTATCTGGATTGTGAAATAGAGATTGGAGATAAGATTTTTATGGGAGACTTAAATGTCTTAGATATGGTTGATTTTGATGTGATTTTAGGAATGGATTGGTTGGCAAAGCACAAGGCTTCAGTAAATTGTTGGGGTAAGAAAATAATATTTGATCTAGATGAAGAAGTTAGGTTGGTATTTCAAGGAGATAAGATTGGGTCTTCATCAATTATGTTGTCGGTTATCTCGAGAAAAATGGTCAGAAAAGGGGTACAATGCTACCTAACATATATAATGGATATAGAGAAAGAAGTTCCTCAATTAGACCAAGTCCCTATAGTTAGGGAGTTTATTGATGTCTTTCCCGATGACTTACCTGGATTGCCTCCATATAGGGAGATTGAGTTTTGTATTGATTTGGTTCCGGGTACTGAATCGATATCAATGGCACCATATAGAATGGCGCCAGCAGAATTGAGGGAGCTAAAAGAGCAACTGCAGGATTTGTTGGATAAAAAGTTCATCCGACCAAGTGTGTCCCCTTGGGGAGCCCCAGTGTTGTTTGTGAAGAAGAAAGATAGGTCATTGAGGTTATGTATAGATTATAAGCAACTGAATCGGGTGACTGTTCGAAATAGATACCCACTCCCTCGCATTGATGATTTGTTTGACCAGTTACAGGGAGCTCAATTCTTTTCTAAAATTGATCTTCGATCTGGGTATCATCAGTTGAGGATTAGGGAGGCAGACATTTTGAAGACAGCTTTCAGAACTCGGTATGGTCATTATGAGTTCTTAGTGATGTCTTTTGGGTTGACGAATACACCAGTAGCTTTTATGGATTTGATGAATAGAGTGTTTGGCCAGTTTATTGATCAATTTGTGATAGTTTTTATTGATGATATTTTGGTGTATTCGAGGTCTAGGGAGGAGCATGAACAACACTTGAGAATGGTGCTTCAAACTCTGCGAGATCATCAGTTGTATGGCAAGTTCTCAAAGAGTGAGTTTTGGTTGGAGAGTGTAGCCTTTCTTGGGCATGTAGTGTCAAGGAATGGGATTGAGGTTGATCCTCAAAAGATTGAAGCAGTTAAGCAGTGGCTTAGACCTACTTCGGCGACAGAGATTAGAAGTTTCTTAGGTTTGGCCGGCTATTATCGGAGGTTTGTGGAGAACTTTTCTCGAATTTCTGCACCATTGACTAAGTTAACGCAGAAAAATGTTAAGTTTCAGTGGTCTGAAGCTTGTGAGAAAAGTTTCTTAGAGTTGAAAGAGAGATTGACTACAGCGCCTATTCTGACAGTACCATCAAGTTCTGGTGGTTACACAGTGTATTGTGATGCTTCGAGAGTGGGGTTAGGATGTGTTCTAATGCAGCATGGCAAGGTTATTGCCTATGCTTCACGACAGCTAAAGAAGCATGAACAGAACTATCCTACACATGATTTAGAGATGACGGCTGTAATTTTTGCCTTGAAGATTTGGAGGCACTACTTGTATGGTGAAACTTGTGAGATCTTTACAGATCACAAGAGTTTGAAATACATCTTTCAGCAGAGGGATCTAAACTTGAGACAGAGGAGATAGATGGAACTGCTGAAGGATTATGATTGTACCATACATTACCACCCGGGTAAGGCAAATGTAGTTGTCGATGCTTTGAGTAGAAAATTATCAAGGAGCTTAGCTCATATTCAGGAGGTACGAAGACCTCTGATTAGGGAGCTGCACGAGTTAGTGGATGAAGGAGTCAGATTTGATCTTAGTGAAGCTGGAGCAATGATTGCTTATTTTCAGGTTAAGTCAGATTTGTTTGATAAGATAAAAGCAGCTCAGAAGAAAGATGATTCACTACTCAGGATCATAAATGAGGTTGAGCAGGGTAAGGCTGCAGGTTTTATGATAGGTGATGATGATGTGCTGAGATATAAGGATAGGCTTTGTGTACCTGATGTAGATGATCTGAGGAGAGAATTGATGGTAGAGGCACATCAGACAGTTTACACAATGCATCCAGGTTCCACCAAGATGTATAAAGACCTTAAGGTGTGTTATTGGTGGAATAGGATGAAGGCTGATGTAACAGATTTTGTTTCTAGGTGTTTGACCTGTTAGAGGGTAAAGGGTGAACACCAGAAACCTCCTGGATTGTTGCAACCATTGTTGATTCCAGAATGGAAGTGGGAAAGGATCACAATGGACTTTGTGACAGGATTGCCTAGGAGTCAGGAGGGTTATGATTCAATATGGGTGATTGTTGACAGGTTGACAAAATCAGCCCATTTTCTGCCAGTTAAGATTACTTATGGATATGCAAAGTTGGCGGAATTGTTTATTAGTGAGATTGTATGGTTGCATGAAGTGCCAATCTCCATAGTGTCTGATAGAGGTCCACAGTTTACATCGCGGTTTTGGGTGAAATTCCAAGAGGCAATGGGTACTAAAGTGCAGTTGAGTACAGCTTTTCACCCTCAGACAGATGGCCAGTCTGAGAGGACTATTCAGATCTTAGAGGATATGCTAAGGGCTTGTGTTATGGATTTTGGAGTTGGTTGGAGTAAGTTCCTACCATTAGTGGAATTTGCTTACAACAACAGTTATCAGGCTAGCATAGAGATGACACCTTATGAGGCTTTGTATGGTCGGAAGTGTAGATCACCGGTTTGTTGGTTTGAGGTTGGTGAGAAGAGGCTAATGGGATCAGAGTTGATTCAGATTACCTCAGAGAAGATAGAGGTAATTAGACAGAAGCTTCAAACAGCTCAGAGTAGACAAAAGAGTTACGCAGATAAAAAAAGGCGTGACTTAGAGTTTTCAGTGGGTGATTGTGTGTTCTTAAAAGTATCACCGACAAAAGGAGTATTCAGGTTTGGGAAGAAAGGCAAGTTGAGTCCTCGATTCATTGGACCGTATGAGATTCTGGAGAGAGTTGGGGCGGTTGCTTATAGGTTAGCATTACCACCAAACTTGTCTGCTATTCATCCAGTATTTAATGTTTCCATGCTAAGGAAGTATATGTCAGATCCATCGTATGTATTAGAGGTTTATCCCATTGAATTAAGGGATGATATGGTTTATGAGGTGCAACCAGAAGCTATAGTCGACCGACAAGTGAGGAAGCTTAGGTCGAAGGATATAACTTCAGTGAAAGTGAAATGGTAAGGTCATTCACGTGAGGAAGAGACCTGGGAGCTCGAGGATAAGATGCGTGAGGAGTATCCTCATCTTTTCGATAATCTCGGTAAATGTTCAATCTTTTCTATTAAGTTTCGAGGACGAAACTTTTATAAGGTGGGGAGATTGTAATGTTTTGAATTAAAAGAGTTAGGAAAATACAACAAAGCTCTTGGTGGCTTAAAGAGTGGGTATAATTAAATGAGGGGTATTGTAGTAATTGTATAAAGAGATGATATATATAAAAAGGAAGGAAAAAAAAACAAAAGAAGAGACCTGTAAAATTTTGAGAGAGAACTGCAGGAGTGAAGTGAGAAAGAAGAAGAAGAGAAAAGAGGGGAAAATAAGGGAAAAAGGAAAGGAGTTGGAGGAAATAAGTAAAAAAGGGTAAGATTATGCTTTAATGTGTATAATAGTTTTCTTTAGCTTTAATTTCAGTTTTGATGAATGTTAGGGTTTTGAAAATTTGTGTTTTGGGTTGATTGATGAGTTAATTTGGATGTTGTAGGGTTAATTGTTGTGGGTATTTGATTATTTGGATGATTTTGAGAGATTGAATTGAAAGATGATGATGTTAAGTTATAGTTTTGTTTGAATGGTGAATTTTGAGTTAAAAATCAGGGGAGAACAGTAGGTTTCTGTTAAAATTCTGGATTGGAGGTTGAAGATGGCGAAAATTCAATTTGGTCCCTCAATTTTGGAAAATTACAGTTTAGTCCCCAAACTTTGGAAAATTACAGATTGGTCCCTGGGACATATTCCGAGATTCTGAACAGAATAACATATGAATTATGGGCAGAATTACTGTATAGATATGAAAATTTAACACTTTCAATTTAGTCCTCCAATTTGATAAAAATTACAATTTGACCCTAAAAATTTGGTAAAATTCCAGAATGGTCCCTGGAGTATAATGAGATGATCTGGACAGAAATGAGGATGAATTATGGACATAATTTCAGTATATTCATGGATTTATGATAAATTTTAGTTTGGTCCTCCAATTTGACAAAAGTTGCAATTTAACCCTTAAAAATATGATAAATTACAGATTGGTCTCTAGCTGCAATATTACCTTTTTCAGATTGGTTTGATGAATAATTGAGGGTTATTTAGTGAATTATTATCAATTTTATTATTTGTTTTATTATGGATTAGATTTCGGGAAAACTGTTAAATGTTGGGTTTTTAGGAAAGATAACTAGTTAGTTCAAAAACATTTAGGGTTATGGAATACACCCTTAGATAAGTGTATTAAATAGGTTATATATATTCTTTTGAGTCATTCTTAAATATGTCTCCTTTATATTCAGATAATCCTGATATTTTACCGGCGGGACGTCAGTAGGATTTTCTCCGATATCAGCTTTGAGTTTTGTTGTTTTCGAGTCAGGTGAGTGGATAATTTTCCATATGCATGAGAAATAGTATAAATATTTGATTTGTTAATATGAATTGAATCATGCTTCTTGATAATATATATGTTGATTATTATCCTTGTTATGATAAAGCATGATCAATTATTGAATCTGAATTCTTGATATGAACCACATATATTTTGAATTGACTTCTGAATTGATAGCTCCTCATTTGATTGATGTCATGAGTTGAGCTTTGAGATATGAATATGTTTGTTAGATTATGATTATGAACATATGATATGTCAGTCAGAATACCCATGCTAACAGGGTAGTGTTAGTCTTTGTGCACATCGTATCTGAACCCTAGTTGGTCGGGGGAGTCACCAACCTGTGTGGACTGATCATCCCACAGTACGGAGCCTCATGCTCATTGTATTTTGATTTTCTGACGAACTTTACCATTTGATCTTCTTGTTATGGCCTATTTGAGAAACCTTCCTATAAGAACGTAAAGCCATACTTGTATATATATTTCTCATTGTTTTATTACCTCGTGTGTGTATATTGAACGTTATCTACTCACTGAGTTGTTGAACTCACCCTTTCATTATTTATCATTTTCAGGCTTATAGCTTGATAGCAGGTCATTTTGTTGGACCTTCAGAACCTGCTTTTTGGTTGTACTTTGTACCTTTCTTTTATGTCTAGTTAGTGCTCCAAAACTCTGAACTTTTATAAACTTTTGTATTAAGATAATTCAATTATATTATGAAGTTGATTTTGTTATTAATGCTGCGTTGAACTCTGATTGAGTTAGGATAAGTTTGTGTGTAAGTTTGGGTTCGAATAGGTATGGAACCTTGGAGGGGAACCTTGCCTATGTGCCGGTCATGGATCCGGGATTCGGGTTGTGACATATATATCACAACAAAAATAGAGAATTTTTTTAAAAAAATTTAAAAGATGAAATTGAAAGAAACAATTAAATAGAAAAAAAAGTATTAACATATTGGATCGACCTGAATTTCATGATTTAATTTGTCAAACTTGCGACCTAGATCATAGAATTCATTAAGTTTAGTAATTTTTTTTAATTTGTTTTTCAGCTAAAGATATGATAACAAAAATAGTGGAATTATTCTTTTAAAAAGTTAAAGGATGTAATTGGAATGAAAAAAATTAAAGGATAAAAAAATAAAAAAAAAGTTCAGGCATATGGGCCTTGTCTAAGTGACCCAATGTGTATGGACCTTAAAAAAAGCTCAAACATGTAGGCCTCTAGCCCAGACTCATGAACCTGAGCCTTTTTATTTTTCTTCATTTTTTAAAGGATAGATAACATGTCATTCAAACTTTTTTCTTTTAAAAATAATACAACTGACATGTTGTTTACTCTTACTCAGATTTTGACCATTAGTGGTGGCCTAAAAATCATGTGCTGATTTTTTAGGTCAAAAATCTAATTTTTATTTATTTTTACCTAAAACACCTAAATAACACCCATGTAACTTAAAAATAATAATTTATCAAGCTAAAAAAATTCAAAAATAATACAATAACACATATCAAATCAGGTAAGGATTTTCTTTCTCGGCTTTGATCCCTTTTTTTCTAGACAATATTAAGATTGAAAATAGCCATTATTAAATTTTTTTTGTCAAATAAAACTCTTTGACACTAAAATCAACCTTTTTAGTTACCGGAATCAATGGAAACCAACAAATCCCTTTCTTCTTGATGAAATCTAGTGATTTTTTTTTTTCAAACTCAAGAACTAAAAAATAAAAAAATAAACTTTTGGATCAAAAATAATTTTTTAAAAACTTGAGGAATTTGAAAGTTAAGAAGAAAAAGTAGGAGGATACACATTAAATATTGAATTAAAATTTAGATTTTAAATTGGTAATGAAATTTCTCTATAGTTTACGCTAATTTATACCTTGGTCACCTATGTTTTAATTTGCTCAAAACTTAATAAATTATATCTCGATTTGGGTATAGAAGTATGCAATAAAAAAAGAATTGAAGAAAAAAAAAATACTAAAGTAAATGTCCTATAGTATATGTTATAATAATAATAATAATAATAATAATAATAATGATAATTGTATTTGTATTTGTCAGAGATGGGTTAATCGGGGGGCTAGGACTAGGATGCACATCCTCTCTTGAAAGAAGAAGAGACAGCTAGAGGCCTGTAGTTGACAATCGTCAATATATACATGTACTTGAGGTATGGGCATGTTTTTGACAGGGCTAATACCAACCCATCTTCGACATAAAGGGCTCCTCCCTTGCAATCTTAAATGGGGCCTTTTCTCTTGGAGATCTAAACTGAACAGTCACAATACCATGAAACCGGAAATGTTGACCTTTTTCTGTTATGAAGATCGACGGCGACTACCGTCCAAAGACGGGATCTAGAGGCCTTGAGTTTGACAGAATGAACAATGCTGTTCCAATAATGTTGACAGGGCTTCGACACCATTGTTGAATGTCAAACTAAATAATTGCTGCCATGGTATGGAAAATTTAATCAGTAGTGTTTGTCAATGACCCTGTACGTAGAATCCAGCCAGAAATTAAAGGGGCGGAGTGTCAAACGTGCATAAATAAACTAAGATGGGAATGAACTATATAGTAATTGATGTCTAATGTTTGATATGAAAAATATTTTTACATAAAACATTTCATATTTAAATAAATTTTAATGGTGAAGGTGATGATATAGTAGTAATTGTGATCATGACAGTGATAAAATAATGATGGTTGTAATGGTGAAGGGGAAATGATAGTGAAAAAGTAACATTTGTCATGAAAAAAATGATGGTGGTGGTGATTAAAAAAAAAAAATGATGATATAGGAGAGATGATAAAGGTAGTGGTGATGAGGTGATCATGATAGCAGTAGTTATAAAATAATGACGGTGGTAATATACGAGATGGTGGTAAGATGATTGTGGTTATAAAATGAATATGGTAGTTGAAATAGTTAAATGATAATATAATTAGATTATTACTGGTAAAATATTTTATAAAATTTTATGAGTTATAATATTTTTTTAGTAAATAAATTAAATTTAAAAATTACAAAAACAAGTACAAATAAAATATTTTCCGTGAAACAGAGGTACCTTTGGACACATCTCTAACAGGGGGGAAATGCTTTATCCGATCAAATTATGTTAGCACCAAATTAATCATGTTTTAAACGCAACCTAAAAAAAACAATGATTGGACTGACCGACTAATAACCTAAGAATAGAAAAGGTAAACAAGACAAGAGCTTAACCATCTCAATTAAATGGGAGGGTGCATATATCTCTTTATATTATCTGGTCAAAGATTACATTAACTGGCTTTAATTAAAATGGTTTGTCTTTTAATGGAAAAAATATATTTCCATTCTTCAATTTCTCTATAACTAGAGTGTGAGCACGGTTCATTGGGGAATCTTATCACGACCTTATTGCCAAATATCTCAAGGAAACTTTGTTTATTCTCCGTACATTTTCCTTGTTATTTCATTACATTCATCCTGATAATAATTCTTCTGCAAAACTTCCTATATGAAGACATCATCAGTGATGGTATAGGACGACCAAGAATTTAATGGAAAGCGATTTTATAATTATAGTTCTGAAATATATATTTGGAAAACATTATATAATCCCATGGCTTTGACTTTGTAAAAAAAAACAAAATTCTTGACCTTTTCCTCGTTGCTCTTGTTAGTTAGAAAGTTTCACATGCATGTCTGCAATAATGAATTCTTTTCTAATTGGAACCCAGGTGACATCCATGGATTTTGCTCACCTGTCATGAGTGGATTTTTGCCCAGATTTCCCCAAATTAAGGCCAATATTAGTCTTGCTGTACCCTTTGAACAATATTGTATATCTTTCCAAGGTAGATAAGCAATAAATATCCGTGCCTATATATGCTGGATCGATGCTTTAAGTCAAATATATATTTTGATAATTTTAGTTTCTCTTAGTATATGTTAATTAATCAATCAAATTACTTGGGCCCTCAGTTGTAAGAACTCATGTTCATTCAATCCACACATCTCTCTCCTTTTCAGGAGAATTGCATGTATCCTTCTTGTACTGAGACCTGCTTCCATTTCAAGATCTCTTTCCACACACCTTTCCATGTTTCTTCTCGTAAGCTAATATCTTACCTAAACAGCTAAACTAATTGGTTACTTACCATATATATATACATGTTTCATATATATGTTCTTACTCAAAATTAACTTTCTTTCCCAGCCAATTAAATTAAAATACTGCCGTACAAAATCGAACAAAACCCTTGGAGGTCATAAAATTCAATATGAATCTTGGACATGTGATGGTGGTTTCGTGCTGTTGAAAGGAATTGTGCTGTCTCTGTTTAACTCGTTTTCTCCCTTGCTTTTTTTCTTTTCCACTCTGGCCGTCCTAACTCGTCAGAGTGTTCATATCAGGTGCGTCCAGTCGGACTAGAAAGAGCATGGCCTCTCCCTTCCTCCTTGGGAGGAGAAACTCCAGTTATCCGGCCGTCGCTCAATATTCCATCTATTTTTTCCTTACCTTCATTTCTCCGCCCTTGACATAACCACAGATACACATACAACGAATATTTGTAGAAAATCGTTGCCGATGAATATTAAAAATATTGCACAAAACTTTGAAATAAATGTTACAATACAGGCATGTATACGTATGACACTAAAAATTTGTTGAAAAAGTTCAATCCTATTGAATTACATCAACCATATTAAATATTTTTTTTTCCCTGGCCATGCTACAGAAACCATATTATATATATAACCATATTTTAATTAGTCGGGCCAAAAGGCATATTGGTAGAAGACGGCTTCTTGTTTATTTTTCGAACTGGTTAAGTTTTGTTTTTTTAAATAAAACTATAAAAGCATTTTAGAAGCCATCAAGGAATTGCTAAAGTTTTTTTTTTTTTGCATATATATATATATATATATATATATATATATATACAAGATTCCGTGAGTGAAGAAAACTCCCCAACCTATCATTTGCCATGCCCACGTTCCAGTTTCTTGTCCTTTAGTGAATGCACATCAGTATCACAGGGAAAATATTAAATGTGTAACCAAACAAATTAATAGGGATGAAAATGGAAACATGCCTGATCAAGTTGTGCTTCAAGCCGCCAACAACGTGAAAGAATCAAGCTAAACATATGCTACTAGCATTTTTTAATGTTTACTTTGTAAGAAGTTCTGATTAGTGGCTGCCGACGAGCCCTATGTTTTTGAATGGAATATGATAGAAAAATATATTAGGTTACTTTTTAAATCATAGACTTCAAAATTTTATCATGAACCACGTGCATGTTGATTAATATATAGGTTTAACTAGTTTTTTTCCGGCATAGATAATTATTTGAAATTTATATTAAACTTAGTCTAAGTAATAAGTCTCGGAATATTTTGATCTGACTTCTTATATAATTTAAATTTAATATTAAATAGCGTGAGAGTTATTTCATTATAATTAATCCCTTCAACTTGATTGATAAAAAAAAACCCGATTGGTCGATAAAAAAATTCTAAAGATAAAATTAAGATAAAAATAGAAAGAGATTAACATAAAAAAAACCTTATGAATCAATTTCTTATCTAACTTGGGTTTAAAATTAAATCATGTGAAAATTATCCTAATGTGACCTAGTCAACTTGATCGGTCTAAAGGCAATCCGCCCTACGGGTAAAAAAGAAGAAGTCTAATTATGAAATTGAGAAAAAAAAATGAAATTGATAGGGAAAAAAACCTATCAACCTAATTCTTTGTTTAACCCGAGTTTAAAATTAAATCATATTAGAGTTGCTCTTGATATGATCTAATTGATTTGGTTAGTTCAAAATCAACCCTAACGATTGTTAAAAAAAAATTGATGATATATGAAATTGAAAATAAAATAATGAGATTAAAATTAAAAAAATAGGAGAAATGAAAAAAAATGAAGTGGATGAATTAAAAAAAAATAATTTTTTTTATTGTTTATATGAATAATAAAGTTCCATAAAAATTTTCAAAATTCTAAGTTGTTTTAGTACAGAAAAAAATTGATAAAGAATCCTATCATTTACATTGACTCGTGGAATGAGAGCACTCTATAATATTATACAATAAATTGATAGGTTTTAGAATGGTTCACTCCTCACGTTTCATTAAAATTTGAGTTTTTTGAGATCCCAATTAAACAATGCACTTAACAATTAAAATTAACTTCAAAGATAAATAAAAGAAAGCGTATAAAACACAAAAAGATAGTCATGGTAAAATATATTTATTTTTGTGCATCTATTTTTTTTTCTTATAAAAAATTATTTTTTATTTTTATTTTTAATTAGCATTCAATATATACACATTTTATGATTTATCAATTTATATACTTTTCAGTTTATTTTATTAAATATAAATATATATTTTTTATTCTTCAATTGTAAAATTTTACGATAACATCATAATGACATATTATATAATAGATACACACAAACAGAATATATTTCATGTGGGTACAGTCGCCAATATATCGCTATAAATATTTCATGCCATATTATATATATAAAATAGATACACACAAACAAACAAAGTTGATATAATTATTTCTTGAGATAAACCTTGTAATTAATTTCATAAATGATCTCCGATGTAATATTTTTAGTAGTTATTTTCAGATAAAAGTTAACAGATGCACTTAATTATCTCATTAATTAAGGGCTAGCTAGTCAACTGGTATTAGTATTGTTTAATTAATGCTGTAATAAGTAACGGATTTTGAATTTAAAATTTTTAATGTAATTAATCACGATTGTTTTGTGATGTGATTAAATAAAAAGTTTAAAACTCAAAATTATCTAATCATTATCACATTTAAATATTAATTAACCATCAAAAACTAACAATGGGCCAATAAGTAATCTCTTAATGAGCATCTTAATTAAAATTAAATACTAGTTAACGAAATCCTTATATTAAAAGGATTGACTCATTGTTTATTTTCTATATATCATTTATCATGTAGGGTTAATCTCATAATTAAATGTATTGGTGTCTAAAAACCGAATGGAAAGAAACTTGATTAATTAATTTAATACAAGAAAGTTGATGTTTAAGCGATTAACTTTACTTGTTACACTCGTTAGCATTCCGATATCTATAACCAGATTGAGGTATAAAAGTAAAACCATAGAAGCCCATTTTGTCAAACAACCCCGATTGTTTGCACAGATTTTTCAAAACGATCACATCAAGATATGTTCGTCGTCCTTTCTCTAATTTAAAAATCTCTATATGGAGACAAAAGAATTAAATTATGTTGAAAAATTCAAAATTATAAATAAATAATTGCATTCTTTAGCTGTCAAAGCCGAGGACCTTGACCAAAACCTCTCCTCAAAGTGTATAAGAAGGTTATATAACAAGCATCATCAAATAATGAAGTAAACATTGAGAGGAAGGGAAATGGAGTTGGATAGGCTGAGTGCTAGTTCAAAAGACGTTGAAGAAGATGATGACATCCTGCTCCCAGGGTTTCGATTCCATCCAACCGATGAAGAACTTGTAGGATTTTATCTTAAAAAGAAAGTAGAGAAGAAGCCTATCAGGATTGACCTCATCAAACACGTTGATGTCTACAAATATGAGCCATGGGATCTTCCAAGTATGCATGCTCTTGCACTATTGCTCCTTTGTTCATCGATTCAAATATATTATAATGTTAATATATGTAGTTATAACTATGTGCATGAAATACAAAAATGTTATCTAAACACCTTCAAAGTAATTAGTAGAACTATAATTTGCTTCTTTTTTTTTTTATCAAAGAGATTTACATAAAATCTACTATATAAAACTAGGACGAATTACAAGGGGAAAAAATTCTTTAATTAAGTTGTTCTTACCTCTCTCAGGTTTACCATACCATTCTGTACAATTGTTGCAGAAGACAAGAAATTCATGTCACTAAACTGCAAGAAAATTTCCTTTATCAATTTTATTTATTGCTTTTTTTTTTGTACAGAAGAAGCAAGTTGTAGTGCTGGAGAAAGGGAGTGGTACTTCTTCTGTAGAAGAGGAAGAAAGTACAAGAACAGCATCAGACCTAATAGGGTCACAAGATCTGGATTTTGGAAAGCTACAGGCATTGACAAGCCAATATATTCTGTTGGGAAAATCCATTACTGCATTGGCTTGAAAAAATCGTTAGTTTATTACCGAGGAAGTGCTGGAAAAGGCACGAAAACAGACTGGATGATGCACGAATTTCGCCTTCCTGCTTGTGAAAATACTGCTAGCCTCACCAATCCTGACGACTGTGATATTCACGAAGCTGTAAGATTCGTCCATTCTTGTATTTTTTTTTTACTGATAACTTGGGATGCTTAGTCCATTCGGTTTTTGATAGTTTTTATTTCTGTTTTTTAATGTTACAGGAAGTTTGGACACTTTGTCGAATATTCCAGAGAGAAGCTCCCTTTAACAAAAAATACCTCTCTTCAAAACAACAGTGTGTTAGTACTGATTCAAGTGCTAGCCCTTGTCAATCAGACAATCGTAGACATAACGATGAAAACTTCGAAGTTTCAGCTAATAATAAGGTGATTGAAAGCCAAGCTACCAATGATCATTTCTATGGAAATAATAACCAGTCGTTTGCAGCCCAGATGAGCTTAACGAGTCAAGTTCCATTTACAACATCATATCTAAGCTTTTTGAATCAAAATGGAGACCAACTTTTTGGAGATGAGAACTGGGATGAGCTTAGACCGATGGTTGAGTTTGCTCTTGATCCTTCAGAGATATATTGTATTACATAAATGGAGGGCAGATGATGTTGCCGGTATCTTTTTCTCTAGGAAAGAAAAGTAGTCCGTCTAAACGTGATGGGGATGGGGTGGCATGGAACTCAAATAACAAATAGTAACTCACAAGAGGGTGTAATTGTATTAGGCTTCTTGTTTTATGCAACTATTCTACACGTGTAATTTCACTTACGTTTTCTTAACTCCCCGCCACACCCTCATTGCTACTTTTTTAACCAGGACTTGTACCCCACTGCAACGGGTTGAATTGGATTTTCATTTATAATTCTATTTAATTTATTATTTTTTTTTTATAAATTTAAATTTAAATTCATTCAAATTATTTTAGATTCAAGCATGTTAAATATATAAATTGGATTAATTTTATGTCCATATTATAGATATTTATGAATTAAATTTATATTATGAATTAATTTTTATGAGCTGAGTTGTGAAACTCGAAAGAGGTTCATGTAGGGAGGAATATTTACAACTCGAAAGAACCTAACAACTAAAAAGAATTCAAAACTTTTATATAATCTAAGTGTCTGAAGCACGAATTATTAAGAAATGATCGAGCACCAGGACAAGGAGTAAGCTCCATCAACAGTAACTTATGCTAAGATAATTATGCAACTAGATCATATCTAAGCATTTGGCTATATCCAGCAACGGCTATATAAATCACTTTATAAAATACTTATCCAATCCTATTATGCTACTCAAGAAATGAGGGACAAGAGTCACGAATTTCCCAAAAGCAGAGAATACCATGCGAGGAATATGTAAGGGATTGGAATGAACAAAAATAGCAACATAAAAACTAAGCTTCAAAGTAAGGTAAGTTTTGGTGTTTAAAATAATTGGTGGAAGGTGATGAGTAAGGAAGAAAGAGAGTATTTGTACCAAGTAAGTTCTATGGGATATACGGAATAAGTTGGATTGATTAAATTTCAAAAATCTTAACTTACCACTTGACCCATAATGTCCATTTCTTAATTAGGGTGTTTTTACGAATACTATACATAATATCCACATTAATTGAGATTATATATATATATATATATATATATATATATATATATATATATAAACTGATTTTTTTAACATTCTTACCAACTACTAGGAAAAAACTAAAGTTGTACTACCAAAAAATTATCAAATACAAACAAAAATACTATCAGTAAATTATAGTGACATTTACTAATAAAATATTACCTCGCTATTTTCATTGATATTCATATATGAAAATTGTTCATCAATGATTATAGAGGGAATTATAGTTGAAAAGAAAATAAAGAAGGAAAAATGATGTTTTATTATTACATATAGAATTACCGAGAAAACATGTTTGTTGTTATTACCTGTCTATGAATACGTCAATAACATTAAGTTATAACCTAATAGATGACCTCTCTCTCCCCTTCCTCATTTCTTCTTCTTCTTCCTTTTTAATACCTCATAAAACTTCACACAACACCCTTTCATTTTATCACAAATCAAGCTCTTATCATCACAAATTTAGCCACCCCAACACTTAGTCTAACAATATCCCTCTTCTAGTTCAATTTTTTCTTAAGATTTGCTTCATCAAGTAAGACAAACTACCTATTTTTTGTTATAAACTATTTCTAAAAGTTGACTTTATGGTATTTTGATATAGTATATGTAGTTTGTTTGTGTGTTTACTCCTTTTATAGCTTTTTCTCATAGAAATTTGTTATATGAATGTATGATTTGTACATGTTAGAATTTGTTTGAGATTTTGAAAAACTATATTTATTTTTCATTTGATAGAATTGAGTTTGATTTTGTAACTTAAGTGTTTTTAATGAACTAAATAATGGTTTATTTAATGGGTATGCTTCAAATTTTTTTTAATTTTATTGTTAAGTTAAAAATTTCAGTAAATTTGGAGGGATTTGAATTTTTATAGAAATTGATAATAATTTAAATGTACTATTAAAATAGATTGAATAATTTTGAGTTAAACCAATAATAGCTAATTAGTTAGGTACCGATAATTTGTTTAGTTTACATTATTAATTAATACATGTTGTCATTAATATTCTATATAGGTTTCATATAAGTAATGGATGATCGTTCTTGGATGTATCTAGTTTCACCTGAAGAGTCGTACAAGATGGATTATTTAATAGAGCTGATGATTTTATTAATTACGCACTATCTAATTTGAAAAATATTAGTAGAGGTGTTATTAAATGCCTATGTAAGGGGTGTAAAAATAAAATCTATGAATCTTCTATAAAAAAGATTCATAGAGAAATACTTATGTTGGTTTACACACAGATAATCATATGTTTTTTATGAGACTATAATAGAAAAAATGGTTGGGTCAACTTTTAGTTCTTGCAACATGCATGGAGTTGTAGATAATAATAGTAATCGTTATAGGAGTATTGTTATGAATTCAATGGGAATGAATCAGGGTGATGCAGGTGAATGTTCGATCATAGATGAAGAATCAAATACAAACACAACCACTTTTTAATCTTTTGAAAGATTCTAACTAACCATTATGGGATGAGTGAATAAAATCACAGTAAATTATCGTCTGTTACACATGTATTTGCCATCAAGTCAAATCATAAGCTAAACGAGACCAATTATGACAAAATCATTGAATGAGAAAAAACATTATACTTTAAAAGAATAAGCTGAAAGAGAATTTTTATATTGTTAAATCCATGATGAAACTCTTTGGCCTAGGATATTAAAAAATTAACAAGTGTTCAAACTTATGCATGTTGTACTACCTAGAAAATACATATTTGACCGAGTAAAAGACTTATGGGCATGCTCGGTATAAACTCAAAACTAGCAAGGGAAGGACTTTTGTCGCACATTATTATAGAATGTACTTGTATAAGAAATATTGTAGACATACTCTTGTGTGGTTACCTCCACCATTGCTATTGTATATTGCCCTACACATATATATAGAAAGGGTTTGCTAACCATTAGGTTAAGCCTACTAATTATTCTCAACTTGGTATCAGAGCTTTCTGCCGTCAAAACTCTTTTCTCCCTACCTCGCTTTACATCCTGCCCTCTCTCTATTTTTCATCCATGGATTCTATTGCTACCGCCGACCTCTCTCTCTCTCCACAGGTGGTGCAACACAGCCGGCCAGCCATCCCCAAGCTGCTGTCGGTGGTGTCTTTTCTCCCTAACATTAGCCTCCACTTGCAGAGCATGTCTTTGATTCTTCCTCACAAGTCTCTGTCGTTCCTTTACCTCTCATAGGAACACACACTACAGCTATTGTTCATTTATCAAACACCCACCAAGTTGTTTCGTTGAAACTTACGAACACAAATTATCTTTATTGGCGAATGCAGATGAAGCCATATCTCCTTGGTCAAGGTGTTTTTCACTTCGTTGACGGCTCAGTGCCGTGTCCTCCACCTTATATTTTTGACAGTTCGGCTGGTTCTTCCTCTATCATCAGCCCTTATTTTCTTCGTTAGAAGCAACATGATCAACTTATTTTGAGTGCTTTACTCTCCTCTCTCTTCGTGGATGTGTTGCATCTCTTGGTAGATTGTTCTACCTCGCATTGTGTTTGGCACACTCTTGAGAAAGCACTTACCTCTCTATCTAATTCTCGCATCATGTAACTCCATGGCTCTTTTCAAGATCTTCGACAAGGTGACTCATCGGTTAGTATATACATGCAGCAAGCCAAATCGTTATTTTGTGGTGAGTTCAAAGACTTTGTAATGAGTCTCATAACCAAGGCAGAACCGTTATCATATGCTGATCTTCATAACCATCTTCTTACCCATGAATTTTTGCACAAGAACTCCTTTCATTTTATGGCTGCCGCTCCCTCTCTGTTGTCTTCTTCTTCTCTGCTGCAGCAGCCACCACTGCTGCCAATACCACAGTTTTCTACTCGCCATGCCATGTCTCATTATAGCCCCAACTTCAGCCACAACAAGGGTCGCCTTAGAGGTAATTGGCGTCCCAACAACAACCATTACACTCCTCAGAACAAGGGCCAATCTGCTGCAGATTGGCGGCCAAACCATTGGCAACAGAATAGGCACAACTCCAGCACTGGGCAGTGGTCTAGACAGTAGCATGTACGCTGCCAATTGTGCTCCAGTTTCGGCCACACAGCTTCCCAGTGTTTCCAGTTTCGCAACAGCACTCAACAGCCCTCTACTCACCCTGCTGTTGGGAATATTTTTGTTGCGACTTGGTTCCTCGACATCAATGCAAATCAACACGTCACATCTGATCTTGGAACTTTGATCGATTTTGCACCCTATCTTGGTAATGATTATTTGCATATTGGTGACGGTAAGGGCCTTAACATATCTCATATTCGACATACTACATTACATTCCGCAAAACACATGTTTATATTATCTAATATTCTTCATGTGCCTCACATTACCAAACCGTTGTTATCTGTTCAAGAATTTTGTCGTGATAATCATGTTTATTTTGAATTTCACGCTTCTATGTTTTATGTGAAGGATCTTGTCACCAAGGAAGTTCTTCTTTCCGGTCAGAGTCATGATGGTCTTTATGTCCTCCCCAAGTCTTCTACCACGTCAGTTCCTCAAGCTTTTTGGTCTCTTTGCATCTTCGCAACTATCGACCTGTGGCATCGTCGTTTGGGCCATCCAACCCCTCGCATTTTAAATTTGTTAGTTTCTAGAAATAAAATCATATGTACTTCTAGACATTCTCTTACCTAGTGTCAAGCTTGTCCTTTAGGCAAGTCGTCCCATTTGTCATTGCGACCTATGGGTCATAAAACTTCTGCCCCACTTGATTTAATTTTTAGTGATGTTTGGGGTCTTGCTCCTATGTTTTCTTCTGATGGCTTCTACTATTTTGTTATTTTTATCAATACGCATACCAAACATATATGGTATTATCCGCTTGTTGCAAAATCTGATGTCTTTTCCCCTTTTTAACATTTTCAAACACTTGTTAAGCGTCAATTTTCACTTAAAATTAAATATGTTTAAATTGATTAGGGCGGTGAATATCATAAATTAAATAAATTTTTTCAGACCATTGGTATTCATCATTGGTTAATTTTTCCTCATACTCATGAACAAAATCACAATGTTGAACGTCATCATCGACATATTGTTGAAACTGGCCTAGCCCTTTTAGGCCAGTATAATGCCCCATTATGATTTTGGAACTGTGCTTTTGAATCATCGGTATATCTTACTAATCGTATGCCTACTCTTGTTCTCTAAAATACATCTCCGTTTGAGTGTCTGTTTTGTCGCACTCCTAATTATAACTTCCTATGTACTTTTGAGTGTCTTTGTTTCCCCTTTTTGTGTCCATATCATGCTCATAAATTAGATTTATGGTCTTCTCCTTGTGTGTTTTTAGGCTATAGCTCATCCCATTTTGGTTATCGTTGTTTTAATTTAGAGTTTAATCGTATTTATGTCTCCTGTCACGTTCATTTTCATGAAAATATCTTTTCTTTTGCGAAGTCTGAACAGGTAACATCCTCACCGGTACCTCCCACCCCACCTACTTATCTTCCATCCTTGAACCCTCCTCCATCTTTTCAGCCTACTACTTACCAAACCGGCCCCAACCACAACCCAATTCTACCCTCTATCGAACCCCATCAGACTACCCTTTTGCTTATAGATTCTGCCACCCCTTCATCACCATCCCACACTGCCATATTGTCACTATATGTTTGTCTTTCCAATGATCATTGTGCAGGAATAGGTTCTCCATCATCGAATGTGCATGTTCTCAGGTTTGCTGCAGTAGAGCAACCCGATTCTGCAGTAGATCATCCCAGTTCTGCCGCAACCTCACCAGCATCTGCAGTGCCGACCAGTCCCTCCACTGCTTCTCTAGTTGATCTGCAACTCTGTGTAGACCTCTCCTCATATCCTTTTCAGCACCTTCCAAGTACATGTCACACTTCTTCATACCCAGCTGCTCGTCAACATCCCATGGTTTTTTGCACAAGACAGCGCTGTCCACCACCACTGCCGCAACCTCTGCCGTCTCCTTTAACCGAGTAGTTTCACCTCCCTCTCATGAGCCACTTGTTTTAATGATGCTAACAGATATGAGGCATGACATAGTGCTACACGTAAGGAAATTTAGGCCTTACGCGCAAATAGAACTTGAACCTTAGTGCTGTTTCACTCCTCCATAAATGTTGTTGGTAGTCAGTGGGTGTACAAGATTAAACGCAGATCTAATGATAGCATCGAGAGGTATAAAGTATGTTTGGTTGCTAGAGGTTTCACTCAGCAAGAAGGTATTGATTACTCTGAAACCTTCAGTCCTTTCATCAAACAGGCGACCGTCAGATTAGTCTTTTCCATTGTAGTTTCATGTGGTTGAAAAATTCATTAGCTTGACATTTATAATGCCTTCCTCAATGGTGTTTGTCGCACCCTCACTACGGAGCGCGGCGGAGCGGCGACCCCCGATAGGTTTCAGGGTCTTTTATTTTTTTGTGTAAAAGAGAGTCGCCACCTAGTATTATGGTCACTAGGAAACCTAACTGGTCTTTCAGAGATTCTAAGGCAAGGGGCTGGTTGCGTAAATGAAAGGTGTTAGCACCCCTAGACGCCCTACCTAAGGTAAGCTGCTTGGTGTTTAGTTTGTCTTATAATTGCTATGGTGTTGGTGTTTTCTAATCCCATCAGTTTTTCTCGGTTTAATTCTAACTAAATTTATTAAGATAGAAATCCAAGGAGATTCCATGTGCTTTACAAGCTCATTTTTTCCTTGGTATTTCAAGAGTTTGTGACTCGTAAATCGCAAGGAGGAGGGACACAAATTTAGAAATCTAGGGCGCTTTTAAAAAAAACCTATTTTTGCCTTAGTGTTTAGTACTCTCACGGCTTGTAAACCGTGGAGTACAAAAAATTAAAATGTCCTCGATTATAATCAAGGCTTCTTTCAAGGATGTGTGCGGATTTATTATTCCTAGAAAATTATTTTGGATATTTACCGCTCAGGGTTTCTTTATCCAAATATTAATAGTGAATAATAACAAATTATTCTCGATAATATTTTGGGTATTCGTCCTTTAAGGATTTCTTTATCCAAACATTAGCGGTGAATAATAAGATGAATTCCCTCCAAAAATAAGATTTTTATATTTTTTTAAATATTGGCCAATACCTTTTGGAGTTTTACAAACATGTTGTAAAATCCAGAAATGCAAGAAAATAATTTTTGTTGTGTTTAAGAAATCCATGCGAAAACACATTTTTAAAACTTCAAGTATTTTTTGTATATAAAAAAAAACATTCAAAACATGTTAGGGTATTGGCCGTATGCAACACACAAGAAAACATTTTCTTTTTTTGAAACATAAACATCACAGTTAATCACAATTAAAGACAACAAACTATACACATATACATATATTCTCAAAATTCTGCAAAAAAATGAATAAAATATAACCAAACAAAGATGGTCCCTCAAAACTAACTTTTCTCAAATAAAATTCGGTTCATTCTTAAACCCTAAAAATTAAGCTCTGTCACTGTTCAAGTGAATTATAATTCACTTGAACAGTAACACAAATGCTGTCATTCAACGGCAAAAAAGATAACGCCTCCCCCCTTTGAATCTGCCAAACACCTTACTGCAATTGCAGAAGGGGATTCCCCGCAATTTCAATTTCCTTTCCCGGCCTAAACTTATCAAAGATACCCCATCCCAAATTATAAAGCAGAAAAGGAAAACATTTGAACTAAAGAGTGGGCTGATGACAGCCCCCCCTCTTCCGGTTCCTTATGCACCAGAAAGAAAAAACAAAACAAGGAACCTGCAACTCTAACACAAAAAAACCATCTAAACTCCAGCCACGAAAAGAAAACAGAAGACATGCATTCATTGTATGGCAAAAAGGAAATAGAAAACGAGAGTGAAAAGCTAGAAAACAAAGTAGTTTTTAAAACATCAAAAACAAGTACCTGCAGGTCTCGCTGAAATGGTTTACTGCAACAACTGAAATAAAAAACCAAGCGCACGTTGCTGTCAAGGTTTAGAGCAAAACCCCCTCTCCGTCTTGTCTTTTTTTTTTGCTTTTTTCTCTCCGTTTTTCTCTTCTTTTATGCTCTCTTTTCTCCTTTTTTATGCTTCATGTTTCTTCAGCAGAAGAGGCTTATATAGCCTAACATGCAACTCTATTTAGGAAAGATATATTACATTGACTTTAGGGTGTGATATCGGGTGAGCAGAAATAGGAAACCAGAATATTTGATTCTGATTATGTGAACAGAAGTGATTTCTTTCCAAATTTTAGAGGATGGTGTGGCTCTTTTTCTTTCCTTCCATAGGGCCAGCTGCTCCCTTTGAAATGAGGCAACAAAAACGTGGTCTTCAGCTCCAAAAATCAGACGTGATGAGAAAGGAAAACAGCAGAGAAAAAAAGAGAAAGAAATCAGATGGAGGGTGCAGCTGCAAGGTCTTATTTTCCTTATTCGGTGTGGTAAAAATCCTGTCATTTATGATGATCTAACCCCCCTCTCCAGCTTTCAATATCATTCTTCAATTTAATCCCTCATTTTAACACTTTTCAATTCAGTCCTTGGTTCAAAAAAATCCTTCGAATCAGTTCCGCGAACTTGGGCTATATCCTTCCTATGGCAGAATTGTCTACCCTCACATTAGATATTCAAATGGGAATATCTTAAGCTTTTGATATCGAAATCAAGTGATTCAAAAGCTCAAATTCATCTACGCGTCTAGGACTAAAACTTTGATGAAGAAGTCGAAGTGAGATAAAATCTTTTTACAGAACAGAATATAGCAGTAATCTAGTTGGTCAAAAGGGATCTCCGGGTCTAACTCAAAAACTAACGAATGCCGAGAATCCTGATATGATTGAGAGTATGAACTAAGAACAAAAATCATAAAAACTAGGCTAAAAATAGAGTTTTTTTAGTGCAGACTCAGGTCAATATTCTTCTCGCGGCAGAATTCTCTACCTTCACGTTAGATATTCAAACGGGAACATCTTAGGCCTCTGACATCGAAATCAAGTTATTCAAAAGCTCAAATTCATCTACGCGTCTAGGACTACAACTTTGATGAGGAAGTTGAAGTGAGATAAAATCTTTTTACAGAATAGAAACTGGCAGTAATCTAGTTGGTCAAAAGGGATCTCCGGGTCTAACTCAAAAACTGACGAATGCCAAGAATCCTGATATGACTGAAAGTATGAACTAAGAACAAAAATCATAAAAACTAGGCCAAAAATAGAGTTTCTTTAGTGCAGACTCGGGTCAATATCCTTCTAGCGGCAGAATTCTCTGCCTTCACGTTAGATATTCAAACGGGAACATCTTGAGCCTCTAATATTGAAATCAAGTGATTCAAAAGCTCAAATTCATCTACACGTCTAGGACTACAGCTTTGATGAAGGACTCGAAGTGAGATAAAATCTTTTTACAAAATAGAAACTGGTAGTAATCTAGTTCGTCAAAAAGGTTCTTAATCTGACAATACTGAACATCCAAATCTGACTGAGAATCTGCTTTAAAAACAATGATCTCTAGGACCTAATAAAGGTGTACGTCAATTTTTCAACATGTAATGAGTGACATAATATACCTAGGATGGTCAGATATCGTACGAAACTGGGTTAGAATCAAAGCCTAAGTTGGAACAAAAAATTGCGACAGCAGCAGAACCATTTTTTAGTGCAAATTCTGAGAGATTTATTCAACCTTAAAGACCAGATAAAAAAAGAACAAATTTAGCATATGAAGACTCCTGATCAACCTAAGAGAACCTGATGATTTTGGTAGTAAAGGGGAAGGATAAAAAGAGCAGAAAACAGCTCAAACAAGGTTTAAAAAAAAATATTTCTTTCTGTGCTTTTGTCAATCTTCTAGTGAATATGAGCTAAACTCCTACACTCTGTTCAAAAGAGGTATACACCATCTCCAGCACGTGGGGTCCAAAATTGAGTAACAATAGTGTTCTTGACGAAGAGGTCTACATGAAACAACCTCCAGGTTTTGTTGATTCTACTCTCCCCTTTCATATATGTGTGTCGATTGCATAAATCTCTATATGGTTTAAAATAGGCTTTGTGGGCTTGGTACACTCGTCTGAATGATTTCCCGTTATCTATTGGTTTTCATGCCTCTAAGGTGAATACCTCATTGTTTATCTTCTTTGTTAGTGCTGATATTTGTTATTTTCTGGTCTACGTTGATGATATTCTGCTTACGAGTAGTAACTCTCTTCTGCTCCAACGCCTCATTCAACTACTAAGCTTAGAATTTAATCTTCGCAACTTGGGTTCTGTTCATTATTTTTTAGGTATTGAGGTTCAGTCTACTAGTTTGGGTCTTATGCTTTGCCAGCATAAATATATACTTGACATCCTTACTCGGGCTGTTATGCTATCTTACAAACAAGTTGATACCCCTATCTCTACATCCAAAGCTACCATTCTGCTTGATCCATTGTTTTCTGATGCTACCCGCTTCTGTCAAATTGTGAGTGCTCTTCAATATCTCACTTTTACATACCCGAATATTTGTTTTGTTGTTAACCGAGTCTGTCAGTTTATGCATGCTCCTACAGATTCTCATTGGGCTATCGTGAATCGCATCTTGCGTTATCTTCGGGGTACGACATCATGGCTTATATATTACTCGTAACTTGTAGTTCTTCTTTTGCCTCACATGGTTTTACATATGCAGATTAGGCAGATAATGTTGAGGATAGAAAATCTACGAGTGGTTACCTTGTGTTCTTTGGTCAGATGCCGATTTCGTGGAAATCCAATAGGCAACGCACAGTTGCTCGCTCTTCTACTGAAGCTGAGTACAAAGTCTTAGCCAATGGCACTGCTGAGGTTATCTGGCTTTAGTACTTATTAACAAATCTCCAGATTCCGTCTGTTTCTGCTCCTATCATCTGGTGTGACAACCTTGGTGCCACTTATTTATCTGAGAATCCTATTTTTTATGCTCACACAAAACATGTTGAGGTCGATTATCATTTTATTTAAGATATAGTTGCAAAGAAAGAGATTCAGATTCGTTTTATTTCCTATCAGGATCAACTTGCCGATGTCTTCACTAAGCCACTTCCTACTTCTTTGTTCACTGCTTTTCCTTTCAAGCTTCGAGTTGATCCTCCACTCTCAGCTTGAAGGGGCATATTATAGAATGTACTTATATAAGAAATATTGTAGACATACTCTTGTATGGTAACCTCCACCATTGCTATTGTATATTGCCCTACACATATATATAGAAACAGTTAGCTAACCATTAGGTTAAACCTCCTAATTATTCTCAACTCAATAGAAAATAAGATAATTTCCAATCACTTCTAGACTATAAAAGGTTATTTATGTCTCCAAAAACTACTGAGCACATGATATGGCATCATTCACTTGATGTAGTGGATGAAGTCATAATGCGCTCATGGTACGTCCTAATAGTGAAGCCTAAAAACAGTTTAATAAGGTGTATCCTTAATTTTCAATGGAATCATTGAACGTACATGTTGTGTTATGTACAAACGATTCAATTCATTCAGGTTATTTGTTGCACCATATTCTTCTTGGTCGATGATACTCATAATGTGTTCTTGTAGTATGAGAGCATCGTGTTTGGTTTTTAATCTGGCAAGTAGAAGTTTTCTGGTTTTGTTGTGACCCACAACTGAGTTAAGCGAAGTATTTTTTAGGAGCTTCCTTATTAGAAGACTAATATCTTCCATCATAATTTTGATGTCATGAATATCAAAAAGAATATGTTTGAAAATATTTTTAACACAGTGATGGATGTAAAAAGAAAGATAAAGGATAAAATAAAAGTTAAAATGGATATATTTTTTTTTGTCATCATAAAAATATGGAATTGGTTTATGATGGGTCACAGATCGCAAAACCTAAAGCCAACTTCACCTTCAACAATAATGAACAATTACTTATCTACCAATGACTTAAAAGTTTGTGTTTTCTTGATTGATATGCTTTGAACATATCTAGATTGATGAATTTGAAGGATGACAAATTATATAGAATGAAGAGTCATGACTACCATATATTTATGCGAACACTCATTCCACTTGTTTACATATATTTATTGCTAAAAAGAATATGAGATGCACTCATGATGATCAATTATTTTTTTAGAGACATATGCTTTAACAAGTTATATACTTAACACTTGGAGAAGTTTTAAATGAATATCATTTAGACAATCTACAAACTTAAGATGATATTCTCTCTATTTATTTCTTACTCATTGGAGCATTTAACCATACATTTTATCATTTGAGATAAAATTTTGAGGCCTTGTCTAGTGCAGATGCATGTATCCATTCGAGAAGTTATGGATTGTACATGTATTCTAATTACAATTATATTATCTTTTTCAAAAATTAAAACATTTATTTAATTTCAGGCTTATATTGTTGTGAAGATCTCAACATTTATCTCATACTATTTTGAGCTTCATTTGAAAACAAGAATCAATCGTATTCCAAGATACAATGACAATGGTAGAGTGTATTTGATCGAGAATTTGTCAATATTTTCTCATCCTAGATGACCTTTACTAAAAAATACAGTGAAGGAAAGATACTTGACAAAAATCAAATCTAGACATGCACATAATTATATGTTATTTAACTACGATAAATCGAGATCTTTTATTCAAGAAGTACAATAGTAGCATGTTGTTATTTTTAAATAATTTTTTCTTATACTCTTATAAACTAATAGATTGAAAATTGTTTTATAGGCAACATCGTCAATTTTTACTTTCTCAAAATTCACATATGATTGAATTTAAAATTTTTCAATTATAAGATAAACAATTTTCCATGTGGTTCATCTCTCATAATATTTAATTTCATTAAACTTTTCTCTTTAACTGTTAATGATTGTAATCTTGTACTAGGTTTATCAATTGGGAGAGAATGTTAGTGGTGGTTTTATTGTACTATGTTTGGGTTTCTAAAGAAAGGTTAAGTGCTATAACGAGTATTTCATCAATGAATATGTCTTCATACTGAAGAATATAATCAAGGTAGAAGACGTATGATAATAGAGTTTATGTTGAGGGATCAACTTCTAATGAGTTTGAAGTTGATTATTATAGAAAGTTAGAAAAGATGATTGAATTGCAATATCATAACGAGCTTAATAAAGTCTTTTTATTCAAATATTATTGGTATGATGTCACCGATAGAAAAATCAAAGTAGATCCTCATTATGGTTTGATCGAAATTAATACAAAGGCCAGACTTCATAACATCGACAATATTTTTATTTTTGTCAAGCAATCCATACAAGTTTATTACATATATACTCTTTTATTTAGAAAGAATCGTTTAATGGTTGATTAGTTATCCATAATGAAATCAAACCTAGAGATCATGTCCAAATTATTCAGGAACAATGATCCTCTTCTTCTCACCTTTATTCGTCCCCCCTAAAGATGCATCAGACTTGCAAATCATTAATTGTCACCAATGAAAGGTTTGTTTAGGAATGTGATAAAAATTATTTTTAAAATTGTTTTTTTTGTTAAAAATTATATTAAAATAATATATTTTTTTATTTTTTAAATTCTATTTTAATATTAACATATATAAAAAAATCATCCGTGTAATTTCCATGAATCAACCTCGCAAGTAGCGTTCAACTTCTAGGTTTTCGGCAAGTTTAACATTCCAGTACAATTGTGTTTTTTTTTTTAAAATTAGTTTTTCTTTAAAAAAATCTGTACTGGAATGTTAAACTTGCCGAAAACCTAGAAGTTGAACGCTACTTGCGAGGTTGATTCATGGAAATTACACGGCTGTTATAAATCGCATATCTTCCATGTGCCAAATTACAAAGAGACCTGATATATGTGCGGCTGCGGGCCTGCAAGAATAAGCATAAAGAGAGTCCTCGTGCATGAAAATTAAACTAAATTTTCTTTCTGACTCAGGCACTATCAAGTTACTTTACAAAATAAAAATAAATAAGGGGATAGGAAGGAAAATTCAGTCACTCATTAGCTTAGACAAAACAGTAGTACTAAACAAAAATCAGCTCCTAACAAAGCAAAACTGGGGCCAGCTAAGATAAAGGTAAATCTATAACCTAAAACCATTGACAAACCCGGTTCTTCTCTGCTCCATAATACAAGAACATATTTGCTTAAAGCACTAGTCTGTTATTCTCCAGAACTTCATGCTTTCTTGGTCCAAGTTAGTGACGTCCTTCCTCTTTTTGGATAACTTGGCTGGATTCTGGAAACCATTTTGCTCCTCGGTAAATTGTGCTGCCAGCCGTGCGAGGCTGCGAGCCCGTAATTCTTCCAAGCTCTCACCTTCCTTTGTTCTCTCCAGAACCTGAAAAATAGAGCATTGGTTATAAACGTTTAGTCCTATTGATTGGATAATAAGCATGTTTTAGAAATTTTCTGAAACAAAATAATCACCTGGCCAAATGGGCTAAATAGTTGTGTGAGATCTTTCTCTGTTGCCTCAAAAGCTACATTTCTCACAAGTAGTTTTGTAGAACTCTTATCCTTCCCAGCCTTTTTCACTGCATGTTCATCCTTCTGGGCATGGCAAAGTTGCAAAACATGAGCATGGCCATCCAAAACAGTTCCCTGAACAAAAGATTGGAAAAATAAGGTGAGCAAAAACAGCCGCAGATTTCAACAACTACACACAATGTCTGGATTTGTAATTACTTGTAGATCTCTGCAGATATTTGTAGCTGTTTCCACAGAATCAATTAACTCTATAACGCCAAAACCCATTGAAACATTCTTCCCTTTTTTTCATGTGCTTCTTTATCTGCATGAGAAACGAATGAAATGAAATCCAACATAAGAGTGATACAGAATATACAATACAGTTAAGGTTACAATGATCTAGATTATTACCCTGACACTTTGGATTCTCCCTTCTTTCATGTGTTCAGCAAAGTGCTTTTTCAAAATTTCATCAGCAGTCTTGAGATTCAGGTTCTTGACAAACAAAGATCGCGACTGTAGCAAAACAGACAACAAACCAAACAATGAAAAATAAAGAATGAAGTTGGGAAACCACAGCTATATATAAAATCAATCTCTTATAATTCACGATCTTTTGTGGTATCATATAATTCACAACCTTGCAGTAGTATAGTTCCAAAATTGAAGGAGATTGATTTACTATATCTATAACTTCAAAAAGAAAAAAGAAAAAAAAGATAAGGAAACAAATGCAGAGGAGAAATGATATTTGTCTAACCTCAATTCTATCAGGATCCATTTCGGATATTTCTTCCAAACTTTGCACCAGTATCACCCTTTTGAGTTACCTAATTCACGGGTTTTTCGGATTTATTCATCAAATCTGATATATTTTGTTTTATTTTTTATTTTTTTATTTTTTTAATTGTTTTTTTATTTTATTTTTCTTCAATATTGAATTGATTGAAAAATAGAATTCATGATTTATTTTTATGTATTTTTTATAGGGTTATCACGATCTTAAATAAATATATTTTTTAGGGTTGATATCTGATTTTACCAGCATTTATTTTTATAATAAAAATAATTTATAAAAATAACAAATTTATTAAACTCATTAAAGTTCATGATCTAGATCGCAGGGTGACCGATGTCGATCAAATTTGGCATCGTCTCAATATTTTTTTAAAAAAATTATTGTGTTAAAAGTTTTTTTAAATTATATCATGTTTTTATCAATTATTCAAATTATTTTTGAACCCATTAAATTAATTAATTCACTTCAGATCAACTTTTATACAGTTTAATTGGAATTTGGGCTAGGCAAAGAGAAGAGTTGACAGTTTTCAAGATCTAACCATTTAATTAAATTTAAAAAAACTATAATTTTTTCTTTGTATTCTTAATATTTTTTAAATTAAAAAAATAATAATCTGACTGCATCGAACGAAGTAGAGGCTAATATACTATTATGGCTCTAAGCCAGATGCCTGGAGCCATACAAATTAATAAAAGCGTCAGGGGCCTGGCGACTTTATAAGCCAGCGCCCCACACACGCGCGCGCGCGCGCGAAAGGTACCAGGTCAAGTGGCCGGCACTGAACATTGAACCCAGGCTTCGCGCCTGTGTCTAAAATCCGTGTCTGGATCTTTTTCAGGCCTCGCTCGTTGTAAGAAAAAATGGGCTTTGAGCCAATGAAATTACTCCATTTTCATCAGATAACATTAAAGATTAGATAAGTAAAGGACCAAACCCAACTAGTTTTTTTATATAAAAAAATAAAATAATAATAAAAAATGAGGGAGAACTTGTAGCTTGCGGAGCTTGAACCTGATACTTCCTCCTGAAAAAAAGACACTTTATACTTCATTGATTCCTTTTTTATTATTATTATTTTTATTATACTTTATATGTAGTAAGATATATGTATAAAATGTCACAATGGCCTTTTGCATTGACCAGTAACCCACTGGTTCAATAACTTAACCGAGTCATTATTCAAATCAGGTTCTTCAATAACGAGACTAAGATTCTAAAGGCAAGTCGTCAGCTCCTAAAGTCCTCAAACGACAAGTCGTCATCCTTGAAAATAACTACATGATAACTCACTCACATCAGACAAGAACAAGTGAACAACAACAACAACAAAAAAGGAAAAATAAAAAAAAAGGAGTCAATGCCTTCCTCGTACTTGCTATCAGCATATTACAAGTGAACGACGACAACGACAACAACAAAAGATAAAAAGAAGAGTCGATGGCTTCCTCGTACTTGCCATCTGCATATTCTGCAACTCAGAGAAGATCATCTCAAACGTCAGACAACCCAATAACTGCTGGACCCCTTTATCCGGGTCTAGTTCTGGCTCCAAATCCAAGACCCATATTTCAGTTTCTAGCTTTTGGACTGTTTATACTCCTTGGTTTGCTTCAGTTACTACCTGCCACTCATTTTCGAGACCCATGTGACCCTTCCAGAAATTGGGTTCCTCTCCATTCTAATCTTTCTTCTCCAGTTAAGTTCATTCTATGCACTTTTTTTGTTCAAGCTCGAAACTTTATGGTGTTTGTGTAGTCAAGATTGATGGTGTATTGTATACACTCGTGGCTAATAGTTCTGTTTTTATTTTATTTAATTATTTATTTTTATGGTTGTAATTAAGAGAGTTTGATGCAAGAAATGGTGATGGAGGTGGAGATGATGGAATGGTGCATGTTGTATCATGGATGGATTGTTTAGACCTTAGAGTTCTTGCAGTACTTGCAAAATCAACTCTGTCTAGCTCAAGGTTTGTTTGAACTCATCCTTGTATAGTTTTGTTGAAAAAAGGATCAAAGCTAGCTGCTTGGTTTCAAATTTTCAGCATTAGATGATAGATCCTTCTGCATATTTATTGTTTGTACCTGTAATTTAAATTGGATATTGTGTATTGGAGTTATTGTTTTGTCTTTTCATTGGCTTATTCAATTGCTTGTTATTCTTTGTTGTTGGAGTTTGGATTTGTTGTAGAAGGCTTGTTCTATTTTGTTAAACTTTTTTCTCATTTCTCATTTCTTGTTGTTGATGATCAGCTATCCAGAACTGGTTTCTTTTCATTTCTTTATCCCTGGAGGGAATGAAGACAGAGTGCCTTTCTATAAGTTGAAGGTCTTGTTTCCACATTCAAACCTTGAAATTCACGGGTAACACTATTACTATTATGTTTTCATACTAAATAATACTTTTGGGGAGCACGTAATCTGTTTGTTTGTATTGATGTTGTTATGAAATAATGTAGGCAGGAAGAGGTTAAAGAAATTGTGAGGATTGCCTTTTCTGATGAACAATATGCTAAACCCAGTTACGAGGAAATAGTACCGTTTATCATACCAACTGTGCACCAGTTCTTGAGCAAATTCATATACGTTTCAGTGAATATAATTATGAAGGTTAGTTCTATGTTTAACAATCGCCTTTCTTTTTCTGTATTGCTGGTGTTTATAGTAGTTTTTTCCTGTTTTGTTTATCTTTGGATGAAATGGGGAATTCTTTTGAAATTAGCAATAAGAAAAAATGAAGCTGTAGAAAAAACTGAACTTGTTGTAATACTATCTTAGGCAAGTGGCATCAAAATATATACTTTTCTCAGTCATAGGATAATTCATGATATCTATATGTGGCTATAGACCATTTCTCCGGTCGATGTTTCTCCTGAAAGAGCAGTGTCATCAAGTTCCTTTACTTGTATTGCAGGCTAGAGTTGAAGAACTCATTGGAGTTGACTTGGACGATTATGCTATAGCAACTGCTGAAGACTGCTCTCAGAGATTAAAAACTTATGTGAATTCAGATGTGTTGGATGCTATTCAGAGATCAGTTTCAAAGCCTTGGGTATCAGAGACACCTTATGCAAAGGATACTTGTTTGCCAGACTTAAGTGTGCTTGTGATTAATGCGAGGAAATTAGACAAAGATATTGTTGAGACCGTCGTATGGTGGAGCAAAGCTCTGAATTTGAGAGAAAGGTTTCATATTCTCCTCTATTTCTGATTTTCTTTTGTTCAATTAGGAATCTGACATGGTACCAGTTGACAATTGTCTGTTTATAAGACTAGTGACTTGGAATATAATTCTATGGGCTTGATTTTTGGAGCAGTGTGTTTTAACAGCAGGAAATTGAATGTTTATCGATTTGTTATTATTTCATCATTTTGCCTAGTGTTTGGGGTAGAACAATACCAATACAAAAGTAATTCAGGATTAGCTTTAACATTCTATGGAGTGTTGATGCACCCTTAAGTTTCAATTTTGAAAGCAGCATGGCCATTTAGGCAGGACCAAAATGCTGTAGTTTTTTCGCTCTTTGTTATCACCTGGCTTCATACTGTTTCATTAGATTCTGGTTGCTGGAGAACATATATTTTCTTATGGAATTGCTCATCTCTTTCCACTTGTCTTTTTTCCTGTCTTGGGTTATTTGCAGGACCGATCAAAAAAATCTAGCACTTGCGCTAGCACTTTACAACAGATATCTCAAGCTTTCTTCTTCTTGGTTGGTCAAGGATATCACATCACCTGAAGTTAATAACAGCATGATTATCTACTACGATGGGCCCAAGACTAGTAGCATCAAATCCATCAGTGGCGCTGCCTCGGAATACAGTCATGGCAATGTCTGGACTCAGTACCTTCCTTCAATCTCAGATCGAATCTTGGGCAGCTAAAATAGTACCTATACAACAATGCAGGGCATGGGATGAAATTTGCTGTTGATGTATTATAAGGCACTTGATATTGCAAGTCAAATTAAACATGAAAACGCATATTTTTTTAGGTAATTTGAACATTTACTTATATTTTTTCTTTGCTCTGATGTAATTGATAAATATCCAATAAATATCTCTGCAGTAAAACCATTCTTTTGATTTAGAGGTCAGCCATTTTGTGAAGGAAATTGGTTACAAGCTTCTCTTGAGGATCATATGAGCATATTAGAAGCATAAAGTTCGTAGATGTTGGTTCTTATCGACTAGTATTGACTTCTGACATAAAGCAGTTGAAGATCATTTGAGATTAAAGATACTGTTAGTAGCACAGCATTGGCAGGTCTAAAGTTTCTGGAAAAAAACATATGCACTTTTGATGGGATGAAATTCTTGTGTGTAGCTGGATCATTGTGCTCCTAGATAATATAATGCTCGGTTCACTAGACAAAACTATTGTCTGGCGGTAGGCACCTGGTTGTTGTGTAATTACGTTGGATGATGCTTGAAGCAAGATATGGAGTTTCCTTGAGGTCAAACAAAAAAAATTAGGACAAAAAAGAGACAGTTCAAGATAGTCGTGTTGAACATTGTATATCCAGGAAAGGGAGCATAGAAGCGATGTGTTTAATGCAGAAAGCACTTTGGCCGGCTGCTTCTGGATTTCTGTTTGAGGTCGAGGGATTGTTTGATTTGTACTTAGTAGTTCAATATTTTTCTGGAAAAAAAAAATTGCCGTTGGTTTTAATGTCCTTTTTTCAATTGTTTTTATTTCCCTTCACAAAGTTACCAAGTTCATTCTATTCTCTAATCTTATTCCGAATGGAATCCATTTCGTAGCCGGCTATCAAATTATATTCTAATTGCATTAAAAACCCCATCTGTTCTACTGATTTTCTTAATTCTGCATCAGATTCTTCTACAACTTCTGGTTGATGTTCACGTATCGCATTGTAATCAGAGCCCAAACAATAGTGGATTAAAATAATTCGTACATGTTTCTATAGGAATGGAAATGGAATGATAGAAAGCAATATTTTAACTGAAGGACACAAATAGCATGTACTGCCATTCGTCTACCTCCGGCACCGTTGACTACAAAGTTAAGTTTTGTTTAATAATGCAGCAACCATGAAAAGTGGGATTTATGAATTTTTTAGTAGGTGATGATAAGATGAACATAGACATGTGAACGTTTGTACCGCTGATTTAATATCTCAGATTCGAAGGAAAGTTTACAAGATTTGGCTCGCAGATCTAGAGGCAGTGCAGAGTGATATTAAATTAACTAGCATATCATTTCTGATAATGAGGCTAGCTTAAATTTGCAGTAACCATGTGTTTTTCTTGGTATTTTCACCTAGTGTTGATCGATTTTGGAAATTTCGAAGGTGTGCATAAAGAAGTTGGTATTTGTTATGTTCAGATGAGAGAGTTCTGAAGTATATGTGAGTTTCACCCAGTCAAAGGCTGGCATGCTCCAAGAAAGTACAAAATATAGCATTGTTATTATCTTTCTCAGAAAAGATTAGTGATGGTGAAAGGTCATTGAGAAAATGAAGAATCTCAATAAACAAAGAAAGGAATTACTTTAAAAGGTTGACATTTCCAATATGATGTGGGCTGTTTTTGGCACCCACTGTTTTATGTCGAGTTCTATCCAAGGTAGATGAAGACAAACTACACTCAATCAGCTATTAAAATCATCAGGGTTCGTCTTGAAAATTCTGGTTTTGGTGAAATGATAGAGCAAGTTACAATTTCTTATCGTTGAAGGTTTTTTTTTTCTTTGTTTTTCTATATCATACTGAATTAACAGAAATTTGTGTGGTGAGAAAGATGCACGGGTCATCTAGGAGAACAAAGGGGAAGGTAAGATGGAGCAAACTGTATTCATTTTCGTGCTTTCGACCACACACATCCGATCCTGATTCTGCTCAGGAGCTCATCGGTCAGCCAGGATTTTCTCGGGTGGTTTTCTGCAATGAACCTCAAGTGCACAAGAGAAAACCTTACAAGTACACAAACAACTCGGTATCCACAAAAAAGTACACTGCTGTCACTTTTCTACCCAAAGCACTTTTCGAGCAGTTCCGCAGAGTTGCCAATTTGTATTTTCTTTTGACAGCAGCGTTGTCCATCACTTCTTTGGCTCCTGTTAAACCTGTAAGTTTGATTGCTCCGTTGGTATTTGTGGTGGGGATCAGCATGCTCAAAGAGGCTGTTGAGGATTGGTATCGGTTTTTGCAGGTAACTTCTTGCAAAACATAGCATGAATTCTGATTTTTCTCCTAGTACCATTTGAAAACTTATATCACCCATTAATTATTAATTATTCACTTTATTTTCCATCATCTTTAAATTTCAGAATTTGATTATATTTTTACTTTAAAGTGAAATGTAGATGGATTTTCTTGCTATGGTTATGTTACCATTAATTCTGTGCAGGACTTGAATGTGAACACTCGAACAGTAAAGGCTCATGCAGGAAATGGCTTATTTGTGGATAAATTATGGAGAGAGATTTCTGTAGGAGATGTTGTTAAGGTTAACAAGGATGAATACTTTTCGAGCGATCTTCTCTTGCTATCGTCCAGCTATGAAGATGGTGTTTGTTATGTGGAGACTATGAACCTTGATGGAGAAACGAATCTGAAAATCAAGAGATGTTTAGAGGTCACACTTGATTTGAACGAGGATGCAAAATTCAGTGAATTCAAAGCCACCACCCGTTGCGAGGATCCCAATCCAAGCCTTTACACCTTTGTGGGGAATTTAGAGTTTGAGAATAAAATATACCCCTTGAGCCCTTCTCAAATACTTTTAAGAGATTCAAAGCTTCGAAACACTGATTATGTTTATGGAGCAGTGATCTTTAGCGGGCATGATACGAAAGTAGTAAGGAATTCCACCATGTCACCATCTAAACGAAGCAGACTTGAGAAAAAGATGGATAAAGTCATCTACCTTCTTTTCTCTATGCTTCTTCTGATCTCACTAGTGACTTCCATCGGGTCTGCTGTGGTTATAGAATCTGATATGAGTCAATGGTGGTACCTTAGTTTGGAAGATTCTGATCCACTCTTCGATCCATCAAATCCTTTAAAATCAGGTTTTCTTCAGTTCATAAGGGCTCTAATATTGTATGGTTACTTGATTCCCATTTCTCTGTATGTCTCCATTGAAATTGTCAAGGTTCTACAAGCTAAGTTCATTAACAAGGATAAAAAAATGTATGATGAAGCAACCTGTAAGTCTGTCCAGGCTCGAACTTCAAATTTGAATGAAGAACTTGGTCAAGTAGAAATCATTCTGTCAGATAAAACAGGAACTTTGACTTGTAATCAGATGGAGTTTAGGAAATGCTCGATTGCTGGAATTTCGTATGGGGGTAACATAAATGAAGTTGATATTGCTGCTTCAAAGCGAATGAATACTGACATTGAGGCATATCGATCTAGTATCGACCAATCTGATACAACAAGTCAGAGCCTTGAAATGTCTGAGTTTTCCGTGGCTGATATTATCACTCAAGAGGTTATTCTTAGGGGTCAAGAAAATGCAGATAATTTGAATGCTAGAAACTCAAGACTCTCTGATGTGAGGAAAGAATCAGTTATCAGGGTCATCAAGGGTTTCAACTTCAGGGATGACAGGTTAATGAACAACCAGTGGATTTACAGGTCTGACTTGTTTGATATGACAATGTTCTTCAGAGTTATGGCTCTATGTCACACAGGTATACCCGTTGAAGATGGCCAAACTGACAAGCTTAAATATGAAGCAGAGTCCCCAGAAGAAGTTGCTTTTTTGATTGCTTCACAAGAATTTGGATTCCAATTTTTCCAGCGGACACAATCCCTAATGACCCTCAAAGAGCTTGATCCTTCCTCCGGGAAGCAGGTGAAGAGGTATGCCCATCCCCAAACACCCCCCCTATGTCAAAAAGCGTTAAGCTAATGTCATGGTTTATGTTCAGGGAGTACAAGCTGTTGAATTTGTTGGAGTTCAGTAGTTCTCGTAAAAGAATGTCTGTAATAGTAAGAGATGAAGATGGTAAAATCTATCTTCTCTGCAAAGGGGCAGATAGGTAAGTCGCCCACTCACTCCTTCCATTATTTGAATCCAGTTCTGTACACCAGCGAATGAATTCCACTTAAGTCATTCTGTTCTCATTTTTCAACATTTTTTCTCCAGCATCATCTTCGATAGGCTTGCAGATAATGGTGGGGCATACCAAGAAGCAACAACCTCACACCTTTCAAATTATGCAGAAGATGGATTTCGGACTCTAGCATTTGCTTACCGAGTACTTGAGCTGGCTGAGTACGAACAGTGGAACTCAATATTTATGCAGGCAAAGACTACAGTAGGTCCTGAAAGAGAAGAATTACTGGAGCATGCAACTGAAATGATAGAAAAAGAACTAAATTTATTAGGAGTTGCTGCTGTTGAAGACAAGTTACAGAAAGGGGTTAGCCTTTTCTCTTTCTGAGCGAGTACATGCATGTTTGGGATTGAAAGTAGAGAGTCTGTTTTATGGAACTGATGCATCTTTCTTGACTTATGCATCAGGTTGTAGAATGCATAGATAAACTTGCTCAAGCAGGGATGAAAATATGGCTGCTCACTGGTGACAAGAAGGAAACTGCAATAAACATCGGGTAAGGTTTGTGATTTGTGAACTTTTCTTGAAAGATACAAGCCCAATAGGAAAACAAAAGAAATGTGGACTGCCTTACTAATGCGCTCTTTTTTCTTCCTGTTTTCTCTTCTGTTCTGCAGATTTTCTTGCAGCTTGCTTCGGCAGGACATGAAACAGTTCCATGTATGTTTGAGCAAAGAAACCGAGTCTAAAAAACAACTGAAGGTGACAATTTCTAAGAGTGATGTCATTAGTGCACCATCTGAAAACTAATAAGTTAGTGGAAAAGATAACAGAATGGTTACGCAAACCCCAAATACACTTAATGATGGATTGTTGTTTCCTTACTGTGAATTTGATTGGTAATTACAGATTTTCTTAGCTAGTAATAGATTGCATTTTCCTATTTTTTCAGGCTATGAAAGAGGAGATTTTGCACCAGATTGAAAGTTCATACCAAGTGATGTGCCAAGATAGCAATAAATATTCACCCTTTGCTTTGGTACTGGATGGAAGAGCTCTTGAAATTGCTTTGAAATCTGATGTGAGGGACCAGTTCTTACAGTTAGCTGTTAATTGTGCTTCTGTTATATGCTGCCGAGTATCTCCAAAACAGAAGGCTTTGGTAGGTTTTGCATCTTTTGAATACACTGATCACTGATGTATGTAGAATTGACACTATTTGGATGCACTACAAACAAGATTTGACTCAAGTCCACTTTGTTTCTAGTTTTTTTTTTCTTTTTACTGAACAAGTTCTATTAATTTTTCCTCCAACTGGTTCGAATAAGAAATCCTTATGATTTCTTAAACATCTTTCGATGAGCTTCAATGACTAGCATTTTCGAAATATTAGTTGCTCACAGACATTGGCATATCCAGATTACTCGATTGGTGAAGGAGTACACTGGTAAGACAACCTTGGCAATTGGGGATGGGGCAAATGATGTTGGCATGATTCAAGAAGCTGATATTGGAGTTGGAATCAGTGGAATGGAAGGGATGCAAGTAAGCCTCGCAATTCATTGCAGGAAAACCTTTCTGGCATCCTCTTTTGTCATTTTAAGCCGAATATTAAGTTTCATATCTCCGTTATTGCTTGCAGGCAGTCATGGCTAGTGACTTCTCATTGCCTCAGTTCCGATTTCTGGAGAGATTACTCATAGTCCATGGGCATTGGTGTTACAAGAGAATCTCTAAGATGGTGAGTTTCCATTTCTACCATATGTTAATTTACTATCTACATGTTAAGGCTGCATCTCTTCCTGTGGACTCAAATTTCCATCCTCCTGCTACAGGTTCTATACTTTGTATACAAGAACATTGCTTTCGGCCTCACTCTATTCTACTACGAAATATTCACAAATTTCTCTGGGGATTCCTTATATGATGATTGGTATATGGTAATGTTCAATGTCCTTTTGACGTCATTGCCAGTTATATCACTTGGAGTCTTTGAGCAGGACGTTTCGTCAGATGTATGCCTCCAGGTAATGCTCAAGCAAGAGAACCTACATTTCCCTATAAACAAGAGAGAAGGAAGACTTCTAATGCATTTACATTTTCTGTCAAATGAAACAGTTTCCATCCCTTTACAGACAAGGGCAGAGGAACATAATTTTTTCTTGGAGCCGTATTGTTGGTTGGATACTGAATGGCACAGTTGCTGCCTCAGTCGTATTCCTTGCAAACATATACATATTCTCTCCTGCTGCATTCAGACAAGAAGGAAATGTAGCAGACATCACACATTTTGGTGCCATTATGTACACATGTATAATATGGACTGTCAACTGCCAAATTGCTCTCATCATCACTCACTTCACTTGGATCCAACATCTTTTCATCTGGGGCAGCATCCTGTTATGGTACATTTTCGCAGTCGCCTACGGTGCACTCCCTCCCGACTACTCTCAACGAGGATTCAACATCATCACAGAATCGATCGGATCAACACCTAAGTACTGGATTGCTACATTTCTTGTTATAGTTGTTGCATTGCTTCCATACTTCACACACATTGCCTTTCAAAGACTGCTCTATCCGATGGACGATCACATAATCCAAGAAATGAAACACTGCAAGAAAGATGTTACAGAAAATCAGATGTGGCTGAGAGAACAACGAAACTCGCAGAGGAGCACTCAGGTTGGATTTTCAGCAAGAGTCGATGCAAGAATTCGGTCATTCAAAGAAGGGTTGAGCCTAAAGAGGATATCAATCTATAAGTCTGTGACAAACACTCCTTTCTATAAATCATGGACAAGCAGTCCATTATTCTCTTAAGTTGGCTGAAGAATGTATTCTTTTTGTTCCTTTTTAAAAAAAAATTTATAATTCATTCATAGATTTACCTTGTAAGCCAGGTTCACACCTCTCGATACCTCAATGAAAAATTTACGTTAGTATATCCGTTTATTCCAAATGCTTGAATTGGGCGAACTATGCATATGGTCCTCTAAGTTTCAGATTTTGATCACATTGACCATTGTACCACAATTTTGGGTATCGCCAACCCTCAGTAATTCCAATTTGTGATCACACATGGTCCTCGTGTGCAATCATGCTAACTAGATTGCTGCCGTATACAAAACTTTTAATAATATAACTAGCAAGTTGCTTACGTGTTATAGCGGAAAATCATAGTTTTAAAATCCGATCTGGCTTGGTGAATCAACCTGAAACTTGACTGATTTAAGGTTGGAATTGGATTGGGTTTGTGAAAAAATAAGGGTAGTTAAAAACTTGACTTGCTCGACAGATTGACCTGATGACCTGGTAAAAAAAAACTTGTTTGCAATCCGTTGATTTTTTTTTAATTTTTACCAAAACAACGTCGTTTTGATTTGTAAAAAAAATTAAAGTTGACTTGGTCAAAACCTGTGAACCGAGCCTTGGGCCGGTTTTAAAAGCACTACGGAAAACATTTCAATAGTGATTTAAATTTCCTATTTATTTTTGTATTTTAAAAGTATTTTTGAAAAAAAAATTATTTTTTTCTTTGTTTCAAATTAATATTTTTTATTAGTGTTTTCAAATCATTTTAATATGCTGATGTCAAAAATAATTTTTTAAAAAATAAAAAAAATATTGTTTTGATCTATTTTCAATTGAAAAACACTTTAAAAAGCAACCGTTATCACACTCTCTAAATCTAGCCAAGCTGTACATATTAATATGGTAATCGTTTATCTGGTGCGAGTTGATTTAGTATTACCAAGCCAACCCGATAGGTGCAATCAGGACTCGATCAACGAAAGCTTAGTTTGATTTTTTTAAGATTTAAAAACAACATTAATTTAATGTTTTTTATAAAATAAAATATATATTAAAACAATGATATTCTAAATTGAGAAAAAAACTAAATAAAAAGAAAAAGAAGATTGAGTTGTTAGAGGGTGAAATAAAAAAAAATATTCAATTAAAAATGAGATACAAAAAAATTAACTCAATCAACCTGAATCAATCTATTAAACCTGTGACCTGGGTCATGAGATTTGGATAATACCTAGAAAGCAAATAAATTTTTTTATAAAGTTTAATTCTCAATTAATCCAATATTAAATAATAAAATCGAAGAAAAAAATCAAATAGAAAAGGTGGTAAGAAAAAAAAAATTATTCAACCCAAGTTAACCTGTTAAACTTATAATCTAGGTTATGAGATAGTTGTCACACCTGTCACACCCGAACATCGCGACGACCAATTAAAAAAATATCTGGATATAGAAAAAAGAACAGAAATCTGGCATCTTGTTCTTTTAGGGGAAAAGGTCTTGTTCAAGGTCGCCACCTAATATTATGGTCACTAGGAACCCTAACTGGTCAACAGAGATTCTATGGTTCGGGACTAGTTACGTAAAAAAAAAGGTATTATCACCCCTTAAACGTCCTGCCTGAGACATGCTGCATTGCTGGCTTTGTCTTAAATTGCTAAAGGTTTGTTTGTGTCTCATTTTTATTGGTCATTCTATAATGTTCCCAACTCTGGCGTCGGTGAATATTCGCATACGAATGTTTCTAACTTTTGCATTGGTAAATATTATGTAACCCAAAAAAATACAGTATTTCTTACTCTGGTGCCAGTGAATAAATTCACAAAGATTTGAATTTTTTCTAAGTAAAGAAAACTATATATTTTTTTTATGTTTTATGTTTTATATTTTTTATTTTTTTTCTAGGACTAAGCTCCACACGTGCATGCACAAACCGGTAAGTAGGGAATTAAATTGGCCATTGTACAGTACCCACGCAATTATAATTGCAAAGCAAAGGGAAATGAAGAACTTACCTGTGCAGGAGGCGAAGTCGAAGACGGTGGCTTGCTTTGGATCCCTCGGTTTCTCCTCCCTCCTCTGCTTCTTCCGCTCGTCCTCCTCCTGCTTGTCTGTTTTTCTGGGTTTATTTGCTTTTCGTTCTCTGCCCTGCCGTGTTCGTTCCCACCGTTCTCTCTTCCCCTTTCGTTTCTGTTCTGCCTCCTCTATCTCAGTCTGCTGCGCTGCTGTTGCTGAGAAGCTGCGCCGATGGACTGTCATTGAATGTTATAACTAGGTCCCGTATGATGCTGTGAAGAAAGACAATAGTCGCTGCTATTGCTGGACTGAGTTACTGCAGAAGGAGGAAATGGTGGCTAAGGAGCACCTGTTGTCACTGCTTCAATGGAGAAGAGAATAAAAACTCCAGGTGCTGGGTTTGAACTGAAAGACTTCCATGGTTGAAGACAAAGCTACTGTTCATGCTTTGAAAACCTGTTGTTGTTGTAGGAGCACATGCTGGACTGCTCACAATATGGCATAAAGGAAGATGATATGTTGGGGAAGAAGAAGTTGCACCGCTGATTTACTAGTGCGGTCGTGGTGCAGAAGGAGGAAGCTTGTTGCTGTTGCCAGGGGAATTAATCATGTTTTCTTTGCAGTTCACGGCTGAGAAGACCAAATGTCATTGCAACGGTGCTGCTGGAATGAATATTAACTGGGGGCTGCTACAGGAAGAAGAGAGGAAAAACGCTGGGGGGAGGGGGCAGCGGCGGTAGTCTAGGACTCGGCCGCGCCCCCTTTTTTTTGTAAATGTCTTTTTTTTTTGGTAGGTTTCTGGTAATGGCCTTCTCCTAGGGTTTTTTTTTTTTGGTCTCTCCCTCTAATCATTCTTTTTTTTTTATACCCTGAGTTTTGTATTTATAGCGTCGGAGTCCTTTCGCGTGTGAGAAACCAAGTTTCAATCAAACTCATTCTCTTCTTTGAAGTTTGAATTTGATTAAGAATCAAATTTGAAATCAGATAACTATCATTATCTTAAAGACAAGGATTATCTCGAAGATAAAGATTATCTTGAAGATAGGGATTATCTTGAAGATAAAGATAGAATGATAAAAGCACATTGTAGTCCTTAATTTTCACGGAAGTTTGACAAATCACACTTTTCATCGAAATAAATCTCTGATCTTTTAATTTTTCATTTTAAACCCTATAAAAATTAAATTAAAAGCTACAGGGCCAAAATTGGGTTATGATAATAGTGATAAATTCATAAAAAGCAAATCAAAAAAAATTATGAATATCTACTTCTAACAAATCTAATGTTGAAGATTGAAATCGTGAGGAAAAAAAACTAAATTCGTGAGATCAATATATAACTCAATAAAAAAAATTAAAAAAACATTATGAAATATAATTTTTAAAATAACATAATAGTGAAGTATTAAATTAAAAAAAATAAAAAAAATCAAGTTATTGAATAGTAAAATTAATATATATATATATATATATATATATATATATATATGTATGTATGTATGTATGTATGTATGTATGTATATTATTTTAATAAATAATGTTTTGTAAAAGTGATACAATGATTTAGCAAGTATTTGTTAAATATCATTATTGTAGATCCTCCGACAAAAGAGGAACACGTGGAAGTCAAAAGAAAAAGGAAAGAATCCAAAGCAAGGATGCATTTCTTATAGCATAATTTGCAAGTAATTAAGATGTTGAAAAGAGACCAAAGACTTGTTTTGGAATTGAGCACTCATAGAATTTTATCACCTTTTTCTTTCAAATTTAAAGTTTTATTTGTTTGCTGGAAAGTAATTTTTTTGAAAAATAAATTCTGGAAAAGTGAATTATTTTTCGATATTTAATAGTGTAATAGAAAATAAGTTGGAAAATATTTTCCAGTATTTGGTTATGTAATGGAAAATAAGCTGGAAAATAACTTATTAATGTTTTATTTTTCTCAAGTTTATTAAAATAATAAATAATAAATCTTACAAATTAAAAAGTTGAATGAGAATGAAATTGAAAAAAAATATAATTTCATAAATTATCTCAAATAAAATAACTAATAATCAAAACAATAGAGATCAAATCTAAAAAATAAAAAAAATGAAGATGAAGAAATTAAAATAATAATAATTAACATTTCATAAATTATTTTTAAAAAAATAAGTAACAATTAAAAGAATGAGGACCAAATTTGATAGATAAAAAAATTTAATAAAAAAATAATAAGGAAAAAGCAAATACCAATTATAAGAAAGAGGACCAAAGTTAATATAAAAATTAAATTTTAAGAGATGAAATTGAAAAATAAATATTCAAAACAATATATATATATATATATATATATATATATATATATATATATATATATATATATATATATAACAATTAAAAGTTTGAGGACTAAATTTGATAAATCAGCAAATAATATGATATTTTTAAAATTTTCACAACTTCCGCCCAAATTTGTTAAGAAAATACTTTTTTGAAAACCAAGTTAAATTTTTCTTTGACTGGAAAGTGTTTTTCATTAACCAATTTTTTTAATATTAAACAAATATAAAAAATTTTAAAATTTTTTTTTTAAAAAAATAAATTTTAAAAAACAAATATAGGGTAAAGTTTAACACCTTTATCTTTGAGTTGTTAAAGGGGAAAAAAAAAAAAAAAACCTTTTCCACCTTATAAGAAAAGATAAAGCAATAATGTAAAACCGCAATATAGTCCCTCAGCTATATATCGGTTCTTGATTGAGTCCTAAAGAAAAAGATTTTATGAATTGAATCCCTAATGTCTTAGACACTTACGTAGAAAAAACAAAAAGAAAAGTAAAAACAAATTCTAATTTAACGGACTGCAAGTCTGTAACTGTATAGCCGCCACAACCCAAAGGTCTCCGTTTCCTGTCATCTCAGCTTGCTTATTAGGTTTTTCTCGCAACCTCAAAACACAACCGCCACCACCATCTCCTCCACCTGAGGCAGCATACGGAGCTAAAGATTCACAAGCCCTCTCTCACATGGATAACATACAAGACATTTTGGGGAATAACAGTCCCGAAGTCATACGCTGGCTCTGTAACCTATCAGAATCTGAGCTTGTAAGTTAAACATGAGTTTTCTCATTTATTTCCGTCTTCTTCTTCTTATGATTCTTGATGAACTAAATAGTTTATTTTTTTAATTTGTGTTTGAAGGATATGCTAATTAGGTTAAAATCACTAATTCTCCATCGCGCCAAGGTAATCGGTCATGATGAACTCGCCAAGAATTTCGATTTGCCCACGCTTCGAGCCATCGGTATCTTTTCTGCTCCCCCCCCCCCTCTCCCCTCTTTAATTGTCATTTAATTCTTAACGATTGTAAAAAGATATGGAGTTAGAGTGAACTGTTGAAACTTTTAATTCGGAGCCTGTTCCTCGTCATTTATATATGCCTGTTGTGATTGTTGCATTTCAATCGTGTGTGTAATACATGCATTGCTCGTAGTTGTTTCGTATTAGGTTGTCCTTTTTTCTCTCCTTATTGAAATTGGATTGATTTGGTCTCCAGGATTCTTCATATTAGGGTTTGTACTCTTTTTGACTTGTTCTTAATGGTGAATGATATTGGAACTGTAGTAAAGTGTTGTAAGATTAATTTCGTAGCCACATTATTATCTTATGCGGAATTTGCTTTTGCAGTGATATACCAAACCCAAATATGACCTCTACTGCATGCTCTAAATCGTGGACTTGTAGTTGAGAATCCACTGAGTCTTCTAGCTCTTTAAGGATCATAGAGTGCTTGTCTCTTAAGCTTGTGACCGCAAACATGATGTCCAGATTCCAATAAAAATTCGATCTCTCTGCTTTATTTTAGGTGTTTGATATGATTAAGAATGAAGGGTAATTGAGCATGATAAAAAATGGTCATTGTGTGGAGCAGTGATAAATTTTTCAGGCTACCAAGCAACTGCACGGTTCAAATCCTGAAACTGTAATTGTGGCATGCTCTTGATCATTTGTTTGAATCCTTCTTTGGCAGCTCCAACAATAAAAGATGTCCTTACATGCAGAATATTATAACAGAATGTCTGCATCCTTTCACTGGTTGAATGTAGCTTCCTTCCTTGTAGAATTGAATTAATTCTGTGAAGTTCTCAACTCTTGAAGTGGCTAAGAAAGTCTCGTATTTTCTCTGAGCTATATCCAGGGCTCCTTTTGATGGAATATCTGAAAGGAAAGTTTAAAGATTTATCACAAGTTCAAGGCTTGACTAAGCTTGTTGTATTCCCTGAGTGTTGCAATCTATTAAAAGGTAATCCTGGGGAAGATTCCAGCATGGAAGAGCTGAAGGCTTGTATTGGTATTGATGAAAGAAAGAGACCAACCGAAAGGTATGAAGAATCTCAGAGTGCAGTTGTTAATGAATTTCTGTTAAGTTATGATATATATGTTTTTATGGGTGTTTGGACCTTACTGATAATTCTAGAATTATTGTTAATTAATTCATTTCCCTACCTTCATTGGCAAGCTAGTGATGCATAAAGAAAACAACTTATGATTTTGTGCGAGATATTATCGTTCTAGATGTAGTATCATATATTTGTTGAAGTATTGATGTTCTTTCTGTCTTTCTTTATGCCTTTTTCCCTGCCACAGCAAGAACTTGCATCCAAAACTACATCTAATGACTGATCAGCATCTGGTTCAATTTGGTACTCTGCTCATAAGCTTAGAGACAATGCTTGAGGAGTTATGTACTCACTGAGAGCTATTCTCGTTTTTTATTTCTGCTTAGTGAACTGATATTGGTTCCAGCAGATTTGAAGTTAAAATTAGAAGTGAAGTTTGCATTTCTTCAGCAAACTATGGTTTTTTTGCAGCCCTGTTATCACTTCCTTTACAACCAAATTCTAAATCCTTGAAAACATATCCAACCACGACCATACAAGCTATTTAGTAATTGTCACTTAATGTTTCTAGATTGCAAAATCCATCCTGGGCACGGATTAGTTTCCTGCCTGTTGAATATGTGAAAAGGATTTTCTGGATACCAGTTCGTATAATTGGTGAAATGATTGCTTGCTGGTTCCTTGCTGTAATTTGTTGTTATTAACTCAATGGCAGGAATAATGCTCTACTGTCTGCTCGTCATTTCTGATACATCTACTAATCTCCCCGTTAATCCATTTGTTTGTAGACCAGGTGAAGAGGCAACCAAAAAGAAGAAACAGAGATTATGACTTTGTGTCAGCCTATTGAAGACAATCACAGTTGGCAAACTGCACTTCACCAATTTCTCAGAGGAAGGCAGCCGTTTTTACTGAGGCTGGCTTCAAAGATGTAAAACTGTATCATATATTTTTGCCACAAGCTAGTCTTCCTACCCTCCGGTTTGGAGCCTGTATGCAAACTTGAAATATCTATACCTAAAGCAGTCAAAAGAGTCATATGTATCTCCTAGAGATTGTTGTTTATTGATATGTTGATCAGCCCAATTTTGAAATCTAATCTTCTACCTGCTTCTTGTTTTCAAGCCAAAATACTTATTTAAAGTCATTTGTCCGAGATTCCTGGCGCAACGAAGCTTTTCACGTACCGTTGATCTGAGATGTGATTCTATTGGATTATAAGCCCACGTATAGGCAAGTATAGAACATTTGGCTGAAAGCGAACACAAAACACAACAGAAATGCTAGGTAACCAGGGAAGTCCTGAACTAGCTAAAAGCTGCTGGCTTCTACAGGGTAAGCCAATTGAGGTCGAAGTTCAGGTGTGAAAAGGGACAAGGGTAAGAGTTTTGCGTTTTAAGCATGCGGTAGAAGTATAAATCAATATGCATGCCATTCTTGAGCTGCATGTCTTGATGAGCTGAAATTTCATGATGGGATTCATGGGATTCTTGGGGTGGGAGGGGACAGGGGTGGGGATGTGATGGAAGAAACCACTGAAATAGATCAAACAGCCTTTTTGAGGATGTGGGCTTTAGACATTTCCTCACTCCTCCTGTTGTGGCCACAGCATGATTTTCATGGCGGTCGTGCTTGTTTCTTTGTACCAACAAACGCATGGCAATAAGGGGTCATGGGGACCCTCTTGTTCTTTAAAGATCTTGAAAGGAGATGTCCACTTCCCCTTTCACGTACAGCACAGTTTTTTTTATTTTAATGTCTAATAAATAAATGATTAAAGAAGGCTTTTATGGTCTCAAGTGCACTTCACACATGCCATTTATTATACAACAAGCCTTATTTGATATCCTGATTCCTAACCCAATAGATTGCTTCACCTGAAAAGTAGTTCTTAGTTAAGAAACTATTTCCTAACCCAATTCAACATACTTTGCTTCAACGAGCTAAAGATAGTGGAGAGCCTCTCTTGTGGAATCTCTATATGGAAGAGAGTGAGTCCACTGTCCACTAAAGCCAGTAGAATTAATTTCTTCCCACCAAAGTCAAACTCTCCATGCCCTTTATCAAAACACCCCCATGCTTTGCAACCTCCAAAGAGAAGATCATAAATAGGTGCCATTCAAAAAAGATAGGTTTAGGGCCAAAAGAAATGATTAAAGATACACCACATTGTCCCCCTTCACCATCCGAATCATATTCCAGTTCTTTTCTTTTCTTTTCCTCGTCGATTATCCCACAACTTACACCCACAAGCTTCCATTTATACCGAGAAAATAACAGAGCAGATAGAAAATAACAGAGCTCTTGAAACAGTTGCAATGGCTTGAATAAAATTCATAAAAAACCTTGGTGTTATTCGATACGTACCAGGATAAAAAAAACAAGTCGTCATGATGCTACTCATGGACAATTAATGGGTTAAAAAGTTAGGTCTACAAGGCATGCGAGCGAATCTTATCGTATCGTAACCTTGTTCAACATTATAACATGGTGTCGATTTAAAAATGAATAAACACACACACTAATCACTTTTAATTAGTGGATAATGGTCATTGAACCTAAAGAAGATTAAGTTGCTTAAGCATCAAGGTACTCACTCCCAATGATGTTATCCTCCCATAAGACTTTATCCTCTCCATGAGATCACCCAAAACAAGAAGATGTCAATTGTCTCAGACGGTAAAGCAATTCCACCAATGAAACTTAATTTCTGCTTTTGAAAAGTATTCTTAATTCGTATTATTGATCAACAAGCATGGCCTTATGACTTTGGATTAATTGCTAGAGGGAGGTGTTTTTATTAATACCATATATTTCCAAGGTCAATGTCATTACATCATATCTGTGATTTTGTTCATGCCAAGCTCCAGGCAGAATCTTACAATTGAAATCAATATATCGAGGGAAAATCTTGGTGACAATACTTCACTATTATTTCTTTCTTTTAATAAGAAGAAAAGGGGCAATAAGATCACATCTCGTTCATGCTATATTTCGAAAGAAAAGTGTGAAGAATCACTGATTAGATTTGCATCAACAGCAATTCACTATTGACTGCTCTATTATTATCTCCAAAAAAAATTTATTATTATTAGTCATTTTGTGCCGGCAACGGAATCGGTTCTATGATTCTATGTTATTGTAGATGTGAAATTGATTTTGCAGTAACAATTATTATACTAGGCCTGTCATGATCATCCTTATCCTCGAAGACAGAAGGCAAGAACATGCCAACAAAACTTTTTATCTGTCTGTTTCATTTTTCTAATATTTCTATTTTATATTTCTCCATGTTCAATTTTTGTTACCTCGGTATGGATGACGATGAATGACCTCCTTCGTCTCCGAGTTACACACACACACACACGGCTTAATATTTATAGAGCTAGAGTACGGCAGCCCAAAACACAACCTCCAGTTAATAGTGTTATAGTTTATTAATCCCAATCACACTAATTGGGTGCTGCTGTTTCAGTAATCCAAGTCTGTCTATCAGTTTACCAAGAGAAGAGAAATTGTTATGTATACGTACCGATTCATGTTCATCAATCCAATTATATTACTGGCTGGTTTACAGTAATATTATAATATATACGAGAGTGTACTGCAACTTCCACATATAAATCATTTTAGCTCATGCTAGATATGTTGCTTGTCCGTCGGGCTGAATTATCTTCTTTCTAATATATAAAGACAAAATGATAGATTAAAAAAAAATCAAATCACAAATCATTTGTTAAATTGACAATTTAAATATTTTAAAAAAAACAACAATAAATAAATTAGAAAAAACAACAACATAAAATCACATCCAAGCCTATTCAGATATCAAATAACACTAATTTTTTAAAAAAAAAATAGGACAAACCTCTTAAACATGGTCTCATATCTAAAAGCCGCATCATTTGAGAGTTTTTACCCAGATTTAATTAAGAAGCATAATTCTCAACTAATTTAATTTTAAAGAATGAGATCGATCAGTAGAAAAGTATTAATAAAAAAACTTGTAAAAACAACAAAAAAAATAGGATAAAATTTAATAGAAAAAACCCAAAGAAGATGTAATTTAATGAAAAAAATCATTCAAAATAAAATAAATATCAATTAAAAGAATAAGGATCAAATTTTAAATATTAAAAAAAATCATAAGTGGTGAAATTGAAAACATCTGTAAAAATCAAGTAAACTCAGATAAACATCTTAAACATGATTATATCTTAAAAAGCTCGCAACCTATAAAACACTAGATTCGATCCCATCAAGAAGTTTATTACAAGTCAATTTAAAAATATAAATTTAAAAAATTTATTAAAAGAAAAAAAACTTCTAACACATGATCTAGACATAAAATTAGAATGACACTATAAATAGAAAAGCCAAAAAAAATACACCAGCAAAAAAATATATAAAAAAATATACTTTTCAAAAATCTAATCCTTTAGGAATTACAAAGTCTAAAAATAAAATGAACAAAAGTCAAAATAGTACTTATATTATTATAATAAATAGTATTTTTTTTATGGGAATTAGTGTTTTGTATAATGAACCAGGTTATTACAAAGGTTATTCTATGTTATTATATACCATGTGAGTTCAAACCGGTGAAAATTCACCACAGGAATATTCACCGGTAAAATCACTGTAATTCATGGACGAACAGTTGAAATTTCTGGGTTGTTGGGCACCGCCGGTGCATAGTTATAGCTCATTATAACACTTGATACCATGTTCTGAAGCTTTTTTTTTTTTTTTATCGTGGATGTCCGGGTTAGTTTATGTGTATCTCGACTAATCTCACGGATTCTGAAGTTAACGACCATGTAAGCCTTCAATAATTATTATATGAACAACTGCAAAACCCAAACTTGAACCTATTAAAAAATAAATATTTTGATTCCAGTATCTTACTGGTGACCATATTCCGAATCCTAAGTTTATGAACAGATTGACAAAAACGGAATCGTATAGTTACCTACTCATAGCATTTAATTTCTTGAGCAGATGCAGCCGTTAATGTCACTCTAGCTAGATTTAGATCTTAAATTTACCTAGCTAGCTATGTCCTAGCTAGACCATATGATTTTGACATAATTTCGGTGAAGAAAATTTGAAAATTTTAATAGGGTTGTAATTAACTTGGTTAATTTTGACCTATAAATTAATTTTAACCTGTTAATTGCTCTTAAGGTTTCAAGAAAAGCGAAGCTTCAACTATCATTGACCAATTCATATGTGTGTTGTGACTCTTGTAAATGTTAGAATTTAATTAACGATGAACTAAGTGTTAGTATAATAATTACAAGGCATACTCTTTTAATCATTAGAGTTTAAATATAAGAGTGGTCCTTAAAAGGTAAGATTTTTTACTGATTCTTTAATTAGTTTTAGTGCTGATGGATTGCCTTTAATCGATCTGAGCAGATAAAGTTTACTTAATTTGGATTCTATAAGAAATCTCACCACTTCACTAGAAAATGAAAGAAGACTATGAATTACTGGCCACTTGCCCTTATCTAACACATGTAACATGCAAGAGGTGTTAATTAGGGAAGACTCTGGGTGGATTAATTAATTAATTAAACTCGACCATGTCTTAGTGTGGATTTAACAAGATACTGGCTTTGGAGTTAGGTTAAAATTAAGAATATTCCGACAATCAAGAAACTCAATGACTTTTCGATACAGATCCTAAACCCTAATAAGAGCTATTACCCTCTCGATCGTTTCATATACATCACGCAGTGCTTGTCGGACTAGCAGCCCGACATGAACACATAAAAAGGAAGTTTGAAAATTTCGTAGCTCTGAGAAGTTTTTCACTCATTTTACACGATGATCATACACTATAGAATAGGGTTTTTTTTTCTCACGACATGCTGTATAATAACATGCTGTAATTATACTATTTTGTTTCAACGAGAGACTTTAAGCATCCTTCAGCTGGCTTTTTTTTTTTTCCTTAACAAAGAACATGCTAGCCTAGTAGTCCTCGATCTTGCGGCTTTATTAGGTGGAGCAGTCAAATTGCTTACAAATTTGCTTGAAATGGCTATTGCATGTTCCCACCTCTGTGGAGAGACCTTGTTTACGTATTTTGTTTTTTATGGAAATCCCAGCTTTTTTTACATAGATTTGGCGAGTAATTATAGCAGTTTTCTCATTTTTTTCAATGGGAAACTATATTCGTTTTCTTATGATTAAATATAAGCTCGCCACGATATGCTTTGTGGAAAAAAAAGGATATAAATTAATTAGAAATTGGTAATAAAGTATTTATTCACTTATCAGTTTTGATAATGCTAATTAGAAGTTAATTTATATGGGAATTATATACATCGGCGAAAGGTGTTTCGGAAAAGGAAAGGAAAAGGCACCATTTCTTCCATGTCGGGGACCCTCTTTGCTTTGAATTTCATGCCTTTTATTGTTTCTAAAAAATTGAAATTCTTGTTGCCGCCTCTCCTTTTCTTTATACCAACCGAAAGAGATTCTCTTTTTTCCCCTTCCAACGGTAGAAAGGATGTCCCTGTATGGGTTGACTAAATGACTATACATCAAGGTACCATACTAATTAAACATCATCACCATTATGCAATACTTACATTTTGTTGACCAGAAAAACACCTACTTGAGTTGTCTCTAAACGGCGGGTTGTAGATCTATTCTTCCATGATAGAATAATTGCTTCACCTAATTCACCTGCCAAGGTGAATTGTTTTTTTTTTTTTTTTTTTGTTCTTGTTCTTGCAAAGGATGCCGAGGAGAGCAATTGTTCTATCATCCAATTGCATTCTTGGATGGTGAGAGTTAGTGGACTTAGATTAATGATGTTTAAGACATGGCCTTGAAATTATACAAGACAATTGAACAATGGGTTATAAAGTAACACTGTCGGGTAATAAAGTGATTCAATGTTTTTTTGACATCAAATTAAGACCAATTAATTAATTAGTTCTTGTGAACTTTATGTTTTTTCTCTTCTCTAAATTAATCTCTCTTTGTCACGGCTACCTAGCCTCTAGGTTCGCTAAACTTCGGGCTAAATTTGCATTTCAAAATCTTGACGACGAGATTGATGTTTTGTTCTAAGATAAAAGGAATGGTGGTTATAAATATGGGGCTTTTAAATTATAAAATTTTAAATAAAAAGCTAAAATTCATATATTATAGATAATTATATAAATTATATTTTGAAACTTCACCTAACAACTTAACTTTTTGGGTTGATATAATTTTTTAATATTGTATTAAAACTTTATTGACCAAGCGGTTACGAGTTTGAATCTTACTATTCTTATTTTATTTGATAAAAATTAAATATTAGATAATATGAATATATATAAATTTTAAACTTTTAAGTTAAAATAATTTTTTAATATTTATTATTATTATTATTATTTTTTTTGATTCACGTGGGGTGTCCGGGCCAGCTTGCGCGCACCACGACTATTCCCCACGGCCCACTGGACATCCTGCAAGCCTAGGGGCAGGTTAGGCACCGCGAGGGTGACAGACGTGCACATAGAGGGTCGAACTCAGAATGGGGATGGAACAAGTCACACGGTTGACCACAGCAGCTAGGTCCTCAAGTGCAATATTTATTATTATTATTATTATTATTCATGGGGGATATATCCCAAAAAGAAAGAATACAAAGAGCTTATTCCAGAGAAAAAGCAAACCCCGCCATGTTAGCTAGCAGTAAAGAGGTGGACTGTTGGAAGAACGAATTCCAATGCTCTAGCCATGATCATAATTAGCAAGCTAATCCATACATCTATTATCTTTATGATCGAGTGAGAAGCTATCTAATTTTTCTGTATGATGCGCTTCCTCGTTAATAATTAGAATTTAAATCTTAGGTAAGAGTATAATAAGTAATGCTTTTACGAATTTTTTAATTCGGACACAAATATTCTATAGATTGCATAATAAGCCGTTGTGTTTTTGGTTTAAAGTAAAGGACAAAGTAATTTGTTTTAAACGTAAAATAATTTCTTTCAAGAAAGATATACGTTTGAGTTTCAAAACAAAACAATTATCAATCAAACATAATTTTTAGACCAAATCAACTAAAATCAATGCACTTTAAAAACAAAGCAATATAAAAAAGGCATAAATACCATAATATTATTAAAGAATAATATAAATTATATTTTAAGATATTATTTAAAAACTTAAGTTTGTGGATTTAGATGATTCTTTGATATAGTATTATAACCTTAATAATCAAGGCGTCACAAATTTGAATCTTATCATTCCTATTTATTTGATAAAAATTAATTATAAGATAATATGAATCTGTACAAGTTTCAAGTCTAAATAATTTTTATTTGAGAAAGTATATTAAAAAATAATATAAATTATATCTTATAATTTCATTTAAAAACTTAAATTTTTAGTTTGAGATATTTTTTCTTCCATATCTAAAAATTTTACCAGCAAAATTAGCTAGTGCGCATGTAAATTATATATAAAAATCCAATTATGGCAGTAGAGTTTATACAATTTCAGCAGGGAGAAAGGTAAAAATCATTAAATTTCTTAACATAGGCAACCTCGATAGACCTTAGCAGCCAGCCGTCACCTGTAGATTGGTTTATTGATCTTGATTGTGTGAAAACAATCGTATCAGATCCTAATGATCACGGCCATTGAGATCATCATATTGGAGACAACATGAGTTAGTTAGGAAATTAATTATGAAAATCTTGTCAAGAAACAGGTAACCATCTACATTTGGAAATGCAAGACCGTTTACTGCTTTCTAGCACTTCATTAAAAAATAACCACCTTGGCTTAATCAAACTCACTAATCCTGTGGTAGCCAGCGCTGGACCCATGAATCTAATTAACACAGATCCCTCCCATGACAGGGAGAGCTTGAAAATACATCCAAGATCTTGCATCACCTCTTCAAAAATATATCGATGAAACTGGGTGTTTTTCAAAGATTATTTCATGACTGAATAATTAATGGATAAATAAGTAAGTAAATGGAGGAGGGAATAATGCTTGGAAAGGCTAATTAAGCAATACAAGTAAGTAGAAAATATATAGTATACAGCTAGCGTGTAAGAAAGTACCCCATCTCACAGACCTTAAATCCCAAACTTGTTTATATAATTGCATGTATGTTTTGTCTTGATGCGGCCTGGATATCGCTGTGTCAACATTTTAGCACCATGCTCATTTTCTTTTAGGTAAAAATAACTTTTAGATTTAAATAAACGCATTGTTCGTCTCTGTGATTGGTGAAGATTAGGTTGGGCTCTTCGAGTTTTGATTGGACACGTCTATCTATGCATACACTTTGATGTTTTCTTGGCTCTGTCTTCAAATATAAGACATCATCGTCCAAGCTTATCTTGAGCATGTTATTTGTGTAATTCATATATATATATATATATATATATACGAAGATCGATTCCATGTAGAGGAGCCTTGGTGGGGGCTGATAGGCTCACAAGAATACACATATAACCCGAGTAACTCGCGTATCTAGCAGCAGTTGGTTTCATGATCTTTAGTTGGTTTTTGTCTCCTGAATTGATTTCCAGTAACAATTAATATTATTTTTTTTAGTATTAGTTTATTTAGGAGTGTGTTAGAGGTTGTTTTTAAAATATTTTTTATTTGAAATATATTAAAATAATATTTTATTATCATCTTAAATTGTAATATAATAAAATCTGGGAATTAATTTTGAATGAATTCATTTATAATCTTTACAAAATAACCAGTTATATACTATTAGTTATTTCTTGAACTCACATTAAAAAAAATACAAAGAAAAAAAAAGATAAAACCCATGACCTACTAAAAATAAAAGGAATATCTCCATTTAAAATATTTTTTTAGTTGAATCTATTTTAAAAATAAAATTAAAAATAACTAATAAAATACTATTAATAATATTATCAGTTGCTTTCTAAACACTGTAAAATTACTTGTTTTCGTCAAAAAAAAAAAAAAAAAAAAAACAGAGCAACACACGTAGGAGTGCCTGGTGATCTTTATCTAAAGCAATAAAAGTAAACACGGTTTTAATTTGTAATCCGAAGACGTTTTGCAAAATTCTCAACTATGTTTTTAGGGTTAGTGGGAGATGTAATTAGTGTGTTCTTGAAGCATATTCATTGACCAAATGCAAGGAAACCCCACAGTTGACTAATATACAATTATTGTATCCATTAACTCAAAAGATTTTGCCATTGAGAACTTCATTATGAGTTAGTTTAACGGGGGCCACCTAAGATTGATTTACCCACCACATATGGTTATTTTTATAAAAATTGGATTTAATTGGACCATTTTGATGTTTTTAATCTCTTTCTTGTCATTGTAAAAGGACATGAAATTTGCATGCGCTGGCTAAAGCTAAAGTAAGTTCTTCATTTAATTAATCATATATTGATCTACAAGTTTAGTAATCATTGCTTTAAAATCTCAATTTACTTACTTAATAGACAACAGTTTTCTCTTTAATGATCATATCGCTGGATTTTGAGCTACACTTACTAATATTCATTTTTGGCTAACAATATAAAGCATCCAATTAATTATATATCGTCCTAAGCTATATATATACATATACATATATATATATATATATATGTATATGTATATATATATATACATATATATATATATATATATGAGAAGTAATTAAGTGTATTACAAGTTATCTTTATTTGAAAGAGAGGAATACAATTTCCGACACAATGAATATTTCCTTTGTTATTTTTTATTAAGTTTGTTGGGAATTGTTAAGCATATATGGGCTACTTCTGCATGGCTAAATATATTTGATTAACGTTGGGTATTATAGCAAGGCTTTTCCTAATGCTAATGGCTACTAGACTTCGAGATACTTGTCAAATGTACTAATATTCCATGGTGTCTTGTATTTATGACGCTAAAGCCAACTAAATTGTTTGTTACCAGAAAACTGGCAAACATAAATGTACACATTAATATAATATTTTCTTCAATAAATTACGGTGAATTTTTCTGACTGAATATGTCTTTGTAATATTCATCAGAAAATACCGATATAAATATTCTTTCAGTATATACTAAAAGAATTACAGTAAAAAAAAAAAGATACAAAAAAAAAGATAAAAAGTACAATAACATGTCATTTTTATAGACAGAATTATTAACAGATTAAAATCCGTCGATAAATCTGTCTGTAATATTTAATTTATGACCTGGCAAGCAACCATTCTCTCTCCCTCTCTTATTTCTTCTTCTTTCTCCATTTCTCTCTGCATCAGACAACACAACCCTTTTATTTTATCAAAAATCAACCCCTCACTACAAATTCTATCATCTCAACACTCAATTTGTTAGCATCCATATTCTGATTCAAATTTTATTAAGGATTCTCCGCTTCAAGCAAGCAAAATTGCCCAATTTTTTTATTTGAACTTAATTTTAAAATGTTAATTTTTATTATATATTTTTGTAGTATATGCATTTTATTTGGGTGTCTACTTGTTTTATAGCTTTTTCTCATAAAAAATTGTTGTATGAATGTATGATTTTCTAATTTTTTTTCAAGATACATATAACACCCGGTTGAAGAAGAGATACGATGGCGTTCCTTCAATCCATCCAGATCTTGATCCGGATTTATGGTTGAGGGCAAGATCATCCAGTAGGCTCGATAAAAATTAGATGTATGGTATCTCTAACATTATGGCCAAAGACTTGCGAACGACCACAATATTTCAACCATTGGATGCTCGTAATTGGTTTGGAGCATTCAAGCTCTAAAGTTCAAGGCGATTTTAGACTAATAAGTTCAAGCCCGAACGATCCATTTTGCTGCTGATTATGAACGACTCGGTGCTGAGATGACTGAACTCCACCGATTGGTAATAAAGATGAGATCACAGATGGGTGATACATATGATCCCTCTTATTCGCCCTACGATCCCGACAAAGACCCATCTCCTCCTACTCCTCCTACTCCTCCTCCTCCTTTAGCACCTTTATTCTAGATTAATTGTATTTGAATATATAAATATTTAAATTTGTAATAAATATTTGATGTTTATATTAATTTATTTTATTTTAATTATTTTTAATTTTTGTTAATAGATTTTTTAAGAAAAACATATTTTTAAATTATTACTGACGGGGTTAACGACAGACTTCATCCATTGGTATATTCCATATAGTTGGAAAAGAATTGCAGCAAATATCACTGCCACTATTTACTCACTGACGAAAACAGACGGTATGTTTAACGGTTATATGTCAAATTCATCGAAGGAAATACTGATGGGCAAAAAATTTCACTCAATAGAATGACATATGATTTTTCTATCATTGATATGTTATATTCATCGATGAAAATATTGATGAAATGAACCAGGAAAAAAAAATAGAGTGTTTTTACCATTAATAAATCTATCGGTAAAATTATCACTGATATACCACAAATCACCAACGAGAGTTTTTTGAACAGATTATTTTTATTTATAAGCCCATCAATAGAATTCATACCGACAAAGTATGAGTATAGATACCAACAAAAAATTACATTGATAAATCTTACCATTCTAGTGGTGGCTATATTGATCAAATTGACACGCCTGCTTTCTAAATAAGCTACTGACTTAATAATGATACTTATATCATAAACTTAATTGACGCACCTACTTGCTCGATCGATGATGATAAAAAAAAAATCTAATGAAGTTGAGGTATTGGCAATTCAAAAGGCATTTCATTTGATTATTGATTGTTGTTATACCTTTTTAAAGACTGAGTTGTGAAATTTGATTCATACAATGTCATTTGGATAAAGAGAGTCAATAAAATATAGTTATGGCACTTACAAGGTGAATTCAATTATATTTCCAACGTCTGCAATATGCTTTCTTCTATGATTTTTGAAAATAATAATAATAATAATTAGTTTTATCATGTGACATGGCGGTATAATTTGACTTTTTAAATTCCATTATAATATTTTTTTTTATTTTCTCGGTATATACTAATTATTTTTTTGTTGGTATTTATTGATGAATATATAAATAAAAATTAAATTATGTCGGCAAAGATTATTGTAATTTACTGACGGAACTTTTTCATCAATATTTTTATTTGTATTTATGAATTTTTTGATAATGGATGAAAGTGAAAGTTTGATTTTGTGGGATTTTTAAGATCAATGTCAAATGATTTTATGAACTATTTGAGAATTGGCACCGACAAGTAAAGTGAACGCTAACTCTAACTGGGATATATATCAAAGTCATTAAAACCTCTTGGGATCGAGCAGCTTAGTGTTAGGTGCATGCTAGAACTTGTGACGAGACTTTGAGAGGTTTATTGGGACCAAAATGCTCTCCATCATACAAAAAGAAATTAAAAAAATAAAGTGGAGAATATGCTCATATGATGCTGTCAACCGAAATCGTTCTTTAGTCAGTATTTTAGAGCTTGAATTAATGGTCCCTACGTACTGTAAAATGACGCATGAGGAAATTTCATTTCTTTTGTTTTCTTCAATGAGCCTGCTATACATGGCGGAGCAAAAATGGGGTCAACTTCAGGATCTAATCTTGCCCTAACGTGCAATGGTATTTTGGTTGGCAAACCACGTGTAATGGCTAGAGTGAAAACAACGTTCTAACCAGTAGTCTCATGCAAAGTGTCAAGAAGACATCAAGACAATCTCTCCAGCACATGTCGGAGGATTCATTATTTGAACAAGACTGGAAGGTTTAGCCAGGAGATGGATAGATCAGCTCTGTTACAATCTGCCGACTGTTTGAACGCATGTGGGCAGCAGCATAGGTTGTACAGATCAAAGAAAAAACACGTAGGGATCACTCAAATTTGATGATAGTAACATGATTCTGGTTTGAATTGCTTACATAAATTTGGAAAGCATTCTTCTCTCTTATCTCTTATGCTTGTTTGTTAGTCTATGTTATAAATCATTATACGCAAGAACCCATGTTCTGAGACCTATGGAAAGTTAGGACAGTTTTCATTAAAAAAAAAAAATTAGGACAGATATTAATGTGTTTTCAATGTGAACAATACTGCTGGTTGACAAGAACATCCTTGTAACGTTTATAACTTTTCTTTTGTGAATTTAATGGGCATTTTTATTTTATTTTGGCCATATATACTTTTCTCTTAAAAGAAGAAGATGAAGGAATAACATAAATAAGAAATGACAAATCCTTAAAGATTTAATCTCGTTAATAAGTGAATTCACTTTTTCATATTATTATTATTATTATTATTATCATGTAGGATTCATATTCTAAAAATGATTGTAAGTTTTGAAACTGCCCCAACTTATATAAGATCGATTTGCCTACGTAAAATCTATGTTGCATATATATTAAAAGAAACTAATTGGACTTGTAAAAATATTGTAGCTCCAGAATAGTATTTATTGGAATAATATAATGATATTTTTGTTTCTTCACCCAAAAAATTTACCACTTTCAAAAAAATAAAATTAGCATCAAGGAGAATTTTTTAATTTTCACAATAATTTTTTTTATTACGATGTTAGCTGATGAAAAATTTAGTATTTGATCAAATTAATATAAAAAAATAATAAACAATTAAAAAGCACAGTAAAATGACCAAAATATTCTTAAAAGCAAAAAAACTTAAACCTAGAGTCAAAGGGCTTTTTCATCTTTTTAAAATGATTTTTTGGATATTATTAAGTCAACTTAAGGGTAATTTGGTATATGAATAAATATAAGTAAAAAGCAAAAACAAAAAGGTAGGGCGCGTGATCATGTTCGGTACCTTCTCATGTCCAAAAATAATCTTTCATCATGTCATTGAAAGCATCGTCACGTTCTTTTCCAAATGGAATGGTGCGTGTAGGCAGCGGTGATCCAATTTGTCAACAGTCAGCTTTTTTTCTCTCTCTCTCCTCCTGCAAAAATTACAATTTGACTCTCTTTGTTATTGATATTTCAATTCCAGTCCTTATTCGTTTGATTTTTATTTTTTTTCATGGCTCTTCTATAAAAGTTTTACTTGCTTTTAATTTTATCATTCAGTCTCACTTTAACGTATATTATTTTTTTCAATTTGATCCTTATTCTTTTGATTTCTAGTTTTTTTTTCCTTTTGCTTTTTGTAAAATTTTATTGGTTTTTAATTTTATCTTTCAATCCAAATTGATGGTATTATGTTTTTCAATTTGGTCCTTGTTTTTTTTATTTCTAATTTATTTTCTTGGCCCTTTTGTAAAAGTTATTATTCTTTTCAATGTCATCATTTAATCAACAATTTGTTTTTATTTTTTATGTCAATCTCGATCCTTATTCTTTGGATTTTTTGTCCTTTTGCTAAATTGATTTTTTTTAATTTCACCCTCCAACCAAATATAAAATTTATCTTGTATTTCAATTTTGATCCTTATTATTTTAATTGCTATTTTTTAGATCCTTTTGTGTAAATAATTTTTTTTTCAATTTTATCCTTCAATATTTGATTTATTAGGAATTAGACTCCATAGTTTTTGAAATATGGTGTTTTGGATCTAATGACTTGGGTCATGGATTTAAAAAGTTAACACATTTTTTTTGTAAGAAAAGAGGCTTATTATGTATTTATTTTATTCTCATGATCTGGGTTATGAATTTGAAAGGATATCCTAGATTGGCTCAACACTGATTACCAGAGTTACAGATTTATCATGTTAACTCAGGTTAATTGAGACTGATTGTTTTATTTCCTTTTTTTCATCTCATTTTGTTCTTTTGTATTTAATAAACTATGAATTGAGATACATTGTCTGTTCCCTTTGAAAAAATATTTTTTCCCCAGGTTATCCTAATCACTTTTCTTTTTAAATTTGATCCATGTATTTTACTTCTTTTCTTTTTCTCTAATTCAAATAAAATTAGTTTATTCGACCCAATCAAGTCTTTCTTTTTTAAAACACATTTATAGTACCTCATCATCATTTTTTGCAGAAAAATAGTTTAGCCCCGCGGTGAAATGCAGACACAAAGGCTAATATTTATGAAATACAATGTATAAAAACTATCCTTGTAATACATTTACTTTACTGATAAACTCAAAAAACATGGATATTTATGGCATTTGAGCATGGAGGATGGTCGCGGTTTGATGACATTAGCTAAGGTCAATGGTCTTTCTTTTTCTTTTTCTTTTTTCTTTTTGTTTTAGAGGGAAGAAAAATAAAATTAATGGTGATATACTTTCTCTTTACAGCTTTGCCCACATGTTTAATTGATGTGGAAACTTTTTCTCTAACACGTAGCTTTATGTTATTGGGCATCATTATTTATTTAACCGTTGGATTGAACTGAAATTTTGCTCAAAAATTTTAGAAGTCATGCTTTTTATAAGGTTAAGATTTCGTAGCCATCAGATATAAAAAAAAATCTTTCAATAAGTCCTAGAAGTTATTAGGATTTGCAATATTTTTCCTTGTTTGTTTAGAATATTTTTCTATATTTGGTTTAAAACTCTTTTATTATTTTTCTAGATTTATGTAGGAAATTTTTACTAGTGTAAATAGAGTTGTTTAGCTTGTATTTCAGGAGACTAATAAAAGAAAAAATTTCTAGTAAAAAAAATTGAATTAGGGTTTATATGTGATCCCTATTCAATACAATTTTATGTTATTGCACTTGTTGTCTTTCTAGTGCTATTTCTGTCTATGTTAGTAGGTATCAAAGCCCAACAATCTTAGGTTATTGCTTGTTTTGTGCTGCAATCTTAGGTTATTTTGTTTGTTGTGGGTTACTAAATAATTGTGGTTAAAAAAGGTTGCTAGGCAAAATGTGTTCAAGTAAAAAAGGAATAAGAAGGTTTTCTCATGAGAGAAATATTCAAGAACCGGTAATAGAAGACATGCAAAAATATATTGCAAAATTAAAAAGAGGTTGCAAAATTAACCTGTCAGTTAGAAGAGGTGAAGAGGCAGAGTAATCATGATAAAAGTGATCACAAATTTATAGCTAATTTTGAAAACTTGTTTTAGAAGCATGAGTAGAGGAGGAAGCTTCTTGATTGGGATGAGTATCATAGAGATTTTGGTTATCTCTTTTATTGTAAGATTGATGTGGATCAATATTCTCTATCAATTTATTATGTTTATTTTGATGGTGATTATGTTAATAACGATATCACAAACAATAATAATAATAATAATAATAATAATAATAGTGATGATATTATTGATTGTATACTTGTTAATAAAATAAAAGTTCAGTACAAATAAAACATGGAAAGTGTCAAGAAAAGAAAATTGTTAATTTAAACTATATTGATCCTTTTGATTACAAGGTTAATGTTATCACAAAGGTAGGTGTGTTCAAGGATTATGTGGATACAAAAATATTGGTAAAGCAAGTTTGAAGTTTGGAATTCATTACTTTAGAAGTCAATGGAAAAGAAATAATTCATGAATTGCTGTTTTTTATACAAATTTTAAATAAAAAAAAAACAAAAATTGATATCTAGAATTATTATATAGTTGAAGAGAATAAATAAAAGGGGTTGAAAAGTCTTGATTGGATATCCATGATATTGAAAAAAGAGCAATTTGAACTTGAGGACAAGTTCTTTCCAACCTGGTGAGATTGATGTGTGAGATTTTTCTTTAACATGCAGCTTTATGTTATTGTGTATAACTCTTAATCTAGTCGTTGGATTGGACTAAGATTTTGTTCAAAGATTTTAGAGGCTCTATTTTCTATAAATTTAATTTTTCATAACAATAAGAGATTAGAAAGGTCTTCTAAGAAGGCTTAGAAGTTATTGTTTAGGATTTGTAATATTTTTCCTAGTTTGTTTAGGATTTTTTTTATATTTGGTTTATATATTTTTTTTAGATTTGTTTATGAAGTTTTTACTGGTATAAATAGAGTTGTTTAGATTGTATTTTAAAGGACTAATTAAATAGAAAATATTTAATAAAAAAAGTACGTCATTTATCCATGTTACTTTTAGCTCTATATTTTTTTATTATCCTTTTTTTCCTATCCTAACTAATCAAACTCAAATTTTACATCATTACATGATTTATTTATTTTAAAAAAAAACAATATATATTTGGAATGTAATCAGTATAATGTCCTAAAAAATTGTTTACATTAAATATTTCCTAGCTTGGAAAAAACCATCCTATTTGATCAACTTTTCTAACAAGAGTGCTTTCAATCACTATCTTCTTTTCTGTATTTACATTATAAACTTTATAAGAATCTTCAAGGTTTTTTCTTTTTAATTAATGCAAGACCAATGATCAAGATGCTTTTTATTTTCCAAGTAAGTTCTTGTTTGGCATAGTGGTTGCTCCATCATTTCATCAATTTTTTAATTTTTTTTGTTTCAAATTAATTAATACATTAAAATATTAAAATATATTTTTAAACAAAAAATACTTTAAAAAACAACATTTATCATTATTTCAAACACTCCAGAAATCAATTACATCTTCTTTTTATATAAATCCTATATGTTGACTATACCAAAGTCATCACAGTAGCCATGGAAAATAAAAGGGAGACACATATAGGCAGTGCACCTAGTCCATTTTAAATCAAGTTCTTTCTTTTAATTATTCTATAAGTTCACACTATTTTATACTTCATAAAATGCTGTATCACTCAAAGATCAAAAATAAAGGCGTGGAATTTAAAAGCTAGAATTCCAACCCATACATCGGATCACCCACCAACTGGAAAAAAAAAAAAAAAACCCTACAAAAACCGATAACCTACGCCACCATTGTATTACTTTATTTAATACACAACTCGTGCTATAACAAGGATGGTATTCCGACTAGCATTTTTTTAGCATGCCGAACTCTTGCATGACTGATACTAGTTTTTATCCAATATAGCAAGAAAAATAAGTGCCTTTATTTTCTCCATTGTCTTTGAAAGTATTGAATAAATTTTTTATCGAGACAAAATCATGTAGTTCAATAACTTAAGTGGTGCTTGGATTTAATAATAAAAAAAAAAAAAAAAAAACTAGTTCTGAGCCTTGACTAAATTTTTAAAACATTTGGTCAGCTTTAGGTGCAGAGGCGGCGCGTCAGCTTGGATTGAAGGGCCATGGCTCCACAACTTTTCAAAAAAAAACCACTTTAGTCTCTTCATTATATGCATAATATCATCTTAGTCCCTGAGAAATTATTACTAGAACTGTAAAAAAAATTCAAAATATTTCATATCATTCCTGAAGTTTAGCAACTTATATTAGTGCATTCCCCACTTTCTATAGAGTTTTGAATTATATTTCTAGTTTTAAAAAAATATATGTTTATTGCAAGGAAACGCTATAAAAAATCAAAGTTGAAATAATTTTATACAACTAAACACAACAGCATGAAATTTTTTGAAACAAAATTCAATTTTATTAATTTAAAATAATTAGTGCCTCGATGACCAAATTTGAATCTTAAAGAAATGTTCAATCTTTTTTTTTTTTTTGCAACATCAAGGACTGATTTACATGGTCAAGGATAACTTCATGTAACTTTTTTAATTTTGGTCCCTCGGTGTTTTTTTCTTTTCAATTTGATCCCTTCACATTGGTTTTATTTGGTATTTTGCTTGGTAATTTATTTTAATTGTTTTTATGCATGGATCTCATAATATTGAGAGATATTTTTGGTGTTCAGTTGAAGCTAATTTTTTGCTAAATAAAACAACATTCGACTTATTTAGAACAATTAGGTTTCAATGGACAAGAATTGAAACTAAAATAAATATAGGGAATTACAGTTATCGACGGGTCAAGATTGGTTGGTGAATGCACTACACATGTCATTAGGTGAAAGAAATTGCAGGTTTGTGGTAATGCATGTGGCTTCAGTGTCCAAACACCACCTCCCATCGTTGCATTGGAAGCACCTCGACGTCCACTTCTATTTGTGGCGACACGTGTATCGTAACGAGTGATATTGTAGCTTCGGCGGTTGTTTCTTTTTTATTTCCCTCATTCCTCTCTACTTTCCTTGGAATTCTCATGTTGTCTATAAGAAAATATAAGTTGTCCTTTGATTTTGTTTTGATTTCAAAATTGATCTTCATACTTTTTAATTTGTCTAGTAAAATTTTATTTTATTTTTAATTTAATCTTTCAATCCAAAATTTTAAGTTGTCCTCTTATTGTTTTTAAATTTGATCTTCATTATTTTGATTACTATTTTGTTTGTCCTTTTGTAAAACTGGATTTTATTTTTAACTTCATCCTCCAATCAAGAATTGTAAGTTGCCCTCTTAATTTATTTTTATTTTAGATTTAGTTCTTATTCTTTTGTAAAATAATTTTTTTTTTAATTTCATCATTTGACATTAGATTAGTTGAGAATTGGATTTTGTGGTTTTGCTCGATGGAATGATCCCGATCTCATAACCTGAGTCACAAGGTTAGAAATTTAACTTGGGTTGATATCAGTCTTTTTCAGGTTTTTTAACATTAATTTTATTTTTAACATTCGGTCTCATTGGTTTTTTTTAAAAAAAATTAAGCTTCATAATTTTCTTCAATTCTTCTTCTTCTTTTGTTATCTCAATCTTATGACCTAGAGCATGGCTTTACAATCGTGCTTTGTAATTTTTCATGTTTTGCCTTCTATTGGGTTATTCTATTTACATGTTCCGATTCGAGGCGGGTTTGCTAATTTTTTTTGCTTCTTTAAACATGCTTACGATATTTGATTATTTTTTATTAAAAAAATTAATCTGGTCTACGACGGCATGGCGCATAGCGCAGAACAACAACATAGTCTTTAACTACTTGATGTATACATCAATCATAATAGTAATACACTAGCATGAATAAATGTCTTCCTGATAAAAATTTATATTTTATAGCAATTTAAAATCAAATTTGCAAATAGTAATACACTGTAATGAGGTTTTTCTTTCTTGAACTGTACTGAGTCTTCTTCTTTTTTTTTTTCTTTTTTTTTTTTGGTATCTCTTGTAACTTTTTAAAGTTAAGAAAGTAGGATGAGGTCTCCCGTACAGAGTCCAAAGGCCAATAGTACTTTAATGGGAAAAAAAGAAGAAGAAGAAAAACACCATTGGCTAGCTGCATCATTGTGATTCAAATACGTGGAAGGGCCGACCAAAAGAACATCATTACACATCTTTAACACAGCAAAATCCCCAGCAAAATCATGCCTTCCTTATTATCATTCATCTCATATTTACGCTATCATTAAATTGGTGCCTTAAAATTTGGCACTAAAAAGCTTTATTTTAATTTTAATTTTAATTAGATGGTAAATGGATTTTTTTATATCTCTTAGGATTTGAATTCTTCAAAACCAGGGATAAAATTATAAACAAATCAATAAATGATAATAACTTATGGACCACGGATTTAGTATTTTTTACTTTTTAAAAATGTAGTAGAAGTTATGTTTTAGAGTGATTTTTTTTATAAATATATTAAAATAATATATTTTTTATTTTTTAAAATTTATTTTTAATATTAGTACATAAAACATTTTTAAAAATTACTTTTTTAAAGAACAAAATATTAAATAAACGGCATTGTCGTCATCTTTGTGTGTGAAATTATTATAAAATTAACAAAAAAAAAAAAGAGCGCTAAAAGATGTCACATTACAAGAGATGTTTTTTGTCGACCAAAATCTATGAGGTTTCCTTTTGTGGGGCCCGTATCAGATGTACTGATTTTGCTTATATAATCACCATTCACCACTACCCCCCCTCTTCATGCCTGCCTGCTCTCTTTTTCCTAGCAATACTATTTCCCACTTTTCTGTGCTCCTCCCTCTTCCACACTATAGCCATATATATCCTTGTCTTTTTAACCATCTCTAGCTAGACCTCCCTGTCCTTTCTCTAAGGGCAAAGCTCCGTATAAATTGAAGGGCAGTTTGCTCACCACAGTAGAGATTGTTGGGTTTAGTGTTACCCTAGAACGGACATTTGGCACTATGAAGGAGGGTGGCAGGAAACAAGGTGCACCCGCACCATGTGCAGCATGCAAGCTTCTAAGGAGAAGGTGCGCCCAAGATTGCGTGTTTGCCCCTTATTTTCCAGCAGATGAGCCCCAGAAGTTTGCTAATGTGCACAAGGTTTTTGGTGCGAGTAATGTCAACAAGATGTTACAGGTCGGTTCCTATCTAGCTACACTCCTTGGTCTTTATAACACTTTTAAGCCTTCATCTTGCAGAAAACGAACTTAAGGGTATGATTGGGAGCAACTTCATGGGCAGACAAAATGACTTCTTTCTACTTTGATTGAACTTAAAGCTAAACTTTTGAACTATAATTCATTTGAAGTCATTTTTACATGATTTGGGGGTAATAATTTTCTTCTGAAGTTATATTTGCTTCCTTAATTTGATGCCCATTTTGATGGTCTTCAGTTGATTTTACATGTGTGTACAAAAAATACTTGTGAAATCTTTGGGTCAGTTCCTGTAATTCGAAGAAAGACGTTTTAGAGTGATGGGGAGATGCTTTTTTTTTTTTCAATCCATAAACAAAATAAAGCGTGTTTAACAAATAATTAACATCAATCCATCTACATGATAGATGAGTTTAACCTCCTAATTCTTCATCATTCGATGGGATAGAGACAAGGGCCTCTTTCCTTCCCTCAAATTATTAATCTAACTACTGGGGTTAAGATGGGAGTGCAGACAAATATTCTTGTAAAAAATATATGTTATGGGTGGTTTTGCTTTCTACTAGTAGTTGCTGGCCATGTGATATATTTTATTTTATTTTATTTTCTTACCAATCAAGGGCTGTTTTGTTAAAAAAAATAATAAGAAATCACGTGAAGTTGTTGATTTGTAAATTGCACTCAATAATTTTAATAATTTAGGGATGACAAGATAGAAGCTGGACTTTTTTAAAAAAAATGACCCCCTAGATCATAAAACGCTTACAGACTTGTCGTCATCTTTAACGAGAGGGACACTAATGCCATTTTCTAAAAAGAGCTTGATTTTTTTTTTCAAGGAAAAGATTTTTTGTTTTATGTGTATATAAAAAAAAATCGGTGGAGGAAGGAAGCTTGTAATTCCAATAAAAAACTGATAGAGACAGGCACCCCAAAAGAGAAGAATGGAGCACCTTGCAATTGACCAAATGAAAAATCATGCAAGAAAACTAAGTATAATTATACTTGATCTCTGTACACACATCAGCATAAATGACTCATGCTTTATGTAATCATGATATCATGTGCACATGGCCAACATAAATTTTCAATTTTATTAATAGAAATAATTATTATTTCAATTAAAGATAAGATAGGTGTATAAGGTATGTGTAGGATCCTTCGAGTTTGAAATTCAAGATCAAAACACTTGGAAATACCGTAAAATTGAAGAAATAAAATGGTCCCTTGTGTTTATCAGGAACTACCGGTGCATCAGCGAGGAGATGCGGTTAGCAGCATGGTGTATGAAGCTAATGCCAGGGTGCGTGATCCAGTGTATGGGTGCGTGGGTGCTATATCATCTCTACAGCAACAAATTGATGCCCTTCAGACCCAGTTGGCACTGGCTCAGGCAGAGGTGGTGCACCTGCGAGTGAGGCAGACAGCAACACTATCAAACCACGGGCTAAGTCCTGCTAGCCCGAGTAATAGTGGGTCGCCATCTTCTAGGCTCATGGGGTCCCAAATGAAGCCGATGTTCGACATGGATATGGTGGATCACACCAGCTTGGGAGAGTCAATGTGGTCATGCTAGGATACGCATGCTACCTTTTTATGCCATGCCTACCCTTACTACTACTATATCTAGGTTGATTCTGTCTCCAATGTTTTCAATCTACATATATATATTTTTTAATTTTGATATTGTCGTTATGAATCCATATGGGTAAAGGGGTATAGCACAAAATATTAGTAGTGATGATAATGGTGGCAGTAATTATAGTAGTGATGGTGGCAGTGGTAATGATAGTAGTAATTATCTCAACGTAAATTTATTTAGATATTTTGTTTTTATTTTTAGATTAACTAATTTAACACTATAGTAATTAGTTATATACTGGTTGATTGTGGACTTTATGGGTAAACATTGGATGGATTTTCCATATAAGCTAAGTAATATATTGACTTTGGTTTTCCCTCTTTTGTTTTTAGTCATGGTGCAATGTTTTCACTTTGGTTGATAATGTGCAGATTCTTTAATGATTTTGTATATTGTGTTTTTATAAGAATATCAGATGCTCATATTTGTACACATCTATCCCCAACTTTCCATCGATGGGACTGGAATCGAGAGGTTGGAAAGTCTATTATAAGATACGTGAAGAATTAGTAACGGACACAAGCATCTACTGATATAGACTTGCATGCCAGATCAACTGTTTGTGATTTGCACAAATCCTGATTTTTTTATTTTTTTTCCCTTTTAATCTGCGAGTAATTCGTGCTAATTTAGTAGGAAAGCATACCCATGATGGTTAGTTTTAGTTGCTGAAGCTACAAAAAGCAAGGAATGGGCTTCAAATGCTAGCAGAAAACTTGCCTGTAATTTGGCCCAATGAAAAGACTTGTCAAACTTCAAGTTTTTGCCTCCATAGAAGGAAGTCATGGGCACCCATTATCCAAATTTACTCTCAAGTGTAAGCCCGTTAAGCGTGTTTATCAAACCTTCGAGGTCGGTGTATTTCATCTTCTTCCCCCGAGTATGTCAGAGAAACTTTAAGAGTGAAATGTTTATCGCAGCAGCCTTCCTGATTATTTCTAGCAACAATCCTAAATGTCACCAAATAGATCAACTACTTTACTCCAGAGCAAGTTTCTTTTTCTAGGAAGAGCTGCGAGCGATAATAAGCAAGTGAGTCAGCTAGTCTACTCTCTATGTTTTTTTAGTCCTCGCTGGAGCATGAATGGCATGGCACATTGCTCGGTGATTTTTGGGTTGCTGTAAAGTAATTTCCTTTTAAAAAATAAATTTCTGTTTTTTAACGTTTAATAATATTATAGAAAATAAGTTATGGTAAATTAGTCAACTTCTTACCACACAAGAAAAAAAAAACATTGTCTTGAGATTTTCGCAGTGTCCAACATAAGCATTCGATACATACAAGTAAATGTTCAGAAATAAAACACAAGAAACCTCCCCCTCCTCGTCAACACACGATCCCAAGCAATGCACCACTCCCGCACTCCTTTCCTTGGCCAGACCCTCAAATATATCTGTACCAAAGTAGTAGTAGTGATAAAAACAAAATCAACATTGGCATTAGCATCAAAGAACCAAATTAAATAAGCACATAGTTTTTAGTTTAATTTTTGGCCCATTAATTAATCCCGCCACCAATCACTAATGAACCAGTCCAAAATGCCATACACACACAAAAAAAAAAAAAAAAAAAAAAAAAAAAAAAAACTAGTTCATTGAATAGTATGAATAAAATGGGAACAAAATCCCCACACCAGTTTTCAATAGACCTCATACTCTTAACTACACTTACAATTTGGACCTGCCTATGGAAGTAAATGGAAATTCTACTAGAAATATGGTATTTGGTTATAATTTAATTATATAATTTATGTTTATGGAAGATTCTCCGTCCATATCTGATTAATTTCTAAGTGAATAAAGCATGAATGATCTAAAAAAAGTACACAATTAAACTATAGAAAAAAGAGACAAACCTGGGCGGTGATCTAAACATCCTTGACAACAAGATCACCGTTGACAAACTCTCTGTAGGCAGCAACAGGCCAAGAAAAACCTCTAAAGATCAAACCAGTAGCCAAAGGCACGTCAATAATGATCTCCTTCATTGCTGGCTTCTTCTCGTCACTTATAGCAATCAAGTAACTCCTACCAACCCATCCAATCCATCCAGCAATGTACAAGAACAAAATCCCTGGTGTGATAAACTCACCCCAGTGCCTTTGGTCACCACTCACAATCAAGTGAGGTAGCCCATCTGAGCCACATAGCAACCCTTGCTTCCCGTAGTTGTCAAACCTTCTTTTTGTCTTCTCGACAGTAGCTTTGATAGCCAAAGCAGGTGCACTATCTGGTGAATAAAGTTTTAGAGAAGATTCTAGCTTTTTAATCTGCTGTTTCTCACGCTTGGCAAATTGTTTGGAATCTTTGCATGGGGTTAGGCCAGAGATATCAGCAACAGCAGGAAGCGGGGCTGATAAGAGGATGGAAGAGAGTGCAAGTGCAGCAGAGAATGCTTGGAGTGGTGATGATGATTTCTCTTGTGTTGATGGTGTTTGTGACGCTGAACATACAATCATCGATCTTGGTTTTATTGGGGTCATTTGAGAGACCCCGAGTTTTGGCTTCAACATGGAGAGGTTGCTTGGTATAGTAAGAGACATTTTTGCCTTAGGGTTTTTTTCCTTCCTTTCTTACAATCTAGTGTTAAATCGGAAAGAAAAGATAGTTGAAACAAGGAAGGAGGATTGAAGGGAGAGTGTGGATCGGAGGGATGGTTTTTAGATTCTTGGAAGGAGGAATTAGTGGTGGTAGCGGGGATAAGATGAAAGGAGTGTGGAAGCTGAGGTGGACAGTTGCCATTGGTTAGGGGTGTTTTGTTGTGGGTTTCAGATTCCCTATCTATCTCTCCGTAGCTTTTGGATAAGAGATTAGCTTACAATTAATGGCTACTGTGTTCGTGGGCTTACCGTGAACTCTCTTTTACCGATCCATATGTGCTGCTGATAAGACGACATTCTCTTGTTTCATCGACTGATAAAGACAGTTTCGAATTCAACCCTCAAATTTCCAGTCATGGTTAAATTCATAAATTGTTACTCCATCAATAATTAGAAGAAAGCTAATTGCTGTGGTGAAAAACACTATCACAAAAAAAAAAAAAACAACCAGGATGGATTCCAACAGTGTTTTTCCTTCTTTTTTCCTTGAAATATTTTCTATTCTGGTTTTGATTTGCTTATCTGATTGGTTTTTATGGTGTAAAAAAAATCTTGAAATGTTCAATTTTGTAAAATAAAATTCAACTTGATTGTTTATAAAAAAAAATAGAAATGAAAGGGATTAAATTTAACATCGAATCAAAAAAGCAACCTCCTTTTATTTTCTTAAACTTTTCATGAGGCGTGTTTTTTACAATTTTGGTCCCAAATGTTTTTTCTTTTCTCCTTTTTGGTCCATGTTTATTAATTTTTTTACATTTCAATCCTACATTTTATTTATTTTGCATTTCAATTCCTAAAACTTACGAGGAGAGCGAGAGAGTTGAAAGATAATAAAGGGAGGTAAAGTGGTCGGTTGATTAGGAATGAATAAAATAAAATAAAATTGATGTCGATGATTTTCTCTTAATGAAAGAAGTAACATTGCGGTGTTATTTTGCTTTTATATCTCCGGAAAAAAGTAATTCAAAATTAAGAAAGTTATTTTTCTAATTTAATTTTGTGTTATTGAATTGATTTAAGGATATTTTAAGTTAAGAAATTGATTTATTGTAATTATATGAATATTATTTAAATTTTTTTAAATGAAAATAAGCTAAAATAATTTTTAGAGTAAAAAATACTCAATACGTTGTCCGGCTTGTTTTCTTAAGGGAAAAAAAAAAAAAAAGGGTGGACAACCAGCATGCATGCCTAGACATGTTGAGCCTTTTTTTTGTTGGGCTAACCCGGGCACTACTTATTTTCTTTATTTTTTTTAATTTTAATTGAAATGCACTGTAAAATAATTACTTAACATGGTAATTTAATTATTATTCAATTTTTCATGATTGAATAATATTATAGGTTATTTATGGGAATGTAAATAATTTTCTTTTCAATTATTATGTATTAGAGCAAAAACAATTCTCATGAATATTTAATGAAAATAAAATTTTTTAATATATTTTTATATGATTCTATCACATTTGTTAAATTGTTTTTCTTCAATCACATACAAAATATTAAGATGTTATTTTAATATAAAAAAAAAACTATTTCTGAGATCATGATAGATTTTTATTTAAAAAACAATGCCTACAATAAAGAGATATATTAATAAGAAAATGAGATTAGATTAAAGAAATATATTTTTTTACTTGTTTGAAATTATTGAGAATTCTGATAAACCCTTATTTTAATTGTTAAGTCTTTTATTCAAAAAAATGCTCCTCATAAGAAAAAATCTCGTTGTTTCTGGAAAAAAAAAAGGATTTTTTTATAATAATATTATTCATTGCTTTATTGATAATAATGTATTGATTTAATATGCATGATTTTTAAATAATGTTCTCATTTTGTATAATTTTTAAAAATTTATTATTACTAATTTCTAAAATCAATTCTTGTTTGAGGAGATGATTGATTCATAATTTTTTAATTCAAACTTATTTTCATAATCATAATTTTCTTCTAAAGAAATAAAAAAAGAAGTGCGTAAATGAGAAAATTTACTCTTTTATTAAAAATACACTTTTTTATTTCAAATTGTTATAGTTTTTTTACATTTTTTCTGATTATTGATTCTTTTTATTCAATCAATTAAGCTGTTAATAGATAAATAAAAAATTGTTGTCACAAAATTTTACACATGAACTAGAAAAAACAATATCGATGAAAATAATACATTTCTTCTAAATAATCAAAACATAGTTTTCTAGTGCAACGATGGTCAATCCAATATATATAAACTGCAAAGCTTTTCCCACATTGATCAAGAACAATGATGGAAACTCTGGCTTCAAGAAATTAAAACCCAAAAGGGGATAAAAAGGGATTTAGAATCTCATCTCATTGGAGGAGTAAGAAAGGCTCAGACACTTCCATATTAAAAAAATTTCACAAAACCATCAATTCAAAACCCGAGTATTGAAACATGACTTGAATTCATAAACCAATAGCTCGTGATTTACAACTGGATTGTGATTTGGACTGGTGGAGTGATGTATCGAAGCCATGCAAGTGAACACAAGTAGATCAATCAACAAACTCAGAATGATATCAAGCAGAAAACAACAGTTACAGTCTAAACTCGAAAATATAACGACTGCTTTCATTTTCTTTCCTTTTGTTGTTTTTAAAATTTAAAGCATCCCATCCATTATCATGTATTACAATGAAGCATGCCATACAGGCAATCCAAAATCAAACTAATACATAGTGTTCAGGCATAGTCTCAAGAGTCCCAAGATCATGCTGACCACATAACTGAAATACAAAGAGTGCCTCGACATTTACCTCACAAATGATTGGCTTGTGGATGCCTTCTGTGCTCCCTTTCCGCATAACCACTCTTCCCCATCTTGTGTCCATCTTCTATGGTATCAAGGTTGTGATCATGCCTCCTCTTTCCATCTGACTGCCTTTCAGCCGGGCTCCCTTTTCTTTTCCGGTCATTCAGTATGGGGGAAGCATCATCTAACATTTCCCCTTCTTCTACGTATTCTGCTTCCAATCCACGTGTTGACTGTCCTTTCATGATCACATGGTTTCCATCCCCAATTTCTGCATGATCGTTAATATAATCTGGATTTTCAGTTTTAGACCAGCTCTGCCTTCTCTCTTGTTTGATTTTCTCATCCTCAGCTGCCAACTCAACCCCATCTTCTAGTTCCCTCTCAATAAGATCATCCTCATCCATGATATCCTTTTTCCGCATTGTCTCCCCTCGAGATTTCTTCCTTTTCTCAAGTGCTGCCTTCAGCTTGTCCTTGTCTATCATCTTAATAGCATCTTTAGGGGACTGGTCAACTATGCCTTCTCGAAGATCCAAGTTTCTACCACCTAAGCTGGTGGACTTATGAGATACAGCATCATCCCTCCACTCTCCAGCATCTGCGCCATCATTTCTCCCTGCAGTTCTTTCTTGGTCTTCTTCACCTAGTTGCTCTGCCCCATACCTGGATTTATTGGGGTCCTCTCTTGTGATTTCCTTGTGGGAGACATGCTCACGGTCTCTAGTTTCGACCTCCACTTTGTGATCAGTAATAACACTGCCAGTCTCTCCACTCCCATTATCATTATTTTGATTATGGGCGTTTCTTGGCAGTGCCACATTGTCATCTTGACATAGAGGTTCAGAGGCTGCTTGTGACGATGTTTGCTTTGAAACATGGTCCTCACTCACAGCTGGAGTTTTAGCTGGCAGTCGATGCCCTGACCCACCTCCAGCACTTCCTTCTACTTCACTTCCCTGTGATGGGGGCACTCTGTTTTGCTCATATAACTCCAACATCTGATTGCTAACCTCTGCAAACAAAACATCCATAATGAGCCAACAAAAAACTCAAATGCATATTAACTAAATAAAAGACTCGAGAGGACAGACAATCAACACCAGCAGCACTGGTGGCTGGAAAAAGGGTACCCTATCCATAGCCCTCCCAAACTTCTGACCTCATAAGATCATAGCCAACCCATAGTCTTTTCTGGTTGCCATCAATAGTAGTTGCATAAAAAAGATACCTAAAATCATCTCATCAGGGTCATAGCTAAAATAATCTCATCAGGGTCAGTTCTAGCAAAATATCATGGGTCAAAGTGCTGCTACAATTGTGCAGCACTGGTAGTGTCACAAGGCTATTTGAAGACTGTCCAATTGAGTCCATATGAGTCTTACAATAATGTTAAGGGAGGTACCAACCCTCCAATTGGCGCGGGGTGACATCAAATTCTTGCCACCAGACTTTCTCGCCATCCGATGGAAGCTTCACTTTGAGGAACTTGGCAGCAAGGAAAATGGCACCCGCCGCAATGTGATGGGTTTTAAATTGCAGGCAGAGTGAAGTCCTCAGCCTGCAAGCGCTTTCTAGAGTGTGAAGAAAAGAAAGAGGAGAAACCACTGGACAGAATTAATAAGGGCTCGAAAAACAGGACATGATGCGTACCCGTCATTAACAAAATTCCATGCAACTTGAGCAAGGGCATTTTGTGCAACCTTAAATTTCTTTATTGCTTCAACTAGTGGTTTGTAGGGGTGATGAACATTGAGGTCAAAACCCAAAGTGGCAAGTACAACCCTCTCCCCAAGTAAAATAAGCTCTTTCTGTTGCTCATATACTTCCTGCATGATAAACATGGATCAATGAGTGAGTGAACTTTAGAAGCTCCATAGTTACAGTAACAGAAAAGGAAAATGTTAAGGAGAATCCAAGGTATCAGGGGGATTATTTACCAAAGCTCAGCAGGTGAAAAAAGAGCATTCTGAGCAAGGTTTATAATTCAAGAGACGCATGGTGGTAAATTCTGCAAATGTGAAAATGATCTGTCTGACACTTGCTAAGCAATTTCTGCCAAGAAATTCTTAGTACTTTGGCAGTATCATTCACCAGGTGTCATACTTGAAAACCCACATAGTCTTTCATTTGTGAACTATAATGTCAAAGCTATTTGTCACTAGCAACCATGCTTGATTATTTTTATACAAGGCATGAAGTAGGATTAGAGGGGTGAAAAATCTTGTTCTTTAGAAAGAGAGTGAGCGAGAGAGATGGCAGCAGCAACTGAGGGTGTGTGAGCAGAAAATGCTGAGAAGAGAGATGGAAATTGGAGGAAGAAGAATGGCAATAACAAGACAGCTTGGCAAGCATCAGGATGTCACACTACAAATAAGCCAGTCAAACACAATTAACATAAAGAAAACCTTTTGTTTGATCCTCTGGGTAGCAGCAGGATCTTTTTTGTGCATTATCTCGTATGAAACCAGAATAACATCCTTTAGTGGTCGAGGAGTCTCTTCCACTTTCCCAGCAAGGAACATACACACAGTTGCTATGGTCTGCAAAGCCAAAAAAAAGTGACTAGCCATGAGAACAAATCAATATTAATTTCAATTCACCCCATCTAATCTTTTTTTTTTCTGTCACTTTCCTTAAACTGGATTGATCTTTTTTTTCTTTAATTATTTTATGACCTAAATGAGCATCCAAAAGATCATTTGCAAGCCTCCATAGGTCCACATCTACCACTCATGGACATGTTGTACAATACCACCTAAAGTCTTACCAACAATTTTCCAGTGACCAGCTTCCATTTCAAAAGATATTCTCTATGGCACTATTTTATGAATCTCTATAACCTAAATCTATTACTTTTAAAATTCTGTAAAGACACATAAGATGCATCACATACCATTCATAAAGAGGTACAAAAATATCAGATTCAGTGATTGATTTGATGCAAGTAATAACCATTTAAATAGCTTAGAAAGCAAAAGCAATGTTTGTTTAAACATCAATGACTCACCCTTCTGTCATTCTTTGCATGTGATTGGCGAATGAAGAATCTATGACAGAATATTATTGCTGTAGCTATGGTTACCTGGGGCCTGCAGAAAAACAAATTACACTCATTTACAAACTGATATCTAGATCCCTTGCCTCATTCAAGGAAAGTTGTATAACATACTCAAAAATACACATGAAACAGGCATGCCACACACAAAGCACACACAGATGCACGCACCCTCTTCCATCAAAAAGAAAAGGAAACACACAAACATAGTTGGAGTGGGTAATCGATCAATTTCACAAGATGATCTCCCACCCAAAGCAACAGATGAAAACGTTCATTTTGTTGCACAAGTATTAAGTGGTTTCACTTGTGCAAGCTGCTGTCAATTTTTCTTTTCTTTTTAGATAACATAAGAAACATTATTAAAAAAAAAAAGTAATCATATAATTACAAAATTGAGAGCAAGCCATTCTCAAGAACAGAATGAACATTTTTCTTTTTTATTTTTTAAGATAACACAAGAAACATTGTTAAAAAAATAATGATCATGTAATTACAAATTTGGGGAGCAAGCCATTCTCAAAAACCACATAAATAAGAAAATAACCAAATTCAGTTATTAAAAAGAAACAAGAACATAGTGACAAATTAGGGAAGCAAGTCAAGCAAATCATTCTCCAAAACAGCATAACTAAAACAGTAACCATATTTGAAATAGAAGTGCACTCCATGCCTAGGAATATCAGCCCTAAAAACACCCAGCAAAATGCTTTCAAGATAAATAAGAAAATGCTTTCACTTTCAAAACACTTATTCTGAAATTCTGACTAGGATAGCATCAGTACATAACTCGGTTCGCAAGCACAGAAATACACGGCCCTTGACAGATCAGGGACACTATTTCAATCTATCAAGAAAGCGGTTGATGGGATACAGCATCTAAAGCAATAATTGAGACTATCATCCCCATTGCTGAGTTCTCCAAATTCTATTCTCTAAATCCAGTTCACCAACATCCCTTCATGCAGACAAAATGAGAGTTCACTGATGAAATCCTTACAAGCATTCAATGGCATCAAAGATAGAAATGACAGGCAGAAGCATGTAAAAAAAAGGGGGTGTAGGTTCGAAAGATCACACTTCATTAGGAAGGCCACAGTTTCCCATTCCAAATTATAAGGGTCATGATTATCAATTCAAACACCTTCACTACAACCGCCAATGCAATATTGTAATGACATTATACCATATTGATCAATTAACTGCTAAATGAGCATCATTTGTGTGTGTGTGTGTCAAAATCATATATTATACCTAAAACTTCATTATTTCAGTCACCTATCACATTCTCCCCCCAACTAATTTGTAATCTCGTTGTATCACATTCTCTAAGACTTGGAAATCAATAAACTAATAAATGACTCTCTCAACATCTTATAACATATATGGAAATTGATATTTCAATCATCTATCACGTGCTCTAAGCCTTCAAAAAGGCCCAATCCTCAAACTGCAAAAGATATTAGTCATCTTTATGAGGGGAAAAAAAGAATATGTTTCCTTCTTCCATTTTTATTAATTTCTCATATTATAAATTTCCTCAACGCTTCAAGCCATTTATGAAAATGACTGCAAATAGCCCTAAGACTGTCCATATAAGAGATAGAGAAATAAAAATGATTTTCTACTACTTCAGCTCAAAAATGAAAGACGCATCCAAACACATTGTCAGCTGAACTCTTATTCACAAGAGGATGTCCAATGTCAAGAAAACAACAAGGAGATAGTGCTCCCAATACCAGATACTTGATACAAGTGCATTAAGACACCACCTGGTCTTTGGTTAAAGGCCTATGTCATTACACTGATTCGGATTTGTTTCGGCAACTTAACTAAAGACCATGACTTACCTTGTAAACAAAATTTTTTTTGAACAATGATAGAGCTCTAAGAATTAACCATGATGATAGTATCACCATGCACATCAGCCTGAAAGGTAGTCCTACGTGGGGTAAATTTACAATGTAAAAACTCTTTTATTTAAGAAAGCTAACTAATTAAACATTTTAACTAAACAGAATCCTTATCAAATTTTGAAGAAATCATCTATCTTGATAATCATGAATCAACAATCTAGAAGCACTAATATCTAAACTTCAGCTACCATGTAAAATAATCAACCATAATGAGACCCCTGCATATGGTCGGGGCTTGAGCTAAGAAATAATACTTATAAGAACTAATATCCACTCATATTATCTAACCCCAAGTTTGTTTTTCATTTATGTATACATCATTTCTAGTAAACAATGAAGAAAACTTTGCAGCTCCCTCAAATAAATGATGGTGCAATGACAAAAATGAAATGAAAATTCACAGCAGAATCAGATAAAGATTGGAACATAATAAAAAAAATTAGCCAAAAGTCAGTAAAAGAAGAAGAAAAAACAATATACACATGAACTCACACTTTCAATCTCATGCCGAGATCCTGCAAAAATGTGCAATACGATTTCCGTAGATACGTCTCTTTTTTCAAGTCAATATTATCTCTTCTTGATGGGGAATTCTCTTCTATTTCTTTCCTAGAAAAATACCAACGACCCCCTTCCTCTGGCCTGTCTTGAGAACTCCTAGATGGCCCACTCTCGGAATTCCCATAATGTGAAGATTCCCCAGGTAATGCTCCCGCCATTATTTTCCAGGACCAGGATTAAACAAACAAGATTCGACTACTATGTCGAGTACTAATCTGCTATCACTTCATCACCGAAGTGTAGGATATAATCAAATCCTACACAAAAGTCATATCAGTTAGAAGGGCAATGTCAAAACAGAACCATTACTGCATAGCAAGTTCCAGCCCATAAAATGGAAACACGACTACTACAAATAACAACAACAACAACAACAACAACAATAATAATACAGAAAATTTTCTCGAGGTAAGCATAGTAAATAAATAGCACTTAATAACCCCTATAAAAATGTCTCATATTAGCGGAGATTTTAGCTTTTTTATACTTTCTCTTCTATTTAACCTATTGAGAAGTCCGGTGAAATTTTGCAAGTGATTTGTATTCTTACTGCTTCTTGATCCATTTATTCAACTAGATTGTAACATAGCCGGCAGATTGAAAAAAAGCAATGTCAACAATAAACAGTGTAATAAAGACATTGCAAATTCCAGTCAGCAAAACCTAAAAATTCAATCTTTTATTCAGTTTAGCTAGTAGACAAAGAGCACTTGACAAAACAAACAACTATGATGCAAAATGCGCTTTTACAGGAACAAATTTCACAGTCGATCCATGGTGCAGTTTGCTGATCCATTCTAGGTCACGCAAAAAAGAAAACCCTAAAAATTCAATAGATTTGAAATTCAACTCTTCCTTATGCAAACCCTGAACGTAATTTCTTCGAAAGAATTCCAGACAAATCAAGATCGAACTAATAATTTTTAGGTTCCAATAAGAAGAGAATAGAAGGGAAATGAATAAATGAGAAAGAAATAGAAATCCAACTGACCTGCCAGAGGAAGAGAAAGAGAGAGCCTGCCTGCCTGCTAGCTGAAGCGACGTCGTTGTTGTCGTTCTTCGTCCTCTTGGCTTTGCGGCTCAAGATTTTCTAGGGCTTGCTTGTGTTGTGTCTGTGGGTACTATTATGGTCATGTAAAATCGAGGGGGAAAGGAGAAGAAGAAGAGGGGGGGTGGACCTAAAGTCCACACTAAGGGATTTTTGGATTTTGAGATATTGATTTAACCACATTTGTTTATTATCACTATAGCCCCCTGTACTTGTTTTTCTTTTCAATAAATGTAAGCTTGTTTATTATTTTCATTATTGTCCTTGTAGTTCTTGTTTTAAGAAAAATTATATTTTAATTTGGGAGCGTGTAAAAGATGGAAAATAAATTAAAATATTTTTTATATAATTTTTTATTTTAACATAAAAATACTAAAAAATATTAATTTAAAGTTTTTTTATATCCCTCTATGCGCATTCAAACTTTAATCCTTCTTATATATATATAGTGACACATCTTTTAAGTTTAATTTTATTTATTTATTTTTTACTCAGTTCTTATTATTAAAAATTAAGAAAAGAGGGCTGAATTTATATTTTTAGAAAAATGGTTTTCCTTGAAGCATGTCTTCAAAATTTTAGTGACTAATAATCAACATTATATTATACTTTAAAATGTGTGTAAAAAAATATTATGCATCTACTAGTGGACGTATACTCATTTTACTGTGAACCACATTGTAAACATAAAATATTTGCACTGTGAACAATATTATAGCGACATAAGGGTGTTATCTTTGTTGTTTTTTAGTCAAAAAATGTTACTGAGAACATTGTCTTTGTTGTTTTATGTGTCAAAAGCTGTTAGGTTATACTTGATAGCCATACTTAATGTCATTGGGTCTGGCTTGTCCTCTAAACCCAATGGCCGCCAGATTCAAAAGGAAATGAAAACATCAAAAGATATTAGGTGCGGCTCCGCAACCAAACTCAATTGCCTTGTCTATTAGACCCAAAGATCTTGAATCTGTTTCTACAACCAGACTCAATATTGGATATGGCTCCGTAAGTCATAGTCTTTAGAAACCGAGCTACCCCACGCAGGCAATTAACACTTACATTAAACACTTCATTATTTGGTATATTAACCTCATGGTAGGTATTAAAGTGCATCAACGACAAGATCATGGTCAAATTAACATGGTATGTATCGACAACCTTTCCATGAGTGTCTTCAATCCTGACGTTGTAGGTGAAGAAGTGGCTAAGGAGTTCACCGTTGATGCAGTCGCTAGGGAGAGGGATGTTAATCCTAATGAAAGATTTGGAGGTTGTCTTTGCTTGGTACTTGAGAATTGTTAAGGAGGAAGGTGCTAAAATCTATTAATTTTAAGATGTTTGGTTGCAGAACTTCGACAATGAATAAAAGGTTAGCTCCTTGCCAAACATAGCATGATACTAGAGCCAAATCGCATCATTTGCTGTATTTTGATTCGATTGAGTAGAAGAAAAAACTCAAACCCTAATTTAGGATTCACTTATTCAAGAACTTCATGTTCAGAGCAGGAAGAAGATGAAACTGGAAAATTGAATAGTGTCAAGTCATGCCGCCAACAAGACCCAATAACATTGGGTCCTGTTGACTATAAACATAGACTCATTACATTGTGGACCACACTATAGACATATAGTGTTTGCACTGCGAACGACATTGTATTATTAAAGGTCTTTTGTGTTTTTTAGTCAAAATATGCTATTAGATCTGGCTTGACAAGATCCAATAGTGTTGTCCAATAGAACCCAGTAGCGTTGGGTCTAGCTGCACAGCCAGACCCAACAGCTTTTGAACTTCTTAACCGTCAAACTCAATGCTATTAGGTCTGTTTTTACAGTCAGATCGCTATTAATAACATTAAATTTAACATTACCATCATACCAGAACACTTAATATAATCTCTATACTTTTCATATGTTTTTTTACAAGCGATTCAATATGCTAATATAAATAATGGTGTGAGAGAAGACTCCGTTTAAAAGTAGTTCTAAAATTTCAAGGCCTATGAATGTCCAAAAGGCACATTTTACTTTCCCTGACTTGAGAGAGAAATTGACGAATGGTTTGCATAATCAATTACTCCACTTGAAAAGAAATCACAGTTACAAGATTCAATTTCTCGAATTTAGCGAATATATAGGAATTTTCTTTCAATTTGTTTTAAGACATCGAGGTCAAATGGTCTCTCTCACTCTGTCACAGCAAAAGGCCTTCCGATTCCAAGGCAGAGAAACAGTCAACCCTCCTCCAGCTTCCAGAAACATGAATACCGAGGGCAACCATGGGAGGAGCGTCTCGACTTCAAAACAATCTCAGATTTAACCAGAAGGCACAAAAGAGAACATCAGTAAAAAATTATTATCAATAGTATACAATAATAGAGCCCTATACCAGGTAAACTACAAATGAAGGCCATCATCACCTACTTCCTTGACCAGGAGCAAGATCTGTAGTTCATACACATATTTGACCTCCTCCTACGAGAAAGCTCTCCTCTCCCCCCACCCAAAATGACAGGGGAAGAAAAGGAGGAGCTGCGATGACATTCGCATCATAATGTCACTAGAGCATACGACTCTCGTGTACTCAAAAACCATTTTTTATTCCAATACGCAAAAACCATTTCTAGATCAGCGGTTAACAAGCCAACCTGGCTTGAACAAAGGATCTCGCTTGAAGTCACGACCTGTGACAGAAGTGGACTCTCCAAGACGACGGAAACACTGCAAACATTGCATTTTGATTATAGGTTATATTCAGCCCCCGTTGAGTTTTTGTTACCAAAAAAAAAATGACGACAATGACCAACCTTGTAACAGACAACAGTATCATCAGGGTACATTGCAAACAGTTTGGTTCCTAGACGGGCATGACAAGAATCACAGACACTCTCATCATTTATCTGAACATGCCGTGATCTTTCCTCCAATCTTGCAAGTTTTGCATCAACATCTAGAGCACGGGACAGATTATGCACAATCTGGAAAAGTTATGAAAAGTTTAGACCAGCATAGGCAATGGAATATGGGACCATTTGCAAAAATAATTGTTTTATTTTTTTCTTAGACATGTTCTAAAAAAGAGTTCGGTATGAGCACTAGGTGATTTCAGATGGGAATAGTTCAACAAAGCTAAAAGATCCAATAATGAAAGGATGAGAGCAAAATAGGCCTTAAAGGTCATGTTGGGAAAAGCTATTAGCATAGGTCTTTCACATAACTTCAAGTAAAAACCTTACTTGTCCTTGGCGATGATGGTGAAGTCGAGCCCTCAACATTCTTAGTATCGTATCTGAGGCAAGTTGGAGGGGCATGTCGGGGGACAATGTCTGCAACACAAAATCATCTCTCAACAAGAGGCAAAAATGATTCAAGAACTTAACAATCCACCCAAGAATTCCAGCGAAGGAAACAGGTACCAACAAGCAATGTTAGAGCATCTCTCTAAACGAGTGAATAAGAACAGAAGATCTCGAGTGTATTAATTATGATTATATGGCAGAGTCAATGGGTCATTAGTTAACACAGGCTTGGAGACCAAGACAGGTTAGAGAGAGCCAACCTAACCAGCAGCAACTATATCACTAAAACAACAAATTACAATCACTTTCATTATTTTGCACGAATATATATCCAGACTAGATATCATCCATAATCACATTCAATGGTAGCTAGACCTCATGTACCCCTTTAAGATGATGGCCTTCCCAATGTGGAACACTCTAATAGAATTCTTACACATGGAGGCAAATAACAGAAATATAAGAAAATGAGAACATCTTAAGTATTATGTTGCCCTTTTCTCCCTGCTAGAGTTGCAGAATATTGAGAAAGTTTAAACTTAATTTCTTAAACTCAAAAGCAAGCCATTAAGTAAAAGTTGTACTAGCATGCATGTGCTGAGGCAGAAAGGAACAAGGATAGGTGGATTTTCTACCTCTAGAACTTGCAAAGGATCCAATGATTCTCCATGATTATGCAGAAGTCTAACAGCAGCATTAAACATGGGCTCTTTACCATTTTGTGGATCCAAATACATATCAAGTAACCTGAAGAGATCACATCACAGAGTGAAAAACCCAGTAGTAAGAAAATTTATGTGCATTAGTTCAGAAAAGAAGGGAAATAAACAAAAAGGGATAAACAATAAGAAACTAACTGCATATAGGCATCTGGTCTGCCAATCTCTGCACAATATTGTTCAGCAGCTTCACTATCCTCGAGCTTCCTGAGAGAGCATATGTTACTTAAAATATACACCATTTACAATCAACCACGCAATGAAAAGACAGAGATGTGCAACACAACAGCCCTTGAATTCATTAAAATATACACCATTGACAATCAACCAAGAAGTAAAAGAAAGAGAGAGGGAAGTGCAGCACAACAGCCTCTTGAATTCGAATTTGTAATTTGTGGCTAAGTGCCAACAAAAACCACGAGGACCATGATAGCTATTATGCATTTTTCTTGTACAAGAATATTTTATTAGTGAAGAAAGTATATAATGTAACCACTATTAGTGAACCGAAAAATGAGGTTTTCTCAAAGCCAATGCATGTATGTCACCCTCTGATCCTTCCCCGACCAAATAAATTAACATTTGAATAAGCTGGCAAACAGTTCCTGCCATCAGAAGTGAAAAGGTGATTTTGAGGCTTACAAGGCCAAAATTTGTAGCACCAAAGTCTCTTGCCCTAATTTTCTGTATAGAATAGCCTGCCAAATAAAATCAGTAACTGATTAGCAAGATTTGATCAATTTGATATATAAAAGCATTGATGCCATTCATGGTTTCCCTATTGGCAGAAAGATACAAATGACACAAATACTGATTAAAAAGGGGGCCTTTAATAATGATCAAACAAGTAGAATAAAAAACAGTGGGAGAAAGGAGATCCAAAGACCTTTTCCAGCCATAGCTCTGATTCCTCAATCAAGTCAAGAACCTCTTCCGGATCATACAAGTCTGATGACTGTAAAAATATCTGCAACCTTTCTCGTACAGGACTTTGAAAGATTGAGTTTCTTCCAAAATCAGAAATTTTTGTTTCCTCTAGCCTTCCATCATCAGGGTCCTGGGAGGTACTTCCCACCTCAAAGGTTTCAACTGTTGACTTCGCAAGTGAGAGTGCATACAGTGTGTGGAAATGTGCATCACAGGAGTCTTGATCTTCAATCAACCACTGGAGATACCTGCAGTCCAAAGGCAGTTGCAGGTCATATGACCCATAGGAAACCAATCATTTACATAAAGCTGTCATGTATGGAACAAGTGGTGCGCATACCTTTGGAAAATTTCAACCTTTTTTGGATCAATGGCAGCAATAACTTCATCTACAATGAACGAATTGAAAGGGCAGACTCACTTTAGGAAATATAAAAGATAGTAAACCCACTAACTTTCTCAGCAGAATAATACTTATCAGCTTCATATCAAGTTAAATGGTATAACATAAAGCACACTATCCATGCCATTGCAAATTCACAAGATATTAAGCCTGTTCATTTTCCTATATATCCCACTCCTTGCAAGGCAGGCAATACATCACATACTAACTGGACTGCAAGAGCTACCTATTATATCAATGGGACTTGGAAATTTGCAAAAATTCAATAAATTTTCAATGCTTAGAGAACATTCAGAATGGTAGTAAATTCACCAATGATATGCCATGGAGTAAAATAAGTGAAATTCTTAATTAGCAAGTAGTAAAGATTCAAAACTCATAATTAGCATATTCTCTGAAAACCAGCCTACCTGGTGAAAGCTGATTTACTCTTTTCTCTGATGTCAAAACTTGAACTGCGAGTACTGGGTTAACATCTGCAATCTAATAGGATTTCACCAAATTGTGAATTAGCTATCAGCTTCAAAATTCTGTAAAAATAAAAGAAGACCAAATTCAAATGCTACATACCCAACCAAGATGTTGCAAAACCAAATCCTGATCAGACAGCTCCTCAAGAATTTTCGATGCCTCAGTTGCAGCAATCTCTCTGCCTGAGATAATATTTGTATTGCCATCCGGTAATTCATGCTCCATAGCAGGATCTTTCCATAGACCAGAAGAATAATTTCTAGCCAAAATACGCCATATGGCAAGAGCCTTTGAGCTCATCCCTTTACTTGCATATAAGAAGGCGAGCGTCCGTAAATGCCCAGATTCATCTAACAGAGTTTCTAACTCCTCCTGCACCGCCCATGGAAGTTGCACAGTCATCCTTCAAGCAAGCTCCTGACAACAGCCCCTCTGTTTTGCAAGTCATTGGAATGCTAAGATTCCACAGACTACTATTGACTTGGCCTCCAAACTATTTAATTTTGACCTCTAGCTACCAATTGTAGAATTTCAAACCCAAAGCAACTGAATGGTTTGACTGTTGCCATCATTAGATGGCTCCTTTTACAAGTTCTGTATAGTTCCAAAATATCTTTGGTGAAACACACACCTAGTGCAACGTGTTGAAATCAACAAACATTGATAAACCAAGATATAAGACTGTCTGTTTCAAGAGACAAATTACACCTGACTTCATCTAAGAAGTAAACAGTCCAAGGAATGATGCAAATGCCATTTTCTTCGCTTTACATTTTGTTAAAGAGATCAACATTGAATTTGCATTGAAAGACAAACCAGCTAATTTGGAACTGAAGCTTATTTGAGTTGAAATAAGGAGATCAACATAAAGCTTTTTGTTAAAAATTTTAATATTGATTCAAAAAATACTTTTCTCCCTTAACTGCACATCATAAGAGTGACCACCAGCCTTAAAGCCAAGTGGCAACTCTCTTCATTGATTTAAAATTTGGTTTATGCACACAGCAGCGACTGATTCATCTGGTCCATCTGATCATCTCAAAACTCCATTACCAGGAAAAAAGTAAAACCTTCATAGGAAAAAAATTGTTTAATCAACTCCGGTAAAGAGAAAGTGACACATACCACAAGACAGCTGTTTCCAGAAGATGCAAGCTTTTCCATATCATTGACACGGTTTAGGGCTCTATAGAGGTACAATAGAAGTGTGTCAACTCCCTCTCTCACTGAAGAAGTCAATTCTTTTTCACGAGAAACCTCAAGATATCTTTAGAATCAATAGGAGAGAACAGAAACTGTAAGTTACAAGCTAATGACAGAATGGAAAAGATATAACATGTAACAGCTCAAAGCAAAGTCGTAGCCACCTGCTCATATTTTTTATTGCCAACTCAAGTAAAGCAGCTCTAGTTGGTGGATTCAAGAGAAAATTTTCATTGACTGTGGTATCCACACCTGCTTTTTTAAGGAAAATAGCTCTTTGAATAGCCATCAACCCATCATCAACAACATCTTCAAGAGGAGCAGGGGGAGGGTGCAAACCCCAATATCGGTTCCTAGGAATCTGAAAGGATAAGTTCAACACTATGATGACAAAAATGCAGAGCACTTCAATATAAGCTTAATGTACTCTACTCCAACAAAAACACGATAAAACAGGGCATAAACACATAATATACAGAGTTTTAGAAACTATTGCTCATCCATTTAACTGGAAAATCAAGTGGTAGCATTTTTTATCCCATTCCATCTTTCAACCAATGCCAAACACATCAATACAGGTCACCACCCTGACCAGGTATACTCAATCACCAACTAACCAACAAGTGTTTAATTACACAGATGCAAACAAACAATCGCCCCTTTTCAAGTTCCCATTTTCAATCCTTTTTTTCATTTAGAATACTAATTCTTCTGTTATATAGATTGTGTGCATGTGGTTCCTTAATTCAAATTCATTGAACTACAGAAGGAGGCATGGTTACCAAGAATACACATGTTACAATTGATATTCTTTTTTTGCTAGTGGCAACTCACATAAACAAGGGTGGAAAGGAATAAGAAGAAAGTCAGGATTTTGGCATCTGCAATATGCATAGTATGCAAAAAGAAATGACAAAAAATCAAATGACAGATAAATGATCAATCCTTTAGAATATTGGGGCAAGTTTATGGAATTAAAGGGAAGCAGATGTTCCATCCCATATCAAATCAAAATTACTGACGAGGGAATGGGTCCTGGAAAAATGAGACAGTAAGCACATACCAGTAGCGACCAGCGATTTGGATCTCGCATTATAAATGGAAACACTTCAGAAGGTTGCATTGTCTCGGATTGTAGAAAGTGATTAACAGCTTCCTCAAAATGCAAGTCAAAAAGCAGCAGGAACCCCACTTGAGCATGAACAAAGGATAGCATTTCATTAGACATTTCACCATTGCTCTCAAGCTCCTCCACCATGGAGATTGCTTCCTTAAAATTTTTCTTTCTCAGTAAATCTTTGATTTGTTCTTCAGTAGGTACTCTCCGGTAGCAAATAACCTGGCAATAATCAAGATGAAGCAGAAAAATCTATCAAATATCTTCTTAAATAAACCTGCATACAGAAGCATATGGGTTGTTCCTAACCAGGACACAAAATCTTAAAAAAGTATTTTGTGCCCCTAATTCCATAAATCTCTTAATGATCAGATTGAACTCTAAACAACTTGCATTTTAAAAATGTACTAGGTATGCAAGAACAACAAAGTTTAAAAGAAAAGAAAGCCTCGGAGTTACTTTTGAAGATACTTTCTGAGTTTCTGGCTCAAGGTCCAGATGATCAGATAAATATTTCATTCGGAAACTCAGCTTAATACAGCACAATGACCAACTGTTCACAATTTAGCTTGTATAATTAACAGTAAACCACCCAGAGACCTAAGGAGCACCATGCATAAAACTAATATTCATGTCTAAGGATCAATAAAGGTGCAGTGAAATAATATAATCTAAGAGGTAACCATTTCTCACACCTTGGTGGGCGTTGCAACAGCAACAAGTGTCCCATTCCCACTTTCCTCGTCTGCAACAATACATGGCCCAACTCCTTCACTGCCAAAACTAACAGTCTGTACAAGGCTACCTGATTTCTTATGATACAACTCCATCTTCCCGTCCCTCACTACCACTGCATAAGAAGCCAACTCCCCAACAGAATCTGGACCCTTACGAAATACCAAACTCCCTCCAACTGGTTGCCCATAGGCATCAACAACAATCCCAACATTATCCACCAACAACAACACCTTCTTTTCTTTCCGCAACAACTTAAGCAATGGCAAACTAGACCCGTCAGGCATTGTAAAAATCACCCCACTTTGGCCTGTAACACACGAAAACAAACTATACCCATTAACCGTGCCAACAATTATGGAATCATTGATCCACACTATTGTCTTAACCCCATCAATACACTGCATTTCTTTCAAAACCGTAAAATCAACCTCCTTGTCATTCTTACCAACTCTAAGCTCTATTAAAATAATTTTTGTCCCAATCACAGCAGCAAAAACATAATCACCCTCACTTTTTTGCCCAAAATCTTTACCTTTAACCCCATTAGCTCTAACCCCGCCTCCTAATCTGCTCAAAATTCGAGAACTTGCACTTGAACCCTCCAAACTACTTGCACTGAATAAATCACTACACTCCAATTCACTATTCTTAATTCTCTTAGTGATGAAAGAAACCCCTTTCAAAAACCCCAGTTTCTTAACGGGTTGAACCAAACCCGAATCCGTCAGAAACAAAAAACCATCACAGAGAACAACAACCTTTCCAATCTCATCAAGCAAGAGAACCGTGTCTAACGGCGAGTCACCAAAAGAAACTGATTTTAACAACGAAACGTCTCGAAACGAAACATCAAAATCCAGTGTCGATTTCGGGTCTTTGGTGGGGGTTTTGTCATTTGGGTTTTCTGGGTATGTGGAAAGCAGGAGAAGGGAACCAGATGAAGTGCCTAGGTAAATGAAACATTGAGAATTCGTTGAGATTGGTGAAATTGCAATGGATTTTATGGAAGTGTGAGAGTGAATGGTGAGGTCGAAGGTGAGTGATGGTTCAAGGACTATTCGGGTGGTGGTGGGATCCGCCATAACAGACACCGAAATTGAGGGGATGATCTGTTTCGAATTTTATAGAATTGGAGTTTAGATGAGATTGCCTGCTGCGGAGCATCGAGGGTGATTTGTACCTTTCTTCTTGTGTTCAGACTTCAGATTGCATTGGTAGCTTACAGTTGGTCTTGGAAGTTACTCCCTCCGTACGAAAACTATTTTTCATTCCAAGAAAAAGGTCAACTATTTGAAGGGCGTTTGTTTTTGTTTTTTATTTTAATTTTCGGAATTTTTTATTTTAAATTGAATTTCTTGTATAATTTAAAATTATTTTAATGTATTGTTATAAAAAAATTTTAAAATAAAAAATATATATTATTTTAAAATATTTTTTAATAAAAAAAATTTTAAAAAATCACTGCCACTATTTAAAATACTACCATAATTTTAATATTGTGTTTAAATTATAACTTACTTTAATTCTTTCCCTTCATTTTTTTCTCTTTTCTCACTAGTATAAAGTAATTTTAAAACAGATAACTTGATATATAATTAATCGTAATTTTTAAACTTTTTGCATTAAAAGTAGAATGTGATGATATCTTTGAGATAGAAAAAATATAATTTTTTTTTATATCAAAGAAAAGTAATAATTGAAAATAGTTATATGATGTTTGATAGGGAAAAAATATATGTTTAATAGGGAAAGATGGTTCCTTTAGTTATTGAAATTTTAGTTTTTATTAAAAAAATTATTTTATTTATTTTTTAGTTTTTATATTTGAGAAGAGAGAGACAAAGTTATTTTACATGCCAGCCTAGGGTATGTGCTCTCCCTGTAAAAAGCTTTATTGTTTTTTTTTATCCGTTTAAGTTTAAATTCATTAAAATTAAAATTAATTTATTAGAAATATAATTAGGATATTATTTTATCACACAGGTTTTGTACTATGTTTTTAATAAGATTGTATCATTTATTTTATGATATTATCAAGTATTCTTTTTGTACAGCCCTGAATAAATTTTTTAAAATTTTATTTGTTATTTTCTATTAACATATTTTTTTTATAATGTAATAAAATAAAAATGAATTCCAAAAACTCTCCATGCTAACGTTTGTTGTTTTTATATTTTTTTTAATATATTATTGTCATAATTATTGATTTTTTTAATTAAGACTTGTTTTCATGATTCTACCAAGATATTGTTTAAAAATCAGGTGAAAAAAAAAAAGAAGTGCATTAATGAAATAAATGAATTTTAATTAAGGAAATAACTTTTTTTTTTACCAAGCTAGGAACCCAGGATAGAAAATATATTTTTTTTGTTAAAAAAAACATTTTGGCAAAAAAGGAATAACAATAGAAAATTAATTTTTTCAATAGATTTTGAATTATTGCTTTTCCGAATTGAGTCCAATCGAGCATCCATGCTTACTTCTAGGATTTGCCATTACCCCGTGATGTGATAAAAATATAACCATGATTGTAGTTATGCTTTATTTAGGGGTCGTTTATAAGTGTTGTAATGGGTGGTTTTTAAGGTATTTTTTTATTTAAAAATATATTAAAATAGTATTTGTTTTTTTTAAAAAAAATTATTTTTTATATTAATATATCCAAACAATAAAAAATAATTTTAAATAAAAATATTTAATTTTAAAAAAAAGATGGAACACAATTTGAATCAACCTGTTGTATACAACGCCTAAATAAAATACAAGAGTGCACATTCTGCAACTTTATTTCAATCTTGCTTAGCCTCTCCGAGAGTCCCACATTAATTCTTTTATCCTAAATTTTAAAATCTTTTGAAGTCAAAGTTATTTGTTTGTTTATGTATTTTAAAAGTGTTTTTAAAAAATAAAATTTTTTATTTTTTTTTATTTAAATTAATATATTTTTAGTATTTTTAAATCATTTTGCTGTACTAATATTAAAATAATTTAATAAAAATAATATTTTAATATATTTTTAAATAAAAAATACTTTTAAAAAATCACAACTATATTCCCAAATACTTTTAAAATCCACATTTTTTTTCTAGGATCGAAATTAAAATAAATATATGATATGTTGAAATCAAATGCCAGATTGAACAAAAAGATCTACTTGGGATCTTAGAACCAAACACACCAAAAATATGTGAATGTATACTTTATTCCGCTACAGTATTGAAAAAAAAATACAAGCGAGAAAAATCAAAAATCAGAAAACTAAAAAAAAAATCGGAAGAAGAGAGAGAGAAAGAAACAAGGAAATAAGAAATTAATTAAAAAGCAAAAGGAAACAAAGGGGGACAGAACAAAAACCACAAGCCGAAAACCCCAACCCAACCCTACTTTGTTTCTCGCTACCAAAAAGAACGACGGCAGAGCAGTGACGACAGCAACGCGCCACCGGAGTTTAAATGATCATCCGTGGCATCAACTGCTGAAGGTATGCCCTTTTCCTTCTTTCTCTCCTTTTCTTTTTCTATGTGGATTTGGTTTGTTTGGGTTTGATGTCATTTTGTTTGGACCGTTTGTGTGTTTGATTTTTTTTAAAAAAATATCACGTTCTCATGCGATATTTTTCCTTCAGAAAAGAATTGGAGATAAATAAAGGAAACCAAGTGATTGCTGGGGTCACTGTTCTTCCTTAACAGACCGGGGAAGGTTGCTGGTTTCTTGTTCAGGTAAGAATGGTTTGTGTTTTGGTTTTGAAACCATGGTGTCCTGTTTCTGGCTATTAAAATCAAAATCAAAATCTACAGGCATGTTGCTTGCCTGATGGGTTACCAGGAGAAAACATGTTAAAGAGGGGTTTTGTTGGTTCAGAACAAAAGATTAGTTGGGAGTTTGTTTTTATTTATCCTTCCATGATCAGCTTAGGTTTGGTTAGACATTAATAAGTGGGTGCTTTCTGATTTGGTCAACCTTCTTGTTTGCGAGAAAGGCTCGAGAATGATGTCTGTTAATCTTGACCGTGCAGAATTGTCATGGTAACTGAAGAGCCAAAGGATCCATTCAAGGGGGTTGACTGGAAGGCCATAGGTGGTGAATTACAGAAGGATCCTAGCGCTGGTACTAAACCAATCATAAAGAAGCGGCTTCCGAAAAAGATTAGGCAAATTCCAGACTACTATTTCCTTCCTCGATTGCCTCTACCTACTGTCATTGCCTTCTATGGAGCGTGTATTGCAGGTGGAGTTGGTGCTGGCATGCTACTGGAGATGTGGATAAATAAGAAAGTGAAAGGTAATATTGCAATTAGAGTGGAACTTTTTTGAGGTAATTTCTCTTAATCATGGCATTGGGTAAGAAAGGGAAGTAAGGATGAAAGATCCTAAAAATATTCAGAGGAAGCAAGAGATGAAAGATGGTAAAAATATTGTTAGGTAAATACTGTATTTGATGGCTTGTATCCAGGCATCTTACCTTTCAGATTCAAAGAAACAAGAAAGAGCGAAAAGAAAAGTTATGGTAATAGCTAGCAGTTCTAAGGCATTATATAGTTGAGATTTCTGGTCTGGTTCATATTACTGACTGAATGTGACCCAACTGGCTGTTGTTAGAAAGATATTGATTCCTTATTTTTATATATATTAACAGGCTGTGTTAAAATAGCTGCGTATCAAATATATTAAAATACAATTGGCTCTTCTAAATGGCTTCTTACCATTGGAGTGCACATAAACAAAAAGGCCATATCTACACTATTCAGAAAGCCATATTACCAATTTAGCTCTTCTAAGAAGCATTCCCCATTGGAGATGCTCTTAGCAATGACTTTTCATGGAATTCTGAAGAGAACCTTAAAGTTTTTGAAAAAATGATGTCTTTTGTCTTAGTTAACTAAGGTTTCAGTAAAGATTGTCAAAACACCTGAAATACTCTCTGGTTAAACATAACTATCTGTCTCAACATTAAAACATTTTTATTTATTTTGAAGAGTGTGTCTCCACCCTATACTATATCTGTGATTTCTGTCAAAGCTTCTGGCTAATATATGTGTCTTCTGGTATTTTAGAGGATGGAGGCATCATATGGGAGTTTGATAAATAGAGCCTGGAAAGCGTTAGATCAGATCCAAATCAGTAATGATGCCCTTTTACTCGCTGTTTTTTCTTGAGCTATTTTGAATTTGTGGTACTAATACCTTCAAAGGAAACTTACTGGATTTAGGTACATGGTTGCGTGCTTGGTATTCATGCAGCGGTTCTAATTCATTTCCCTAGCCGGTCTCTTGATTTGCCTTCATCATTTATAACTAGTATTTGGAAACACACTTTATAGTTTTTCTATATTGTTTGGGAGTAATTGAGTTGTGGTGCTTCTATGGTTATTTTCAGCAGAATGTATCGAGAGAAAAATTCATCGTTTTTGATCATAGAGGAAGCAAAGAGCTTCCTCGATTGTCCTTTTGGTCACATATGAGCTAGTGATATGTAGAAAATACTAGTTTTGGGCTTGTTCAGGATCTGATTTCGAATTCACAACACACTCCTTTCTTCACTCGGCCATTGTTTTCTGATTGTTATTCTTTTATTATTATTATTATTATTGATAAAGGCATTTTGTTGTGCACATCCACATGGCTATAGATCTCACTAGCACAACAAATAGCAATAGCCAAGGAAAAATGCACTTAATTAAAGATTTAGATAGCATCTTAACAAACAAAACACCCAAGTTTTTATCGAGTTCACCATGATAATACTTTACAACAACAACAACGCCATTGAAGGCTCGAATCACCCTACCTTTTCATTTGTAGTCTTTGAGGTGTTTAATCAAGGATAGTGAATAAGGCTAGTGCAGGGGTTTAAGTTATCATGTGAAATCACTAGATCCACAGACTTGATCACTTTGGTTAACGACTTTGTAATATTTTCTTAACTGAATCCCATGTCAGTACATACAAGCAGTTGGGAGTCAAATTCTGCTTAAAGAAGTTTAAAATTCTTGTCTCTAGCTATCGTATTTCACAGGAACAGCGTAATTAGTTTGAAGAGTCGAAGTTCTCATGAAATGTAAAGATGAAGATGCTTCCTTTTAGTTCAGAGTGGGTGCTAAATTCTTCAAAATTGCATGCAGCATTGTATAATACAAGTTGGTAATTCAAGTCAGAAGCAGGAATTCAGTTCAGGCAAACTTTCGTTAGGCGAAGAATTTAGCTAAATTCTTCCTTTTAGGAGCGTGTATCATTAAGTTAGCTTCAAATAATTATCCAAAAAAAACTAATCCACTAGTGATATTACCGTGTATAACGACACAAATTACTATTTGTTGTAATTGTATAATTACAAATTTGCCTTTAAAAAGACAATAAAGGAAGCTTCGAGGGTAAGATTGTTTTTCACTGTAATACAATTGTCTTAGGCATTTTGTTTGAGTTTATATTCATTATTTTGTTTTATATACAATAAAATTACTACTTTAACATTGAAATTAAAAAAAAAAAACTCCTCCTAGGGGTGTTTTTTTTTATTTTTTTCATAATAGTTAAATTACTTTGATGCCCTTTGTGACAAAAACAATATAACTCTTTTATAAGAGTGTTTTGGTCATTTTATTCGGGTCTTGTTGTAGATTTTGAGGTTGCTTAAGGATATTATTATAATTTGCATACATTAAATATTATTAAAAAACATGTTACACGTGCCAACGTGTGGGCAACCACTGCGCTATTCAGGTGACGTGTAAGTGGTTATTCGGCCACCAAATATGGCCTTCAAGGGCAGCATTTGAAGGATATCAATGCTCTCTACACAGGTGTCTGGCACGTGTATTAGAAACATCGCTGATTTGGTGTCGGAGATCATTTCTTTTTTTTCCTTCTTCTTCTCTCTCCCCACTTTGAAATTTGCGCAACCCATGAAAAATTTCAGAGCAACCCCTCAATTTTTTTTTCCTTCACATTTGTTCCCTATTATTTTGATTGCTATTTTTTTATTTTAAAATAAGCTATGAAATTACAAGTTTTTTTAAGTTCACCCCCTATCATTTTATAATCTATAAATAATCTATCAAATTATAATTTTTTTTCAATTTCACCCCCTATCATTTTAAAATATATAAATAATATATCAATTTACAAATGTTTTTTAATTCCACCCCTACTATTTTTTATTTTATAAATAATATATCAAATTACAACTATTTTTCAATTTCTCTCTACTATTTTTTAATTTATAGGTAATTTATTAAATTACAAATATTTTTTAATTTCACCTCATGTAATTCTTTTCTTTTAAATTTGATCCTTATTCTTTTAGCTGCTATTTATTTTGTTTGAAATTATTATTTTTTTTCAAATCTCATCCTCTCTAGTTTTTTTTTATCAAGTTTTATCTCCATTGTTTTTGTTGCTTTTTTCTTTTGTAAGTTTTTTTATTAATATTTTTTCTATGATTTTATCTTTCAAAATTAAAATTTGTCAAGAGTTAAGCTTTTTAATTAAGCTCAAATTCAAGATTTTACAAATTATAGGTTTTTAGAGATTAAACCAAGTTTAAGAAGTTCGTTTGGGTTTGCTTAGTTTTTTTTTTTTTAAAGCTAGTGTTTTCTTATTTTTTTTATCTTTTTTTGTTTTTTTATTATTTTTTGCGTGTTGATTATATTGGATTAGTCTTCTATATTGTTTTTCAATTTCACTCATACTATTTTTTAATCTATAAATAATTTATCAAATTACAAATATTTTTCAATTTCACTCCCTATAATTTTTTAATCTTTCAATTTTTTTCTCTTTTTTTTAATTGCTATTAATTTTGTTTTAAATTATTTTTTTTCAAATTTCATCCTCATTAGGTTTTTCTCTCCCAAGTTTTATCCTTATTTTTTTGTTGTTATTTTTTTGTGCTTTTACAAGTTTTTTTTTATTAATAATTTTCAACGATTTCATCATTCAAAATTAAATTGGTTGAGAGTTAAGCTTATTGATTGAAGTCGGGTCTAGGATTTAATGAGTTGCAAGTTTTATAGATTAGACTAGGTTTAGGAGGTTTACTTGAGTTTGCTTTTTTTTTTTCCTTATTTTTTAAAGCTTATGTTTTCTTCTTATTTTTGAGTTTTTCTTTATTATTTTTTTAGGTTTGCCTTCTATTATGTTATCATTAGGTTGTTTGATAATTTGAATAGCCTCATGTTTGTTCTTTTTTTCTTTGTTTTTTTAGTTTATTTATTATTGTTGTATTTTCTTGTTTTGTTTAGATTACCACTTGAACCAACGATTCGTAATTTAGTTTTTTTTACCCTAACAATTTGTTTATGTTGAAAAAAAAAATTGCTCTGCCCCTGGCAAAGTGTGGGTAACAAATCTAGTGCCTATCTATATTATAAATAAATGGATAAAGTAAAAAAGACAACAAAGAATTTATATTTGGATGCCCCATACGAAGGTCATTTGAATTTGTCACATTATTTGCATTTAAAATTGTTCATGTAACTTCATGGGATAAAAAATGTCAAAAATTCAATTCTTTAGCTTATAGAAGAAAAATTCTTGGTATCTTTGTAATAGAAATTTTCATTTCCTTAAGGGGCAAGATATTTAAGAAGCACCACTTGACAATTACATTTATTAAAGTTGATATTCTGCCTCTTTTTTCTGTTACCAAAATCTTTTTAGAATGACAACCCTTCAGAGTCATGACATATATAGGTGTGTTTGAGAGAGTGGTGGATTATGCGATTGCGACTGGTAAAAGTAGGTTTTATAAAAATTATTTTTAGTTGTGGTTTATTGTAATAAAATATATATTTGATTAAAACTATGATTGAAATTATTGTTAACTAAAAAACAGTTTATATATGTTTGGTTAAGGAACTTTTATAAGTGTTTTTGGTAATGAAATTACCCAGAAGGACATGCATGAATTTTCAGTTTATGAGTAGCATTAGTGTGCATTCTTTTTTTGTTATATATATATATATATATATATATATATATATATATATATATATATAAATGTTACATTATTGTTGTTCTTCAATATGATTTCTATTAAACTAATTGTTATCTCATTACGACATAATCTACACTTGCAATTTGTATGGATATATTGTCATGGTTTGTAAAATCTTCATCTTTGTTTCCATACTCCAAATGCACTTTCAATGACATTGTGAAGTGACGAGTGCACGATTGAATCGCTCCTCCTGACTTGTTGGTTGTACTCGACACCGAAAAGTTTGGAAGTAATATCTCTCATTTTTATATGAATCTAGATATCCATACTCATTTGGGCACTCAACATCAACCAAATAATATTGATGACAAATAAGAAAATTATAACTAATTTTGAAAATACAGAATAAACATAATTTAAATTTAAATAATATTTAATTAATGTAATTTATTTATCTTTAGGAAATTTCAGAAATTTTATATTTGGATTGTTAATAGCCTTCAGGAAAATACAAGTATCATGAGCACTACATTCTCATCTTGTCCAGACAAATGTGAATTACACATCAAAGTTATATGTGACTATTACATTATGCATCGACACATCTTTTCTACTAATAAATTATATTTGATTTTATTGAGATACAAAAGCATTAACATGTGTGATATTAATTGCACCAATACAGTTCTACCCAACAAACAATAAACAACATTTCATAAACAAGTCATAAAAATCTGAAATTAATTTTTATTTATCAATAATAGTTGAAAACACCATTTTTCTAACCTTAAAATGAGGTATTAATCTTGGATTTATCGCAATTTCTCGTGGGGTGTTTAAGAATTTAGGATCTTTTAGTTTGATAATATATATTGCAAGCAAACAAATTGTCCTCACACTTCATTAAAATATCGACCTACAATTTTGTCAGAATGTTGAAATCTTTATTGGACCTATCTATTTGCTGCACCCAATGCAATAATGTACAAAAACATTGTTACCTTCTCAATAAAACTCGTCTTTTTCGACGATTTCAACCCATAACATGTTTCCAAAGCCATAATAAAGGTTTCACAATGTTGTTGCATCCATCTTAAATATGTTAACACATCATTTTCAGTGTTCTTCTTACTACTTCATTCAACCATCTCAATCATGTGTTTTATAAAATCATACAAGATTTCTTATGCGCATAACTAACATAATGCATATGTAAATCACCGGCTGTGCATAACAATAGTTTTTTATGATCAAATTCTCGCTACCAAAATGATTCAACCTCATCATCACTATAATTTTCATCTTTATTGTTACCATTGTTGTCGTCATCATTAGTTCTACTATAATCATCCTCATCATCACCACCACCATTATCTTTTTTTATTATCATCATCATCACTAACATCACCAGCTCCACCACCACTGACACTATCATAATTCATATAATCAACAACATGATTCGATACAATAATCATCATCATAGTTGACACCAAACATAGCATGAACCTATTCAAATGTCATATCTACATGTAGAGATTCAATAACAAATATTTTGATTCATTACAATTTACAATATAAAAACCATCCATCACTTTTTAATACCAATTCACAACATTATTTCTCAGCTTTAAATATATGAAAAAAATTAGTATAATGTTCAAGATTTATAGCATCAATGTTCTACGTGACATGCATGAGAAGAAAAAATGAACTCTATATTTTTATTTTTGCGCTTGGAAATGACAAGCAAGGGATGACAATGAAAACCACGAACTAGATTATATACATGGTTGTTCCCGTGAAATAAAAATTCAATCAATTGGCTTTCATTAATATTTTTGCATCGATTGGTTACTTTATTCAATGTTGAATAGAATTGAAATGCATGCATAAATCCATCCTAAAATAAGCTAATTTGATGGCAAACTCTAGTATAAAAAGTGTATAAAATCCTTGTGCTAAAAAACTATGAGAAATAAATGTCATGCATAATGGACATAATTAGATGGAGACATTCAGTACTATGTACTGAAAGTTCAAAGGAAAATAATTGTATTGTATATGTAAATGAGAAGTGTCACTGCATATTAAAAATGATGAATTTAAGAAAACCAACACAAAACATTTTTTTTTTGAATTGTTTTTTTGATTGTTTTACATACTTATATTAAAAATAAAATTTTAAAAATAAAAAAAAAATTATTTTAATATATTTTTAAATAAATTAACACTTATCACTTTAACACCCCCAAAACATAATAATCTATCCCTGAAAACCAAACCAATTAATCGAAGGTACGATTCTCTCTCGCTCCCTCTTAGGGTTTTTCTTTCTTTCTCTTTTCCCCTCTCCATTCCAATCGAAATCTGTAAGTGGTAGATTTCTAGGGTTTAGGTGATTGTCCTGGCAGGATTAGAGTTTGAGAGTGGTGGTTAGAATGGATATGGACTGGTCTGAATCTAGGCACGAGCGACGTGAAGAGAGGGATGATGTGGACGACAAGGTGAATGGAGTTGAAAAATCGAGTAAGCATACTAGGAAGAAGAGCGGCAGAGGAGAGGAGAGAGAGAGGGAGAGGGATAGGGATCATAAGAGTAAAGACAGGGAACGGTCGAAGAAAACCAGCGATAATGATGTTGGTAAAGATAAGAGTAGGGATAGTAAGGTGAAGGATAAAGAATATGACCGAGAGAAGTCTAGAGAGAAGGATAAGGATAGGAAAGATCGAGGGAAGGAAAAGGAAAGGGAGAGGGATAGGGAAAAGAAGGAAAAGGAAAGGGAAAGAGTGAAGGAGAAGGAGAAGCATAAGGATAGAGAGAAGGACAGGGATAATGATAAAGAGAGGGAGAGGGGGAGAGAGAAGGCTAAGGAGAGAGAGAGAGACAGGGAAGCGGATCAAGATAAAGAGAGGTCCAGAGAGAAGGATAGGGCAAGCAGAAAAAGCAACGAGGAAGATTATGATGACAAGGTTCAGATGGATTATGAAGATGAAGTGGACAAGGATAATCGAAAACAAGGGAAGGTTTCTTTTCGTGATGAAGATGAACAAAGTGCTGAAGGTGCATCAGCTGGAGCTCACTCATCTGCCTCGGAGCTTGGGCAACGCATTTTGAAGTAAGTCAATCACCACCAATGCTCTCTTTTTTATGGTTTGCATTTTTCCTTTCTATTTTGGATAATTTTTAGTATAATTTGATGAAATTTATGTTTGCTATGAGGATTTATTTTGGACGACTACATTTATTGCGAGCTGTAACCAGTCTAAATTAGATGTTTGTTACTTCCAAGAGTTATCCTGTCTTGTTTCTCATGTGTAACGCCAGTGTCAGGTGCTCCTGATTGCTTCACATATATACTTTATATTACTAGGGAAAGAGTTTCTATAATTTTTCTAATCACATAGATTTCCTCTCATGATAAAATGAGCATGCAGTTTCTTTTATGCATACATGCCAGGTAAAATTCAATGAGAGAAGATCTTGCCATTGAGCAATGAGCATCTCTTGACAGTAGGTTCTGCTCCCTTGCTTTTCTTGTCATGGCCATTTTGTAGATCTTTAATGGTATGGTGATTAGCGAGGCACACTGGTAAAGGGTGGGCCAATCACAGTACTATGCCACTGTTGTGTGATCTATAATTTTCTGCATATGGATGATGGTTTTCCTCTCATCCAATGTGGGTTTGTGCAATCAAAATATAATTTTGTGTCTTCTTATTACTTGTAGATTTTCCTGCTTTTGCTTTTTTGTTGGCGTCCTCCATTCCTGTATTAGTGTTAACTTCTTTTATGTTTCTTTGCAGCATTTTTCTTGATTTTGATGATGGTCTTCTTATTTTCCTGATATTCTTCAATTTATAAGTTCATCCAGCTTCATGTTATTGTTATGGCCTACTTATACTTTTTTTTCCCTCAGGATGAAGGAAGAAAGAACAAAGAAAAAGTCCGAACCTGGTTCTGACATTTTAGCATGGGTTGGTAGGAGTCGCAAGATTGAGGAGAACAAGTATGCTGCGAAGGAGAGAGCCAAGCATCTCTCAAAGATTTTTGAGGAGCAGGTTTCCTTCTTTACTGTATTTCCTGTATTCTGACTTCCTATGTATTATGATTTATTCCATGCAGTTTTGATTGTTGATACCATGCTATAAATTTTCTCAGGACAATATTGGTCAAGGAGGCAGTGATGATGAGGAAGCAGACCAGCATAATGCTTGTATGATCCTTTCTGCATCCCCCCCCCTCTTTATCATTAGCCAGTCGTTTAAAAACATATCTAGAATAGATGATACATTTGTTTAAACTTGGTAGTTTTTCGTAATCATCTGAATTTCATTAGATCAAATGAGTTGAACATGGTCTTATCTGTTTGTTCATAAAAAATTTCATTGAGAAATGAGATGTTCAAACTTCATTTGAGGACATCTACAGCTAGTCACATTTTTATAACCCACAAATTTAGTCTCTTGGAATTGTAATCGGCAAGTCTAAGGTCATATTATTGGAAGCCAAGCCATAATTATTTATAGTTGAAATTTTAAGGTCTTTATATTTCTGTTTCTGGCTGATTGAATCAGTTATATTTTAGCTAGGAGTTATGGCTAATGCTGTCAGATTGATTTATTTTTATGATGGAACCTTTTAATAGATAATCTAGCTGGAATCAAGGTTCTTGATGGCCTTGACAAGGTATTGGAAGGCGGAGCTGTTGTTTTGACACTCAAAGATCAGAATATACTTGCAGATGGTGACATCAATGAAGGTAGAAATAGTTTGGTGTTTCCTTCTTATGTTTTATGCCCAAGTTTCCTAAAATGACAAAGCATTTTTGTGTAACAGAGGTTTTTGGTCTGATGTGGCAGAGGTTGATATGCTTGAAAATGTGGAAATTGGAGAGCAGAAGCGCCGGAACGAGGCTTATAAAGCTGCTAAGAAAAAGACGGGTATCTATGATGACAAGTAAGCTGATATTACAAGAATAAGTTCTACCATAGTTTTAAATTCTGTAAAATTGCTAACTACCTCGAGATGTCCTAACATTTTAGGTTCAATGATGATCCTGCTTCAGAGAAGAAAATGCTTCCGCAATATGACGATGCCAATGCAGATGAGGTTAGATTTTTTCCCCTTTCCCTTTTCCTCCTCTCCCTAGTGTGGTTTCTGAATTGTTAGCAAAAAATGATCATTGTCTATTGGTGATTATTGTCAGGGAGTAACTCTTGATGAAAGGGGCCGCTTCACTGGTGAAGCAGAGAAAAAGCTGGAGGAGGTACGCTGGTTCTCTTTTTAGTATAGATTGAGAAGATATGTGTGGTTTATGTTAGCATTTCTGATGAAGGGACCATTTATTATTTATTATTTTTTCTCTTTTGTAATATTTCCAGCTCCGCAGAAGGCTACAAGGTACTTCCACAAGTGCTCGCTTAGAAGATCTAAACTCATCTGGAAAGATCTCATCAGATTACTTTACTCATGAAGAGATGCTTCAGTTTAAAAAGCCAAAGAAAAAGAAATCTTTGCGAAAGAAGGATAAGCTAGATATAGATGCTCTTGAAGCAGAAGCTGTGTCGGCAGGGTTGGGTATTGGAGATCTTGGTTCTAGGAAAGATGGGAGAAGGCAGGCTATTAGAGAGGAACAAGAGAGATCTGAGGCTGAAATGAGAAACAATGCATACCAATCAGCTTATGCTAAAGCAGATGAGGCATCAAAATCACTGCGACTAGATCAAACTCTACAAACTAAAGTGGAGGAAGAGGAAAATCTAGTGTTTGCAGATGACGAAGAGGATCTTTATAAGTCATTAGAAAGAGCAAGGAAATTAGCTCTTAAAAAGCAAGAGGTGGAAGCATCTGGTCCTCGAGCAATTGCTCACCTTGCCTCCACCACTTTAAGCAGTCAAATTGCAGATGATAAAAACCCTGAAACTGGAGAGTCACATGAAAACAAACTTGTGTTCACCGAGATGGAAGAGTTTGTCTCAGCTATTCAGCTTGCTGAAGGTATTTTTTTCTTAGTGTTTTTTTTTGTTTCATAAAATATCACAAAAAAAAAACAAGAAGTTTCCGACAGCAATCTATGTTGCATTGGGTTTGCTATAGCACAACAGTATGCAGACCAGACAATCTTGCATATATTATGTTTAGCTGCACAAGAATTTATGGCCATTCAAGGTTTTATGCTAGCTCTTAACTCTCTATGAGGAATGCTGACATGCTACTGCTCTATTCACCTATAATGCGATCCTTTCCCATCCATTTTATTGCATTATTATTGTCAAATGTGAATCTGACCCGTTATGATGCTTGAGATGGGCTAGAATCCTAAATCTTCTGCTTTAGTTGTTGGATACTATATATCTTGGTCACTGATTTTTCTGTTGCCATTGTTTTTTTTGATACCTGAAGTAAAGTTACCATTGCTTGTATTAGAAAATTTAACAGGGTGCTTTTGCTATTTCAGAAGTTCACAAGCCTGACAATGAAGATGTTTTCATGGACGAAGATGAACCACCAAGAGTTTCTGATGAAGAACAAAAGGACGAGGCTGGTGGATGGATGGAAATTCCAGACAACAGTAAAGATGAAAATCCTGTCAATGAGGATGAGGAGATAGTTCCTGATGAAACCATACATGAGGTTGCTGTTGGGAAAGGATTATCTGGTGCACTGAAGTTACTTAAAGAGCGAGGTACACTTAAAGAAAGTATTGACTGGGGTGGCAGAAATATGGACAAGAAAAAGAGCAAGCTTGTTGGTATCGTAGATGATGATGTTGGTACTAATAATGATAATAAGTTCAAGGATATCCGCATCGAGAGGACAGATGAATTTGGGCGAATTGTAAGGACTTCACTTGATCATTCGTTTACTTTGCACTTACTGTTGTGTTAGAATTCCTTAATTTTATTGTACTTTTTTCACCATTATGCACCTGGTGCGGAGATGGGACCTCCATATGAGCAGGTCCATTAAAGGAGAGTTGTGGGCCAAATTTTTATGGCATATAATTGTGTTTTGATTAATTCATTGGAGGCTTGGAGCAACCATTTTATTAGCCTACCCTATAGTCATTGCAAGATGTTAGGTTTATATCTTGGAATTTGTGCCTCACAGACTGACTTTGAGTCTCTGGGTGCTGATCAGTGAGCAATGGCACTGGTTTGGGGTGTGTTTCAGAGCTGTTACTGTGCCAGTTGGTTGGTGTTTTTCTTTTCTTTTTTCTGGTTTTGGGGTGGGGTTCAGGTTAATTGCTTAAGAGGTTTTAGACAATAGGGCTGCTTGTTTCGTCCAAAATTCAGAGAAGTGAAAGATTTATTTATGCATCTGGTTATTAAATATAAATTAGTCAAAGACTCTGGACTTTTGTAGTGACCTTGTACACTCGTAGAGTTTCTCTGAGGCAGCGTTCTTCAGTCCTACAATGCTCTACTTTCTATGTGTGAACATGTGTGGCTGATGTAGATTGCAGCTAAAGTTTTTATATGCTGACTCTGATAATCTAGCTATCTGTTTACTATTTTTATGTTGTTTCCTTGTATTTAACAGATGACTCCGAAGGAAGCCTTTCGAATGATTTCTCATAAATTCCATGGGAAGGGGCCTGGCAAAATGAAGCAAGAAAAGAGAATGAAACAATACCAGGAAGAATTGAAGTTGAAGCAAATGAAAAATTCAGATACACCATCACTGTCTGTGGAGCGGATGAGGGGAGCTCAAGCTCAATTAAAGACACCTTACCTTGTCCTCAGTGGTCATGTTAAACCAGGGTAAGATTTACATGTCCATTTTATATGTCAAAGATAAGCTGTTACTAATGAAAGGCGAGGGATATAGTTTGAAGAAGAAAAATGCTAATCATCAAGCACAAGTTGTTCTCCTAAAAACAATTGATAAGAGTATTAACATGTTTTTGTTGATATATAATGCAGCTTTAGCAGCTATTCAATTGAGTCTTTATGATTATTTGCATTGTGCAGTGATAAGTTCATAGACTTGAAAAGATTTCTCACTTTGCAGTTGGTTTAAATGTACTTAACCACTGTACTTTTGTTGAATTCTTGGTTCATCATGCCTTGATACATTTCAAAATAAGACGTACTAGTTTCAGAAAGTTAAGGATTATAGAATATCATTTCTTCTGCATTTATCTTTCTGTATGACTGTATCACTACAGTTCTCTTATTCACCTTTCTTTATGAATTTCATTTGCAGGCAAACCAGTGATCCTAGAAGTGGCTTCGCAACTGTTGAGAAGGATTTCCCAGGAGGCTTAACACCCATGCTCGGTGATAAAAAGGTCAGTCAGATTCATATATTGGTTTGCACTGGCATGGTTAGAATGATGTTCAAAAAGTATGCTTCATGCATGTTTCACTGTGCTGTGGATACCTCATGCTAGTTGCAAAAAACGACCTGATTTCTTGTACAATTTGTAGTGGTTGTGGTTTGTACCCATGTTGAGAACTGTTGGATGTGAATACTAATTAGTATTAGTAGTACCAGACATTGGTTCCTTGTAAATTTTCAAGTGTCAGTAGGTTTTTTCACTTTTTAGGAATTTTTTTCTTTCCTTTCTGGCAGAACCATTAACGTTCACCTCATCCTATCATCGCAGCGGTTTTCAAGCAGCACCCATTTAGCATTACTCATGTCCTGTGTTATCATCCCTCTCTCTCTCTCTCTCTCTCTCTCTCTCTCACACACACACACACACACACACACACACACACACACACACACACACATCCACTGACACCGTCACACGCACACATACTGTCATTGAAAGGAAATGAAGTGCATTTTGGGACAGTTGAATACGTGTGTGCTGGGAATTGTTGGACTCTTTCATAATGCAATAGTGAGTACTATGATTTGCTTTAGAAGCATGCATACCTGGAAGGACTTTCTCTTCTTCATTCCCCTCCCCCATTCCATCTGATTCTCTGTGCCATTTCTACCGTTTCTGTTGCTGTTTCTTGAAATTTATTGAGCCAAAACCATTCTTTATCCCAAATGTTTTCCTGGATACCACCAACCCTGGTATCTTAAAATCATCCATAAATTCCTACATTTTCTTGCTTCCTAAAAACTCCTGAAACCAAAATCTTGGATCCCAGCAAGCAAACAACTGCTTTTCTGTCTTTAAACCTCAGCTTATACAACTTCAATTTAATCCATGACCTTAACTCATTCACCATGACTCCTGTGTTACTATGTCCGAACCTACCACCACAAGGGCTTATTTCCTATGGCAGTTTGGATGTTCCTCTTTCAAGAAACGATTTTACTTTGATAAGAAAGTTGTGTGCTCAGGTTCAACACATGTTGAGTGTCTTTCAGAATGGTTCTGGAGGTTACTTGGACAATCTACAACTCTCACGCACCTTTTCTTTTACCTTCCCTTGGGGGAAAGGGCTTTCTGACTTTAGCACCCTTGCATTTTTATTGCACAATGTCTGCCTGCCTGCTAATATATGGTTTGTTTTTTTTCCTCCCAGGTTGAGCACTTCCTGGGGATAAAGCGCAAGCCTGAGACTGGATTCTCTGGTGCGCCAAAGAAGCCTAAAATTTGAAAGTCTAGTTGAAATTTTCAGCTGGCATACATACACATACGAGCTCAAAAGGCGTCCTGAAAAATTGCCAGCACATTATTCAGCTTGACCCTGAAAGGGCAGCATTTCTGAAAGGGATATTTTTCTATTTGCTTTGGTGGTACGGTTTATAAAATTTTTAAAAATGACGAGACTGATTGTCTAATTTCTTGTGAGGATGACTGTTGAATGCTTGATGGAGAATCTAAATGAAGATTTTCGAACTGTTTCACATATATGATTACCATGCTTAGGTAGAGCATGCTGCTTCTGTCAGTCTCATCTATGCTGGTTTTTTGAAAATCCAGATATATAAAGTATAGAAAGATTGCCATCTGCCTGAAGCAAGTCTCTGGTGATTTAGAAACCCTGCATGACGGGGTAAGAAATAGGAGAGCTTGTCTTGTACAAAGGTAAACGAACTAGCTGTGACTTGTGGTGCCCAGGATTCTATTTTATAAAGAGGGCATTAAGATGGAATTTTTTTCTCTTTGGATATTGAGTTTCGTACACGTTTCAACGTAATATAATTAATTAAAAAAACTAAAACATCTAATGATTTTAATGTGGAGTAACACGTGATTCATTGATGTTTGCAATAGTATTTGAGATGATTGTAATGGTATTTGAGATTGGACTTGATTTGTTGCAATTTCAAACTAAAGTTTTGATATGGAGTCGACTTTTTATTTGACAAAATAAAATTTAGTCTTATTTACTCAAAATAATTGAAAATGAAATATAAGGATCAAATTGAAAACTGAAAAAAAATTCAACATCTCTTTTACATGGTGCTTTAGGAGTGCTTTTAATTATTTTAGTCTCTAGGGTTTTTGTTTATTTTATTTTTGGTGGTTTTTATGTTTCTGTCCAAAATTTCATTATGTTCATGATGGGTCCCTGGATTTAAAAGAGAATGAGGGAGGGTCACAAGAAAACATGAAAGGAGAGAAAAAGCGGTTGAATGACCCCAATTACGATAAAAAAAAAACTTTTTTAGATATTAATAAGTTTCATTTAATTAAAAGAGTTTTATTATGATGTTTTAACCCTCCATCTTGATAGAAAAAATTGGGCTTGATAATGTTTTTTAAATTAGATTGATTTTTTTATTTTTTTAAGGTTATTAATAAATTTATTGAGATTTATAAGATTTTTTTATATATATTTTCAGGTGGTAAAAGATGTCATTTAAATTAAAAAAACAATGGGCATCACACATTAGCCTTGTAGACTCGCACACGCCTGAACTTATTTTATATGGGCTCCGCCGATGCATTTAGGTTCTGTATGTAAATGGCTTAGATTTTTGTTTATTTTGATTTAAATTCATTTAAATTAAATGATTTAAAAAATATTTAGAAAAATATTTTATCATATACCTGTTCACTTTTTACCTTGAAGCAATAAACCTCAAACCAAACCAGTGATTACATCTTGTGATTCAATATTCATGTACGACTTTCGACGCAATCCACAAAATGAAAATCAATGAAAAGCTCGAATCCTTAAAACTGATTTCATTAACCTACCACTAAGCTATCAAAATTATAAAATACTTGAAGAGCTTCTTGCTCGTGTTGGTAGTAAATGCATATGGATGTTGATCAATCAAGCTGGAAGATTTGTTTAAGTTTGCTGTAGCTGCCCAAGCTACTCTCTAGGTGCCAAGTTCAAATTTTGTGACTTCGTTACCATGGTAGTCATAGGTGGTGTTTCATAGCTAGTGGCAGTCCTCCTCATATCTGAGTTCCCACCTGATGAGATTGGCATTGAGGGACCCCTAGTTGCAGCCCTTTGCCATGAGTGAGAACTCATTCCCGAAAGAACATATGCACGCCCAGAGCGTTCATATAATTCCCTGGTTTCCATTCTCTTCCTGGTTTCTTTCAACTCAGCTTCTAGCCGATTACATAGATCATCTCCTGCTTGGGCAGAAGCTGTAGATAGAAGAGTGGATAGTTGCTCTGCCAGAAGAGCCTGTGCACCCTTTAAATCTCCCATTTCAGCCATCCTTTGTGTCTTGGCAATAGTTTCTGTCACTAGCAAACGATTTCTTTGCCTATCAACCTCCAAACACGGTACCCGATCAGTAGAAGATAAAAACTGAGGTCGTCGTATCTCAACTCTCTCACCTTCTACTTCGACTGTATCCATCGACACCGAATCTTTCTGAAAGCCTGAAACATCCACCAATGGCATGTTTTCCAACATTTCCTCACCATCAACAGCTGGAAATACAGGAATTGAGAGGAACACTAAAAACTCCTTCTCCTCTTCTGCATATAAATCTCCGATATCAATCGTAGCTTGGTGTCCCTGATCAAAAATTTTATTCTTGTGTCTCCCAGAAGGGGTCGACAAAATCTGCACTCCTGGTGATGCTGACCTAACTTTGAGTTGAACGTCCCGAGCCACAATACTTGTAAGACCGCCAATGCATCTTGCAAAAGCATCTTGTAAAATGTCAATGGACTCAATGAAGGAAAATGTGCCGCCGGATTCATCAGATATAGCATGCATTGCAGCAGAATCATGATCCAATCCAAACCCGAATGTGTGAATTGGGAAAGTTGGCTGCCGAGACTCCTCTCCAGATGCATTATTGCCAGGAAAAATTAAAGTCGGTAACAACTTTAGATATTCCAATCTATTATGTGTACTGTGACTTTGTGTATCACAACCATCAGATAAAAGGATAATGCTTGCAACTGAATTATGTTGACGCCGTTCTTCCAGAACCCGAACCCCTTTCCTGAGCCCTGCAACAATATTAGTTCCACCAGTTGCAGAAAGAGAGTTTACAACACTTATGGCATCTTCACGGCCACTTCCAGACATTGTTCTAAGTGGTAAGATTCTTCGAGCTGATGAAGAGAAAGTCACAATCGAAAGTCGATCTGAAGGGCCTAAGTTTTGTATGATAAAGTTGACAGCACGCTTGAGAAGTATCAGCTTGCCTGCCATGCTACCACTAACATCCAACACATTTACAATATCAATTGGTGCACGGTGATGAGGTAGAGTATTATCAAGCGGAGGAGCGAGAACACGGACAAGAACACCGAACTTGGAGAAAGATTCCGAAGCAGAAACAGCAGGATACTCTGGTAAAGTCTTCACAGTTATAGCATGGGGTCGAGATGAAGAGGGTTGGCCTTGAGAAACATCTGGGACTAGTTCATCGTCTGAGAAGTGATCCGGCTCAATATGAACTGGAGATGCATTAGGTACATAAGCATGCAATGAACCACTACGTTGAAAACTGGGGACATTTTTTGGCGCTTGAAAAGGCACATCTTTCCATTTGGAGCGGCAAACAGGGCATCTGAGATTACCATGCTTGACATTGTCAGCAATGCAATTGAAGTGGAAATGGTGAGAACACTCAGCATAAAAGATGGCTTGGCCTTGCCCTTTTTTCAAACTCGTCAAGCAAATGGCACATTTTTTCTGTGATAATGAGCAAAATTATAGGAAAAGTCAAAAAGTAAAAATCTCAGCAAATTTAACAGCATGAATTCTATTAAGCCAATGTAGACCATCAAATCAAATGAATGCCAATTTTGTTTTATCAGCACAAGTTCCTCAATTTTGATTATGTAATATCCGACTAACCAAGGAACAATTTGTTTGTTTTTTTTTTCACAATATCCTTCTACCTTCACCATGTGAAGAACATTGATGACTATTTAAAGATGTTCAGAACCAAAAGCCAAGTAGGCAATCAAGTTTATGGCATTTCAACACCACAATCAAGATTCAAAAGGCTCATAAAAGCATTCATCTATGAGCCAATGGAGACCTTCTATACCTATACTATGAATTTCAAGTTTCTCATTAATTAAGCATCACTGGATTTAACTAAAAGCAAGCTAGGCTAAGCTAGGCTAAGCATCTCAAGCCTCAACCACTTGGAAACAAAAGTAAAACTTTATTAAATTACCTTTAAACTTTTGACTTAAAAGACAGTCATGAAACACGCAGGACATTATTGTGTTGATCTGACTTTTCAACCAAAAACTTGCAAAGCTAACACAATATTCGATTTCATTAATGTATTCCTATTGTACACAAAACAAAAATGGTTCCTTTCAAGCTTCAAAAACGCAACAATAGCATGCTTCTCAAAAAGTCAAGCCTTAAAGACAACCATTTTAACCTTGACGTCCCCACTTGACCCCAAACCATAAACATTACCATGTGCCACTGTCCTGATTTTCATGCAGTTAATAAAACAACAATTTACTCTCTAATTACTTAGTTAGGTTTGTGATCTTAGTAAACACTCTCCTAATTTTCATGCAGTTAATAAAACAACAATTTACTCTCTAATTACTTAGTTAGGTTTGTGATCTTAGTAAACAGCGCATTCAATTAAATCATTGACTTTGTGAAGCTTCCAAGCACCACAATCAAAATAATTAAATACAAATTTCAACTACCCCCAGCAGCTGGTACTTCAATGTTATTCCAATGGTCCATTTACTGCATCACATGAGAAACGTGATCTTCTAAGCAAGCCTCACCCACTCTTACCAAAACACCCCTACTCAGACCAGGAACAAAACTTAAAACACTAGAGAAACACAAGGGCATCGTCGTAAGACTTCAAACTCAGCTATGGATGCCGAACTCACAAAAATACCAAGTCACCAAACTCAGTTTTTACGCGGCAAGTAAAAAGAGAAAAACTCCGGTCACCGGGCAGTTAAAAAAATAAATCACGGTATTATGTCAACGCTAACAAAAGCAAAAAACGAGAGGGAGAGAGGGGATGATTACTGTAGAAGAGTGGAGACTGAAGCTGCGCGAGAGACGAGAACTGAACGAGGATGATGATGATATTGTTCGAAGTAGTGGAGGAGTAGCGGTGGTGAGGCGGGGATTTTCGGTGGTGGCAGTTGTGTGGTTGGTGGGGGACCTGGGGGTGGAGAGGAATGAGAGCTTTGACTTGAGGGATTTTTTGAGTTTGCGCCATGCGTTAGAGGCCATTGTGCCTGGTTCAGACAAAGGGCAAAACAGTTTATTAGGGAGGGAGGGAGAGAAAATGTTAGGTTTATTAGCATGAAAAAAAAAATAATAATAATAATAAAGGAAGGAAAAGAGATTTTTGCAGATCAAAAGGGATATTTTCATGGCAAAAGTCAAATTATTAATATATAGCATTTAAAATAGTTTAATTTAGCTTTTTGTTTTCCTTTTATGTTACTCAAATAAAAATAATAATTTAAGAAGTCATTTTGTATTTTATACGGAATAAAAAAATTAGAAAAAGAAAGCTAAGATTTTCCTTTTATTTTATTGTTTTTCTCAAAAAAATACAAGAATGACTATTTATTTTGACAAAAATAATTTTAACATCTTATATAAATATTCTCTTAAAGACTCAAAATTAAAAAATTAGAGCTATTTTGATAATATGTTTTTTGATTTTTCATATAGCCCTCCTTTGGACTACTAATTAACATCAGATTAGTCAAAATCATCTTATTTATGCTGATTGTATTTACGGTCTGTTTGGCATTGATTATTCTTCTCTCCTTTTTCTTTGTTTTTTTTTCCATTTTTAAATGCCAACATCTTATGCTTTGTTTCAATCCTTCAATTCGTTTGGACCACCCATGCTGTATAGATAGTAGCGAGATTCACAATATATGAGAGTTACAGATTAAAGGCATGTTTCTTTGGTTTAAAATATTTTATAAGAAAATATTTTATAGATTATTTTATAATTATTTCTTGTAAAATATTTTACAGTTAATTTTTAAACTTAATTTATTTGCTGAAAAATATTTTCAGCTCGTGAAGTTTTGTAAAATATTTTATAAATAGTAATTTATTTACAGTATCATCTCATTATTTTAATCATCATCTCCATTTAATCACCACCATCACCTCATTAACAACTCATATACTATTACTGTCATGTCACCACTTCCTCAACCTCTTTCTTTTTATCCATCACCATCTAACAACCACTGTTATCTTCATTGTCATGTCACTACCTTCATCATTTTCATTGCCATGTCACCACCTTCTCTTTGCCCACAACCACCGCAACTTCTTTATTGTTATTGGAGTTTGATTACAATTACCATCTTCATCTCACCATCATCACCATCACCATCACCATCTCTTTCTTTATTATTGTCATCTCACCATTACTGTTGCTATGTTACCACCATCATCTCACCACCACCATCATTAAAAATATTTACGTATAATATATTGTATAAAAAAATATTTTCCATGAAATAAATGAACCTTAAAAACTATTGTCCTTTTTTTAAAGAAAAAGAGATGATTTCAATTCTAATTTGATTTAGAAAAATTGATATAAAGGGAAATAATGCAAGTAAAAGGGCATTTTGGTGATCAAAATCTTTAAAATGGATGTAGAAAATGTTGGAAAGATAAAAGGAAAAGAAGAAGAAGAAGAAGAAACAAGAAATAAAATAGTATTGCTATGTGATAATCCAAGTCCAATGAACCTTATGGTTTTGAAAACATTGAATAATGAAGTAAGTAGACTTGTAGATATAAATCATTGTACACACGTGTGTGTGGATATTTTCTTTGCCCAACTAGGCTCTTTATTTATTCATTTGTTTTTGGAAAGAAAATTACATAATCTTATTCTAATTACATTTTTCATATCCGAATTAATTAGAGCTATCATAATTAACAACTAAATAAGATTATTTACACAGTTGATTGGGCCTTCCATCATTGACTCGGTTTATTTCTTTATAATTTTAATGACTGGATTGATTACTAAATTATACATGTAACCAACTTGCTATGTTAAACCATATTTTGATAGAGTACTATTGATCTTATTTGATATTTTTTTTTAATTTATTTCCTTAAAATTTAAATTATTAAATTCATATTAAATTTAGTATCATCAATAAGTATTGATCTAACAGTTAAGGCACTACTATATCCCTGTAAAGTTGAGAACAAAAGTTCAATTCTCAGGAAGCGTATTTATTAGGAGGGATAACCATGAATCTCAAACAAGATTAGTCTCGTCATTTAAAAAGATGTGAAGATAACTAGGTGAAAATAAAAAAAAATATTAAACTTACTATCAAATCTTATTGGGAAGCACTTGTTCAATGCACGAGACGCTATGTTAGAAATCAAAGAAAATTCTTTTATGGTATTGACACATATTCATTGGGAGTTATTTGTGTCATTCTCAACTTGGTCCGTTGAATTAGAAAGCACTCCTGTCATACTAATACAATATTAATATTTAAGATAGCATACGTATCTTGTAACAAAAAAAAATATAGAAATAATAAAAATAGAAAATATAAGACAAATAATGAGATAGGGATAAAAATTTCCATAAATAATGCAAGTACACGTATAGATTTTCAATAATAAAAGAGGTAATTAACTTTCTTTTATTTTCTTATTCCTTTTCTTCTATTTAATTAAAAGAAATAAGTCATTAAAAATATCTTAAGAATTAATTACAACGGGCCGACACATGGACCAGCACCATACGGTACGAACTCACATGGACATGGGCCTGGGCTTATGTTGGGCCAAAAAGCAGTACAATATGAGCTGGCATGATGACACGGTCCATTTTACAGCTCTAGGTAATTTGTTGATTGACTTCTTCTCAGTGGCATATTTATAACCATTCCTGTGAATTTTATACATCGCCTAACATGTGAACTAATTCCTCTCTTAGTACTCCGGGGATAAGATATATTATTTTTTACTGTTTAAAATAAAAATACGTGTCAATTATTTTTTTTTAATAAATTCATTGTATTTTAAATTAATACATGTACTTTCTATTTTTATTTATTTATTTATTTATTCATGTATCTAGTTAACATGTGCGGACACTGCTTCCAAGGTACTTGATATAGAAAAAATTAGCCCAGGAAAATTAAATAAGAAAACCCATATTACCCAATGGGGCACGGTGACATGTATTTTTTTTTTAAAAAAAAAGAATTGTATTTCAAGAGTGCAGATACCTCCCGATGAAAGAGTTGATCAGATTTTCTTAAAATATAATGGACTAATGTACAAAAAAGGAAGCACACAGTCTCTTTCCCAAATAGTCATCAAGCTTGGAGAGTTTTTGTTTGCTATAAATTGATCCTTCACAGAGGCATGAAAACCATTGTCAATGATGTCTCCCTTCTTTCAAAATTTGTTTGTCTAGCACCTGCACCCTCAGGTATCATCCATCTTCATTGTTTTTTTTTTTTTTAATCTTCTTAATTTGTATGTTTTTTTTGGCTCCCATGGAAGTAATTAGTAGGGTTTATATACCTGGGCTTGCTGCTAGCTTAGGCCCTTATTAATTTTTTTATGCGGTAAAGGATATCTTCAAAACTATGATTTTCAAGTTCAAAACGATGTTTCATGGTATGATTTCTATGATCATGAAGAATCGGCAAACAAAAAAACAATCTTTATTACTTCTGCATTCTTTTATGATTATGGAGGTGCAATTTTCTGTTTGGACTAGCTTGCGTGTGTTTATGTATGCTGCTAAGCACTACACTACTGTTTGGTTTCTTAGGACTCGATCAAATACTGTTGATTCTAAATCATCATGTTACCTCCGGCTAGAACATGCGCGCGCGCGCGCATATATGATCAGTTCAGTCTCAGGATAATGGAATCTGAAGAAATTTCTCCTGTTATTTTAATATCTCTTGATTTTAGTTATATTTTACTCTAAATTTGTCTTTTATTTTATATCTGCTATGAATAAATTTGCGACTGCTGTATAAAACCATCAATTTTTCTCTTTCTTTTTCTTGAGAATCAGTATAAAACCGTCATATATAGCTTGCAGTTGTTTTTGGATAAAGGCTCTTAGTTTACTTCAAGAAGCGATTAAATCAATTCACAGATTCACTTGAGATTTAGTTGCTTAAAGTAGGGAACTCTTATTACACAATTGCTCATCTTCACAGGACAGGGAATGCAATATTCAGTTATTTATTTGAAATTGCACAATTCTTCATAACTTTATGAAATATGATACTGTACTTGCAATGGAATTTCGTAAGTTTACCTGGTTGGTTTGATATCTGCTATGGGATTAATAAGATATAGATTTGGTTGTATTGCACTCAGAATATATTTTTTTTCTCAGCATGCCTTAATTTCTTGTTTTTAACCAGGAATTTTAGGTGTCTTTGAGTACCACAACATGAATTTACTGGAGAATTTTGACAACAACATGATTTTTGTGGAGAACTTAGACGACAACAAGGTGTTTCTGTATCACGGAGACAACACTGTGGATTTACTGGGGCATACAGATCGTCTGGAAGATGATTTGTGGGAAGCCGAGAGAAGTTACTTTCAGCACTCTAATCTCAACTATCCACCTCCGATTCAGAACAATATGCCTCTCCATGGCATGTACTTTCCTTGTCATCCTCGGAATTTTCAAGCTGAAGTGTATGGACTGACCAGACAACATCAAACTGCACAAGATGTTGAGGTCATTGATGATGATATTGCTATAATCTCGCCCAGCATGTTTGACCAAGTATGACACTTGACACAATGGTAATGATTTGGCTTGTGTTCTTCGAGTATCTGATTGTCTTTAAAAATGATCTCCCTCTTAGCAGGCCAGGAAGAAAGCTAGGAGAAATACTGATGCAGTAAGGGAAAACATAAATATCGTCAATCAGGTTCATGCTGCTATTTACTATATCTTCGGTTTCCTGTACCCTCGATTTAGCCATCTTTCAACTCTGTTGCCAAGCACTCGGAAACTTCTAGGAGTCATTAAAAACTTAAACTCTAACCATTGTCATCTGGTTTGGCAGGCTACTAGTGTGCTCCAATTCCATGAATTGTCCCAGCCTGCGCCACCACCCCAATTACCTGGATTGTGTCTGACTATGCCACCACCCCAATTCCCTGGATTTTCTCAGACTGTATCACCAGCCCAAGTTTCTGGATTGTCCCAGACCGTGCCACCACCAGCGGCACCTGCGTTTCGTTGCCCAATTTGTATGGATGAGTTACAAGACGCAACATCAACAAAATGTGGTCATGTTTTCTGCAAGAACTGCATTAAAAAAGCACTAGCTGTTCAGAAGAAGTGCCCTACTTGCAGGATGAAATGCAGAGCGAAATCCATCTACAGGATCTTTCTTCCCACAGTCCTATAAAAATTCTTTGATTTGTATGCTTAAACTTTTATGTAGTTTAAGAGACTATACTAAATATCTTAATTTTTTTTGTAATATAAACTAGCAAAGCCCTATATTGCCTATAAAATTTCAAGTTAATTTCTAATAAAAAAGAATACAAAATCATTGTGAAAATATTTTATGATATCATGAAATTTTTTAATTAAAACCTAAAAAATTAACGCATGTATTTTATAAAATAAAGTAAAAGTTATATGAATCAATAAATTGCAAAAACATTGCTAATACTAATTAAAAATTAAAATAAAAAGTTAAAATACAATTATAAATGAAGATATTTGATCTTGTAATGCAATGAGTTCTTTAAAATTTTCTTTTATTTAATTATATGACAATACAAATTAATTTTTATAAGAAAATTTAAAAAAATTAAATATGTAAAAAAGAAGTAATTGTTAATATAAATTCCTTTTTTTATCAATATGTTTTTTAATAAAAAAAAATATTTCTTTAGTTATGTTGTTTATTGCAAAGAAATTATAAGAATAAAAAAATTAACTATATTTTTAATCAAAATCTCTATCCCTTATTAATCCATTCTTTTATTTTGATAATTTCTTTTTACTACAAGCATTGTTTTTTCTTGAAAAGACTTAAAAGCAATATTTAATAGAAAAAAATAAAAACAATTTTTTTTTGATATTTTAGACGTGCATTTATTAAAAAAAACTACAAAAATAATAAAATTAAGAAAAATTATATAAAAAATACAATAAAAATTAAAAAAATAAATATTTTACTAAATTGATGATCCACGCACTATGATGTTGGCTAACCCAATTATTTTCTAGCATAAAAAAAATATTAATGCGATGCAAGCATTTATATAAAAAAAATAAAATAAAATATAAGACTTGAGTAAGTGATTCTAATGAGCCAATAAACTCGATTAATATAATAATATGAATAAAAAAAATATAATAATAATATATAAATTGAGAAAAAAAACAATAAATAAAATAAAAAATTTATTCAAGTTCATTTAAGTTAGCACGCTAAATGTACAATTTAGTTATGATATTGAAATAATCTTGTAGAATAAAAATAAAATAAAATCATGAAGTTCAATTATTAAACAAAAATATAATTAAAAAAAATAATTAAAAAAAAACAAATAAAAGAAACATGTTATTGGATTCATAATAATTTAAAGATTGTTAGTGGCAGAAAACGAAATAAAGTGTTTGTGATAAATAAGGTAATATAGACACAAGATGTATATCTTTTCTTATAATTTTCTAAACCAGTAAAAGTTGGTTATTCCGAGTTTTCCTCTCTGACAGGGTTTTTTTGCATTTACACGAGTATGTTTTCAGGGAGATTGAGACTTCACGAGGACGACGAAATTCTTGGGGATACTTTCTTTGGACTGTGTGCTATGTTCGTTTGTGCCTGTGTGCTATGTTCGTGAAGACAATTAGAAACATAGTCGTTTTGTTTGTTTAATGATCATCTATATTAACCTTGTCCAGGTCATGCACGCTGATTTTTGGCAACAATTTCCTTCCCTTTTTGACTTGTTTTTTCTTACACGAGCAGATTGCTTTCACTACAATTAAATATCCTTGCTTGCTTGCTTGATTCTGGCTTATATGGGTGAAGCTGCTTATCTCTCTAAACACAAAGTGGATTTTCAGAGAAGCTTTTACAGAGCGATTCCTGGTACGATCTTTTTTTATTGCTTCTCCCAAATCCAATTTATTTGTTTGTACTTGTATCTGGAATTAAGTCTGCATCCATGGAACTAAATTTGAATTATTTGAAGTCAAGAGAGTGTCACATGTGATTGAGAGGTTGTTTTGTGTTTCTCTTGTCAAATGAGATTGTATTTGTCATATCATAAAATGCTTGCATTTTAAACTAACATGAGATATTGTTTTGAACTTCTTCAATTTGTGCTCCTGAGCGGCAGAGACCAGCTGCTACTTCTTGCTATTGTTTTCAACATGCATTTATTTTTCTGATTTTGCTAGAATTTTTTGGATTCTTCATATAAGATTTTGCTCCAAGTGCTAGTGAATTAGCTAAAAATCTTTCTCATGAGGATCAGCTACTCTGATCAACATTGAATGTCGAACTTCGTCTGCAAGTTCTTAATGGTCTTCAAAGCCCATAATTTCCAGGCTTGGGATCTTTGATAGGGCTGGTCCTTTTTACATTTTTATTTCCAATCTTTTCTAGTACATATGATTTACCAGTAGGACTCTAGTCCTGCTATCGGTTTATTTTGTAAAAGGGAAGCATGCTGCTGCTTAATTTCTCAGTTTCGCCTGCTATTGGTTTATTGGTAATTTGTCATTTACCGGAGATAAACTGGATCTTGATGGTTTCGTGCCTTCTTGTTGTGATCGGCTTCAGGGACACGGAAATGATAGGCAATGCATATGGTACATGCCTCCCTCCCTCCCTCCCTCTCCCATTAAGTTAGCGATTTGATAGGTTTATCTCTTTGTACCAGGTCTTGCAGTTATCATTGTAATGTTTGTTACCACCTGCTTGATGTTTCTTGTCATTGTTATGCTGTGGAAGCGGGGGGTATTCTGGAAGCCTTTACTTTTGTAATTGTTTTTGGATTGCTCTGCTTGTCTTCCTGCCTGGTCGGAGTGGCCAAAGGAGGCTTGTCTTCCTGCCTGGTCACAGTGGCCAAAGGAGGCTTGTCTTCCTGCCTGGTCAGAGTGGCCAAAGGAGGCTCCCTCTCATTTTCTCCCTGATAGTTTTGTCTGTGATGTACATCTGGCATTATGTTACGTTACAAAAACAATCATTCGAGTCACATAACAGAACGTCTTTGGATATGCTTCTTAGTCTGGGCACAACTTTGGTATAAATCGTGTTCGTGGTGCTGGCCTAGTCTATACAAATGTGCTGTCAGAGATCCCACCAATGTTTTCGCATTTTGTCACCAGCTTTCCCGCCTTCCATCATGTCCTCATAATTGTAACATTTCAGTACCTGACAATTCCAAGAGTTTTCTGCCAATCAGCGATTTATTGTAAGCCGGATTGGTCCCCCCTGAGTTCCGTCTCCACCTGTGCATTGTCAGGTTGCGAAGGAAGGAAGGACAGTCATGCTTTTGAGACTAACCTGATTGAAACTTTGGCAGAGTTCTAGCGGCACCAGAGTGATGGTGATGCTAGAGACTTGGGAATGAAATGACTCTACTTTATCAGGAATCAAACATGTACTGGATGATGTTAGCACGGGATACGGGACTTGAGAATGGGTCTGGGGCTGGGTCAGAGACTAAACGCAAGAGAGTAAGATTTTGTGGCGTGGGAAGTGTTAAAGGAATTGGAGGATCTGGAGGGTGCCAGGGAAGCTGGTATGGCATATATGATGGGAAATACTCAGTGTCTTGGCGAGGGAAACATCATCACATGTGAAGAAATTTGTCATTAACATTGCACATGTTTTCTCGAGACAGAACTGTCGAAGCCAATCCACAGCACTAGGGGTTCCTCATACATCTTTGATTGAAGTAGGAATGTGTTATTATGTTTAGTATCAGCCTGAGAAAGGATGATACTAGTCCATCCTGAACAAATGATATTAGTCCATCGTGCTGGCTTCTGCAGCCAAAATGCAACATTGATTAGGCAGCCATCTTGACATGGTGTATCTGGAAAAGGATTTTGGGGTTGTGAGGGGTTCTAACCAAAGGAAATGGGAGGATTCTAACCAAATGCAACAAAAGAATTGGGGGTATCCATTGTAAACTAAGCGTAACAGATAGGTTCAAAGGATTTGAATTGACTGATCCAGTTCAACTGTTATAGGAGCTTACATGATAAAGATTCCTCAGATTTAGAGGTAAGTTTCAAGAATACACAGACTGGCTCATAGTTTTTTTTACGTGGTTATTTTAAAATGTCTTGTTTCCCCAGGGCTTCTTAAAACTATTCCCAATCTCCCTTGCTAGCATGAAAGAAAGAGAGTCATTTGGGATGGTGGCAAGCACTTGTGAAACAAAATGAGCAGAGAAAAACAATAAACAACAGCCAACCCGTGTAATTACACAGCTCAATTGGGCCAATTTTTCACCTCAAAATTCACACACGAAATAATGCTAAAAACCACACCATACATCTCAACAGCATAAACCATCACTCTCTATACCCCCATATAAGACAGTGGAAAACAAATCAAAACCAAAAAAAAAAAGGTCAGCCTAAACACTGTGCAAGTTGTCTGGCTTGGTATGAGGTGGAGGAGGTGGCGTACTAGCAAAACCAGGTGGTGGAATAGGATCTCCAAATACCTGAGCATTTGTACGGGTATCTTGTCTTCCCTTGTACCTCCCCAAGTAGTAACATCCAAAACCAAGAAGCAGGCAAAAGATTATCAAAGGCAAAGAGATCACCACGACCATACCCATCTTTTCACTTCTAAATTATATATCTTGCCGCTGTTTTTAGAGAGGAGAGACACAGGTTTTTGCACCAGATGAAAGGGAATGGGAATTGAGGGCTTTATATACCGCTATATTGCAGCAGGGTTTCCCTACTCTTCTTTGTTGGTCATGAATGAACTGGAGGATTCCGATGCTTTCTGTAGAGAAGAAGTAAAGGTATTTTAATGAAAGGGGGTTGTAACGTTCAAGCTTCCAACGGTTACTTTTTGGCTGGGCCAACATGATTTATTTAAAAGCCCAGATTTATAATAATGACACATTGTGAGCTGTCTTCGAATTTAGCTTTTAAGGCAAAGAAACGAACAAATTCCCATGGCCTGGCCAGACGTTATTGAAAAATATTCTCATATACTATTAATTATTTTAAAAACATTATTTATAAAAAAACATAAAAATAAGAAAACTATAAAATTTATGAACCATTAAAAATGATAAAATAGATAAAAATATTTGTATTTAGATTTTTTTATTTGTTAATTGTATCTTTGTTTATTTAAAATGAGTCCTATAGATGTACCAAAAAATTGATTCCTATGAAATAATTAATAAAATATAATTAGTTATCACGAGTTAACATGATTTAATAATATTTTTTTTTATTTTTTATTTTATTCTATTTTGCCTTTTATTATCAAATTATTTTATAATACAGGTTAGCTTAGATGAAGTTTTTTTAACTTTTTTTTTCATTGTTTTTTTTTCACCTTTTATTATTAAGTTGTTTCATGTTCTAAGTTCCTGTAGATCGAGTTTTTTTAAATTTTTTTAATTTTTATTTTTTTATCTATGTATTTATTGTTGTTATATTTTTTTAGTCATATTATTTAAATTACTAATTGAAACAACTATTTTAGTCTCAAATTTCTTTTCCTTAGCATCTTCTTTTAACATTGAAAAACATTTTGCTTGCAAGTTACAATCTATTAAAAAAACTAGAAGAGATGAGGATTTTATTGTGTTTCTCTTCACAAAACATATTCATTATAATAATGTTTATTTTGTAATTTTAATTTTATTATTCAACATTAAATTTATTAAGAATTGAACTTTTTTTTTAATTTACTTTTTATGAAGTTATCATAGTCTCATGGTCCAGACTATAAGTTTGATGGGTTAAATCAGTTGACTCGAGTTTTTCCCCTTTTTTAATTGATTTTTAAGTTGATTGAGAATTAGGCTTCATAGTTTTTTTTGTTTGCTTTCTATAAGGTTATCCTCGTCTTATGACTTGGATCACAAGTTTGGTGGGTTAATCCAGGTTGACTTAAGTTGTTTTTTTATGTTCTTTTTTTTAAACCAATTGTTCAATTTAATTATATCCTTCAATATTAGGTTTATTGAGGATTGAACTCATAATTGTTTTTTAATTTTTTTATGAGGCTATTTTAGTCTTATGACCTGAATCGCGAGTTTAATGAGTTAATTAGGTGGACTCGAGTTTTTTTTTTCATTTTCCTAATTGACTTTTTTTTTCAATTTTATTATTCAATATTGAGTTGATTGATAATTAGGCTTCATCATTTGTTTCGATTTGTTTTATATAAGGTTATCTTTATCTCATTACTTAGGTTACATGTTTGGTGAGTTAATTTAGGTTGACTCGAGTCATATTTATATTCTTTTTTTTTAAATCAAATCTTTTTTTCAATTTTATTTTTCAACACTGGATTGATTGAAAATTAAATTTCATAATTTGCTTTTCTATCGGGTAATCTCGATCTCATGCATGACTCGAGTTGTGGGTTTGGTAGGATAACTTAGGTTGACTGAGGTCATTTTTTATCATTTTTTTTATTTTCATCTTTCAATATTGAGTTTATTGAAAATTATACTTCATAACTTGTTTTGATTTATTTTCTACGAGATTATTATGGTCTTATAACCCAGCATGCGGAATGATAGGTTAACTTGAGTTGACTCGGATCGATTCAATATGTTGTCATATCAATATTTATAAAAAGAAATTCATTTTGAATATTTATTTTGAGTGAAACTATGTTTTTATTGATTATTCAGGTTGTCTTTAAACTCACTAAATTGACTGAGTCACATCGAGTTAATTCCCACATAGATTAAGAGTTTTTCTACAAGAAAAAACATTAGAAATACTTAAAACTTTTTTTATATTAAAAAAATTAATTCAAGCCGCAATGGGCTAATGAAATAATACTAATCTTAGGTTAGTGTTTTAAATTGTGATAACGATTGTTTTTTAAAATATTTTTTTGCTTGAAAATGTATCAAAATAATATATATATTTTTTAAAAAATTTATTTTTAACATCAATATATCAAAATAATTTAAAAACACAATAAAAAATAATTAAAAATTTTAAAAAACACAAACACATATAAAAGCCAGCAAAAAAAACATGCAACGATCTGATTTTTTTTTATTAATATAGATATTCAAGCCAGCTTGTGTGTATCTCAATTTATTCTACAAATTCTAACTTAAAATTTGTATATTGGGAATTGGGATGAACAGAACTTGATCTTTTTTTTTTCCTTTAATAATTTCTTGCTCGCTAAGGATAGCCAAACTCGCCTTTAATATTTTCCATGCCATTTTCCATCAGTTCCTTGTGGCTGGATTTAATATTTACTTGGTCCTCTTTTGCCTTTAATAATTTCTAGCAGATGATTTAATTTACCACCAATTTTAGTTTTACTTGTTTAAATTCTGCAGTAAGCAAATTAAAGCATTATTTCCCAGAATTACAATTTCCGATTAGCCAGAGGATTGTATTTTGTTGTAATTAGGAAGCTAAACTTCACTTTATTTTTTTACTGGAACGCAGCACTGCATTGAGTTGTAATTTGTAATTAGGAAGCTAAACTTCACTTTATTTACGATTAGCCAGAGGATTGTAATTTGTTTAAATTGCATTGAAGCTTGTGCAACCCATGAACTCCAAAACGGTGCATGCATTGCTGCTGCTGCTTCTTCTTCTTATTTTTTTTTTACTATATTGTAGTTGTTAGTAATTATTAATTAAATTTAAAAACATAGAATGATGTTTCGATGTGCATTCACACCGATCACACACACATATTGTTCATTGCACTATTCAATATACTTTTTTTTTTTTTTACATTTTGGTTCTATGGTTTTCAAAGTTTATATATTTTTTTAGTCTTTGTCGGTTAAGAAAAAAAAAGGTAACCGAAGAGGGAGAGAAGAAAGAAAATTTTCATTAATCATTAAAAAATAAAAAACATAGATTTTAGTGTCATTTGGGTGAATTTAATGAGGATGATTTAGACCTAAATCTTAATCATCCTCATTAATTTTAAGGTTTTAGACTAATTGAAATTTATTTTAGGGTTGAAAATGGTGATATATAAATTATTAAGATATGATTTTTTTTAAGATAAATACAAAGTGAAATTTTGAATTTTAAAGATTAAAGATGGTTGTAGGAGATAATTAACAATATCTAAATAGTATCCCTCACACCTAAATCACTGTGGATTACAACAGCAATCTACAATGCATTTTTTTTACATATATTTTTTCCAACTTTCCTTTTTTTTGTTTTTTTCTTTTTTTTCCAAAATTAATTTCCTTTTTTTTTCCAACTTTGCTTTTTTTTTCTCTTTATTTTTTTAAATTATCTTTGTTGATTTTACTTTTTAAATATTGAGCTGGTTAAAAATTATGCTTTATAATTTTTTTCCTTTAAAATACTGTGGATTGCTACGGTGTTTTCCCACATAGTTTTTCTATTTTATTTTTTTATTTTTCAAAATTATATTTGTCGATTTTTTTTTATATTGAGTTGATTGAGAATTTAGTTTTGTAATTTTTTTTCTTTAAAACATTGTTGATTGCTACAGTGTTTCTCCACATGGTTTTTTTGTTTTTGTTTTTTTTATGATTTTCTCTGAAATTATCTTTTTTTTATTTTATTTTTTAATATTGAATTGGTTCAAAATTACAGTTACAATATGTGAGGAAAGCACCGTAACTTTCCTCGCAAATTACTGTGGATTGCTACAGTGTTTTTTCTCATATAGTTTTTTTTTCTGTTTTGTTATGTTTTTCCCTAAAATTGTCTTTGTCAATTTTATTTTTTAAATATTAAGCTGGTCAAGAATTGCAATTACAAGTAAATACAAATTTTTCCTTACAAAACACTATGGATTGATACAGTTTTTCCTCACATGGTTTTTTTCCAGTTTCTTTTGTGCTTTTTTTTTGTAATATTTTTTTCTAAAATTATCTTCGTCAATTTTATTTTTTTTTAATATTAAATTGATTAGAATTTAACTTTGTAATAATACTTAATCATGTGAGAAAAATACTGTAGCTTTCCTCACAAAACATTGTTGAAAATTACAATTACAAGTCATTACAAATAAGGTTAAATCATGTGGGAAAGCAATGTAGCTTTCATCACAAAACACTATGAATTACTATATTGTTTCCAACATGATTTTCCCTCTATTTTTTGTGTTTTTTAATATTTTTTTTAAATTGTCTCTATCGATTTGATTTTTTTAATATTGAGTTTAATAAGAATTTAGCTTTATAATTTTTTTTTTAAAACACTGTGAATTATTGCAGTGTTTTGGCATATGATTTTTTTTTCCAAATTATCTTTATCCATTTTTTTAATATTAAGTTGGTTAAGAAGTATAATTACAATAAAGTTAAATCATATGGAGAAAACGTTGTAATTTTTCTCACAAAACACTATGGATTGCTACAGTATTTCTCTAAATGGTTTTTTATTTTATTTTATTGGGAAAAGCACTGTAGTTTTCATCACAAAACATTGTCAATTGCTACAACGTTTTTTCTCATGAGTTTTTTTCCTTCCAAAATTATCTTTGTTGGTTTTTTTAAAATATTAAGTTGGCAAAGAATTTAGCTTTGTAATTTTTTTTGCTTTTTATTAACAGAAAAGCTAAATCATGTGGCAAAAACACTGTATCTTTCTTCCCAAAATACTGTGGATTGCTGCAAATCATTTTGTTCAATCTCTAAGTTTTGATTACCAACACAACTTTTTTTTTCTGTCATAAAATATTGGCTCCATCATAGCTTTAGTTTTTATTACTTATCTAGCACTAGTTCATAATTATAACACTATTAAATATATTTGTTTTATAAATCCATGGCAGCGCGCGAGTATGTATCTCGTATGGTGGAAAACATGTCTGCCCTATATTTTTTTTAAAAAAAATAATAGTCATGCATGGGCTTTTTTTTTTTAGTTAAGCATGCAAACATAACCTTTCATGCTTGGTATGGTTGACTTTTTTTTAAGACAAGGCATGAACTTGATCTTCCAAGCTTTTTGTTTTATTTATTTTAAAATAAAATTCTCCTTAAATGCAATACTTACAATAATATTTTAAAAATCATCCAACAATATCATGCTTTTCAAATAAGATTAGAGCTTATAGTAATATTAAGAATTATTATATGAACCTAATATGCAATTTTAAAAAAATATCCATGAATATTTAATGAGAATAAGATATTTATTTTGTTATTTTTTTTAGTGTGAAATTTTTATATAATTTCTTCAAATTGATTATTTATTTATTTTCATATACAATCTTATAAAGATTATCAAAACATGATTTTTTATTTATTAAAACTTGCTATGCAAACCCGACATCGCAGCGACCTTAAAAATAATATTTCATGGAAAAAGAACAGATTTCTGGCATCCTGTTCTTTAATGGGGAATAGTCTCGTTTAAGGAGTCGCCACCTAGTATTATGGTTACTAGGAACCCTAACTGGTCAACAGAGATTCTATGGTACAGGACTGGTTACGTAAAAGAGAAGATATTATCACCCCTTAAACGTTCTGCCTGAGGCAGACTGCATTGCTGGTTTTATCTTAAATTGCTAAATGTTTATTAGTTTACGCTATGATAATTTTCTTATAATATTCCTGACTCTGGCGTCAGTGAATATTCAACTACGAATATCTCCAACTCTGGCGTTGATAAATATTACGTAGAATAAATTAGATCAATCTTTTTTTATTTCCTACTCTAGCAGTGAATAAATAAATAAAAATTTATTTATTTTTAAACATGCATATATTTTTTATTTTTCTAGCTAAATAAAATAAATATAACGAATAAAAATAATATAAATTTAAACCGGTATTTTTATTCCTGACTCTTGCGTCAGTGAATAAACCAATAAATTTACATTATTTTTATTCATGCATACACATTTTTATTTTTATTTTTTTCTAATAACGAATAAAAATAATATAAATTTAAACTGATATTTTTATTCATGACTCTGGCGTGAGTAAATAAATCAATAAATTACATTTTTTATTTTTTTTTATTTTTTTTCTAGGACTAAGCTTCACTCGTGTATGCAAAAGCAGTGAATTAAATTGGCCTATGTACAGTACCAATGCAATTAGAATTGCAAAGCAAAGGGAAATGAAGAACTTACCTGTGCAGGAGGTGAAGTCGAAGACGGTGGCGAAGGTGTGCTGAATTGCCAAAGCTACCTTCTCTCCTTCTCTGTTTTTATTCTTCGTGCGCTTCTCCTCTGGTTTTGCTTTTCTTTGCTTTGATTGCTTCTCTTGTTCTTCCTGTCTCTCCCCCTGTGTTTGCTTGTTCTCAGTTCGCTTGTGTTTTCTTTTTTTATCTGTTGTTCAGGGAATGGAGGAGCTGGTGTAAGTGGAGACAAAGCAGCTGATGCCTGAGAGGGCGTTGTACTGCTGCTGGAGCTGGAAGAGGCGCGCTTTGCTGGTTGCTGATGCATGCTCACGGTGCATGGAAGTGGCTGAGTTGCTACTAATCTTGACGATACTGGTTTCGTCCGCTGTAAAAGTTTTCGTGCCCCTGCATCCGATCAAAGCTTGTGCTTTTCCAAGCAAAAGCCATGGTCCCTTGAAACTCAGCAGATTTTCGGAGCAAGGAGGATCGCATGCCAATGTAGTTCATGGTTCTGGTTTAGAGGCAGACGTGGCGGAGATTAATGGTGATTGGGACCACAGCCTAGAAGGTGACCGGGAGGAAGATGATCTCGAGCCTTTATTTGCTTCTTCTTTTTTTGTGAGGAGTTTGCAGATCCCGGGGGTTGAGAATGAAGAATGAAAAATCAGTTTGATGGGGAAGAGATTGAGGTCAGGCAAGAAGGGAGGAAAAGGCTGGGGGGAGGGGGCAGCGGCGGCTAGTCTAGGACTCGGCCGCGCCCCCTTTTTTATATAAATGTCTTTTTTTTTTCTTTTTTTTTTTATAGGTTTCTGGTAATGGTCTTCTCCTGAGTTTTTTTTTTTGTGTCGTTTAGGGTTTCTCTCTCTAATCATCCCCCTCCTTTTCATACCTTGAGATCTGTATTTATAATGCCAGATTTCTTTGCTTGTGAGAAACCAAGTTTCAATCAAACTCATTCTCTTTTTTGAAGTTTGAATTTGATTAAGAATCAAATTTGAAAGCGAATAACTATCATTATCTTAAAGACAAGAATTATCTCGAAGATAAAGATTGTCTTGAAGATAGGGATTATCTTGAAGATAAAGATAGAATGATAAAAGCACATTGTAGTCCTTAATTTTCACGGAAGTTGACAACTCACTTTTCATCGAAATAAATCTCTGATCTTTTAATTTTTCATTTTAAACCCTGTAAAAATTAAATTAAAAGTCAAAGGGCTAAAATTAGGTTATGACACAAACCATGATAAATTTCTTATAAAAAAAACCATCCTACTAATAAAATAGACAAGTTGTTGTCAAAACAAGAAAGAATATATAAATAAAAAAAGGGAGCTTTAACTAAAAAAATATTTTTTTCCCGTAAAATTTAAATTATTAAAACTCTCATGAATATTTATTATAATTACCATAAAGATAGATTTTGAAAATAGACCCGCAGCATCATGCTTGCGTAGCAGATAGTTTCATCCTAAAATACAGTATTATTTCTGAAGTGGACGGTTGAAATTTGAATTTGGTCATTCAAATACTCTCTACTTGTGTATGATAGAATTTTTGTCGAAGCATTATGTTCTTGTGTAGCTGAGACAAATTACATTACATATTTAACTCTGTGTTGCTGTTCTTGAATCTTTGTATCAAGGAAGTTTTTCTAGGAAGCCACAAAGTTCATGCAGATAGGTGGCTTTATCTTGGCCAAAGCAAGAATAGCAGCTGGAAGAGTCCACAGCCCTTCTCCACAGATTAATCCTGAGGCAACAGCAGGAATCATGAACTCGGCCTTGTTGGTGTTTCGTTTATGCCATACGAAAACGATCAAACTTCCAACACACATATCAATGGCAAAGGAAGCTCCAATGACAAATGGCACGGCCATGACCAATGGAAGAGGCACCCATTGTCCGATCTTCCGCGGCAAAAAATCTCTCACCAGGTTAACTGCGATTGCAAAAGCAAAGAAGCCACAGCAGAGCTGCAAGCAATATTGGGGCAGAGCTGAGAAACCCTCAACACCTATGATTGCCATGTTCCTGAAAATTAAGGCATGAGGAGCCTTAAAGTCTCCGTAAGGATTTCCAACATCAAATGCCTTGTAGAACAGGAAGAAGCTACTAGGAGCCACCACGCAGCCGATTGCGGTGCCAATAACTTGGTTCAAAAACATTGCTCTTGGGGAGGTGAAAGTCAAATGTGCTGTTTTGAAATCCTGCATCAGGGTGCAAGCAACAGAAATAACAGATTTGACAAGGCCGCCTCCGACAAGTGCTGCCACCACTCCATTTTCCCTCGTGGATACTGCAGCTAGCACAAAGAGGGCAGCTTTCCCGTAATTATACGCCATGTTTATATCGGTAAGGCCAGCTCCGTAAGCATTGCAAAATGCTAAGGATGGAGCAAGAACATAAGACATAACAACATAGTACCACTTAAGCTGGGGGAATATGATTGGCACCGCAATTATGGAGATAACAGAGAAGATTACATATCCAATGATGCCTAGCCATAAAGGTATGGTCTCTCCGAGGAAGAATTTGTTTTGTTTTTGTTCATCAAAGAGCTTCTTCTGGTAATGAACTGCTAGGAAAGAAGTACAGTTAAGAAGTAGCGCAACTGAAGCTATAATATTTTAGCAGCATTTCGGTATAAACAGGAAAAAACTGCAAAGGATGTCCAATTTACCTGGACTGACATTCTTGTTCTTGAATCTGCGACGAACGTTGCTGATTGTCATACCCATTATCTTAACAAAAAAGTAGAGCCCATCTCCTAGGAGGAGAGCAACTGCTAAGAAAACCTGTCAAATTATAGCCATATATTAGAATCCTATTATGAATTTTAGAAAGCTAAAAGGCCTAGTATATAGTGTTCTGACCTTGTAACCATTTAAGCTCTTCATGCTGGATTCATCTATAGAAGCTGGATACCATTCTCCCTTAAGTTGACGTATAAGTGGCCACATAATCCCATATGAGAGCACAGCTCCAAGAAGTAAGGACAAGTTTACAAGATAGGAAACAATCATTCCAGCTCCAACCAAAGTGGTGCTAAAATCAAAGAAAAATCTACAAAAGCCCGATAACCAAAAAGAAATGACCAGTAACATTTAATTTGGGAGAAATGAAGCAGATAATTGTAGATATAGAGAGAGGAAATACAAGTACATACGTATGCTTCCATGCTTCCATTCCAAAAGTAGGGAAATGTGCGAATCCACAATATCCATCTTTCCCAGTAAAAAACCACTGGAAAAATGCCCATAAGAAGCTGATTGAAAAGTACTTCTTGAACCCTTGAACTTGTTTCCTGTAATAACAACCCAATCATGATTCATACTTTCTTTTTTAAGAAAGTTGTTTTCTTAAAGCAAAAAAATTAGATTTCATGTATATACTTTGCCATCTTATCTCCTCGGCTATGGAAACCATTGATGAGAACTGCCGTTGCCAAGCCACTTGGATAAGTTAACTTCATGTCTACTATCAGGATCTGTAACCCAAAAGGCCGAAACACACCTTTAAGAATTTTACAATTGACATGATGATAATACAACTCATGATGATTCCAAAGAGAAATATACAGACTCCTGACATCATAAGATCTCAGGCTAATAAACACAAAGATTATAATTTTTTTAAAGAAAAGTTATCTATTTCTGATAATTTAAGATGCATGGAAGAATTATGGAAACTTCTATTCATACCTTTCTAAGTGGAATTAACACAAAAAGACCAACAAAGCAAACTAGGAAAAGGTATCCAACCATCCAGCCAAATTCAGGTTCCTTTAAACCACTAGAAGAATTTCCTTCAGTTTTCAACCCCCCTGACAACTCATATGTGTTCCTGTCTAATCCCAATAGATAAGAAGAAAGTCCACCTATTGCCCAAAACATGGAAACCATGTGAGAAGAAGCTCAAATTTGTCAAGAGTAATAGGAAGATTATTTTAAGTATCGAAGCCTGATCAAACCTCCAACGGCAATACTATAACATGCAACTGCACAAGTTTGTATCATTGTATTCTCTTGCCGAGTAAAGGGTCTGACGACAAATCCTGCCTTTTGAAGAACTTTTGTCCAGGTTTGAACGAACACAAAAGCAAGAAGAGCAGCAGAGACATTGAAATTTGGAACCATCCCAGTTGTGAGGTTTAGCTTCATAGCAATGATGCTGTAGATGGCTCCAATTAGAATACTCACTATGATTCCTCTTACTGTGACCTGCTGTGTCCATGTCCTTGAACCTTCTGATTCATCTTGTGGCTCTAACTCTATCCCTTCTCTTTCAATCTCTTCCTTTTCTACTGCTTCAATCATCATGGCTGCAAAATAGCAATCCTTTACGCATCATAAAATTAACTCAAATTATCAGGGAGTAAGTGCCGAGAGGATAGGAGAAACATGCATGGATATATAGCCTTACCTTGATTCTTCTTCAGCACTTATTTTCTTGCAGTAGCTAACTAGTCTTTTTAGTTGAAAACTTGTTTTCCTCTTGGTGTGTATACTAATCAAAATGCCTGTAGTCATAAAACATTCATTACCTTTTCTATTTACAGCACTAAAAACCCCATCAAACATCATGAAGATATCAATATCCCTTTATATAAGTTGAGAATAATTTAGAATTCTTGGCACAAGTTGCATTCGTATATGCAATAACCAAGTAATGGCCTGCAGTACTGTTACTATCTATTATTGGACTGATAATGAACCTTACCATTGAGCTCTACCCTTTTTCTCTTCCTCCATCATTGTTGTTAAAGTGCTTGTCAGCACTCAGCAGTACTTGAGAATTGAGATTCTTATTGTTTTCTGCAAGATGGTTAAAAAACAACGCAACGATAGAAAACAATACGGTAAGCTATGGCGTTGATCGTACATAAGTATATGAATCGTGCAACAGGCTAGAAATTGATAGATTAAGAAGAAAGCATTAATGATATATATTGTTGCTGTTGTTAGAGGCCGTGAAGATTCAATGAAATTTCTATAGGGAACAAGTTAATACATGCATAATTAATGGATTGGTGTGATGCTACTTCTCTATATCTTGTGTGCTAGAAACTGACTACAAGAATCATAATTTCAATAAAATCAAAGAAAAGAATTAGGAATCAAGAGTTCTTCTCTTTTGCCTTACCCAAAACTTACACTGCTATTCTATTTTGAATGCAATAACTCATGATGCTATAAGTTTATATCATGGTATAAGTTCAGACAATGCAATTTTTATGTTTTAATTCTTATTTTAAACTAGATCAGATTGTACAGTACTGCACGTTAATGAAGGTGTCTTTGAACCTTCTTATGACACAGAAACATACATACATACATACATACAAATCAAGAAACATGAGTTGATTTCAATTCCTTCTGAATCCATAATTAAGGACCAAGTATCCGAAAGTTTTCACATTTAACGCCCGGTTCCATTCCACACCCTGCAGGGTTTTTTTTTCCTATTTAATCTAGATTAGTGGAGAAGGGGAGGAGGAATTATCATTGTTTATTAGAAGACCGAGTATTTTCAATGACTACATGTACTTCAATTGATTATTGAAACGCTAAGATCCTTTCATTAAGGCCCTTTGCCTGGCAATGTGTACGCACAAAGGCAAAGTTCCAGTAGAATTAATTTGATGCCTCGATGCATGGTGATTATATTTGTGCTTTCCAACAGGTGGTTCAAGACACTAACACCACTCAAAAATCAGTTGACTTTCTGGTAGATGCTTCAACTCTAAGTTCACTTCAACCCCAATGAAATCCAGACTTTGACCAGTTATATGATCACAGGCAGGAAATTTACCGATAATTTCCTCACATAGGTCTCTGCCTATATATGACTATCCCTTTCAAGTTGAGTGAGTTTTGGTGTTCAGATGTGCTATACTTTACTTAAACCAGCCATTTTGAGATAAGAAAAAAGCAATAGTCATTAGATTATGTATTAATATGGAAATTAACTTGTTTGCGGAAGAAGAAAAGACTTTAGTTGGATTTCTGAAACCGTGTTTCCATAAATTGGGTAAAATATCTCAATCCTCTACAAATGAAGTATACTGGACATTAAAAGCTTATCCATTCTAGAATTCTCTACACCTACTGCACACATGAATATTCTGTAGGAATCCTAGCTCTAAGCTATAACCTCGTACGCTTTATTCATGTGGGAGCTAGCTAGACGTTTTTAATTTGGGACCTATAATATACATGTAATATTTCACTTCTCTCATAATTTATTAAATTCAGGCATGTTTGTTCTTACGGTTTTTGAAAGATTTTAAAACTGTTTTTTTTTTTTTACTTCAAATTAATTTTATAAAGAGGGAATAATTAATGTGCATGAAAATAAAAAATAAAATGAAGTAGGAAATGTGTATCTGCGTGTATGGTATAGCCTAGCTGGCTTTTGTATGACGACTGTATGCTGTCTGACTAGAATCACCTTCCCTCGTGCATGGGTAACTAGGTGTATTTTTATTTATACCCAGCCCTCCCTCGATATCTTTTCAAGGAGATAGAGACACGTTAATTATTAGGGGCTGATATCGATAGTTGGCGTTACACATGCCTTCCTTTTATATAGGAAATAACCCTTGGCTAATCATGGTTATGGTTAGTGTATTAATTATTGGTGAAAAATATTGGTAAGTGGCAATACCATAATTAACACTGGAATATTAGAGTATAATTTATTGTTAAATCATTTCTAATCAATGCACGCTGGAATATTGACCGATCTTTTACGCATCTTTTAATTAATAAAATGATTTATTGTTATTAAACTTGAGAAAAGTAGATGCTGCCTATCTTGTTTCACCCCGTGTACATATCCTTGTAGCTCGTGAAGGTACATGTGAAGCTTAAGGTCAAATCTCAACTCTTTCTACAATGACATGTATACATCCATGATACATTGATGGTATATATGTATGCCAATCTCAAATCCCGACCTTAAACTTCCTAGTCATGGAAATGGAGACCAACATCGATCACAGGTTGGCAAGCACAGCTCAGCCTCCAAGCTATCATATATTATGCTGGAAATGTTCTTCAATTATCCATCTCCCATGTGTTATCGCATCATCCATCACTCTTACAGCTAAATTTTGTGTCTGGATCGATTTTTACATGGTTAAGAATCTATATTATTATATTATGGAATCAACCTTATGACAATACTGTTTCATTCCAAAATCTGCAGCTTTGTCCTGCGCACCTGAGTTCTCCGGTCTTCGCCGTTTATGTCCCAACAACATCAACAACCGCAACTCTCATTCTCAGACTTCTCTTTGCTCATGTTCTCCTTGAAAAAACCTCTTCAAAGCATTGTTTCCGTGGCTGGCGCTGGAAGGATGTATTTTTAACTCTTCTTTCTTAACATCTCGCTTCTTTATTCAATGTCTTCTTGCTTTTAAGTTGTCTTCAAGGCATTGATTTTTTTTCCCTCCCCTACTTAGTACATTTGATCAGTCTACATGCATTGGCCTTATAACTGTTTAATAGATCAAAAGATCAGATTATACAATTAATCTAGGCTTATGACCGATTGAAAATTTCCCACTTGGAAATTTTGCCACCATCAGATTATATAATTAGGTATTTTAGCTGCTGAAATGGAGTGAAAGATGAAAATGTCCCATGTGCTTTTGTATAGCGTTGAACAATTTTGAATATTTTTTTATATTTAGTTTAGAGAGTGTTTGGGACGTGGTTATGGTTGTTTTCTAAAAGTATTTTTTAATTAAAAATATATTAAAATAATATATATTTTTTCATGTTTGTTGTTTTTGTGATACCGAGAGCGTTGAATAATTTTGAACATTTTTTTGCATTTACTTTAGAGAATGTTTGGAAGTGTCGTTACGGTTATTTTTTAAAATATTTTTTATTCAGAAATACATCATAATAATATTTTTTTCATGTGCTTTTGTTGTTTTTGTGGTGATACTGAGAGCGTTGAATAATTTTGAACATTTCTTTGTATTTAGTTTAGAGAGTGTTTGGAAGTATGGTTACAGTTGTTTTTCAAAGTGTTTCTTACTCATAAATACATTAAAATAATATATTTTTTATTTTTTAAAAATTATTTTTAATATCAACGCATCAAAATAATCTAAAACACTAAATAAATATTAATTTTAAAAAAAATTAAAACATAGATTGGTAACTGTCCTTAAATATGTTCAACTCCTCCTTTCATCTAAAGATCATTGAAATATAATGATTTTAATTATTTTTATGGGCTTGCTGGTGATTGAAAATGAAAAGAAAGAAGTTAGTCATGGTGGCTAAGAATTTGTATTTAAAATTCAATTAAAAATTGTAATATTTGATATAAAAGTGATTTTGTCATTAAATAACAATCTTATAAATAATTTAATATTGCGCGTCAGTATCATGATATAAAATATTATGTATTTATGAGTTTCATGTAAAATTTAATTTTTTAAAAAATAGAAGTAAACCAAAAAAACAAGCAAATTATAAGAGATTTCTTGTAATTAACCCAAAAATATATATTGAGATTTTCTATTAACTCATCTTGAGTTCGCGAGTTATTATTTTGCGAGTTATCGAATTTACTTATCATATTCTTTGTAACCTATAACTATGTATGTGATCAATGAAAATAGGACTGAAGAGTTATAATTATGGTAGTCTTTATTTTTTCCAGTTCAACCGTGTTTTTAGAAATTATACCTGTCACTATATATAATAATAATAAAAAAATTGGTTTCTGTGGGTTTATTTTTATTAATAAAGTTAAAATCCATTTAATAAAAACTGTCTAATATGATTTGATAATGTATGTAAAAAATATTAAAAAAATAATAATAATTCTAGTAGTGCCCAACTTGTCATTGAGGGAACGGGTGGATAAGAGGGCAGGTCGCAGCTGCCCGCTACATCCGATCAACTTGCCCGCCGGCCTTGATTTTCTTGGAAATTTGGATTGAAAAAAATAAAAAGAATAGCGAACGCGCTTAAAAAAAGTGGAAAAGGCTAGCCACCAATTTAAGGCAACGAACAGCATCAAATTCCCAAGTTTTCATATAAATAAATAAATAAAACAGACACAAAATATAATTGATGTAATCAAGTTTTCAATAACACAATTAGCATAATTTAGAATTTGTTTGGCAGTGTGGTTGTGGGTGCTTTTTAAATAATTATTCGTATTAAAATGCATGCTAATTATATTTTTTTTATTTTTTTAAAATTATTTTTGATATCAGCACATCAAAACAATCCAAAATATATAAAACACATTAAATTTTAATAAAAAATAAATAAATTTTTTAGAAGCACAGATTGAACCGTGTTTTCAAACACTGCCTCATTTTTTACCCAAACCCAGCAAGCCACCACCAAGAAAATAAAAAGGAACAAATATGCTCACCAGACACCACACATAAACACAGTTCCACGGTGATCACCGAGTTGTCCACCAAATACTATACTCCAATCCCACACAAGATAACACTAAAACAAGCAGCGAAAGAGAAGAGGTATTGTTTTGGAATATTTTAAAATTAAATAATTTTAAAAAATTAAATATTTAATTTAAAAAAAAATCACTTAACAGAAACAAATGGAGTATTCCTCTCACGTAGCAAGTCCACCGCCTGTAGTGAAGGGGACCCCAAGACCACAGAAAAGGTCCCAAATTTTGTCCTCTTAACGAACACCCAAGACACCAGCACAACAAAAACAGCGTGCTCTTCCACCCCCTGATTTCCCTTCTTCATAGCCGCCATTATTGGCTCTCCCTCTCTCCTTATCTATTAAAAATCTCTTCTTGAAACAATCCTACAACTTCTATTCTTTCTCGTAGTTACTAACTTACGACAATGTGTAGAACCACAGACTTTCATGGGTTGCAATCAAGAACCCTGCAAAATCACTTAAAGATCAAATCTTTTTACGTCCGCCTCACTGGTTTCGAGCCCAGTAACAAACCAGTAACCGAGTCACTCACTCTTGTTTATCTTCCTCGTGCTCATGATCTTGTCGTTGATGGGTCCAAGATTCGACCCGAGTCTAAAGCGTTCTTGGGTCTTTATAGGATTGTTGATGTGGATAATAAGGAAGAAGATGGAGGGGTTATGTTCGGGTCAAGAGAGCGGGTTCGGGTCAATGAAGGGGTTCGATTTGAGGTTTATTTAAGAGAAGAGAGGGTGTTAGAGGGGAGTTTTAGAAGAGAAGCTGACACGGAAAAGTGGAAGTTGGAGTATTGTGGTGGCGGCAGTGAGGTCAGGGCGGTGGAGGTTTGTGTGGCGGTGGAGGGACACGTGGCGTTGGTTAAAAAGGTGGTGGAGAGGAGAAAGAAGAGTAGAAGAGGGTGTGATAGGCTGGAGGTGATTCCAGAGGAGAGGGAGGTTGCTGAGGATGAACCGGACGGTGGATGTTGTTGTAGTGATGGCGAGGGGAGGCGGATGTACGGTGGAGATTTGGAAGAGTGGTGTGGACCAGACTGTGAAAAGGTCGAGATGGAATTGGAGGGTGTTAGATGGGCTATTGACGTTGGTGTTTGGGTCGTGTGTTTGGGTGTGGGTTTCATGGTTTCTAGAGCTTCTGCCAAGAGCTTGAGAAGATTACTTTGAAAAGGATATTTTTGTTCATCTTGTGTAATCAATTTTAACTCGTCATCAAACCTAAATCATAGAATCTTTTCCTTGAATCTTGTAATCTTTAGCCATTTGACTATCATCATGATGTTTACCTAAATTGATGTTGAGATTTCTACCCCAATTTCCACTATCATTATTTCTTCTATAGAAGACCCAGAAAGCAGCCGGATCAAGTTTTTTTAATCTCAAAATGAGGCTGCTACAAGGGCGAGACAGCTTGCTCCACTAAATTGGAAACACCTTCATTATGCTCTCAAATAATTCAAGTCCGCACAGATGATACGAATCATCGTCCAAGTAGATAAAATGTGGGCCTCAAGCCAGGAAAGTTCATAGCATGACAGAAAATGACGACCCTCCTTGACTGGAAAACAGCCCTGTGTTCAGCAAGGGAGGACCAAGCCCTGCTACCAGGGTTCAGGATAAAAAAAAAGGGCTACCAGGGTTCAGGGTAAAAAAAACCTTCAGCGAACCCGACAACCAACTTGAGTCAACAAATCAAACACATGATTTATGACATGAAATTGAGATGTCCTGTAAATAGAAAAGCAAAAAAACACTAGCAAAAAAATATTAAAAAAATACTTGAAAAAAATATAAAAATGGACTCAGGTTAATCCTTCAGATCTATTACCCGGGCTATGAGATCAGAGGGTGTCTACAAAAGATAAAAATACAAAAACATCCTTGTACAGAAGATATTGGATTATTTTATTATAGGATTATATTAGTAATTTTCTTGTGCATTTAAAAATTTAATTACCAAAATAACCTTGTATAATCCTCAAAAATATTTATACCTTGGTAAAACAACACCATATTCCTAAAGTTAAGGTGAGATAAAACAACTAAGGGATAAAAAAGTCATGTATTCTATGTGAGTTAGGACACAATAAAACCTAGAATTACTGTTTTGTAAAATTTGAATATATTTTGTTTATACTGGTTTGTTTCTCAATTGATACAGAAGCAGGAGCACAACCAACAAAATTAAGAAAAGACGATGAATAATAATAATTTAATTGATCAGGTTTTAAGTTTATTTTTTAATAATTATAAATTCAAGTTTTTTTAAAACTATTAAAAATTTATTTAATCGAAATACACGTAAGCTAACTCGAATACATATGATTAATTAAAAAAAAAACATTTGACTAATCATTAAATCAGGGACTATTTTTTCTTGATTTCACAGTTTCGGTTATCTTATTAGAGCAAGTAATTAACATCACGTATCCTTGGAGGCTTAATCCAAATATCAAGCGAGGAGACAGCATCAATCCATAGCACGTTTCCTGATATCGTTCGGAATTCAAATTTAAAAGAAGCATGAGAAAACTATAAATCTATACAACATAACATGGAGGGTCTGCTTGAAGGGAGTAATTTAGTATCAATATTTGAAAAGTATCCTCAAAATATCATGATCACGAGGACAACAGAGGGGGGACAGTGCTGCTTGTCCAGCTTCAATCCGGATTCAAGAATGCAGCCAGGTAAGTTTCTGTCTGCCTATAAAATACTGTCTCGAAGCTACAGCAGCATTAAATCCTCGCACCGCCCACATTTATTGGGCACTGACACCGCATTGGCATCGAAATGAAACTGAGTTCACTACTCCAACTTATCTCTATGGCTTCGCAAATTCTCTCGTCTATGCAATTGCCGCTACTTTAATTAGTTTTTATGAGGAAAGGTTGATTCCCTCTGTGCTATGCAATCATTGAACCAAAATCATGTTATCTAAACTCCATCTATGATCCATTAGAAATTTCTGATCAATTATTTTAACAAGAACAAAAAGAACTTCAAAGATATATTTAATAGAATTACTCACATTATTTGGGTAGCTATAGGCAGATTTTGGACTTATTTTTCAAAATGCATGATGTCATACTAATAAATATAATTTTTTTATCCACCTATTGGATTTAAATGAAATTTTACTATAATATTTTAAAGATCTTACTTTATATTGATTAAAATTTTGGATAATCGAATATCAAGAAAGCCTTGTAATAAGATTCAAAAGCTACTATGCGAGAATTATATTAATTTTCTAATTGATTTATGATTTTTTTTTAGAATTATTTTATTATTTTTCTAGCATTTTTTAAAATATTTTTATCTAGTATAAATAGGATTATTTAGCTTTCAGTTATTATTTTTTAAAAAAAACTTTAATTTCAACGATTATTATTATGGGTGAGAGATGAACTCTTTTAATTTGAATCTTCATTGAATTACTCTGACTTATTAAATAATTAACCAAATTTTATAGTTTCTTTTTACTTCTTATTTGCATCTTTTTATAGCTTTGTTTCTCAATCCTTCCCTCAAATCTCGAGCATGTGTTTTTTTTAATTCCCTTCATAGATAAAAATAGTTGTATTTTTTTTCTAATTTTAATTGTAACCCTTCATTTTCAATCTTTTAAAAACAAAAAAAATTGAAACATTTTTTCTGCAAAGTCAAGTGCCAAACCAACAACATGATTTTTTTTACTCCAGAAGAAATCCACAACGAGCTAATTGGAACAGACCAAATTCAATATGAAAATATCAAATTATATTTAAAAATTACATGAAAAAAAATTGCACTGTGTGAATCTACAATTCAATGAAGTGAGGAGCTACAACAATTCAAACAGCCAATTGCTTAGCTCTTTTAGTTTTTTGTTTTGTTTAATGCGAGAATGATCTATATTTTTGGAGTGGATTATTCTTTAGTTGTAGGGTTTTGAGTATAATTATATCTGAATCCTTTATAAGAAAAATAGATTGGTATTTCTCTAAATTCTCACCACACTGATTTTTTCCAAGGATTTAAATTGTAAAATGGTGCTTTTGGAATTAAGTCATAGGTTTAGTAACATGAAGGACTAAATTGAAAATGTGTTGAAAACCAATGAAGTGAGGAATAGTTTAGTCTATTTGCGGTGGTTGGGAGATTATATTTTTTAACAAAAGGAAAGGGACAGAGGAAAGAACATGATGAATAAAGGCATCCATGTGGAACCTGTAGACCGAGTAGATGATCAGCGGGGCCTCCATGTTAAATATAGTGTCCTTTCCGAGTCAACTGCCAGAGGAGGAGACACCCTTGAGCAACCTTAACACCTTGGTGTAGAAATTCTAAATCATGGTTGTTAATTGTCACCTGAGGTCTTCATTTATGAGTTGAAGAGGCTTGTGTATGACCGAATATAAATGTGGGATTGTTGGAATTTTCTGTTTGTTTTTGTATTTTAAAAGTAATTTAAAAAAATTTAATTTTTTTTATTTTAAATTAATATTTTTTATTGTTTTTTAATCATTTTGATGAATAAATATCAAAAATAATTTTTTAAAACTAAAACATATTATTTTGATATATTTTTAAGTATAAAATATTTTAAAAAATAATCACAGACAATTCTTAAATTAGTCCTTATCTCAGTGTTCGAAGATTGATTAGAATGGTTTGCCATGTCTGGTATGTCCAGATTTTTTCTTTATGATATTGTATAGCAGAAAATTATTAATGCTCTCCATAATCACGTGATGAAATATTGTTTTAATATATTAAAAAAAAAACATATTAAAAAGTAAGAGTCATACTCATACACTCACAAACACACCATGTGATGAAATCTTTATTCAGGGCTGTAGCACTCTGCAAATTGCAAGCTTCTGGTTCCGTATATCCGTGCATTGGATCAGGAAACCGAAAGCCCAGCTCCCGAAGGGTTAGGTGCTCCAGCTAGAGAGGGCCCCTGAGCTCAGACAGGATGTGGAGCTTTAGCTGGCTGGTTTACCAGACCAGGCACATTCACCTGATTCGTCTTTGATAGTGTATTTATGGTTATTTTTCAAACAGGGCTAAACAGTTCTGGGCAATCGGAGATTATCGCATTGATACAGAGCTTATTATGCAATAAGAGAGCTTATTTAGCTTCTTTTTTTTAACGTAACTTGTGACATTATGATAAGAGAGTGCTTAGAATAGTCAAAAGTTTGTCAATTTTTCCTGTCTATTCATTTATGAAGTGAATACAATACTGTAAAGCAAAGTCCAGAACAGGTCAAATTTTACTCTAGCAGGTGAAAACTGAAAAGCATCACCCTCGTTGAAATCATGTTTCAATTCCAGGGACTAAACACCAAATATGGTATCTGGTTTTGCAATTTCTGGGAAAACCAAAACCACATTTAATCTGAAATAAAGAAGGGTCGGCCTTAAACAAAACATAACAGATCTATTAAGTTATGGCATGCACACACATGGAAAGAGATGGGCAGAGATGTGGACTGATCATCAAGCCATGATTTAGAGCCATGACCACCTCTAGGATAGCTAGTTATGATTAAGACGAGGTGCATGTGACGCCCCTTTACCTTTTACAATCCACATCTTCAAAGCAAGTTCAATGAAGGATAAATGGACCTACCCCAATTGCTTTCTTGACCTAGAAGACCCCCATTAGAAAAAAGGAAAGCAAAGCGGAAAGGAGAAAAAAGCTACCAAGAAAAATAAAAAGCTCATCAAGAAAGCAGAGAAGAAGATATATGGAAGAAGTGAAGGTGATGATGATGAGCAGCCTACACCATTCCATGAATGAATCCAGTCCTCAAGACCCCATCACCACCACCACTTGCACCAGCTGGAAATTGTACGAGAATCCATTTTATAATTCACAGCATAATATCCAGCATCAACACGAACAACATTGTCAAAGTAACAAACATCTTCATCTCCCTCTTTCAGCTCGCAAGATCGCAGCTTCTTTCTGGGATCTCACCTTCTTTAGACCTATCATGGATACCGAGCTAGATTTCGCTCGAGCACAGATCCTGGACTTGAAAGCTGAGCTTGAATATGAACGCAAGGCACGTAAGAAGTTGGAGACTATGAGTAAGAGATTGGCTAAAGAACTGGCTGAAGAGAGAAGAGGAAGAGAAGCACTTGAGAGAGTTTGTGAAGAGCTTGCTAGAGAAATTTCTTGTGATAAAGAGGAGATTGATCACATGAAGAGAGAAATGGAGGAGGAAAGAAAGATGCTAAGAATAGCTGAGGTATTAAGAGAAGAAAGAGTTCAAATGAAGCTCGCCGAGGCGAGAATGCTCTTTGAAGAGAAGTTATTAGAATTGGGAGGAACAACTACACAGACAGAACTACATCACAATTCAGCTTCCAGGATGGAACAGAAGTATCAAGAAGATAAAGAAGCTGAAATATCAACTCCTTTCAAGGCCGCAGCTATTTTGTCAAGCAAGCTAAACAGGTTAGTTTTGAGTGAAAAATCCTGTTACGACAACAGTGGTGCTGATTCAAAAGAATCAACAAGGGTGATCTTGAGTGAAATGTCATCATTCAATGACAAATCTCGTAGCATTTCATCAATGGTAATTCAGAGAAGTAGAGCATCACCAGAGCCTGAGAATCCTCACATCAAGAGAGGGATCAAAGGCTTTGTTGAATTCCCAAGAGTGATTCGAGCAATAGGATCCAAAAACAGGCATTGGGGTACGAAGCTGGAGTGTCAAAAGGCACAGCTAAGGATTCTTTTGAAACAAAAAAGCCCCATCAGATCCAACAATCTTATTATTTCATAATTAATTGTTCTTCACTTCTTTTTGTGCTTGATTAATTTTTTGTGCTCTCTTAATCAGTAATCACTGTCAATTATGTATATCTTCTTAATTTTTGTTCCTTCAAATGGGTTGCTACACACTAACACGTAGTACCTCATGTGTTTTTGTGGGCTTGTTAGTGTTGAGAGAGTGTGATCAGTTCTGATGATGTATACAACATGAGTTTTACTTTTGTGTCTAGTAATACTTAAGCTCATGAAAGTAGAGAAGGGTTGCTTTGGATCTGGGCAAGTGTACAATAATTTTTCTGTTCTTTGGCCATCTTGTCGCCTCTCAAAGGGGTTCATCTTTAATTTTATGAAGGAATATTGTCAAATTGCACTGCGCACATGCCTGACTTTTAATGCAAACAGTGGAGATTGAGATGAATAAAAGTAGCAAGATCTTTTGGAAGATAATATGGTTAAAGGGAAACGTTCTATTTTCAACTAGATTTGACATTTGACAGTTATTGTAAAAAAAAAAACCTGGAGTGATTTGATTTGAATTTGCAATGCCTAAATTTCAATAATTTACCATTAGAGGTTCAAGTCTAAAAGGGATTTTTGGCCTTTCTCTCCTTGGACTTGGTTTGTGTTTGTGGTGAAAGCTTTTGAAAAAACTTGATTTTAAAAAATTATTTATTATTTTATTGTTTTGAAGAATTTAAGAAAACAAAATTTCCTATTTATCGACTCTTAAAACTTGAAGTTAAAAAATTAAATATAGGCACTTCTTACCTGTAATTTGACAAGGCAGATTTCCTTACGAATTCTATCCTGGCGAGATGAAATAGGCCCGTGGATGGATCATGAATCCATTGGATCTTCCAGCAAATCTGAAAATTTAAAACACTGTCTTGGGCCGCGAAGCCTATTAAATCCATAATTATCAATGCTATATTTTGTGTTGATTAATTAATTTACCACACAAAAAAATAACTAAAGGAGCTTCTCTTTATGTTTTTTGGATTTTGGGTTAATGAGTTCCTACTCTGGACTCGAACAAGTAGTTAATTATTATCCATTTGAATTTTGCTTTGTCGCGGGCTAGTTTTTTTTTAATATAAAAAAAGTAAATATAATAACATAAAAATCTCAATCATAAAATGAAAAATTGATGTATATATTTAATTAAATAAATCAAAAATTATTTGTATAGTTCAAAAAAAAATATAAAACTCGATTTTTAGTCAATCAAAGTTAACTAACCAAACTCTTGATCTAAATTATAGATTCAATCGGGTTTAATATTTTTTTTTCATTTAAAATTGACACTTGTAAAATTAAGAGCCAATTAAATATCAAGGTGTTTGTTTAAAATTACGATAAACCTATAAATATCAAACTAGAACAAATTACATTTCCTAATGAAAAAACAACAAATTATTAAATGATGAAATTGAAAAAAAATTAATCAAAAAAATCAATAAAAATTCAATTGTGAAATATCAAATTGAAAAACAAAACAATCAAAAATGAAAAAAAAAATCTAAGCATACATATGCCTCGACGTAAGAAAAAAATGCCCAGGTACGCGGGCATGAAGCAACCCACATGCCCAAACATATTTAATTTATATTTTTAATGAGGCAGACAACCTGAATTATTTTAATAAATTTGTAAGCAACATGTCATATACTTTGCCCATATCTCAAATGATAAAAGGTTGTTGAAAAGTTGAGTCACTAGTATTTTATATTTTAAAAAATTTATTTTTAACTATTTTTTATTCAAAAGCACTTTAAAGCATCATATATACCTTGAAGAATCTATTTATATCCTCAAACAACCAAAAAAAATAATCAAAATCTACCTAAAATTAAAAAAAAATAATTAAGCTCGGATCTATCATCTCAGACAAGGTTAAAAACAAATAACACTTGGACTAAACTCTTTTTTTCAAATGAAATCAATTGACACCAAAATCATTTTTTCTTTGCTAACTATCATGAAACCCATCTCATCTTATGGAGCTCGTGAACACCAATTAAACTCATTTTACTATCCAAAAATAGAGTAAATAATGACTCTCTCTTATCATTGGAATCTAGCAACCCCTTCTCTTTTACCTCTCTAATCAGGCACTGAAAAATAACACAAATAAAATCGTGTATCAAAATTTATTTTTTAAAATTTAAAGAACCTAAATTGTATATATTGTGTTATTTTTAAATATCGAAGACTTAAGTGTATTTTCATTTAATCATTGGCGTGCCATCCATATTTGACATCCTTTTCATTTCATCCGCTTCTTTCAATTTAATCATTGACTAAGAATTTAGAATCGATTAGTCTTTAATTATAATTAAATCACACAAAAAAAATTTTGATAATCAAAATAAATTATTGAAAAATACACAGTATGTCCACAATGTTTTGTGTGCATGTGAATAGTTACAGCTCAACAGTAAACACCAATTTTTATCATAGTTATCAAATCCGTCCTAGGGGTTGACTTAGCCAAGGGGTCGGGTTTTGGGTTATATGGGTTGACCCGGGTCAACCAGAAAAAATTAAAAAAAATATTTGAAATTTTAATATTTCATATAAAAAAAATTAAAAAAACAATCTATGTGAATATAGATTATACATGCTGTAAATAATGAAATTTAAAAGATTTTTTATCCTACATTGAAAAAACATAACTTTTTTCTTGTGAATATAGAGTATATATACCAAAAGGTTTCAAATTTCACATTGAAAAAAAATAAAACATTCTTTTAATATTTATATAGTGAACTTTGAAATAGTTTAATAACCAACTGAAAAATATAAAAAGAGAGAGGTGAGAAAAAATGTATTTGAAAAAATAAAAATAAAAACAAGTTTCTATTTAGTTTTGTTAGGTCATCCAGATTCCGAGTTGACAAAAAATTAGAGGATTTTTTCTAAACCAATTATTGATCCGGATTTTGAATACAACAGACCGGATCAAGGCCTCGAGACACCCAGCCAAGGCACAATCTAATCAATGTATAATTTGAAGAAAAAGTGTCTGAAAATTAAGTGCTGGGCACATTAAAATAATTTAAATATATAAACAAAATATGTAAAAGGATGCGGTCACCAGGTTGGTATTTTGTTGATGTTAAAAATTGCCCTGGCTCTAGGAACCAACTTTTGTCTTTCTTACCTGTTAAAATTGCAAAGTTTACCGTTTTTGTTACAAATTAAGATTCTTGGAAACTTTTTATGCATAAGATCCTCTAAATTTATCGAATAGGGGGTCTAAATTGAATTTCTAGGATTCTAAACCTAAACATAGAAATAGAAACATTTATTGGGACCTGACTCGAAAACGAAAAAGTGGACCCATCATAATTTAGTTATTGCGTCACATCAAATTCCCCGCGGTCCCCCACGAAAACCAAGTGGACCCCTCTGTATTTCGACTCCCAATGAACACACCAGCTAACGCCGTGTTTGACGGAAAGCGACCCTTCTAGTCAAAACAAATTACGCTCTCCCTCTTTGCACATCACAGCCAATGGAAAACATGCACGTGGACGGGAGATTTCAAGTAAAACTTGACTGTCCAATGCTTCGGTGAAATTGTTATTTTAGTTTTTCTTCTTATTAATTTTCCACATAAATTATCATCTTGCCTCGAATTTTACAGAAAGTTGAAAAGGGAAATTTTTCATGTGCACGCAGCGCGTGTGACTAAATTCGTTAGAGAAAGGAACTTGGTATTTATTTCATTTACATGTTGACTTATTTTTAAATTTTAATATGGTTCTTAAATATTATTATTATTTTCTTAATAGATTTTTAGCAATTTATTCTTAAAATTATTATGTCATGGATATGACAATAATAATAATAATGTTAAATTACTCTTGAGAATTTGATTAAAATTATTTTTTTGTTATTGAAATTTTTAAAAAGATTTTGGACATGATTTTATTGTACATATAATTTTTTAAGATTTCAACTGCATATAAAATATAGATATACTATTTCGATATGTATTTTTAAGTTTTCTTCAACAATTATGAATTGTTTTTATTTAAAAAAAAACAATAATTTAAGTTAAGAAACATGTTTTCACTAAGATAAAAGATAAACAAAAGATATAATAATAAAAAAAAATTAAACTTGAGAAAGATATGTTTTATACTTTCTTTTTATGTTTTAAAAAAACCCCTAGCATAGCAATGCCATGCTATCTAGTTTTTAATAAATGAACAGTGAATAAAAATTTAAATAAATGTTCTAATAAAAAAACATTGATAAAAAAACAAAGAAAGTATTCGACACTCTCATATACAAATAAAAGAAGGTTTAATTATGAAAATTACCGAATATATCAAGGTATATATGTTCAAATAATAAGAAAGAGGTTAAAAAGAACTCAAACCTTAAACTATGTTCCTGGGATCGTTGAACTTGATGGCATTCGGTCTTAAATCCGATGCATGTGCAAGACTCGTTTAATTTTATTTTTTTGGGATAATTACAAAAAAAAAAACCTCGTACAAGTGGAACCAGATTCATTTTTAAACAACACAGCTTCTTCTTTTTGTGTGACTACTTTAACTAGATTGCCTCCCCAGTCCACCAATTTGCGGCCATACAAATGAACAGGACATCGTAGGCTGTCTGCAGAATCGCCCTCGGTTAGCCTAGATATGCTGGAAATAACTTTTTCCTTCTTCAAGTTGTAATTAATGACGGGAGCATCGGAGGCATGTTCACAAGAAACTCCAGTACTGTCCGAGATATTATTAATTGCAATAGAACAGTCTTTTCAGATTTTTTTTTTTAAAACTAACATAGTTTTAAGAAAGATAATAAGAAATAACAAAGTTTGAAAATTCTTAAGGAAATGATATATTTTATAAAGAATAGTAATTTAGAATCATGGTTCTTTAACAACTATGATTCAGAATAGTGATTTTATAACAAAATTGCAATTTAAAATTATATTTACATTGTATTTATAAACATTTTTTTTTATTGTCGCCGCTTTTTAAAAAATCCCCCCTAAAAACTAGAAAAAACCAAGAGAAAATAATCTTCAATCATCCAAAAATACCGTATATTTTTTATTCTTTGTTAAATATATTTTTTCAAAATATATTTTATTATTGAATTAAATAGAGTTGATTGATTGAATAAAAACAAATATTCACTTCACTATATTTTATTTGGTTCGCTTTTCTAGAACATTGCTCCAGCGACCCAAGCAGCTTCTTTCGAGATCATATTGCATCTTTTTGTAGTGGAATTTAAACTGTCTCAATAAATTTTTTTGATCATAATTAATATTCGCGATGGAATGATGGTGAGTCTTCAATGATCCTTTCTTTTTTCTCTCTACATGTATGATGATACCAATGATTTATTTTTTAAATCAATTATTATTAAATATTTTTTTAACTATTTATTTGTTATTGTTCCATTTAATTTAAATCAAACTATTAAATTAATTGATATTATATTATTATATACAATCAAATTAATGACTCAAGTGGTGAATTATTCTTGTTTTTTTTTAAAAAAAACACTATCCATTCCATTCCTTTTTTTATGTTAAAAACAAATTGAATGTGCCCACAACGGATGGCGGTTCCAGACTTCCAGTCTAGTAGTTCCTAATTATAATCTGTCTTGATGCAGGGGGGTGTGTGTAAAAAAAAAAAACCCTTTACTAGGCTAGTTCAGCAGTGAAACTTAACGTGAAGAAAACGTTAAACTATGTGTTAAGTGCGTTATAATATATATATGTGTCAGTAGTGACACAGCGACAGAAGGGATTTTTGTCTTTAATCCAAAAGGAGTGCAGATGTTGGAAGCCAAGGAAGCAAAGCAAAAAACTCGTGGCTAAAAATGGCGGCACCGCTCCACCATAACTTTATCAATAACGCTTGCAAATCCAAGCTCACAAACAGAGAGAGAGAGAGAGTTTTGCAGACTTGCACCGGCTAGCGTGAGTTCTAAGGCTGGCTTTGTTTTTATTTTCGGTCCAAGTCGTACTAGTGAAAGAGCCCTTGGCCCTTTTGTTTTCTTCCCTTGATAATATTATGAGAAGTAGTTGGAGTAGGACTCGTAGTGGGGTTTTTGTGGATGATACTGGATTGGGTTTAAGGATGCAAGATAACCTGGAATCTTGTAGTGGTAGTAGTAAGAGATCAGTGACGGCGATGTCTTGTGATCATGAACCAGCAGCTCATGAGTTATCATCTTCTTCTTGTAGAGGTGGTGGTGGAGGTAGTGGGCCACTGTTTTATAGCACAAGCAACCATGTTACTTGTCTTGGTGATATAAACGACGTTGTAGCTTCCCTTTCTGCTTCTGGGACTGGTACTCCTGATGCAATAGCAGAGTCAAAATCGTTGCAGTACCCCTACTTTACCTCTGATTCTTCTCTTTTTACCTTCAATTCCTCAGGTAAAGTCTCCTCCTTTTTTAATTTCACCTTTTGTTTCCTTGATCTAAGATACAGGGAAGACTAATTGATTTAATTTCTGCTGTGCGCGCTCGCTTGTGTTGTGGTGACAGGAGAAATGACACCATCTGTGAATGAGAGAGTGCTTTTTACAGCTGCTCAGTGGCAAGAACTTGAAAGACAAACCACGATTTACAAGTACATGATGGCTTCTGTTCCTGTCCCTCCTGAACTCCTTATACCCACCACCAAAAATCAATCAAATGTCCTTCCTCCACAGTCTAACAGTAATATCACCAACAGTCTTTTTGTCAAGTTCACATCTTTCTGCATTATATTAGATTAAAATTATCACAAATGGCTCTTATTTTACATGTTTATTAGTGTTAACAGGTTCACTAGAACTGGGAATTCCTAGCCTGAACTCATCAGATCCAGAACCATGGAGATGCAAAAGAACTGATGGGAAAAAATGGAGGTGTTCAAGAGATGTGGCACCTGACCAGAAATACTGTGAGAGGCACTCTCATAAGAGCCGTCCCCGTTCAAGAAAGCCTGTGGAATTACAGACTCATGACTCCCCGAGGACATTGACCAACAACAACTCTAACACCAACAATAACAATTACTCCACTAATCCACACCTGTTTAATCAAAAACCTTACTTTCCAAGCCATTTATTTATGTTTTCTAGTGCCATGGCCCCTTCTGCCAGCTCATATGATCAGCCCAGGTGAGAGTTATGATCTTTAATATTCTAATAAATTGTTGTGGATCTTAGGACCATGCATTGAACAGACCTCTTTTACGCTGCCTGACAAAGTTCACTTTCATAATTGACACACCCTTTGTTCTTATCCATTATTCATTAACATGAAGTTGGTGTCTTTTTTCTCTTTTGTGCCGTATAATAAATAACTGATGATTTGTTTTTAACCTGTGAAGGAGCTTGGAATGGCTCTTGAAAGGCGAGAGTTTACCCGTTGCCAGTAATTACAGCCAAGAATGGCAGCATTTGAAGAGAGACAGCATCAAGGGTAATGGCAAAGTGGACAACTTTTATGGAGAAGAGCAGCCGCTTTGCTCAAATACATATAGGGGTGGCCATTCATTACAAGCTCAGAGGCTAAATGATCATTGCAGCGTGTTATCAAGTCCCAAAGCAACTACTTTGGAAAGGGCTTTAAGTCCTAGCCTGACCCAAGAACAAGAGACAAGGCACTTCATTGATGCTTGGTCAACTAATTCATGGAGAGACGACATTGGTGGGATTGGTAAAAAAAGTTACGTTTCTTCAAGTGAGAAGTTAGTATTGCCACATTCAGCTCTTACATTGTCAATGTCATCTGGCACTGGAAGTGAAACTAATAATGAAGGAAATGGGAGTGCTCAACTGAGTAGTTTTGGGATCATGGGATCATCAGATAGAGATCATCAGAATGCGAGTGGCTTGAGACCTCAGTGGATGATGAGTCATGGTGGTTCATGGATGGTATCACCACCTGGTGGACCATTAGCTGAAGCCTTATGTCTTGGCATTTCCAGCAATGCAAAAACTGCTTCCAATTTACCATCCCCTTGCAGCAGTAGCTGTGGCCCCAATGTCAACAAAAACCAACCGCTGTAGTTTGTGTTAATTCTGGCTGGGTAGAGGCCAGAAGGTAGAAGCTAATGTGGCCCAAACTCATCCCATTCCCATTTCGTGTCTTTTCGGCACAAGAGGATAGTTTCTGTGCGGAATTTGAGCCTCGTGATGGATTGTCTGGCCTGGTCCTTACAGTGTCTCGGTTCCCCGATTGAATGTGTAGATCCTTTCCCTATGTTACAAAGTACAAGTAGCGGTTGATGGGAAGTTATAACACGATATACAATTCGGTTATCCAACTAATTTCCGTTTCATAGTTGATAAATTATGACTATCCTTTTACACGATCCAAGTCGATGGATGTATTCGGTAGGGCCGATGTAGAAATCATGTGGAATTCACCATCGGACCATCACTTTGTGAATGCGGGTCGATGAGCATGACTCGTAATAATTTCCCGACGTGCATGGAACTCATTTGCATCTGCCGTTGGTCTTCAAACAATTCGATTGTGTGTGAGATCTTCTTGCTGGGATGTTTTGCTCCTTGAACAGCTACTGCGTGCGCGTGTATTCAGTTTCTCATGGCATGGTTTCACAACAATTCTCAAGGTGAACAACACGCTTCATAATTCACCCTTCACAGGAGGCCCGATACAGTAGGAAAAGGGGCTACACCATGATATGTTCCAGAAAGAAAAACAAAATGAGGCCCATCTATTTCGAGCCTCCTAACCCACAGAAACAGACCACCAAATGTCCAGTTAAAATGCCTATCTCTCTGGTCTAGCTTTATTAATTTGAATTTAATAAAGAGTCTCTTCCGCTAGCAGCAAAGGTGAGAGACCCTCTGGTAAAAGGAGGGAGTCCTTGACTCCAAACCATGTCCATCATTGAAGCCAATTTGCACAGCGATCCCCTCCCTTGAAGCTGTGGCAAACGCGAACCTCCCAGCCTCTACTTAGATACTCCCAAATCTCGATCATAAAAGTTGGCCTCCTGATGCCATTTTTTCACCCTCATCAATTAGTATTTCTTGTCCCTGTTGGTACTGAATAAATTTGTTGTGTTTCAAACTTTTCGTTGGATAAATGGATGCTAGCAGTTTAACCCTTTGAGGCCTTGATATTTGAGGTTCGGAACGAATGTCCATATTTTTTTATATATATGTAAAAAAAAAAGGTTTTTAGGAACATGATGCTAGCTAAGCGCCTCTAATTATGGATCAGACAAAGACTACGATTTCGTGAAAGAGTGCACTAAAATGTTCTTATAATTGAAATACTAGGATTTAGTGTTCTAAGATTTTGAAGAAAGTATCGACAATGAATCATAAACTAAAAAAAAACCTTAATTTTTTGTTCTAGTTATTTAGAATCTTCCTTGTGTTAACAGTTTATTCAATAACATGATGTGATTGTTAAGTTGACTCAATAATAATATATCATCCAATTAATCTATTTATTATATTTAACTAGAAATGATCATTTTCGATTCGATTCGATTTTTATAAAAAAAATATAACAAAATTGAATTTTTTAAAAACCGAACCGAAACCGGTTCAAACCGACCGGTTTTGGTTTGGTTTTTTTTAAAAAAACTGGTTTGACTCGGTTTTTTGGTTTTGGCTCTGTTTTTTTCCGGTTTGGCTCGGTTTTTTTCGGTTTGGGTTTGGTTTGGTTCTATTCAGTTTTTTCAGTTTCAAACCTATAAAATCAAAATCGAACTAAATTGGTCGGTTTTTTTAAAATTTTAATCAGTTTAATTAGGTTTTTTTCACTGTTCGGATTTTTGGTTATTTTTTATGGTTTTCTCAGTTTTTTTGCTCACCCCTAGATTTGAGACGGACAAGTGGAAATCAAATCATGATCAATATCTCTCTCTCTCTCTTAAATCATGAAACACAATCATATATTAAATAAATAAAAATTTATTAATATTAATTAAAAATTAAAGTTAAAATTAAATATAGATCATGATATTTGACTTTACAACTCAAATTTTTAACACGGTTGAATTTAATAACTTTATTCACAAATATCAATTTTTTATTTAATTAAGTGATAATAAAAATAGATACATATAAAATTGATTAAATAAAATAAAAAATAAAAAAATATTATGTAAAATTACACATATTAAAAATATTATTCAAAAAAAAAATATTTTTAATTTTCTTAAAATAAATTTCATATATATAAAAAATAAAAAAATTATTGATGAATTATAAAAATATCTAAAAAAAATAAATGTATACAAGATAATTAAAAATAAATTTAAAAATAGGCTATTTAAAAGAAGCTAGATAAACAAAATAAAAGAGAGAACGTGTATTAATTTAAATATAAATTTAAAAATTATTTTGAATTAATTAAAAAAACTTTTTTTTTAAAAAAAGTTAGGTATATATTGTTAGGTTTGGCAACTTGTCTAGATCATCTAGTAAGAGTTCGTACACTAGCCTTTTAGAAGAGACCCGCGTGCTTGGGTCCTTAATGTTTTCTATTTTTAATGAGGCAGATAGCATGTTGTTCACCTTATTTTTTATAATAAGTTAGACAATGTATTGTTTATCAATACAGATAACACGTCGTTTGATATTGCCCAGTTCCGCCCACAATAGTGGCTGGAAAACCGAGGAAAAAGTTTTTTCAACCAATAAAATGATTTGCAACCCTTTTTTAACCTAAAAACCCTAGAAAACACTCCAGGAAACTTAATAAATCTATTAATGGCCTAAAATACCCTAAAAAACCATCTCAAACTCGAAATAAAATTTTTTATTGAGCTCAAATATGTTTTTATGCAATTTCAAGATTAAGAAAAACCTAACGTAAACTCTCTTCATCAAATGAATAAATTTGACACCAATATTGATTATTTTTATGATCGGAATTGGTGCCAACAAAAATTTATTCTTTTTAATGCCGGATTTTAGTGACTTTCTTTTACCTCTCTCAAACTACGAACAAAAAAAAATAATTTGTGATCAAAATTGATTTTATCCTTGAATTTCAAAAAGTATGAAGGTGACAATAAGTATTTTATTCAAACTTTGTTAAAGCCATTCATTTCCTTTGTGTTTTTTTACTTGAGTTTTTTATCTTTTAATTCCATCCTCCCTTTACAAGCGGCCTACAATTTAGTTTAATAGGGGCTAAAAAATAAGGAAGAACAATAAAAAAAAATATATTATAAACAATTCATCAACAATACTATAAGAAAGTATTCACAATGCATTTTACATAATAAACTCACGAATTTTAGATTTATAGTTAATAGTTAATAATATAATTTATAGCAAATGACAAAGTACTGGATCTACAAATTAGATTCAAGGATTTAATCATATTTTTTTTTGGGGTGGGCAGACTTGGAGGTGGTTTTCTAATTCAATCCACTCCATTTATCTGGGCCGAGTAGTTTTATTTGACGGGCTTGATTCTTTCCAATGAAAACCCATCCACAGAACCCTTATAGAACACAAGCGGCAAGCAAACCGACTCGCTTGGCTTCAGAATAAAAGTAGCCGCGCAACAACTCGTAAATTTTGAAAACGCTTCCAAGACCTGAGATTCATCGTCTTTTAACGATCTCGGCTTTCCGTTTCTCTTCCTGCCCCCCCTTTTTTTCTCTTCCAGAACCCATCTCTCCCATGCTCTCTAACGGTATGCCCTGTTTTCTTCTTCTTCTTCTTCTCCTTTTTCATTTAATAATTTTGTTTGTACAGTCTTTGTTTTGGTTGTCATTATTGATTGATTTATCTATGCTGCTGTTTTTATTCATGAGATGATTTTTTCAATTTCTTGATTGGTTTCTGGTAAATAATAATAATAACAATCATCATCATCATCATCTAATGAAAGAACATAAGTGATAAAGTAGAATGGAAGAATTATTTTATTTTATTTTTAGAGTGAGGTTGTGATTGCTATATACAGTGTTGATTTCGGGTTAAATAAAAAATGATGTCGTTCTGTTCAGATTTCATTGTTAATCCATGTGCTTGTGCTTGTGGATCTCACATGCGTTTCCCATCAGTTGCGTCTGTCTTTGTATTTTGTCTCCACATACAAGTCAATGTGCCCATTTAAACCCCCTGCTTATTGATGAATCATAAATTTATTTGTAATGTAATTATTGCCTCATGGGCAGGTTTCCTGTTAGACATTTTTCATTTGCTTTTAAATTGCTATTTTGTTACTCTGGCTTTTATAAGATTTTAGTACAATTTCGGTGGAAAATGAGGGGTGATAATCTTCTTTCTTCTGGTGAGATAAGTGTACTAATCCACATTACTTGCATATGTTTTTATTTCATGGACGAATGACGGTCCTCCTAGCTTTGGTTTCTATTACATGATGAAATTTTTGAACATGTGTAAATGAGGATGCTATTTAGCTGTCAAGTTGTTGCCTTAAGACTATTTTTGTTGGTTTATCTGTTTTTTCTGCAAAATGGTGAAATTGTTCTGTAAAGTTAACTTGGTTTGTGCAGAATAGGATGGAGGAATGTGCGTTATACAATGTCTTATTATGGTTTCTCAGGTTTTTTAGATGGAGAAAGAAGTAAAATCTTCTTCCAAGACGTGTCTAAATTCCATCAAAGGTGGAGCCTCAGCATTGGGACAGTCCAAGAGAACTGGGAAGTTTAAAAGAAGTAAAGGTAAGGGAAGCCTTTTTATTTATTTGTTCTGAAAGGTGGAAATTCAGCTTTTTTGGATCTATATTGATCAAATTGCTGTTCCAATGGTTCAGTAGCTTCTGTTTTCCACCTAAATGTGGAGAATGCCTCTAATTGGTTACAGAGAAATCAATCGAGGAGTACTGCAGCTGCTAATGACTCAGAAGATCTTAGTGACATCGATGATGCTGAGGTATGCAATATTTCATTTTTTAAAATTGCTATAGGAGCTCAATCTTCCGAATGATGTAAACAAAAGGGTAATGAGGCTGGTTTAATTCCCATAAAGGAACTTGGATGTGCCACCTGATTGAAAGAACTTTAATGTTACAAAATTATTGTTTTCTTTGATGCGTCTCTTGTAAGCCCATCCAGCTTATGCCAACGTAGAAAACTGCCAATATGAAAAGCTATTCCTCTGGCTTGAATGCCTTGTTTACTTAGGTCTTGTATCCCTAACATACAACCGATCCAACTTCCATTTGATGTTGCTTTCTCCTACCTATAAAGACATGTGTATTAAAGTAGTATATCAAGTTCTTTCACCAAGCTCTGTCATAAATTAAAATTGTAGATTTTTTTTCCTCTAATGTCATGCTCAACTTGGGATGTTGACCAAGTTCCAAATGGCTCGTAGATTGCTGGATACCTTCTTCACAATGAGAAAGAGATGGAATTCAAAAGAACCCTTTGGGAAATGATGAACAAGAAATATTTGAAGGTAATCTCTTCCCTGTGATTTCAGCCATTTCAAGTTATGCAATCTGTAGATATCTTGGCTCACGTCCATTTTAGAAGCTGTTGAAGATATATTGTTTCTATCAAAGGAATGCCTGGCCTACCACTATTCTTGTGTGGCTACCAGCTTCAGTTTTTGATATTCTCTATCTTGGAGCTTTATTGGCAGGGGAAACAACTGAAAGGAGCTAGAAAGGTAAAGAAAAGAACACCTTCTAAGAAAGCCATTAAAATTGCTGGCCAGACAGAGAATAAGACGGTAAGAATAAACACTTGGTGGAAAGATGAATTAACTTAAAAAACTAAAAAATCAGGACTTTCACATGGTGCTTCAGTATTCATATTAACAGTGAAGCACATAGCTTTTTTTTTTCCTTTTTTTTTCAATTAAATCCTCTTACTGTCTAATTAGATGAAAGTAGATTCAAAATTATAGTAAAAATACTAAATTAAAAGATAATGATGATTTTTCTTTAAAAACACGGCGAGATAGGCATATCGGGTCTGGTTTTGATTTTTTGGATTTGGTTGTTTTTCATTTTTTTAAGTCATTTTGGGTTTGTCGTGTGGTTTATATTGGTTTTAATGGTGATTTGAGATAATGTTTTTGGTGAAAATAGTTTGAAAAAAGAATTTTTAGTGAAAAATTTGTACATTAATCTTTTTGGTGACTGGAGTCTAGGCAAAAGAGATGACCTGTTGTCTAAAAAAAAGAGTAGATGACATTTTATTCACTTGATACAAATAAAAACAGTCCAAGCACAGGCCTAGGCTTCTAGCCCAGGTGTACTTAGGCTTTTTAATTTAGACCATGTTCTCGTGCTTGATATGTTTTTATTTATTTTTTTGTTTGGTTTTTCATTAATTTAAATTTATTTTTTTAAAAAATTAATTAATTTAAAATATTATTAAAATATTAATTTATTAAATTCTTAAATTAAATAAGAATATATTTTAAATGTTATTTTATGAAATATGATTCAATTCTTACTTTGATTTTGAATAATAACAATCTATTAACAAACAATCTATTAACAAGTGCTTTTTACAACCCACCATTGTTTTTTTAAAAAATTTATGCTATTTTTTTCAAATAGCTTGTATTTTTTTTATTGTTGTGTAATTAAATAAAAATTATTTGAAAGAACTGAAATCGTGGTTTGATAGATAAGTTCAAGTTGATCGAGATAAGATGTCATTCTCTTGTTATTTGAAAAAAGAAAAAAATTATATACATAAAATTAAATTTTGAGTTCATAATTAAGTAAATAGAAAATATATTGCTAACAATGCATGCACTTTTTTCTCATGGTTAAAAAAAAATTTGGTACGATGCGAACGAAGCGCAGATGAATTACTCTTGGGGTATCTATTTTAATTCTGCTATCTTCCAGTTTTATCCTCAAAGCAATCATGTTTCTTCTTTTTTTTCCCCCACGATTATTCAAAATAAGCATTTTATGCTTATTAGGTTTTTCTACAAGTCAGAATCGATTTGAAAACTTTATGGTTTTCACGTTTTCAAGTTTTCTTCCCAACAGCTTTAATGTTAAATCTTTGCCCATCATGCGAGAATTTGTGGCCCTCTTAGTAACTTCTTGTGTTTTTGGATACTAACGTTTTGTTTTGTTTGGTCTTTCCAGAGATCGAGTTCGAAAATCAACTATGATGTCTTGAAGAAGCTATTGGATGATGAGCCTGTACGTTTCTCTACTTCCCTTTTTTTTTTTTTCTGGATGAATTTCCCCACTTTATGTTTCCTCGGAAGAAAAGAACAAAAAATAAGAACAAAGAAAAAAAAGGAAGCTGCTCTCTCTGTATATCTTGAAAAACTTAACATAGGGATCGGTGACATAGAGCTAGTTGTTATCAACTTATTATCGGGGACAAAATTTCATTAAACCTTGCAGGAGCACTTCATTTGCATCATTTTATTAGTATAAATGACATTTCGATTCACAAAAATAATACAGGAGTGATATTTTAAGTAAATGAACTCTAAGACATGTTGAGTTAAATAACCACCTTCTAAGGGAGAAAGTTGACTTAATACTCTCTGCAAATTGAACCTGCACCTATCATGCAAACTATAGAACCATGTTATTCATCTGCAGTGTATGATTGTGACATTGGTGGGTTTCTTTTTTTGTTACCATCAATGCTTGGTTTGAATTATTTCCGCTTTTTCATACTTTGAGGGCTTTTATTTTCTTCAAAGATTCTATTCCTAATGGTCGTAAGTTAATATATGCTGTATGATCACAGGAGGAGGTTCCTGGAAAGGTAGAAGACAGCAAAGACTCTAATGCCAATTATGCTGACTCACAGCAGGTGGACGAGAACTCCATCCCTGAAGGACACAGTTCTGGTGCTAGTGAAGAAAATGACGAGCACGAACATGATTATGGAGAGACTGATGCCGGCAACAATGACTACTACAATGATATGTATTTTGAAAATGAAGAGGATGATTATCACTACGCTGAGGATTATGACTGAGGCATGCTAACACATAATTTTTTTTTGTTGATTGTAAGATTTCGACACATTCATTCATTTATGGTCAATATTCACTGGCTACCATTAGTCCTTTTGATTTCCTTTCCCCCACCTTGATCATTTGTATGCTGTTTGTATCATTTGAGATATACCAACACAGCCCCTTTTCTATTCCGTAGAGTTGATGAAGCAATGCTAAAACCTAAGTTACGAAATATTTTTTGTTTTTATAATAGATTTTTTATAAAAGTAAAAACAGTTTGTTTTTTAGTCATGTAAAACTGTATTTTATTTATTTTACATCTAAATATTTATTTTACAACTTTTTTAATAGGTTATATTTTTTAAGAGTGTTTTACAATATCAAACCCACACAAACACTATTTATGCGTGCATTAAAATAATATTTTTAAATTTTATTATTTTTAACATTAATATATTAAATTTATTAAAATAATCTAAAAATATATAATTTAATATATTTTAAAACGAAAAGTATTTTCAACCCAAAAACAAAACTCTTCCTTGTGTAGCCCGTCGAGCTAATGGTCATCTTTGGATTACTGATGCATCATCATGAGGCGAATGTGATCTGAGCTTATAGATTGGGCCCCAACTCATGCATTCTCAACATAAGGTGTTGAGAATCCAGTGGGTGTTATTAGGATAGGCCCCACATAGCTGACCAGACTCTTATCCACTGCACATATCTGTCAGATACAAAGACCTTTGAAAATGTTTTAAACCAAGTTTCATACACTGTCCAATAAATGGAAAAGTCGGAACGCATATTCAAGAGGCTATCTTAAAAAGAAAACTGTCCCAGAAAGACTTTTCAAATTTGAGCGTCTGCAGATGCTTCTTCGTTCATTAGGTGGGAAGACGAGCGGCAGTCTTCGTATTACACGGTTGCAGTGTACGAAGTCTGAGCAGCCATATTAGAGCGTCTTCAAATGCTTATTCGTGAACTAATTATCTACGATCACGAGCAAAGCAATCGGAATTTTATAAAAAATTAATTTTTTATAGATTAATGTTTGTTTTAGATAGTTTTGGTATTTTAATGCTAAAAAAATTTTAAAAAAATAAAAAAATTATTTTAATATATTTATAAATAAAAAATATTTTAAAAAATTACCACTACTCAGCTGTTAAATCCGGCAGTAGCAAAGCTTTCGGATACAGCTCGACGTTAAAAAACATTAAAAAAAAGGACTAATAAATGTAATTTAAAATATTTGATATTTTCGACCATTTCACTGATTAGTTAATACTGGTTACATTACCCGCACGATGCCGCGGGTCAATGGTTTTTGCATAAAAAATATCAAAAAAAGTTAAGATCTAAAAGTATTAGGTCTTTTTGCAAAGCTACACCCAAGAGTCTTGTGTGTGGCTGCAACGTCTGATCCAAGAGTAATATTTATAATATTAATAATAATATTAAACTTGCATGACTCAAGTTTAAGTGGGTCTGACTGCAATATCAGACCCAATAATCTTGGATGTGGGTCTAGCTGCAAAGTCATATAATAAAAGTATGATAATTAAATAAATAAATTAAAAAGAAAAAAAAACCAAAACGAAGGAAAAAATTAATGAAGAAAAAGAAAAAATATCTGAATTAACTGGATTAACCCGTCAAACCTTGGATTCATGTCGTGAAAGTTTGATAACTAAATAGAAAAAAAATTGACGGGTTAACACAAAATTAACTGGGTTAACCCGTCAAACTCGGGATCCGTGTCATGAAAATTTGATAATTAAATAGAAAAAAAATTGAACATTAACAAACTAAATTAAATGAAAAAAATTAATTAAAAAAGAAAAAAAACAAACAAAAAGACATCAGCTTTTTCACTGTGGACTACAGTGTGCAGTCTACAATTAAAGGCATAAAAACAGCAAAAAAAAAAGAAGAAAAAAAGAAAAACTAAAGGCATTAGTCGATAACTAAATAGAAAAAAATTTAATATTGATGAACTAAATTAAATAAAAAAATATTAAATAAAAAGAAACAATAAAAGAAAAAAAACTTATAAGAAGAAAAAAACTAATGAAGAAAAAGAAAAAAAAATCTAAATTAACTGGGTTAACCGGTCAAACCTGAGATCCGTGTCATGAAATTCTGATAACTAAATAGAAAAAAATTTAATAATAACAAACTAAATTAAATAATTAATTAAAAAGAAAAAAAGAAGGCATCAATCTTTTTACTGTAGACTGCACTGTGCAGTCCACAATGAAATGCATAAAAAAAAGAAAAAAATAAAAATTAAAGGCTTTAGCTTTTTCACTATGGACTGCATACAATATTAAAAGATGAAATCGAAAGAACAAAACTAATGAGAAAAAAAAAATCTGAATCAACCCGGTTAACCCGCCAAACCAGGTTAACTCATCAAACCTGGAATTCATGTCATGAAAGTGTGATAACTAAATAGAAAAATGATTTATTATTAATAAAATAAATTAAAAAAAAGATTAATGTCGAAACTGGGATCCATGTCATGAAAATCTGATAATTAAATAGAAAAAAAAATTTAATATTAAGAAACTAAATTAAAAAAATAATTAAAAAAAAGACAAAAAAAAACTAAAGGCATCAGCTTTTTCACTGTGAACTGTATTATGCAATCCACAGTAAAAGGCTTAAAAAGAAAAAGAGAGAAAAAAAAGCATACGCCACGGGTTAATTTTTTTTCTTTCATAAAAAATATAAAAAAGGCTAAGATTTAAGAGTGTTGGGTCTTTTTGCTAAGATATGTCCAAGAGCTTTTGGTTTAGCTGCAACGCTTGACTCAAAAGTAATATTTATAATATTAATAATAATATTAAACTTACATGACTCAAGTTTAAGTGAGTCTGGCTACAACACCGGACCCAAGAGTCTTGAATGTGGATCTGGCTGCGAGGTCGTGTCATAAAAGTGTGATAATTAAATAGATTAATTAAAAAAAGAAAAGAAAACCAACAGAAAGAAAAAAACTAATGAAGAAAAAGAAAAAAAAATCTGAATTAACTAGGTTAACCCTTCAAATCAGATTAATCCTTCAAACCTGGGATTCGTGTCATGAAAGTTTGATAACTAAACAGAAAAAAAATTTGACGGGTTAACCCGTCAAGCCCGGGATATGTGGCAAGAAAGTCTGACAATTAAATAGAAAGAAATTTAACATCAAAAAACTAAATTAAACGAAAAAAATAATTAAAAAGAAAAAAAAGCAAAAAACAAATTCCGGGTTAACTCGTCAAACTTTAAAAAAAGCAAAAGAAAAATCCAGGTTAACTCATCAAACCCAGGATCTGTGTCATGAAAGTCTGATAACTAAAAAAAATAACATTAACAAACTAAAATAAACAAAAAAAATCATTAAAAGAAAAAAAGCAAAAAAAAAACCCATAAAGGCATAAAAAGCAATAAATAAATAAATAAATAAAAATAAAAATAAAAATAAAAATAAAAATGTAGCGTTTCACTGTGAACTATATAGTGAAATACTGAACAGTTTTAGTATATATTATTAATTAAAAAGAAAAAAAAATCCAGGTTAACTTGTCAAATCAGGTTAACTCGTCAAACCCGGGATCCGTGTCATGAAAGTCTGATAACAAAAAAAAACATTAACAAACTAAAATAAACAAAAAATTTCATTAAAAGAAAAAAAACACAAAGAAAAAAAGCAAAAAAAAAAATCCCATAAAGGCATAAAAAGCAAAAAAAATAAATAAATAAAACAAAAAATAATAATAATAAAAAAACAATTTAGCGTTTCACTGTGGACTGCACAGTGAAACACTGAACAGTTTTAGTATATGTTATTAATTAAAAAAAAAAAAATTCGGGTTAACTCGTCAAATCAGGTTAACCCTTCAAACCCGGAATCCGTGTTATGAAAATTTGATAACTAAATAAAAAAATTAACGTTAACAAACTAAATTAAATAAAAAAAATTCATTAAAAGAAAAATACACAAAGAAAAAAGAAAAAAAAAACCCCATAAAGCATAGAAAACCAAAAATAAATAAATAAATAAAAATGGGAAAAAAAAAGAAAAAAAAGAAAAAAAAACGATTAGAAAAAATTACTTACCGTTTTACTATGAACTTATAAAGTAAAAAACAGAGCAGTTTTAGTTTTTTTTTAATATTGGATGAGTCCCTGGAGTTTGTGTTGGATGGGAAGTGAGTTGACCTTCAGGTTATGACCATCTTGTACTTGAAAATAAGTTGCGGGTATTTTTTTTAACGGTTGTAACTTCGCAAGACGGAAAAAGAAGGAAATGGCCTCACCAACTAACCAAAATTGAGAACAGTGCATCCAAAAGACTTCTATCGCTCTCTTTGTATGTATTTAAAGACAAGCCTTTCATTTCATTTTAACTACAGCTCTAAACTCTAAAGGGACGAGGCATTCCTTTTCCCAGAGAGAGAGAGATGGGATGGAGTGTAAAGCTGCTCCATTCTTCAGTCTTCGCTATCTACTCCTGCTGTCTTCACTTGTTCATCCTTCTTTCAGTCTTTCACTTGTCCAACGCTCAAAACGCCACTACTGATCCATCTGAAGGTACGTATCTCTCTCAGATCTCCTGAATTCTGCAGTACAAGAGTTAAATAATCCTCACGAGGGGCAAATGGTTCCAAAATAATCCATGTGAATTTGCTTCCATAAATATCCATCTTTCTTGCATCTTCTTTCCTTTCTTTTTACTCTTGCAATCTTCGCGTATACGGGGTTTCATTGGTTTTAGCTATGAGGGTGGGTGACAGAAATTTATTTTCTCACCGCGAGAAACTAAGGTATGCAGTTTGGTTGATAAAAAAAAAAAAAAACAAACTACAGATCGGAGATTTATATACAAGAAATATATATATAGCTCTTAATTAGCTTCAAATGATTTTAATAATTAAAATACGTACGTTTTTTCTTATCTTGTTTTAACATTCTTAAAATTAAGCTGGGTTATAGTCTTAAGGCAAAGTATATATCATATGTAAAATCTGACTGAAACTCTTACTTTTCTTTCTTGGTATGTTTTCATCCATATTTCATGGAGATTAGAATTTTGCCTTTTTAGTAGGAGATTAAAACTAAAAAAATGCTACCTATGTATGTGTTTGATGATGTTTTTGTTAATTTTTCAATGCATGTTATGATTACACGTACAAAAGTAGCTAAATAACAGTTTGGTGCTGTTTTTTTTTTAATTAATATTTTATTATTATTATTATATCATTGCGTCCAGTTGGCGTTAAAAATAAAATTTTTAAAAATAAAAAATATAATAATTTATTGTGTTTTTAAATAAAAAAAACCCCTCAGCCGCCCCACTCCAAAGTTGGTAGCGAAAAAGATATAATATTTTTTTCACTCGTGTCCATACCGCATACCGATGGCTTAGCTGGATATGTGTGGGGGGTCACAATCAATGCCCACTTGAAGCGCGCACACACACATATATTTTTGATGGGGTATTTTGAAATTAGAAATCCTCGACTGTAATTTCATCACCTTGGAGGTTTTTTCTCTTCTTACAATCATATATCACCTCGGAATTTTCATATAATCCATGCAGACAGTCAACTAATACACATGTTTTTTTTTTTTTTTTTATAATCAAACTTTGAATGTAAGTAATTGACTTTTCTACTTCCAACCTTTGCTATGGCGATTCAAAAGTTTGATCAATTTCTTAATAATAAACCCGTTAATCTAACTTGAAGTGGGGTAAGTAATTACATATGTTACGCAGCCCTTGGATTTTTTCAAAGATTCGTTTAGATAACTTAAGATAAAGTGATATATATGTACTTAAAGATTAGGAAGTCCACCCATGATCATCAGAAAATAAAAAAACTATGTCATTGGTTGGTGGCAGTGGCGGAACCAGGGGAGGCTGACAGGGCCCGGATCTCTGCAAGGAAATTTTTCCCAGCCTCTTTGTAAAATAATTAAAATTTTATTCTTTTTAAAATATTTCTTTTAATTTGGTTCTTCTTACTTTTTTCTTCTTGCTCCGCCCCTGATTGGTGGAGTAATGAATCCCTTCATACAATTTTTGTAATACTTGTTCGTTCGATCTCTTGAGCCTTTAATTTGAAGTCGAATTTTGATACAACGTCACTTTTTTAAAATCAAAATCAAAACAGAACCTTATTAAAAGATTTTTTGATTTTTTCATTGCTTCATTTGATTTTTTTTCCAAGTTTTTTCAGTTATTTTTTTTTGTTAATTTTCTCTTAATTAATTTTTTAGTTTTTGTTTTTTAACAGCCTTAGTTAAAACTAATTATGAAAGTTGTTTTGTGATGGTGAGACAGTGAGTGCATTGAACTCATTATTTGAACAATGGGACACGCAAGCTGTGGGATTATGGAACTTAAGTGGAGAGCCATGCAGTGGATCTGCCATTAACGACACCGCCTTTGAAGACCCTGCCAACAACCCTGCCATCAAATGTGTCTGTACCTACAATAATAGTGCAACATGTCACATTACTCAACTGTATCCCTCTCTCTCTCTCTCTAAAGAATTTCGATTTTTCGCATGAGCCCTCATTAATTTTAGGGCAGTTGGCATTTGTTTGGTCTATGTTTTAGTCTACGTATAACTTTTGAACTATTTTCAGGAGAGTGTATGCTTTGAACAAAAGAGGGGAGATTCCAGAAGTAATTACGGCTTTGAAGTATCTTACCCTTCTGTAAGGAAACACCCAAATTATTAAATTTTTGTTGAAAGATTCTATGCTTCTTGCTTATATAGTTGAAGGAATTTTGCAGGAAAATTGATCAAAATTACTTCACTGGTCCATTGCCTGCATTTATTGGAAATTTAACTGCATTGCAGAGTTTGTAAGTAAAGAAGTTCTTTCCAGAACATTTTATTACAACTGACACACTTCTGTTACATAAAAAGAAAAAAAATTGAACCTCGACAGCTCATTGACCTTACTTTTTTTCATGTGACTAGGTCAATTGCGCATAATGCGTTTTCTGGGACCATTCCTAAGGAGCTTGGAAATCTAAAGGAGCTAACCTTGCTGTAGGATTTGCTTTTCAATCAAATTTTACGTCGTGGAATAAATTATCAGCATATATCCTCATTCTGGTCTTAATTTATGGACAGATTACAAGATGAAGTATTGTACAGGTTTTAAGCACATAGGCAATCGTATTTGGATGATAATCTTCTAAACAAGCCTTATTTGTTACATGTTCAACAGGTCTATTGGTATAAATAATTTCTCAGGAACACTCCCTCCAGAGCTGGGTCAACTTGTCAATCTTGAGGAACTGTAAGTTGTAGCACGTGTTCCCTGTAATGTAACCAAAGACCTCCTTTCTGTAAGTATTTGTACCGTATGTAGTTAAATACAGGATTTTGATATCTGTTTGTTTTGCAGTTATGTGAATAGTTGTGGATTGGGTGGTGAAATTCCCTCAACATTTGTTAACCTTCAAAGAATGAGAATCTTGTAAGGAAATCACATCCTATAAGTTTATAGCAGTTTGTTCATCTTCAAATCCAAGGTTAGTGTACCCCAGCATGGCTCACCTTCGCTTGGCTTGTTTATGTTCAGTTCGGCTTCAGATGCTGCTTTCACAGGCAACATACCTGACTTTATTGGCAACTGGATAGGGCTGACATCATTGTAAGCCATAAAATCTTCTGATATTTGCATTTGTTAGACACAGCACTGCAGTAGTATGTTTACAGCTACAGGGAAGAATGATTTGTTTGATTGGTTTATGGAATGTTCCTGCAGGAGATTTCAAGGGAATTCTTTTGAAGGTCCTATACCATCCAGTTTCTCCAACCTGACCTCACTGAACTCTCTGTGAGTTTTTATTTATTTATTTATAACTCTCTGTCTTTCATATGTTTGTCCACATGCAAAAGAAAATTAGTTTCAGTAATGTGTAAATGCACATTACTGTACAGGCGAATCAGCGATTTAAGCAATGTGAGCTCTACTCTTGATTTTATCAAGAACTTGAAGAGCTTGACCGACTTGTAAGTAGTTGACTAGTCTATTCCTTATTTTTATATGCATCCAAATATGCACTAATTTCTCGATTATCTTCTCCGAAGGACTCTGAGGAATGCATTGATTAGTGGTAGTATTCCATCTGATATTGGAGAAATATTCCAGACTCTAGATAGACTGTAAGTTCTAGATACATTTAGCTTAAAAGGCCAAAGCCACCCTTGAAATCTACTTGCACCCGTGTGTTTCTTATGTAATTTTTTCATCAATTTTTCAGGGATTTAAGTTTCAACAATTTAACAGGCCAAGTTCCAAGTGCTTTATTTACTATGAGTTCTCTCCAATACTTGTAAATATCACTAAACCTTCAGAAGTGCTTTGATCATTTTTTTGCTGTTCTGACACTCTTGCTGAACTCTTCACTTTGTTACTTTCTCTTTCTATTCTCTTCCCATACTATTGCAATGGCCAGGTTTCTTGGAAACAATAGTCTAATCGGAACCCTTCCTAACCAGAAGAGCAGTAAACTTCAGACAATGTAAGTCCTCGTACCAAAGAATACTACTATACATTGCATCTGTTGGCACTGCCCAAGCAGCGATTACATAACAACTTCTGAAGCAATGTTAGATCATATCGTGACACCATTATTTTATTGGACTATATCCTGAAACCCTTTTGATCTTTATTTCCTTCTTTTTTGTATCTGAATTAAGTCAGAATCTAATTTTATCCGAACTCATTTGTTATCATGCGCCTACTAACCCCCGCTTATATAATTTTATTTGCAGAGATTTGTCTTACAATTATCTGTCAGGGACTTTTCCTTCATGGGTAACCTCAAATATACAATTGTACGTGTCCCAAACCATGACGCTTTCTTCACGTATCTTTGTTTTCTGAGTTTAACACTACGTTTTGAACACCAAATAAATGAACTACCTCGTAGAAATCAATATCGCCTTATTCTGTCATCATGAGTCTTTACTGAGTTTTACAGCACATATTTGCCAGTAACCTTTGTGAAACTATGCAGGAATTTAGTGGCCAACAACTTCACTTTTGACAGCTCAAATATAAGGTGAAGTGATATGTATTTTCAAAGCCCTTATAATTAACAGGGTGCACATCAAGCAAAACTGGTGCAATATTGATCCTGTATTTGGAACCAGTCCTTTCCTTCTTTCTTAGTTTCCCATTCTGATAAGCAATAAATGTTTTCCCATGTAGCGTTCTGCCAGGATTGAACTGTCTACAGAGAAATTTCCCATGCAATCGGAATCCTCCACTCTGTAAGCTTCTTCATTCAGCAATTTAGTTCCTACAAGAACTTTTCATTGTCTGATTCAATATGAAATGCGCCTTCCTAGACCCTGCCAGTAATCATCCTAGTTTTGTCTAGCATGTCTAGACTTCCAGGAATTAGTTTCATATAAAGGTGACAATGGCTTCATGCTTCAACAATTTGGAAGCGAATCATTGATTTCAGTTCTATCTTGTCATCTGTTGCAGATGCAGATTTCTCAATCAAGTGTGGGGGTCCAATGATGAGAACTGCTGACGGCACAGTTTATGAAGCTGAAAATTCATCTATCAGTGCAGCATCATTCAATTTAACTAGCACTGAGAAATGGGCGGTGAGCAATGCAGGCTTGTACGCTGATAGAGAAAATCCTAGTTATGTTGAAAATAACCTGAAACAAGTTACCGGCACCAACACCCCAGAGCTCTATCAGACTTCAAGGATATCTCCTGGCTCACTTAGGTACTATGGCCTAGGTCTCCAGAATGGGCCTTACACTATAAATCTGTTATTTGCAGAAACTAGATTTGCAGCTCGAAGCTCACAAACCTGGGATAGTTTAGCACGACGTGTTTTTGATATCTATATTCAGGTAAAAAAGGTTTAAAACCAAAATGCATGTTGTACAAATTTCTATAATTAAAATTCCATTTTGTGTGTTCATATGTTTCTTAGGGAAACCTCGAATTGAAGGACTTTGACATATCAATGGAGGCAGGTGGGGTCGACAGAGCAATTACAAAGACTTTTAACGCTACTGTGTCAGAAAATCATCTTGAAATTCACCTGTTTTGGGCTGGTAAGGGTACGTGCTGTAACCCTGTACAAGGCTACTACGGACCAATCATTTCAGCCCTCAATGTTGTTCCAGGTAACATGTCTTAACTTACTAATCAAACTTAGTATGTTCAGATTGTGCTTCTCTGGTTCTCACTGCCATTGCTAACTGAATTTACTGCACAGATTTTACACCAAATGTTAGTGGGATACCATCCAGTACTCGAAAAGAGAAGAGCAGGACGGGGGTGATTGTTGGTGTTTCCATTTCTGTTGGAGTTGTGAGCTTGATCCTGATATTTGTACTTCTTTACATCAGGTTGAAAAAAGACAGCGAAGATGAGGAAGGTAAGACCATCTAATAATCAGACAACTTGTACTTATTATAGTTTGTCCAATCCAAACCTCATCGATTCTGGAATTGGTGAAGTGTGATGATTCCAATAGTGAGCAGAAGCTCTCCTCAAGCCTTCAACTCTCTCATATGAGTGAAGATGTACTTGATCCTGGTACACAACCAAGGACCTTCAAATTTTCCTTAAACAGAAAATGATTTTATGCCTTGAATCCGGGTGTAATTTCTTTGGAGGAGGTTAACTCTGCTTGGATGCTTCACCATTTCCTGTCTAGAACTTTATATATTAAGTTAACATGATCTGTACAAATTATGTTATATAAAGAAAGGTATCCTAAACTAATGACTTAATTTTTTCTTGCTTAAATCTGCAGTGTTGCTTGGGATGGGTCCTAGACCAAACACTTTTAGTTATTCCCAGTTGAGGACTGCTACCGAAGACTTCAGCCCTTCAAATAAGCTAGGGGAAGGAGGATATGGACCTGTGTACAAGGTAAGAAACGCAAGACAATTACTCTACATTTTATGAACAAGATAAGCTGGAGGTTCAAGATTTTTCTGTTTACCTAGGACAAGGTATGCTTTCTGATGGGAACAAATCAAATTATGCTTTACGTTACTAAATTCTGGTACTTTTTAGGGTATGCTTTCTGATGGGAGAGAAGTTGCTGTAAAGAAGCTTTCAGTAGCATCTAACCAGGGAACAAATCAATTTGTGACGGAGATCGCAACCATATCGGCAGTTCAACATCGCAATCTTGTGAAATTGTATGGATGCTGCATTGAAGGAAATAGACGCCTCCTCGTTTATGAATACCTCGAAAACAAAAGCCTTGATAAGACACTCTTTGGTATGAAGATGCCCAAATGCTTGCATATTTCCCTTACTAAGTAGCCATAGAAACTTGATTCTCTACACTCATCTAGAGGATCGAAATAGACAGGATTTACTTTTGGTTGCTGAAGAATGTGAATAGAAAAGGCTTGCATCTTGGCTGGACAAATCACTGTACTTCAATAAGATACATGTTCAGCTTTCAGGCTTCATTTTGGTAATGGAATGGTTTATGTACTAAGCTTGCATCTCCTACTTATGCAGGAAAAGATGGCATGCATCTTGATTGGCCAACCCGCCTCAATATATGCCTGGGAACTGCTAGAGGGTTAGCTTATCTCCATGAGGAGTCAAGGCCAAGGATTGTACATAGAGATGTCAAGGCCAGTAACATTTTGCTTGATGCAAACCTCTTCCCCAAAATATCAGATTTTGGATTGGCAATACTCTATGATGACAAGAAAACTCACATCAGCACTCGAGTTGCAGGAACCATGTAAGACCTCCTCCAACCATGTCCTTAAATCATTCTTAATTTGCTGATTATGAACCAAGCTATAGTCAATACCAAAGCGCAGCGTTCAGAAGCCACATGTAAAATCAATGGAGATTATTTGAAGGGATTCTTGCAATAAACCTTCTCACCACGCAAATTAATTTTCTTGTAGAGGCTATTTGGCACCGGAGTATGCAATGCGTGGACATCTGACAGAGAAGGCTGATGTTTTTGGTTTTGGTGTGGTTGCTCTGGAGATCCTGAGTGGGAGAGCAAATTCTGATTCTAGTCTGGATGAAGAAAGGGTCTATCTTCTCGAATGGGTAAAAGAAAAAAACTTTGTATACTTTTTTTTTACTTGCCTATTTACCCTTGTTAATGAAATCAGTCCTTCTCAAAGTGAATTGACGGTATAATGTTTCTAGGCGTGGAAATTGCATGAAAGTGGGCGAAGTTTAGAGCTGATGGATCCAAGTGTAACAGAATTCGATGAAAATGAAGCTCTTCGAGTTGTAGGAGTAGCTCTCCTGTGCACTCAAGGGTCACCAGCTATGAGGCCAACAATGTCAAGAGTTGTAGCAATGCTTACTGGAGATATTGAAGTGAGTGCTGTTACATCAAAGCCAAGCTACTTGACTGATTGGGATTTTAAGGATATAACTGGCACCTTTTCGACTGAAAATACTCAAGCATCCACTTCATCCGAAGTTAGCAAGAGCCAGAATCACAATCCAATTGATCTTATTCCACGAGGTGATCAAATGCACTCTCCACTAAATATCACTGAACCAAGGCTCAGTGACCTCATTGGGGATGGAAGGTGAAAGGCTAGTTAATGCTACAATATCCAGCCGTATAGAGTCACACTTCATGTGTCTATTTCTAGGCAGTTGTATGATTATTCCAGACATGAAAGCTTTATACTCAAAACATTTGTACAAAATTCTTAAAAAGGACACACATCAAATGAGAAGTTGGGTTGGTCTTTAATTATAGGTTAAAATGAGAAAATAAATATTCATGTAATTAGTCTATATATAAAATCTTAAAGTTGTCATATTTTAGGGTTACTACTTATTTGTAAGTGTCTCCATTCTCTACATTTTGATGACCAGAAAGAATAGAGAAAATATAAGTTTTAGGGTTACTTTAAGATCTTCGATAAAATAGTAATTTTGTGTGACATCATTTTATCTTTTATTTTCTTATAATGAATTTCTATGATCATCTCTCCTATGAAGTAGGTCTAAGATGCTAAACCATATAAATTTGTTATGACTTATTGTGCAATGCATTGTGGTTCATTTATATTTCTCTACTTGTTAATTAGTTTAAGATTCAAGGTTTTCTGCAACAAACTGGTATCAAAACTTATATAATTATTAGTTGGCTTTTATAATGACAATAAAAATAACATTAACAATGAAGTTTGATGTAGATAAGTTTAATGGTAAGAATGACTTCAATCCATGGCATGTTAATATGTGCTTTGCTAGTTCAATGAGGTTTATTTAAGACACTAAAATGTATAGATAATTTGCCTAAGAAAATGGATGACGAGGAAAAATAAAATCTCATAGAATGTTCGTATAATGCTATTCAGCTTTGTTTGTTCGATAAGGTTTTGAGAGAAGTTGTTAAGGAAACTATAACTACTAGATTGTGGAAAAAGTTGAAAACTTTTTATGTGTCCAAATCTTTGATGAACTAATTGTATTTGAAACATCAATTATATACTATTTGGATGAAAGAAAGTATTATGATAAGAAGCCTAATTTTGCAATGCTAATCTAATCAAACAAATTTTGGAAAAGTATTATGACAAGAAGCCCATTAATTAGTTGTATGATACTTTGTTCTTGAAAAAAAAAATGTGACCTTATAAGATATCTTCTACCAATCACAAATTAAACTTGCAAACTCCCAATTAGATTCACTTGAAAGATTATTATATTGGGTTTCTCGTTGCTTAAATTGAGAAAATACATCTTTATAAATCAAAGCATTCTAAACATCAAATATGTTGCATTCCACCTTGTTGAACAATCAAGAACAAAGCTTTTAGTTATATGAACAAACATGATAAGAATTTTCCTGAAAATTTTCCTTTTTTTTGGATGGACTTGTCCAATAAAGTACACTCTCTCTAGTTTTCTCAATCCCACTCTTAATTAGTTTCATCCCATGTTTCACTATCAAGCTCAAAATATGAGTACCAAGGTTGTCAAAAACGATTTTTTGACATGACATGAAATATATAATATAAACTTGGATCGTAAACTCGAATCGTAAAATCATAAAATCATAAGAAAAATATTTTAACTATTTATATAATGACAATTTCAGTCAAGTAGTAAATAATAATATAACACAATTAAAATAAAAGTGAAATAAACAATGCAAACATTCAAACACCTTAAAATACATAATTCAAATAAAAATTCATACATGGTTTAAATAACTTAAAAATACGAAAAGAAAAAAAATAAGATTGAACAACTATGTTTTATTGATAAAGTTTCAGAACATTTTATAGAAGACAGGTCTTGAAACATACTGCAGGCAACTAGTGAAATGATACAACATTCTAAGGTATATCACCAACTTCAAAAAAAATTAACAAAGACCAATATCGTGAACCCGTGACAACGAGAAAAAAAACATACAAAATAACATCAATTTAATCTCATGCCACCTCACCTTGCACATTTTTTATGTTAGTAACAAGTCCTAGAAATAATGTCCAAATATCCCACCAAGCAAGACATGTATTTCAAGTTCTCTTTGAGTCTTTGTCGTCTCTTTGTATAATTAACAAATGGTTTGTCTAAAACATAGTATTTCTCTCTATATAAGTATTTCCATCTCTTATTTTACTCCTTTGATTCCTTACCATCTACCTCTGTCTTCCTATGGTTTCGATCCTTCAATCATGCCTTTCTGGCCTAAAATACAGTATAAGGCTTTCCCATACCCAAGATCCTTTAATGCTGGTGTTAGTCTAGGGAGTGGGGACTATGTAGTGGAGTGTCAGGGGACTCGGACAGGGAGGTAGTAAATTTTTTAACTTTTGCAGGTTAAAAATCGAAATCGGTCAAACTCGTAAAAGCGGTCCGATTTTACCGATTTTAACCGAGTTTGACCGATTTCGAGTTTTAACTTGATTTAACACGTTATATACATGTTGACTTGTAAAATCATAAGATTTTAAGAGTCAACTCATAATTTTAACAAACTTGATGAGTACAACACCTCATATGAATAAAATCATCGTTTAATATCAATGAACTAACTTGTAATTTATCTTTCAAATTAGATATCAATGCATCATTAGTTGAGCAATTATCCAATGTAATAGTTGACAAGTTAGTATTAACATTCCAATCCATCAAGGACTCAACCAAAACTTTAGCTGGCACTTTTTTGTGTGTGGGCATGACACATAAACAAACCTAAATCAAATAAAATATTAAATATGCATAATAAGTAATTGTAAAAGCTACTAACAACATATATTAACTTTGTAATTTCCATTTATCATAAATGGAGTATATTGTAATAACCATGAACCCTCTTTTTTAATAGTTGGAAGTCTACATATCAATTGTAATTGCTACTTTACCATTATCATTCTCTAACTTGTGTATTAACATTGCTCTCTTATAATCATAAACTTTTAAAATGTAATTTTTTTTATGGTATTTCAACAAGAAACCTTAAACAAAAGTAAAGTGTATTCGAGTATCTTCGAAATCCAATAGGGTCCATTATGAAAAATGAGTTTTGCTCTTCCTAAACAAAATCATTTAACTATTTATTGGGATCAAAATAATCTTTTCATATGGTTCATTTGTTATTATTATATTGATTGAAGATAAATTGGTCTTTTTATATTTTTTATGCGCAATTAAATGACTAAAATATCCTTAAAAGCAAAATAAAAATAAAAATAGGGTCCATGGGCTTTTTGGTCTTTTACCACTTTGGTTGCAAAATATAATGACTAAATTGCCATTCAAAGTAAAAAAACATTAAAACTGACATCCAAGGGTATTTTTATCTTTTCATGATAAGTTTTTTTTAGCTATAATCAATTTAAATGAGGCAAAATTCGATCTTTTAATAAATATAAATATAATTGAAAAATAATAATGGCTAACGCGTGGTACGCATGCGCTTTTGGACAATGCATGCAACACCTCTCAACAGTCAAACGTTATATTTTGCGATGATGTTGGAATTGTCATGACATCCTTTTCCGCGTGGTCAGGCGTGTGTGCATGATAGAGAAGCGGTAGGGATCCAATGGATCTTTTTTCTTTTCCCTCCTTTTTTCTCTCTCTTTGCCTCAGATTTCATGTCAACACTTTTAAAAATCAAATGTGCCCTGTTAATTTATAATTGTATCAAATTTTATCATTGTTCTTTTAATTACTATTTGTTTTGCTTTTAATGCTTTTTTGAAGTTGATTTTTTATTTAAATTTTATCATTTGACATTTGATTTGATTTGATTTTTATATCTAATTTGAATTTTATTCTTTAAATTGCTGTTTTTTTCATTTTCTTGATTTTTCTTCAATTTCATCACTCATGATTTTATTCCATTTAATTTTTATTTTCAATTTGGTCCTTATTCTTTTGATTGATTTTTATTTATTTTATTTTTTATTCTAGTCCCTTTTTTTCATTTAGTTTTTATACCAAATTTTGTCCTCATTGTTTTGTTTTTTTTTTTTTTAAAATTTGGATGATTAAGAATTTTGCTTCGTGATTTTTTCTTGTATGCCTTCTATAAGGTAATCTTGGTATCATGACTCGGGTTATGAATTTTAAATATTAGCCCAATTTAACTTTGTTTTTTTTAATTTATTGTTTTAAAAAAAAATTGATTGTTTTTTCAATTTCATCATTCAAAATTAGATTATTAGGCCTTGAGCTTTGTAATTTTATCCACTTTTCTTATTATGCGTTTATCCCAATTTCATATGCCGAGTCACGAGTTAGTTGAGTTAAGATGAGTTGACTTGTGTTTTTGTTAATTTAACTTTGGTTTTTTTTAATGATGAAATTATTAGCCCAATTTAACTTCAGTTTTTTTAATCTATTTTTTTTAAAAAAAATTAATTATTTTTTCAATTTTATCATTCAAAATTAGATTATTAGGCCTTGAGCTTTGTAATTTTATCCACTTTTCTTATTGTGGGTTTATCCCAATTTCATATGCCGAGTCACGGGTTAGTTGAGTTGACATAGGTTGACTTGTGTTTTTTTTCAATGTTTTTTAAATTAATTTTTTTTCCCTTCTTGATTTTCATCATTTAGATTATTTGAGATTTGACCTTTATTGTTTTGTTTAATTTTTTACGGGTGGAGTTTTCCTGGTCTCATGACGAGACCTTGAATTTGACATGCTGACACAAGTCATGTTTTTTTATCCTTTTTAAAATTTATTTTTTTTCTAGATTGTTCTTCGACGTTTGCTTTGCTGATAATTAAGCTTTAAATTTCTTTTATTTTCTTTTTATGAGATTATCTCGTTCCCATTAAAGATTCGCTTTATTATCGAATAAGATCGTTGTGACATTTTAAAAGTATTTAAAGGGTATCTTTTTATTATATTGGCAAACATTTTTTTTTCTAGTAATTCATCAGACGTTTTAGTCATATTATTAAATTAACAAAAATCATTGAACCCATTAGAATCAATGACTAAGGTTCTAGATTTTTCATGCTCCTTTAGAAATGTTATTATCATCTGAGTATTTTTTATTATGTTAGGAATAATTTGACCTAGACTACAACGTAGCACATGCCACATATCTAATAAGACCTGTGGTTTTTTTCACTATATCAAATTCATTGTACAAACACTATATATTTTCTTGAATTTCATAGTGGATTGGAGCATTGCCAATCTTTTTGTTTTGATCATGAAATATTTTTCCCTCTTGCATTGCATCATGTCTAAACTAATGAAAAATTTCTTATAATTTGCTATACAAAGACTTAATTACAAAAAAAAAAAAGAACATAGAGAAACCAAGTGGTTAATAAGAAATTGTTATGAAAAAGTTCACTTTGGTCCATCTATTTTTTTTTTTGGATTCATTTTCAATCCCTTTAGTTTTTAAAATTTTATTTTTGGTCTAAAACTTCATTTTATTCATTTTTAGTCTTTAGGTTTGAGAGATGACAGATAAAGTTATCGATTGGCTTGATTTTGGCAAAAAAAATAATCGATATTGATGTCAACATGTGTCCTTTTAAAAAAAGTAGATCGAGATCGGGACTTAGGAAGTTTTTGAAAATCAGGTTGATTTTCATTCTTTTAATTAATTCAATGCCAATTTAAGACCATAAATGAGTTTATTAACAAAAACTCTAAACCCGTCGGAGTTTAACTATAGCTCAAGACACATTATTATGGATTACTAAAGTAAAATTACCATGTTGCCCTTAAGTGGAAAAAGATGAAGCCTTAAGGGCAGTGATGTTTTACTCCTTTTCATTGGCCCATTGGTCACTAAAAGATTCTATGAGGGTGTTTGTATCTTTTTAAAAATTTCAGCACAGTAAAAATATGCTTTTACTCCCACAGTTAATAAAATTTAAAATTGTTGGCCAAAGTCTTTTTTGAATTGCTATAAGCTTCTTAACATGAAAAGTATTTATTTGCCCCATGGTTAAAAAATTATTAGGCTGCTGAATAAGAGTTTTTCAGGGTTTTCAAATATATGTGTACAGTGAAAGTATATCTTTAACTTCGAAAAAAACTAAAGATAAGCTTTGCATTTGGCAATATTTTTGTACTTTCACATGAGTATTTTGTGTAATTACTAGAGTCATGGGGGACATTTTAGTATTTTTGTATTTTTTTAAAAAAAATTTAAGGAGAAAAGTTGTTGGCACGTGTTCAACATGCACTAGTGAGTGGGTGGCATCTGCAACAGGCACACGATGGGTGTGTTGTTACCTGGTGTCCAAAACCGGCCTTCCATTGTCTCCATTGATGCTCCACCATGTCCTTTTTCGTGTGGTGTGGTGCGTGACAACTTATAGTGGTCAAATTGTCGCCACTGGTCGTTTGATATTTTGCCTCATTCTTTTCTCTATCCTGACAGATAATGTACAACATTTTCCTCTTCGTTTCTCACTTTTCAATTTTAGTCTTCATTCTCTTAATTTTTTATTTTGTTCGTTTTCCATCTATACAAGATTTTTTCTTTTCAATTTAGTCCTTCAATTACAATTTCTTATGCGTTTTTTTTTTAATTTGAGTGCTCCTTTTAATTTCATATTTTATTCTTATTCCTTTTATATAATTTTTTTTCTTTCAATTTAGTCCTTAAATTGCAATTTATCATATGTTTTATTTTTCATTTATGTACTTATTTTTTTTATACATTTAGTTTTTTTGTTTAGCACTTTTGTTGAAGTTTTTTTTACTTTTAATTTCATCATTCAACCAATTTTTTTTGTTGTTTTATTTTTTTTAGTTTGACCCTTATTCTTTTGATTTGTTTTTCCTTTTATTAAAGTTATTTTTCAATTCAATTTAACCCTCCAATTGAAAATTTGTATCCCTCTAATTAATTTTTTTTACCTTTATTTTTTTAGAACTTTTTGTGTAATTGATTTTGATTCATAATTTCATCTTTTGATATTTAATTTGTTGGGGATTTAGCTTTGTATGATCTTATCATTTTGCGTTAGTTTTTTTAATAATATTTTTGTGATTATAATCAAGTTTTTTCTATGGGTTTTATCGGTGTCATGACCTAGGCCACCATTTTACATGCTTTTTTGAATACAATTTTTTTTTAGTTGTTTTGTTTCCATTTGATTTTTCAAGATATTAATCTAATTCATCTATAATGTTTTTCTATACAAATGAAGTTTATTTTTTAAAATAAAAAATATTTATTTTTAAATAATATTGTTGATTTGTTCGACCTTGCGTTATATTATTTGTGGCGTGAATTTATTCAATCAATTTCATTTGTATTTATCTTTTAAGTCACGAGTTTTTGGGGTTGTGGATTTATGTTTTATTGATTTAAATAAATAAGTTCAATAAACATAATCTAGTGAATGTGTTATTTTATGTGAATGAATATCTTGATCTTCATTCATCTATGATTTTCTTTTGTTTTTTTCTTGGTTATTATTAACGATCTTTTTTTTATTTACATAGATAATTATCAATTCATTTAATTAGATGCCCATATAGGCTTTTCAATTTATACTTTGATTTTTTATGTTAAAAAAACACTTTGAAGAAGCCTACATACTCAGTACTTTTTAAAATATTTTATAACCATAGTTTTAAAACCCGGTCTGGCCGACTCGAGGTTGGAACCGAGCTGGGTTGAAGAAAAAATAGAGGAAGAAAAAACCCGGTGTGACCTTGTAAGACCCGGTCAAAAACTTGGTTACAACCCGTTGACTTTTGTTTTTTGTTTTTACTAAAATAACGTCGTTTTGATTAAAAAAATTTGACCTAGACGACTCGATGACCCGGTCAAAACCTAGAACACGGGCCTTGGATTGAGCTGACCACTGAGCTAGGTCTGAAAACTATGTTTATAATCCACGGTGAAATACAGGTTATAATGGCTAGTTAAGATGTATATGGTGTTCTTTAGGCATTTTCATGTACAAAAGGGTTTAAAACTAGGTTTTTTAGGTTATGGAAATCGATGTCTCTACTTTTTGATCATTGAGGTGGCTGAAATTGAACTATAGATGACACCCGTTGTTTGGTTTTTTTAAGGCCCAACTTAGAAAAAAATAATTATGGGCAGACTTATTGGCTTGCATTTTTTTTTAAGGCTAAAAGCAGGGCAATTAGGCCTAGAATCTCAAGATCTTTTATAAAGTCTCTTATTTTTTTTTTTTAGTTTTTATTAAATCTCATTTAATTAGAATAATTACAATTGTTTTCTTAGAAAATAATCCTATTAAATATCATTTAATTTTAGATTTCTTTTCAAAAGAGATTATGATATATTTTATAATATTAGCGGGCTCCCTTCTTTTACAACCCTTCATAATTGTTTTTTTCTTAAAGTTAAATAAAAAATAATTATGTTTATCTATATATTAGATGATGGGGTTTACTTGAAAGGAAACCATTTTTTATTCTTATTTCAAAACCTCTACATTTTTTTTATTAATTCTAATTGCTTATGATTTTTATGAGACTAAGAACCTAGGAAAAAAGTATATTTTTTTTATTGAAAAAAACATAATAAAAATGAATGAATTATACTAGAAAATTATATTTTTTTCAATGGAGTGAAAATAATTATTTTCGTTACAAGAAATAATTTTATTGCTATATAATTAATTTTTTTTTTGAAAAGCTCCCTACATAATGCAATTAAATATCTTAATATGCAAATTTATTTTAATTTTAAACTTAATCTTTGGTTAGCATTTAATATTTATAGATTCATATAATTACATAATATTTTTTTAAAAAATTATTTTATCAATCCCTACATTTTTTATTGAGTTGACAACAAAATTTTATTCTAGCCCGCAACGCTTGTAACAAGTGCTTTGCTAGACCTAGTAGTGTGAACATCTTGTTTCTTGAGATTATTAGTTCAAGTCCTTCCGCCTGCCTCCATGTTACTGTAGCTGGCCAGGTATTGACCAGGCTCGTGGACAATATGGGCCGTGCCTGACACTGGCCTTACTGTGCTGGGCTCAGGCCGCCCATGGGCTATCCGGCCCAATTGAATACTCTACACTAGCTTGATTGTGGCACATGATGAACAAATGCAATCAGTTTATTCTCCCATGGAGCACATTAGTTAGAATAATCATGAACAACCTCCCATTTTTTCATTCATTCATTGATGCAAATTCTGGAGACCAAAGTGGCAGCACTCTAGTCCAAGGCAAACAGAAGTCCAGAATATTTGACAGCAGTCAAGCTAGTTCGTAAAGGAGTATATTTTATGGAGTTACAATTCCAATGGAACACGTTGGCAAAAAGGAAGAAGTTACAAACCATAACTGAAGAATAAATGAAGATAATCTTATAATTCCAAGTGGCAGGAAAAGTTAATTGTAACTGTCATTGTTCTTATCTTAGTTGGTTATTATCTAGTAAATAACTGTATCATATATTTCTATTTAATGTGGAATGTATGTCTGAATGAGGTAGATTGTAATGAAGTTCATAGTCTTTGGTGTGATTCCAAAATGAGAGTGATTCTCTTGAGTGGTGTGAGGCTACTTGTTTTCTTTTCTTTGTAATCTTTAAATTTTCTGCAATAAAATATCAGTTTTCTTTCCTTTTGTCAATTCTTTCTTCGGTTATCTTTTCTACTAGAACCAAAATTAGTGAATTTGGTTCTGTGTTGATATCGCTCGGCATTAATTGGTATCAGAGCAAGTTTCGATTTCTGTTCTCCCATGCCTGGAACCCGTAGTGGTAATTCATATAATCCCAATCAGGGATTACGGGATCCTGGTCCTTCCCAATCCCATCCCTCTCACCAAACACTTCCACACACTGATCCCTTACAACAAACAACCCCACAGAACCCGTTGAACTCCCCTCAACCAATACCTTTTCCATAAAATATTCCCAGACAGCCCCACAGAACCCCCCCATCCAACACCTTTACAAAATGAACCTGTTTCCTTGTTACATCAGTTGCAACATCAAATGGAGTTAGTTACCAGTACCCTGGGAACTATTGTTGGACGTCTGGAGCATATTGAAGAGAGGAGTAATAATGTTGATCACAGAAGGGGCAGAGTTAATCAAGGAGGCAATGTAGCAATAGATGCGGAAGAAGTAGGAGAACATGTGGGCGATTATAGAAACAGAGATGGCAGGATCTTTGATGAACTTTCTAGAGGAATAAGAGTAGACGTGTCTGATTTTATTGGGAGACAAGATCCTGATGTTTTTCAGGATTGGTTGGTGTCTTTAGAAGACTATTTTGAGTGGTTTTCAGTACCTGAAAATAGGAAGGTCAGATTTGTTAAACTAAAATTAAAAGGGGCTGCGCGTGCATGGTGGGGAAATATTGAAGAACAACTGAGCCGCACACACCAACCTCCTATTCAAGATTGGTTAGAGATGAAGGCTCGTCTAGAGACTAAATACCTTCCGGCCAATTATGAGCAATTGGTGTATGAGGATATGCTTCGTTGGATGCAAGAACTGACTATGTCAGTAGACCATTACACCGAAAAGTTCCATGATTTATCTGTGAGAAGTCAAGTCATGGAAACTGATCAACAAACTCTTGCTAGATATCTAAGAGGTCTGCGTAGTGATATCAGAAGAAATATGTTCACTGCTAAATTATTTTCTGTAGATGAGGCGTACCAGTTGGCTCTGCAATTGGAGAAACAACAAGCAATCGATAAAGGCAAATTGTCAAGAGAGTGGCCTGGAACTTCCAAACCAATATCCTTACAGAACACTGATAGGGGAAACATGAATGCTGTCAGAAATCCACCTTCATATGGAGATCAGAGTACGACCAGTACCTATACATCCGGACCACAATGCTACAAATGTAAGGGTTTTGGACACTTTGTAGCAGTGTGCCCTACAAAAGAAAAAAAGGTGATGTTTGCTTCTGAAATGAATTCTAAAACAATTCCTGGGTCCTCAACTGGAGATCAAGAAATTGGGGAAGCAGAAATTGAAGAGTTTGAAGAAGAAAGGTTGCAAGCTTCTGAACTGCCTTTGTGTGTAGTCCACCGAATGTTATCCAATCAAGCGACTTCTACAGCACAATTAGAGGAGGAATGGAGAAGGACAAATATTTTCATACCAGGGTAGCATGCAAGGGCAAAGCACTAAATGTGATTCTTGACAACGGAAGTGGCCTTAATGTAATTTCCACCGAAGTTGTGGAGAAATTAAACCTACAAAAAGAAAAACATCCTAGTCCATACAACGTTAGTTGGATCCATGATAAACATCCTGTTATGGTCCAAAATCGCTGCTTATTATTATTTTCTTTGGGAGGTCATTTTCAAGATGAGGTTTGGTGTGATATACTTCCCATGACAGTATGTCATGTGCTTCTAGGTCGACCATGGATGTATGACAGAAGGGTGAGTTACGATGGATTTAACAACACTTATTCGTTGATATTCAAGAATAAGAAGTTGATTTTGGAACCGCTCCCTATCATGGATTTTCCCCAGAAGTCCAACGTTTGAATCCTCAAATTACTTCACGCTGATATTCAACATTACTTGCCTGAGGCAAGTTGCTTGGGGAGTGAGAAAGTTGATGCAAATTCTGGAGACCAAAGTGGCAGCACTCTAGTCCAAGGCAAACAGAAGTCCAGAATATTTGACAACAGTCAAGCTAGTTCGTAAAGGAGTATATTTTATGGAGTTACAATTCCAATGGAACACGTTAGCAAAAAGGAAGAAGTTACAAACCATAACTGAAGAATAAATGAAGATAATCTTATAATTCCAAGTGGCAGGAAAAGTTAATTATAACTGTCATTGTTCTTATCTTAGTTGGTTATTATCTAGTAAATAACTGTATCATATATTTCTATTTAATGTGGAATGTATGTCTGAATGAGGTAGATTGTAATGAAGTTCATAGTCTTTGGTGTGATTCCAAAATGAGAGTGATTCTCTTGAGTGGTGTGAGGCTACTTGTTTTCTTTTCTTTGTAATCTTTAAATTTTCTGCAATAAAATATCAGTTTTCTTTCCTTTTGTCAATTCTTTCTTCGGTTATCTTTTCTACTAGAACCAAAATTAGTGAATTTGGTTCTGTGTTTGTGTTGATATCGCTCGGCATTATTCATCCATCAAACAAAACCATATTTTTTTTTTAAAGTGAAAAGGATAATCATGCATATAATTCTAAATAGAAGATAAATATTCAAACACTAGTGTCATGGTGATCATGACCATCCTCTGTAACTTGCCAGTAGAACATCCAGTACACACAATACTAAACGACTCAAAACCACTAGCATGCATCTTGATAACAATTACAGGAATGCTTACCAACAATTCTGAAATGACAAGCCATATGAGTGCAAGGAATATTCCAAGCAAGATGGCCATCTTATAAATTAGCCTACAACATTCAAAACAAAAGGTGACTCAAACTCTTTGAATTGTCTATAGTAGGAGCATGATACAAATCCCAGATAGTGAACAGGTCAGCTCAAGAACATAAAATGCATGATAAGCAACCAACCATGGACCGTTCCCCTATGGATCAATCTAATAGAAATACATTGAGACAGTCTAAGCAACTAAGTCTGAAAGAACTACCGCCAATCTTTGCCAAACGATGAAGGAAACAAAAAAATCATCAAATCAATTTAAAAAGTGAAGGATTATATAATTGTTTTGTTAACAGGAAATAATAAAAGAGTTAGTTGGTAATAACATAGACTTTACGAGAGCTTTATTATGAACCAAGTCTACTATAACACTAACAAAGAGCGATCGTTCTCCTGGCTGTAAGTGCCAAACTCAGAGTAAAGCCATCATAATTCAAAGAAAAGCATGCATCTTGCTGAACACTTACCAAAATACCATGTGAACGAGAAATCAGTCACAAACTGGTGATCCATATTCCCTTAAACCCACCAAAATAATATCTTGTACGACAAATCAATCTCCAAATACCAATTCCAAAAGTGCACACATTCTATCACATCTGCATCATTGCCATGTTATTCACCTAAATTCAACACTTGCATGCTAATTAACACAAAAAACACAAAGGGACTAAACACAACACATTAGTCAAAACAGTGGCTGATTTACTTTAAAAGCTTGTACATACTGTTGGATATCCATTTTCATGGAGATACATGAAATTTAAGAGCCTACCCTATTAACCCAATAACAAAAATAAGGTACAAAAACAAGAGATTAAGAAAACCACATAGTAAATCATCCCATGTGTGCAATATTAATGTGGCAATGATCAAGTATCTACCTCAAAATCTCTCAATTTCTTGACACGCCATCTTCTTTGATCTCAAAATTAATTACAACTCGAACTCATCTTCTAGCTTCAAAGCCTCAGCCGCAGCCTCTTCCTCTTCATCATCCACAACAAAATATGGATTATGTGCTTCCGGCTTAAACTTGTACCCAGTAAAAAAATAAAACGCCAACGTAGCCAATTCTCCAGCCACCACGCTCGTCCACAAATACTTATATGAAGTAATGGTCTCCAAAGCATAAACCACAACCCTAGTAAAGTAAATATAACAGATCACCACAATATAATACTGCCTAAACAAAGTCAACTTCATCAAATTCACGGCTGCCTTCCCATCTGTCCTCGCAGCTTCCCTCAAATTCTTAATCGACCAAACAATTGGAAACAAAACCGCACAACAACAGACAACATCAACCAACAAAAACACTTGTTTCCAAGTAATCCAATCCTGCCCATACGGCCCAGTCTCATCAATCACAACTTGGGCAATATTGGCAACAACCTGTAAGGGAATCACAATCATCAAAACCTTCTTTTCTTTACCTTGTAAGTATGGTTTCAAGAACGACCACCCGGTACCAATCAGAACAATCAAAGTAAACAACGTGATTCCCTTCAGAAAACTAAAAATGTAAAACAAAACATCCCATCCATGAGCATAACCTGTTCTCTTAATATAGCTCTTGTCCTCAGCTTCGCACAACAAATTCATTCTCTTTAAAATGACTACAGCAAGCATGAAGAAATGAATTCTATAAACAGTAAGTCGTTTCTTATATAAAACATAAATCCAAACCCCAGCTAAACCGAAATAAATCAGCGACAATAAGTAATAAACCCGCGGCAGCATAGTTTTGCCTGCTGATAAATAGTCACGAGCTTTACCGCCTTTATCGAGATTATACATCGCCGACTTGACGTCCATGGAGACTTTCAGCGACGTCAAGCAATTGGCAAACACAAGCGTGTACTGATCGGCATCGTTATGGGTGAGCGTTTTGGAGAGGCTAGTTTGGTCTTTTACGAGTTCGTTGAAAGTGAAAACGGGTTTGATAAGATCCGATTGAAGAGCGCACGTGATTTCACCATCTTCGAGTTGGTTAATAACGTGAACCAGGAATCACGAGTGCAGAGGAAGAATCCGATTTTTGATCGGTCAAGATCGGGGTTAGGGTTTGAGAGGTGGATGTTTGTGACGTTGAGTTCGAGTCGGCCGAAGTGGGTGAACCCGAATTCGTCGAAAGGGATAATTTGACGGTCGTCGGATCGGATCTCGGAGAAATGGATCTCGGCGAGGGAGAAGGAGAGTAGAAGAGAAGTGAAGAGGGAGAAGAGGAGGAAGCGAGAAGCCATGGATCTGAGAAAGAGGGGATTAGATTGGAGTTTGATTATGATTTTGATCTGTGTTTTATGATGGTTGGCGTTGGTTGAAGGAGAGAATATATTTCTATATTTTATATTTTTTTTTATTGTGTCTGTTGCTATTTCTTGTTGTTCGGTATTTTGGTGGAAAGTCAAGAATATTCTTTATTTAAAAATATATTAAATAATTATTTTAAAATTTTTTTTATTTTATATTAACACAAAAAAACATAGTAAAATATTAAAAAAAATTTAATATTTTTTTATATAAACATAATTTAGAATTCCTAAAAAATTTAATTTTTTTTACTAAAATTTAATTTAATTTGTATGTTTTGAATTGTTTTGATATGCTGATATCAGAAATAATATTAAAAAATAAAAAAATTATTAATATGTATTTTAATATGAAAAATTATTAGAAAAGTAATTAATACCATACTATTAAATACACTTTAAAAAAAGTTAAAAAAAAATATATTACACATTTCAGCACACCTGAAGTGTAAGTGTAAGTTGGATACTATGGTGCGGAATCATTTTAGCATTGTGATAAGTTTTATTTTTAATATTAACGTATTAAAAAATTAATTTATAATAAAAAAATTCAATTTTTTTAAAAATATTTTTTTACCACAAAAACAAAATAATTTTCAAAAATACTTTTTATAAGTAATTTTTTTTATTTTTAATATTAATATATTAAAACCATAAACAAAAACATTAATTAAATATTTTTTCCATATAAAATACACTTAAACACAATAAAAAAAACCTTTTATTTTTAAAAAGGTTGTAAAAGTAAATCTCACTTGGGGGCAATTTACAAGCAAACGTTCATGATTGTTTTTTCTTCAAATAGTTTTATTTATTTAATATTACTTTTACCTTTCTAACATTACCCGGTAATATTCTTAAAAATTATACTGGTAAAAATCAAATTCAAATTTTACTAAAAAGTTAAAATATCTCTAACTTTTTTTTACTCTCTTTATTTTTCTTTTTAAAAACAAAATATTATCACATAATTACAATGATGTATTCTTTATATCAATCAACTATATTAACAAAAAATATTTTTTTAATTGATAATCTCATAATTTATATTTAAAAAATTAAAAGAAAAATGTTTTTCTTAACTCCAATTTTAACTTTATAAAGTATCAAATAGAAAAGTTAATAAATTTTTTATTAAAAAATTATCTCAGCTCAATAACTTAAGCCACTGTAGATAAGGTTCCAGAATATAATTTATATTATTTTCTAATATTTTTAGTATGAGATATAATATTTTTTTTGGATTTTATCCTTTGTGTTCACAAATAAATTTAGATATATTAATGTTTTATATTAAAGTATCTATGTTGGAGAAGTCTAAATGCAAGTGGAATATATATATATATATATATATATATATATATATATATATATATATATATATATATAATCATGATCTAAACAATTGTTTTTCTCCACAAAATATAAAAACAAAGTAGTTTAAACATAAAAAATAAATTGGGCTAAGATGTCCCCTGATGGAATAACGAACGATTATTTAAAGACGGGAAAGTTTTGGTTGAGAATACGAGATTGGATTAGGTTTTCTTAGAATTACCGATTTGCCATCTGAGAAGGTTGCGTGAATTAGGAAGGGAAAAATGCTGGGGAGTTGAAGATTCGATGGAGATCATTTTGCTTTATGGGTTGTTTAGCAACTAAAAGAGTTTAATTTAGTGGTTAAAGAAATTATTTTTTTAAAAAAAATTATCTTGGTTCGATCTTGAATACATCAAATCAATGTGGAATTATATTTTTAAAATTATTAGAGAAAAAATTAGTTTTGATTTATAAACAAGATGGTCCGAAGGTATTTTTACTGTTGGAAAAAGTTGATTGATAAAACAATAATTTTATAAATTTCTATTTTTATTCGTTAACTTTTTTTATATTTTTATTTAAAATTAAAAAATAAAATAAAAAATTCAAAGTCTTCTCTTCTATATTTGCGTGTTGGTTTGAATTTTGACCGATGTTGATTTCTAGGTTGAAAGGTATTGATGATTATTTCAATGTTTGATTTATTTATTTATTCTAAGCTCCTGATTTCTCCGCAAGAACAGTAGAGCAAATGATTTTTTAAATTATTTTGAGCTGTGAATTCTTTATTTTTAAGGTTAAGCAAATAAACCTCCCAGGAGAACTTTAGGCGAATGCTATTAAATGTTGACGTGACTTGTTCCTTCTCGTGTTTTGGTGCCCAGATGACTAGTAATAGTTCTTGCGTTGCCCATGTCACGAGATAGGTTCTGAAGGATTTAGCAGGTAATTATTGCTCGAGTCGCCTTACCTTCTTCATGGATCATGTGGATCTTATGGAAATGAAATGACCAAATCCAGCGATCTGGAACTAGAGTGGCAAGCATGATGCTCAATCTTAAATGTACTAAATTGCTCTCTTACAGCTTTCGTCTACACGACATTACATGAGATGGTGGGAGGTGCTGTTAATTTTTGGCTGAGAAGAAAGCGAGAGCACCAACAAATGGTGCGTTGATATACGTAGCTGGCTCGGATTGCTGATAGTTGTTTCGATCATCAGCGAAATTGTCTCTGTTATCAGGGCCGCCTATTATGGCTCCAACAAGGACATTCGGATTGGGAGAGCTGGAGTAGAGGAACTGAAACCCATCGTTGCAGGAAATGCGATTCGGGTGTGCGTGTATAGATGGCACCGAGGAACCCCTGTGATGAACATGTTGCGGATACCTATTACCGAATCCAACCATGTAAGACATCCTTGCTGGATTATCACCTAAGATATAGTCCACCTGCTTCTTCGCCTGTGCGATGAGCGACTCTGCTGTCACGGTTGAACCACCGCATCTGGCAACTCCTCCATTTGAGCCAAGATACTTGGCATATGTCAATAGAAGGAAAGTTGTGGAGGTTACATATTGCAAATTGCTTTCACTTGCTTTGTAAAAAAGCCCCCCTGCAAAGCATAAGGAAATGCTGTCATTTTCACTAGCATCAACATTTCTAGTAAGGAGCACAGAAATAGAGAACACATTGCTCACCGGGTGTGTATTGGGCCTGGAAACTAGAAGTTCCTGGAATTAGAGAGCATATATAGTTGTCTGAATGCGATTTATATAATTGAAATTCTTCAGTAGTTTTCTCCAAGAATTCCTGTTGAAAATCCCACAAAGTTAAGGCTTTATTTGGTTTCTAATATTTGTGCTGGTGAGGCGGGGATCTTTATAGAATAGAACCTTGGAAAGAAGAATCTTAGTCCCAGGTCGCTTGTCATCCCAACTAAAGGAGTAGTCGTCATCATCAGAACCCATCGTGTGACCATTTGACTGGATGTAAGTCAAGTATGACCCGTTCTGTGACGCTCTATGAATCCATGATGCACCCCAAAGAAGCTCATCCTGAACAGACAAACTTAGTCAACAACAGTGATGGAACTTCAGAAAACCAAGAAGCTGAAGACTATCTCACTTGGTATCCCGAGTAAGAGCAGTAAAATGGGCAGACTACTGAATTGAGGGAGTTGCTATAAGAACCTCTATACCTGTCTGCAAAATCGAATACCTGCATAATCACAATTAGGTTATTTGTAAATGGAAGTGTAGAAGCTGAGTAGTAGGCAGTGGATGTAGTTTCAATAGTGAATGTTTACTTTCATTGCCGTATGAAGCAATTTGGTAGAGTAAGAAGGGTCAGACTCTTTGAAAACAATTGAAGCTGCAGCCAATGCAGCAGCTGTCTCGGCAGCCACATCAGATCCCGGGTTCTGAATGGTTACTTTGTACACATTGCGTGGTGTGTCCATGTCTTCTGGCCTCTCCCAGCACCTGTGATCCATGTTTGGATCTCCAACCTGCACCATCCAGCGCACACCCAAGTTCCATTTCAAATTATCAAGTAATGCAGAAACCTACTATGCTACTGGACGCTGCTGTCATCTAAGAGTTCAATATTCCTGCTTCTGTATAGCCATTTTACAAAATTCTTCAGTCTATTTTTAAGAGAGCAGGCGCATTTTTCCTTATGAAGGTTTCTGCATGCAAAATTTATAGTAGAATTTTGTTATGGATGCTCACTTGAACATATAGTGTGTCAGGGGTGGCAGTGGCTGCTTTTAAAAGGTAGTCAGTGCTCCACCGAATGGCTGCTTTGGCATTTTCAATCTGATTCTGCATCGAGCTACCGAATTCAATGACACTCCATGCCAACAATGTAGTTGTGAAGGCCATTGGAAGGCCAAACTTGACATTATCACCCGCATCATAGTATCCACCAACTAGGTTCACCTGAAATCCACAAAACAGTAAAACCAGGATTAATCAGTCCTGTTTTCTTCATTTTAAAAGGAAGTTAATTTATAGTAGAATTTGAACTAGTACGTGATAAGTAGAACCGTCAGACAACCCAGAGTCCCCCCTCCATGTTAGCCGTTGGTTAGACGGCAATTTGCCTGACCTCTGACCCTCAAAAAAGAGGATAGATTTCTCAAGAGCATTAGCATAGTCTTGAGAAGTGAAGGCGAAGCTAAAATAGCTCAGACAACAAAAAGTTAGGAAGAAAAACTGCAACATTAGTGAAAATGTAGTGGCATTAGCCATTTCCCCCCCTCCAGAGCTCCACACTATAGAGTCTTAAACTATGCTTGCTGCAATGTATAGCAGTCAAGGGGTTGTGGGTCTGAATTATATTAAAGAGGAGCTGCCATTTTATAGACAGGAAGTTGCAGGAAGTTCGATTGTTCGTTGGTCGTTAAGAGAGAGATTAACGCTGATCACGGAATCAAGTGCGCAAATTTGGACATTTTGCGTAGAGACAACATACAGAAACTTCATCCAAAATGTAAAATATGATGGACCTGAAAGTCACTGACATGACATACAAAAAAACACATCAAAAGGCAAAGATCATATTTTATGCCCTTGATAGTTCTCGTGCTTTTTTAAAAAAGCGGAATTATCTGGGAGAGGAGAGTAAATTACTATTAATCCATGACAAGGTCTCTTAAAGACTGCTTGAATTTTTAAACCTCGGATACCGTAATCAGTGGCTGGAGTATGGAATGTGGTAATGAATTTTGGTGGACATGTACTTTGTCTTTAGCAATGAAGTCACGGATACGTATATATAGTCAAAAATCACGAGACTCAACAGAGCAAGGATGAGGCTATCACACACAAGCAACAATTTGTATAAACAGTTTTATTAGTTAAAAGAGTCTATCTAGTCCAACCCTAATTCCACAAGTCATGTGATTAGGACATAGAGGTATGCATTTCTTCTGTTGGTTTCAGTATCGGTACAAGTATATCCTTAGGCTTGCTTTATGCACTGAGATTATTCCTCTACTGATAAAATTTAACCCATGATGATATTGTGGGACTTAATTACCAGCTGAGCCTTCCATGTCAGAATCTCACATAGTTCGTCGAAGATTTGACAATTTTTCGGGCAGGAATTACCATCTCCTTTGCAATACTTGCGGCTTGATTTGGGAACTCTTAAGAGAGCACATGAGCCTAAAGATTGGACTAGTTCAGAGAAAAACCTTTTGAGCTAGTGATTATGGATTCACGTGTCATCTTTAGACAAGGAGACAATGTTCTTTGAGTAACTGTTGTTACTTGAAACTAAATTTTAGCCCCAGAGAAATTTGAGGCACCTTCACATGGAAGTATTAAAACACTAAATCGTGCCATAATTAACTCTTGTCCTTTCTCATAAACGTAAGTTTTCTGAGATCAGGGGGTGTTGTTACATTAATTCAAACTTTTCTGCTAGAAAGTAAATGATCAACAGAATTCAAATATGGTAAATTCATCTGCTTAAGAAAACGGCCATTTCTTGTTCATATTTCACCCTGTAATAAATAATAATCCGTACAACGTTTCTTTCTATACAGAGAATGTATTATTTAATAACTAAAATTTGATTATTTATTTATTTATGCTGTTATGACTATCGACAACTTCAGGCAAGTAACAGATTTTTTCTGGTCTTCCATCATCAGCAATTCCCAGGTTATTGCCAAGTAAATTAAAGAGCTGATTAAACTTGATGTTTACCTTAAAAACTAAGAGAAAATGTCATGACTCATGATATTTGAATCCTCGTCAATTGGTCACTATATATCCAACACCAAAAGTAGCCAATCATATGCAGCTATTTTAACTCAATTCTTTTTCATGCACAAAATCAAATTATCTTCTTATTGCAAACATATTCCAGCTAATAAGCTGCATTCTTGGAAACTATCGTACTGAGTGTAGAATATACACTTAACCGGTTGCCATGGATGTGACCATGGCTTATAAAAAAGCAGACTATCAGTTAGTTTGAGATTTACAAATTTGTAAAGATGAAAAAAAGAAGCTGGTTCTGGCTAGGTTTTACAGAAGACTTTTATGTCCAGTAATGATAAGACCGAGGTTGATGGTTTGAAAGGCACACATCAAATACATGATTCTTTTACAATCAAGTGGATTGAGAAGCAAGATCATTTCAAGCTTCTAACTTGGGACAAAAACTTGAGTTGGGACTTGCCATGGTGCCTGCAGAGGATGTTATAGTCAGAACCAGAAGAAAGTCTATCAGCCACAAAAGAGAAGCACTGGGAACTTACAAATATCTGCAAGACAAGGCTGTTTTACTACTGGATCCTCTTCAAATGGGGGTGGAACTTGGCCGTAAACCATTTCGCAACTCATATCTTCAAAATCTGCGAGCATAAAAATCCATTTATGATACAGAATTTGGTGTTTGCTTCAAATTCACCAATGCTTCTATTGATATCGTGCATAAATCGCAGTTTGAAAGCATAAACAAAGACTTACTAGGTATCATAGTTAATGGAAGCCCGAATTCATTAGTGAAGAAGTCTTGAGTAGGAATCTTGCACATGTTCACACACATTCCTACACATCCACTATTCTCAAGGTACCTTGACGAGAAAGAATTTTTCAAATTTACAGTTAGCATTGGGAAATTTGTTCAACATGATGAACTTATTTACTGTGCCTAGTTTTGTTGCAGCAGGAGACAGAAAGAGGAAGGCTTTAATAATTCATGTTACCATAGTAAGATTTTGTTGAGGAGATTAGAATTTCTACCTGCATTTCTTTATATGTACTCCACTTTTTTGCTTCTCCCCATTTACCTCCACTTCCACAACCTATTCAATTAGAACATATAAAATGCAGAAACTGAAAGCGTCAATTGAAACTCTCAAGTAGCTTGCATTGTAACTGATAAAAAACAGAGTTTCCTTTGGGCAATTAGGCTCAGAAATAAATCTAAATAAGGAAATACATCCTTGATCCTTTGTGCTACACTTAAAAGTAGTACACTTTGGTAAAGAATTTCAAATTATTGACCAGGTAGCATAACTTTCAAGAGGGAAATTAGTATTGACACTTTCAGCTGTGACAAAACACCTGATCAGAAGGCAGGGTTAGATTACCTCAGACGGCCCAACCAACCACTGGAAGAAAGGAACAGTCAATGCAGCATTGAATTCTGCAGCCCATTTTGTAGGTGGAAACAATTTCTTGAACTGCAATAACAGAAGCTAGCTAGGTAAGCTTTCTGTGTTTGCAGGACAACAACTAGATAAGCTATGTTATGCTAAACAACCCCATACATCAACTTCAAAAAATTCTCATATTAATCACAAAAAAAATAAAAATTACTCATAGGTTTCTTCACGATTTAATAAGTACTGTATTGCTGCTGCCTCTCAAACATTGGAATTTTAAAACATACTGAAAAACAAGAAAAAATGAAGTAATAATAGTTTAGGGAGGAAGTCCACCTGCTCAGGAGCACCTGGAGGGAGCATAGACAAGAGAACCTCACGAACCACTTCTTGTTGCTGCTTGCGATTTCTTCCTTGCATCACTCTCTTTGAAACATCAACAAAACTCTCATAATCATAATCAAACCACCCCTTCTCTTTACTCGCAGAACCATTTTTTGCAGGAGCCGCAAACTTCTCCATCTTTCTAGCAAATAGAGTCATGAACGCTTTCTCAAAGAACCCATCAATGTATTTTGTTTTTTGTCCTAAAGGGGCCGGTTCTCCTGTTGGCTCTGCAATCCTACACTTGATGAAACTTCTTGGTCTACATTTATGTAATGAAAGATCTTGTGGAGGTCTAAACTGGACAACTTGGAGGCTGCTTAGAGCCACCATGAATTAATATGCTGTAATGTGCTTTAATTCTTGAACTTTCACAAATGTTTTTGAGTTCTGTTTCTTTTTTTGTTTATATTTATGTTGTGCTTTGGGAATTCGAGAAGGAAGAATGTGTGAAGGTGAGAGGGCGTGGTTGGCTGGTGTCCCTGCATTGTTTCCATAGAAAAATTTAAAGCCATACGTTATATTTCTGTGAGGGATTTATTATGTGCTTTATCTCTTATTCATTTGATCTATAGAATTACTAAAAGACTCCCATCCAACTTTAGAATTACTAAAAAGCCCATACAAAAACAACCCAAAATACCATAAAATTATAGCAATATACTAGATAACTTGCACGCGCTTCGCTTAGGGTTGATCTAATTTTTTTGAAGCGTAAAAAAAACAATAATAAAGTGTTGTAAGTGTATTAAAAAAAATTAATGGCTCCACATCATAGAAAGAGAATAGAAAAAATACCGATCGTCAATTCCCAGGAATCCAAATGATGAAAGAAAAAATCAAGAAAGAAAATCAATGAAAAAAAAGTAAAAAAAAATATCAGCAAACCTGGGTGATGAAATTGAAAAATAAAAAAACAAGAATATGAATTCAATGATGAAGTTGAAAAAAAATTAAAATTTGATAAAAGTATCAAGAATAAAAATTTAAAACCAAAACCTAAAATACCATCTAATATTGAAATGAAATGCCAAATTGAAAATTCTTAAGTTCATAAATTCACAAAACAATCAAAAAAAAAAATCAAGTGAGTGAGGACCATATTTAAATAAAGGAAAATATTGAAAAAATCAAAATCAAAATACATGATCAAAATGCTCGACCTGACGGGTTGACTCGTGACCTGGAAGATCCGGGGCATAGGTCGGTCTGGGTCTCTTGGTATCACGTGTTTTTTTTTCAAAATGAATAGAAAATCTCACGGGAATTGGAAGAAAAAAGAAGTAAGAAAATGTTTGAGAATGAAACAAAAAAAAACTAAGCTAAAAAAAAAGAAAAAAAATTAAGTAAATCTCAGTGAACCTTCTAAATCCAGATTAACCTTCTAAAGTTGCAAACCATTAAATTTCAAACCTAGACTAAACTAATAAGCTCAATATAAAACAAATTCAATGTTGAAAGGTGAGATAAATTAATTTAATTAAAAAAAATCTTGTTAAAAGAGTAAAATCTAACAAAGATCACTAAAAAAACCGAGGCAATACCAAACTAATTTAATGTTGAAGGATGATATAAATTAATTTAATCTAATTACAGCAAAGACAAAAACAAAAACTCGATATAACCCATCTTACTCTAAAAAATTCATAAAAACCCATCGAAAGTAGGAAAAAAATACCGGATGATAAAAAAACTCGAGTTAAACCAGCTTAACTTTAATAACCTGTGACTCAAGATATGAGATAGGTATAATCTTACAAAAAGAAAATCAGAACAAATCATGAAGCTCAAGGCCTAAAAAATCAATGTCAAATGATGAAAACAAAAATAAAAATTAATTTTTAAAAAGGATTTTAAAAAATAACAAAACTTAAAATGAGTTAATAATTGAAACTAGTGGACCGAGTCATGATTATAGAAGACAAACATGAAAAAATAACGAAGCAAAATTCTCAATCATAAAAAATTAAAAATAAAAACAAAAACAAAAACAAAAACAATGAACACTAAATCATGCACAAAATATAACTGAAATAAAATAATCAGGGATTAAATTTAAAAACAAAATAAATGAAGAAAATGATTAAAAAAGAGCAATAAAAAAATGAGGACTAAAATTTGAAACAAAACAAAATTAAATTAAATTCTAAATGATGAAATAAAAAAAATAATGCAAAGGATAAAAAAAATAGCAATCAAAAGAATGAGGACCGAATTTGATATAATTTTTTATGAAATAAAATGCAGAGGGATGAAATTGAAACAAAAACAAAAAATCAAAAAGTCTTAAAATCAAAACAAATAAAAAAAATAAGGATCAATTTTAAAACAAATACAAATCGGAGGACACATTTGAATTTTTAAAGAATCAACGTAAAAACCAATGCACATGAGAGAGAAAGAGAAGGGGAGGAGGAAAAACCTCCATCGCTGCTGAATCTCCACTAACCAAGCCAAATGCTCCATACCAACAGTTGTGCCGCCAGTTGAAGTGTCGAACAACACGACAGTCAATAGATTTTGATCATTTTAATACGTTCCACGTGCCACCTGTTTGGAGAGGGGATAATGATGCATAGATGCGTGTCAGCCTTTTATATTAATTTTTTAATATTTTAATAATTAGAATTACTCAAAAACTCTCAACGACATCCTAATATGACAAAAAAGCATGCAACAAAGATGAAAATGCCCTCCGTAGGCTTAGATATTTTAAAGTCAAAGTTTAAACATGTCATTTCATTGTAAAAAAAATAAACAAAGATAAAAAAAAAAACCCCTATTAGCAATGCCAAAACTTTTGAATTTTTAAAGGTATCATTGTCCTTTAACTGTGCAAATAAAGTAAAAAAATACACACTTACCTATTTTTTTTTTTAAATTCCAATGGTGATGAAATTTGCTTAACTTATGAAATTAACCCCAATCAATTGACAAATCATTGTGATTTCCTGTAAAAGACAACTCTACCTCCAAAACCAAGGTAATTATTTAGTGCGTTAAAAGACAAAATAATCAATAGACTACTTGAATCCATAATATTTCTCCTCACGTATTATTGGAGAAAGCTAAGCGCTATTAGTGTTTTTTTTTTGGGTAACACACACACACACGTATAGTTATGTAACCATATCTATAGATAGATAGGCAGCAGACGTCCTCAATGAAGAAAAGGCTCATCATGTTGATTTATTCAAATTGTAGATAAAAATAGCCTATCAAAGGAAAGAGAAAGCAAGCAAAACAAAACCATCTCTAAGTTGCTGAGTTGATAAAATAGATGAGGTTAAGAAACATACCTTCTATGTGGTTTTAAGTTTGATTCTCTCTGCTCATTAGTATTAATAGTCACGAATCGCAGGATGTAAATTCTGTTTCGCAAGCATTGCTCGAGGTGCAAGAATCTAATTCGGGGCGTGGATTTGAGCCCAAGATACCGTATATATATAAAGTAAGCAAAACAAGATGCGTTTTTCTGGATAAAAACAGCATCCATGGTCTTAATTAGAGTGGATACATTTACGAGTTTGCTGTTAACGAAGATGAAGCCCAACTTTAGCTTATCAAAAAGACATTTTTAATGAAGATGTGTTGTCCATTTCTTGTGCAGATGGTCTCGCTCATTTTGGCGTTACTTTGGAGGAGGAGAGTTCTTTTTGGTAGGGCTAGTGCTGAATATGTATGTGGGTCAGTAAGCCCAATATGCAATTACCTAAAGCAGGCCAGCTCAACATCTCATCTATTTAAGAAATCACCCTGCAAGCATTAACACAGAGACCCAGAAGCAAGATCCATCCAAAATTGAACTCGATCTCATTGCACCAAAGCAGGGAGAAACTAGCTAGCTAGCTAGCCTGTCTAGTGAATTTGTCCAGCCCAAATGACCCATCTTTTTTTAATTGATCATCAATTGTCATTATGACATGAGAAGATTAATTATTCTAAAGAAAATCATGGTAAGGGTTCGCAACTGATGAAATTATGTTGAATATGCAACTGTTTGATCATATTAGTATTGAACAAATAAAGAAAAGCTAATGAGTTGCAGATTAGCTCACATTAATGTTTATACAAAGAGATTTCAAGTTTGAGGTTTTTTTTTATTAAAATAAATAAAGGAAATCCCTCTTTTCTTTACCAGCTGCTCAATGTCTTGGCTGCTTGCACAAAATGCACAGAGGAGAGGTGTCACAAGAAGCACAGCATGGATACATAAATGAACAAAGTAGATACATCTCACGCGGTAATGGTTAAGAATTCAACACCGACTTGGCTCTTAACTCATTTCTCCTATTTCCTGCTTCGATAATAGTTTAGCAGAGAGCCCATATCCTGCTGTCGGGAGGCCAGGTAGACTGAACCCCAGACATGGCCTCTTTTAACACTCAACAGCTCATCTTTGCTTTCAGTTTTTTCAATGGGCGGAAATCAACGTTTACGTAATTAATACTGATAGCAGTTCATGTCTTCATGAGAACTATAGGGTTTCCAAAAAAAAAAAAAAAAAGGCGGACAAACCAATAACAAGAAGCTTCGGGAATGCAAAATTATGACAGTATTGGAAGTCATGGGTCGCGAAGAATTCATCAGACCAAAATTTAGTTGGGGCTTTGACTTTTGATCTCTCATGCATTCAACTCTTTCTGGGCTCAATTCGAAGGTCAACGGCTGCTTCAATTTAAGAGCCGTTTCTTTTACCTTTTCTTTTCCTTTCCTTTTTTAGTAATTACTGGTTCCATGTGTTGGTGGTAGTTTACAAAGAGAATATTGAAGTTAATTCATAGAGTAGTGCTGGTCGGCTACTCGGCTTTGTTTTCTTAGATCATTCACCCATTTGTCAGAATTAATTTTTATTAATGTAAGAAAAGTTCAGAAGTTGTTAATGTGTGTTTTTTTAGCTGAAAACAAATTCTATTCATGGAATCAAAATCTAATTCAAATCGGACTAGATTCCATTTTTATTAATGTAAAAAATAATGTCTAGTCATTGCTAACATATTTTTAGGTTGGAAAAAAATTATAATTATGAACTTAAAATCTAATATATATATATATATATATATATATATATATATATATATAATTTTTTAATATTAAAATAATTATATATTAAATTAACTTGAATCAACCCGTGTTATCCTATTAAATTTACAACGAAATTTTATGTAAGGAAATTTAACAATAAGATGTGTGTCTTGTTAGTTCAACGAGGTTTTATTTAATGCACTGAAAGATATAGACAATTTGCTTAAAAGGATGGATGATGAAGAGAAACAATATTTCATAGAATGGACATATAATTATATTCAGCTTAGTTGGTCTGATTAGGTTTGGAAAGAGATTACTGAGAAGACTATAATTGTTGGATTGATCTCAGGTATCAGTTGTATACTCTCCAGAGAAAAGAAAACATGCTTATTAAAGACCATTGTGATGAATTCAATAGAATAATTTTAGATTTGTAAAATATTAATGTTAAGGTTAAAGATGAGAATCAAGCTTTGATTATACTTTGTTCATGGCCTTGATTATTTTATTGATACATTACTATATGGATAGAAAAATACTAGTCCAAAAAATGTCAAAGCTTTCCTCTATGAAATTGAAAAGGTGAGTGTTAGAGAGTCATAATAATAACTATATAGAGGGCTTAACTGTAAAAGGTAGAACAAATAATAAGAGTTTTGGTTGTAAAGGCATAACAAGATTAAAATCAAAGTCTAGAAATATAAAATGTTTTAAATGTCATGAAGTATGCCATTTTAGAAATAACTATCCCAAATGAAAAGATAAGGTTAACAAGGAAGAAACCTATGATACTGCAAATGTTTCTAGTGAAGAGGAAATTGCTGATGACATTGAATGAAAGTGTTCTAGTTATGCCTATTAGTAGGGCAGGTGATGAATGGATTCTAGTTTTAACTTATACATTTCATACTTATCATAATAAAATTGGTTTAACACTTATAAAGCAATCAATGATATTGTTTTATTAAGAGATAACAAAAAACTTTATGTTATTGATATAGATATAATTTATAATAGGATATATGATGATATTGTTAGGACATTAAAGGTTCAACATGTTCTAGAGATGAAGAATAATTTAATTTTTTTTAGTTTTTTTAATTTCTAAGATTATGGTGTAAAGGTATTCTTATTATGAATTTCTCTAGTGAATTTTATATGACACTTTATAATTTTATATTTTTTTATAATAAATTTTTTTAATTATCTTTTTTATAGAGTAGGTTTAAATTGCCGAATTAAATGTACACAAGTTGTGTGATTGTTTATACTTATCTTTATATGATTCTATTTACCAAATGATTTGAGATTCTATAGTTGTTTCACTGCATAGCTCCTAGATCTCGACCTCAACATTCTAAAATATCAAAAAAAACAAAAAGAGAAAAAGTAACAACTTAACTAGTGATTCCATTCCAACCTAGCTTGATGACTCCTCTGCGATGCTACTAGTCCTTTCTTTTTACAGTGATGATAATTTAGTCATTCGAAGCTCTGTCCGCTCTTGATCGATCTCAATGATAAATCAGACTTGTGCGTTCCCAAAGTTATTTTTCACGTTATGAGTATCTTGGAGTCATATTGTATATTAATTAAGGTAATGTTGAGGAACGTGATTCAACTCGTGTTTTTAAAAAATTTAATTTTTTTTTGTTAAAATTTAATATGATTTGTATATTTTGGATCGTTTTGATATGCCGATGTCAAAAATAATTTTTAAAAAATAAAAAAATATCATTAACATGTATTTTGGTACAAAAAATTATTTGAAAAGTACCAATAACTACATTGTCAAACAAGCTCTAACTAGTTAGTTTGCCGCTCTTTAGATATATTGCCGGTATTGTGGATTACTTTTTCAAGAGTAAGTTATAATCTTTTTGGATTTGTGTTTTACTTAGTACAATGAAATTACTAATTTCTTTTTTATTTAGGGTAAGCTATAGTTTTTAATGTTTTTTTTTTTAGGGTCGAGTATGGGGCTCATTTCAATACACACATACACTAGACTTTTCAAAACTAATATAATCGGGGATAGTGTGCTTTAGAGCTAAGAAGTTCAAAATGGTAGCAATTAAAATTATTTTTTCGTCGTCAGGTCAAATTCCGATTATTTGGGCTTGGAGATTAAATAAGGAAAAAAATTGCTATGATCTAACCCTTTAAAGACTCTCATCTCACGATGACTATATAATTAATCATACCAATTACTTTACGACGTAGTTAATTAATGGCCACACCATAAAATTAATTAACAAAATATTATATTATAAGAAACTGTACACGTAGTGGGCCAAAACGCTGTTCACTCTTACACTTTTCACTGTAGATTTATTGTGGTAATTTTTTTTATTTTGTTTCTCAATTTTTTTTTGTCTATTGTATCTTTTGAGGGTCAAATTAAAGATCAATTGCTTTAAATTTCTTAAACAAGGACAAGATTGAAAGAAAAAAGAATAAAGTGAAAAAAGTGGAGGAAATGGGTGCGGGTGCAATTTCAAAAATAGTAAGAAAAGTTCAGTTTAGTCTTTTTATTTTTCAAGTTATAAATTATTCGATTCCTCAAATTTTAAAAAATATAATTGTAGTCTGAAACTTCTTTTTTTTTTTAATCTTTTGGTCCTTGATTTGAGAAAGCAGAGAGAAAACAGTTAGATTATGGTAGATGAGAGAAAAAATTTCAGTTGACATCGATTTCAACCATAAAAAATATTGATTTTGGTGTGAACTAGTTTTTTTCAATAAAAGAAGTTTTACCTGGATATTTTTTTATCCATCTCCTTGTCTAAAATAGTAGGCTTGAGCTTATGGAGTTTTATAGTTTCAAGTTGATTTTAGATTTTTGAGAGAATTTTTTAGTTCTTTGAGATCATATATAAATTTATCAAGGTGCGAGGGATGTTTTATGAGTGTTTTGGATTAAAAATGAATTTTTAGGTCAAAAGAGCATCAATCCTAATTTTTCGACTATCATTATGGTTGGAATATGGAAGTAAGCAAGCAACGTTTTGTCAGCTTTTTTTTTCCAAAAAAATAAGAGTGGATGACATGTTTTCACCATTTAATAAACAAAAACATATTAAAATCAGCCCAAGCACGTAGATCTATGCTTTTTTTAAGTCTAGGCTAGGCTTGTGCGCCTAGGCCTTTTTTGCCTTTTTATTTTTCTTCTTGCAAGTTCATCCTTTATTAGCTTTTTTTTTTCAATTTTAATATGTTTTTTTAAATTATGATATTCTTTTATTGAATATGATGTTATTTTTGCTTAATTTACGGATAAGATTTCATCATTTCATCTTTGTTAGGAGGCATTATTTCTTTGTAGCCGTACTTAATTTTTTTCTCCTTTAATTTTATTCAATTGCCTTTCTAGCTATACATATTTTTTTATTATCATTTTATTAAATAAAACATTGGAATGTTATTAAATATAATCGAGTTTATGATTTGTGCTTCGAGATAAAATGTCTACAACCATATTTATGTCTTAACTTTTCAATTTAATCTTCAGTTAAATATCATTTATATTTTACTTTGTTTTCATGTAAAATTATAGCATTTTTTTTAATACTGCAACAATATATAATAGTTTTTTTTACTTTATTTAATAGCTTTTCATGTTTGTGCATGTTTTTATTAGTTTAATTAAATAAAAAAATATTCTAAAAAAAGGTATTAAATAAAATTATATACATGATCCATGTTACGAGATCAAATATTTTAATCTACATTTATTTCTCTATTTCTCAGCTTAGTCTTTAGTTATCTTAATGATTTTTTTTAATGTTTTACTAGCATATATGGATAATCATTTGAGTAAATAAAAAATTTATTTTAATAAACAAAGTTATCAAACACAATTGGGTATATAATTCGTGTTGTAAGATTAAATATCTTGAATTATATTTATTTATTTATTCTTTCATATTAGTTTTTATGTATCAATAACGATTTTTTTTATGTTTATTGACACAAATTATTGCTGATCTATTTAATTACAAGCATATATAAGTTTTTTAAATTATAATGGAGAATTTTCATATGTTAAAAAATATATTAAAAAAACTCACGTATTTAATTTTTAAAAAACATTATCTAGCTCTTTACAAATCACATATCAAATAACCAGTTGAATGCTATTGCCTGTTGCCATCGTAGTACATACGGCATCATTCGCTCTGAATTGACAAGTATAAGAGAAAAAAAAAGAGAGGAGAAATTGAGTTGATGTTAATTGTGAAGTTAGCTGTAGATCTAGTTGTCTTATTATCAATTTCTTAGTTCCTGTTTCCACGAATTAGTACGTGTTTGGATAGTAAGAAAAAGAAGTGTTTGGTAAATAATATATTTTAAAGAAGTATGCATATTATTTTCTTTTTTTTTAAAAAAAAAGGGGGCAAAAATTGATTACAAGCGAAGCATATGTTCCCTTTTCGTTGATAATCATATAAAAAATAAATGCGTGTAATTAAGATATTGAACTAACAATCGATTAATAATTTAGTGATTTCCTCCGATGATAAACATATGATTGCGCACTTAATTAATCGTATAAATAAATATCACAATACGAGTGATTGAGGACGGGCCGTACCAGCGAGTGTCTTTCAAACACGTCGTGTCTGGAGGTTGATAAATGTGGTTGATCGTTATTAAGTACACTCGCCACACGTTGATTTGTTAATTCTCTTTCCAACATTTGGTTGCCTGTCATTTATTTCCTTGGTTTTCATTTAGCCAGCCACATCTGATATTGCGGTTCTGATAGAGATTGTTTAAATGTTCTTTTGAACTTTAATAATTTTTTTCAATTATTATGCATTTGATATAAAAATAATAATATTAATAATAATTTTTTCATGAAAATTCAATCCAATCCTTTTGTTCTTAAAAATTTTAAATAGATTTTAAACATGATTTTATTATATTTATGATATTTTAGCTCCTAGTGACACATATAAAATATGGACATACCATTTTAATATTTTTTTAATTTTTTTAGCAATCATAAATTATTTTTTTTTATTAATGGAAAGAATGATTTCTCTTTTAAACCTTGCATTTGCTAAGATCAACAAGATATATATACATCAATAAAAAAATTTATCTCAATTGAAAAATAAAAATTCAAAACAACTATATTTTCAAGTGTAATAACAACGCCAAAAATTTCTTGGAGATTTTGACATTTATATTTGTGTTTTAAAAAATTTTGGTCCCCTCCTACTATAGCAAGAGCATGCGTCCAAACTAGTGATGCTTTAAAAAACTTGGGGTGCAACCAACTCTTTCATTGTTCATATGAAGAGTGAATTAAGGAGGTGGCCTCGTTTTTCCTTTTCTTTTTTCATTCCCCCACTCTTTTCTTTTCTTTTATTTTTATATTTATTTTCTTAATTTTATCCTTTAATATTTGCTTGATTTTATATTTATCTTCGTAAATTATTTTGATATATTTTTAATGAGATTATCACAGTATTACATAAATATCTTAATATTTGGTTTGTACTTGGATTTTATGAGTATCTATTTCTGTTATTGTATAATTAAGTAAAAATTAGTTTTGAGAAAACAAAGTTCTTAAATTTAGTGCATTCAATCATCTAGATCGCGGATTTGGAGGGTTAAGCTACAAAACCCGATCGATTCGATCCAATATATTGCCGTCTCAATATATAAAATTGATCATCTTGAATTTTTTTAAGTCAAATTAGATTTTTTACCAGTCATCTAAATTATCTTTAGATCCGTTAAGTTTAATAGATCACATCGAAGTAACTCTTATACGATTTAATTTTAAATTTCTAGCTAAGCAAAGAATCAAGTTGGGAGATTTCAAGATTCAACCAAGTTTAATAACAATACCAAATAGTTTACCATAACATGAATTTTATATATATATATATATATATATATATATATATATATATATATATATATATATATTGAGTCTTGGTGCAGTGTAGTCATGTAAACTAGTGAAAACCAAATTAATTTTACAATCAAAACCCCATTTCAACCCCATGTAGTTAATTCAAAATTTCACATCTTTGCAAATCAAATTCATGGCCTCTCCTCCGTGCACGAAGGTGAAATTAAATTATTATGTTGTCCATGTTGAAAACAATAAACACTAAGTATTTAACATTTCAAGATCTTATTCATTATTGATATTCAAACACACACGAACACAAACATAAACACAAACACCCTAAATTTTGAAATCATGCTCTTATATTTATGGAGAGATTATAAGATAAAAATAATCTTAAAATATCTTATTCCAATAAGAATTCTAAATACTAGTTTAATAAGGATTCTAGTTAACTACTTAAACAAGAATTCTAAACATATAATTATCATCATCATCAAAAAATATTTTTAATCAACAAATCATTTTCTTATCTCAACAATCCCCCTTTAAACTGATGTTCTTAAACACTCAATATAGCAATAAAGGACTCTCCTCTAAATAAGTTTTTATTGAGTTATACAAGTAATTTTATGAGTTTCACAAACGATTTCAACTTTAAGTTAAGTTCTTCTATATTCCCCTTGTAAAGGATATACAAATCTTCAATATCTAGCAATTGCATATGAATTGTGAATATATTTCTAAATTGATCTTAATCCAGTAATCTAAATATTACTAGAATCAAATCTTCTAAAGCAAGTTTTACTATATAAAGTATATCTTGCTTTTGCTGGCTAGAAATTAGAGCATTATGAAACATTTTTCTTAACTTTCTTCCATGCGTGAAATAAAAGTTATCGAAGTATATTTTTTTTTTTTATGATGATACATCTATTTTATTAGCTACAATACTTGTAGTTTCCATTGCTCAATACACTAAATTTTATTTCTCAAGCTAAGATATTTTTAGGCTGATCAGAGTATATTTTTTTTTCCCATGAACAAATAATAAACTAATTTTAGCATTCCTTTCACCTTGTCAATCCCGAGTTAGTCAAGTTTTATTTGCTCATCAAAAGACTCTCATATTACCTCATTTAAGATCTTTGGCATTTCTTTCACCTTGTCGATCACAAGATGGTCCAGTTTTACTTGCTCCTAAAAAAACTCTCATATTATCTCATTTAAGATCTTTAATGGAGAAAAAGCTGCATGAGCATTATATACAAAGAATGGAGGCTTGATAATTACAAAATTATCTTCTATAATACCAGCTCCAAACCAATCATTCAATAACATATTATGTACATTGATGGTTGAGGGTTTATTTTTTATATCAACATGGAAGATAATTAAGTTGTTGTGTTCTCCTTTTCTTACACATTTTGATACTAATTGTTGAAAATATTAAACACTCAAGTATTTAAACTTCTAAAATATTATTCATTATAGATATCTAACACACAAAACACAAACATCGATCCTAAATTCTAAAAACATGACCCTAATATTTATCGAAAGATTATAGAATATAAAGATAAGTTCAAACTATAATATTTCAATAAGAATTCTAAACACGTTTTTTTCAAGGAATCCTCCTAAAAAAACTCTCATGCCGCCTCGTTTAAGATCTTTAACAGAGGAAAAGCTACGTGAGTATTATATACAAAGAATGGAGGCTTGATAATTACAAAATTACCTTCTTTAATACTAGCTCCGAACCAATCATTCAATAACATATTATATAGATGGTTGAGGGTTCTATTTCCTAGATCAAAAGGAAGATAATTAAATTGTTGTGTTCTTATTTTCTTACATATTTTGATACTAATTATTGAAAACACTAAATATTCAAGTATTTAACCTTTTAAAATCGTATTCATTACAGATATTTAACACACATAGAAATACAAACATTCTAAATTCTAAAAACATGACTATTATATTTATAGAAAGATTATAAGATATAAAGATAAGCTCAAACTATAATATTCAATAAGAATTCTAATTATTTTTTTTCAAGAAATCCTTTTCCTATCTCAAAAGTAAAATACTAAGTTTGTGTCTTAACTTGTATTGGTGATCACCATATACAATTTACAAGCACAAAGTACGATTGCTAGCTTGCTAGAATATCACCTGACCATCAAACAAAAAGTACTTTATTAGAACTAGGATTCTGTCATCTACCCGTTTTCATCCTCCAAGCCATCTATAGATCAAGCAAGGGATTTTATCATTTATAAGGTCACCTCAGGAGTTAGGACGGTGGCGAGGATCATAATAGTTTCTACTACCTACGAGGATGGAGTCATGAGGGCAAGACAGCCTGCAATAAATACAAGAGGTTCGGAGGGAGCTGTTCAATTTTGAAAAATAATCCTTACATTAATGCGTTAGGCGCATATTTCTGATCAAGAGTACTAACAAATGATGGGTTGTAACTTGGTAGATGAGAAAAAAACTATAGTAGTATTTCTCAAGTGCAAGAAAGAGATCTTTTCTTCTCTACAAAAAATTCGTTTCCTTTCCTTAAATTTTTTTAATTAGAGAGAGGTTCGGGTGTTTAATTAATGGTGTTATTTATTCATATTCATTTGAAGAGGCAAGGAAAAGAAACTTAAATGTAGTCTTATTATTTGCTAAGAAGAATTGTTTCTTCTCCTGTAGGGGAGGTTCAACTACCACCTAACTTTTTTCCTTGGCCAACAAACAATGTTTAATGAAACAATCAATTCCATTATCTGCTATCTGTAGTAGTAGTGTGTTCCCTCTCTCCCCCTTTTCTCTCCCCAATACGTCTTAAGAAGGTAGAAAAGAAAAGTCCTCACGCTTTCATCAAGTGAGGCACATTTTGGAAGTGGTCAACAAGTTAGGGAAACATTGTTTCCACAACATTTCCGAGAACTCTAAATCAAGAAATCAAGACTAAGAAGAGAGGCATGCGTGCTTAATTTCATTGACATTTTGGATCTATTAGGAACAAATGATTTCCTTAAAACTTCCCCCTCATAGCTAGCTTCATCTCATTATTCTTTCTTCTACATGTCTTTGTATTTGTGTCTCTGGGGTCTAATCAACTATTTGAAGGGGGTAGTAGTGATGATGCCTCTTGGTGAAATGGCTGTAATGGGAAAAACCATGATGGTTTTAACATTAACAGGCAGGGTTTTACATGATGCTGTGAGCTTCATTGTCTTCTCTTTTCTAGACATCCTTGATCTCGTTCTTTGCTTTGCATTCAAAGCTGCGGATTTCATCATTGAAGCTGAATGGAAACCTTGTTATTGTGCCTCAGCTAAGGAAGCCATAACTAGTGGTGGCAAGATCTTGGTCTCTGAACAAGGTGAGTCCAAAATTGTTTGCCTTACTTCTACCAAGTTAAGGTTAGAAGAGATCTCGGACACTCTTTACACTCGTACTTCATTAGTGTCTGAGATTTCAAAATCAACGGTTAATGAGCTCAAGCGAATCAAGGTGGAGGGTAAGTCCAGTACTGTCACTGTACAGACATCCGAGAAGATCAAGAAAGGAACTCTGAGATCCACATTAACTGTCAACTCTACCATTGTTGAAATGCTTCAAGGGAAGATTGGAGGCCAGCACTTACATCCCATTTCAAGATGGTCTGACTGCGATTGCAAATTTTGCACTTCGTGGACCTCTTCTAGCAAAGAAACCCTCTTCGTTAGGGCTGAAGGACCTAAAGGTAATAAATTAAAAAATAATAATTATCTTGATTAGTAGCATGTAGTATATACTAGTTATTCATTTAGTGTAATTAATTCTAATGTGTAATAATTAGCTTGAGTCCTTGAAACTAGCTAACATATATTGGGTTTGTAATATGTGATCAGATAAGGGAAAAGGAGATGTCCTCTTCATTCATGGATTCATTTCATCTTCAGCATTTTGGACAGAGACGTTATTTCCAAACTTCTCACATGCAGCTAAATCAACCTACCGATTATTTGCCATCGATCTATTAGGGTTTGGGAGGAGCCCTAAGCCAGCTGACTCCCTTTACACATTAAGAGAGCATTTGGACATGATTGAACAATCCGTTCTTGAACCATACGAAGTCAAATCCTTCCACATTGTTGCTCATTCTTTAGGCTGTATTTTGGCCCTAGCACTTGCCGTGAAACACCCCGGCTCGGTCATGTCCTTGACCCTCCTTGCACCTGTAAGTTCATATTTTTTTTCCAATGTTTTTTTGCTGTTCTTTTTCAACGCTTCAATTATCCAAGAAAATTAATCACAGAATCGTTCAAAGTTTTGAATGCATTGATTACCGATTAGTTCATGTGATAATGGCAGCCATATTACAAAGTACCAAAAGGTGTCCTAGCAACACAGCATGTGATGAGACAAGTAGCTCCAAGGCGTGTTTGGCCACTGATCACATTTGGTGCATCGATAGCGTGCTGGTATGAGCACATCAGCAGGGCAATTTGCCTTGTCATATGCAAAAATCATCGGTTGTGGGAGTTCCTTACCAAACTCGTCACAAGAAACAGGTAAATTCTCATCAAACCTCTACCGCCTTAAAACCTGTCCAAAGAATTCAAGTGCCGTGATAAAATTCAAACATCGAGACTTCTCCTTTTGTTCATAATAAACGCATTTTCATGCTTTCGTGCTCAATTTCATAACTAACCACCAAACTTATTATTAATTTGGTCTTAATTTCCCTTTTCTTTTTTGTTTTGCTTATTTGAAATAAGTATTTGGCCTTTTATTCTGAGCTCTTTAAATCTAATTTCTCTTAAGGATCAAGGGCTCTAAGTAATTTAGGATCGACTCTTAATAAGATCTTGAGATTTTAGAATAGCAAGAAATGAGTGAGACCTGGCATTTCACTAGCCTGCCAGTCAATTCCCAGACACACAACGACAATGACGCCCCAACCACATTCACATACCTTCTATTACGGGGTCTTTTTTTTGGGAAAATGGCACCACCAATATTGTTAGATTTTGAGCATTTTAAGCCTTTAAATCACTATATACTATAAAGTCCACGGTACTGTTAGCTAGTTAGTACCACGTACTTCACAGACTACACCCACCCAAGTTCCGGAGCCCTGCTAAGGGCCGGGGCCACGGTGCACCGCCACACAATTGACAATTGTCATATCCGAATTAAAAAAAAATTTTGCTTGCCTATAGTGTAATTTTTGAGATCCATGACCGATCACAGTATAGGTGTCCACCGTATTAATTTTTCCGGCCCTCAACTGCCCAGCTAGAAGATCTTTGACTGTTTTACGGCATTGGCGGTCGTTCCAAGGAGGGTATGGTGCTGATGACTGATTTGGTACACCTACAACAGTTCAAACGGTGAAAATTGCAAATCTTGGTTTGACAAATGTCCATCCCTCCTTTTAAAATCTGGTGATATGAGATTTCGAAGCTACACAAGTTAAAATATGCTATTTTGTTCCAAATAATGCATTATGGTAATAAAATTGGTAACTTCTAGATCTTTTAGCTTTCTAAATTTATTAATTTGGGGTGGGAACTTAGGGAGGATGTGGAAATTATTTTTGCTTGACGTAGATTTTAAGCAGCAAATTAATAAAGATTTGGAAAAATCCTTCTTGACGAAATAGATATGGAAAAGTAGGAGTAACCATTAATGAAATACACTATGATAGGTGAATCGTGTAGTAAGTTACCCTAAAAACACTGGTCAAATGTCCATCAGACTAAGTCAGAAATGATGGGGACAGCTACTGCTTGCTTGATGTGTGTGAATATGTATTGTCTCTCCTACCTCTGCTTGAATTTAATTATTCCATGCATTATGAAAGAGACATCTCTCTACTCTCCTATTGACATAAATGCAAAACTTTGAGAAAAAAAATGTACAGGATTAAGACATTCTTAATTGAAGGGTTCTGTTGCCACACCCACAATGCTGCATGGCACACCCTACACAACATCATTTGTGGCACCGGCAGCAAGCTCGAAGGGTACTTGGATTCAGTCCGTGACCACCTAAAGTGTGATGTCAACATCTTCCACGGAAAAAAAGATGAGGTTATCCCAGTTGAATGTAGCTACAATGTTCAACATAAAGTCCCTCGTGCTCGAGTTAAGGTCATTGATGATGAAGATCATATTACGATTGTTGTTAATAGACAAAAGGCGTTTGCTAGGGAACTTGAAGAGATTTGGAAGAGATCAAGTGGTTAATTAAGACCCTCTTCTTGCTCAAGCTCAATCAAAGTCGGTTGCCGCATGCATAAATATTTCCTGTCAAAATTGGGTATAATTGAGTAACCTAAGATTGGCGTTTTTTCTTTCTTTCTTTACTGCTACTTCAAGTTTGAAGTCTCAACCAGGCCATGTGAAATGCTTAATCACTATATAGGCCTGTGGATTTGATAAGATAAGCAAAATGCTCTAAATTAAATATCTATCTGCAACATTTTTTTTAAGTTTGTTGGCGCAGTTTACATTTTTTTTTCTTGGTTTTTCCTTTCATAAATAGTGTTCGATGAATTGTATGGTCAATCCATAATAGTGAAACGATGTTTAAGCAATAAATTCGAGTCACGCATTCATGTAATTCATCCTATTGCAAATCCAAAAGTTATTTATTCTCTATGCCATTAATTTATCTTAGTTAATTAATTTCTCTAAGGTTATTAATGTCTGAATACTTCTGCCGAAACGAAATGCCATCAATACTAAATCTACCTTTCACAACAAAATAAATTCTTCTTTCTTAGGTGGATGAAATGCAGCCAATTAAGTGCTGGAATGGAAAAAAAAATTAAATAATTTTTCCAAAATTGTTTATGATGATGATGATGATGATGATGATGCATTGAGCAGCTGACTGTGTGAATGGTGATATATAAATGAAGACCTGTTTTTAAACCAGTTCGAGAAGAATTCATTGGTAAAAAATAAGATTAATGTCATTTTTAAATGAGACATATTCACACACATTCACCCACTTAAATACTTGCTTAAAGAGATTTAAGGATTTAAAAAATGGGCATGCAGTCGCTAATTAAAACCAAAGCAATTAATACGTACATATACCATACATTAACTAAATAATAATTACAATTTACAATACAAGTACATGTCTCACCGGTCCTTAATTGCAAACCATCAATATATATTAAATTGTTCTGATAAGCGTTTATGTCCCTTTCGACGACTTGCTTGACCTGTGTCATGCAAGGTTGCCCATGTGTACCATCTCTTTCGTTCCATAATACCATCTATGCCGATCATGACTCGACGTAAACCGAAAAAATAATAATATTAAAAGCACAGAAAACCTCATTTCCAAACACGTTTAATATGGTTAGGAGCTTAAATATTTTTTGGCCGGAGAGAATAGCAATTAAATTAAATGTACTCGAACCGAATTCGAGGTCCAACCACTTCAATCAAGTGAAGAGAAAGCCTTCCTACCCTCAGACTGTTTTGACAAATTATCATTAAACTATCAAATTCATGAGCATGTACTAAATTGCTTGGAAATATCATAAAGTTTTAGGAATGTGATGAAATATTTTTAAAATCCTGGGATGCCAGGTCTCCCTCAAGTCTAGCTGATGCACTTCCTATCAACACCTTGTCGGATTGCCACAGGTGTCCAAGGAAATTAATGCACCGCAATATTGCAGGTGAAATCGTCTGCCTTTTTTGAAGTTTTATGCGTACGGTTTTGTTTTTTAGATTATTTGAAATTGCTTTCGAAATTGTGTCGGAGCGTCTATATTTGGTTTTAAAAAATTATTAAATTAATATTTTTTAATAATTTTAATATATTGGTGTTAAAAATAAATAAATAAATAATATTTTAATGTATTTTCAAACAAAAACACTCTTAAAAAGCACAAAATAAAAGAACCTTAAAAACTATTACTATTCAATAATAAGAATGAAGATAATAGTAATTGATTTAAAAAAAAAACATTTAAGTTCTTATATAAAATTAACAATAATTAATTTTTATTATTTGGGCCATGTGGCCCAATCAGCAACAGCCCAACCTTTTGTCATCGTTCGGGCAACGGAAACACCGACACAATTTAGGCTTAACTCAAATGGACTGCACCCCGCACCTTGTTTTTTCTTTGGCCCCGTGTTTTTTTTTTTTTTTTTTTTTGGTTTTGACTAGGGGCACCGCGCGTATTCTTCACGCACAGTATTCTTCATAATTGATACTCTTACTAATCACTGGCAACATCATTTTTCACATTCAAGGTGAAGCAAGATCTATAAAAACATTTGGTCTCCAGAACAAGCTTCTAAGTTCACAAACTTGTACTCAACATTTCCTCTTGACTTTGTATTACGCAGCAAAACTCAATTCTCTCTTGTATTATTATCTTTCTTCCATCATTTATGGCTCAAACATTAAAGAGTCTTTTCTTACACGAAAGGCTTGTTTTTTCAGGAATGCTCACATCCAAAATTAAAGCCCAGCCAACACGTCTTGGCCTGCAATTAAACTATAGACAATTTGACGTAAGTGTGAAGTTTTTTCCGGACATCAGAAGCCACTTCATTAAAAATTTCTCCCCTATAAAAATATCTGCAGCGAGAGAAATATATTGTTCCTTGAGGACAGCACAGAAACAACCACTGGCCAGATTTCAAGATCTCCATTATTGTGGACTGAACAGTTGTAGAAGAAGAAAATCTCGAATATGGTTGGGTGAGTGTAACCCAACTTTGACTGCAGAGTTTGCGAGTGTTACCGGACCCGTCATGCATGCTAATGTTTTTATGTAAAGGACCGTGGCAAGGCCTGAAACAGTATAAATGGATTTAACTTGATCTGCTTGCATACATCTTAATTGGGTGCTGTTGGCTAACCTAATCAGAGTAATATTATCCAATGTGGCTCATGCCCGCACGCCTGATCTTCATGAATTTGGTGGGAGAAACAACCTAACATTTTTGCTACTTGTAATGTAATTAAGCTAATTAGAGGACGTGAGGGATTGCCAGTCTATTGTTAAGATCTTGTGGTTACCCAAATCCACATGTCTAGCTCATGGCTTAATAATATGCAGAACTTGGTTTTTCTTTAATGCACATAACAATCTCACACACGTATTCGATCATAACCGAGTTTTTTATCCCCCTTTTAAAATATTTTTTTCAAGGAGCTAAACTTTCCTCTTGCCCAATTCAATTTGTGAAACCAAATCTCAATCTATATATATATATATATATATATATATATATATATATATATATATATATATATATATATATATATATATATATATATATATATATAAAAACTCAAGATTATTCTTTTGGAGTACCTCTTTTTTTGTTAAAAAAACATAGTACTATGCTATTGTATTTCAATTAAAAAAAACATATAATTTTTATGATACGTTATCGGTTCTATAGAATAATAAGCTGGACAAATCTATTACAGTGTTCTTTGATGCAAATTAATGGCTTCGAGGGGCATGCTGATGAAAAAGAAGACTGCATCACAACTAGAAATGTGAGGTCAAAGTAGCTACATGGCCAATCAAAACATAAAATCAGGCCTCCTGCCGATAAGAAGGCCTGATTAACTGGACGACAAGAATAAGGCTTCAACTTCAGGTAAAGAGTCCAGGCCCAACTTATTCCTCTGTAAAAGCCTTTCTTAATATGGAAGTGATCGGGCCTGGACCCAGATACCTTCTTAAGAGACAGAATAAATGTAGTAGTAGCTAGTAGCCCTTCTTATAATTATCCACGAATGAACAGATTCTCTGCTGAAAAATCAAAGCTCACAAGTATTGAAATTGTGACTCGAATCACATTAGTGTACAATATGGGTGTGTTTGTATTTTCATTTCAAAAGTATTTTAGAAAAAAATTATTTTTTTTACTTCAAATTAATTTTTTTTTTGGGTATTGTTATATTATTTTGATGTGCTGATGTCAAAAATAATTTTTAAAAAATAAAAAAATATTATTTTAATACATTTCCGAATAAAAAATACTTTAAAAAATAACCGCTACTATACTTTTAAATACCTCCTAAAAATCCATGCAAAACCACAATCGGGATGATTTTACTTGTTTGCATTTATTAAAAAAATCCCTTCCACTATACTTTTAAATACCTTTTAAAAATCCATGCAAAACCACAATCGGGATGATTTTACTGATTTACCTTTATTGAGAAAAATCCCTTCCATGACCAATGAAATGCTCATTGATCACCCCCTTGTGGTCCAAAATGTAATAATAAGAAAAAAGAAGAGGGTACCCACCTCTTTCTATAAAGAAAAAGAAAAAAGAAAAAAGATGGTAGCCTGGTAGCAGAAAGGGCCGATTAAGAACCATGTTGCTCAATAGAGTTCAAGCCCTTCCCTCTACACTTTTAAAACATGATAATTTCTTTTTATGAATTATTAACTAGATTCATAGATGTCGTTTCAATTGAGAAGTGTATTGAAACTAAGTACAAATCCCTTCATTCTTGTCATAAAAAAACAAAGATGACTTCCTCGAAATGAAAACTTCCCCTTCCTTCCCCATTGTGCTAGCAATCTGCTTTCCTAAATTGGATGAAAAAAATGTCTGGTATTTTTAATTCAGTTAAATGGCATTGGTCGAACGCTTTGCTAAAGTGGAGAATCAACCTTTGACAATGGGACATTATTATAATAAGTGCTCGATATTGTCAGAAATCGTCCATGATCAAATCCCTAACATTGCATCTGGTACTTTTGCTTAATTAATTAATTAGTTTTTGAGAACAGTATGGGCCCCAAAAAGTATCTTTGAACGAAGGGACCTAGCTAGGCTATTTATATCGGGCGCCAGCCTTTGCTTCTTCTTCTTTTTCTTGAAAATAACAATTAAGTAAGTATAAATTGATATGCAAGAATCCCTTTCAGGTCGCACAATCTTCAGATGCTGCTATTTGACACCATAATCACGTGATGAACTGTCAACCTCACCTGGCCATCCTACCACCCCCTTGGGACCGATATGATTTGTGAAGCTTGCAAACTAGGTGCACAAGGTTTCAATGAATCTTGTCAATGCTAAACATTTTCAACGCTGATGTGTGACCACGTAGACTGGCGTGATCATCTCGATATGTCTTGGTACTGATCATGTGTCTTAACTTCCCAGCAAGGTTCTTGGAATGTAAAATTTCTCATCTCATTCCTTCCATCTCTCTTTGTCAAATTAGTTAGTTCTATAGTACAGCAAGCATGCATATCACAAGATAAAAAGAAGAAAAAAATAGATTACTACTAGATGACGATTACCAACAAAAATGAAAAGAAAAAAGAGAACCGTTCAGGCCTAAATCCAATCCATTTAGGCCAGACCAAACAGGTTTCCACCAACTCACGCAGGACCCCTGAACCTCGACCTCACCCCAATCACCTTGAGTTGAATCCTCCCGTGCAAATCTTTAGGATTTTAAGCTGCTGGCATGCATCACAACGCAAAGTGATGAGTTTTTTGAAAGTCAATACAATGATACACTCTCCGTAACTTATGCATAAATTATCAATATTGTTGTAACCTATTTTTGGGCCCCCCATAAAAATATAAATATATAGCCGGAAGAAATTAGAAAAATAATAAGAGATGGGAACGCTCAGAAAAGAATCAGAAAAATTGATGAAGGAGGTTCAAAAATACAAGGAGTGAAATTTTTTACAGGATATACTTGAATGATGAAAGCCCTGTTAGAAAAGAAAAATTAATTTTAAAGAGAAAAGGCCAAAATTGGATGTTTATGGACTCAATTGGATTTTATTGAGGGTTTAATTGAATTTATAGAGAATTTGATTGCAAGAAAAATTGATTTTTAAGTCAATTTAGGCCTTAATTGGAAGAAATTTAAGTTCTGGAGCCAAAATATATTTTTTAGGAATTTATTAGGTCAAATCAGGGGCTTAATTGCATAAATATTGAAGTTTAAGGGCTAATTGGGGACTTAATTGAGAAAATCCGAAACCAGGGACCAAATTGGAAGAGGCGCGTAAATGGAGGGGCTGCAATTATTCGGTTCAGGGGCCTAATTGAAGAAATTAAAAGTTTATTAATCAATTGAGGGCTCAATTGCATAAATCAGAGGCCAAGGACTAAAGTGAAAAACACGGCCAACAAGAGGGACAGAGATCGAAATTGGCAGGGACACAATTGAAATAAACAAAAGATAATTGAGGGCTGCCTTGCAAATTGACGCGTTTTGGCATTTTACAGAACTTAAATGAAACGGCGCATTTTGCCTAAAACGACGTCGTTTCATGTAAAGAAAAAAAGAAAAAAAAAGTTCTTCAAGTGTGCTACCTCTCTCTGGACCACATGCCTTGCCAGAAAACCGAGGGAGCCGCTCCTCGCCAGCCACGCCCACTGGCCGACCACCCGCCGCGCGCCTACCAGAAAAACGGGGAAGCCGTACCTCTACAGCTGCACCCAAATGGCCGACCAACCGCCGCAGCCCCTGCTCCCCATGTGAAACCATAAAAAGCCCCGCCCCTTGGCCCTATAAAGAGGAGAAGAACACTTCAAAAAAATGGAGGAGAAAGAAAGAGGGGGAAGGACCCGAAAGAGAGAGAACCTTAAGAGGAGGGAAAAAGAGAGGGAAACGGGAGAGAAGGAGAAGAAACAAAAAAAAAACAGGGGAGACTTTTTGAAACTGAAAAGGGGAGGGAAGTTTGAAACGAGGAAAGGTACTGTGAGAGTGTAGAGACAAGAGAAACCGAGAAGAGAGAAAACATAAAAAAAAAAACAGAAGAAAGAAAAACAGACGGAGAGAAGAGAGGGAAGGGAAGAAAAAAAGAGGATTGAAGCATAGGGAGAGGAAGGAAAAGCTGGAAACGAGTAGAAAACTAAAAAAAACAGTAACACCGCCGGACGTTCGGAACAGTAGCCGTTGTTTGGAACCGCCGTCCGTGAGCCACGACACCGCCACCGGCCTCCGCGCCAGGTAATTCTTCTTCCCCCTTCATTGTGGCGTTTGGTTTTGTTCCCTGCATAGCGTTCTGCATGCAGGAGAGTGGGGGGGAAAATAATTCCCCCCGCTAGTTTCGTTGCTGGGCCAGGTTGGTCCTGACCCAACCCTGCCTTCTGGGTCGGGTCTGGCCCAGAAGAAAATATCAGATTTTGTTGGGCCGAGATCGGCCCAATCCATTTTGGGCTGAGATCGGCCCAACACCTTTGGGGCTGAGTCCGGCCCAGTTGGTTGGGTATTAGTATACATGTTTTAAAACCAGAAAAAAATAAAAAAAAAGTTCTTCAAAAAAAAATCATTTCAAAAATATGCGATTTTCTGTAATTTTATTACTGTATTTTGATCATATCGGTTTGTATTTTTATACTGTAAAGATACAAATCCGGTATTAAAATACCCGGTTTTCGTCAAATAAAAAAAAAACAAGTTTTCAAAAAATGTTTTGTTTTCATGCATACGGCCTAGTCTCTCCAATATATATATATAAATATTACAACATCATATTTTCATACAACAAAGGAAGTTTCGAAAACAATATATGTATTAGCATGCATTTTGGCTTTAATAACCAGTTTATTCAAGCTATGAGAACTAGGCCAATATTTCAAAAATTCTAAAAAATCTTTTTGTCTTCTTTTAGTATATGGGATTACGAACTTATACGTAAAACGTATTCCTGATATTAAAAATACAGTTTTTTTACATAGACGTTAGAATGGTTAGGTTTTACCCGATAAGATGAGGACCTCCTTATTGAGGAGGACTTTTCTTGAACCATAGACGGACCAACAACTAGAAAACACAACGAGACCTTGAATTTTATCAGACAGATAAACAATGCAGTTTACCTTAGGTAGGGCGTATTTGGGGTGCTAATACCTTCCCTTGACGCAACCAGTCCCCGTACCCAATCTCTGAGACCAGTTAGAATTCCTAGTGACCAAAATACTAGGTGGCGACTCCCATTCCATTTTCTACCAACAAAAGACAATATTTTCTTGTCTTCCCAGATTTGCAAGATAGATACCATACACACTTCCTAGATTTAAAAGTGAAATACACGACGAGACGCCGCGCACCCGCGACAAATATTGTGCCTAATCTTTATTAATCAATGACTATTTCCCGTCAGTGTATCTTCTTAAAAGACATCTATCTCTCTTACCAATCACCTGCAAGTATATATTAGCTTTTTATTTTATTTTTATCAATGACATAGCAAAGCACAACATCCAAAATACATGCCATGAAAAGTAATTATTCTCTATTCTTCTCGAGATAAACTTATATAATTAAAATTTATAAATATTTCAAATCACAAAGGGTAAAACACTCTTTAACAACACAGGGCATAGCACTCCATTGAGCAACGGAGGAATCTATACACAATGCCCCAAAGCCACGTTGCTGTCATCCTCCTCTCGCTCCCCTCTGTATAAATTTTATCCTACTCCTCACATCATTCTCCGACCCGGCATACTTCTCTCTCCTACATTTGTTATCTTAAACATGTGAGGGTCCATATTCTGATAGAGAGTGTTTTTTGCAGGTGAGTATAGAAGTCACTGTGTCAATCCATTAACTAGTGGTCAAGATCAATTGCTCTCCGAGTCCAGGATGCAGTCATTAAAAACGCAACCTAGTTTGAAATTTTCACTGACAGTCTAATGGTAAGTTGGTTGTACACGACATGGATTCATGATTAAGGTTTTTTTATTTATGGCTTCGAATGAATTTTGAGCGCATGCAGTTCTTTTATTTGGATGCATGTTTAATGTTTTTTGATATATGTACCCAACACCAATGTAAAAAACAAAAAAAAGTAACCCATCAATTTCCTACATGAAATTGTCATAAATTAATGTTATTAATTCAAGTTGCTTTTGGAGTACTTTGGATTTAAAGAAATTAAAATAATTAAATTATAATTGGAAGTACAGTAGAAAAATCAAATAATTAATAACATGATTCTCTTGATAATGTACCATAATTCTGGCACGTCCCGAAATAAAAAACGTAAACGAACTCTTTAAATGGATCGATTACTCTTTAACAAGTGCCTTTTCGATTCCCACAAGAGCTTTGCTCTTAGGGGAAAATATGCCGAAAACCGATATAGTGTTCCATCCTTGGCATGTGCACCGTCCAAGGGACAAATTAGAAGGCGAGCTAGGTATAGAAGCAAAGAGACGGCGGAATATTATTTCATGTGAAAACAGCTATATACCTTCTTGACCATCTTACCGCTTGTTTTCCATGTGTGAAACGAATCAATTAAGACATAGTAAAATAAATGGACGAAAACCAATTATAAAGAAAGAAGGTTGTTTTTCTCTATATTTTCCATGTATAGATATTTTCTATTTTGATTTCTTGGGAATTATAAGTACCGTTGCAGATCGTCTCTACTAAAGAAGAAAGCTCGATCATTTTCCACAACTTTCCACCCTAACTTCTGCTTTCTCCAGATGCCAAGCCGTCGAAAATATAAGAAGAGTTTTGGCACCAAATATTCTGGTGGAATCCCATTTCCCACATGATCGATCACTCTTCAGTACTACTTTCAAGAAAATCAAATTAGAGCTAAGAAACTGGTACGGTAATTAAGTTGACACTTGAAATTATTATCTGTAGTTTTCAACAGGACAAATAAAAGTTTGGCTTATGACTTAAGTTTTATTACAAATTAATTTGGGTGCATGCATAATAATTGTATAAGGTTTTACCTAGTCCAAATTCAAACGCTCGTTGCTGTTTAGAGTGTGCAAGTGATCATTACGCAATAGATCATTAGCAGAAATATTATAATATACTCCCTCGTACAAATTAATACCTCAACAGTGAAACAATTGTTAATTTGTACTGCAATATATATATATATATATATATATATATATATATATATATATATATATAATATTATAGTGAAGTTCTTTTGTCATCCTTATTCTATGGTTTTCTGTGAATGCTATAAATTTCTTGTGAAATGAAAAATAAAAATTTCCTTTTACTAGCTTGTATGGATTTTTCTTAAATGTATCATGAAAGTATACATCCATAAGATATAGAATAACATTGTAATAATGATTATTTTTTAAAGTATTTTTTTTTATTTGAAAATATATTTAAATAATTTTTTAAAATTTAGTTTTTATATCGATATATAAAAAGAATTGAAAATTTTTAAAAATCAAAACTTTTATCCTGCAACTAGCTGCGTCCCCAAACAAGCTTGAACTTGCATCCCTTGTTGCATTTGCATTTCTATTTTTCCACTTCTCTCGCGTTTGCTTTTCAACTCCATTTTTGTTTTTGAGCATTGAAGATTCCATTTCCGAGTTTTTTTCCTCCTTTCGGAATACATGTTTGAAAAATTAGCATTTGCTCAAAGTTGAACATTGACGAAATCGAAATTCTAAATGACCGTACTGTTAATGTATTCATATTTAATTGAAAGTACGGATATAATTTCATCTGCTTTTCCTCTCTTGATTGGTCCAAAATGATGAAAATATAAGTTTTCTTAATTTGGTCCAAAATGCATGAATTGAGATTTTATTTGGGAAAGAAAAACACAATAAATTCAAAATAACCAAATCGAATTAACCAAAAATCATATATTATTAATTTTGTAATGAGTTTCAACCGAAGTAATGTGCAGTCTTTAATTTAGTGATACAAATTAAGTTATCCCCATTTTCTTTCATCTAATTAGTTATTCAATTAGAACTTCCTATTCCTCCTTTTATTCCTCTTCAGAGGGCAATTTTTCTTCTTTCTTGTTACAGCTTGTTGGGATTTTCTTTTTCTTTTTTGAGACTAAGAGACAAAGGATTTAGGTGAGAAAAAAATATTTGATTGCCGCTTTTGATATGTTAATTAGGTGAAAAATAAAACTTAATTTCCTTCCAAACATTTTTGCTTGAAAAAGCTCGAGAGAAGAATATTCATCTACAAAGAAATTAGGAAAGAAATAATATAGGGTGATTTCTAGATTAGCGGTGACCTGTGATGAATCAAAACATTAATCAACATCCGTGAAGAGAAGAACTCATCATGTTAACTGACCTAGTCCTTAATTTCAAGTTCAACAATATAAAAACGCATGATTATCACTCTGAAACATTTAATCACCACATGTACTCTGATAGCTCTAGTTTCTTACAGACCTTAATTTGAAACTGAAAGAGAAAAATACCAAGCACATGAACAAAACTTAACTCAGTATCCATGCACTTAATATCAAGGCTGTAGAATTGCAGATACATAACATTCATAAGATCAGTACTTACTTAATTTCAAAGCATAACAAGAGAGGAAATTAACAAGGGCTACAAGAGTTGAGCAAGCAAGCAATTTCAAGTGCTTGCTTTTCAATAAACTCACAACAGAACATTAACTTATTATACAAGTGGGATAATGAAAAACGAGCCACATAATTCAAGTGCATATGCTAATATCATTTTATGTTGCTTATGACAGGAACTTCACCTTGGAGTTTGCTTGTCTCAACGATGAAATTAATTCGCATTTCTTACTTCTAATGCACCAACTTATTATTGTTTAGTTGACTTAGTTCTGCATTCTTTGAAAAATAGCAGCCCTCATAACTTCTTCAGTTACCAATCCATCAGGAATTATAATCACAACATCTTGAAGCACCAGCTCCTTGACCTTAGACACGCTCGCGTGATGGACTGAAAACTCCAGCTCTCTAAGTGCATCCATCAATCTTGCAGCTGGATAATTAACATCCGGGGATTGTACACGGATCAGAGCTTCCGATCCCAAAATCTTCACATCCACTTCCATTGCATTATTGGACATATAATTTGGAGTGGGCCTTATGTGATTCGTCATGGTGCTGGTGCTGGTGCTTTGGTTGTCATAAATGTTTGCATTACCAGAGATTTTTGATTTCTTGGATACTGCTCGCAGCTTGCCTTCCAATTCATTAACTTTGCTCTTGAGCTCTTTAATATAAGTAGCTGCATCTGCGAGCAAAGATGCTTTGTCCATCTTTGACACATTCGGGACCACGGATCGAAGTGCATAGAATCGATGATTTAGCCTCTCTCTTCGCTGCCTTTCTGCTTCCACATGGTTTAGAGGCAATTCTTTTCCACTTGGCTTTCTTCCTCTCTTCTTGAACCCGATATTATTCTCTGTGAATCCAGCATCTGAATCAGAACGCCCTGAGTCCGAAGACGATCGGCCTTGGCCTGAGGGTTCTTTCCGTGTGTCGCTTTCTTTTTGATTCTCTAGAGAAGTTGTTCTCTCCTTTTGAGGACTTGAAAACATTCCAAAATCAAGGAAATTAGAAACAGTGCGGTTTGGAATTTGAGGTTGAGATTCCTGGTTGGCCTGCTTTGGAACTGAACCTGCATTGATGTCTGCGCCAAAAATTGATTTGGCTAATTGCACTAGGCCCCAATCTTCACTGATCAAATCCGGGGAACCCAATTCAAGAACCCCGGATGGAGTTGAAACACAGACGAAAGTCTGAATTCCATGCATCCGAGCTTCTTTGACTCTCTCGCAGTCATAAATTTGCAGTTCATGATCACCTGTCAACCAAATGAAAGCGCCAGAGCTAAATGCCCTGCCAAGAATTCCATCTCCAACGGCAAATGCTCGTGTTACCGATACTGTGTAGTACCATTCAGCAACATCACCTTCAACCAATCTGTCCATGTCCATATCCTCATTGAAAAGAGACTTTCTTTCAAGATTGAAGCCGAATTTGGAATGGTTTTGCTTGTTGCTTTCCTTGCTTGCATACTTTTTATTCCCACGGAAATGGCCATCGCCCAATGATAAAACAAGGCAGCCGCTGGCATCTTTTGATGCCTGCCAGAAGATGGAGTAAACCCACCATTCTGGCCGGCTATGAAGGAAGAATTGGAGGCGTTGTTGAAGTGTTGAAGAGGTTTCTTGGGCAAATGACATGAGTGAAGATGAAGAAGAGGAGGACAGTATCTCTTCCATTGATTAATTTTGTTTTCTTTTTTGTTCTTTTTTTTTCTAGGTTTTCAGCTCAACGTCACTGTGTTTGATAGAGTGGGAGAGTGGGGAGATTGTATAAAAGCCAAAACGTAATTGTATATGAAAGAGAATGGGAGGTCATGTACAAGAGATTTCGGCTTATAAAAAGACTTCCTGAAGCATTGTGTTTGGTCATGTACTGTAGTTTCCACTGTTTGCCACCATTATCACGTGAAGTTATTACAAAGATTATGATCCCCACACTTGGTAAAAATTATGTTCTGGTTTCATTGAATCTTGTCACATCTAGTGTAATATGATTTTGAATGAGATGTTTTCTGACGTTTAAGGTACCCTTGTTTCTGTTTATGATAAACACCTTTTAAAGGTAAGTTGTATTTGCACTGCTTGATATATTATTACCAAGAATTTTACTCCGATATGAGGGAAGATCCATGACCTGACTTCTTTGTAACAGAAATATAGATTCAAAATTAAATTTTCGCAAACTAATGGGGCTGAGCTCCAGTGCTAGCAAAACTCTTTCTATGAGAAGTGGTTCGTAGTTTCATTATGTAAATCCAATAACTATAATAGTAATCATAGATTGCATGGGTAGCATTTCATTCTCTGTATCTAGCATACTTCTAAATCAGATGTCCAAACTTTTTCATTTCATTTAGAATTGTCAATAATCATAGTTTTTTTTTTCATGGGATTCAATAACAACAATCTCCTCTCTATTTACAGTGATACTAGGAAAAAAAAAACAACAAAATAACAAGATATCATGTCATGGTTTAACAGTGAAAGCAATGAAATAAAAAAAAATCATGTCTCCATTTTCGACATGTCAAATCGCCGATGATAATTTCATCGAAGGAAGTGAAACTAGGTAGTGCTCTCATCCCTCCATTTCATCTTCTTGTTTTAAGATATTTAAGAATACGATATGATTATTTTTTAAAGTATATATATATATATTATTTTTAATATAAATTTATCAAAATAATTTAAAAATACCAAAAAATATTAATTTAAAAAAAATAAAATAAATAAAATTTAATTTTTTTCAAAAATATTTTTGAAACGCAAAAACAAATAAATGTTTAATTCATTTCAACAACCCATTCTCTCCACATTTCAAAATTTGGACAACCCTCCTTCAAAAATTTAGCCCACCACAACCCACTAGCACTGGTGTACCATTTCTTCAAAAACCTAAGCTTCTCTCTCTTGATTTCATTTTTTATTAACCTTCACTCTACCAAGTAAATAAACATATTTCTTTATGTTTTTACACATTTACGTCTTAAGTTAATTTATTGAAATGAAAAATGGATTTAATTTGTTACTTGATAAAATTAAATGTGTTTTTGTAACTTAGGTATGTTAGAATTGAAAAAATAATAGGTAATTCAATGGGTGCAAATTATTTCATGTCAATTTTATGGTTAAGTTTGAAAATTTGGAAAAAATTGATTATGTGGAATTGATAATTATTACAGATATTAATTTAAATTGAATTAGTATGAGTTGAAGAAATGATGAATAATTAATTGGGTCACAAATAATTTTAGCTTAATTATAGGTTTTGTTGAAAATTTAGGGAAAATCAAATTATTATATCATTGATAACAATTAAGGTATTAATTGATTTTATTTATTCTTGAATTGAATAAATAATGGATAGTTAGTTGGGTACCAATTAGTTTTTGTCAATTTTAAGGTTTAGTTAAAAGTTTGGAAAAAAAAATGAATTTGTGTGGAACTAATGACAATAGAAGCTAAATATGTTTCAACTTATAAAGTATTTGATAGTTATGTATTTGATAGTTATTGGAGTATGAATTATATTTTTCTATATTAGGGGAATTGAGTTACTTTGGAATAAAAAAATATAATGAGTTATTAATTGGTTTGTGTAGGTTAATTGTGATTTGTTTTTAATAAATAATTGAATTTGTGTTTGATAACATGTTTCAATTTTTGAATTGTGTTAATTGTTTCTTTTTATAATGCATTCAAGAAGATATTAACGTACCAAATTTAAATTAATTAATCTTATATTATTGTAAATTTGTATTATTTTATTATTTTATTTTCTTATCTAATTTATGTATAATAAATTTATGTATCAAATTGCGTGATTTTCGGTATAATACCCATAAATAAGCAATTAAAAATGTCGGGTTAAATGATACAGAGAGATGTAAAAACTATAAACTAAAGTATGCCACATACCATAATTAGGCAATGTATCTTGAATTGGTGGTTTTAAAAGTTTTTCAAAGCACTTAAAATCCGGTATACAAAATAAAAATAAAGAAACTCAAGGTTCAATGAGCAAGCACACCAAAGAAACAATTCTATTTATCTACCATGAAAAACACCTAGCAAGAGCTCATTGTTATACATATTTTATTATTTTTCTTAAAGTTTTAATTACGTGTTTATTAGTGAGACTTTTAATAAACTATTTGATTTATAGAAAAAATAGCTTGGACGAGAACCAACTCCAATGGAGTTATATAAGGAAAGTTATATAAACAAGGGGGGTAAAGGAAAAGGGAGAAAAAGTTTGTCGAGAATAGAGCAAAAGCATTCATTGTAAGTATTTTAATAGTTGTTATTGATTTAAGATGTTAAGATTGTTTATCTATATCAATAATATAAAATGTAATTAGATTTTGAAATTTATTTTTTTATTTTATTTTATAAAAGTGATATAACGCCAACATAGTTGATAAATTTGGTAAAGACACTTTCACTCATTCTCTTACAACCCTTACGTATGGTAGGAAGCTGCTATATGTGATGAACTTAATATAAATTGAGTTTATGATTTTCCTATAGCATCAGTACAAGAACTAAGGTTCGGCTGCATAATTTTAATTTTAGACACACCACATTCCAGCTCAAGTTATTCATCACATGAATTTAATGAGATTGTGTATAAAATGATTTAAGAACAAATGGCTGTTGAAATTCAGAGGATGAGTACATTTATTTAATTGGAACTTTAATGGTTTCTAACTAGTATCTCTTATTACATTTCTAATTTTTTTTTTAATGTTTGTGTATGGAATTCTGTCTATCTCATTGTTGTATATTATTTATATAAATTTGCTACTTAAATCTTTCAACTGTGAAAGCTCTTAAGTCTACATAATCCATTTTTGAAGATGTCTTCATTATGAAATTTATGTAAGTCGATTTTTGAAGATGTCTTTTTTATAATGGTTATGAGTTTATTGTGAGTAAGAAATTATTGGTTCAGAGATCATAACAAATAAAATCTCTAATGGAAAAGCAGTTCCGTCAGGATTTCCACAAAAAATTTCACATCCATTCTAAAACTTTTGGTAAAACTTACTGAATATATAGCAACTTACCTATGGAATTAGTCAACAGAGTGTTCTGTTAGAAATTAAATGGCGATGGAATCTCCGACAAAAAATGAGAGGTAAAAATGGAGTTCGAGACATGAATATTTTATCAATAATTTCATCGTTATTTAAAACTACTGACATAATAGAAAATCAACAAAATGTTTTTTGATGATGACATTTCATCGTTTCTTATATTCTGTCTTTTTAATGCTAACAAAATCTTTTTTATATGTCAATAAAATATTCTGTCTATATTTTTTTTAATTTTTTGTACGTTTATGAAAAAATGGGTCGCATGCATCATTAGATTCAATTAACGGAAGAAACAAGGATTTAACAAGTGACTAATGTGACAACTTTACAACCTAAAATCCACTTAAAACTGTAAATTTGTGCTCCAATCCGATCATTAGACAAACCAAAAACAGATAATCTCATATACTAGATGCAATCCACACACAAAAAAAAAAAACATAAAATTTAAGATCGCAAAATATCTATATCCATATATTTACTTGGACTATTAAAAACATTAGATCTAACAACTAGAAATGAAATTATTTATATATAAAAAAAAAAACAGAAGGAATAGGAGAGAGGGGGACGAGGTTTAGATTGTTACTTAATTAGTCGAATTCACCGACTAGCAAATTTGAATGGAAATACTATGAACCTTTACTTGATTTTGGTCTTAGCAAAAAAATACCAGTTTTTTCCGTAATCAATTAACATGACTTGTAGGTTTCGCTAATGACCCACATAACGTTGCTATGTGTAGAACTTTGATTTGCTAACCTTCAACGTGATATATGTTTCTCAAATTCGAACATCTATATTGCTGGAGCAGCTGCTTGTACAAGATTAGCAGGTGTAATTAAGAAATTAATGGCCATTGACTACTACTTGTTAAAAAGGTAGATATATCGCCTATCTTAATAAATATATAGTTTAGGACTGATCTCTAGCTTAATCTAATGGATGTACTTTTTAGAAAATCAGAATAATTATGTTGCTCCGATTATAATAAATAACCTACATGCATCAAGTACTGAATAAAATTAAAAACATCCCATGCCTAGCTAAAATATTAATTCTTGTTGTTTACAGTGCTATCACTCAATAAACTATAACGAGATGACATGCCCGCGTGCTGCCGCAAGCTTATAAAACAAATATACTTGATAGTGTTATAATTATGAACCAGCGCTAAATAAGTAATAGAAATTAAAGGTATGATGGAGCAAATATTTCATGGCAAAAAAAAAAGTTGTGTTGGTGATCAAGAACTTAGAGACTGAACAAAATGATTTGTAGCAATTTACCATATTTTGTGAAGAAAGATACAGTGCTTTCGCCACATGATTTAACTTTTCAGTTAATAAAAAGAAAATAAAAATTACAAAGCTAAATTTTCTACCAACTTAATATTAAAAAAAAACCAACAAAGATAATTTTGGAAGGAAAAAAACCCATGAGTAAAAACGTTGTAGCAATTAACAATGTTTTATGAGGAAAACTATAGCGTTTTTCCCAATAAAATAAAATAAAATAACCATTTAGAGAAATATTATAGCAATCCACAGTGTTTTGTGAGAAAAACTACAACGTTTTCCTCATATGATTTAGTTTTATTGTAATTATAATTCTTAATCAACTCAATATTAAAAAAAAAATTGACAAAGATAATTTTGGAAAAAATCATAAAAAAATCACATGGGAAAACACTACAACAATTCACAGTGTTTTAAAGAAAAAAAAATTACAAAGCTAAATTCTTAATCAGCTCAATATTAAAAAAAAATCGACATAGACAATTTTAGAAAAAAAATAACAAAACAAACACCAAAAAAAGGAAAAAAATCGTGTTGGAAACACTGTAGCAATTCACAGTGTTTTGTGATGAAAGCTATAGTACTTCCCTACATAATTTAACCTTATTTATAATGACTTGTAATTATAATTTACAAACAACTCAATATTAAAAAAATAAAATTAAAAAAGATAATTTGAAAAAAATTATAAAAAAAAAACCATGGGGAGAGACACTGTAGCAATCCACAATATTTTATGAGCAAAGCTACAATGTTTTCCCACATGATTAAACTTTATTACAAAGTTAAATTCTAACCAACTCAATATTAAAAAAAATAAAATCGACGAAGATAATTTTGGAAAAAAATATCACAAAAGAAACTGGAAGAAAACCATGTGAGGAAAAACTGTATCAATCTATAGTGTTTTGTGAGGAAAAACTTGTAATTGCAATTCTTAACCAGATTAATATTTAAAAAATAAAATTGACAAAGATAATTTTAGAAAAAAAAACATTATAAAAACAGAAAAAAAAAACCATGTGTGAAAAACACTGTGGCAATCAACAGAAATTTTTAAAAAAAATTACAGTGTTTTCCTAACATATTGTAACTGTAATTTTTAACCAGCTCAATATTAAAAAATAAAATAAAAAAGATAATTTCGGAGAAAAAAAACCATGCGAAGAAACACTGTAGCAAGCAACAATGTTTTAAAAAAAAATTACAAAACCAAATTCTCAATCAGCTCAATATTAAAAAAAATCGACAAATATAATTTTGAAAAATAAAGAAATAAAATAGAAAAACTATGTGGAAAAACATCGCAGCAATTCATAGTATTTTAAAGAAAACAAATTACAAAGCAAAAATTTTAACCAGGTCAATATTTAAAAGGTAAAATCAACAAAAATAATTTTGAAAAAAAATAAATGAAAAAAAAAGTAAAAATAAGAAACCTGAAAAACAATTTGAAAAAAATGAAAAAAATGAAAAAAAAAGGAAAAGTTAGCAAAAAAAAAAACAGGGAGAAGAATCACTGTGGATTACTGTTGTAATCCACAGTGATTTAGGTGTAGGGAAACAGTGATTCCCCCACACCATTTAGAGTATTGTATAATTGTCAAATACAATTCGATGATTGACTTCGAAGAGAATTTGAGTTATCAAACCTGTAAAATTAATTATTAATTTCATCGCAAAACATCTAGTCTATAATTTAATATAAGTTTCAATAATTTATAAAAAAATATAAAATTTTATAAAATCCAAAACAAACCATAACATGTACAAAACATAAATCCATACAACAAGTTTGTTTGAGAAAAAACTATAAAACAAATAAACACCCAAACAAAATACATATACTACAAAAATATACAAAAAAATAACATTTTAAAATTATGTTCAAATAAAAAAAAAAGGTAGATTTGCTTATTGAAGGTGGAGAACCTTCAATAAAATTTAAATCAGAACACGGATGTTGACAAACCAAGTGTTTTAGTGGCTAGAAAAGCTGTGGGAAGTTAAGTTGTGTTGAGATTAGGGGGTGGCTATTTTGTTGCAGAGAAAAATTTTACAAGGAAGAAGTAGAAATGAGAGAGGGGGAAAAGAGGATCGAGCACCAAGTCATATTTTAAATATTACTTACGGATTGACCAATGAAATTATTTTGATAGTAACTATGTCAGTAATTTTATCGGTCTTAATTCCATGTCACTGTAAGATTTGTTGTTTTGAATCTCATTGTATTACTGTCCGCAATGTCATCGGTATATATTAATGGAGTGTTTTTATCAGTGTATTCATGGACGAATTGTACCGATAATTTCATTCCATCGGTAATTATATCTATAAAAACTTATACATCATAGCACTGTTTAGCTTTTTTTTAATTCTATTTTGACCGCTATTCTCTCGACATATACTAATGATATATTTCAAAATTTGGTTAGTAAATATCACCATAATATACCAACAAAAAAATCCGTTAGTCATATGTATTTTCTAATTTTCTAGTAGGGCACACACCATTCTTAATTGAAACCAATTAGTGACCAATCTTTATATCAAAAACCATCTTAGCATCTCTAGTTTCATTCTTTAGAAAAAATATATCCGATTTTATTTGGCTAAAACATCCTAATTATTAAAATCTCAATCAAATCAAAATAGTTTCGCGAAGTCAGGTTCTTGGTTAAATCAACTAGCAACTAAAACCAGGTCAAGTTTTAGGTTTTAAATTTTCTAGGTCAGCATATTGGACTAGACTGGGTTTTGAGCGTCTTTGAAATTATAATAGGAGTTGTTTTTTAAAATATTTTTTACTTATAAATATATTAAAATAATTTTTTTTTATTTTCCAAAACTCATCTTGACATAAGCACATAAAAAAATCAAAAAAATATAAAAATATAAAAAATAATTAATTTTCAATTAAAAAATTCAAAAAAATTTAAAAACACGGAAATTGCAAAATAAAAAACCTACCTTTATAATCACTTAAATAACATGGTATGGAATTGGGGAAAAATATATGGGTTGATGATTACTAAAATTTAAGGGTGAGCAAAAAAATCAAAAAACCGACTAAATCAAGAAAACCAGAAAAAAAATTGAAAAAACCGAACCGTGAAAAAAACTGATTAAAATTTTTTAAAAAAAAACCAGTTCAGTTCAGTTTTGGTTTTATAAGCATGAAACCGAAAAATCCAAACCGAATCGAGTCAAATCGGAAAAAACCAAGCCAAACTAAAAAAACTAAGTTAAAACAGTTTGAATCAGTTTTGATTTTTTTAAAAAAAAATTTAATTTAATTATTTTTTTAATAAAAATTAAACTGACCAAAAATAACCTCCCTGATAAAATTTTTATAATGCATGCATTTGCTCCCCCCACATGACATTACAGTCTCATCACACATGACATTGTACCTTGGTGATGAAGGAGCCTGCCAATCTCTTTACACATCAGAAGTTTCGTTGAGAAACCTTTAATTTTTGGACACTAGTGACAAGAGGTGTTGTCCTATATTTAATGATTACAAAAAAACACTAAAAGCTGTTCTAAAATCATGTAACATTTCACTGTAAAATGCTTTTACTCTTGACAAATTGTTTTTTGAAGAAACTTACAATTAGGAGTGAAATCATTTTTTCCAGTAGTTTCATTAATTATAGAAAAATTAATTTGGGCCAAACAGGTCAAGATACATTTTTTTATCATAGTAAAATAATTATTTTATTCTTAAAAACAAAAAAAAAATGTTAAGCTTATGGTTAGGAGCTCTTTTATCTTTTCAAGAAAAATTGCAAAATAAAGTTACAACATATCCTTAGAAAAAAAAAGAGTGAATATGCACATGAGGGTTTCTTCATCATTTTTTTATTTTTAAAAAAGGTTAAATGACATAATTACTTTTGAAATCCAAAAAAATAAGAGGTTTCAAAGGTGTTTTAGTCTTTTTATTCTATATTTTTTGTTAGTTTTTTTATTTAGTTAGGGGTAGTTGGTCATTTTAAATAATTCAATATTATTTAAAATAATTGTTGATGTGTGAAACGCACGCATTAGCGTATGACAACCCTGTATCTTTTGAGCAGTATGTGTAGGGCCTTACAATTACAAAAATCCTCCATTCATGACGGCATATAAAGTGGTGAATTATCCTCTTTTCAATAGTGTAACATGTGATCACAGCGGAGATTCAATTGGGCTGCAGTGCAGTTTTTTTTTTTCCTCTCTCTTTTCTTTTTCATGCTCTTGAAATTAGCGTCAATCATTTCAAAAAACAATTGTGTCATCTGATTTGTAATTTTATCAATTTTGGCCTTTATTATTTATTTATTTATTTATTTTTATATACTTTTTGAAGTTTAGTTTTTTTTTTTCAATTTTATCTCTGGACATTTTATTCCATTTGATTTTTGTATCTAGCTTAGTCCTCCTACTTTTGATTGTTTTTTTTTTTGTATTTATACTTTTCTTGATTATTATTTTTTTCAATCTCATCCCTTACCATTTTATTGTATTTATTTTTTAATTCAATTTTGATTCTTATTCTTTTGATTGATATTTTCTTATCATTTTCTTGATTTATATATATTTTTATCCCTCAACATTTTATTTCATTTAGTTTTTTTAATTTAATTTTGATCCTTATTCTTTTAATTACTTTTTTTATCATTTTTTTAATTTAATTTTGTTTTTCAATTTAGCCCCTAATTATTTTCTTTCATTTTGTTTTTATATCATATTTGATCCATATTATTTGGGTTTGAAATTGTTTTACGGTTGGAAATTCTACTTTATTATTTTTTTACAATTCCCTTCCTACACAAGGTAATTCTTATCTCATGACCCAAACCCGATTTATGTTTGGCCTTTTTTGAGATTTTTTATTAAAAAATGGGTTTTTCTTCCAAATTCATCATTTGATATTTAGTTATTGGATTTTTATCTTCATTTTTTGTTCCACTTTTCTTTTGTTGAGTTATCTCAATCTCATATCCTGAATAAACAGGTTAGTCAAGTTAACTTTTTTTTCCTCGATGTTTTTTCATAAAATTATTTTTTTATTTCATAAAATTACCGGCTTTGGAGTTTTGTTGGGTTATTCTGAGTGCAAGTTAGTCAAGTTAATCAAGATTAGCTAGAGTTTTCTTTTTCAATGTTTTTTTTATTTAACTTTGATTTTTGTGCTAGGTCCTTCTTTTAAAAGTCTAATATTTTTTTCCGGTCTCATGTCGCGGGTGGCGAGTTAGTCGAGTTGATCTAGGTTGACTTGAGTTTTTTTTCCTCGACTTTTTTTTATGAAATTGAGTTTTTTTTATCATTTGACATTAAATTATTAACCCTTGAAATTTTTCAATTTTTTACTTTTCTTTCTGTTAGTCAAATTAGCTCGGGTTGACTCGAGTTTTCTTCTTTGACGTTATATTTTTTGAAATTATTTTTTTTATTCTATCTTTTAACATTAGGTTATTAGACCTTAAACTTTGTAATTTTCTTTTGTTTTTCTTTCAACGAGTTATTTTAATTTTATATCTCAGGTCGCGTGTTAGTATAGTTAACTCGATTCTGCTCGAATTATCTTCATCCAAGCATTTTTTTTTATGTTTGAAAAAATTTAATTCAACCTTCAACGTAACAAAAACTATCTATCTAGTGAATACTAAATAATAATAATAAGTATTTATGTATCGAGTTTTAGTACTATTCATATTTATATCCAATCAAAAACTACTATGTATACATGATATATTATTTGAGGCGTATGAATTTTGGATATCTAAAATAGATCTGAATAGATTGTTAATATTAATTTAATTATCCACTACCCGAACGTGCATTTAAATAGTTGACAAGAAGAATGTAGTTTTTATTAACTTTATGAGCATAAATATATATAACATACAAATAAATTTTGGATCAGTTATAGGGTAGCAGTACCCATTACCTGCCCAAATCCCACCTTTATTCTTTCAAAATTTACCCAAACCCAACTCAAACAACAAGTAATAGTAAAATATTCAACTCATTCACATTGATTAGGATGGATATCTCTAGGTGCAGACGAATCGTCATCCCCATACTGAATAATTAGCCCACCAGATCCTGAAAAGGCCAATGGAAAACGGCGAAAAAGAACGAGAAACCAGCATGTTGTTCGTTGTTATTTTGACTTTTGAATCATTAAGTATGATGTCTACTGTCGTGAACATCATGGTTGTCTTGTCTTGTCTTGTCTTCACGACTATTGGTACACGGTATCCCCTCGATAACCTTTGTAAAGTCCATGATGTGCTCAAAAATATGATTGCAATTTTTGTTCTCTGAGTCCCTTTCCCCTTCTTTTCGTTTTTGGGAGGCCGTATAGTCAGCAAGCCACTGCTAGTGTTAATTGCCATTCAAACATCTAACTATCTCGGAATCCGATCGAGAGGTTTGCTCTCATGATTATAAAGTGGCTCCTTGTGTAACTTATTTGGCAACCAGGACACAAATTTCATTCCGATTTATCACTAATTCGGATAATAAAGAGTAAAATTCTCATTATTCCTTTAATCTTAACATAAATAACAGGCTTTTAATGAGATTGAAGAATTTAACTTAAGAATCTTCAACCACTATATGGTTGCTACTTGAATCAGGTCAAATGATTTGTCCAATAATTTTTCACCTTTTTTCTTCTTCTTTTTTCTCCTCCTTCTGGTTGGAAGCCATACTTACTCGTTGTGGCTAATGCTAATTGATAGGAAACCTACATCACAATTTGCAATTCGATAGAGTGATCACATGGTTGATGAGGCAAGTTCCTTGATTAGACATTGGGAGTACAGTTATATATCGATCTTGATATATAATTAATACCCCCCTAACTATTTAAACAATTTATATGGTAAATTTATATTGATCAATCCCACAAATAATGCCACGAGTTGGAACTGAATGCGAGAAAACTTCTTAGAAATGTCTTGATATGATAATGAGATAACATATGATGTGATTTAATGGATGTTTAAGAGTGTAATTATAATTATTTAAAAAAAAATATTAAAATAAACAATTCTTAATAACAACAACGAGAGGGGGTCCCAAGAGGGGCCGGAAACAGTGGCTGCGAGGGACCAAAGTAATTGTACGGTTGTCGTTTAAGAAAAGGCATGAGAAAATCAGGTCTCTGTTTACCATGTTGTCTCTCCTCCAATCCGACCCCAACGTTGCCATTTTCGAAAGGGGATGCGAGATCATTGAATCTGGCCTTTGGCACAACAGAAACAGCATGACACCATGTGCAACGACCCAAATTAAATGCAACTGTAGCCCTCCTCGCAAACGCCTTGCTAAGCATGCCAACTTAGACTATATATGTTCTTCGTGTTCTTCTTCGTTGGTTTCAATGATACTTGACTGCATACATGGAGCTTCGAGATGTTATGGCCGGTGGGTCTTAATTTTTTTTAGCGTAAGTGGAAAATTTAATTTTTAGGAGTCAAATTCAGTACTAGAGATGAAAAAATTATTGTCACGAATCTCGTCTTTCAACAAAGTTATAAACCAATCCAATAGGAGGAAGACGTGTGGATAAGTTTATCCTTTCTTTATAAAAGAACAAAGAAAAGGAGCTCAAACTATTTAACTTCATTGAAAGGTTGCGTCAAAATCATCTCGACAAAATCACATCCATTAAACAAAAGTATCACTGTGGCTTTCAGAAATTTAATAATTAAGATTTTCACACTCGTGATTTTATAAGAGATTAAATTGATGAAATTAAACAATAGTATTCTTTCTAAAAAGCTCTCAAATTCGAGCTTCTGCTGTGAATAACAGAAGCAGAGTATACAAACTCCACCGAAAACTTGCAAGTTCCTGGGGAATGATAGCAAATCGCTCTGTTAAGAAAAAAGGGGAAAAGAAAAGTATTAAATTGTTGGATTCATGTCCTTATTTCCCCTTCTCTCTCTCTCTCTCTCCAAGTGTTTTGATTTGAACCTTGAAGCTAGATAGTACGGTGATTTACTATTTTTTTCTTTGATAGTTGAAAGATGTGTTTTCGGCCTTGCTTGGGTTTTTGTCGGAATGAAATTTACTTGGTTTGTTTAAAAACTGGGTGATAAATTCATATTGGAATTTGAGATAATAATTTCATTTAAATGTCTGAACTTATCTAATTAGATTGAATCTAATTTTTATTTGATTAAACTTTGACAATATATGTGCAAGACTCGGTTTGGAATCGGATAGGCACCATCACGTCCCACAAAAATTTTAATTTTTTTTTTGTTAAAAATTAATATTTTTGTATATTTTAAATCATTTTGATGTGCTGATTTGAAAAATAATTTTTAAAAGATAAAAAAATATATTATTTTGATGTATCAGTCAAATTATTTATATATCTGGAATAAAATGCCTTTTTATTTATCTCGTACAAACTTTAAAATATATTTTTTTTAGTTTAATTTGATAAAATTACAAGCTTCCTAGCATCAACTCTGTCTTCTAGAATATGGTACCATCAATCTCTAGTACCATAGATAAATTTACATCTTGCAAACACTACCTTATGATAATTAGGGATTTTCTTTAATTGAAAGTACATTCTCAACTCATACAACCATCTAATAATTTTTTCTTCAAAAAAATCCCCATTAAAAAGAGGAATGCATCTATGAAAAGATTGCGTTTGAACGAAGACTTTAGTGCTCTGATTGCTGTAAATACCACTCCTCATATATCCTCATGATGCCTGTATAGCTTTACAAGAATAGATCTGGGATTTGATTCTCTCCTTTGTCCATCTAATTGGTCAACATACTCTAATATTCATCGACGCATAATATATTGAAAAATAAGAAAATAAGAGCTCCCTGAAATCATAACTTTAAACTATATAGATAGAAATTAAGATTTTTCAATCCCTAAAATTACAGCTCCTAAACTATATAGAAAATTCTGAACTGTAAAAGTTCTAAATAAATGTATGAATAATCATATTTTGAAAATAAGCTACAAAGATGTGTAAATTTTAGCTAAGCTGACAAAGTTAATTAAAACCAAATCAATTTAAAATTTTAAAATCTAACTAGTAAAGGAATCCAAAAATAAGAAGGGAAATAATGAAAAATATTGAACATTTTATTGGCCTAATTTGAACATGTTTCCGACCTAGCATGTGTTAAAAGAACTGGCCTAATAGGGAACACGGCTTGTATAATGCTCAGATAAAATTTTAATATGATCCAACAGATAAAAAAATTATATTAATTTTTATAAAAAAATGTCCAGGTTTCTTCTTACACTTGAATTTGTTATCCATGTCTGTCAAAATTGTTTAATAATTATAATTTTTATTAATACATTAGTATAAGTTCATGTGTAAATTTGCGTTTTAGACATGTGCAATATTTTTTTAAAAAGAATTTATTTAGGGATTTTATATGATTTTTAATTAATATTGATTTTTTAGAAACAAAATGTGAGGGTTGACGATGGTCATAGCTGCGTACTCGAAATCAGGTGTGGCTATATTCACTGCCACCTCTAGTTGTTTTTTTTTTTTTTTTCCATAACAATATTGTCACCTCTCGTTGGATTTAAGATATTCATATAAAAAAAAACATATTTTGTTTTTACAATTTGAGAATTGGAAATCTATAGCTAGCGTTTCTAGAAGAAGGGGGGGAAATGATTACAAAACATGTTCAAAATAAACAAGGTTCGATTAAATGAAGACTTGCTTTAATTTTACTGCAACATAATTGAGTCTTAGGTTCAGTGAAGTTGGACTTTAGTCACCAAGCATCTTAAACATATCAAGAGGAGGGGACGTGGAGTGCATTACTAAAAGTTGTATGAAAGTAATAATGGCTATTTTTTAAAGTATTTTATTATTTTAAATTATATTAAAATTATAAATTTTTTTAAAAAATTATTTTTTTATCGAAATAATTCAAAAACATTAAAAAAATTATTATTTTTTCATAAAATAGCATTGATGTACAATTCCAATCATAACCTTAATTACCTCTATATATTTACCTTTTGATTTTTTCCAAATATGATTCCAAAGTCAGCTTTTTTAGAAGTTTCATTTTAAAGCTTTCAAAGCTTTTCTACTTTTATTATTGGCAACCTATTTTTTTTATTAATTCCTTTTTATCAAAGATTTTTCAACCATCACTAACCAGTAGGTAGTTAGTTTTTTTTTTTTTTATCCAAATATGATTCCAAAGTCAGCTTTTTTAGAAGCTTCATTTTAAAGCTTCTTTTCTACTTTTATTGTTGGCAACCTATTTTTTGTTAATTCCTTTTATCAAAGATTTTTAACCATCGCTACAATTATAGCTGTAAATTAAAAATCTATTGTAACTGTATAGTTGGCAGTGTTCATTAAATAAAAATAGAATAGTTAGAAAAGCCAAAAGGCTTCAAAATTAAGCTTCTCGAAAAAAAAAAAGAAGAAGAAGGTTTTGATTATTTCAAAAATCTTTTTTTTAAGATATACAAAAATTAAATTATTGACCTGTGCTATATTACGAGTCAGATTAAATTTTTATTGAACATAAAAAAAATTCAAATGTTAATAATGTTTTTTTAACAGAAAAGAATTAAATCGTATGAAAGTCGACTCGATATAATCCGGTTGATTTTATAGGTCCAAAAACAACCCATATAACTTGTAATTTAAATTAACCCGTTAAATCAAGTTAACCTGACAAATTAACGATCCGTGCCATGATAGTATAATAACTTAATAAAAAAATAAATGTAATATTAAAGGATAAAATTAAAAAAATATTGATTAAAAAAATAAATTATTCAAATAAATAATGATTTGCTAGAAGAAGTTAATAATAATAAAAACCAAAAAACCTTAAAACAGTCAACTTCACTCTCATTACTAAATGGACAGGAAACCAAACTAGCAGTGAATCACATGGAGAGTCTTTTTATTTGCACCTAGGGTTGCCCAAATATAAAAACATTTGAGTATGGAAGGAGCCATACTTTGATGCTGCTACGGTCATATCAATGCCCCCCTTCCACCTATTTTTTCCTTGCACAAGCAACCTTTTAACATCAATAATGCAATATATAGCATCAATTCTAATTTCTTTTTATAAAAGTAAACAATTCCAAGCGCTCCCCCTCTCTCTTTTTTTTTTTGGTTTAATTACAAGTACTTTTTCTTAGTTTTTCCTAACTCTGTGTTTTTTTGGGTTAATATTTATCACGAGCTGGCTAAAGTAATTATTTCTCCAAGGTTTCCTTGTATAATATTTCTTTTATTTCACATAAAACTTGGTGAGGGGGTCACCAAGTATGTTTTGGTTCTATATAATGATTATAGTTTGAGTTTGACCCATAAAGTGCATTATCTTGCTTCGCCATTGATACCGGAGAAGTACTAGTGTCTCCCCATGACATGAAAGATCAAGGGCTATTCTATAAGTTTTATATAGTTTGAGGACTAAAGCTTAACCTCACTAAAGTCATAGCGGACCACTTCCATTAGACATCTCGAATCCATTTCTCGCTCTCCCTCCATGAATCTCCTGATTTTAAAGTTCAAAACTTGCATGTAAAAATTCATCGAGCCTTGGCTTATTTAGTAGAGATCAAAGGTTGTTTCATTGAATCTTTCGGAGTGAACATAAAAATAAAGGTTAGAGAAGGGAGATGAATGATATCTTGTGGCATTTTGCATGGTCAGTTTGTCCTATGCGTGTGCATACTTGATGGAGAGATGCCTAGGCAGAATAAATGGAATGACTGTGATGCCTAAGAAACAAGCACCAGAGAACACATGATCAACGTGGGCTGCTGGGCGTGCTAGAATACAGTGACTAATGAAAATCCGTACACCCATATTAATTCGTCAGCTTTTCACTCGTTAATTTGACATTCCATGCCCGCACCAGGGACACCCTGTTTCCCCAGTAAATGGCTACCAACATGTTGACAGTGATTTTGGGCCTTATATAGTCGTGTTTTCAAAGCGATTTCGAGGGAGAAGATTAATATTTTACAAACAAATAAGCTGTATAGAATTTCTTCAAATGAATCAACGCTTGCTCGACCGTTTATTATTCATCATTTGCTCCAGGGATCCAGTATGATTTCTCATTTAGCTGCTATGGTTGTTTTCCATTCCTATAACTTGATAGCTAGCTAGATCACATTCAAGCTTTTCATAGACGTCAAAACACGTTGGTAAAGTTCATGCATCCTGGAGAGGTATCCTAATCAATCAAGTAGGGTATTGGCTCCATGTTCTTTCGGTGTGCCCTCTAGAAAAGGGCGAGTTTGTCCATCTAGAATGAGATTGCTAATCAATGAAATGACTCTAGATACCTATTTATGGCTGTACCTTGCTTGTTATACCACAATCCAAGTGACAAACTATACTGTAATTTTGTTGTCAGCATCCAAAATGAGAGTTTAATGGTGTAGCTCTGTGCACCTGCCATCTGTTTTAATGGATGATAACATAGAAAATGTACATTTTCCAACCAAGCTGAACCTCCAAAAGTTTGACATATCGTAGCTATCGATCATAACAAAAACAATGGTTTTTCACAAAAAAACATTTAATTGAAAGAAAAGGAATAATTAAAATCTACTCTCGTTTTATATATATATGTGTGTGTGTATTAAATAATTTGTCAGCAGTCATATTAAATTTTTAGAGTAAATTAGAGGATGGTGATTTTGAGGCATGTTACTCCTTCGGTATCTTTATCTCTAGCAAAGTAAAACCTAACTAAAGGTGTCTGAAATGACCTTATGTAAGAAAACAAGAAGAATGATGTGGGAGGCACAATATTGAAAGTTCGAGTTAAAAAAAAAAAAAAACCATCAATATATCAAATGAGTTTTTTTTATAAAATTTCTAGTTGAGTTTATTCCTGGTTATTTTCCAATTTCTAGTTAAGTTTCACAATTTTTATTTAATTTGATTTTAATTAACTAGGTCCCTTTAACTATTATTTAAACAGTTTTATGCGTCGTTCGTTTTTCATAGAAGATTATTGAATTATTATTATTATTGACATTCTAAATGATCAAATCAGAGTTTCCTCTGCATTTTAATTTTAATTTTTAGAATTTCATAAATTTTAATTTGTTTTCTCTGTTGTAATTCATAGAGTTTCAAAAAGTTTATCTTTGTGGCATTAAAGAATCTTTTAAAAATTATAAAGGGGAGAGAGGGAAAACGATCCTTTAGTTAAATCTATATATGATCATCATTACCTACTTTTACAATAAACTTTAAGGCGGGAATAAGATAATTAACCCATCACTAATCCCTCCAATAAGGAATTTGATGTTTAATCACAAAAAGCAGGGCATCATGTAAAATGCAAGACACGGCCATGGTGGTGACTATGATTTAACAATGCAATAGTGACAATTACACTAAAGCAATGGTGATGGAAATATATATATATATATATATATATATATATATATATATATAGACACACCCCCACACATCACACATACAAGATTGGTAATTTATAATTCCCAAATAAGTAATGGAGATTATAATAATTTCAGTATTTTGTGTTTTATGAAAAAAATTATTTGAATTTATTTTCTTTGATTATGTTCGTTATGGGTTTTTTATATTTAAAAAATGATCAAGAAGATTTATTTATTCTAAAAATACCTTAAGGTCACTAAAGCAACACTATTTTCAATCTTAAATGTATATGAACTCAATTAAAGATTCTAATAAAGTATATATATAGTGATTTGCTGACAAACATCAATATTGATGTTGTGTGATGGTTTTCTTTTTTAGCTGTCGAAATGAAAGGAACATCTTTCTATAAAAAACAAAAGAAGGGTTTTCATAAATAAAGTTATAAGAAATCGGGCCAAAAAGGCCCCAATTCAAGCATAGGGCTACACCTAGTAGGATCCCAAATACAAGAACATTGCAAATGGGTCCTCAAGCTAAAGAAATGAAGGGGATTCTGTTCATCATTGCAAGAAAGAACAAGCAATTGTTGGTCCATAAAAACCCAAGTAATGAACGGGCTATTCCTGGTAGGTTCACAAATACAAGGAAACTACTATTGGCTCCTAAAGCCTAAGTGTAAAATACCAGCCCAGCAACATTATTACCGGTGGTTCCAAGGTTACCAACTCCGCTTTAAGTTGGTGTTTTTTTACCTTTTCCACTTGAAACGGCGTGTTTTGATTTCAAAGCATTTTAACATGTCATTTTAAGGTTGTACTCTATATATATATATATAATTCAAAATATTAATTCAATAAATATAATTTAAATTTAAATCTAAAGATAAACTAACTTAAAATTATACAATTCAAATTTCAAATATAAGTAAAATAATAAAAGTTGAATCGATATGACAATCAACTCAATGGGTCCAAAGATAATCTGGATGAGTGATAAAAATATTGTTTAACTAAAACAAATTCAAGACAATATTTTTTTAAAAAAAAATATTGAAACAATAACATATTGGGTTGATACATGTCAACTTAGATTAACTTTTCAAATTCGTGACACATGTCATGAAACTATAATAACCCTTTATAAAAGAAATCAAAATAAATTATGAAACTCAATTATTAATAAACCTATTGTTGAGTGATGAAATTAAAAAAAAATCCAATCTAAAAAAGAATACAATAAAATGATATTTCTGAACAAAATTACAAAAACATTATTGACAGTCTTTCAAGGTCCTTCTAAATTCCGATTATTCTAAAATCTTAACCTGAGATATAACAATATATAAGGAAATTTCTTGTAAAATTTTAATATGATCCAACAATCGGATTGAGAGGTATAATTAATACTGTAAAATTGGATAATATTTTTTAAACTAAAAAAATTATTTGGCTAGAATAGAACGGCTAGAATAAAACCAGAACATTCTAGTTGGAATTTAAAAAGAATTTCTGGAATAAGCTGATATTATAAGGGAGATGAAATCTATTCTAATTTATTTTGTTTTTTAAATTAGAACAAAATATAATCACTATTATGAACGGAAGGAAATGAATTCACAATCTTTAGTGAACAGTGAAAGGAAAGTCTAACACCATCCCATGGAACAAAAAGGAGAGGGTATCCGGGTCATTTTACTCATAGCAATGGGAAAATGAGTAGCCCAGCTGGTACCGGACAAAACCGATTAAATTTCTCCTCTTGTGGCATATATGTTACCTTATCTTAATAAAAAAAAAATTCTTCCATTAAATAAAAAAATTCAAAAAATCTGTTAATGAATTAGAAAAAATTGACGTGTCTAAATAATGAACACCAGTTTCAATAATTGCATCAAAAGGATACTACTGCTTACAGATGTTGATGTTTCTTGTATGCTTTGGAATTATCCATTTGTACCAACACACAAAAAAAAAAAAAAGATTATACGAATGCCATAATTCAAATCATCAAAGTAACATCTCCAGAACAAATTCAACAAGACTGCAATAGATTAGCCCTTCTTTTCTTTAAAGCGCAACCACTACAACTTCTACTTGATATGGACCCATGTTCCTTTACTGGGAACACCTTCATGGACTACAAATAACTGGTAATATCCTGGAGGTGCCAGTGTTGCAGTTGCCGGTGCATGGACATCAACAACATAGTTGCTGAAATCCACCTTTTGGGCTTCACTGTCCAGAGCCAAAACCAGCAACCTTTGATTCATGGAATAGGAATGTGAAGTAAAAGATGGTGCCACCATTGTCACATAAATCTTTCCAAGCTCTTCATGCCACAGATGTATGTGAAAATGCATGGTGAATTTCTGCTTGTATTCAAGATTGGTCCCTGGATTTATCTTACTAATTAATGGTCTAGAAACGTTGGGGCTAAAATATGGTGGATAAAATACTTCAACACTTAGCTCAGTTGGATAAAGAGCAGTGAAGTTGTAGTTACTATTTGGATTGCTTCCACCCACCAAAACACGACCATCTGATAGCAAATGGGCTGTTGAATGATAAAGACGTGGAATTTTTGAGGGACTCATTATCTCAAACCTGCTAGTTTTAGCAGTGATAGGTGCATTAGGCCGGTAAAGAACTGGGTTTAGCACTGGTTCCCTACCTGCATACCAGCCAGCTGATCCTTTTGCAGCACCATTAATGATAAGCACATCACCTGTAGGCAACAATATCATGTCTCCCATCAATCTACTGAGAGGCATTTCTTCCATTTCCCAGCTTGGATTATTGGCAGTTATTACTAGTCGACCGCAGGATTTGGAAGCAGTAAGGAAGACTCCTGCATTTGCCTTTTGGTTTGAGTCTGGTACTGTCCCACCACAGATAAAAACTTCAGCCTCTGGGTGGTTGTTGAAATCGCTGGAAAGGATAAGAGGAAGCAGAACTGAGGAACCTGTACTGGGATAGTTGCGCGAAACGCCTCCGGGCATGACAGGATAGTTTTTAACCACCTTGTTGTTGACATGGTCTAGTAGAATTGCACGGTCATTAGCGAAAATGAATAACTTTCCACCGGGAGTGAGGTGTAGGAAAGGATAAAGATTGTTGGGAATGAATAGGGAATATCTGGTTTCTTTCAGAAATGGAAGCTGATAAAGTGTTCGATCAGAAGTAGAAGTTTTCGGAATGAACTCATAATTGAATTGATTTAAGCCCCCAACTACAATGATTTTCCCATTTGGTAAAATTTGATTTGATGCATACCATCTTGAAGTAATTAGACCATTTTTTTTTTCAACCCAATCACAATTTGCACACGGTGTGAGAGACCGCACTACTCGTTCTCCAAGCCTGAATCCGCCACTCTGGATTAGAATACCGTTCGGCAACAACGCACCTGAAGAGCACCATGTATCGGTTGTAATGGTAAGCGCTCGGATACTCCGGCTGGAGGGATCAAACTCTACAGAATGTGAATAGCAATCAGTCGCAGTTTCTGAATCAACAACGCACTTTCCTCCTGGTAGAGAAATGTTGGATGGACCGGAATTCCAGTCAAATGCGATGATTTTATCATTTGGTAACAATTGCATGTGCATTGCTGAAATTCCGATGCTTCTCTTCAATAACTTCCATTTTCCTCGGTGTGTTTGGCTGCCTAATGCTAATGTGAACAGTGAACTGGTTACCAGGATTAGACATACCAAGGATTTTGTTGTCATGGTAGCGCCTAGGTACCATTAGCTAGATGTGTGTTTTTTTTTTTTTTATGAACTGCCCAAATTATATAGACCTGAAATCAGCACACAGGAACTTGCAGTGTGGGACCGTCAAAAAATATCAGCAAAGCACTAGCATTTAAAACCTCTAGAATTAGTTTCTGAAGTGAACAGTAACTCATACTCGAGCTAACTATTATGTAGGCTTAATAGATAGCAACGTTAAAACAAGTAGCAATCATTAATCAGTGAGAAGACAATAAAATGGTTTTAAGCACTTAATTGATCGTTTAATACTAGTTGCAAGTGTCCTTGATTTATTTTTGGTAGCTCTGGTAGGTGAGAAGGTCCTCATCATGAGTTGACTTTAGATGCAGAATTGCCTTGTGTTTCAGAATCCGGACTTGTACAGTGTTGAGGCTGTAAATGCCCTGAACAACCATCTTGTTTTGATAATTACGAGCATCAAGAATGCATTTAATTATGCCTGGTTGCTACAGATGATGCATCAGTCTGGTTAATTGTGTGCTCTGAAAAACTCCATGAATTAAGTTTCATCCCAGTTTAAGTGTTTTCCATTCATTTGTTACAACTTACAAGGTCTTTTACTGGCAGCTTAGACATTTGTGCGATAGCTAGTTAATTTTACATGGCATAAGTGGCTGGATCATACTTGACTGCGCACTGATTTGCAAATTTGATCGAGGGCTGTGAGATGCTACCCCCGTAATGAAGCTCAGAGATCCTTTCAATGAACTTGTAAAGAAAAACTAGCCAAAAGAAACAGATAAATCTCTTTGAATTCAAGTATTTATCTGGCACATAAAGACTGGACATTCAATGGCATTTATATATGGAAATTAAATTTGTAAATTCTGCCTTATAAGTTTATTGTGCCTGGTTCCCATTAAAAAGTTTATGTGGATGAAAATGGTGCAGTATCGGTACAATCCCTCGAGCCATGGTGATGTTATAATCTGGATATTTCTCCGCATAATCCATGGTTATTGCTGGTTACGCTAGTGCAAAATCTTTTGAGATGGGAGATGATCATAGCGAAGGCCAACAACTTTGGAACATGATTCATTGGAAGAAATTAAATCAAGTTAAGCAAATTGGATATTCCAATATTCGCATTGATGTCTAACGAGTATGTTGGTTCGTGTTTTGCTAGAATAATTTTTTTAAATATTTATAAAAATTAAAAGTATGGAAATTTTTTTAATAGTATTATTAAACTTGATTATTTGGGTTAATTTTCAAACCTTCCGACTCAACTTTTTATCAAACTGAAGTTTTTAATTAAATCTTGTTAGAGTTAACTTGACTTAAATTAATCAATTTTATAAATCCAAATGCAACATTAATTGTCGGAAAAAAAACATAATTTGACTTTTAAAAAAACTTTAAGATGATATTTTTTTTAAAAAAATATTAAGACAATAACAAATTGAATCGACCATCCCCACCATAACCTGAATCATGAACTTTATTGAATTTAATAATTTTTATTTAATTATATAATAAAAACAAATGTTCATAGAATTAAACACCATCCTAAAAATAAATATATATTTGAGACAATTATTTTTAGAAATCAAATAAAAATTTATTTTCTAACCAATTTAATATTAAATAAAAAGATAATAAATTAAAAAAAATAAAAAAAATATTTTATTGATGGGTAAATTCATTAGGCAAGTCAAATTACAAAATTACATTTTTAATTTTTTTATATGAAAAAATAAAATTGATAAAAATAATTTAATATATATATATATATATATTTATATTTATATATAAAAACACAATATAGAGAAACACTAAATTAATTGACAGTGTTTTATTCTCCGTATATTTTAGCTTTTCCTGCAATAATTATAATGAAGGTGTCGGTGGCCATGGCTAGCTGTACCCTCAGCTTTGTGGTCGTAGGCTCCTAGCTAGTCATAATCATGATGAAGGGTCATGGAATCTTCAATAAAGTATATTAGCTAGTTTATAGCGTTTTTACAGTGTGGTTACAAGTATTTTTTAAATAATTTTTTATATTAAAATATATATTAATAATATTTTTTATTTTTTAAAAATTATTTTTAATATCAGCACATCAAAACGATTCAAAATATATAAATCATATTAAATTTTAATAAAAAAAAATTTAATTTTTTTAGAAACATAATTATAGCTATGTTCCCAAACATTCTCTTAATCTAAATGCACATTGTAGTAATTTTATACTTTAATATTTATTTTTTTTATTATTTTATTTTTTAAAAAATATATTTTTTCATTTTATTTCCAGCCAAAAATCACCATTGCCTCTTTACGTTCGAGTTTTAGTGATACCGAACCCTCTAATTCATTTTGAATATTGTCATCTCTTATGTATTTATTTTTGTATTTAGAAGGCATGTTTAAAAATTATTTAGATTTAAATTAGGTTTTTTTATGAGTTTAAATGATTTTGATTTGCTTATATTAAAACGAATTTAAAAAATTAGAAAATAATTTAGTAGACTTTTAAACCTTTTACTGTTCCTCCACCTAACAACATCATTTCCTTCGAATGACATTAGTAGTCTTTTAAACTGCATTCAAGATACTATTTATTTTTTTAAAAAATAAATTTTTAAAAAATAAAATGTTTTTTTATATTTGATAGTATAATAAAAAATAGGTTGAAAAACATTTTTTTAGTATTTGGTTATGTCATGGAAAATAACTTATTAATATTTTATTTTTTTCAAGTTTATTAAAATAATAAGGAACAAATTTTACAAATTAAAAAGTTGAATAAGAATGAAATTGAAAAAAAAATATAATTTCATAAATTATCTCAAATAAAATAAATAATAATCAAAATAATAAAGATCAAATCTAACAAATAAAAAAATTAAAAGATAAAGAAGTTAAAATAATAATAATTATCATTTCATAATTATTTCAAATAAAATAAGTAACAATAAAAAGAAAAAGGATCAAATTTGATAGATAAAAAATTTCAATTAAAAATAATAAGGGAAAAGCAAATAACAATTATAAAAATGAGGACCAAAGTTGATATAAAAATCAAATTCTAAAGGATAAAATTAAAAAAAAATTCAAAACATTTAATATGATATTTTTAAATTTTTCATAACTTTCAAAAAGTGTTTTTCGTTCAAAATAAAAAGAAAACACATTCCTGAAAATCAAGCCAATTTTTTTTAGCTGAAAAATATTTTTTATTGATCAATTCTTTTAATAAAAAATAAATATAAAAAAATTTAAAAAATAATTTCTAAATAAAATATTTTCCATACAATAAACGAGGCACAAAACTTTTCTCTGTGATACACTCACAAACATCACCTATCCTTTCACTGGGTCCATCCCTCTGCGGCCCACCTGAGTTCCGAACAACATTGTGTTGGTGACTCATTCACCACTGTCGCGGCTAATTCAATTTCGTCCATTTATTCTTCTTCACATGTGAAGAGTGCGATAAAGACAATTTTTTTTTTAAAAAAATATTTTTATATTTTTTAAATTAATTTATGCTTTTTATTATGTTAATAAATTGATGTTAAAAATAAATTTTAATATATTTAAAAAAAACTTTAAAAAATAATAATTACTACAACCTCAAAAAATAATTAAATACATAATTCTGGTTTAAGCTCTGCTACATGTTTTTGCAATAATTTTTTTTTAGTTTAATGTAGGTGTTCGGGCCAGCTTGAGTGTACCTCGACTAATCCCACGGGCCCTGAAGTTAACGACCATGTAAGCTTCCAGTGGTCATCATATAAACAACCACAGAACTCGAAACTAAAATTACAGAGAAAACAAACTTTTTGATCCCAAGCCTTGTTACTGGGCCATGGTTTGTTTTTGCAATAATTAATGCTAATATAGGTGGAAGTTGCGGTCAGTAATATGAAAAACATGCACAGTTCAATTACTCAAAGGGATTTTCCCCTGCTTTTCTCTGTTTTTACCCGGTGTTTTTTACTTGTTTCTCCATGGATGACCTGCTTCCTTTACTGTGGACTGTGGCTGTTGTTAAGGCCACTTTGCTTGTTTCTCCATGGATGACCTACTTTCCTTTTCAGATATGCACATGGAAAAGGAAGATTAATTTTATTTATTTATTTTAGGATTCAGATTTTGATCAAATAAAGAGAGACTAGAAATTTAAGGAGAGAAAGCGGGTAAGTTTGATCAATTTTATTTTGAAATAGAAAATAAATTGTGATTTCTAAAAGTATGGAAAGAAATTGAAAGCGCTATCAAATTATAGCAAGTTTTTTTAAAAAAATATTCTTCGTAAATAAGAATAAAGTATAAAAATGAAGGACTTGCTATTATTAGGTTAGGTTAACAAAGTATGAAAATTATTAAACTTGACCTCATAATTTTTCAAACGTAACCTAAAAATATCTATTCTTTTATGCTTTATTTTAAATTTTAAATGAAGCATAAATTGAAGGAGATAAACTATTTTTTACAATTTGCTTTATTTGTTTTAATCTTTTTATGATTTATTTTATTAGTTAATGTAACCAACGATAGTCGAGTCCTTTATTTTGTGCGTTATTTTACTATTTAATCCATTTTATTATAAGAGAGCTTAATTTGACTAAATTCATATTTCATAGAGTACATGGGTATTTAATGATTTTTAGCCATGACACGTGTTGGAATCTAAGTGAATAAGGATTAATCAACTAGTGATATTAGGTCAAACTACTTTGACTGAGTGAATTGTTAAAAAGTCCAAAAACCGGAAGTAGAAGTGTTGGGATAAATCAAAATAGAGGAGAGTTTGATATAACAAGGGCATGAGGTGAATTTTTTTACCTTTTATTTCCTTCCCTTTTCACCGCTCCCAAGCAAGAGCAGAGAGGATTACTTTCCTTTGCCCTCATTTTCTTTCCTCTTCCATCGACTTGGGAAGCTTATTTGTGTTTTGTGCTTTCGGAAGCTCCATTGTTGTTTCTGTAGCTCCTGTCTTCTTGTTGTTGTCGCCGTTTTCCTAGCAATCTTTTAGGGAGGGCTGGCTTAGGTTTTTCTTTTGGGCTTTGTAGTGAGGGCTTGGAACTCCATTTGTTTGTTAGGGTAGCTCCTTGCGCAACCTCCTCTTTGTAAGCCTATGAATGAATGAATGCACTTGTAACTTCCTTGTGTAATATTATCATAACTCATTGACAAAAAAAAATAAAAAATTGTTAGTCCCTTTAAGATTTGAAACTATAGAATGAGACGCAGTATTTTTCTTTTAAAGTAAAAAAAAAGAAAAAAGATGATCAGCATATTGGATTTATATGAGTTTATTTCTTAAACTTGTAAAATGATTCATATAACTATTTTCTTTTTAAAAATTATTATTTATTTAATTATATAATAATAATAATAGAAAATTATAATATTTAGAATTATAAAAATCTTTTTAAAATATTAATAAGCATTCTCTCTAGTTAAGATCTTATAGGTGGAAATAAACTTGTTAAAATCTATTGATGGAAATGATTTTATCTCTAGTTAAGATCTATTTGGTGAAAATAAACTTGTTAGCCAAGTTAATAGAATCATTGTTGATCCTTAGGTCGAGTAGTTATATATTTTGCTATTGAAATAACTTTTTAAGTGTTTTCTTTATCCGCTTCAATTCTGCAATCTTTTCTTGAGCTTTCAATGTTGCTTGGGTTATTTTTGCTATTTTGTTATCTTATTCATTCTTGGCCTCTAATAACAAATTAAATTTGTTTTACAACTCCTGAAAATCTTGTTGTCATTGATGTAATTGGGCCAATAAACCATCTTTCTCTCTTTTTACTACGATTAGAGTTTGTTCATGGACAACTAAGTTAGACTCTGACTTTCTCTTTTTTGACCTAAGTTGTTCTAACTTTATATACAAATTCTCAATATAGGTCTCTTATTGAGCTCAAATCTCTTATTGTATATCTTTCATGGTTTGAACCATGGGTCTTCGAAGACCCTCGTGTGTTAGGACCTGATAGCCTTTTCCTCTAGTTTTTGCCATATTGGGTAACATAGAGTTGTTTTTCCATAAACTTTATTAACAGATACCATTATACTAGGGTGCTTCCAGGCTTGCTTAACTGTTTCAATAAATTTTTCAAAAGTCTTGAAGTCTTTGTAGAACTCATTTAATCTAGTAGTCTGAGGTATGAATTGTTCGAGTCTCAATTATCATAAAACCATATTAGGATAGTAACTAATGCAACAATGTGCTCCTATTAATAAGACCCACTGATAATCTTCACAATAAGCCAAATATATCCAAAAATAAGCATGTTGGGTCTTCCAATGAAAAACAAACTTACTTAAACTGTGAAATATGGATTCCCAGGTATTCTTTCCCAACTCCTTTAATGGCTATTCTGCGAATTTATCTAGCTTCAAGTACAAGTGTCACGAAGTCCTAAGCAAACCAAAAATATTTCCTTCCACTCAATGACTAATGATCCATAAAAAAAAAAATCAATAGTAAACAACATCTCAAATGCCCTTTTCTAGTTTTTCGACAATGGTTTAGTAAAGATAAATTTTCTATTAAAATTGCTACGATTAGGTTGATTTTGAGAAAAACCACACTTTTAGACATGTTCATGGTCTCAAAGTCCATCATCTTTTCTGCCAATTAGAATAAGACCAAACCATAAATGCCTAATGTTAATATTTTCTGATGGTCTTCATTTTTTTCATCATAGAGCTTTTTCTTGAATGTAACTTCTAAAAGATTCTAGTGCCACCATTGACTATTTTCTTATTTGATTGTTTGTTCTTCTACCTGTTTCTTGCCTATCTTAGTAATTCAGGCATGGTTAGACAGGACTTGTTTTCTTGCCATGTAAAAGTACACTTTATCTAATCTTAGATAACAAATAGTCATATTCTTCGTAAGTGGGAGTCATATCCGCTATATCAAAAGTAAAGTATCTATATTCTAGATCCTAAGACATCAAAACAAGAATATTATGTTTTGATCTTAAACAGTCGAGCTATGTCCCTATATTGTTGTTGAAAATCAATTTGTTCATGTGAAGATAACATTTCCTAGTAGTCTAAAAGCTGACCAATGCAAGAAAATTTTTCATCCAGTTCCATTTATTCTAGCAATTGTGACTCAATCCCTATAAGCAAGAAGTCTCCTTTATTTTTTTGGCCTTGTTCTAACCTAGTCCTCGCGTTCTCAATGGCATCGTGTTTTCTCATCTCTTACTTCCTAAAAGGTTCATAGGAGATAAAATAAGAGCACAATAATAAAAAGATGAATAAATATGTCAAGGCATATTATTATTTGTGTTTTACGAAGGGTCAATCTCAAAAGAAAGGATTTAACTTATAAAGGTTTTGGGCTCAGCATCTAAACTTAAAGACTTTTCAAGCTCCTAGATTATTCAAATTATCAATAGGGTAACTTAATCTCTTAACCTTATACACTACACACATGGGGAAAATTCTATGATACCCGGTATATAGGGTGAGTTCCAACCTAAGTGGGAGTCTAAATAAGCATCAGTAGACATAGTTACACTTGCCATTGAATCTTAAACTCGTCATCGAATCTACCTGTCTAATCTTAAATGGGTTGAGCTCGAGTCCGGACCTTTCATTGGCTTTTTGTGAAGTATATGACATTCATGATAAATATGCATGTGTATGCAATAATATTATGAATAAAAATGAATTATTCTGAGAATAAATAAAGAAAAATCTTTACAAAAAAAATTCACATGCGAATAACATAACAATCAAAAGAATTGAAATTAAAAAAATAAACACAAGTAATTAGTCTTAACCTTATGTTACCTAGTGGAGTTATCATTTTGTCATACCATGACATTGACTGAGACTAAATATATATCATGAAAAACTAGAGTTGCCACCTAATAATTAAAGAAAACTAGGGATCCTAAAATATGCACTGGTTCTAGAGATTTAGGTAAGGGTTTAGTTATACTTAAAGGAAGAACAATATCATCCTTACATCATCATTTCTTATAAAAGATTACATTTACTATGTATTTCTTTTAAATTTATCTTTTCGATTGCCATCAATTATCCTAATTATTTTTATATTTTTATTTTTTTTTTAATTACTAATTATTTTGTGAAATGCTTGATGTTGATATTTAAACACTTCAAAAAATGGCACCAGATCCTAAAAATAGAAGACTCGTCAAAGATATTATTGTTAAGTCTTAAGCTATATTTTTTATTAAAATTGCTAAAAATTAACGTAACTTGTATTTGATTTTAAAATTTAAACCTCGATCATTTTTTTTTAAAAAAATTATATATATAGAAAACGATATTTATCTCCAAAATGAGAGGTTTTGTCGAGACTATTCAAAAAATAGGTGGTATACCCATATGGCTTTGGATCTGGTAGTGGTAAAATTAAATAGGCTTTGGCCTTTTTGTTCAAAAAATTTGTAAATTGAGAATTTTTATTTGATGTTATCTAGCATAATATTCGCTGTTATATAATCTTGCTTCCATTTCCAGCGTATAATTTGTTTTGTTGAGAAAAAAACTAGTATTTACATTTTAAAAATATTTTAAAAGAAATTTGAAATTTTTTAATTTTTTAATTTCAAATTAATATATTTTTGATATTTTTAAATCATTTTAATACACTTATATTAAAAGTAATTTTTAAAAAATATATAAAAAATATTATTTTAATATATTTTTAAATAAAAAATATTTTAAAAATAACCATAACCATATTTTTAAACGATTGAAAATTAAAAAAAATTTCATACTAAAATGGGCCAGTTCAAAGGGTAAAGCCTACAAAATGTGGGCTGTAAATGCCCCACTACCACTGCCTTAACATTTCCTCCCTTTGGAGATATCCATTTCTTCATGGGAACATCCCATTAATGTTTGCAAGAAATTTCCAGGAACCCGTTGATGGAGAGAGGACCTACCTAAAGGGCTACTTTGGGGGAGAAGCCTTCATTAATTAGACAAATCAACCTTTTGAAAAGCTTGGTTCCAGGGAAAAAAACCATAATAAAAAAAAAAGCTGGATGTGTCTCTAGTCCAAGATACTTCACTAAAAGGGTTTTAGACAAGGTTTATGTAATCCACAATCCATGAAAACTTATATAATTATTAATTTTAAAATTTATAAAATTAGTCAAAAAATATATAAATTACCCGTACAACCATGTCAATCAAAACTAATAGTAATAAGAATAATAATAATTAATTAATTAGATATACACATAGCAGTATTTTTGTTTCGTACTAGCTCTGTGTTGGGTTGGAGGAACTCATTATGTCTTGGGCAACATGAATTTTTTGTTCTATTTTTATTTATTTATTGTTGTTTTTGGGAGATGAAGAACTCAGGTTTTGGGTAATGAACTCTCCCTCTCCCTCTCACTCTCTCAGCTAGACACATACTTTGAGGGCTTAGAAAATCAAAACCAGAAAACACTAGTCAACAAAAATGAATTCCAAGAAATGCAGTTTATGTATCCACCAGCTCGAGGAAGCGCAAATTGAAAACCTCCATTTTCCAAGAATCGAAACACTTTCAAGGCAAAATACCAATTGCAAATCGAAGTTGCTCCCTGAAGAATCTGGGTTTGTATGAAGCGAATGTGCAACTCAAAGAACAGTCCACAGAGTAACTCTGAGAGATGGAAAAGAGGGTTGCACCAATTAAGCTGACATAACTGTACTAGATTCTTAATAACTTCTTGAAATACAAAATTCAAACAATGCGGTCTAATAGCACACAGTTCTGACTTCTTCCAAATAATAGATACATCATAGTCGTCATTTATCACAGTCGTCAGGGTAAAGAGGAATCCATGGCATCAATGCTGATGTGACTAAACTGTTTAATAGTAAATAATGAGAGAGAGAGAGTCAGACCATTAAAGGCATTCAGTGTTACATATGGCTCGGACTTAGAAATTGATGACAGAATAAGAGAAAATTGGAACGCACTACTCCACAAGGCCAAGCAAATTAATAAGAAAAGTCTAAGCTAAGCAAAAACGCCTATCAAAGAAGACACATCAAGGTTGTCTTCTTGATGAGGCTTCTCTCATTCACCTTTCCGATCACCTGTTTCCTTTTCTACATATCCATCTTTCTTTCATTTTTCTACGGTTTTTGTTCCCTTATGGACTCTACAAATAAGAGAATTTAAAGCCACCTTCACTTAGTTTTGTGTTTGATTTCCTGTTAGTACATAATGAACTCTCTTTAACCTAATTAAATTAGAATCATGTGCATGTGTAAATTATCAAAACCACACGGAGAGGATGTTTATGTCTTACATTTTCTTGTAATTCTTAACATTAATAACATAATCTAGCCAATAAATTAAGATATAGATTATTGTTGTTGTATATGAAATTGAGGCAAAGAACTACACCACAACAATATGGTCATTATTCAGCAAAAAAAAAAAAATGCTCAGTATCTCTACATTTTAACATGAAAACAAAAATTTGCATACCAGTGTAAAGCATATCAAAGTCCCCCCCTCGAATGTTAGGAATTTAGATTTCTAGCTTTTTAGAGAAGACAGGAGCAAAAGCTTTGATTCCAAAACTACAAGTTGCTGCTCATGTATGGCAGAAGAAGACTGCATGGTCAAGCAAAATCAAAGGTCCAGTCCATCACATCATATTCTCTTCTTTAGAGTGAAATGCTCAGAACCACAGCATAGTTTATGGACAAGCCAGAGAGGTTATAACAGGGTTTCACTTCAAGTAATAGATGGATCAGCATATATAGCAAGTTGAAAGATTAATCATTCTTCCACCTCTCTCTAAGGTAATGGAAGAAGCTTCACGCTAGCAAATGACTCACATAAGAAAACTAAATTGTTTTAGCAAAGGATCAAATTATCTTACAAATATAAGCTACATTACATAAGAAAAAAGTTATGGAAATTCAAGGACGGAACCCTAGCTAGCTACTTTCCATACGTATGCAACAGCTGGGTGTAGCCCATGATCTCTTCAAGCATGCAAAGGACATGAGTTGACCAAAGGGCACAGATCTAAGCTTTAACATAAAGGTAACCATAAGATAAAGAAAAAGCAGAAACAAAACAAAAAGGAGAGGAGAGGAGAGGAGATTACCACCCACTACCACTCTCAAAAGTGGCACAGAAAGATGAAGAGACAAGTATACAACCATCTGATGCCAATTAAAGCAGTTATGACTTATTATACAAAAAAAAAAAAAAAAACTTTGTATAATACACATTTTGATCTTATTTTCTAGTTAAATGAGATAGCATAGGGGAAAGAAAAATGACAAAACATATATACATATCGAATAAGAAAGTAACTGTGGGCTAATAAGGTAAGCTCATTATGATGAAACCCTAGAGGTTTGTGGTAGTTGAAGTGGGCAAAAGAAGCCAATTAGAGTGTAGATCAGTAAGGACCAGAAACAGACAGATAAGATTCTTGGAGCCATCATGAGAAAAACTAGTTCAATGATGAAGATGGAAGAGTTAGCTAGATAGACTGACAAGGAAACATAAAACCCTGATCCATAAAATTTAGGGATAAAATATAAAAGAGTAATGATGAAGATCCATCCTCCTCTTTCAGTCATAAAAGAAGGAGAAAACAAAAGAAAAGGTAGTCAAAATCCCTCATCATTACACCAATCTGCGAGCTCATGCTCAAAAGAATTAGAGTTTTTCTATTGACCAAAAAACCCATGCACAAAAACATTCCAAAATCAATTTAAAACAAATAAACACACATGTGCACAGAAATATACATACAGAAAATAACAAGATAAAATTTACAAAATACTAACTCTCACCTTTTAGATCCAGACCAAAAATGGAAGGGAAGTTAATTGTAGTGATCAACGATTTGAAAGGAAGAAATAATTGGGGGGAATGAAGCCTGGTCCGACATCATTAAATATAAGTTGATCATGATCTCTCTCAATTCAATTTACTAGAATTTGAAAGAAAATCAATCAATTGAGATAAAATCATAGATCCCATTAGTGACCTCGAGCCAGACAACATTCCCCTCAAAAGAAATAGCTTCCATTTCTATTTTCCCCCCTCTTTCTCAATCAAAAACCTAATTAACCTAAGCAAACTCTAGACCGCCCTTATTTATTTACTCAAGAAAAAGGACCTCTAAACCAAACAGATTGTGAGAGAGGCGAAAGATATAAAGAGTTAAGGGGGGAGAGAAAGAGAGAGATGGGTCTGTATGATCATGGTGAATGAGAAACGAGCAAGGAAAACAAGGAGATAAAAAGGGCAGGAAGAGAGATGAAAAGGTGAAAAGGACAAAGAAAGCAATAAAAGCAGCAGACCCACTGACCCTACAAATGGGTCTCGGGCGCCAGAGAAATGACCACGACCCCTATCTCTAACTCACCCCATCTCTCTTCCTCTCATCACTCTCATCAATCTCATCGTTCTCTACCATGCAATGCAGTGTGTGTGTGTGTGTGTGTGTGTGTAGATTTTAGCCCCCTCCTTTTGCTCTCTCTCTCTCTCTCTACGCGGTATCAAATTAATTAAATCCCATGTGTGCCGCGATATATCATCATGACCTAATCACACCATCATATTTTTATGCTTAAAATAAATTATCAAGTACTATCTCTGTTTTGCTAACAACAACATCTTAATTATACCCTTTTATATATATATATATATATATATATATATATATATATATATATAAAGTGATACAGTATATCACTACTTTTATGTCTAACCCTAGCTATACTTCCCATTCTCATTGATCAAGAACTTTGTTACCTTTTCATGATCACCATGTGCATTGTGTGTGTTCTTAATTATTATATACCATATATTTTCTTTCTTCCATTTCCATCAACTAATTAACTAGGATAAATTCATATTCTATTTTGTGTTTTTCTCAACAAACTAATATGGTATTATCCAGGCCAAGTTTCACATATATAGATTAAATTCATATTCGATTTCTTTAACCATTATGGTATTTTTGAATCAGTTTTTATACAACGTCCATATACTAATTTATGTATAATTTTCGTTCCACTTGAAATATTTTCATACCAAATTGTCATATTAAATTAGTATATGATGAAATTGATCATATCTAAAGCATGAACTCACTTGCCCACCTAAACCAAATCCCTCAAGAGTTTGATCGACATTGAATGAGGCGTCCGTAGATATGATAACGTGATGATGCTTTGACGATAATATAAGACAATTAATAAACACGTAAGAAAGAAGATGAGTCAGAGGATTAGTTGAGCTAATTCACCGTCCCTAGCTATATAGTTTAGTACTTTAGTCCTATGATTTATGGGTACCTATCAATTTTGCAAGTGTTACCATATTTTGGTACAATGTTACTTTGGGTAAACTAAAAAAACAAACAAACATGAAAAAGGGTAGCCTCGTTCACCGCAAAAAAAATATCACTGCTTTTTTCTAAGCTTGCGGGGGATTCGAGATGACGACAGACACAGAGAAAGAGAGGGGGAGCGAGTCACAGACAGTCATAAGAGGTTACTGGTCAGGTTACTGCTTCGCATTCAGCTGCTCTCATCTCCACCATGACACATGGTCCTCGCCATTCAGATTCATTTACATGCTTCAGGGCCCACACGTGTTAAGGGCACAAACCCTCTTTTTCTTTCTTTCCTTTTCCTTTTTAAATTTTAATGGAAAAGAAAAACTATACAAACACTTGAAAAAAATATAGGAAGAGCGACACTACATAACAAGGATGGAAGAAAGGGTAAAATCTCCAGCACTGTTTTGTGGCATTTGCAATTGTTAAAAAGAAAAAAGAAAGATAATGTGATTCGTGGGAGAAACTTGATTGTTGTAGATCTAATTAGAGTACCAAGATTTCTTGATATTCTTGTATATACAGCAAATTAAGTGTTTTTTTTTTAACCAAAAGCACTGCTACTGGGGAGAAATTAACGAGATGGAAGAAGTGTTTGGATGATTAAATCAAAGTGAAATTAAGGAGCAATAAATATTTCACCAGAGAATTTGATTCCTTCAAGGGAAAGATATTAACCGGTCTTGCAAAAATGGAAAAAGATGGTGGGATTTATTATGGTGCTAGCAATGGAATGTGACCTCTCAACGCACGCATGTTAAAAGCAAAACCTCAATAAATATAAGCACATGTCTACGAGGCTGTTCAAAGGCTTTGCTTAGGTCACCAAGAATTTGAATGTCGAGATCGTTTGAGCTATAATTTGACTTCGCCTGTTGCTTTGTTATGGTAGTAAAAGGCTTTGGAACTAGCTAGTATATTGCCTTTTAAAGAAACTATATATGTACTAAAGCTATTAACTTGGAAAATAAAATCTGGAATCAAATATTTGAAATCTTATGTTGAATTAATGTTGGGGGTAAACAAGTGTGTATAAAGGAAAAAAAAAAAAAAAAAAAAAAAAAAGTGTGTATAAAGGACTGAAAAGATACAGAATATTTAGAATAATTCAATGTGCTCAAATTGATTAAGAAGGTTAAGTACTGGGTAAAGTTCCTCTCCTAATCCTTCTCATCTCTCTATGGTAGATGGAATTCTCTATAAATCACATCGATTGACTTCCTCCATCGAATGACATCATCAAATGACTTTACTAGTAATAAAAAAAACAAGGACACAATAATTGACTTTCACATGATCTGTGTATGCTTCTTCTGTACACCCTTCTCTTTTGTTATTTACTAAAAAAAATAAAAATAAAAATATTTCCTTTTCTCTTTTTGGTGTAGATATATGGCAATTGCTATTACATGAGTAATGATGGATTCATGTATGTATGATTATATTGGATTTTTTTTAATTTTTTTTTTGAGAGAGAGATTCGATCGACAAATCAATTAAATCCGTGAAAGCAATCAATTAAATCCGTGATAGCAAGTCGCTGCTGCTCAATCTAAACTGATCTAGTTGGTATTTACATTGGATGCTTTTATAATTAGAATGATAAAGATTTTATGTGTAGATGATTTGTTCACTAATCACCGAAATTTCTTTTCTTTGATAACTGACAACCAAATTTCTGTTCTTTATACAAGACAACCAATTTTAATTTCTCTTGGTATGATGTGTTGCCATCTTCTTGTTTTCTTTTTCCTTGAGCACAATTTTTCCCAACATACGTCGCCATCATCCCGGCAAAGTCAAAATTCCATGTCTTAATCATGTGCATTGCCGGAGCTAATAAAGTTCACCCTTTGAACTTCTTGCTTCCGTTCTCGTTTCCCTTCACAATCAAGTAGTTTGGGGATGGAAAATAACACTTGCAAGATTTCAATCATGTAAAATCATAATTTTTTTGTGTGCTGCCCTAAGAGACTCGGATTTTGGATCTATTCTTAAAAGAAAAGTAGGGGTGCCACTAATTACATGATCAAAGTAATTAGCCTTTGTTATCTAGCTACCTTAATAAATATAAAGGTTCTCCTTGACATAAGAATTGGATACTTGAAGATCATAGTCCAGCAAATGTGCAAGCAACATTGACTACTTGCACCACAATCTCATAAAAAAATAAAAGCATTTCATTTTTTTCTCTTCTGGAAGTCCTAATTTTATGGTGATTGATCTAACCCCTCCTCTAGCAGACGTACACCTAACTTTACCTAGATCTTTGTTCTTTCCCAATTCCCATCGAAGGCATTGTCTCCACTCTCCTCTTTTTCTACTAAACAAATATTTGTAAAATAAATCCACAGCAACAAATTAATAGATTACAGCTTTTGTGCCGCAGTCGTCCCTCTTGCCATCCTTGATGATCAATAAGATTTAATTAATGGATTCCAACTGTCATCCATCGTTTTGAATCTGAGCATGGATCACGTATGCTAGCTTGATCATTGTTTTTTACAGTAAGCAATTCCATTAGCAATTGTTTAATCTGAACCATGCATGCATGTATTACATGTAATCGTTACATACTTAAGACCACGCATTAGTTCAGCAGCGCGTGTACGCAGAGCAATGTTGGAAAGTAGTGTGCTCTAATGATCTTGTTTTTAAGTGGCAGATTAATAATAATCAAACCCTAAATCCACTATCGAAAACAGCAAAAAAAAAAAAAAAAGGTTGTGCTACACAAATAACCTTAAGAAAATGTGCGAGAGTGGTTGGAAAGTGAAAAGGCAAGCACTCTTTTCATGCAAAGAAAGCTTTTTGGCCAACCCAACCTCAAGTCTACCTTGATTGAGAAAAGAAGATTCTCTGCAAACAAAACAACGTAGAAAGTAGAACCAAAGCTTACGTGGGGTGAGTGAGAGTTTTCTTTGGTTTTTGAAACTTCAAATAACTCAAACATAAATGCCACGACACATTGATTTTCGTTTCTTTTCATTAAACAAGAACACTTTGATCAGCAGCTGTTGGAGACTGTTACGAGCTATTTAAGGTACCATATCAAAGCTGGAAACCAAAATAAAATATATTGTACTATTAACGCTTGGACACAAGCTGACAAGACCTTATATTTTTTTCAGTTTTGAGTGTCATGCTAGCAACCAGCTACTTGAAAATCATCCGTCCATTCAAATCATTCAAAATATAGCTGGAGTTCAAATTTCAAATGCTGTGCTCGATCCTCAGCTAGTTTTTTTTTTTTTTTTAAATTCACGTGGTTCACATTGATCTGATCAATTAATAACTCTCCAAATATCACATGAAAGTGAAAGAAATGAATATAAATACAACGCATCAGAGCACTTACATCTAATCAGGGACATATTACTAATTTACTACTAGTTAATCAAGGAAAAATGCTAGTCTTGATAGCACTTTCGGACCTAATTTGCTGTGTATGCGTATTAAACATGTATGTATTAATTACTCAACAATTGGTTCCATATCACACCGATTGAAGTTCATTGAAACATTGGTTTTATCGAAACTCTAGATGCAAACGTACGAGAGCAACCTCACTATGATTCTTCGTAATTTTATTATCTCAAGTTATATTACCATGATTCTATGTATTGAATTTGTTTTTCACTTTCTATACATTTACATATACAAAGTGTCCATGAATATTTAGAGATTATATTAAAGTTTGATTTTACAAAATAAAATTTTAGATTACAGTGAAAAGAGTCGAAAGCAAAGGGATAAAATTTAACAAAAAAAAAATCATTTTATTAAATTTTTCCATTGAAAAACACAAAAACCTTCAGTTTGATCCCCAAAGTTTTAATTTATATATATATTTTCGTTGTTGTGTTGTAGTCGGGCTTGAGATAACAGGTAATTTTGAGCAGCCACGAGTGGATTTGTTATAACTAGATGATGATCTACCCCAGACAGATTACGTGGATGACATAACAGATGTATTTATAAACTAGTGGGACAAGTCTAGATTCAAGAGAAGTTCTCGTCACGTTAACAGCTTAAATAAGCTATAATTTTTTATCCAGTCGTTGGATCAGGCTAAAAATTTTACAAGAGTTTCTAGAGGCTATTTTTCTTATAGCAACTATGATGTTGTTGTGCAAACTATTGAATCTTGAGATATCAAGAATCTTGCCAAGGCTCCTGGTTTTAGCTGTTTTGTTATTTTATATTTTATGGTTATTTCCTTGTTATTTTATATTTTAGTTTTTTTTTCTAATTAAAGTAGGGTTTCTAGTATATTCAAGGCTTTGTAAACCTCATAAGGAGGAAAAATTTATCATCATTATTTGTTTAGAGAATAAAATTATGAATATGGGGTTCATATTTGCAGTCCTTTTCGCTCATAATTGTTTTTGTGTTTTGTGTGTGTTTGTTGTTTTTAGCTTCCGCTTGCATAATGTTGTTTTAAAATTTTCATGTTTCTATTCAAACTTTATTTTTCTCACATTTTAGTCTCTAAATGTTAATAGAGGAGGAAAATCGCTGAGAAAAGTTAAGAGAAAAAAATATATGGTCGGCGACATTCTAGCCACATAAAGGTCAATCTTAGTGTCAATGATTTAATTTAAAATAAGAGAGTTTATTGTGTCAAATAATCATATCAATCCAAAAGTTTAAGTTATTATGTGAGGTCTCAAGATATAATTTATATTATTCTCTAATACACCCTCTCAAGTAAAAATATTTGGGTTTGAAACTTGTATAAATTCACACAACCTTGTACTATGAATTAATTTTAATTAAAAGAGAGAATGATAGTGATAAAATTCAAACTCATAACCATTTAATCATCAAGGATATGATAGCATATCAGATAACCATCTTAACAAAAAAACTTAAGTTATTAATTAAGGTCTCAATATATGATTTATATTATTTCCGAACACAATATAAATGATTTTACCCTTAAACATGTCAAAAAAACATATAAGATCCTCGAAGTTTGGTTTAATTCAATTTGACTTATGATTCTTCATCTAATTAAATGGTGCTTTAAGCTTAGAGATGACTTTATAGAAATTTTTATGATGTTTTAAACTTAAAACAAGTAAAATTTGAGTTTTTAAGATTTCAAAATTTAAACCCCTAACTTTTCAATTATTAGCAATGGCCAAAAATTAAACCAAAAAAAGATGGATTGTCTATCAAGATGGACAACATATCATTCATTAAATTATAAAATTTATATAGATAAATCTCATTAAAAATAAAAGATCAAGTAAGTAGACCTAGCCTTTCAAGCCCATTAGCACCCAATGTTTTTCTTTTGGGCCAATTGTGCCAAACCTTTTTTGTATTATTAAAGTATCCTTTAACCTTTTTTGTTTATTTTATTTTTCAAATAAAATTATCTTTAAATAAATTTACTAAAATAATATTTAAACAATCATCCAATTATTTCTTAGTTTCTAGGAAGATTATAATTTTTTTTTATTTTGACCTAATATTCAGGATTTCTAAAAACATTCTCATTAATTTTCAACAAGAATATAATATATTATTGTTTTTATTTTAAATGTTTTTCTTAGATTTATTATCCTGAAATTTATTTATATAGATGCGTAAAAATAATCAATTCATAAATTTTTTCTTTAACAATCATAATAAAATTTTATTTAAAAAAAAATATTTCTAATAAAAAAAGATGTTTTCATAAACAAATACATGAATAATAAAATTGAGTTTTTATTAGAATCTTAGTAAATACGTTTTTTTAATTATCATTAGTTTTTATTGAGAAAATCAAGTTGTTAATAAAATAAAATTGTTATTTTTAAAATAAAAAATACATGAATGAGAAAAGATAATTTGCACTGAAATGGTACATTTTCCCCCTAAAATTATAATTAATTTTTTTATGAATATTTATTTAAATTATCAGATAATAAAATAATAAAAAATTTAAAAATTACCGGGAAAACACACGGTCACTATGCTAGTTTACTAGCTAAACCAACACGAGGGTATTGACATTAATAGATGATACTGAAAGCTATGGATGTCAGATGTGGGCTTTACAACCAGGCTTTTGTTGGTTGCTTTTCAGCTATGATTGACAACAAGCAACTTTGGGCTTGGCACTGATGAAAATTCTAAAACCTTTTTTTTTATCATCAGCCCAGACTTCAAACTTGCTGATCCTGCTGATCTGACTTTTCTACTGCCCAAGGTCTTCCAGATTGGGTCTTGATCTCCTTCTGATGCTTGCTAGCGCTAGACTTCGTCTCTCCAATTCTCTTGTAATGATGAGGTCAAGCAACTACTCCCTGCCATTCTATACACTGAGTTTAACAAGGACACAGATTCTTACGCCCTGATCAAATTACCAAGAGTCAAGAACAAGGACTCGATATGATCAATTCTTTCAAGATTCTCAAAAAAATAAATTTTCTTATAGTCCTTTCGGTAATGCATCATGAGAACTGAATTTATCAGCGGTATCCCTTTAAAAAAAAAAAACAAAACAAGAACGGTGCGATTAGATGCTTTTGGAGCTTTCTACAGAGTAAATAGAAAGAGTTACTAACATGCTTTCAACAGCAGCGTGATATCTGGTCTGGAGAAATTATATATCTGGACGGTGGCGCAGCACGAGTAGAAGGTGACAGACAGAATTGAAGGGTGAACAACGAATCTGGAAGAATCAGATATGATGTCGTTAGTACTAGGGGATCGGTCATGCACAATATTTCAACACGAAGCTAACATGTTTCCTATTTATGCACTCTCTCGTGTCCAAAAATCCAAATAATTGATAGATGATGATAAAACCCACAACTTATTAGTGGCCACGTTAATACGGCAACTTTCCAAAAGAAAAAAGGATCATGCTGTGGAGGGCCCCTTCTTTTGATCCCTCCCGTTGTGTTGCTAAACCATTGGTTCTTGATGGACACAAGGACAGCTTTAGAGTAAACTTTGTCTTCCGGCAATTGATCCAAAGTTGCCATTTTTTTCAAAAGAAAAATGGCTTTTGTATCAACGTGGCAACCTAAGACTCTAAAACCCATGATGTTTTTTCCACGAAAAATGGACCTTCCTTGTCCCTGTAAATTTAAAGACTATAATAAAAGGATGATAATCTTAAGGCTCATGATCATAGAGCCGTTGAAGAGGGTGTTCAAAATCACATACATGGTAGATCAAGGGTGGTGTCTAGGACACATCGCCTTGTCAGCTTGAATGAAAGGAGTACAGAAATGTCGTCACCACCACTAGCACAAAAATAGAGTAACAAGATGCTCTTCTTCAAAGAGTACACGTACTATCGTAGCAGGCCCACCTTCTGTGATGCATGTATAGACATGATCAGTTGCCTGACCATTTATTAGTTCACTAACCTTTTGCAAACAAAGGCTCACCAAAGCAATGTTAACAGAGAGATGAGACATCCCCAACAACAGCAATAGTAAAGTTATCAGGTAATGGATCCAGGCACGCACCCTTTATCAAGCATTCAAAAGAATGCATACAAGAGAAGGTTTACTGATGAACAAATCAAGTTCCTGGAATTCATGTTCGAGTCAGAATCAAGACCGGAGTCTCGGGTTAAACAGCAGCTGGCTAGTGAGCTTGGGCTAGAGCCTCGACAGGTTGCTATATGGTTTCAGAACAGGAGAGCTAGACTGAAGACTAAACAGATTGAGAAAGAGTACAGTATACTGAAAGCAAGTTATGATGTTCTAGCCTCTAGCTTTGAGTCCTTGAAAAGAGAGAAGCAGTCATTGATAATCCAGGTATCTTTCTTTCGTTGGACTATAGGCAGTTTTTTAAGTGTAAGGGTACCCTTGTGACTGAGCTTAAAATGTCTGGGATGCATTCTGACTCTAACAAGAGCTTTAATTTTCAACAGCTGCAGAAACTGAAAAACAGGCATGTAAAGCAACATGGGAGCAGAAATTGTGGAAACCAACTCAGAGGCAGCCGTGATGGCAGATTTGAGAACAAGGATACTGGCTCAGAATCAAAAGAGAAACCCAGCTCTCCATTGGACGGTAATGAAAATGAAGAAAACAGGCCTTCGAGTGATAATAACAGCAGAAATACAGTGAACATGAGGGAGGAAATTGACATTTTGAACCACACCGAACAAACAGACAACTCATCACAGTGGTGGGAGTTCTGGTCATGATCACTAGAAGCACACTACCTCAAATGAATGAAGTATGAATAAACACACGAGCATGTTCAGCATCTACATCGCGTAGCAAAAGTCCACTCGTATCCGATACTAGCTACCAGTTGTCTCGTAATCCAATCTTGATAAATTTTGTAATTCCAGGAGGAAGTTTGGTCAAGCGTCAAATGTATCCACTTTCTTAGTGTAATCAAATTGAGGACATGTACTCTTCGTAGGTACTAATGGGAAAAACAAATGAAGAAATACTTGAAGCAGAATCAAGTGCTTGTTAAAAAGAATTTATGTTATTACCTAGAGATAAATAAATATTTTTTTTTATGTTAATTGTATAGTGAAAATACCTAAATATACTTGATATTAAAAAAAAACATAAACCTGACATCTTTACAAATGATTTTTTTTGTTATTATGATGTAAACTAAAAGATAATTTGGTATTTACTTAAATATAAAAAATAAAAAAAATTTATAATGCAAAGTGAAACAACAAAAATACCCTTGGAAAAAAAAAGCACTTGATTCTTGGTTATATATATATATATATATATATATATATTTGTAATTATCATATCAACTTAAGGCAATTTTATATTTAGTTAAAAAAAAAATAAACATGCATGTAGGACATCAATAGAGCATGGGAAGCAACTCCCGGCATCTAAAAAAAACCTTTCCATCATATCATTAGAAGTGACGGAAACGACGTCGTGTTCCCAGCCTGTTGGTGCGACATGCATTATTGGTGGTGGTCCGATATGATGTTAGGGGACCTTTCTTTTTTTTTTTTCTTTCTCTCTCTTTCCTCTCTCAAAACTTTTGTTTGTTGGCATTTTAACTTTAGTTATTTTTTTTTCTTTTTATTTTTTTGACTTGTCTTTTTTATAAAAATTTTATTTATTTATAATTTCATCCTTCAATCTTAATTTACTAAATATCATATTTTCAATATTTGATCCTCATTGTTTTTATTTTTAATTTTTTTCTTAATCTTTTTATAAAAATTATTATTCTTTTTAATCTCACCTTTAATTATAATACTATTTTTATTTTTATATTAATTTTTATTCTCATTCTTCTTAATTTTTTTATCCTCTGTTTTTTTTTATTTTTTTATCCCATTTCAGCATTTAAACATCATTTTTTACACACATGACAAAGCTCGGGCATCGAAGCTAATTAACTCTATATATCATGACAATCTACAAATCAAAGCATGGATTCGCAGTTGATAGCATATGTCAGACGTCAAAAATAGATAATAAATAGTCACATTCTTGCATTTAAGTAAAATGGGCTAATACAACGTAATTTTGCATAGACTGCCTCCTATTGTTACATGGTAAAGTCAAGTTGGTCCAAAACAAAGAGTTTGATTCACAGTCGTGTGGCCCCTTAAAGCTCGGCTTTAACCTTCACGTCTCCATTGGGCAATGAGCTTTGTGCTTGAGCAAGCCGTTTTGCTTCCTGCAAGATGTTAAGCTAAGTTCATATACTTTTCTTGGGGACAAAAACAAAAGAAAACGAAAAGTTGCATTGTTCTTGTTATCTTTTGAGGCACCAAATTGTTTCTCCAACTGGTTACGGGTTTCTGGAACCAAATCAACATCCAAATTACAAATGTTTAAATTTACAGGCTTAAAATGTCTTGTTTTAAGATTTTAATGCCAATGTAAGCTACACATTCATGTTGTTGAAGAAACTTCTCCATTCATTGGTCGATTAACACAAACTTGAGTGTGAGTCAACAAAATTGTCAAAGCTGCACCAGGATGCGGCGACCATATCGAATATGGTGAGGATAGCAAGTTCAAAACCACTGACAAGGCATAAACTTCAGCTGCTGATAGGTTCATAAACACTAGCAGGTTCAATAATCTCACTGTTCATCATAACTGAAAACATTACGGTTCTCTGTTACCCACCATAAAACATCTCATGCTTATGAATTTCTATTATCGAGCATCATTACTTGTCAGCAATCTAACCTTAAGAAACAAATTCAATAGAGATCTTTGCATGACAAATTTTAGTCTAGGCAGTCCCTTCTAACAAGAGAATATGGCTTTTGTTTCACATTAGAAGCAGAAAAATAGGCAAATTCAACTGAGAAATCCATCCAACATGCAGTAAATATAACTCACAGCAGCAGACATTGCACGTATCTCCCTGTATGATTCGACTTCATCTGGAAAAGTCTGCTCAAGTTCCTCCAGAAGATGCTTGCGTAAACTCTGCCAAATCAATGGTTATATAATGAAGGCATAAATATCTAGCGGAATACATATTGCATGAATACATCCAGAGAAAATAACATATCATAATGGGAACCAAAGAAATACCTTGAAGGCATCAGTTTTGCCTTTAGTGACTTGATTTTTTGCAATGCAGCTGTTTATAACATCCCTTGTGAATTCATCTGGATTCTTTCCATCATCAATCAAACTAAGCACAAAGCAATAAACTTGCTATCAGTTTGCAAAAGATGATAAGCTGAATTTGGCTCATCTCAAATAACAAATTACAAAGTTACACTCACTTCAGGACCTCCATAGGAACCTGAATGTTGCACTTTTCAGACAATTTAACCATATTGTCCAGCTCAGTAACAAGACCATTGCTGCAAAATCACATCTTTATATCATAAACCCTCTATCCACCAAAACACGATGCTATCAAATAACAACCTAAAACAAACAAATTGATAGAAAAGTACAGTCGTTGGAGAAGAGGAAGCTGTGAAGCAGTGTTGAATGAAGAGACCGTGAGGTAAAGCTGGTGAAGTAAACCAAGAGTCTTCTGGATGGAATTAATAACTTGGTTCAAATTCTGCTTTGGATCATCCACTGCCGTCGCTGCTGCTGTGTCATTCACTGGAGCAGCCAACATTCCATTTCCTCCACTCCCTCCAGTCCCCAGAGCAGTATTCTGCGACAAATCCATCTCAAACGACGCTCCTGTGCAAACAAAAACAAGAAATGGACCATAAAAACTACAGTCAAGAAATTAACAGAATTAAGCAAACAAATGATCAAACATGGCCTGTACAAAATATAGGGTCACCTCAATTTTGTTCAAAGCTTGAGAATTTCTCAGACAACCTTAATTAAAGTTCCAAACTTTACAAAAGAAACAAATCAATGAAAACAAACGTGTGTGTTTAGAACATTGAACAACACAAAAGTTCCCTTAATTCGATGTTTCAAATGCACCCAAAATCCAAACTAAACAACCCTCCAGCAAAAAGGAAAAAACTAATAATCTAGCTCCCTAATTAACTTATTATATTAGAATTAACCCAGATCATAATTTTTTAAAAAATAAACAGTATAGTAAAAATTAAATAATTCCAAGCGAACCCAGATTGTGAAAGAAAACAGATAACCAAAAATTAACTTTAAAAAACAAATATTAAACTAAGATTGCTTTACCTGTTGAAATTGGTAATGGGTCTCTGTCGCTTTTGGGTTTCTGCAGAGAGAGCGCGTTCTGCCGAGAAGGAAACAAGAGTTGGTTTTAATTTACTTACATGTAGTTTATATGCCTGAATTACACCTGTCTTTAATGAACGACACGTTGCTCATATGACTAGGTTTTCTACTTTTCTTTATGATGTATGTTTGGGCCTAAATTATAATGAGCCTATATGGGATCCTAAATGGACTTAGGAGATAGCCCTATACAAAATATAGCAATTATATTGATCTATAATCGTGCTATTTTCCACTAAACTTTTGTAGAAATTGAGTTTACTTATATTTTCTTAAGTGTTTTTGAAATTATTTTTTATTTTAAAAAAAAATTAAATACTTCTTATATAATTTTAATATACTAATATTAAAAAAAAATTCATTTTAATCTATTTTCTATTAAAAAACTTTTAAAAAATATCACCAATCACAATAATAAATACCATAGTTTTCAGACTCGGCCCGATCCAAGGCCTGGGTTCTGGGTTTTGACTTGATCACCCATGTTAATTCTTTTTTTTTAATCAAAACGACGTGTGGCAACCGGGTTTTTACCGGGTCTTGCTAGGTCAATTGGGTTTTTTTTTCCTTTATTTTTTTTAACCCGACCCGGTTCCAGTTCCAGATTGATATGTCGGACCGGTTTGGGTTTCAAAACTATGCTAAATGGTAAGTATTGGGTGAGTAAAATTACCTTGATGGGTTGTGATAATCTCTCATGTTTGATGTTTACATTGGACGGGACAAATTATAGATTTTTCTTTCATTTCATAACTCGATTTATTTGCTCTTTCATAATGCAATCATATCTCAACCATTTCATTTTCATTTGATTATACAGACTTTATTGGTTCGATGATAAAAATATTCTTTTTATTTCTTTAATTTCTAAATTCGAATCTTAAAACCAATATTTATAACTCAAGAGGATTTATTCTATTGAATGCATTGAATCAACGTGAGAAATCTACTTTTTAAAATTATCTAGAAAGAAGATTTAATTCCAATTAATTAACTCTTAAGCTGAGATGAAAATATCTTTTATTTTCAAAATAAAAAGTGGTACTTCGTTAATTAAAAATATGAGAAAGGCTACAAAATCCCATTGGTCTAATACACACACACACACTACATGCTTGCTTAGTGAAAAATTACAAAAAACAAATATCCTGTGGATCATAAAAATTTAATTAATTGGTGCAATCAACTAAAACATTGCATCTAAATATTCCAAGCTTGAGCGCAGTTTTTTATTTTATTTTAAAAAAAGGTGCAGGATAAGTGTATACGATTGTTTTGTTTATGAAATATTACAATTAAAAAAATTTTATTAAATAATTTTTTTTTCTTATTCATGCTTTTTTTTTACCAAAATAACTTTTTATTAGTAGCATATTTTTTCAATTAGAACTAACAAAAAACAAAATAAAGATTTTTCAAATTTTGAATAATTTAAAATAAGTAGGGAAAAAATGTATCGCTTTAATATATTTTTCTTAACCTTTCTTTGTGCGTGAAATAAAAGTTATCAAGTGTAATATATTTTTTTATGATAATAAATCTTTTTGTTAACTACAGAACTTATAGTTTCCATTTCTCACTACACCAAGCTTTATTTGCCCAACTAATTTTTGTTTTTGAAGTAGATCAAAGCTCAATCTTACTTGTGGATAAATAATGAACTAATGTGTGCATTCATTTTACCTTGTCGATTCGATCCGGGTTGATTAATCTTCATTTACTAAATTAAAAAAAAAAAAAAAACTCTCACACTACCTTATCTAAAATCTTGGACGTCACTTTGCTAAGATTGATTTCAGAATAAAAAGTTATTTGAACAGTATATACAAAAAATAAATACCTGGTCCTTATTATTGCTGCAATTTGGAGGTTGTTCTACTGCCTTTGGTTACTATTTTGTTGTCTTGACATTTCCATTTTGTTGGTGTGACGGTGTCTGCTTCAAGCTGCTGCACTCTTCAAACAAAATAAATAAAAATGAATTGTTGATGTGTTTTATACTCTCCACACTAAGTATTTAACCTCTTTAAGTTTTAGAAAAATAGACGTCACTTGCTATTTTTTTTCCTTGCTCAGTTTTGTTTTATCCAACTTGCAATCCAGCTCAAATTTATTAAGTATTTCTTAAGTTTTAGAAATAAATAATCCAGCTCCACGCAAGTTTTAGAATCCGTATGTTGAAATTCAAGTGTTTTTTTTTAAATAAAATTTATTTTTTGCTTCAAATTATTTTTCTATGTTTTCAGATTGTCTTGATGTGGCAATTTAATGTGATAATGTCAAAAATAAATTTTAAAAAATAAAATTATTTCAATGTATTTTCAAATAAAAAAATATTTTAAAAAATAACAACTACTATGATACCAAACAAAATCTTAATCAGCTTTATATGCACTCCAGTACAAAATTAAAAAGCAAATTACATAGTTGAACATTCAACAAAAATAACAAATCTTTGTATTTGTTAAAAAGATTCGGTCTTGTTTCACTATAACTGTGAACGATAATATTATATATTATATTATAAAATAAAAGCTTTTAAAAAGATTTTTTTTTATGAATTTTGGAATTAACATGAGAATTTATTGTTTGGAATGAAATAAGAGACCCGTTAAAGATAATTATTTTTAAAAAAAATTAATGGATACAAAAATTAGTTTGAGAAGACTCCAAGTTAAAAAAGAAAAAGAAAGAAAAGCTTCAAAGCAACTGTTCCATCAACCATATGACGAGGGCGATATGAATGTTTAGGGTCCCTCGCTCGTGGTTTTGTACATATGTACAGTTCACTTTCTGTCCTCGAATGACACTTGAAGATGACAATGACGTCATCTCATTACCCTAATTGTTTTTATCGAACTAGTACAATTCAATAAAAAAAACAAATTATAGTACAACACCCAGAAAAATATTTGAAAAATAACGGTTCCATAAAATAAGAGACAAAACAAATATCTACGAGTGATAATTTCACCGATTGGCAAGAAAGCTGTCAAGGAAAGTCGGCGGTTTGCAATAAAAAAAACCTGTAAAAAGACTCGTGGAGACCAGAAGATGATTTTAGTATTTTGGTAAAGGATTGATGATGTTTTGTGCTATTGAATGCTGATTTTTTTAAAAGAAATTTGGTTTCTAGGGGTTTTTTCCTTGCATAAAAAGACACCAAGAAAAATTATAAAATTATATATGCATTGTATTCATAATTTAAAATAATAATTTTATTATGTAATTGCTATCATGAATAATGATGGAATTAAAACTGTTATTTTAAATTACAGTTTTTATTCAAATTATTATTCTGAATAGATTAAAATTTAAAAAAATAATAATTTTAAAACTATATCATTCTCTGATAACTTTCTTCCGACGGTGTCGCTCCTTGAAAAAAACATCCCCTAATCATTAAGTAAAATCTCAGTGAAGCACTCTTTTTAATTAAGATAAGTAATCATCCTAGATATTTATTTACCTTGCAATTAAAAGTAGATTCATCCAGCCCATTCTGGTAGGTATTTTAAGTTTTATCATGATATAATTAATAGAGTCTGATTCCCTACCTGATAGTGTTAGAGAATAATATAAATCATATTATGAGATCTTATCTAAAAATATAAGTTATCGGGTTGAGATAGTTCTTTGATATGGTATCAGAGTCTTGATAACCAAGCGGTCACGAGTTCGAATCTCACCATCCCCATTTGTTTGATAAAAAATTAAGTACAAGGTAATGTGGACCTGTGCAAGTTTGAAGTCCAAAAGGCTTTCACTTGAGGGGGTGTGTTAGAGAATAATATAAATCATATCCTGAGACCTTACCTAAAAGTTTAAGATATTAGGTTGAGATAGTTCTTTGATAATAAAATGGAATTTTTTTCAAGTTTGATTGGTGCTTTTAACTTACGATTACAATCCAATACATGAAGGAGGATAATTATCCGTGCAGTAAGAAAGAAAGATTAATACCAGAGCACAAGTGTACTCGATGGATTAGTATTTTCTTGTCCTGCCATTGGGAGCCAATTTTTGGTTTGATGCCTTTTGTCTTAAATAAGAAGAACCAGGAAACATGATAATGATAGTGCAAGATGATCATGGCTACGATTCCTGCTTTAAGCGATTCTTTTGCCAGGATGCCATGGTAATACTCGTAATCTGATCCTCACGAGAATCTTTGATTTAGAACGCTAGTGCCCATTAATTAACGGAAGCTATTTGGGGGAACAGTCCTCTCTTTTCTTTTCTTTGTTTATTTTTTTAATTTTTAATTTCATTTTCTGCTAAGATTTAACTTTATAATTTTTTTTATTGGGTTATTCTAGTATCATAATCCGGGTAGAGAGTTTGTTAGATTGACCGGTTTAACTTGAGTTTTTATTTATCTTTTTTTCAATTGAATTTTTTTCATGTTTCATCTTTGTTGATTGGGAATTAGACTTTTTAATTTATTTTTGTTTGATTTCTATAAATTTATTTCAATCTCATAACCCGGGTTGCAAAATTTTGGTGGGTTAACATGGTTAACTCAAGTTATTTTTTTGGCTTTTTTTAATCATTTTTTTTTAATTTTATCCTTTAGCATTGAGTTAATTGAAAATTAGACTTCATAATTTATTTTCTTTTACTTTCTATGAGGTTATTATGGTCTAATGACCTAAGTCACGAGTTTGGCTAATTAACTTAAGTTGGATCAAGTCGGGTTTTTTCTTGTCTTTTTTAATTGAGTTTTTTTCCCAACTTCATCATTAAATATTGCTTACCAGATAGGTGGTAAGCACCACATCATGGGCTAACCCAAATCCTTCTTATCATGCAAAATGATGTTCGCGATAGTAGTATTTTTAAGTAAGCAAGAAAAATTCAAGACATGGGTCATTTATTTGACTAGATTCAATAAACTTGGTTAATTTAATAATATGATTTTAAAAAAGGTATCAATAGTAAATAGAGTGAACAAAAAAATTAGAAATAATTAACTATAGAAAATGATCTCCCAATATCATACTTGAAAGTAGAAAAAAATATTTGTTGAAGACTTATTGTTACTCCGCCTTAGGCACCGTCCCACCACCAGAAAAAAAAAACTCACTAAAATGTTTCTAACACCACTACAAAACGTTACAAGATGACATCAAAAGAGGTTGTACGTGCCTTCAAAGAAATAACCCAAAAAGCAAAGCAAATAAAATTAGTGAAAAATTCTATAGAAAAAAATAATGCAGCCCAATCTTCAATTAAATAAATTTAAAAGGACGAAACATGAAAAAAAAAAGAGCTTAAAAAAGCAAGAAAAAAAAACAAACAAACTTGAGAGAATCTCCTAAACCTGGATTAATCTTTCAAATTCATAACCTGTGAAATCTTAGATCTATGATCAATCAAGAAACTCAATTCCTAACTAATTTAATGTTGAATGATGAAATAAAAAAAACTATCAATTAAAAAAAAACAATTCCTAGCAAACCCAAACAATTCCTAACAAACCTAGGGGGTGTTTTAGAGTGTGATAGCGGATGTTTTTTAAAGTATTTGTTTTGCTTAGAAATGCATTAAAATAATATTATTTTTATTTTTAAAAAATTATTTTTGATATCAGCATATCAAAACAATTCGAAAAAACTAAAAAAAATTGAAGCGAAGAAAAACAATTTCTAACTATTTTAAAAATATTTTTAAAACACAAAAATAAACGATTACTTATCATGAATCAAGGCTAGACCTCACTTTATTGGCAAGGTCAACTAGTTGAACCGCATGTTTTTTTTTTTTTTTTTTTTTTGATTATCGTGGGTGTCCGGGCCAGCTTGCGCGCACCTCGACTAATCCCACGGGCCCTGAAGTTAACGACCATGTAAGCCTTCAGTGGCCATCATATGAGCAGCCATAGGGTTTGAACCTGAGACCTAAGAGGAAGCAAACCCCTTAGTCCCAAGCTCTTACCACTAGGCCACCACCTAGATGGGTAGTTGAACCGCATGTTAATGTTATAGGTGGGAGAACCACTCTAGCTCCCAATCATACACCAAGTTTTGATAATGCAATATATATGTGATGGATTATCCAGTGTGTTAATATACAAGATCAGGTTGTCGATAATCTTAAATCAACATGATATTAATCTTTTCCATGAATTTGGTTAGTGACATTTTCGCTGGTCCAGCGCAATACATGCATGTGTGATCTTGCTATATATCTCTCTTGATCACGACGTCTAATTAATTAATGTGCTAATATTAATCAGATATAGCTATAGGTACGTACGTAGCTTAGCCAGTTGTTTGTCACCAACCATCAACATGGAATCATAAACATAGAGCAGGTGGATATGGTGGAAATTACTTTAAGCCTTCAAGTTGAACATAATGTAATTGCTGAGACTTAGGCTTTTTCAAGCATCGTATCTTTCATGGAAAGGAATAATGTCCCATTTTATTCATTGCCATTTCATTATTATTAGATACCTTTCATAGTGCTTCTTTGATTTGTAAAGTTAACGTAGTACTTTTACACCAATGAATGAGCTACTTCATCAATTAATGTCTCTCTGATTTAATTTGAGGTTAATTAACACCATACGCGTGGCAGGAACCGCATTTTGAATTGCTAAATCATACAAGAGTCTTGTTAACGCTTGTTAAGAATCATTTAAATTTCTCAATTAATTTATATTCATCTTTAATTATAAATCTATTTTCAACACTTCAAAATATTACCTTATAAAATAACACGTAATTGATGTATATAATTAACCAACATCATTAATTTTCATTAGAATATTTGATTTCCCTTTATTTTATTGCAATCTAACAATCTATAAATGTATTTAAATAATATTTAATCGGTGTTCTAGAAATACTCTCTAGCTTTTGTTGTCATACATGCGGTCATGATGCCAAAGGGGATCCAGTTACATAGTTAATTAGTGCAACCAATAGTAACAATCTTTTAAAAAAAATCCCAGTCAAAATTAATCAAGATTAGACAAAATGAGAGTACTATATATACTAAGAATTTGATATTATTTCAAGAGTAATTGTCACTAATTATTTCACAAAAGAGAAACAGACACGAGGAAAAAAGAAAAAGAGAATTACAAAATTATTTTTGAAACTAAATATAAATATTTATATCATATTTTTATTGAGGAATCATTACAATAACTTTACACTTATTACACTCAAAATTAATGTATATAATTTCATCTTACTAATTAATTATGTATAGAACAACGTCAAAATAGAGAGTTCATAATTAAATCATGGGTCAAAATGATAATGACACAGAAGAGAGATAAACACATCAGCAAATCTGGCAAATTTGAGGAAAAGCTTTGTGATGGCAATAATGAAATCTATACATGGAGAGCAAGAAAAGGTGTTTCTCTGCATTCAAAGATTCATATTTTGAACAAGTTGAGCAAATGTAGACCTTCCAAAACCACCTTTAATCACCATGTATATATATATATATATATATATATATATATATATATGAAATTATACTAAAATTTGAAATGGAATCCAATCATCTCCTGTGCTTTTTCATTTGCTCAAATCACGACGAAGACCAATCCAATCCACTAAACGAGAACATTGACCAAACCATGAAGCCAAGAACTCACAAAGTGTGACCAAAACCCTTTCTGAATTATCTTTGATGAATCAGTCTCATTTCCTTAGCATCGGATTTGCTATTCTCTAAATCTTATATATTATATGATGGCAATATGTAGATGCAAAGTTTTTTATACCTAGTTTTATATATACTCGCATGATGTCATCAAAGTATTCTCCCTCTTTCTCTTTCACGAGCACACTAAAATTATACTGTGTATATACAGGGGCGGAACTGAAATTATATAAAAGGAAAGATCGATATAATTTATTATTAAAAAATTTATCTATTTAAAATAAAAATATATTATATTATTCTATATTTAAGTACTAAAAATATAAAAAAAATAAAATATTTTACAGGGCCCCGCCTCCCCTGGTTCCGCCCCTGTGTATATACATGGAGGAATCTAGCTAGATTAACTATTCTGCTTGATCCACAAAACAGTTGAAGGAAGAATTAAAGCAATATCAATTCTCTCTTATGTCACTAGCTACTTTTGAATATAATATGTGAAAGTGTTTGTATCTATCATCCAAGTTTGCTTTTCGTGCTCATAATTGCACCTCCACGCAATCAAATCTATTATTGGAGCATAGCAAGCACAAGTTCATGTGGCCATTAAAGTTATTTAGAGCCGACATGGTTTATATTTTAATTTTCTTTTATTTTTTTTTCTTGGGCACTAAAAGTCGATGGAAAAGATATTTGATAGTATTTTTTAAAGAAATGTTTTGAAGGCAAAAGTTATAAACTGAAACTTAAAAAAAAACAAATTAAGTATATTTGAGTAGTATATATTATCAAATATTTTTTTAATAATCATAACAACAATTAGGAATTATAATCATAAAAAAAAAACTTAAATATCACAGCTACTATATAAAATCATAGCTAAAAAATAAAGACTATAACAAACACCTTCTTGATTTTTTAAGTTAGCACTTGCAATTAAATATTAGAATTTAGTTTTTTTTTTAAAAAAAAGATAGAGACAATAGAAATATTTTTATTTGTAGTATCTGTTTTAAGAACACAGAATTCATTTTAAAATTATTATTGAAACTCATTTATTTTATTATTTTCTATCTTTACCTCTTTAACCAAACCTAATAGATTTATGTTTTTAATTATATATTCTCTTGAAAGATGATCATGCTGGCTAATTATTAAAAGAAAAATCATTATATACAAATAGCCTGTTCTTGGGGGAGTGCAAAATGCTGTGAAAAACTGTGCAAAATATAATATATAATTACATATACCGGTACTAGAGAAATAACAGATACAAGCACGCAAGTTTATACTTTATAGTGGTCTTGATTATAGATATCAACACGTATTTCAAGTGATTGATCGCACATACATCTTGAAAACCATTAATTAGCAGCTCCAAGAATCATTCTTCCTAGGAATCAAAAGGAAGCTGATCGATATGTCTAACAAAAATAAAAATAAAAACTTTGCTGTGACTACTAGATATGGGCAAATCCAGATCTGGGGGAAATAACAAAAATGAGAGAGATTACTAGTGCTTGATTGGGCTGATAGTTGTTGCAGCTTTACGCAAGGAATATATGAACATTAGGAAAAATAGTTTGGAATAAAGCGAAGTGAGAGAGCTAGATCTGGTTTATCTTTGTTCTTAATTATTATATTTGATCACTTATATATATTATGACCCGGTTTAATTTACTCTCATCATATATATATATATATATATATATATATATATATATATTGTTTCTATCTTGAATTCGAATTAGTTTTTTTATATATATAACCTCTTTTTTTTAAAAAAAAAAAAAGACTTCATTGCGTAAAATCTCCCAAAATCCACCAGAGGTATGACCTCTTGGGACAAACAAATGGGACCCAATTGCAATGACTACGACCAGACTTGGAGTGTCCTGTGGCCTCTTTTACTTTGTCGAGTATTTGAATATGACAAAAACAAATATGTCCCTCCACTTAACGGCAAATGATCAAGACAAATCGAAATGAATTTCTTTCGAAAAAAGAAATGTATACACGCTCTCCCATTCAGGCCTCTATCATGGACAGACGCGTGGTGTTCAACAGAAGCTTCGGCGAGGAGAGGAGAGGAGACGCAGAATTGTCTTTACCAAGCTGCATGCATGGGTGGTGCTGCATGCTTGACGCTTGTAAACATTTGCAGCTAATATCATCGTCTAGCTTGTGTGGATCGATAGATCGAAGATATTTCTTGCAAATTGCACTGTATATCTTGGACTTTCGTGCTGTAGATATGATTGTTAAATCCTGCAATTCATTAATTCTGAAATTAAAATGTGTTGATTGATCATGATTAAAATACCAAATTAATTTGTATTCATCATTATTCCAAAATCAATGTTATATATGCTTGCAAAATAAGACTTGACTAAATCCCTAGCTCCTATATTGGATTTACCATTTAAATCTGGACCCATTCCTTTTTATACATTTCCTAGCGTTTAAAAAAATCTTAAAATATTAAATTATTGGTTTTGTTAAATAAATAAATAAAACTACTTTTTTTAAAAAAAAATATCTTATAAAAATATATGTCTTTATAGAAAAATAATAATTGTTATTAATATAGAAACTAGTCTAATTGTTATCCTCCTCGAATAGGTAAAAACTATTTAAACTGGGAGAATGCCTATCCTCTGCTGTTTATATTTTATTCTTTGAAAAACTTTTTTTTTTCATTTCAAATATATTTAAAAAAATGAAAATTTTTTAATTTTAAATTATTATTTTTTATTTTAATGTACTAAAATCAAAAATAAATTTTAAAAATCAAAACAACTTATTTCACTATATCTTTAAATAAAAAATATTTTATAAAATAACTACATCACATTATTCTAACGGTAGCAAGCAGCGGTTAGTTACTTTTTTTTTTCCTGCCGCGTACACGCGATTGAGATGAGAGTGGGGCTAAATTTACCACTGTTCAGAAACTTAAATTCTGCAGCAGCCTATATAATACTTGACGGTGGCGGCGCTCTTTCATATTTTCATTAACTTCCATTCAATTTTCAGTTATGATAATATCATAAATAATAATAATAAACTATTTAACCGTTATTAATAGTAGTAGACTAGTGGTTAGTATTTTTTGTTTTTTTCATAAAAAAATAAAATTATATTCCCCGACCCTTCAATCTTTTTCTATATAAACGTATCCTTCCACTTCCTAGTTTAACCCAAAAAAGGAAGTCACAAAAACTCACTCTCTTTACAAACTCAAGTGATCTTTCGTTTAGCCTTTTCCTATCTCCATGGAAACACAAATAGACAGCTTTTGGGTATTGGTCCTTGTTTCCAAATGCAAAGCCTTTTCTGCTCAAAACCCCATCTTCCTTCTTGTCTCTGTTTTCCTGGCCTGGCTAGCCATGGCTTTGTGTTACTGGGTGTACCCTGGAGGCCCTGCCTGGGGTAATTATTTGCGCAAGAAAGGAATTAGCTGTTCAAGAGCCAAGATGATTCCAGGGCCTAGAGGGTTTCCAGTGATAGGAAGCATGAACCTCATGGTTAACTTGGCTCACCACAAGCTTGCTGCTGCAGCGACGGCTTTTAAAGCAGAAAGACTTATGGCTTTTAGCTTGGGAGAGACTAAGGTCATTATCACATGCAATCCTGATGTAGCCAAAGAAATCTTGAACAGTTCAGTCTTTGCTGATCGTCCAGTTAAAGAGTCTGCCTATCAACTCATGTTTAATAGAGCTATTGGTTTTGCTCCTTATGGGGTTTACTGGAGAACTCTAAGGAGAATTGCAGCAACTCATCTTTTTTGTCCTAAACAAATCAGCTCTACTGAGTCGCAAAGATTCAATATTGCTTCTCAAATGGTATCCGCAATAGCAAGTCAAGGTGGAGATTTCTTTTGTGTAAAAGGCATACTAAAGAAAGCTTCACTCAACAACATGATGTGCTCAGTTTTTGGTCGTAAATATGATCTGGGCTCATCAAATAGTGAAACTGAAGAGCTTAGAAGGCTTGTTGATGAAGGTTATGATCTTCTAGGGAAACTTAATTGGTCTGATCATCTTCCTTGGCTTGCAAATTTAGACCTTCAAAGAATCAGGTTTAGGTGCTCCAACTTGGTTCCTAAAGTGAACCGGTTTGTGAACCGGGTTATTCAAGAACATAGAGAGGACCAGACTGGCCAAAGAAGAAATGACTTTGTCGATGTTTTACTCTCTCTTCATGGACCGGACAAGTTATCACACCATGATATGATTGCCGTTCTCTGGGTGAGCAACAAACTGACTTGTCACGGCAATTTTCTTTCTTTGTTTTTTTTTTAAATGCATGCATCCATTTATCCATATCCATGTGTAAGCATATATATGTTTTTTTCAAGGTGGCGTTTTGTTACTCTTAAGAGACTGAGATAATTGAGAGATCAGAAGATATATCTTTTGCCCTTTTATTAATTTTTTTAAAAAATTATTCTAAAAATATTTTTTTTATGTTTTTGTTTTTGTTTTTGTTTTCTGTAACTTTTATATATATATATATATATATATATATATATATATATATATATATATATATATATATTATCCTGGAATATTAACCCAACATAATCTAAAAGATTCTAGTTTATGTAAAGAAATGTGACTGTATATATATAATATAACATGATTATAACAATAGCTAAAAGAGATCAGTAAATCACTGTAGATTGTGTCTAAAATCACTGTGGATTGCACTATTTACGTTTAAAATTCGTTCTTATAATTTTGGCCAATTTTCTATCACTGTTTTTTCATTTATTTTGTTAGGTACGTGGCAGCATCCCTGCCATATATTTTTCTGTTTTTTTAACAGGTTATAGCTTTCTCATCTCTTTCTTTTTTTCTAGCACAAATATAAAATATTACATAAAATAGATTTGACAAGACATTAACGGACTTTTCAAAACTTGATAAACAATTTCACTCTTTTAAAGAAGAAAATAACTGCTGGTTTTTGTCGCGTAGTTAATAAGAGGAGAGGGTAAAAATGCATCAGAGGACATTATAATTATTATTATAACAATAGTTAAAACTACTCAGTATTTTATCATGGATTGCATAGTACAGTCAATAGTAAAATATTGAGCAGTTCTTTTTTTCTTTTTTTTAAGCAGTTTTTTTAATGAATATTTTTTTTGTTTAATTTTTTTTGTTAATGTTCAAAATTTTTTTATTTAGTTATGAAACTTTCATGACACAGGTTCCGAATTTGACGGGTTAACCTGAATTTTTTTTTTCTGGTTTTTCTTTGTAATCAATTTTTTCGAGTGCAGTCAACAGTGAAACGCTGAACTGTCTTTTTTTTTTTGCTTTATTTGTTTTTAAGCAATTTTTTTTCTTTTTTTTTTAATTTTTTTCTTTATTTTTTAAGCTTTTTTTTTTCTTTGTTTTTTTAATGAATTTTTTTTTGTTTAATTTTTTTGTTAATGTTAAATTTTTTTCTATTTACTTATCAAACTTTCATGACATGGGTTTCGGGTTTAACGAGTTAACCCAGATTTTTTTTCTGGTTTTTCTTTTTAATTAATTTTTTCATTTAATTTATTTTGTTAATGTTAAATTTTTTTTATTTAGTTATCAAACTTTCATGACATGAATTCTAGGTTTGATAAGTTAACCCAACATTAGCTGGGTTAACCCGTAATTTTTTTTTCCTATTCAGTTATCAAATTCATGACACAAATCTCAAATTTGACGAGTTAACACAGTTAATTCAATTTTTTTTTCTTTTTTTTTCTTAGTTTTTTTCTTCATGTAGGCTTTTTCTTTCTTTGTTTTTTTAGTACAACGCCAAGCAATTTTCTCTTCTTTTTTTTTAATTTTTTTAAGCTGGTTTTTGTTTCTTTTTTGCCTTCTTCTTTGTTTTTTTAAGCTTTTTTTTAATGAATATTTTTTTGTTTAATTTTTTTTAACGTTAAATTTTTTTCTATTTAGTTGTCAAAATTTCATGACACAGGTTCCGGGTTTGACGGGTTAACCAGGATTTTTTTTCTAGTTATATACTATATGGTGAATAAGGTATCAATGCACCATATATAAATATAAAGTGCAATTTATCAATGTTTTCTTATAGATTAAAATTTAGTTAGCATTCATAATATACAAGTGTTGTAGGATACCTAAAATCCGTATCAGTGAGTAGATAAAATCCGTATCATTAAACTTTACATTTTATATTTACCAGAATTACTGTTTCGAGCTATAAATTTTACATTATCGTTGATATGATGTTTGTTTTTGATACTTATCTCTGTCTTCCATGATTGTCGTTTTGAGAAATAGCCCAAACAAGAGAATCAAAAGTGGAATCTTAGCTAAGCTTGCAAGCTGCTTATATTCCCTTCTTTCTTTTCTTGGCATCTGCTATCATACCCTACCGTACCATTATGTTCTTTGATTAATTATATTGTTTGGTGCAGGAGATGATTTTTAGAGGAACAGATACCGTGGCAGTTTTGATAGAGTGGATACTAGCAAGGATGGTACTTCACCGTGATATCCAATCAAAGGTGCATGATGAGCTCGATCAAGTTGTGGGAAGATCAAGGCCGCTGATGGAAGCAGACATTCAGTCAATGGTTTACCTGCCTGCAGTTGTGAAAGAAGTTCTGAGGTTGCACCCACCAGGCCCACTATTGTCGTGGGCCCGTTTAGCAATCACGGACACTAATGTGGATGGATATGATGTTCCAGCAGGGACCACAGCTATGGTTAATATGTGGGCCATAACAAGGGACCCACAAGTTTGGGCGAACCCTCTAAGGTTCTTGCCAGAGAGATTTTTGTGCAAGGATGCTACTGCTGACGTGGAATTCTCTGTGTACGGGTCTGACCTTAAGCTGGCTCCGTTTGGGTCGGGTCGGAGGACTTGCCCGGGAAAGGCTCTGGGTTTGGCCACGGTTAGCTTTTGGGTCGGGGTTTTGTTGCACGAGTTCGAGTGGGTGCAATGTGATCATGAGCCGGTGGATCTCTCAGAAGTGCTAAGGTTATCTTGTGAGATGTCTAACCCACTTACAATCAAAGTGAATCCAAGGAGAAGATGATCAAGCACGTCATATGATGATCTGATGCTGGAAATGGATGCTGATAATCTGATCGTATACTTGGCAGCGAACAAGCACTATAATGTTCACTGAACGTAAGTTGTAGATATACCCTTCAGGCCTTATAGTTACACTGGTATCGTGGTTTGGCTACTTGCTAGCTAGAATTGGTGTGTGATTATGGTTGCTGATGAGAAATAATATCCACACTAATTATCCTTTTGGATTGTATGTATATATATATATATATTTGTGGTCTCGCAACATTATGTCTGGAGAGACAGTGTAAATGAAGCCTTGGTGTTTTTATTATGTTTTGTTGGTATGTACGAATCAAAATACGTGATTTGGAAGTGAAATATTCAGTGTGTTCAAAACAGTATTCAGCTAGCTCTTCGCAAAGAGGAGAAAGACAAATATCATTGATGCCAATATTACTTGGATTCCAAAATTAATCACCATCATCTTATTCATGGAAACTATTTCAGCTCAAGATTGAAAAAATCCAAGATTTTTTTTTAAAAAAAAAAACAACTAAACTTTGATGATGCTTAAAACTTCAACTTGAATGGTCAATAAAAAGATGCTTGGAATTATGTCGGGGGCATGATTTTATAGATGGGAAATGGTGATTTTAGGTGAGCATACAAAAAGATATTGGAGGGTCAAAACAACACATTACTACTACTACTACAAAAAGATATTGGATGGTCAAAATAGCAACTTCAACAATATGATCTTGGTATCCATAAACAATTACGTACATTTCATAGCTTCTTACCTTTTGTCTTGAGCTCCTATTTTGGATCCTCCTCACCTTAAATAAGATAATCACATCTCATAAACAAGTAGCTGATAGCACGTGAAATACAGGTGGTCTGAAGGACACTGATGCTGCTTGGTGACAGTTCCCTTGCATAGGAATCCTTGTCCATACCTTGCCTAAAACGCAGAGTGTGATCTCGTTATGTGCCCCTGTATCAATAGTTATTTTGTCAAGTCTGTATCAATATAAATACATCGGTCACGACATAAACAAGTTCTTTGTCTCTGCACTACAGGAAAAATCCAATGTTCAGCTTGACCACCCCGTGTCTCATTGGTTTGCTTGAGTGTTCAATCACTTCTAATAATTAGCACTGCCCATGTGATGATAAAAACGTTCAATCACAAACACATGTGTCTCTGTACGTTTTCTGCTTTCAAGATTGAGTAAAGATTTTACGAAACTTCTTTTTCGGACCCTTACGAATTTGTAGATGTAAATGTTTACATGACACATGCATATGGGAATGGTCATCGAAAGACATGGTAGTTAAGTAGAGAGACGTGTATCTGTCATAGCATATGGGAATGGTATGGCAAACGCCCATCTGGATATCCATACAAGCATTTTTTTCCCAAAAAAAACTATATTCTATAGATAATCTAGTGCCTTTATTACCTCCACCCAATAGCCAACGATAGATCTTCTTTGGCAGTAGTAAATGAGTTGCTTGACATTTTTCAAAATGAGTCATTTCATGATAACTTAATTAGCTGCAGCAAAATCAAATTTGATGGATAGTGGGACAAGAACTGAATATTTTTTAATAAACGAGTGCATTTTTTAGATGGCTAGAAAAAGCTGTCTAACATGTTAATTATAAACTAGATTATAGCTTTGAAGTTTGAACGAGATGAGACCACAATCAAGATTAACTTCTAACTAATAAATATGATTAGCTTAGGATAACGTTTATATTTGAAACAATTACTTAATATTTTAGTTCTAAGCAATCCCTTATATTTTTTTTTAGCTAAGGTGGCTAGTATCTAATACCTGCAAATGATTCTTTTTGATAAATTTAAGAATTCTTCAATGTTTAAGCAATTATCTTTTTAATAGAAAAGACAATTATATTTTAAAGAAACTCTGAAAATAAATACACAGTAAAGAATGAAGATTGGAAACCTAAAACTTGAAGAATTCATGAGGTATCATATAGCCTATGAGTTTTATCTTTTTATGAAGAGGAGGGGCTATCAAATCACATTTCCCTGATAACATTAATCATCTCTTATGTGTGTTAAAAAGAAAAAATATCTCTGACTCATCGGAGAAAAATATATCTGACTCACAATTATGGAGCCTAATAAGATTCTCAAAGCTACATGTACTTGAACTCAACACTTAGATGAGCTTGAAGATGTTGGGTCTAACAGCTCACAAATCTTGTATACATTTAGGCTCAACCCAAGAATATTGAGTCTGACAATTCTCTCGACCTACATATGCTCAGGTTTAATGCTTGGTTGAGCTCAAGGATGTTAGGTCTAGCAGCTTCTCATCCCTGTATATGCTTGGGCTCGGCACTTGGTTAAGCCCAAATATGCTAGGTCTAACAGCTCACTGACCCATATATATATATTTGAACTCAACATTTGGCTGAACCAAATGATGTTGGGTCTGGCAGCTCGCCAGACCCGTTTATAATAAGCATGCAGTCCGACTCAGAGCTTAACTAAGCTCGAGATTGCTTAGTCAGTTCACCAAACCCATATATGTTTGGGCTTAACGCTTGGATGAGCCTAAAGATGTAGATCTAACAGCTTCACTAAACGCATATATGTTTGGGCTCAACGATTCGCTAAGCCTAAAGATATTAGGTTATCACAATGCCTCTGATTCCTTTAAATTAGGATCTAGGTAAAAATAAAACATGTTGATCTGTTAGTAGCCCCCTAAATCTTTGCATATTCAATGCACAAAGATTTGAAATTGTATCAATAGTAAATAAGAGTCTTTTTACCTTCTTCATATTTGTCCCACGTAGAATTGCTGGGATTTTCGTGGCCAGGTAGCTCGTCTTTATTGAAGGAGGTATCTTTTAGAAAACAAAATGGTAGCTTATATTTAATGCAGTAATTTAATATACTTTTGGAGATCTAAGATGACATGAAAGGTCATCATCTAAAGGTGAAGGTGGAAATTTATTTTCTTTATAACTCTAGTCATTTGTGTTCCTAACGATTCTTTTACTTTCACTCTTTGTAACTTTTAAAAAACAGTTTTGTGAAAAATTCCAGAGCCAATCCCACTCTATTCTAAGAATAAAATCATCACCTTAGGTGATTTTCACTAGAAACTTCTTCATTTTTTACTTTGAATAAAGTAATGGATCGTAAAAGAGTCAGGTATATCCATAGAAGTAGGAATGTTGTTATATCTAATAAGGAGTTTAGGTTCCAACTTGAGACTAGGGGAAATAATAGGGAACAAGATTCATCACATTGGTCCCTAAAATTAGAGGGGATGGAGCCCTAACATCGACCTCAAGCAAGGGGGAGAGTAGCTCTCCCTGCAAGAGAAGTCTTTCTCTCGTTGCTACTAATGAATCTCAGGGGAGAGGAAGGCTACCTCAGGCCCTTAAGGATGATTCCCTCAGCACTCTAGGTGTAGAGGACATTGAATTCGTTAATGTTTGACAGACAAGAGAGTACATATCTCAAATGTATGTCAAGGTTGAGCATATCAACCAATCAACCTTAAGCTCTACTTAGAGTCATTTGAAAATCAAAGCCCCCTTTTACATGTGTATATTGGGGTATAACTTGCCTGGTTGCTAGCACTAATGGTGGTAATGATATGTGTTGATTCTTTACCTTTATCAACAAGCCCGCTAGAGCCATGAAAAAAACCTTGTAGAGAAAACTTGCCTAATAGTCAAGGCTTACTGGACCTCATTGCTTCATCCATCACCCTTACAAACCTCATGATCCCTAGTTTGTCTTGGGCCATTGGTTTGAATGAAAATAATAATTAAAAAAAACTAATAATATGGACCTAAAATGATAGTTATTATTGGTGATCTTATCTACATTTATTTGGATATTTTTTATTGTTATATCTTTAAATGCTTTTCAAAGTTATTTTTAATTTAAAAAATTATTATTTTGATGTTTTTTTTATGTCAAGAATATTAAAAAAAATATTTGAAAAATATCCATTGATATTTTCTAAATTAAAAACGTCTTGAAAAAACACTTCCAACTACATTATTAAATACACATTTATGGATATACGACATTATTGTTACTTTCCTCACTCTCAATTAGAAGGTTGTTAATTCGTCGTTTTAGAAGAATAGTTATTTGAGATTAATTCTTAACCTTCGAAAATATGATCTCGAATCTGCTAGTAAATTTACCAGAATTCAACATAGTTTTATGGTTTTGGAACCTTTGGAGTTTTGAATAGCATTGATGTTCTATATTTTGTCCTTTTTTAAATAAAAAAATTCATTCTTTCCTAATCAAATCATCCTTTCTTCGTTCCATTCTTCAATTATATACACACACACACACCTTGACAGAACTAAGTATTTAGTTAGAGTATTACTAAGTCCACTGGATTCATTAAACTACTTATAAGCAAGGTTTCTAGAATAGTAGACGCATGTATTTTTTGTATATTTTACACGTAATTAAACGCACAATTAAGGGATAAACTTGAGGGGGTCACAATAAATTTTGTAATTTTTTGTTTTGAAGGTGTGATTGTTTTATTTTTTTTAGAAAATCATTGTATTGTTTTATTTAGTTTTTTATATTTGAGAAAATAGCTTCATATTTTCCATACTCCTGGCTTGGATGGTTTATGATTTCCCTGAAATTCAAGCTATTGTTATATTTAGTTTTTATATTTGAGAAAATAGCTTCATATTTCCCCCTTTTTTTCACCATCTGCTTGAATTAACTTGACTTTCCATAACATTCTTAAATTATCTTTAAAAACCCTCCACAAATGGAACTAAAAACTGAACCTTTGAAAAATGAATTCCAGCACAATTCAATTAAAAAGCTGGATCTTGAAAAGCCCAGATCTTGAAAAACCATCAACTCTAAAGTTTCCAAAACCTTGATCTTATAAGAAAATCCAGGGCACAATTCAAATTGAAAATACCAGATCTTGAAAAACCTTGATCTTATAAAACTCAATTTTCACCCAATCTTCAAGAGTAACTTAATCTTTGTCATCATCCGTTCCCAAAACCAAATCTCACTTGTCCAGAACACTAAAACAAAATCGATCTAAAAATGAAGAGGAAGAGACACCAAAGAAGTAGTAATAGGTTCTAATAAATCAGGGATTCTTATTTCAAATTAGGGTTTATGGTCTTATTTTAATTTCAAGTACATGGGTGTAATAGTCCTTCATGGCAGGAAGACAAAAGAAGAGAAAAAGGAAGAAGATGAGTGTGGTTTCATTACCTGGTTTGGTCAACCAAGGTGAGAAGAGAAGGAAGGTAGAGGCAGGAGATGGGCCGATAGAGAGAAAATGAGGACAAAGTAGATGAAAAACAAGAACAAAACAAGTTTGGGGTATTTTTTTCATCTCTTTATCAAAATTTAAATTTTTTACTGATCAGTGTGAAATGTAATTTTAAAAAAGAAATACAAGTAAAGTGTTATTGTGCTTGAGAGAATCAAGGTAATTTGTTTTTAGTTAAACTAGATTTTAACCGGGTTGTGTTAGGATGTGTTGAGACAGAAAGGTCAATACAATTAACTTTAGCCCAGTTAAATTTGAAATTGGGCTGGGCAAAAGCTCGGATCTTCAGTTTTAATTGAATTTTTTTAAAATTAATTCATGTAAAATGTATGTAGAATATTATTTTATTAAATATTGTTTAATTTTTACTTTATTTCCTAATAAGATTATAATATTATCAAACACTATTTTTATATAACCTTTCTTTATTTTTTGTGTTCACTTTTTAATTTAATTGGGTAAATTTCTTGTGCTATCTCTTTGTATTATCATATTATTAGATAAAAAAAAAAACAAACTCGGACAAACAAAGTTATCTTACCCAACTGAGTCCATAATTTGAATCGTGAATTTAGTAGATTAACCCAGATCGATCCACAACACTATCATCTCACTTTTATTTATATAAAAAAAAAACTAAAACAACACCTTTTTAAAAAGTTTTTCAATAAAATGAATCACACCATGTCAACTCCAATCCGGTTTAATTTTGAAACTCAAACTAGATAAAGGGTTGAATCATGAGGTCTCTAGGTTGGCTTGCCGAGCCGAACCGGGTTTGGTGACACAACCAAAATGTCCTTCGCGTTAACTCGTGATATGTTTATTTTCCTTATATTATTTAATATATTCATGTTAAAATTATCAAAATATTATTTTTTTTCATTTAAACTTGCTTTTATTATTATGATATGGTGGTGTCTGAAATAGAAAAAAATCTAATAAAACAATATAATCCCTTCTTTTCTTATTAAGCCTTTTTTTTACAAAAAAAAGATATAACTTTTTTATTATATATTATACAAGCAAATTATTTTGTTTAAGTAGAATTCAAATTACTATTGTTCTTAAAGAAATATTGATATGTAATTAAATAAAAAAATTAAATGATCCTCAGCAGGGATTAAAATTTTTAATTTACATCTATCTCAAAGCTTCCTAGTCAAATTTTTTAATTTGTATCTATTTCTAGACTTCCTTAGTTATTGTTAACAATGCTTTTTAATCTTTATTAACATATATAATTATAAATTTATTTTATTAAATACACACACCAAATTTTAAGTTTATAATTAAAAAGAAAATAATTTTAGTTTTTTTTAACAATACTTGTATTATTATTTTTTGTGTTAAAAATCAATTTTTAATCCGATCCTATAAATTAACGAGTTTATCCTAACTAAGAAAACTTTGAGAGTTTCCTACTAGTCAATGCCATTAGCCATCACCACTTTAGTTTCAATCATAGTTTTCTGGTGGTTTGATTTTGAGATTTTGCGATTGAAAGCTTAGTCTTGATTGGTTTTACTCTTAAATCTGGGTACCTTAACAGATAAACTTGTGACTCGATTAATTTATCACACTCATGTAATATTAGATTATTAGTTGGTGTTATATTGCTAATCAAATCAATTTTTTTTAATGTTAAAAAAATAAAATTAAGCATTGTTAATATATTTTTTAATAAAAAATTAATCATTAACTCAAAATTCAACACATGTTGATGACATTTTTAAAAATATTTATATGATGATATATTAGATGAAATTTATTTTTAAATATTAAGATAACAACATATTGGATCGATCTTGGTTAATCTGTCAAATTTACGATGACCCGGGTTATGAGATAATAATAACTCTATAAAAATCAAATCAAAATAAAATATGAAGATCAATACTTAATCCAATGTTGAAAAATAAAATTTTAAAAAAAAATTAAAAAAATTATCCTAGTCAACTTAAATTAACCTGCCAAACTATTAGTTTTGAGTCATAAGATCAGGATAACCATGTAAAAATCAAGTAAAAACACATATTAAGCTCAATTTCTAATAAATTCATTGTTAAATGATGAAATAAAAAAATCAATTAAAAAATAATAGAAGTTAACTCGGGTTAACCTTTTAAATTCACGACATTGATCATGAGATTATAATAACTTTATAAAAAAACAAATAAAAAAATTATAAAACTTTATTTTTAACGAAAATATGAGTTAGTCAAGTAACCCGAGTTAACTCGAGTTTTCTTCTTCAATGTTATATTTTTTAAAATTATTTTTTTTGTTTCATCCTTTGTATTTGATTATTAAACTTGGAGTTTTGCAATTTTTTTTATTTTTTTTTATGTGAGTTATTTTGATTTTATATATCAGTTTGAAAGTTAATCTGGACTTGCTAGAATTGTCATCACCTGAGCTTTTTTCTTATGTTAAAATTTTCTTTTGACTCAGCCGCAGCGGAGGAAACACAAGAAAAGTGAATTCTTTTTTTATTTTAATTTTTCCCGCTGTTGCTTCTTTGAATGAAATTGAGATTACTTCGACAGACTTGAAGATATTCATGAAGATAATGAGTTTGAGCCTGATAATCAATTCCCAACTTTGAACTGAAATTTTCTATGTCTGTCTAGAAAAGAGAATTGTTGCTAAAATTACACTAGTGAAGTGCCATTGTCTAGAGCAAAGAAGGATGTACTTGGATGGCAAATGTTAGTGAAAACTGGACTTTGTATGGGACTAGTGTGCAGGATCTGCCTGACAATGGCCCTTAAAAAGAACCTAGTTTTGAACCCGGCATCTCACCGCCGGGTCTGATAATTATGGTTTCAATCCGTTTGCTATGAGTTGGGTTGTGCAGTGTCCACCATTTTTACCATCCTTGTCGATGCTATACTTGGCACCATACTCTTATCCTGGGCAGATTACTCGATGATGCTTACAACGAACAAATGAATGCTATCAAGCATTGAACTTTTAGCTTGGATTGCTTTAGTAGAGGAGGATTACAGATCGGTAGGGGCCTAAAATGAAGCCCTGCAGATAACAAGTTTTTTCCACGGAGCTAGGACAAGATCGAAGTTGGATCAAAATGGTCATAATCATTCATTTAAGATGGGAATGGAAGGGATGTTTTCAACAGCTTCAAGGCCACAAGGAACATTAGCAAGCAACACAGATAATGATTTGAACTCAAAGACGGAACAGGAGAACCATTATTATACTGTCCATAACATCCAGAGCATAAACTGTATGAACACAAAAGGTACTCAGCACTCATTTTAACACGACAACCCAACCAAGTGAGCGACCAACAACACTTGATGAAACACTGGATATGAGCTCAATTCTTGTATAATCCCGAATCCTGCAGTCTTGAAAAAGCCTTCTCAAATTGGCTCCATTTCTGAGCCAAAGTGCCAACGAATCCCACAGAAATTCTCACCAGTCCTGGTGAAATGCCAGCCAGTGCCTGTTCCTCGTCATTCAATTCACTACTAGTGCTACTACCAGAGCAGGACATAAGGGTCTCGTAATAGCCCAAGCTCACTGCCATGAACCCAAATTGAGTGCAGTTTTGCAAGTGGTTCATCAAACGATTAGCCTTTTCCTCAGTTTCCATGTCAATGCAAAGCAGCCCACCAAACCCATATTCTTTATTTGCCATGGACTTCAAGAGCTCGTGCTGAGGGTGATCTTCAAGGCCCGGGTAAATGACATTGAGGCCTAGTTTTTTTATTTTGGTGGCGTAAACCATTGCACGGTGGCAATGTTCCTTCATCCTCAACCCCAAATGAGGAATCCTCTCTGACAATTCAAAGGCAACCTTGGCATTCATCGTGGGACCAAGAAGCATCAAGGCTCCATGCTGAAGATCCATCATTGAATTCACCAGGTTGGCTGGACCACAAACAGCACCTGAGAATATTCCATTAATGCATTAGCAATAATTCTTGTTTACCTTTAGGATGGGTAGAGATTTGAAAAAAGAAAAAGAAAACAGGAGCAAGTACTGTTTAATAGCTTAGCACGACTGTTCTTGGTATCCGCAAACAAACAAGATGAAAAGTGAAAACAAACAAGATGAAGGACACGTCACACAAACAATAAAGCAAAAGACCAAACTCAGATCACGTGTGTGATCCCAACTGCAAGAAAATCTTATTGAAATGTCAAAAACGAAACCACAGAAATTTATAAACATTAGTAAAAGCTGGCATGTTCTAAAGTGACTTGAAGACACCCATCATTCACGAGCGAAGAAAGCTATCATTGCATCCGCATGAACTCAGGAGGTCCACGTGAGCATGCATCATCATATATCCTAGATAACATACTTAAATATTTTCACCCCTAAAAATCAATGTCTTAAAAGATTCCATGGCACCACTAATTTTCTTTTGTTAAAAGATAATCAAGTCTCGTCATGGTGTTGATAAGCCTAAAAACACCCCTCGAGTCTTGTCATATTTTGGATTCGAACTCCTCATTTCTTTAACCACTTGTTGGACACTCTTTAAATCCCAGTTCCACCGGTCATACAAATGTTTTTTCCTTTTTGTGATAGATTCGAGAAAATTCTCCAATATCTTCACCTTTAAATCCCAGTTCCACCAATCTAAGTCTTGTCACCATGTTTAATGATGTGATTGGAAATACAATACAAACCGAACCGTGTTTCTAACAAGTTTAAATTTTTAAGTTTTTGTTAAAAATTATGTTTTTGAATAATTTGAATTGTTTTGATATGTTAATTTTAAAAATAATTTTTAAAATATAAAAAAAATTATTTTAATATATTTTGATATAAAAAACAATAACAATCACAACAAAGAAAGAAACGCAATACTCAAAATTTACAGGCTGCCAAACATGGGGTGTCGACAGCATACCGTATCGAATTTGGATAGAAATTAAGCAACGTTGATTCCAAAATCTGAAATTTGGAAGAGTCAAATTTGCAATATACCTGCAATGATATCGGCTCCACCGCTAATAAACTTGGAGATGCTATGCACAACCACATCAGCTCCTAGTCTAGCCGGGGACAGAACCATCGGAGAAAAAGTATTGTCCACCACAACTGTCACCCCTTTATCATGGGCTATTCTACTCAGTTCAGGGATGTTAGCAACAGTCAGAGTTGGGTTCGACATGGACTCAAAGTACAAAACCTTGGTCTGTCCTTCAACCATTGCATTTTTCACCATCTCGTGATCATTGATATCAACAAATGTTGTCGTTATGTTACATGCCCTTGGTAAGAAATGGGTTAGTAATGCATGAGTCCCACCATAGAGAGTCCTTGATGCCACCATGTGGCCTCCACTGCTGCAAAGTTGTAGCAACACAGATGATATCGCAGACATGCCTGTCCAAAACAAACCATTCCAAGTCCATTATGATTTTTTTGTAAATGTTTTCTTTTCTCCCATCAAAATAGATACCTTATTTTAGGTGCCTTATTGACCCAATATTCAAAATCAAACTGTGTATATCAAAAAAAAATTAAAAAAAAAATACAAGAAGTTTATTTCTGGAATCAAATCCTATAAAATTCATGACGCATATATATGTACCAATCTGTCACAAATTTATATGCATTCTCAAGTAACATACATAATCAAGACAAGTTGTGCAATTACAACTCACAAATTGTGGAGAGTGTTTTTTTTAAAAAAAAAAAATCAATCTTAATATTCTAATTTAGTTTAGGTTTATGTATAAGCTGGCCATTAAAAAACCATTATTCTTAAATTGTAGAAACTATTGATAGTAATAAAAATTAATTTACCACTAGCGGTGCAATAGGCAGCCTCGGTGCCTTCAAGGGCAGCCATCTGACGGCCAAGATTTAAAACTGTGGGATTAAAGTGCCGGCTGTATATGAAGAAGTCACGGTCAGGACCAAGCTCGCCAGCAAACATCCGGCGCATGGTCTCAGGCTCCATGACAGTGAAGGTGGCAGACGCCTCAATAGACATGTTAACACCACCATGTTCACCAAATTCATGCCTTGCGGAAGCTAATGCTGCAGCTGGGTCCTCCCACATGGAAGGCAAGCCTGTAGACAACATTGATTTCTTATTAGCAACAATAAAATCATCATCACCATCTTGCCCTGTCGATGATCTTTTCTTGCCGGAAAAAACAAAGCCCTGTTGGTTCTTGGTTTCAGCCATGGCTACTAACTATTAAGAAATCAAAGAGAGAGATATGTAGACAAGAATCCTTTAACCCTTTTATTATAAAAAACACAATAATAAGGGAATGAGAGATGATTGATGTGGAAGAAGGATTTGTGGTTCTATTTATAGAGAGAGAGCAGAGCTGCCAACGAGAGAGAATTTATTCAAAATATTGTAATGAGGTCAAAAGGTCATTAATTATATGGTTATAAGCCATTAGGTGTTTATAACGTAGTACAGTGAATGTAGACATTTTTTAGAGGGTAAATCAATTAATTAACTGGGAATCTGTTCACCGTTTCATTTATGTGGTCTGAAATGAAGAATCTTCAAATTACAAAAAATTCTACATAGATTGGTAAGATATTAAGGCCCCGTTTGGGAACGCGGCTGCGGCTGCGTTCTCAAAAAATTTGAAAATTTTTTTTTTTTTGCTAAAATTTAATATGGTTTGTACGTTTTGGATCGTTTTGATGTGCTGATGTCAAAAATAATTTTTAAAAAATAAAAACACATCTTTGGCATGCATTTTGGCACGAAAAGTTATTTGAAAAGCACACACAACCACACTGCCAAACACGCTTTAAATCGGTAGCAAGCGTGATGTCGCGGCCTAGATTAAAAAAAAAACCGGAAAAAAAAAGATAAATTTTTTTTTAAAAAAAAGTAAAAGTAATCAAGTGAAATTTTAATTAATTTAATAATAAAATAAAAAATAAAACAACAACAAAAAAATAAATGAAAAAAATTTTACTAGCAAAGTTGGGTTAACAAGTAAAATTCATGACTTGAACATGAGATACATCAAGATTACATATTTTTATACATTTTAGATCATGAGGTCAGAATAATTTGATAAAAAAATTGTCGATAAATAAAAATAAAATTGTAAAAATTAAGAGAAAAATATAAATTGAGATATTTGATAGCATCACATGGGTCATTTACTATATTATTTTAATAAATTAATTTATTAAAATTAATTTATAATACAAATTAACAGACTCATAAAATTTATTGAATAAAACAAAAGGAAAAATAAAATACTATGTAAGGTTGCACATATTAAAAATATCATAAAAATAAACATTTTTAATTGACAAAATTAAATTAAATTTATATGAAGTATATATATAAAAAATACAAATGAATCATATTAACCTCATGAAAAATTAAAGACACCCAATATAATTAAAAAATAATTGCTATTTAAAAAAGACTAAATAAGCAATAAGAAATTGCATAGCAGCGGTATTAATTAAAAAATAAACTTACAAACTATTTAAAAAAAGACATAAAAAAGGTATTAATTGAAAAATAAATTACCAAAATAGGAAAAACTCAGGCACATGGGGCTTGAAGCCCATGGTCACACGTCGAGGCCTGCTATTTTTTTCTTTTCTAGAAGGGGCGTCGTCCACCCCAATTTTAAAAAATAAAAAATAAAAAGAATAGGCAAACGACACGTCACCTGTTGTTGCAGACAACGTGTCGTATGCCAGCCTAGATCCCGGCCATTGCTATGGTAGCTAAAAAATCAGGCCTACAGTTTTTTTACCTAAAAAACTTGTTTTTCAACTCATTTCGACCACAAAATACCTTACAAATACTTCTAGAACACTAAGAAACCAATCTAACAACTCATTAAACCCAAAAAAACAGCCAAAATCACTAAATCAAATCGCAAAAAGTATTGTACCCTCAACTTAGATTTGGTTTTTAGGCTACATTAAGGCTTAAAACAATTACCACCAGACTCCATTCATCTTATGAAACATGTTGACACCAATTTTAAGTTATTTGGTGGTCGGAATCGTCACCAACAAAGAGTTTTCTTTTTCTTTACCAGAATCTAACGACTCGTCTCTTTCTTTCCATGCAAAAAGGACTGGAAAATAAGAAAATTAAAGTTTGGTACCAAAATATTTTTTTTAATTAAAGAGATCGATCACCTTATAATAAAAATAGTTGGGGGCCTAAAATGTATTTCACAAACAAATTTGAAAGCACTACCTATGTTACCTGTGTTTTTCACTCCAGTCTATTCTTTTTCAATTTAACCCTTCCTCCAAAAAGATGTTATTTGGTGCTAATTTTATTTTAAAATGGTTTAATTGTGTAAAAGAAGAAGTTTGATGATTAAATTAAAATTTTAAAAAAAATCACATGATTTTATGCATATTGAAAACACCACACACATTAGTTTTTGTTAATTCGCCTTCCTTTCAGCTTTTATCAACAACAGCTACTAAATTTTCTAAATTGGTTTTATAGTTTTCAATTATATCAGATATATTTCTGGAATGCGTATTTCACAGTATTTGAACTGGATAAATTACTGTATTTCTGGATTCCATAACTAACCATACCTGTTGTGGCTCATTTCCATACAAAAGGCATGCGCTTCCCTTCAAGAAAGGAAATACAAATTGTAGGAATAAATAAGATTTATTTGCCTTGGAGATTGGGATGTGATTGTGGCACATAATTAGAACCGACCAGGCAGTTGAACCGGTTAAGAAGTTGGGTCTCGGGTTATATAGTTTGATTCTAGTCAACTTGAAAAAATTAAAAAAATATATTTAAAGTTTTAATATTTAATATAATAAAATAAAAAAATAATTCATGTAAATATAAACTATATATGTTATAAATAATGAAATTTAAAAGAATATTTTAAAAGGTTTTTTATTCCGCATTGAAAAAACATAATTTTTTTTTATGAACATAGAGTATATATACTAAAAAGTTTTAAATCTCACATTAAAAAATTAAAATATTCTTCTAGTATTTATATAGTAAACTTTGAAAATGATTAATAATCAACTAAAAAAAACTAAAAATAAATATCTCTGATTAGGAAGAAAAAACACATTTTAAAAAAAAAGTTTTAACCAGATTTTATCGAGTTATTTAAGTCAAAAATCAATCAAATTTTATTAAATTCTTATTCATTTTGATCTTTTATCTTATCCAGATAGTCCGGCTATAAAAAGAATCCGAATTTTATAATCATGGAGGCCATGGCTGCACCGTAGCTGTAGTTTTTATTGTTGTCACTGTAGTGATGGTCAGAGACAAAGACGTCCAGTTAAAAGAATATTTTGCGAAAAAGTTATGGACAATATAAAAATGTTTTAAAAGTTCCAAAATGAAGGTTATGAAAAGAAAAGATAGAATCGTTTTTGAGTTTGTAACTGGTCCCGCTGCGCTCTCCATTGCTACCAGATCAAAAATTAATTTTAATGTTAAAAAAATAAATATACAGATATTGTTAATTTTTTATAAACTAAGAGAAATTTCAAAATTAAATTGAAAACTTGATGCATGCATTTAATGAAATTAATTAATAATTATGTTCAATAATAAACACCAAAAAGAATCATTAACAATAAATGCACTGCATCATACTATTTAACATTTTTTTTATTTAACTACATGTCAAATTTTTTTTAGAAGAAATTAAAATTAAAACTCAATCAAAACAAAATAATTTCCTACTATAGTACCTTTTTTTTTTATTAATTTGACTTGATTGGATGCATGGCCCCTAAATTTTAAATTAAAGCATATTAGAGTTGGTTTAATATTCTCGTTCAAGCTAGTGGGGCCAAATATGACTTGATCATTACGTTCAAAATCTAATTTGATAAAAAAGAATTAAAGCCACAATAGTTTTAATATTTTTTGGAAAAAGATTCAAATCCTAATAGAAACAAAATAACTTGCTGGTATAATTCCTTTTATTTTCATTAATTTGACTTGGCTTCACAACGTGACTCTTTGCATAGTCTGAATTTTAATTAAATCATGTTAAAGTTGGCTTGATATGCTCGTTCAAGCTAGAGGGTCAAACTTGACTTGGTCATTACGCTCATAACCTAATTTTATAAAAAAAAAAAATCAATCCACAATCATTTTAATATTTTTTGAAAAAAATTCAAAACCTAATTGAAACAAAATAACTTGCTAGTATAGTTCCTTTTATTTTCATTAGTTTACTTGGCTCTACAATGTGGTTCTATGCATAGCCTGAATTTTAAATTAAACTGTGTTGGAGTTGGCTTGATATGTTCGTTCAAGCTAACGGGTCCAAACTTGACTTGGTCGTTATGCTAAGAACCTAATTTGAAAAAAAAATCAAGCCACAATTATTTTAATATTTTTTGAAAATGATTTAAAACCTAATTGAAACACCATAACTTGAAGGTATATTTCCTTTTGTTTTCATTAATTTACTTGGCTCTACAACATGGCCCTTTGCATAGCCTGAATTTGAAATAAAACCATGTTGGAGCTGACTAGATATGCTCGTTCAAGCTAGTGGGTCCAAACGTGACTTGGTCATTACATTCAAAACCTAATTTAATTTAAAAAAATAAAGCCAAAATCATTTTTATATTTTTAGAAAAAAGTTATTTCAAGACGACGTCCTTAATCGATTCAGGTTGACCTGTCAAACCTTTCACATGGATCATGAATTTGAATGGGTTTAATAATTTTTTTAATCAAGATCTTTATTTAATTATATGCCAACAAAAATAGAGATGCAAAGGAAAACGCTTGAATAAAACTTTTGGGAAAAAAACAAAAAAAAAATATCATGAAGGATTGGAATAAAAATGCTTGTTAATATTAAAAAAAAAACATATGTTATGATCCTATTAAAAAAAAAGTAAAAATCGAATTGGACTTTATTAAATAATATCTCAAACACATTTTTAATTAATTAATTTTAATGAGTTTTAATTTAGATTTTCAAGACATAGTTTAGGAAAAAAAAAGACTTTTAATACCACATTGTTTCATTTTAAAAAAAATCAAATATTCAGATGATCATATTTTGGATCAAAATAGATCAACCTAGTTAATACACAAAATTCATGCTTGAGTCACATACTTGCTTAAGTTTAATAAAAAAAACTCTTTTAGAATATATCTTCAATTTAATTATATGACACTAAAATTTGGACATTCACATAAAATCAATAAAATTAAATTAAAGATACAAACAAAAAAAGAATGAATTTAAATTTAAACCAAAGAAGAAAACAAATTAAAGGCTAAAAGAGGTCAAGTGTTTATGCTTATGTGAGCTAGTGTGTTTGGCCCTTAAAATGGGATCTACAAGGTTAGACTTAAATGTCTAATCTTTTTTTTCCTGGCTTAAGGGTGGACATCGTGTCATCTTTATTTTTTAAAAATAATAATAATTAGACGACATGTCATTGAAAAATATAATTTTCAACCACCAGAAATTTCGTCAAAAATTCAAGCTGATATTTTTTAGACTAAAAAACGCTACTTTTTAAAAATCCTATTTCACCTAAAAACACCTAATAAACACCTTTGTAACCTCAAAAAAAATAAATCTCATAACTCAAACCCCTCTAAATTGGTCAAAAAACATAAAATCAAGTCGGAGAAAATCTTTTTCAACCCAATCTATTTTTTCTTATAAAATAAAGTGTAAAAAATCTAAATGCATCTAGGATGTTTACAATATATCTCTTAAGATTTCAATAACATTGTATTGGTTTAAATACACCTCTAAACATGAATATAAAACTCAAATATCTCTCAACAAGATGAATCTAAACTTTAAATTTGAAAGGAAAACCAAAGCTTAAAATAAGAAATTAAAACTAAAATACAGGGTCAAAAGGAGTGTATAAAAATAAAAAATATATATAGTTTGAAACTCTTCTTTCATCATCTTTTTTATAGGAGATTTTGGAAGCTAACAAGTTGAAGAATTAATTCTAAAAATAATCAACATTTGATTAGGCACCATAAATCCAGAATCAAATCTAAACATCGTGGTCATAAATTTATATTTTTTAAACTGAAAAATTTGTTGAAATTTGCAACAAAAGCTTCTAGAAAAGACTGTTAACATTTATGGGCTGGACTAGACAAACAATGAGCATGAAGAAATAGTTCTTCATGGACTAGCCACAAGCATAAATTTCAGTTGGCAAAAAATAATCTTCTGTAGCTCAAAATATTATTTTACAATAAACTAAAACTCAAGCCCAGGCCTGGCCCAAAGCCTAAGCATAAGTCAGACGAATGTGTGGGGAGGGTTTAAGTCCAAACTTTGCTTTGCCTATGACCTCTTCCTTTTAAAAACTTGAGTGTCATTTTAGCTTAATTTTAACTTTTCAACTACTCATTTTATAAACACCAAGGAAGTTTTTTTTTTATTTTTATATGGGATAAAGTTTTTCTAAGGGTTTTTAGGTTTTACTAAAATATACCAACTAAAGGTTATTTGAAATTAATTTCTCATTCACCTATAATTTATTTAAAATATCTTAATATTCCATGTTAAGGAACTTATGTTGAAAATTAAATTCTAGAAAAAATTTAACCCAAAAAAGGAGCAGACTTCACTTTTAATTTGATTTCAAATATACCTATTAATCATGATGTAATAAATTTTCAAAAGCCTCTAGTGCACCAATATCATTTTTTCATAACTAGGCCTACTAAATGGTGGTTGTCATGTTGGAATGGTTTAGGCATAGTAAATGGTTGTCATGATAAGATTTGTTCCCCTCATATAAAACACCAAAATTTATTATGGCTATTTTCCTAAGTGATGACCTTTAAGATAAACATCATAATATTTTCTTCTTGTTTTTCTCTTATCATTTGGCAAGGTTCATTAATATATAAATATATGTTCATGAACCTTGCAAACCATTTCATCAACTTCAAATTTATGTAATGAAGAGCCTATAAGCGTTAGTGAGCCTTTAAGCCCGAGCTCATTAGTCTGGGCTTGTTTTTTTTAAATGGTTGGATGACTTTTTTTTTTTTTAAATAAGTTGACGACACTTCGCTCGCCAAAACAGACAACATGTTATCTGCAAGCCTGCATTTCGTCCACCATAGTAGTGGCTAGGAAATCGGGATAGTAACTCTATTGGCTAAAAAAACCTAATTTTAAAGCTATTTCAATTCAAAAATACCTCACCAACACCATTATAACACCCGCAAACCATTTTGTCACCTCCAAATACCCAACAATAGCTCAAGAACTAGAAATCAAACGGAGTTAGTTTTGTTTTTCATGTCTTAGATTTGGTTTTGCATCTAATATTGAGACTTCAAACAATCACAATAAAGCTCCTCTCATATCTAGGAATCTGTGGACACCAAGAAACCCCATTTTGATAGTTGAAAATGGGGTGAATGATGATTTTCTCTCACTAATAGAATCCAGCAATCCCTCTTTCTCTCTCCTATCTCTAATTAGGAATTGAAAAATAACAAAAATAAACTTGTGTATCAAAAATGTTTTTTAAAAATTTTTAAAGGACCTAAATTGTATAAATTGTGTTATTTTTAAATATTGATGAGCTTAGTGTATTTTTCATGCAATTCCTGGCACGCCACTCATGTATGTCGCCTTTTTAATTTCGGTTTACTCTTCTTTTAATTTCACTATTGACTAAGAAATTAGAAGTATTTGACCTTCAACTAGGATCAAATTGCATAAAATAAAACTTTAAGGACCAGAATGAATTATTAGAAAATGAACAGTAAATCCACAATGCTCTGTGTGTGTGTGTGTGTGAACAGTGCTTAACTACAGTGAAACCCGACAACTTTTAGTGTATTACTAGTTAGGTGGCCCGCAATACGTTGCGAGCTCACCTTTTATTTTCATAAAAAAATTTAGGTCCTGATGATGGCAATACCCAATGCTATCTGGGTTAATTTCAGGTCCTTCAGGTTGCAGGACCCAAGGCTATTTGGGGTCTTGTCGTGGCTAGAACCCCAGGCTATTGGGGTCCTTAAACGGCAAGAACCCAAGGCTATTTAGATCTTGTACTCGGCAGGATCTAAGACTATTTTAAGTCCTGCACAATGCTAAACCTGGCATGGCTATTTATAATATTAATAATAATATTTAACTTGTATGCTCAAATTTTTATATTTTTTAATTATTTTTTAAAAAATATATGATTTTTCTTCAATGGTAATAATAATACTATCTATAACACAAATAATTATATTTAGAAACCCAACAATATATCTAACACAAATAATAATATTTTGAGATGATAATTTAGAATTATAATAAAAATAATAATATTTATAACACAAATAATTATATTAAGAATTCCAAGAATATTTATAACACAAATAATAATATTTTTTATATTAAAACTTTGAATTATTATAAAAATAATAATATTTATAACACAAGTAATTATATTAAGAATTCCAAGAATATTTATAACACAAATAATAATATTTTTATATTAAAAATTTAAATTATTATAAAAATAATAATATTATAATATAAATAATAATATATTTGATATGAATATATTGAATTATAAAAAAACAATGCAGTTTATAGTGAAATATTCACAGCCTACTATACTCGCACTATAGTACATAATAAAGTAATTCATATTGAAAATACTTATAATACATAATAACTCGTGCTATAATAAAATATTGATTAGTTTTAGTTATAATTAATATAAATTTTTAAGTTCATTAATATAATTTAAAAAAAAAATTTAAAACAAAACAAACAGTCCAGAAAATTATAACTTGACCGGGTATAAGTGGATCGGTGGCTTCAATGATCCCATTAAAAACTGAGCTAGGCTCCGGCCAGGTTGTTAATACAGGACATAAATGATTACCTCATTCATGCGGTCATGCAGATGTAAATCTTGGTTCTTGTGCTAGCCTTGTCAGACCATCATGACCATCCATTCTTTGTGATGACATGATAAACACCTTTCTGATAATCAGAAAAACGATAAAAGGCATTTCCCATGTTTCAATAACATGGCTTATAAAGAACAAAAACAAAAAAAACGAACATCTTAAGAAAGGTATAAAATATCTGTGGTGCGGTGGTTATTATTTTTGTGTTTTAAAAGTATTTTTAAAAGAATTTAAAAATTTTATATTTTTTTAATTTTAAATTAATATTATTTTGATATTTTTAAATTATTTTGATACGCTGATGTCAAAAATAATTTTTAAAAAATAAAAAAAATATTATTTTTATATATTTTCGAGTGAAAAACACTTTAAAACACAACCATAACCACATTCCTGTAACAGCTAAAAAAAAATCGGATCCACTGCTAATATTCTTTAATTCTTATTCGATAGCTACGAGAGTGGGCTGTCGTCTCTGGGACCAAATTAAACGACACATTTAACGTGTTATTAATTGATTAAGAAATTTATAAGGAACATAGTGGGGTGGTGACCATCAGCAGTCTATTATTTGGGATATAATTGAGCGAAGATAAGGTTTATCATTTTGTGATTCAGCAAAGAATGATGTTCTTTTGAAACTTCAGTTTTTTTCTTTTCAATTCGTAATTAATTAATGTATAATAAAAACTAAGCAATTCAATTTAATTACTAGAACTGGAAAACAATGCTGGCGCTTAGCTAAAGTATATTAAGGAAATAATAATAATCGGTTAGCTAGAGAATTTAAGGAAAAAAAGAAAAACTAAAGAATTTGATGAATTTAAGGAAATAATAATAATTGAATATTAAGTGGACTTTTTTATTTTTTTAAAAAATAAAACTATTTTTTGGCTTCTGTTTATTTATTACATCAAATTAACGTTATCCCTGAAATGAACATCTTGCTATTGCTTGAATCACACATAATCCTCGTATGTAATTTTGACATGCTGGCGAGTACACAATCGTAGATATCGGACCTTAAGGAATGGGATAGTGAACAATTTTGCTACGAGAATTTAAGGGGAAAAAAGAAAAAAGAAAAACTAAAGTAATATTATCTACAGAAACCCACAACTGAATATGATGATTTTTTTAATGGACTTTGGTGGATTGTATCGAAATTTCCCAATTTCCAGTTGAGATTCACAATTCTCATACGGCTTTGCATATTACTTGCAAGAGAAATTAATATAATAATAATAAAAAAAAAAAGAGAGAGAGAGAGAGAGAGAGATGGTCACTAGAGATAAAGACATCCACGCGCCAAGGGAACTCCACTACCTTTGCCCGTGGCAACAAATAGACACAGGAAACATGAATTTGACAGCTCCAAATCACTTTTAGTGTCCACGTACGTGTAATATATTATTCAGCAATATTTCACTTTCACTGCGGCTAAACTATACTTTGGTCCCTGTACATTTAGAAGCGTTTCAATTTAAACTTTTATTGTTCGAGACTTTCACTATTGAAATTATTCAAAAGTCCAAGGGCTGATCACAAACCTTTTTTTTTTTTTTTGTAGCATCACCGTCCGGACGAACCCAAGGATAGCAGCATTGCATACGTGGACCATACCTAGCAGGAAGATAAGGCAGAACAGACCCACATAGAGAAAAGAAAATCCAATTTGTGTTCCCTCACCTGGCATTTGAGTTTGGCCACGCCGACCCCTCCAAGAAGCTGGGTGCCATAATGGTGTATCACGTTTACCAATTGCTAGGCACGTGATTTGCTTGTAATTGAAAAAGGACTTTTTTTCTTTATTATCTCATTGGCTAAGTCTACCCTTCTTATCTCTTCGTCGGGATGTGTATATATTTTTTAAAATTATATATTAAATTTTTAAAATTAATAACTATATAAGTCTCTAATAATCTTAAAATTTATAGTACCCGAATTATTAATCCCTAAAAAATAAACTTGAAACTTGATTAATTCAATCATTCCAATATAATATATCGAATGACTTATCATTAATGAAAGAAACTTACAAAATTTAAAGTTTATTTTTTGATATAATTATCTATAAAGAATATAATATAAGTAAGAAATTTAAAAATATTTTTAAAAGATATAAAAATAAACAGATTCTCAAAATATCTAATTTATTTTAGGATGAAGATCGATACACTGCACTATGATTTTAACTATAAATCTTCGTACCTGCAAATACACACACGTATATAAAATATTTTGCGGTTAATATATTTCACTTAATGAAGATCAATCATAAAACAATTATGTGGATTTTCAATGGAGGTCCGACTTTAATAAAAGATTAAAATTTTATTTTTTATGAAAATGAAAGCACTAGTAGAATTTAAAATATCTTCAGGAAGATGAGCACAATAAATGAATCATCGATGACATTTCTATCTCTACGTTCATAGAAGAATCTCCCAAGCTTACTTGGACCCAGAAGAAAAGGAAGAAAAAAAGGACGTTACCATGAGTCATGATGGCTCGGAACTCGATTTTTAATTAATTATTACATTTTAGAAATAAATATATCTTCTTAAAATGGTTCAAAAAGAAATTCATACCAAAACTATTCATAAAAAAATCAATAATTGAGAAAAAGAAAACACAAAGATGTGGATAAGACTCCACACTCATCCATCCACCTGCCAATTTTTAGAGCCTGTCTGGAACTAAAATGCAAGGAAAAGTCAATTCATAAAAAGATTTAAATTTACTTGATAATTTATTATAATTTTTATATTTAAAATAAAATATTAAATCATATAATTAAATTCAAGTATACTATTTGAAGTATTTATGAAAATGAATTAAGTTAACAATTTTGACTATTTATCCTCAATTTAAAAATACTTTTTGTTATGTAAATTTTTGTTTTGTTACAAGAACTCATATATTTATTAAAAATAACATAAAACATATACATTTTAAAGAAGTTATAAATAAACACATCTCATAGTAATTATTTATTTTTGATCACTTTTTATTAATTGAAATCCATTTAGAATTCAAATCAATACCCTTAAAAAAATCCAAATATAAAGATTAACTTAATCCTATTAAATATTGGATTCAAGTTTCCAAGCAACCTGCTTTTTTTTATTGGGAATTGGAAGGTGTTGACAATAGATTTTTTTTTTCTTCCAATTACACATAAATAAAATACCAGAATATTAATTCCTTATACTATTCAAAGTTTAGAATTACACACCAAGACAATAATTCAGCGACAAGATAAATACCAGCTCTTTGCAAAAAGTTTGGTGATGGAGAAAAGGGGACGAGGATAAGAACTTACAAGGCAAAGAACCCCGAAGAAGAAAGCGTGCTGAATTATTCTCCCAAGGCCATGAAAACGTTTCTTCCTTTTTCTTTTTTTTTCCTTTAAGGATTTGATTGATAAAGCCAATCCATCCACACAGCAGCTGCCATGGGAGGCGTCTGGAGTCTGGACAAAACTAGAAGAGTGATGTGTCCACTGTCGAACGGCATACAAAGGACACCCTGTCCGAAAATGTACAAAAGAACACCATCACCTCATCTGTCCCATATACAGATTTGATAATCAAAATCTTCCATCATGGCGGGCCCCGCTCCACATTCATAATGGTCCTATGATCGCTGTATGTACGGTTCTAGGCCCAAACTTCGAAAGTCATGAGACCCCAGAGTTAATGTGTTTCACTTTCTCGTCTTCCACCTGTTTTTTTTTCTCAGGAGGAAGTGGGGATCATGACCATGTGAGAATCCTCTTAACTCTGAATATCATATCATATAATATAATATAATATAATGGTAGTAATTATTTTTTAAAAGAATTTTTTTAAAAAAAATATATATAAATAATATATTTTTTATTTATTAAAATTTATTTATAACATCAACACATCAAAATGATTAAAAAACTAAAAGATTAATTTTAAGCAAAAACAAATTTTATAATTTTATAACTCGTGTTTTTTACTAAAAAAACAAATACTACCACATATTTTCTAATTTTATGGCCTGCTATCTTATGTTTTTTAATATAAAAAAATATTTAGATAACAAAAGTTATTTGATATTGTTATTATACTTGATTTAATAGATTAACTTTACTTTTTTTTACTTAACTTTTTGTTTAGCTCAAATTTAAAATCAAATCGTGTTGGAGTTGCCTTAACATAATTTAATCGATTTAATGGGTTCAAAGATAATCTGAATAACTAGTAAAAAACATGATTTGACTTTAAAAAAAGTTTCAAGATGATATTTAAAAAAAATATTAAAACAGTGATATAATAGCAAGTTTCGTGATTTAACTCGTAATCTAAATCATATACTCCACCGGATTTAACAATTTTATTTTTTTAACTAATTTTTACTTTATGATATAAAAAATATTAAGGCTTGTAAAATTAAATATCAACAAAATATAAGAATGTTTGTTTGAGACTATAATAATTTTTTTTAAAAAATTAAAATAAATTATAAAAATCAGTTAAAAAAAACCAAATATAAAAGGATAAAAAAAAGAAAAAGGCAAAAAATCAATCAGAAGAAAAAAAAAAGAGAGGAGGTGGAATTTAAATAAACAAGAGAGGAAAAGGAAAAGCAAAAAGAAAAGAAAAAGGACCAACTGCTTTACTATTTATATGAATAGTAAATGAGCTGAGAAAACCTGACTCTTTTAGTTATATGTATAATTAGGATAGTTGCTCGTGTCCAGCTATGAATAATTTTAGAATCTAGTTTTTTAATTAATTATATAATAATAAAAATATATATTTACAAAAAAAACAATTATTGAAGAAAAATGTAATTTATTGTCAAAATTGTATTTTTTAATTCACATGATTTTTATTACTATAAAAATAAAATGATTTTTCTATCAGCAACATGGTTTTTGAATAAAAAAACAATAGCAATCAGAAAAAATATATATTAAAAAAACCTATAATAATTTGAAAAAAAAGTATAATTGTAATCAAAAACTAAATTTTACTTATTGTGTATATTTTTAAAATTTAGTGAAAATATTTTTTTATGAGAAATGTTATTTTTCAAGTACATACTTATATCACCGTGAAAACAAGTTTTGATAATTTTTATTCATCTACACGAAAAATACAAAAACAATGCATTTGAAAACATTATATAGAAAATTTAAAAAAAATAAAAAAATAAAAATTTCATTCTCCTTCAATTTTAATACAAAAATTACTTTAAAAATTATGTATATTAGAATAATACATAATTATTTATAAAATAATGGACAATATCATCATAAAAAAGAGCCTTGATCATCTTTAAAAGAAGGAAAAAATGGGCGTTCGCTTAAATATTATTTTAATAAATTAATTTAAAGAATTTTTCTTTGACAAAAATAAATAATAAAAAAAACTAATAAAGGGTTATCTATGAAATAAGGCGAGGCACGTCTAGGTTTACATCACAACATGTTGTCTTCTTAAATGTACATTTTATTTTAGCAAACAAACAAAATGTTGTCTATCTAAAAAACAATTTACATAAGAAACAATGTATCATCCACGTGGGCAAACAATGTGTCATTCTCTGGTTGACTTTCCAACCACCTCTAATGAGTGGAAAGTCAAGTTCTAGGTATTTATATTTTTAAAATTTAATTTTTAACTTATTTTAATATGAAAACACCTCTAAACACATTCTATAAATCCTAAAACACTCTTTATAAACCCCAAAAAATATTATAATCACTCTAAAAAAAATTAAATAAAACAAATTTATGAATCTCGATCTACCTTTTACTAAATGTTAGAGGGGATACCACCTTTATTAAACTATTCTATCATAGTTAAACTTATTAACACTTATATTGATTATTTTAATAGCAGAATCCAGTTAACCGAACTCTTTCTCTCTACTCATTCTTTTTTGATGATTTCCTTTATCTTCTCAAATTTTAGGTGATGAAACATAAAATAAATAGAGTTTAGAATTGAAACATGAAACCCTAGTAATAGAAGAATTAAAATAAAAGGTAAAAACTTAAAGGAACTAGCTATAGTTTTTCGCACCCCATGAATAGTGGAAAACAAAAATGATTGTTTTATTTTTGTTTTAGTGTTAAATGCAGTCCTCGTTGTTATATTTTTTTTAATTATTAAATCTATTTTTTGACATCAAGTGTCAATTTAATGACAATATATTTTTTTGACATCAAGAATATAACATAACAAGCAAAACAAAACAAAAATGAGGCTTAAGATTGTTTCAACACAATATGAGAGAATGAAATTAAAGAAAAAAGTTCAGAGATTATAACAAAACAATTTTCCAAGAATAATAAAAAAGGGGGCTGACTCAGCTGCTCTATGGATTGCTATAAAAATCCATGATAAATCTTTTTACCATTTCTTACTAGTGATATTTCTTGTGCTCTACCATAAAAAGAAATATGTATCTATTTTTTTATTTAATTATACAATAATAAAAATAGATATTCAAATGATGACAACAAATAAAATTATAAAGTAGAAAATTATGGAGTAGGAATCAGATTGTAGTTTTTTGTGACCCTTAAGCAACAAAGAAAGGTTTTTTTTTTCAAGTGTTAAATCTAGTCTTAATTTTTTAATTTTTTTTAATTGAAAATTTTAATTTATATTTTACAAAATTAAATATCAACTTAATATCAAGTAGTTTTTAACATCGCAAATACGCCATAGTATATATAAGGAAAGTAAGGAAATTCTCCGTCAATATGGGAGTGAAATATTAAAAAAAAATAAAAAAAATTAGGGAAAGGACATCTTATATTAAAGGATTAAATTGAGAAAATTAAAAAAACAATAGGACCAAAGGGAAACACTTTAATCATTTGGTGCCATGGCCTCTGCTGGTCCCCGGGATCCATCTCTGGCTCTGCCTACCGCACATCCCGAGTCCATTCCTTGAGCAATTTAAGCCTGGACTTGCCTTATTTTCACATTGTTTTTCGTTATCCCATCCCCCTATTTTGTTTTTCTTGGATCAGAAAAAAAGGATTTTTCGTTTCTATTTTTGAAGGACAGATTTGCATCAATTTGCATGCATGTTTTTAAGTCGGAGTCTTCTTCGCTTGATTTTTCCAAAACTGTGTGAACTCACAGCCACCGTGGTCCTTGCCATTTCTAAGATTCAACTATTACCCTATTTCCTAAAAAGAGTCCAAATTCATTCTCAAAATGATCCTTATCAGCATAGCTGTCCAAATACGAGAAAATCCAGTCACTATTCTCAAGCATATCCTTTGTCTCGAGCAGCCAAGAAAGCCATACATTACATACTTTGACTAAGCTAATAATCTAGTGGATGACATACGGAACGGGCAATGGAAAGAGTTCATCTTCGCAGGCTGGCTTCTGTCTACCTTCAAATACAATGTACACGGCAATCTCCATGGGAACCCTCTACAGTAAATTAATACTAAATTAGAAGAAGAATGCCAATTTGAATTCTATTAAGCGGAGAGTTATTAAGCGGTTCAAAAAATTAAAAAAAGGATTAATATTGTTTTATTGATTGATTCGGTATTGACAAAAACATGTCACGCATCTTCGTTATTGAGACATACAGTGTTGAGTAACGCGGTGGTTGAAATTATATTTCGTAAAAATTGATTTATTTTTTGTTTAAAATTAATTTTTTAATATTTTTAAATTATTTTGATGTGGTGATGTCAAAATAATTTTTAAAAAATAAAAAATATATTGTTTTAATATATTTTCAAGTAAAATACATTTTAAATCATCACAACTGCTATCACACTTTCAAACATCCCCACGAGATTCGAAACGAGGCACACTTTCATTTTATTGAATCTTGCCTTATTTCATTTCATGCTGTAGTCTTTTTCCATGTTCATATCAGATGCAAAGAAAAGTCATGAGCACTAATAACAGCAGAAGAACCTAGTTCAATACAAAGGATAAGATGCAAAACAAATTTTGTTTTTTTGGGTTATCTTAATTTTATGATCTGAATTGCAGGTTTAATGGATAGATGGGAGTTGACTTGATATGTTTTTTTGGGTTTCTTTTTAATTAAGTGTTTTTTTCTTCAATTTCACCCTTCAACAATTCAATCTTTGTTTTTTTTTTTCATACTTTAATATTAAGCTTTTTAGTCATTAGACTTAAAAAATCTTTCAATTTTTTTTCGTAGAGTTATCATTGTCTTATGGATTTAATTTTTTCCCTCTCAATTTCAACTTTCAACATTGAATAAGTTGGAAATGAAGTTTTGTAATTTTTTTATCTGCTTTTTATAAACTTATCTCGATCTCATAACTTAGGTCGTGAGTTTAACAAGTTATTTGACTGTGGTTGATCTTTGTTTTTTTTAATTGATTTTTTATTTTATCATTCAACATTAAATTGGTTGAAAACTGAGATTCATGATTTTTTTATTTGATTTTTATAGAGTATCTCGATCTTATGATCCAAGTTGCAGGTTTGACAAGTTAATCTCAAGTTGATTTTGATAGTTTTTTCAATTTTTTTAAATTTTATTTTTTAATATTAGAATAATTAAGAATTGATCTACTTACTAGAGGAATTCACCCCAACCACTAGTTTGACTTATTATTGCAGTTCATAATTTATTTTGATTTACTTACTATAAATTAACATATTCTCATTATATGAGTTTGAGATTCAACAAGTTAACTTGAATGGATATAACATGTCGTTGTCTTAAAAATCATCTAATATATTATCATATTAATATTTAAAAGTAATATCATCTAATATATATTATATTTTGAGTTTATAATTATTATTATTTTAATAAAAACACGTTAATAATGCAGGAATATCTTTTTATGTTAAAAAAATTATCGCTATCGGAGACCATTATTGTCACTGACTAGGCAGATTCTCTAGGATATCCATCACTACGGTAGCAGTCCAAGTAGGGCCAAGTGGAGCTTCAGCACCAGCAAGGCAGCAACCCACCCCAGACGCTTCAGCACCAGCAAGGCAGCAACCCACCCTAGACGGCCACCTTTGGGTGTCACGATGAGCAAACAATTTGGATTTTCCTGAGACAGCAAGCCATATACTTGATTAAAAGGAGATGAGAGAGAACAAATTTATTGCGCAACAAATCGAAGGAGTTTTAAGTTTGCACTGGTGATGTGTGATGAAAGATAAAAGCAACTTTCTTGAAAAACTAATCGATAAACATTGCATAAAAGAAAAATGGTAAGCACACAGCGACAGCAAGGTAGTCTTTGAGGGAGGGGGGCAACACGATCTCTAGTAAATTCTAGATTTAAGGATTAGTTAGGCGGTTCAGTGGTCAAGAACTTTGTAGTTGAAAGTGAATGCAGAATATGATAGAAAATATTCACCTAACTCTGCATCTCTTAGGAATTTTAGTAAACTTAGAAATTCGAGGACCAACGAGAGATTTCCTAAAGCATTTCAAGGTCAGACAATTAGAACAAGATACTTGATAACTTGCTTGAAAATACTACTATAATTTATTTTAGGCATCATGACTTCTAATTTAAATGGCAGATAAAATAACAAACACACTGCATACAGAACGGCCAGGGCTGTCCCTACAAAGACGAACAATGGTGGATGTAGGCAAGAGATGACCTTTGAGAATTACTGAATCAGGTAAAGAACACGAGCAGAACTGATAAATTCCTTTTAGCCCGCTAATGTGTGACTTGACGAAGCTAAGAGTATCAAGTAGCAGAACCAGAGCATTCAGAAGTAAACAATGGGACAAATAGGATACAAGATATGGGGATAAGAGCAGTTTATGACTTCTGTGGAGAGAGTCCTGCATACCTTGATATATATCTTCACGAGGAATTCCCCGGGCTGGAGCAATTAGATCTTTGGCAGCCTGCAAATTAATGACAAGTAAATCTAAAGCTGAGCCAAATCTGAACACAATTCTTCAACTTCTTGGAATACAAGTATTAAAGAAGGAACACGATTCAATGCTTGCAAATGTATATTCTCTGAAAAATCTTCCATGTATCATGGGAATTACAATTCTATCAGAACAATAATGTGAATAAAAATGACGGAAAGTCCAGTCCCCAATTGTTTCAGGTGCTTGAGATTGCAAGTAGAGGATAAAAAATTTGGCTGAAAGTTTCAAAGAGTGGCGTTGAACAGCCGATTGTTGTTAATATTTATCTCAACAGACGCTGTCATATTAACAAAGACAAATTCTAACATAAATAAATAGATTAAGCCATCATAATGCTTTACATATTATAACCCAATAACCCTTTCGAAAGGCCTAGAGGCTAACCCATTCAGAAGGCCCAGAGGCTAACCCATTCAGAAGGCCCAGAGGCCCATAGCACTTCGGTGGTCACCGGAGACCCAATCAAGAGCGACAACATTGTCATCTTTATTAGCTAGTATGGAGGCACTCATGTTTAAGCCCGGCATCAGGGGTGAATGAAGCAATGAAACGAAAATGGTTTCAACGTGACGGTTACGGCCAATAAAAGGGTAAAGAGTGTAAAGGACGGTGTAAAGAAGTGAAGGCTGAGAGAAAGAGGTCACATGCGCCTCTAATTATTTTGAAGGAAGAGTGAGGAGTGTGATGGTCAGGCATGGTGGTGGTGGTGGTGTGGACAGAGGAGTGTGGTGGACAAAAGCGGCGGATGTGGAGGTTATAGAGAGTTTGGGCATTTTGGTAGTTAAATGGGGAGTTAGTTAAAGACGGATAATTTTCTCTCTAATTATTATTATTTTTATTTATATTATTTTAACAAAATAAAAACAATATTATTTTAATATATTTTTAAATAAAAAAATATTTAAAAAAACAACTTAACCACCTACAATAAAAAGAATGCTACGGACAAGCTTTAGCATGGAGTAAGTGTTATTAAAAGGAAGAGAATATTCATTCGAATCGGTTGATATTGTAGGTGGAAAAGTTTTTTTAAAAAATTATAAAGCACATGAGTTGCAAGCATATTTTAAAAATTATTTATAAACCTCACTTATATTTTTTAAAAATTTATAATAATTAAAATTTCAAATAACTAAAGAGAATAAATGAGGTTTGAGATTTTTATGCAAATTTTATAATTCAATAAGTTATATTTTTATTCGATTCTATTAAAAATATATCATTCATTAAAATTAAGAATATTAAAAAAAAATTTAGTGTTTTTGGATATATTAATATTAAAAATAATTTTTAAAAATTATTATTTTTAAATAAAAAATATTTTAAAAAATAACTATTACTATATTACTATTCCATAAACAAGAGTATATGGAATAGTATATTACTATTCCATACCAGCTAAAGACGAGTTTGATCTTTTGCGACTGGACGGAAGAGCAAGATATGTTTAGTCCATTCCTATCCAAAAATCATTAGGGCCGGACTAGTCGGTAGAATAACCCAGCCCATAAATAGATATCCCTCCCTCATTATTAAATAATTTTGAAAAATGAAATAAAAATAATCACACTAAGTTAGAAAGTATTTTAAAAAAATTTTAAATTTTATTTTATTTTATTTGTTTTAAATTAATATGTTTTTTTATATTATTTTAATGTGTTAATATTAAAAATAATTTTTAAAAAAATTAAAAAATATTATTTTAATATATTTTAGAATGAAAAACATTTTAAAAAGTAATCGCTACCAGATCGATCTCAGATAACCTATACAGGAGTTATTATCGATTATTTCTCCTCTCCGTCACCACATTTTCCTTTTCATCTCCCCGCTTCTGAACCTTCCCAACAACAAATTATATCATCTCCAGCAAACAGATCCTTTGGATGATATTCCCGTCACTTGAGGATTGCAGTGGGGCGGCTTCTTATGCTATTTCTAGATTTCTTACGTTTTTTCTTCTTCAGGATTCTTATTTTGGTGGAACGATTGAGTGGCGAATCACACCATCTTTATCATATATATTATTCTATCCTATATTGGAGAGTCTTTACTCCTTCAGATATTCCCGTTTTATTCCATTTGAATTAATAAATTTATTTTTCAATGACTTAACTTGCAGGGAGGGAGGGAGAGAGAGAGAGAGAGAGAGAGAGAAGGTTATTATTAAATTACTGCCAAGTAAATTGTTTGAACTTCTAATTTCCTTTGTTAATGCCTGGTTGATTTGCATAAAATTAAGTTCCATAATTGTACTTTGTGAGGTGCTTGAGCGTTAAACTGTTGATAATGAGCTGTTAAAGTTGAGGTGGCGGTATATTATTGGATAGAATTCAAGATCAATGTAATTTCAAGGCATAAGTTTCATAACTTCTAGTTGTTGGGTCAGATAGCAAATGGATTTGTTTCTCATGTTACTGTCTCATTTTTTATTTTAAGAAATAAAATATTTATGAATATATCAGATCAAATATCAATGGTTTGTTTAAAGCTTGAATAGAAATAGACTTAATTATCTTAGCTTAATGTATGAAATTTAGCTCCAAAAATACTTAGATTTGTAAAGGTGAAAAAACAAATAAGTTTTATTACATCAATGTGTCCATGGGTGGCCATAGGAATTTAAAACTGCGAGAGCCAAAGAACACATCTTAGATGCCAAAATCATTTACACACATTTAAAAAATGCATGCAGAAATTTAAATTTATAAACTAAAATGTAGGTTTTTTTTTTATTTAAAATGGATCATTATATATAAAATGTCAACACACACACTCATACATACATACTAAAAGGGATCAATATTTTATTGTTTATAAAGACATATATTACTATATATTGATTATAACAGTGAAATAATTATTTTGCCCTTCTTAAACATAATTATTTAACTAGCTATTAGTGGCAGAATAGTTTTCTCATAGAGTCCATCTGTTATTATCATATTGATCGGAGACATATCACTCCTTTTATATTTTAAATACATAGTGAATTGATTTAAATACTCATAAAGCCAAAAATAAAAGTAAAATTGGGGTCTAGGGGCTTTTCGGTCTTTTAATACTTTGATTGCAAAATAAAATGATTACAATATTGCACTTAAAAGCAAATAAATAAATAACACTCAAGGGCTTTTTTTATATTTTTATCACGGATTTTTAGTTATTATCAATTTGAATATGGGAAAATTTAGTTTTTTTAACAAATATAAATATCATTAGAAAAAAGTTGTTGGTGTGTGTCATACACTCGCCAGTTAGTGGAAGGTGTCCATCCTTTTTAATGAATGCATGTGGCATCTCTTGGCGATCAAATGTTGTCTTCTGCAATGAAATTGAAAGCATCATGTTGTCTTCTTACTAGTGGTTAGGCGCATGTACATCGCAAGGTAACAATTTAACTCTAGGATGAATAGTAATTTCAGCTAAAATATTTTTCCCACAATATTTAGTTTCTATTAATAATTCTTTTGAATAAATATCTTGCATGGTTTGTAATGTTTTTATTGTGGTTGTTGTTAAGGTCGTTGCTGTTATTATTATATTTTTTTTATTATATACATTATTGTTAAATTGTAATTATCTGAATTTGTAAAATTTATTTATTAATGTAGATTTAAAAAATAAATAAAATAGATGGAGTAAATGATTAACTTAATGGAGAAGCGGTTATTATAGTTATAATTATTCAAAATCTATAACCGTTAATAAATTAGTGATTATAATTATTGTTTTTTATTTCGGTTACAGTCGTGGCTATAACTAAAACCATAATCATAGCAAAATATACGAAAGGATGATGAGGTTGCTACAGAATAATAGACATCACATAATATAATTCTTTCACACCTCAGATAAAATCAACGACATGAGAAAAATTCACGGAAACATGAACAACAGTGAGTTTATTGATGAACGTAACAAGAACTACAGCAATAAAAAGAGTTGATATATGGACTTGATTTCATCCATGGACTTCCTCCAGCTTTTCCTGCTTCTCCTCATCAGTCATGAAAGCAGAGAAAGGGAAAGACTTGCCAATTCCCATAGGAGTCTTGAAGAGAATTTTCTTGCTTGAAGGATCTCCGATGCTCATTTCAGATATTGGCACCCATAAAAACATCTGCTTGCTCTTAATTCCAGTCATTTTCTTCATCTTGAACTTCTCTACATAACCAGTCACCTCTGTGGCATAGCTTACCTTAGAATTGGATCCAACGAAAAAATGTTCACAGGGGGCCTTTTGTTTCATCCACACAAACCCAGTTTCCTTAACCCTTCCACACTCTTCAAGATCTTTTAGAGGGAGGACACCTTTAGGGAATCCCAGCTCTTCAAGAAGCTCTATGGAGTGGCGATGGCACTCTTCAGGACCATACACAATTTCTGCCCCTGCACGTTCATCTTCTTTTGACCTAATCATGCTTGCCATTTTTATCAAGAATTGGTTGTGTTTTAGAGTTTTTAATGACTGAGAATATCAGTGGTGCTGGGGTCTCTCTCTATATATATGTATATATGAAGAGGAAAGGAGAGGATAGTTGGCTGGAGGTTGAGCCGAATAAGGATGGTGTTCAAGAGGTGGTTCACCTAATTGTTAATGATCACATGCACCAATGCCTGGTGGTTGTGAAGTGAGAAGAAAAAATTAGGGAGAATCACTTGGATTTTAATTACTACCTTTGATGATATATATATATATATATATATATATATATATATATATATATATATATATATATATATACTGTGCACAACCCTTTATAATATAATTTAAACTTAATCGAGTCCATTAATTATTCATTATTTATCTGGTAGGTTTGTTAAGTTAACTCTTATCTTAGAGTTTAATAAAATAAAATTAAAACAACATCCTAAACATATAGTCAAATTAGGTTTAACTAAATTAATTGTGTCATATTATGATTTTTGTTTTGTAAGAATCATATCGCAACAACACTATTAAACATCTTGAATTTACACTCAAAACGGAGCGTGGACAACATAGCTATGAGACAAATAGTCATGTCGTGCTTGCTTATACACTCTGAAAATAAATTGTTGCTTTTGTGGGTGAAATAAAGAACTCGATTTTGAAGCAAGCAAAATCAAGTTTCGGTTAATTCATGGAAAATTCTTCCATTCTTTTCAGTTAGACTTGAGAAAAGCAAATTGATGGCCCTAAATTGATATAATCCACTTAGTGAAGTGGTTGTTGATTTTGAATCTCAACAACCTAATATAAAAAAATAAAATTTTAAAAAATAAATTAAAACACAGAGTCAATTCAGGTTAATATATCAAACATAAATCATAAAATCAGGATAACTTCATAAAAAAACAAATCAAAATAAATTATGAAACTCAATTCTCAATCAATCTAATATTGAAAGATAGAATTGAAAAAAAAAACAATTAAAAAAAATCGAATCAACCTAGTTTAACTTGTTAAACTCTTGACTTCAATCATGATATTAAAATAATCTCATAAAAAACAAATTAAAATAAATTATAAAATTTAATTTTCTCTCAACCCAAATAGCAAATGATAGAATTGAAAAAAATATCAATTATAAAAAAAATAACAAAACTCCGAGTCTCATGAATTGGATTGTGTGACTTAAATAAACTTCTCAAAAAACAAACTAAATTAAATTATAAAAATCAATTTTTAATGATAAAATTAAAAAAAAAAGTATTCAACTATTCTTGTCAATGAGCTACCTAATCTTTCTCCTTATGCAACGTACTCCAACCAACAACCTTGCCCTATCCTTTCCATGAATAGATAAAACTAGCCAACCGCACTCTGTTGTGATTTATATCTATTTTTTAGTGCAATAAAATATGTGCATGTGTTTGTGTTCCTAGCATGTGTTATAATATTTTTTAAAAAATATGAAGTAAAAAATTAATCTGTATTTGATAAAATAAATAATTTTTACTAGAATATTTTTTTTTTAAATAACAGCTTATCATAATCACAAAATCAAGCTTTAATATAAAAATTGTTTATGATAATATTAACACGGATTCAGTTAAAAAATACAAGAATAATATATTATAATTTTATTTGAATATAATATAAAAATTGGCTGGTATTTAATAAATAATACCATAAATATTTTTTGTAACTATTTTATTTTAATTATATCTAATTAAAAATTAAAGGAAAAAAACAAAGACTTTCACAAAAAAAACCTGTGCGGGCTTGGGTTTGTCAGGGAAATTGGGCCGTGACAAAAAAGTCATGCACACATGGGCCTACAGGGCTGAGCCTGTGCGTATGACTTTTTTTTTTTTTTCTTTTCAATTGGTAAAATACCTAAGTAAAAAAACCTTTATAGAAATAAATAGATTTTTTTTGCGCCTTATGTACAGTAAAAAAAACCTTTAAAAACACAGTTGACATTTTCTTCTTGTTCCAGTGTACAATCCAGTCCTCGTTCCTTAAAATTTGATATAATTTAATTTTTATATAGTTTTAGTTTTTATTTTTTTAATTATTATTTATTTTTTTCAATTGAAATTTTTTTTGTTATCATATTCGATTTTTATTTTTTTATTGCTATTTATTTTATTTAAAATAATTGATAAAATTAGTTGTTTTTTAATTTTATCATCTTTTAACTTTTTTATATGTCAAATATAGTCTTTATTATTGTGAGTGCTATTTATTTTATTTGAAATAATTTATGAAATTAATTTTTTTAATTTCATCATCTTTTATCTTTTTTATTTGTCATAGTTGGTCCTATTTTTCTATTTGCTATTTATTTTATTTGAAATAATTTATTAGATTAATTTTTTTTATTTCATTCTCTTTTAAATTTTTTTATATGTTAGATTTGATCCTTATTTTTTTAATAAGTTAAAAAAAAATTAAAAAATTATCAAGTTATTTTCTATTTTTTTCATAATATAGTCAAACACTGAAAAATATTTTTCAACTTATATCTATGATATTGCTAAACATCCAAAAATAATTTATTTTTCTAGAAATTAACTTTTCAGAAAAAAAAGTACTTGGCCTTAATAGAATTTAATTTTCTTTTTTATTTTCCTCCATGCTCAATTTCCTGCTAGTGATTAAGGGACTGTGTTGACTCTTGATATCCTCATATGAATCAATCATTTTTAAGCGTAACAGTGGACTTAATTGAGTTTCCAAACCTTGAAATGGGTGGTTCACTGCTATAGAAATGACACTGGATTTTGATATATTTTGGGTTACATAGAAAAAGAGTAATATTCTATTATATATAAATATATATATAAAAAACTCCACGTTGAAATATTGTAATATTTTCCCATTTAAAAAACTAGAAAATTAGTTTTTTTTTAGATTGTGTTGATTAACATAAAACTATTTCCCTTTCTTATTTTTTTTATTTTTTCAGTTTTTATTTATAACAAAAAATTAGAATTGTGTTCATTTAATGAGAGCAAAGAAGTTTTTTTTTTCTAAAAATAAAAAGAGAAATACATCAAGATTATAACTATTTTTTATAAAAAAAATAAAACCATAATTTTTAATAGTCATCTTGATATTTTGTATTCATGATAATCTAATTATGAAATATTAATCTTATTTCGTTCAAAATAAAAATTATAAAAACAAGATTATATTGTTAACCCAAAAATATCCTTATATTAGTTTTTTTAGTGAAAATTAAATTTATGAAAATAATAAAGTATAAAAAATAATTTTAATTTTAATTTTTGCATTTCCAAAAAGTGTTTGTATATAAGAGAAAAAAATTATTGTTTATATTTTTTTTCATTTGAAAAACAACAAAAAAACTTGTAAAAAAAAACTATGAATAACCTCTAAAAGATATTTTCCAAACTCGATGTAAATTTAGAAGATTTTTTAGTTTGATGGATGGATATTACATTTGAAAATGAAGTTTCAATTTCTTTTTCTAATCTCAGTTTTTCAAAAAATCAGAATGTTACTTTGTTTCTTAACAACCCCTCTTTTTCTCAATTTTAGAATCAGTTTAAAAACACATTTTAGAGGTTATTCATAAATGTTTTACAAGTATTTCATTGTTTTTTATATGAAAAAAAGATATGAACAATATATTTTTTTCTAACAATTTAAAAAATTAAAATTACTATTTTATATTTAATTAGTGTCATAAATTTAATTTTTATTATAAATATAAATTTTTCATGATAATTCTTAATTAATGTCTTATAATTAGATTATCATGAATTTATAATACTAAGATGACTATTATGAATAATGGTTTTTATTTTTCTATAAAAAGTAGATTTTTTATTAAAAAAAATTATTTTTCATAAATAAACATGTTTTTCAAATTTTCATTATAAAAAATGATGGCAGAAAATGAAAATAGTTTTTTTTTTTTCGGGATGTAAGCAAATAGATATTGTGATTCTTAATATTTAGGAATTGGGATCATGGCATATCCTTTTGCAAACATCATGATACCATGGAGGTCCAACCCCGAACTACCGGTGGACCTACTGGGTGCCGGTGGACCTACTGGGTGCCGGCGGCGGCTTTTGATTCTTTGAAGACAGACATTCATAATGGACATAAAACCAGATGTCATCTTGTTGGACTGCTAAAGTGGGCACATAATCATATTGATTGTTTAACAAAATATTAAACAGCGCGGTTAAATCACTGTTTTCACTCCCATAAAATACCAGTTATTAAAATAGTGTTTTGTATTTTCCTCCTCTTCTTCTTCTTACTGTTTTTTTCCTTCCATCTCACCCTTTAATAATTATTTTTTCAATAATTTTATTCTTTAATATTATACTTTGTAATTTTTCTTGATTTTTTTATTAGGTTATATATTGATCTCATAAATTTAGTTCTCCTTCTCAATTTCAACCTTTAGTATTATATTTGTTGTAAGTGGGGCTTTATATATATATATATATATATATATATATATTTATTTATGTTTGTTTTCCATGAGTTTATTTGATTTCATGATCCATATCGCAAGTTTAATGGGTTAACTCGGGTTATTTTTTGGACCACCTTTTCTAATTGGTTTTCTTTTTAATTTATTATTCAACACTGGATTGGTTAGAACCGAACTTCATAATTAATTTCAATTTTACTTCTATAAAATTATCTCGATCTCATGAATTAGATCGCGAGTTTGACAGGTTGATCCAGGTTGGATCTGTTCATTTTTTGGATCCTTTTTTAATTGAATGTTTTTTTAATTGGATTTCATAATTTTTTTATTTGCTTTTCATGGGGTTATTTCGATCTCATGACCCGAGTTATGAGTTTGACAGGTTGACTTGAGTTGACTCATTTTATTTTTTTGATCATTTTGTAATTGATTTTTTTTCAAATTTACCTTCCAATAACTTAATATTACGTTGTTTGGGAAATGAGTTTCGTTTTTTTTCTCAATTTGCTTTTGTGTAGAGTTATCTCGATCTTATAGATTTTTTTCTCGATTTTAACCTTAGACATTTGATCTGTTATAAATGAAGTTTCATAACTTTTTTTATTTGTTTTTTATGATGTTATTTCGATATCTTAACCCAGGTACAATTTTAAAAGATTAGCCAAAGTTGATTTGGGTGGGTTTTTTTGTCCCTTTTGTGAATTGATTTTTTTTGTTTGATTCCATCCTTAAACATTGAGTTGGTAAGAGATTGAGTTTCATATTATTTTTTTTTAATTTATTTTCTATGAGGTTATCCTGATTTCATGACTCATGTAGTGGGTTTGACATGTCAATTTAGGTTGATTCAGATAGTTTTTTTCCTCCTCCTTTTAATTTAATATATATTTTTTCAATTTTATTTTTCAACATTAGGTTTGATTGGTAATTAATTTTCATAATTTATTCTAATTTGTTTTTTACAAGGTCATCACAATCTAGTGATCCATGTTTTGATAAGTTAACTCGGGTCGATCTAATATATCACAGTCATGATATTTAAAAAACAAATGTTTTTCAATATATCACCGTATCAATATTTTAAAAAATATTATTTAATATGCATCAATCATATTTTAAATTTATGATAAACTTTATTTATTAGAACACATGTTAGTAATATTTAGATAATTTTTCCATGCTAAGAAAAAAATTTAATTCGATTTGCAGCACAGTGTATACAAGACCAAGACCAATTATCTAGTGATTCAGAAAATCACATCTATAATCACTGCTGCGATGCTCTTAATATTTATTTAACATCCAATAATCAAGAACAGCATAGCTTATATTTAAAATTTATAAAGTCTCTGAAAAAAATACAATAAAGGGTGGCATGTCTCTAGATAAAATGAAGCTCAGTCCACACACTTCATGTGACTGCTTTCAGATCGGAGTGCAGGGAAAAGCAAAGGCATGAATGAGTGTCTCTGTCTGCCATGGTCTCTCTCCTTCCTTTCCTCCACTTATTTTTTTTTTCCAATTCATGTGGGGTGTCCGGGCCAGCTTGCGCGCACCACGACTATTCTCCACGGCCCACTGGACATCCTGCAAGCCCAGGGACAGGTTAGGCACCGCGGGGGTGACAGACGTGCACATAGAGGATCGAATCCGGAATGAAGGCAGAACAAGTCACACGATTGACCACAGCATCTATACCCTCAAGTGCCCTCCACCTATTTTGTGGTGCCACGTGATCGAATCCACCTTTCATTTTGCTTTTGTCATAACATAACTTGTCTTTTTTCTTCCTTTTATTTGCTGGCATGTTTATGATTGGATAAAATTACCTTGGTTAAATGCTTTCGTGAAAATATCAACCCATGCATGGAAGCACTAATGTCACATTATTATTATTAATATTATTATTATTGTTGTTATTATTATTATTAGAGAATGAATGATTTAAAAAAAAATTAAAAAAATATTTATTGTAGCCCCTATATTTTACAAATTATTGATATTGAGTTCTTTTAGTTTCCAAAATTAAAAGAAAAAATTAATTTTGGTCTCAAACTTTATTTTCTCTATTTTTTTATCCCTGGTGTGAGAGAGGTAAAAGAAAATCGTCGAAATCCAGCGTCAAAGAGAGAAAATTTTTGTTTACATTGATTACGGACATAAAAAAATTTGAAATTGGTGTCAAAATGCTCCTTTTGACGAGGGGAGCATATATTAGGGGTTTATTTACCTTAAAATTGCCAAGAAAATTAGATATGATATTGATAAGATTTTTGGTTTCGAGAGTTGATTTCAAGTTTTAAGACGATTTTTTGCGCTCATGAATGGATTTATCAGGTTGCCTATGATGTTTTTTAGATGTTTAGGTAAAAAAAAGTAGGTTAATTGGGTTTAAAAAACTATCAACTTGTTTTTTCAACCATCATAATAGCCAAAAACTATGTCATACAGATAACGTGTTGTTTAGTTTTTTTTTTTCAAAAATATCATCTACCCTAAATGCAAAGAAAAAAAGGGCTCAACCGCTTGGCCCTAATAAAATGGGTCAAGTGGCCTAACCTGACTTTTTATATATATTTTTAAATTATTTTTTATTTATATTTAGATTTGTGCCTCTTTTTTTTTATTTTGTCTAAAAAGCTTATTTTAAAAGACAATTATTTTTTTAGTAGTGCATTTAACTTTTGAAAAAGGTTTTTTTAATTTATCTATAATTTTGTTTTTGTATAGATTAACTTTATTTTTTAGAATAAAATTTTTTTATTTTCAGATAATATTTATAACATGTGCAACCTTACATAATATTTTTTTCTTTTTTATTTTACTCAATCAATTTAATATGTGTATCTATTTCTATTATTGTTTGATTAATTAAAAAATTATTTTTATTTTAAGATAATATTTCTAACATGTATGACCTTACATGATTTTTTTTTCACATTTATTTTACTCAATCTATTTAATATATATATCTATTTCTATTATCATTTAATTGAATAAAAAATTATTTTAATAAATAAATTAAAAAAGCACAACCGAGTAAATATCTCGTCTTAAAAAATTAAGTATCTTAATATATATACCTTTTTTTTAGTTTTATTTTTTAGTTATTGTTTATAATTTATTTTTTATTTATTAATCTATATAATTCTTAATTTATTTAATTATATATATACATAAATGTTTTATTTTTTACTTAGAATTTTTTTTAATTATAATAACATGTTGAAAAAAACATATCTAAGTAAGGACTACCACGCAAAAACCGAAAAACAGGAATTAAACTATAATTTTCTTTAAAGAAAAAAGCTAGCAAACAATAATTTATTCCTTCATGTAAGAGAGTTGAACACTCAAAAAGCAATTGAAAATTGAAATATCGAGAGAGAGAGAGAGAGAGAGAGGCCTTGGGGGTTTCTTCACTTTGGTGATGGTGTTGTCGAATCCAAAAAAGCATATACTCATATTTCCGCTATCCCACAGTGTCATCTCTGTCATTTCACTGTTCATGCTCTTCTCCTTCTCCACCGGTGGCGGTGTCTTTTGTAAATGGGTTGTGTTCGCCGAAGCTAGCACTGGAAGCACCGGGTCAGGGAGGAAGGGCTGGATTGTTGGTGGCGCTGGCGGTGGTTTCTGGGGCGCCGCTACGGCTCCTTCCAATGTTGGTATCGCCATCGCTGTCACGGCCATGGCCGGTATCGCCTTGGCCGGCACCGTCGTCTATTCTCGTAGGTAAAACAACAAAATCAACAATCAAAATCCTAATTCTTTCGAATAACGGAGTATCTAATTCTAAATTTAGATTAACCGTCCCCAAAGAAACCCTATATAGATATATCTAGATGTTGATGCAGCAGAAACCGTTGATGAAAGCCTTAAGGCGAAGCCACACTCCTTCCTCTTCATCTTCTTCGCCGTCAAATTCCTCCTCACCGTCGTCATCTTCATCGTGGATTCATTTGAGATCAATTTTATTAGTTGTTGCTTCCTCTTCATCGTCGTCTTCATCATCTTCTTCCTCACCAGTTTCCACTAATCGGTGAGTTCTTCAATTCCTCTATATCAAGTTCTCAGTTTTTTTTCGTAGATCCAATCTCTTAGTTGTCTAAAAATGATCCCTTTTGCTCGCCATGTTATTCTATCTTGCTAGATTCTGATTCTTCTCGCTCCTTTCACTTGCCTTTTGCTGTTGTTCTTAGAATTCCGGAACATTTCTTGAATCTGTGATGGTGTAGATGCGATGTGCAACTAAAGTGTTTAAACTTCAGTAGAAGAATAAATTCTAAGGTGCCTTGTGAAAGAATAATTGTCACTCGTAGAATTAGCTGTTCAATGCGTTCTCCCATTTAGGAAGGCAGTGAAAGCAAATTGCATATACCATCTCTGATTCGATATGTGAAAAAAGAAAATCGAGGTCTATTTTGTGGTTTGGGAATCTGGTTTTCGTTGATGATTATTATCAAATAACTTACCTTTTGTTTCTTTTTTCATCACAGGGGTGGACTTAAATCACCTTGGTCGCGTAGGAGAAGAAAACAAGCGCTTTTACCAAAGCAATGGAAAAGTTTATCTATGCCTGATGGGAAACTGTGTGATGGTGGTGTTAAGTTTCTGAAGAAAGCACGAAGTGGGGTATGTTGCTGTCTCTACTGTGACTGATTTTTTTACTGTTTTTTTTAGTTATTCATCAGGTCTCATGTTGATTTTTTTTATGTTCCTGATGCTATATTTCCAACTGCTGATGGAGTGCTATCTTTTCCTAAACTCTAATGTAGGGTATTGATCCAAGTCTTAGACCAGAGGTTTGGCCATTTCTCCTTGGAATGTAAGTTCTTGTTTATGTGTCTGTTTATATTTGATTTTCTTAGCATCTACATGCCAGAGATTTGGTTGAGTTGGGTTTCTTATCTGCTTGATTTTTCCTTCTGATGGTTTATTTATAATTAAGCAAAATAACAGCTTTTTATCAGTACATTCTGTCATTAAATTTGGGCTGTCACAAGGTGCTCTATCTGTATATTTGGAAAAATCATTAATGGTAGGCTAGGAACAATGTAATTGTTGGCAACAAATTTGCTGAATGCAAACATTCTCATAGAAAAGGTCTCAACATTTATAATTTTTCTATTTGGAACACGCGCTTGCAATTTATGCTATTATTTTTCTGATTGTCCTTCCTAGGAAGCTTTTTTCTTTTTGTTTGTGTTCATTTGTTGTGAGGATGCATTAGCACTGCTCTTTGTATTCATGCCGAGTTATTTTCAACAGCTATGATGTGAACAGTTCCAAGGAAGAAAGAGATTGCATCAGAGATCAGAAAAGGTACCATAATTCTCTCTCAAAACAGTTTTTAGTGATGGATGAAACCTTCTCTCTTTTCCAAATTCCTTGTAAGCATGGGTTTTCCGTTCTTTTCACGGTTCTTATATATAAATGCACTGCAGAAAAGATTATGAGAATCTACGGAAACAGTGCCGGCGGAAGCTCAAACGCAATGACAGGAGTTTTAAGGCCAAGGAAGCTGCTGAAATCAGCAGCGCTGAGGTTAGTGGGGACTTGAGTCAAGTTATGGATTCTCCTAGATTAGAAGATGTTGCTAGTTCCAGGAGGTCACCTTCTGCTGAGCAAGGCAACTTAGCTGCTGAGGATTTGGATTGCCCCGACCAAGCCCCTCAGGGCTCTGACTCAATATTGGAAGGAGATGGTGGTAGTGTGGTCACTTATGAAGATGGCTTGGCTGGAGACACAGAGTCAAGTGATTCTGATTCCTCTGAAGAACCTGAAATTGCAGAATCTTTTCTTGCAACTGAATTTACTGGTGAAAATGATTTTCATCTGCCTTCTTGGGGGAATTCCTCTCCCTCTGAGACAGAAATTAAGTTGAAACTGCAGAAAGATGAGGATTTTGCCACATGGCAGAGAATCATGCGTGTTGATGCAGTGCGGGCAAATGGTGAATGGATAATGTACTCACCATCTCAGGCTGCAGTACCAGAGATGAAGGCACGGCGGTTGGCTGAGAGTGTAGGGTTGCAGGACTATGATCACTTGGAGCCAAACAGGATCTTTCATGCTGCTCGCCTTGTTACTATCCTTGAGGCATATGCACTTTTTGATCCTGAGATTGGTTACTGTCAAGGAATGAGCGATTTACTCTCACCCATTATTGCAGTGATGGAGGAGGATTTTTTAGCCTTCTGGTGTTTTGTGGGCTTCATGAAGAAAGCTCGGCATAATTTCCGGCTTGATGAAGTGGGAATCCGGAGGCAATTGGGTATTGTTTCCAAGATAATCAAGTGCAAGGATAGCCATCTCTACAAGCACCTGGAGAAGCTTCAAGCGGAAGACTGCTTCTTTGTGTACAGAATGGTGGTAGTCCTTTTCAGAAGGGAGTTAAACCTTGATCAAACACTCTGCCTCTGGGAGGTGATGTGGGCAGACCAAGCAGCAATACGGGTAGGGATTGCCAGGTCTGCCTGGGGGAGGATGAGGCTAAGGGCGCCTCCTAGTGATGATCTGCTGCTTTATGCAATAGCAGCTTGTGTGCTGCAGAGGAGGAAACTGATCATTGAGAAGTACAGCAGTATGGATGAGATCATGAGAGAGTGCAATAGCATGGCTGGGCAGTTGGATGTCTGGAAGCTTCTCGATGATGCCCATGACTTGGTGGTCAACCTGCACGACAAGATTTAAGAAAGAATCTTTCCTAAGCCTCTTTCTCTCCCTTGTTCTCCATAGATTTCCTTTTTTTTTTCTCTTGTCCTTGTTGCGATGTTCAGATCCCTTCAAGACTAAGGGATCTTCAGATCACTTTACAAATGCAACTTAAGGCAATTTGTGTAATGGGGTAAATTATGGAATTACGAATGCTGTGCCCGCACTCAGCCCACCTCGAGTGATGGTGGCGTTATTGCAAAATTAGCATTTCTGATCTTCCTTTTTCATCTTGGTTTTTTTTTTTAATTTTTTTTGGTCTTTCGACAAGGGAGGTTTTGAAAAGAAGGGAAAGAATGAAGGAATAAAAAGAATAGGTTGGGGAGAAGAAGAAAAGCAGCATGAGAAGAGAGGAAAGAAAAGCAGGAAAATCTGTAATTTTTTTTTAAAAAAAATTAGTATTGTCTTTTTTTAAAACCTGGCAAAATATAATAATTTTAATTTTTTTTTTGATGAAATAGTATAGTTTGTTACATGAAGGATATGATTTTGTAAAAAGTCAAGTTTGAAAATATTGATTTCTAAAAAAATTGTTAAAATGGACCAACATAAATAAAAAGAAAAATAAAGGAGAGAGAATGAAACAAAGAAATTTTAGAGATATATTAGAACTTTGATTATAAAATTATTGATATCATTGAAAAGATTTTGATGACATTAAAAAAGGTCACTAATAATTATAGAAGTTGACTACACTTTTTATTAAAAGATAAGTGAGCAATTATAATAAGGAGATAGAACCTGCACATCAAAACTTCAATTACAAACATCACCGGAATATTAGAAATATTACAACGAGACGAATTTAAAAACATTACAGAAAGTCGTCAACAATGATTGTAGCGGACCATGCACTGCAAGCAGCTCACTTCCTTTTAAGAGGAGAGTGTAGCTGACTCCGGTCACCGTTCGTGACCTTTTTTAGTGTCGTTGAATTTTTCTTATCGAGTTCTTTCTTATGGTACTGGTAATGTTGTAATTGAGCTTTTGGTATCCTCTAGTATCTCTTTCTTTTTTTTCTCTCTCTCTCCTCTCTTCTTTGAAATTTATGCCGGTCCATTTTAACAACTTCTCTAGAAGTTGATATTCCCTATCTCAAGTTTTTACAGAGTCGTTATTCCTAACCGTGACATGTATTAAACTGTGCTATTTTACCAAAACTTTTTCTACATGTATTATTTGGCTATTTTTTTTTTTAAATTGTGTTAATATGTGAAATGCCCAAAATCTTTTAATTCATCCAAAAAATTATCTAGAATGTAGAAAATTACATATAAATAGCAAAACCTTAACACACTTGGGCTTATAGATAACTAAATAAAATATTCAACAAAATAACATAAATTATCCCCGATAAAAAACCCAAATAAAATCCAATAACATAAGCTTATGTGCACAATCTTTTAACCAAAAAATAAAGGTTGGTGTTCAACTATATATTTATGTGAACTGTGTCCCTGGTTTAGTGTCCTTATCAATTCTCTTGCGGTTGGAGAAATTCAACTTCATCTAGTATAACTCTATAAAGCTCCAATAATACTCTAAAAGATCATAATTAAGCTATTGTTATGTCTCTCTAGTAATTCAAGTATAATTTGAAGCACGTCACCTTGCCACAAACCATGATTCATTGAACTTCACCATCATTGATAAAAAAAACCTTGTACATCCAAAATAATATCAACATGTTCTTTTTATATTGATGGTAACGGTAATGGGGTAAGGATTTCAAAAGCATCATCAAGGATAAGTTGCCTTTTATATATAATCAGGTTCTTTATGTTAAAAGTAGTTGTAATACCAAATAGAAGGACACCGTTCATGTTTAATTAGTATCATGAAATAAGTATTATGAAATTTTTATAAATCAACTTAAAATTTGTATTATTCATTACTTGCTTGAATTTGTTTTATGATCTTAATATGCAAATCATGAACTCCAAGTATAAAAACTAAGTTGAGTTAGACATCATTGCACAGAAGAGATAAAAGAAGACTTACATGCATCTTAGGTTTGTGAACATGTACATTATGAAATATAGATCACATACAATCTAGTAAATCATGATCATCCTCTTCTTCCTTGTCACATATAAATAGTACAAAATTAAGGAGTTTAGAATGATATTTATTTTGAAACTCTTCTAACACCACACTTATCTCTTTAAGCTATTTTATTTGAGAGTTTTCTAAAACCTCATCTACAACCAAAACAAACATTACATTCTTTTTTTAAACCTCATTTACAAACTTATTATGTTAAGTCCTTTTTTTTTTTTTATATCATCTTTATCTAAGTTATGAATTTATCAGGATTGAATTCATATGCTTAATCGTCATAACATTTCTCTTCACCTATATCTTTTTATTCTTTGATGATCGGGGTATAGTGGTATAGTTGGCTATAATATGATCGAAACCTTGATATTTAGCACGCTTAACCCTAGAAATCATCTTATACTCATCAAACTGAGTAATAGACTCACTAATGGTCTTGCTTAATTGTTTAAGGTTAATATATTGATCTAAAAGATTACTTTTATAAGATTAAGGTTGATATTTTTTCTATAATTTTTATTTTATCTCAATCTAATTGATGATAAGAGGTTTACCCCCCATCAAGATATTACTTAACACTCTTTTAGTAAAGTTGGACTATACCGAGGCTCATTTTAACAAATTTAACTTTTTATTTTAAAAAAAATTGTACAAATTAAAGAGGTAATCCATATCATAAATCCATCTAGTAAAAATCAAAGGATTATGATGACCATAAAAAATGGGGCTCCGTATTTTGTTACATATCATACACGCTCATCAAGGTTATTAGGTAACCCAGGTTATAATTATATTTTCCTCCAAGAAAATTCTATTAATAAGTGAATCTACAGTAATTTGTTTTTGTAGGCAACGAAAAATACGAAAATGCTGTCCAACTTAATTGGAACAGTCCCTAGGTATATTTTTTTTATTAAATTTATTAAGTTTTTTTTTTGTTTCATCTGAAGCTAGAATCCATAATTTTCCCTTTTGTTTATATTGACCTTACCATTTATGAAATCCATTTCAGGCACTTAATAATTGGGCATTTGCTCTGCAGGTATTTTGTCAACTATATGGTTCTCCTAATTCAGCACTGTTTATACGTTTTTTTTTCCAAGAGAACTTTTGCAGAGCCTTTTTTTTCTTTTAAATATTAATACCTTATGATGTTCTGGTATGTGTGATTGTCTAGGTAGTTTGTTTGATGCTATATTGAATTTTACAATTTTAGGAACTCAGTGCAATTGTTCCTACAAACAATTGTGAGAACTGCAATTAGTAAGGTACAAAAAGTCATTTGGAGGTATTAGAGTGTCTGGATGAATGTATAGGACAAGCAGGAAGGAGATTTTGATTTGTGTTATGTCCTAAAATAGGTCTACTTGTATCTTCTGTTCATACGATCCCCTTTTGCATGTTTCTTTTATGATCGGAGGATTGGAAAGATAAGAAAGGAAAGAAACAGAGAAGAAAGAAGAAGAAAAGATACAGAGAATGTGTTCTTCATTAATTTCTTGCTTCCTACGTCAACTGGCCATTACATTTATATCAGATTTCTAAGCTAATACAAAAATGCTAGCTGACATTTTCTCATCACTAACATGTTTCTTATTCATCAACTAACTCTAACTAATTCTGTGTATTCAGTTATTTACAAAGCCACGTGGTTTATATGCTAATTGAATCTACTGCTGCTGCATTCTTCTGCTATAAGCTCTGCTGCTACCTGCTGCGTTCCAATCCTGAGTTCATTCCAGCATTCACATAGGATTGTAACAGTTTCTAATGCAGTTCCGTGCAGCAATTCAGTTGCAATTTGATTTCCATCGAGCGATATACAACCTTGGAACTGTCTTGGTTAGTTTGATCATTTCCATCCTCATCTGCAATACAATGTTTCTACTGTGATTATTTCTATTGTCTTGCTTTATTTAATTTGCTGGTCAAAACAATATAATCGACTGTCTTTGCGTATCCTCCCAGAAATTAAATGGATTAAGTCCCAAATTCATAATGCTTTTTTCATTTTTGGCAGTATGGGCTTAGCCGTGGACACATTTAAGAACCAGGGAAGCAGCCAATGCTAAGGATTGTTTCCCCTAACGAGCTGTATGGCCAGTCTGCTATCTACATATAGCGGCTGCTCATGCATTAAAACCTAATTACTCGGCAAGTATTGCACACACATATATATTTTCTCCATCGGTTTCCTGTGCCTGAATTGGAAGTGCTTATTTAAATTCTGCAATTATGAGAGGCATGTTTCTGTTCAATTATTATAATTTAAAGCTAATTTTACTCGATTCTTTACTGGTATACAGCAGCGCATTGAGGCTTGTGCGTTCCATGGTTAGTAATGAATTTTCTGAGTTTATGGTTGTTATTTCATCCTAAAATGTCTAATCTGTGGTGGATAACCGCTTTCTCAGTAGTTAGTTCTCGCTTAGGTTCTTGTATCTTTTCTTAGACTTTTGATGTTGGGGAGGGACATTTTCTGATGAACTCCATTATTGTCTTTGATTGGTTGACCATATTATCTACTAGTTCTTGTGCTTTTGGTTCATTTTGCATGTTGCCCAAATCTTTGTGCCTTGACCCCTACGCTGCTGTTTCTGGTTAATATGGGCACATAAAAAACTGAACTTCATATCCAACCTTCATGTTCTATTATTTTGGGTTCAATCAATACCTCCACATTTGTTTTGGATTATCTTTTTTTTTTGTATAGATTTTATCAGGATGTATATTTCCATATCGCAAGCAATCTCTTTTCTACCTGATTTCCACTCAAATGATTTTGTCTTTGCTTCAGAGTTCAAAACAGGGCAGGATAGAGTTTAGGTGACTGAACTATGAGTCGGTGCTGTTATCAAAACTCTTTCCCTCTTATGCTTGCATTCAAGATTATTAGGGAGAGGGAAGATTTTTTTTTTTTTTTTAATTCTACCTTTACTGTGCTTCAGTAAGCTGTTATCTTTACCTTTTGAGGGCTTTTATCCAAAAACTGGGGATAGAAGGTATTTTGTTTCACATCAAGAAACCAAGTTTAAATTCTGCCCATGGATCAGCTTGCTGACTCGTGGGAATCCCTGGATGGATGGCTTGATGCAATCCGTCTGGTTTACAAGCTGATTGCAGTTAGGCAAGAGTGAGGTCCTGGCAGGTATCGTAACAAGCTGATTGCAGTTAGGCATTATTTCTTTTCTTTTGAAGATGTATGATTCATGTATTGAAACTGGAATATGTTCATTCAAATAAGTTGATATGATAGAATTTTTGTCATGGCATTTTTTCTCGGCTTGATCAATTGTTGTACATTATTTTAGTTTTGGGTGGCAGGTGAGTGATCTTGTTGAGAAGTTCGATTCCTTGTTTTGTTTCAATAGTAACATTGGCACCAAACAGTATATTGCATTTTTGTAACAATTCCAATGATTTAGAATTGGGGTTGGAGCCATCCATGACACTTCCACGCAATGATGTACGACTGAAAGCATAACATGATTCAGAGGCTTTTAATTTACAGAGCAATATTTTGCCTGAAGTTTTCAATAATTTTCATCCTATGGCAAGGTAGAGAGAAATGAGGCAAATTGTGGAGATTTGATCAATTTCCATGTTTGATTTAGACTCTTAAATCTTTGAGAGTTTCTTTCATCACACACATGCGCTAGCGCGCGCGCATTTCTTTTCATCTGGTGCATACTGCATAGAGAGAAAATGTGTACTGCCTAATAATTGGCTTCGGCCTGCTTTCCATCTGCAGTGCGGAAATTAAATGAAAAAGGAGGCATTTTAAAGGCTGCGTCAGTCAAAGCTAGGGGGATTAAGTATTATTAACGCCCATTTTGGTGATATAATCTGACAACAATTTTTCTGGAACTTACAATATGTATTGAGTAAGTTCTTTCTAGGAAGCTACAAATTTCATGCAGATAGGTGGCTTTACTTGGGCCAAAGCAAGAACAGCTTCAGGAAGAGTCCACAGCCCTTCTCCACAGATTAATCCTGAGGCGACGGCAGGAACCATGAACTCAGCTTTCTTGGTGTCTCGTTTATGCCATATTAAAACAATCAAACTTCCAATACTCATATCTATCGCAAAGGAAGCACCAATGAGAAATGGAACACCCATGACCATAGGAAGTGGCATCCATTGTCCGATCTTCTGAGGTGAAAAATCTCTCACCAGGTTAATTGCTATAGCAAAAGCAAAGAAACCATAGCATAGCTGCAAGCAATGTTGGGGCAGAGCTGAGAAACCATCAACACCTAGAATTGCCATGTTTCTGTAAATTAGGGCATAAGGAGCTTTAAATTCTCCATATGGATTTCCAACATCAAATGCCTTGTAAAATAGGAAAAAACTGCTAGGAGCTGCGATGCACCCAATTGCTGTGCCAACAACCTGGCTCAAAAACATTGCTCTGGGGGAGGTGGATGTCATTTGTGCTGTTTTGAAATCCTGCATCAGGATGCAAGCAACAGAAAGAACAGATTTAACAAGGCCACATCCGGCAAGTGCTGCCACCACACCATTCTCTCTCCCGGATACCGCTGCTAGCACAAAGAGCGCAATTTTCCCATAATTATAGGCCATGTTTATATCGGTTAGACCAGCTCCATAGGCATTGCAAAATGCTAAAGATGGAGCAAGAACATAAGCGGCAATGACATAATACCACTTAAGCTGAGGGAATATGATTGGCACTGCAATTACGGATAGAATAGAGAAGGCTACGTATCCAATGACTGCTACCCACAAAGGTATTGTCTCTCTGAGGAACGTTTCATTTACTCTTTGATCATCAAGGTGCTTCTTCTGGTGATCCACAGATGCTGGGAAAGAAATACAGTTAACAAGCAGTGTACACTGCAACTGAAGCTTCAATCTACTTAGCAGCATTTGGTTACAGAACAGGAAAGAGCTGTAGAGGATAAAATAAAAGGATCTCCAATTTACCTGCACTGAGTTTCTTGTCCCGTACTCTGCCATGAACATTGATGATTGTACAAACCATTACCTTAACGAAAGTGTAGAGCCCATCTCCTAGGATGAGAGCAACTGCTAAGAAAACCTGTCAAATTACAGCCATAAATTAAGGATCAATAAAATTTTAGAAGGCTAAGAAAACCATACACTATTATCTGTTTCTGACCTTGTAACCATACAAGCTCTTCATGCTAGTTTCTTCTAAAGAAGCTGGAAACCAGTCTCCCTTAAGTTGACCAATAAGTGGCCACATAACCCCATATGAGAGCACAGCTCCAAGAAGCAAAGACAAGTTCACTAGATGAGAAACAAGCATTCCAGCTCCAATGAAAGTGGTGTTAAAATCAAAGAAAAATCTACGAAACACCCAAAACCAGAAAGAAATGGTCAGTAACATGCAGAATAGAGGATAATTTAATCAGGAGGAAATAGATGTAAATACGTGTGCTTCCAAGCTTTCAACCCAAAAGTAGGGAACTGTGAGAATCCACATCCTTCTTTCCCAGAGTAAAACCACTGAAAAAATGCCCATAAGAAGCTGATTGAAAAGTACTTCATGAATCCACGAACTTGTTTCCTGTAATAGTAACTCATCATATTATTTCTAAGTTTGATTTTTATAGATAGCATATGAGATATGCTAAATTTAGACCGTAAATATATATATACTTTGCCATCTTATTTCCTCTGCTATGGAAACCATTGATGAGAACTGCAGTTGCCATGCCACTTGGAAACGTTAAATTCATGTCTACTATCAGAATCTGCACCCAAATGGCCAAACCAAACCGTTAGGAATATTTCAGCAAGAAAATCCCTAGCTTCATAAATTAAGATCTTGGAACCTTAGCTAGTTAGTGGGTAATCTATCTAAAAACATCATCTGAACTAAAAGCTTAAGTTGATAATCATTTTGTTATTTTGTTATCTCATTTTAGCGCAATAAATGAAATTTTATTATACAATTTATATTATTTTCTAACATATTATTAAATACCGTCAAATTTTTAATCATTATAAATGGAAAGATTATTGGCACTATTTATACCTTTCTAAGTGGAATCAACACAAAAAGACCAACAAAGCAAACTAGGAACAGGTATCCACACATCCAACCAAATCCAGGTTCCTTTATAGAAGTTGAAGGATTTCCTTCAGTATGCACCCCTGACAACTCATATGTCTTCCTGTTCAACCCCAAAAGATAAGAAGCAAATCCACCTGTTGCCCAAGATAAATGAAAACCAACGTTAGTAACCTCAACTTGGCCTGGAAGAATAAGATAAAATACTGTTTTCTACAAAGGGTAATTAATCAGAGTATCAAAGCCTCAAACCTCCATGTGCTAGGCTATAGCATGCAACTGCACAGGTTTGTATCATTGTATTCTCTTGCCGAGTAAAGGGTTTGACTACAAATCCTGCCCTTCGAAGCATTTTTGTCCAAGATCGAACAAATACAAAAGCAAGAAGTGCAGCAGAGACATTAAAATTTGGAGCCAGCCCAGTTGTGAGGTTTAGCTTCATAACTATCACACTGTAGATGGCTCCAATAAGAATGCTCGCTGTGAACCCTCTTACTGTGATTTGCTTTGTCCATGGTTGAGGTCTCCTTGACCCTTCTGGTTCATCTTGTGGATCTACCTCCATCTCCATCTCCATCTCCTCCCTCTCAATCTCTTTCTTTTCTATTGCTTCTTCAATCTTCATGGCTCTAGCTAGGCAGTAGTTAGTACTGTATTCAGCATGTATGAAATGAAATGAAGTGAGGAGAGGATAGAGTTCACAAAGATATAAAACTATGCATGCACGTTCTTAATTACCTTGGCTCTTTTAATTATTACTTCTCTTGGATCTACTTGGAGCTAGGTAGTCTTCTTTTCCTACCTCAGTGGTGGGACTACAGACGAATTGTATAGACTTAAGCTGCGGTCGATCAGATCTTTGTCCTCTTCACATATACTAATCAAAATGCCTGTAAGCTGTGGTGATTTTGACATTTGCTCAAGCGGGAATTATGGACTGTCCACAATTTGTAATCATGCTAGAAACTCAAAACTAATCAGATGATTTAATTTACTTTCTCCTATGCAGGATTGAATTTATTACCTTTTTTTACATCACTAGCAATCCCCACCTACAGATTGAACATCTCTATGCATGTCCTTTTTTATACAAAACTGGGACAAATTAAATTATCGTGTGTCTCTCTCTCTCTCCTCTAAAACGGTTAAATTCTTTTTATTAATATGATTTTTAAAAGTACTATCTACTTTTAAAAAATATTTTTAATATTTTTTAATTTTTAATGTACTTTTGTCAAAACTAATATATATATATATAAACTTATTTTAATGTATTTTAAAAAAAATTATTTTAAAAAACACTCTACGTTAGAATAGAAAACACATTTTTAGAGAAGATTTGTTTTTATGATCAAAACTATGTTTAGATGCGTTTGACATAAAAGAATATTAAATTAATAATTTTTTAGTGTATTTCGATAATTTTAATAGGTTGATTTCTCAAATAAAAAAATCTAAAAACAAATATTTAAATATATTTTTAAATAAAAAACAATTTTAAAAGTATTTTTCATCATGAATTAGGAGCAATATACTATAATTAATATCAATTACAGGTAGAACTATAAGATCTTTAAAATTCATCATCGTTAGACCGAATATATAGCTGACCTTATCATTGACCTCCTTTTTTTGTTTCCTCCTCCTCCATCACTGTTGTGGAAATGTGAGCTCTTCTAGTAGCAGAGATTCTTCTTTTCTGCGAGTGGTTTGATCGCAATGTGGGATGTTGATGCGTCAGTCGTGCAATTAAGTGGACACTGATAGGCGAAGAAAAAAACTTCTTCCTTTTGTTGTCGTGGGCCATGATCAATGTGAACCGCAGGTCAATACCTGCACCATGGATTGGTTTAGAGATACTTCTTGTATAGTATAGTTCGAACATGTAAATTATATTGTTTTTTAATGTATATTTTTTTAGATTTTTAGATTTGAAATTTATATAGATTTATTATTATTTCATACTTAATTTTATTAATTAAAATGAGTCGATAATTTTTAAATAAATAACTATTTGATGCGATCGTAGTTTTAATATTATATTAAAAAGCGGTTGAATAAGATTTTGAAATTTGAATTATATTATTATAAAATTTTCTACTTGCAGTAAACTATAACTTCGAAGACTAACGGACAAAATGGATTAAAAGTCAAGCGTTTGTCTCTTTTTCCATACCAAAAAACCACACTGATATTCTATTTTCTTAATTCCAAAATTGCTTTTATATATATATATATATATATATATATATATATATATATATATATTCTCCGTGCTAGTTTTATTGGTCGTTTTGAATTTTCAAATGTCCATTTTACAAAATTTTGACTAATTTTTCCTGTGATTTTATATTAGATAAAAACAGTTATAAAAAAACAGAAACTTTAATATTTCTAAAACTTAATTTTTAAAAATTCTAATCACTAAAACCAATTTAAAAAGTTGATCAAAGTTAACTATTGTTAATTTCTCAAAAAAAAAAAAAGAGCATTAATGATCGGAGAGCACGTTTGATGTGAAAATGCGCTCTCTCCTGAGAGTTTTTCTTTAAATTTGATTTCAATTCCTAATTTCTGATCCCATACGAGCCAATAAACTCATAGGTTGCATTTAACTCCCGTCCCATTCCACACTTTGTAGGATTTAAAAATAATTTTTAAATTTGACTATTTTTAAAGTGTTTTAAAATTGAAAATGAATTAAAATAATATTTTTTTATTTTTTAAAAATTATTTTTTACATCAACATATTAAAACTATAAAAAATATTAAAAAAATTTAATTTAAAAAACAATCAAAATTTAATAAAAAAACTAGTTTAATCATAATCTCAAAAGTGATTTGAATAATGAGTAACTAGTGCACGGCGGGCGGTATAGAGTTTTTCTGAGAAAAGGAGCGGTTTCATTTTATTTTTTTTTAATATTTTTAATTAATATGAGTATTCGGGCTAATTTGTATGTATTTTAATTAATCTTTCAAGTTTTAAAATTAATAATTATATAAATTTTTAATGATTTAAAAAAAATTAAATTTATAATTATTAAAAAATAAATCTAAAACTTAATGAGGTGAGCCATCGTCAAATGATGGTTTTATTTTAATTGTGCTAACAGATAAATAAGCTGTCATTTCGATGGGTTTCTTTCTCTCAATTTGTTTTTTGAATATCAGCACTCACGATGACCTCCCAAGGCATTCATGAGCACAAGTTGTGCCATATTCAAACCTGTAATTTTTAGATGAAAAATACATGATTTTATTAGATTTGGGAAAACTTCAATTCAGCCCCCCAATGCAACGTCTCATTATTTCAATCAATTTTAACCCAAATCTAATTGATATTAGGTAATTTCATCCCTTTATCAATTTATTTGTAGCAATTTATATGTGATTTGGACATGATCAGCAGGTGTTTCCATCCAAGGCACCAAATTAAATACGTCCCAAAATGTTCTAAGAGATAGTTTTAACAATAAATAGTAGTAAACATTCCTCCATTCTACTAATAAAATTCAATGTTAAGAATGTCCCTTTATAGTAAGTTGAAGTTTACTTTAATTGTGAGCGTGCCACTAACAATAGATGGAGGAATTAAGGGGCAATATTGTCAAAATCTTTTAATTACATTTAGCAAGATTGATAAAATAAAATAAAATAAAATAGGACACAATTGATAATAAGATAATATCTTAAGGGTTACTTTGAAGTTTTCAGTTGGATTAAAGTGAAAACGGCTGAAGAAAATAATTGGTGAGTTGAATATTCCGAGTCCGTCCAATTTTTTCCACTCTTTAAGCAGCACTCTTTGTTTAAGGAACTGGGTCAAATATCTCATTCTGCATCAAGTTATTACAACCTGGAATCCTTAAACCCGCCGCACTCGTATATTATTTTATCATTTTGTTTTGAACAACAAACGTAAATTCCAAAGGATTACTTGTATCGCTATCTGAAAATTGTTTAATACAAAAAAAATCATCGATAAAAAGATATCGGTGGAAAACTATGATGATATTTATTAACGATACATAACATTGTTGTTTCTATCTATAAGTACAGAAATAATTACAGGTAAAAATCAAAAAATAAAAATAAAATAAAATTATACAAATGTTTCCTTGTTATTTTCATTGGAAAATATGACATGTCAATATTACAGATAAAATTATTGATGTAATGTAACCGTCGCTAATATTCATTGCTAAATTTTTTTGGTAACATTTAAGTTATAACATGTTAGATCTTCTCTTCCCCTCTCCCATTTCTTCTTCTTCTTCTTCTTTTTTCCGCCAAAAAATCATCATTCCCCCCTTATTTTTTCACAAATCAAGCTCCACTCATCACAAATTTAGTCACCCCAGCACTTAGCCTATCAATATCTCTGTTCTTGTTCAATTATTTTTTAAGATTCGTCACATCAAGTTGGCATACCTACTTGTTTTTTTATTGCAATTCATTTTTTTATGTTAGTTTTTTTGGTATTTTTATGTAGTATATGTGGTTTATTCGTGTGTTTACTTGTTTTATAGCTTTTTCATATAGAAATTTGTTACGTGAATGTATGGTTTGTACATTTTAAGGTGTTTTTTGAGATTTTAAAAAATTATATTTGTTTTTCACATGATAAAATTGAGTTTAATCTTGTAACTCGGGTGTTTTATAATAACATTTTGGGTAGTCTTCTGTATAGGAAGGTGCTGTCAAAATATTTTTTTTAAATATGATTTAATGATAATGTTATTACCTTGTTTTATACTTCTTTTTTTTAGATGAAAAAAAGAAAGTCATTAGAGAGTAATACAAGCATGAGTACTACTGGTTTTTCTACCAACACTTCTGATGACTACGAGTCGCTAGGTGCCAACCAAGACACCAAGCATAAACACCCTCTCTTAACACAGGCTCATCAAATGCAAGGCCAGCTTGTAGAGGGGTGTCCCTTCCGAGAAGAATGTATACGTTGAGAAGTATATTGTTCAGTGGAAGCTCGTCCATAACAAATAAGTTTGTTTTCCTTTCCTGCACTATAAAAAAATAAACAACAAATGATAATTTTTGAATAATTAATTTCAATGAACAAATAAAATTTAAGGTTTATAAATGTAAAGACTGCTCGCATGATAATATCAATGATGAAATCATCGATAAAAATGCTTTTATTTTAGTGAAGTCAGGTTTTTAAAAATCTTGAATGGAAGTCTATAATTGATACTTGGTTTAGAAAGTTCAAGATTAGTATATACATCAATAATTCTTTTAATATTTAATTTGGTTAGCTTTTTAATTTTAATAAACTAATTATTTTATCAAAATAACGTGTAAGAAAAAAAATAACCGGGAGGAGGTTGGCAATGTTGTTGCCAGGAGAGTATAGAAAAATCACAACACAAGTAAGCAATTAAATTAAGATTGAATTCAAATTGTGAATTTTTTTAAATGTTTAAATTTTATTTTTCATAATCTTAACCAATAATTATTTTTCTCTACAAACCAAATCGCATGATTTCTAGTACGAGGCAAAAAAATAATCAAAGTATGCAAAAGAAAAAAGGTTTTCCATGTTGGGATGACGTGGTAGTGTAGAGGGATTTCAAACCCTCACTTGGAGGCTATTTGGGATGCTTATATCCAAAATATGATGTTTGAGCATTTCATGTGGTGGTCACAATCTAGTGGGGTGAACTAGACCAAGAAGAGTCATTGTTCCATTACCACATATATCGGTAGATCCATTCTGTTTATTGTGCATGTAAAGCAAATTTTAAGATGATTTTTTATAAATTCTTTTAATTAATTATTTTATTATATAAAAATATTTAACTAATAGTAGCTTTTTTTTGCAGGTTATGGTGTTTAGACACGATCCAAGACTGATGAAACTTTTTGCTGATGAAGTTTTTTTGCTGAAACCTACATGTGAAATGAGGACTGTTAGAAAAGGATGCAACAACTCATAGATAGCTAAGCTCGAAAGCTCGTGGTATGTGGGATTTCAACAATTTTTTTGTTAAGTTATTGATTTTTTAAATTTTCTGACTTTTTTTTTCATGAAATATATAACACCCGATTGCATGAGAGATATGTGAACGACCTTTCAATCCATATGGAACTCAATCTAGGTTTGTGGTTGGAGGCTAGATCGTCCAGTGAACTCGATAGAAATCAAGTATACAATATTTCCAACATTATACCAAGGGTATTTGACTGTCTAGGAGATTGTACGAGAACAAGTTTAAGCTCGGACGACCCGACTTAGTGCTGAGATGACCTAACTTCGGTTTGAGACAGCCAGATGAGGGATAAAGTGAATGTCTTCGAGCAGCTATTGGCAACCCTCATTGGTACATATGGTCAACCACGTTGCCCTCCTGGTTCTGGTAAAGATCTGTCTCCTCCCTTTTCTCTAGCTTTTGTTCACCAGATAAATTATATTCAATAATATTTTTTGAATTAATAATAAAAATTTGGTTTTCATTTTAGTTTAATTAAATACAATACTAACAAAATTACCAATAAAATTTACATCACCAATTGAATGACCGACAAATTAAATTCCTCGTAGAGTTCTAAAGAATTGAAAATGAATTAAAGAACTTCCCACTCTTAGATGTAATTTTTTAATGACTTGATTTTATTAGTAATATGTATATAATTTATCAATAGACTTATCAATAATTTATCTTATCGGTGATATATCATAATCACTAATAGATGTACTAACATAATAGATGCCAGTAAATGTTTTTGTTTGAGACACTATTTCTACATGAAAATCCATTGAAGATTCCATTACTAATGAAATAACAGACAAAATATAACTTAGCGAAGATATGTTTTTGTACATAAATTTATATTCGTGACTCCGTCAGTAAGTTTGTTTTCGACAGAAAATTAATCCTTAGCTGCGTATTGCTAGCTCAATAGGATCTTTTCATGTTGACAGTGACTGCACACTAGCTAGTGGTGTCGTGCATCCGCAGTCACAAAGAAAATAAGAACCTTCCATTCGTTAGATCCTATCTTATCTTTTGTTACTCGAGATCGACCTTCAAGGTCCGTGGAAGTGGATATTCCAGAATTTCGTGACCTTTTTCATATGATGTTGCCTAATACGTGTTCCCAAGAGAGAAAAAAAAGTGGCTAACAAAGAATAAGAGTAGGCAGGCGCCCCAAATATCTTTTCATGGCTGGTCTAGCAGCAGCAGCAGGTCGGCAAGGGGATCCCTAATTACAATCTTTACTCTTACATCTCAGCGTAAATATATAATTTTTATTAACCATTTACTTAATTTGGATATGAATAAGATGTGCAAGCATGAAGAGGGAGGAAAACTCATTGATAAGTGCGGGCAAATTACTGAGAAAATGAGCAACACCCTCTTCTCCTCAATCCATGGAGGTTCTAGTCAGCGAAACTAATGTCTGTATACTCATATTAACAATAAACAACTATTATTGTATTATATATATATATATATATGGGGGATTTACTATATGTGCAAAATGCATAAGCTTCCCTCTTAGATTTTACAATGGACCAGAGCGGTGCCTGTTCTTTAAAATATTTGGTTGTCAAACTTTTTTTATTGTATTTTTTTATGACCAAATTGAAGATTAATTTCTTATAATTTGTCATAGAAGGATACAATTTAAAAAAAGAAGATTAAAGTGTAAAACACGGTAAAATAATCTTGTATTTTTAAATTAGTAGCTTTCTTTTATAAATAATCTTGTAAGGAGAATGTGCGGTGGAAATTTGGAAGAGGGGTGTGGGACAGCTGTGAAAGGGTTGAGATGGAATTGGAGGGCGTTAGATGGGCTATTGATGTTGAGGTTTGGGTGTGGTTTTCTGGATCTTCTGCTAAATACAGCTTGAGATTACGTTGCAAAGGAAAGTTTTGTTCATCTTGTAATCAATGCTCACTTGTCATCTATCTTTATTGTTTTTTTGTTTTGTCTTTTTTTCATCAGAAATTCGATGCATCCGACTTCACCCCACTTCACGATGACGCAGCTTGTAGGCCTATCCACTAACCAGATAGCTAGTGAAAAGCCACTTGATCTTTCCTATACCAGTAATAAAAGAATCGACCCCTTTCCCTTTGGTGCAGAAGTTCCCTGTTACTTGGATTCAACACATGTACTCAGGCTCTGGTCAAGCTTGTTCTTGAAAACAAGTGAATTGATAACACTCAACTGATCGGGACCGAATTTTAGGCTGGCTTTGTAAGATTATTGGCAGAGATAAAATCCAGTCAACTGGGAAAGATATGCATGCCCAGCGAAGTCATTCTTGGAAGTATTACTAGAACTATAATTCTCAACTCGACAATGAACATGGGAAGTCATACACTGGAATGGAGGACAACTGAAATTTCAGACTCTTGTGTTCAAATACCCACTTAATTAAATATAAGAGCAAATAAGAGGGTGGAACAAGAGGCTTATGGAGTATTATACACTAAAATTACTCTCTCTTAAAAATCGCAGAGGCATAGTAAAAGGTAAAAACTTGCTCCTGTTTACTACAGGAAACCAGACAAGAAGTCTACTCGTAGAGAAAGAGAACAGAGTGTTGGAGAATCGTCCCAGATCACCCTTGTTACCGCGGCTATATATAGCTTTGTTGTTGGTGGCAACTGCCCCATACAGCCAGCCTTCCTTTTGTAATGGAGCTCTTCATTGGCGTTCTAATAATATTGAATATTGTTTTGCCATTATTGCTTTTGATTCTGCTCCTGGAGAAGGAAACTGTGGGAGGTACCATTATGGTCGCCCTTGTGCAGCTCTGATACTATACTTTGGGAGGGAGTTCTTAGACAACGGCACTCGAAATTTTACTTACAACTAATTTTTTTTATATAAACAAAACTGTATTAGTTACTCCAAATATTAGTGTAATGATTAGGAATAGGGAGATACGATTAAGGGGATTGGGATCCTCTAGAAGGAAAAGCACGAAGATATGGAGTGAAAAGAAGAAAAGGAAAAGCTAAACTTCATCCCCCCCCCCCCTATAGATTAATCAATACTCCACTTCTATCCTTATATTTAAGATTTTCCAATTCTACCTTTCTAGTTTTCAAGAAGTTCGATTTCTCCTATAATCAGTATGATGTTATTCAGTGTTTTTATGAGAGAAAATAGTAAAATAAAATAAGAACCAAAAACTTTTGTTAGTTGCAATTTGTTAGTTGTATGGTAGTTAAACTTTTTTAAAAACTAAAAAAAAAAATTCAAATTATAAAGGTAGAAGTGAAACATTGATGAATCCATAAGGATAAAAATATAGTTTTCAAAAACAAAAAAAAGATTTAGAAAGAAAACTTGAAAAAGTTGCATCCAAAACATCATCAATCCAAAACCACTCTTCTTCAATCTATCACCCACAGTCACAGACACACATGGCCACAACAACCAACCCCATTAAAATCCTCTCTCCAAACTCCAGACTCCTCCTCACAAAGCCCTTCTGTATCACATCTCTAACATGTCCAACACTCTTCAACAGAGCCACAACTTCACTGCACAAACCTTTACTTGTAGTAAAATGCAGCAGCAATAGCTCAGAAGAGATAGGACCAATTAATGGTAATAATTTGAAGGATGCATTGTCTGGTATGGTGGACAAGCAAGTGGAGGAACTTTTAAACAGACAAGAGAATAGGGTGTTGCTTGACGGGTTAGAGAAGGCATCGCAAAGAGTGGAAATGGCTAGAAGAGAACTTGCTGAGATTGAAAGACAGGAACTTGAGGCTAAACAATTGAGGGATTATATTAACCAGCTTGAAAGTAGAGCTTCTGAGGTCCGCTGTTTCTCTCTAATCATGTTCTTGGGTTTTTATTTGTTTAGTTTTTTCTCTCTTATCATGATTTTGAGATTGCGGGCTTTCTTGTGATTATCAATGAAGTAATCCTCTTCGTGTGATTTGGGTTGTGAATATGAGATTTTGAAGTCTATCGTATCAAATGAAAGGGAACTGATCTATTTGAAATGCTCTATTGCAGAATTATTGTTTGAAATTTGTTACTTTTTTTTGGTGTTGTTGTTTGATTTTGGTTGAATTCAAGATTGCAGAATGTCAGCAGGAGATCTTAGAGGCAAGAGCCATGGTTGAAGAAGCAGAACGTTCGCTGTCACTTAATAATGATGGGGATGCTTTAGAGAGCAAGGAGATTAGCAGAGATCAAGAGAGACTGGAGTCCATAAAGGCAGGTTTTGTATCTGCACTTGTCGGCACCCTTGCTGGGCTCCCCATTTCTCTCACTCAAGTGACCAGCAATGCTCAGCTAATACTTCCGTCCACAATCACCTTCATTAGCTGTGCATTATTCGGCTTAACCTTTCGATATGCAGTAAGAAGAGACTTGGACAATTTTCAGCTGAAGACGGGGACAGCTGCAGCTTTTGGCATTGTGAAAGGTATCACTTTTAGTTTTTTCCAAAGGATCATACGAGAATTTGACAGTTTTTCTTACAAGGAAAATGGATTTACAACGCAGGTCTTGCTACACTAGCTGGAGGACAGCCATTGGAGCTCGATCCTGAAAGCTTCTTGTCCCATGCCTTTAATGGTGCAAAGTATGTATCAGAGAATCTTTTGATCTTTGCTTTTGCTGCTGTTAGTCTGGATTTCTGCTTTAAGATGGGGCTTTTAAGTCCCTTTCCTATGACAAGGTCAGCTTCAAGGACTAACATAGAATGAATCATCCCTTCTACTGGATTCAATATTGCCCAATATCTGCTGCCTTGGCAACAGGATGTAATTGCACCAACAAAATGAAAAATTCGTAACTGTGCTCTCCTCCACCCTTCCATGAGTTCTCTGCATCATAGTCACCGTTAACAACTCGCTGATTAAAGCCATAAAAATGTCTTTTCTAAACCCGCTTCTTTTCTTTCCTTTCTTACTTGTTGTTTGCTACAATGTATAGTTTACTTACCTTAAAGCATGCCATTTTTATGCTGATTAGATGCTTGGATTGAGTCTGATTTGTTGTGCATCTAAAACTGAATTTTTACTCGATATTGGCAGTACCGTGTCATTTTCGCAAATCAAAACCTCATTTGGAAAATGAAATACTAACAGTTTTGTCATTTGACCTTTGGTTGTCGCCAAAGGCTTGAATTCTTCATGTGTTGAAGATATAGCGTATGACTGAAAAAAATACCTTCATATCCAAGCAGCTATCACAGTATTCTTAACTGTCGAGACGCGATTTGATCGCGCGCTCTAGGTCATTTGAGGCAACTTGCAAACCCCTTGGAGTCCAAATTTTAGAAGGACAATTTGTCCGAGAGAGACCTCTATTCAGCTACACAATTACTAATACACACACACACACATGTAAACAGTATGGTCCTGCCATTGTCACTTGTGAACAATTCCCAAGAGAGTTTAGAGAATTAATCTTGTGTGTGACACGCTCGCTTAACTAGTCAGGCAGCCATCGTATATCTGGAAATTTGGGGTTTCAAAAAATATGATTAAAAATATCAACATGGGAATATCTCTACCTTTTAATCTCCAAATCTAAAGCCAAAAATACGCTTCCAGACCATTCTTATCAAAAGAACATCTATTTAACCAAGCCACATTAACCATGAAGCCGTTGTTCTATTGTTTCCCCCGCTCACCATCATCATCCCAACCTCCATTTGAGTGTGCTTGATTTTCTGAGTGGTTTCATGGGACTCCCCACTGAAGAATCTCATTTCTTGATTGCTCGTCAGCAGATGGCAGATTCCTGTGTTCTCATTCTTTCTCCTAATATGGAAAGTAAGAACTCAACTATAATCTCATTGATCATTAGAAGAATGAAACGAAAATTAACATGAGCTTCCATTTATTAGTACCTCCTTTGATGGTTCCTGATGCTCCCTCAAACTGGCATCTTTCTTTTTTGTCAGTGAGGGTAGAAACTTAGCTGCTTCGCTAAATGATTGAAATCCATGAATATCTCCATTTTTTATGCTTGCGTCTAGCTGCAAAAAATTAGTGGCACAATAATGAACACTAGCTTGTATGGTGGTTATCCAAGGCCATTAACTTACAGAATTTTTTGCTCTTATTTAGTTCAGATAATACTTGAAACATAAGGTCTCAGTCAGAATATATTTTACATAGTTTATTCTACTCGTCTATCATAACGGTAAGAATATGTAGAGAAACCCCATACCAGGAGATAACCAAAAAGGTTCGAAAGGTATTGTACCTGAACATGAACAATGCCGAAAATAATGCTAGCTATAGGCAGCCAGCTCTCTTCAGGTGACAGGGACATATTTGATCTATTAAGCCAGATTATAAAAAAAAAATCACACAATCAAATTCATGCATCCAATCCAATCAAGTAACACATCCAGATTAACTGTTGTTAAGTGGTCGCTATAGATTATTTTTTTACAGCATCAAGCAGTGTAATCTCTCAAGTCTGAAATTGTCTTACACTGTTCACATTACAAATCCTTCATTAATATATCAGTCAAACTAAAATATCTAGCATCAAAACAACATAAACATTTGGCGAAAGAAACAACATTAATGGAAACTCTTCAAACTCAACACAAAGTTTGCATTTTGCATTCAAAGAAACAGCACTCATAACCAAACTAGCAAGACGCGGCATAAGTGGATATCCATCCAGTCCCAAATATTCACATCCCAAAATCGCTCCCTGACCAACAAAGATAAACCTACACTACAAATCAGCATCACCTATAAACCTTTAACAAAGCATCAATAAAAACAAAACTAACTACCACATTAAAAACCAGAATTATGTGAAATATTGTAAGCATGGTACTCTAAAACTAAAAGATTATATAAAAAAAAAACCTCAAATAAGGAGCCAAGTAAACAAGAGAATAAATAGCGTATCTTCTTTTCCCAGTATCAAGCCAAGCAAAAACCCAACTCTGCCAACAAAACAACAAAAGATCAAAACTTTATCAACATCCAGATTCCAAAAACAAACAAAAAATATAAAATCAAAGATCGAGACACACTTACAAGCCAATTGAAGTAAGGAATGAAACTAATAACACCCATAACAGCAAATCTCGTATCAGTTGTAGTAATCCCCGAATAACTCTCCGCCTCCTCGTCCTTGGTAACTGTATTTGGCAATAGCAAAGAGCTCAGCATACACAAACCTATAGCCACAGCAAACGGGGTGTCGTCTGATAACTGTGCCCTGCATTTTCCCCTGTTAATCTTCTCCCCCTGTATTAACACCAACAAAAACAGTTCAAAAGAGGGGATATTTAAAGTAAAAGGTAAGTGAGTTTTTGCAGTGTTTCTTTTACCTTGACGAGGGTTTTACAGTGTTGATGGAAATGAGAGGGTTTTAGCTTGGCGAGTGGTGAAGTTAAGCTAGGAGGTTTTAGAGAAGGACAGAGTGAAGTGGTGGTCAGTGTGATCATTGAAGGCAGGAGATACGGAGATTAGATTTTAAGCCTTTAAGGAGAGAATGTGATCAAAGGAGGAAGAGAAGACAGAATCTTTGAGTTTCGTACTTATCGAGAAGAGTGTGGGTATACGGTCATCGACGTTGACAGCTATGTGTATACATACATAAACACTCCCTTTTTTTCTTTGGCGGTTGAATGTGAAAGGGTATTCTCGACAGGTTTCTTTTAATCATTTCTACTTTCTTATAAACTTTGGTCTCGGATTTGAGTTCCCTTGCTAGTTTTCTTGCAGAAGTGATGCATAGATATTCAATTAACCATCTTCAGCTTTGACGTCGTCGACATTAGTGTGATTACAGTATCGCATGTATTGTGGGTGTGGAATACCCAATTCGTGTGTGTGTGTGTGTGTGTGTGTTGGGGGGGGGGGGGGGGGGGGGGGGGGGAATACCAGGACGCAAGACCTAACAAGGACACTGGCTTCTAAGCTCAGGAAAGTCATACGGTTAGATGCTAACTATTAACGAAGGGGACTCTTTTGCTGCCAGTTGTATTCGCTTGCGGTCTTGCACTGAGATTTACTTAAAAACGTAATTCTTCCAATCCAATAAAACTTCGGACTCTTTCAATCCATGATGTCTTGATCTTACATGAAAGAGAGACGTTCACATTAAGCAAGGGCACCATTGACAATGAGGCCATTAGCATGGAGAGAAGGGTAAGATTATGCTTGTTCATTCATTCGTTACCATTCTCTAATAGTGGTGAAATTCCAAAGTTCAGTAGTATGGGTGAAAAAGTTGCATAATTTTCATAAACACAAAGGTTCTACCATCATGTACAAGATCAAATCTGTATGAACAAAATAATACATTTGAATAACCTGATTTAAGTATTGAGATGTATATATAAACAAACACTTGAAGCTTTCTAACTCCTCATGGCGACTGATTTTAACAAAAAGTAAGCCAGGAAAATTCTGCTAACTTGCGGATATACTTCACAAGGCTCAGGACAAGGTCGTTTCCAATTGAATTTGATAGATAGAATTGGTCTTAAAAGAACTGTGTACAACGGATTTGCAGAGGAGATGCAGAAACGGTGTTTTGTCCTTTGCAACCTTACTCCAAAATCCAACTCAAAGATGGTTCTAATCCAGCCCGTATAAAGAATGGCTAGCGCTTATCTGCATGTACAGCTCTTGCCTGAATTTACAAGAAGATTTCACTTTACCGTGACAAGAATTACGCTTTCAGGCATCCACTTCGCTCCTTTCCCCATTCTCTTCCCTACCAGATATGGCTTTCAGCTGCTGTTGCAACTGTAAGAATAACAAAACATTCTCAACTTAATTCGCCCCAATACTGGGTATAAATGTATTTACAGACTCAACTGTTTTCTATTTATCCCATCTTGAAAGAAGGGGTGAGACTCTATTAGTGATCGTTCTACATCCCTAAGAGTATGATGATGAAACAGGTACAACAAAATCGATCCTCACAAGCAACTTACTTGCTCATATTTTAGCTTTTCAGCATTCAGTTCATCGGTCAAATTCACCATCCTGCAAAGTGTGAGTGAGAACATTAAACAAACTTAAATATGTATAAGCCAGAAAGGAAAGGACAAATGATCAAACCTATTTTGAAGCTCAGTGATCTTGATCAATAATGATTTCTCCCTCTCAGAGGATGCTGCTTCGACCTGTAACAGTGAGTAGATCAGAGGAATCATGATACAGCAAACCAACCAGTCACTATGAAAGAGACTCGGTAATTTCAGGAAATACAAAGAAATAATAAAAACCAACTTTCACAAATAAGTGTCCTACTGTATGAAATTGAACCTGCACAAGTTCAGTTACATGACCCTGCGTTCATGCTACCAAATCCCACTAAAGCATCATCTCTAAAGAAAATCTTGGATCTTAAAAAAGGATGCACTTATATACAAGAATTTGGAACCCGATAGTTGGGAAAGAGCTAAATTATAGATAGAATATCTGCTTACACTTCCATTGTTCTCTGAACCATGAGGCAATGGCGGCAACTTCCCATTTTGAGCAGCTGACACAAAATAAAGTACACAGCTTGTTCAATTGCTTCTCCCCTAAAATCAGGCCAAATATCATACTGTAACAGATATTTTACTCACCTTCTATGACCTCAGCTGGCTGCAAGCTATTCAATAAACTCATAATAATATCCTGGAATAAAAAAATATGATTACAAGAACGACTGGCTTTAAGTTTTACAGAATTCAAGGCAAACAAACCTTGAAAGGAAAAACAACATTCAACTGAAAGTAAAGCGTGCTTTTTTACCTGTTGAATTGAGGTCTGCTGAAAAAGATTCTGAAGATGAGGCAAGAGTAGAGCATGGACACTATTGTTGCTAACCTCTTTTGGAGGCTGATTCACAGGCTAGAAAAAAAGAGCATGACATGGAATTGGTTAAAGGATGACAAATGCAGGAGCAGTGGCTTAATTAGTGAGGCAATTCATAGACTACGCAACAGATATATATATATATATATATATATATATATAAAGTCAAGACTTGATATGAGATCAAGTCATGCTTCATCTTGGAATTAAGAGTGAAACCACACCTAACCCGATTTCTAAAGCTAATGACTCAGTGGGCACTTGAAGTCCAGTGTCTTTCAAATAAAAATCTCATAAACTCACAAGACATGTGGTCATAATTTGTTTGATCAATATCAAGAGTTAGATATATTCAGACAAAAAAAGTCAATGCACGTACCATTTGCTTTGGCTCAAACATCCACTCACCAACACTAGCAGACTTTCTCAGTGGTGACTGAAAATCACAAGAATAAAACATCAAGTGAGAAGCAGACAACACGAGTTGTTACTAAAACTACTGGGTAAAGATGAGCCACCTACTTGTGAAGACCGTCGTGGAACTGTACTTAATGGAATATCCTAGGGCACATTCTTTAGTTAGTGAGAGTCAGATGATAACATAGCACGTCATGAGAATTGAGTGTTACCTTTACAAGATCTAAATTTTCTGATGTAACTGAGAACCTCCCCTTTATTTGGACCAGATTTGTCTTCGACTTTTCATCCAAACAATCTCTAAATCCTATTATAGGAAACAAGTAATGATAAAGAATCAATAAACCATATTATAGGAATAGCAGCGCTATTTGATAGCTGCAAGTTCTAGCTCTTTTTGATGATTACAATAACAATAACAGTAACGAGGAAACTCAATAGCAATAACCTCCTGAAGATTTTATGGGAGCTGATAAACTGTTCGCTGAAGCTCGATTTGGAAGCATTAGAGGACCACTAAAGCTTGGAGCTTTCCGAACTTCACGGGTGGCTCTTTCAGCTGTTGGATGAATTTCATTCTCAAACCTATTAATCAACAGATGAGCCCAATAATTTCAAATTTGGAGCATATGGAAATATAAAGGCACAAAGTTTGTGCTAGTTTCATAAACTTGCGCGCAAATGTTCAAGTTCAAGTAAATCAAAGGAATTTTACATCAAAAGTATAAAACGAAAAATCGAACTTCACATAAAATAGTAACAAAGCTCTTACTTAGGACCTGGCATTTCTCAGCTCAAAAATGCCTGTTACAATTTATTACAATCAAATCATGTTCAACAAACCACCAGCTGACGTATAGAATCATATCTTAAAAGAATTTCCAATGCTAAATAACTAAACCTCAATCAACTTATTGAACTTAAAGCCTTCCTTTTGCAAGTTTGGAATGCAGGCTAGAGTTATGACTCAAATTGTCAAGTACAGAGAGTGAGGCCATTTCGTGCCACCACTAATACAAGTTTGACAAATAAAAACACCACCCATGAAACTACTATCATTTCACATTATGTTTCAAACAGCTCTAATTGAGACAGATCTTGTTAATGCTGTAAGAAAAACTAAAAAGGAAGACAACAAACCTTTCAGAAGTGCGCCCCCTTTCTGATAATGAATGAGAAAATACAGTACCAGGCATGAGGGGCCCACTATGGGTTTGGCGACTTTTCACTGTTTTGGCCTTGGCCTGTGCCATGACACTTTCTGACGTCGAGGCCTTTGCTTCAGAGCTTGATCCATTTCTCTTCCACCCAGCTTTTTCAAGGCTACTGGTTTCCAGCAAGTCACTTTCTGGTAACTTGCCCTTTCTAATGAAGTTATCTGCCTGAGGCAATTCACCCCCACTTAATTGTCTGCTGTACTCAGCCAGCTGTATTTCACTATTTGAATTTACTTTCACTGAACTAGATTGGGAACCAATAGCAGCCTGCAAACAACAAACAAGTTCATTTGTTTGAGAACCAAAAATTTCCCAAAGCAAGAGAGGCACCTCAAGGAGCAGAAATAAATACAGCGGACAATGGTAACAACTTCAGATTAATAAAAGAACTCTTCAGTGACTCATTTATTACCTTACCACCACCAAATTTAATGCTTTCATCTTCTTCCCTCGTCTCTGGTATATCATCATCATCATCATCTCGCACCTAGCAAAAAAGGAACAGTTATCATTTCCTAATTGTATAACCAGCAAGAAAAATACTGCTACAAACAATGAAAATGTAGCTTCATTAAACAAAGCATTTAAATAGGTGGCTTACTAGTGATGCTTGGGCTTTCAAATCCTCAAGGTCAAAATTCCAGGCACTAACTCCCCGTTGATACTCACTCTGATGAGGGTAAGACAAGCCATTACTTAAAAGATCAGAAAGAAAAGCAAAAAAAAAAAGAAAAATAAAGTAGTGGGTACAAATATATTTGACCAGTGAATGTTACTTGTCCTCAATTATACTTTCAGTTCTTAACACTTCATACTAAACATCCAGGCACCGCAGATGCATTTATCTAAGAATTTGAATGATAACCTTTCATAAATCAGAAGAGATTATTACTGCTATTATTGGCACAAAATTAATATAAGCATTACTGCTATTATTGGAACAAAATTAATATAAGCATGATTTATTAAGGAAAGAATATATGCCTACATTTGTCTGTACTGTCAGCTTGGTTCTACAATGGGATTGAGTGGGAAGAACAAGTCAAGGACCACATTTTGGTGAAGAAAGTAAAAGTGCTATTACCATGTTTCATAATACTGATCTCAGGGTTCGGATTTCCATAAAGAAAGTGAGAGCCAAAATCTCCATCCATTCAGCTGTTCAACTGTGGAAATACTCAGAATTTTTCGTTTCAAAATTTAACCATTTTATTCCAACATGTTCTATAGTGAAATCTATGTGATATTTAATGCTTCTGATGGATTAGGAATTTCTAGTTTAAAACATTCTAAGGGAAAACATAAGAAACATTTTATTGGTTAACTCGTTCAACGGTAGAAAGAAAAGGGATATTTTTCAATTATGGGACCAGAGGACACTTATCACTATTTGTCATCTGTCAGTGTCTTGGTAAGCAATGGACATCTGTACAACCCCAAAGTAAGACAAACTTAAACAACTCAATTATAACCAAAAAATCAGTGTATAAGAACAGCTGAGGGTGGTAAAATGACCAAACTTATATAATCTAACCAAGCAGGAAAAGGATTAGGAAGAAATTAATGAAGATGGATTTGCTAGGAAAACAATGCATGATGAACTGCAGCAAGTGCATCCATTAACCAGATGAAAAGCATCATCTTATGAGGTTGAAAAGTGTACTAACCTGTGACAATGCTTCTTGTTCTGCAGAAGGCATTTTCTTTAGAGCCAGCTGTGCAGCATCTTTAAGCTGCAATATTTCAGCAAGTTCATCAAACAACCTAACCAGAAAAACATGAAGCACAAATCAAGTATTGTAGCACTATGATAGCTAACCTGAATAGCTTTAACACGATTCCAAAGTGGGGGCAAGTCTGCAAACAACTTCTTCACAGAAAGCTCTGGAGGCTTCGCATTCTTAAAAAAAGAATGTTTTATTAACTTCTCAGCAGTTGGCCTCTTTGTTTGATCTTTCACAAGGCACATTGCAACCATTTCTTTAAAAGACTGATCACAACTGGAAATCCTCAGATTAGAATCTTAATATATATGAAAAGAAAAAAAAAATCACTGAAAACAGCTATACTAGAGGCCTTTTGACAATCTCACTGTACCATCAAAGAAAATGGTGCAAGTTATCCATGTAAATGCAATTCTTACAGAGTAAATCAATTGATGTGAATATCTAGCGAGAAAGAATTTCAATACCTTAGAGAATTTTTTATCACGATCATAATCAAGACCAGGAGGAGCATTCTGTATGGTCATGAGAAGAACCTGACAGAATGAAAAGTAACAGGAAAAAGAAAAGGTATCTTAGCAAGCCACTTAAATGAGAGCTTCCCCAGCTCAAGCTGTATCTTAGTGGACTTTCTTGTTGAATCCTAACAGATGGAAATACCTTCATTGGAGGATATTTTGAAAAAGGTGCATGGCCATGGGCCAGCTCAAGTGCCGTTATACCAAATGACCAAATATCAGCCCTGTACAGGAAAATAGAAGCAATTAAGCAACACACTTATACAAGTTTTCTTTTCTTTCTCAATTTTAAGTCATAGTCAGTTTCTTCAACAGATAAAGGTAGCAGTTCTGCCCAAACATTAACCAAAAAAAACACATGATATCAATGGAAAAAAAGAACAGAGATTGAGAGATTTCCTCCAAAGAAAGACATGGAAGTATCATGAGAACTTCTGTTGTCCAAAAACAAGCATAAAAGGTTTAGCAAATCAGGTTTGCACACATAAGTATGCATACATATGCACAAACCCAGATTTATGACATGGCAAGCACTGCCAGAAGTTTTTGTAAGCACAGAACATGGATGAAAACATAGCTTGATAAGTTGCACTCAGGGGAATCTAACTTCACAAATTAGGTTTATAAAAAGAACTCACTTGGAATTATATCCACTTCCTGGCTGCAAAACCTCAGGTGCCATCCTGCAATTTGGAAGTTAAAGTACAAGGAGGAGAACACTTACCAATAAAAATACAGCTCAGAACTCAAATTACAAAAAATATCATTACTGCTGAAACTTACCAGCATGGAGTCCCCACAAAAGTATTTCTGGAACGCTGTCGATCACCTGTATCAAACATGCAAGCTGAAACGCCAAAGTCAGCAAGCTTTACAATCCCATTGGTATCTAGTAGAATGTTTCCAGCCTGCAAGAACAATCGACACATGCAAAAGTTAACATAATATAGCAGTGTTGAGAATAAAAGGAGAGATTTAGACCATCTGATAAAATAAATGGGCCATCTTAATGCTTTACTGACTTTAACATCCCGATGAATATGCCCTTGTCGATGCAGGTACTCCAAAGCCTTAAGCGTTTCTTTCAGAATAGAACCAATAGCAGACTCCTCAAATCCTTCTTGATATGCTATCTTCATGAGGTGCAAACAAGAGCCCTCGGCCATGAACGGCATGACCACCCATAAATTTTGGTCAACAACAAATGAACAATAAGCTCTAATAACATTTGGATGATCTATCAAACTCATGGTTTGAGCTTCCCTCCTTATATCATCCTACATTATAAAAAGTTCATCAAATAACCATTTAAACAAGTCATGAAATACATTTATGAACAGCATGCAAAAAGAAAATCAGTAAGAAGAGCAGAGTGTAACTAATAGAACTACTGCAGGTATCTACTATCAGGGCAAACACACCAACACTGAGCAGTAACCTTCCAAATATTCAATAATAACTTCCAACAACATTCTTTTTCTGGGTTTTATACCACTACGATCAGAAAGCAAGCAGTACCTGAGTTCCATTCACCAACATATAACTCAAGTTTCACAAATTCTTATGATCAGCTCCAAAAAGTTAGTCCATGGGATACCAACACTTGTAGTTACTTTATTTCATCAACTAATGTCATGACTTGTAATCACTTCTTTGTTGATTTTTCCATTCCATGATTTTAAGTATGCATTCAAAATGATCAAAGTCAACATCAATTTAATCCGAAATGTTTTCCTTTATATATCAAGTGTTGCGTCAATCAGTAAGTGTTAGTGAGCATTAAACTTCAAAATGATGAAATTGATTTTTATCAAACAAGCTTACTTTCACCTACTGAATTAAGAAGGCTAACTTGTAAGTATATACAATTAGTTATGGAAAGCATACTGCAATTAATAATTTCAAGTCCACCAATTTTTTTCCCCTTCAATCCAATATTACTAAAATTCACAAATAAATTTCAAATCCATTAAGAATAACTATAAATGCAATAGAGCTTCGAAATTCCGGAATCAAATTTATTGAAAAGTTTACTTGTATCTATAATTAAAAGTGAAAAGTTAACAAAAATATGTCCGAAATTAACAATCCGATGCTAAATCAAATAAAGCCCATTACATTAACAAAAAAATCACAAATCAATTTCAAGTTCAGTAACCATCAAAGGAACAAATCCAATTATCACTTAAGCCTCAATGAATCAGCCTCTCTGTTGACTATAACTACTCAATACCAGCTCATTCAAAGCTAAAAACACCACAAAATTCACAATTCGGTCGAAATAGAATACGATCTGACCTTAAATCACACTCAATAATCACTTCAAGTTATCAAAAAATAAGTAAAAAATGCGTCAAAACAGTAAAAAAAAAAAAAGAAGTAAACAAACCAGATTGCTATTGCAACGATCGAGATCCAAACACTTAATGGCGACTACTTCATTAAACGGAATATAGATCGCTCTATAAACAACAGCACTCGCTCCATATCCTACTTCTTCTAGTAACTTATAATCATTTGGATTCACCGTGTACATCTTTCCCATCCTCCCCATCCACCGTCGCGATAACGTATCCTCCACCGCCACCACCGGTAGTAACCGCCGATTCTGCAACTCTCTTTTTTTGGAGAGTTTGAAAAGGTGCCGTTTTGAGGGATATAGGAGTTTTTAATTTGATTGGTCCGTTGACCGCCGATTCTACAAATAATCTGTTGAGACTAGAGACTAGAGAGAGGGGGTGATGACGTGGACAGTGTGATGGCATTAGGATTTTGACACGTAGATGTGGTTTATATTGATGGCTGGGACCTACTCCCTGCTTTGCTGTTTTTAGATTCGTGAATTTGTTCATTTGGTTTTTCTTTATTAAATTTGTACAATCACGGGTATCATCTAATCAATTTTTGGATATTTAGATTTATAGGATATTTTAGAAATTGTAATTGTTTAATTGAAACAACTAGTTTATCAGTTTGCATTTGTTTTGTGGACATAAATTTTCCAAAATATAAAATACATTTAAATTGTTAAAAACTTTCTGTACTGTTATTAAATTCAATATAATAATTTAAATTTGAAAAACCTCTATCTAAATTTTTAGTTGGTATTTAGTCGGTATGTCAACTTTATGACCTGAATTATAGAATTTACTGGGTTAAATTATTTTTATTTTATTTTATTATATAATAGAAAATATCAAGATTAACTTGTCATTCATCTCAATGTTAAATGATAAAATTCAATCAAAAAACACATTAAATGATTGAAATAATAACAAAAATAAAACAAAGATATACAAAAAAAGTGCAAATAATTCTCAACCCCACTATTTGATTAATACTTAGTCAATCTATCAAACTTACAACTTATATTAGAAACTCTACTTGGTTGATTTAATTTTTTTTTTATTATATGATAAGAAATATAAAATATAATTTACTAAAAGATAAAATTGATTAAAAGTTTCACTTTAAATGATAGATTTGGAAAAAAAATAAAAAAGCTCAACAAATTATTAAGGAAAAAAAAACCTCAATCACACATAGATCAAGGAAAGTCTCACGCGCCGAGCATATGATGGATGAACCCTTAGATTGAATTTAATAATTATTATTAAAAGTTGCAATTAAATCAACCAAAATCTTAGCATATATATTAACCGAAAATAAAACAAATTATTATGCTTAAATTAAAACCCGTGTGGATATAAATTACCTACTCCATCGAGATATTTGGATGAAAAAAGGAAGATGTTATTGTTGAAGATTAAACTATTTGTTTTTAGGAGTACAATACTTGTCACTTAATGTAAATAATCTTCCTGTAGATAATTTCTTAAAATTCCAACAAATTAACTTTTTAATTAAGAATAATTATACTCATTATCTTTCTACAAAGCATAGAACCTAAGCCACATAAGAGAAAAGAAAAAAAAAAACTAAGCAAAACTAGAGGCAAAAAAAAATGGTAAATAGTAAAGAAAAAGGAAAAAGAGCTATTGAAAGGTGTGCAAAATATCTCTTATTCATTCTCTTTTTATATTAATTTTTTAAACCAAAATTAATGCAAAATTACCAAAATTAATCTTCTTGTTTTACTTTAATTACCTACAATAAAAAAATATATATATAGGAAGAAGAAGGCTTTTGCCCAAACTGCTTATTCATGGATTGATAAAAAAAAATTATTATTTATAGGGCGAAGAAAAATTAATTTGAACTCAAATTTTTATTTATTTTAAAGCAAGTATAACATGATTAAATACAAACCATAAAAATACATATAAAAGTAGCTTTAAATTTGCATTCAAATTATTTTTTCTATCAATTTTACCATTAAATTATTAAAAATTCTCATTTATTTTTAATTTTAAGACTTTTTATTCATATTCTCATCCAGATTATACTTTTTTTATAAAAAAATATTATTATATAAGAACTTGTCATTTTTTTATTAAATGTTCTAGTACAAATTTTTAATTAAGAAATTAAAATAGTTTGAAGATAAAATTGATGTTAGAAATAATTTGGATACAAAATTAATATTATAATAATAATTTAATGGTATATTTGAGATTTACCCTTAAATTAAGTCCATTTTTATGGTCGGGTCATATGTAAACTTGATTGAGAATAATTTAATACTCCTCAATTATTATTATGGAAAATAATAATAAAAATATAATTTTATTTTTAAAATTAGAAAGAAAATATTTTCCAATTTTACATGGATAGAACAAAAATTATTATATATTTTTATATTTTAAAATATGATTTATATTATTTTTTAATACATAAAAAATATTATTGCGTTGTAAAAATAAGAGTAAAATGATTATGTAGCTTGTTTTCAGGTTGATCATAATAATATCAGGAACAAATTTTAATCAAAATTGATTTTTTCTTTAGGATAGTTTGTTGGTGAAAGATGTTGGTATTGGCATTTGGCAAATTTGAGGTTTGTTTGGTAGTTGAAGACAATCACGGGGATATGTGGAGCTGTGATTTTTATATTTAGTCACGGGAAGGTTTTCTTTATCTGTACATCATTTTGAATTCTTTTTAATTTCTTTGACACCTGGCAATAATGTGATTTTTGTGTAAATTTGGAAACATGCTGTACTAATGCGACGTAATGTCAGTCGGTACATTGTTTTTTAATAGATTATTTTTATATTTTAAAAATGTTTTAAAAAAAGTTAATTTTTTATTTTTTTGTTTTAAATTAATTTTTTAGTATTTTTAAATTATTTTGATATATTAATATAAAAAATAAAAAAAATATTATTTTAATATATTCTAAAATAAAAAATATTTTAAAAAATAATTGTTATGTTGCAATTGGCTTTTTTAAATTAAAAAAATAGCTTGTACTTTATTGATAAATACACACTAATATAATATATATAGTACCGGTATCAGACATTTGATTAGCCAATACGTTTAACAATGTCATGTGCATTAGCTAATCTTACAAACTGATTCTCCAAACAAATCTGGTGTAGGTTTTTTCAATGATAAAATATATTTCTAAATCATTTTTTATTGGATTATAGAGTTATATTCATATCAATCTATCATGTTGAAGAGAATAAAATTTTGTTAACTATTATTTTATTTTCAACATTCAAATTCGAAAGGTTAAAAAAGAAAACAACAGCAGAAATTAATTCTTAAATGTAAATTTGATATAATATTGTATGAAAATATTTCATAATTCACTCAAAGATTTTCAAAAGTTTTTCAACTGAATCAAATCGAATCATATATTTAACCACACTTAAGGATGTTTGAAGGTGTTCTAATAGAAATTTTAAAAAAAATTAAATTTTTTATTTTAGATTTTTTTTAATGTTTTTAAATTGTCTTGATGTACTGATATTAAAAATAAATTTTAAAAAATTTAAAAAATATATTATTTTAATACATTTTCAAATAATTTTTTTTTTTAAAAGTAACCACAACTATTTTCATCAACACCATTTTAATGTTAACAAAAATCTTATAAGAATCGAGCTTCTAACATTATTGTGTCAACTCTAACATTAAAAATATTATTTACTATTGAATAAAAAAAGCGTTGAGTCTTTTTTTTTATTTACTGTTAAAAAGTTTATACGTTGAGATAATTATTTATGCACAAGAAAGAGATAAAGAAGTAAGTAAAATAGATGTTACAAAATGAAATTATTCAACATAGATGTAAATCATTTGCTTTTCCAATATTGCTGGCTAAAAAGAAAGACAATACTTGGGGATTTTGTGTTGATTATAGATGGTTAAATAGCTTGACTATTAAGAGTAAATTTCTCATTCCATTGATTGATGATTTGATGGATGAGTTACATGATTCTTATTTCTTTTCTAAGTTGGATTTAAAGTTTAAGTATCATAAGTGAAAATGTATGGTGAAAATGTGGAGAATACAACTTTTAAGACATCATGAGTTTAAAATAATGTTTTTGGATTTAACTAATGCACCAGTCATATTTTAAACCTTAATAAATAATATAATAAAATCATTATTGAGAAGATTTATGTTAATATTCTTTGATGATATACAATTCTGCTCTAGAACAATATATATATATATATATATATATATATATATATATATATATATATATATTTGGAAACACTGAGAGAGAATCAATTATTTGCAAAATAATTCAAATGTGTTGTTTTGTTTATGAGCAGAAGTTGAGTGCCTTGAGTATATAATTTTAACTGAAAGAGTGGTAAATGACCAGAAAGATATAAGTTGTTAAAAAATGGCTAATTTCACATTCAATCAAGGAATTCAAAGGCTTCTTAGATATAACAGGATACTACAAGAAATTCATTAGAGGATTTGAAATTATTAACAAGTCCTTGAATGATCTATTAAAAAATAAAACTTTTAGTTACAATGAGAGGGCTCAAGAAGCTTTTGGCAAATTGAAAGAATTTTTGTGTACAATACCAGTGTTAGTTTTGCTAAATTTCAACAACATCTTTATGTTGGAAACTGATGCTTCTATAAATGGAATAGAGACAATCCCAAGCCAAGAAGAGAGGCCATAAGTCCAAGACATCTAGGATTATCAATTTATAAGAAAGAATACACAGTTATATTGATGAAAGTTAGAAGATAGAGGCGTTACTTGAAGCATGATCTTAAAATTGATCATGAGAGTTTAAAACATGTTTTAGAACAAAAGATTCATACTCCATTACAAAGAAAATGCTTAACTAAACTGATGGGATTCAGATATCAAACTGTTTGATGCTGTAGACACTGTAAAGATTGAGACTTTGGGGGCTCGGAGGGGGGGTTGAGAATTTGAAGGCGTGGTTTTGTTAGTATTTTGAACTCAATTTCTTTTTTGTTTCCTAGAAATTATAGATACTAAAGTAATTGAAACTTTGGGGTGTAAAGTAGGGAGAGTTGATAATTTAAAGGTTTGGTTTTGTTAGTTGTTTTGGAGGATTTAGATTTTTGCTTTCTTCTTCTTTTTTTCTTCATTTGAATTTTGCTAGTCTTGCCAAAAAAAAATGCAGAATGATCTACTGGAAGTTGGACTTTGTTTTATGAGAATGAAGTTTGCATAAGGGGGTTGTGGGATTTAGAATTTTACACTTATTCGTTTTCCTTAGAATTCGGCAGTCATAGTAGTGAGAATGGATGTTAATAAAAGGAAACTACTGTGATGAAGTTGGAATCTTCTGTGATAATGAGGGTTTTTAGACGTGAGTTTTTACTTTATTGGAAGAGTTAGTTTTTCTAAACACTCTTCAATAGCCAAATCTTGTTTTGCTGTTGTTCTTTTACCTTTTCCTTCATAAACATTCTAAGCTGTGGGAATAAAGGGTTCTGATATGTAGTTGCTGACCATTTTTATTTACAGAGTGTTCGCTTTCATGCCAAGTCTTGGTTACCAGCTCGGTCAATTGTAATGGAGTGTCTTGCAGCTGGATTTGATGTTGATCCTAGTGGTGAATTATGTTCTTGAAAACTTCTTGCCCTGTAAGTTAATATGTGCACATGTTCCTGCACTTCCATTGACTTCTGTTATTCCTAGAGTAACTTTTGGCTTTATGTGCTTCACTGCTGTGTATATGCAACCAAAGATACTGGTGACACTATATCCTTGAGTGTTAAGATGGGATTGGTAATGCTTTGGTAATTGTTTGAAACCTGCATAATCATTCCCCAAACCTCAAAAAAATAAAAGGAGAAGGGGAAGGGAGAAGTAGTTTACATGTATGCAATAGAATAATTGGCTGCTGCTATCTGTATCGTTTAATTTAGGTGAACAGAATATAGAGTGGTGGGTGCTCAGAGTACCGGAGATGTTCCGGTTGGAACTTGGAAGTGGTGGAATTCTCACAACCAGGATTCATTTTGCCGAAAGACTTCAATCAAAAGCAACACGAACGTATTTGAAGAGAAAAGGCAAATTTATAGATGGCTTAGCATACAGATCAGTTCTGTCAAAGCCATGGGTAATCTAAGCATAATTAAACAAGATAGCAGCGGCTACTACAAACCTAAGAATATTTCACTACAAAATCTATCACATTCATTCAATAAGATAGCGGCACAATGGACACGATGAATTATTTCTGAACCACGTAAGAATGCAATGTAAATGGTAGAGGTGCGAACATGGCAGCTGCAGTGCCTCTTGTTCACCACCCAATATTTCAAAACAGATGGGGCACTGCTCCCTTGGACCGCTGTCCAGTTTGAGTCTCTTTAATACCTGCAAAGATGAATAACAAACACCGTTTTCGCTCCCCTTCCCCATGATTTCATCAACATAATTTGGTATGCTGAACTCGAATGTTCCTGGATGAAACTCTTCCCACAAATCAATAATGACTTCCACAGCAACCGGCACTATCTTACGATCATGAGCACGAGCATCGTCAGCCATTGACCGCGTCTTGGAGAAGAAATTGTCAAAGATACTTTGGTCCACAGATTCTTTGACATCAAAGAAGGCAAGCATGCCACTAAAGAACTTCGCTGCACCATCACGTGAAATAAACTCTTCCATCGGATGATAGAAAGTGTTATACAGACTCCCGACTTCTACTGGTTCAAAACAGAGGCAAAAGTTTGCTATTTCGCCAGCAGGGTATTGGATTAGTCCTTCAGAATGGTATACGTTAACAAATCGACCAACAGAGAATTTGATAAAGAAAGCTTTTGGCCATGGTGGTGTTTGTTTGGCTGGCAAGATACTCTCATCTTCACGAAGACACAACTTCACGAATGGTAGAAGAGACATCGTTCTGGATTGGAAATTTTTATACTAAAACTTCTCTGTTTTTAGCTAATGTTCAATCTCAAGAAAGATAACAGCATTCAACTTCTTTTCTGATGTACTAATATCAACCCACACAAATCCCTACTAGCTTTATAACCTTGCAATAGACAGTCCATATTTTGTTCGGATTTATTTCCTTTACTCCTTAGGTTTTACTACTTTGCAGCAATTCAATTTTTTTTTTTTAAAAAAAAGAAGACTTTCCTATACCTTCACGGATTACAACCGAACCTGTATTTTTTTACGAAACCAAGTATTAAATTAACGATTTACCAATGCGATAAATAAATAACGATTGACCAAATATCAAAGAGTCCATGGCTTGAAATAGGAGTAGAATTCTGTGCAAGTCCAGCCAGATACTTACCACACTTAAACTCTCTGTTTTTTTTTCGTTTGAGAATAACTCCACGCATCAAACTCAAAAGTCTGTATTTTTTCTAAATCACAAAACTCAAAATCCAAAATTACTCCAAATTTTTTTAAAAATAGAAATAAAACCAAGAGGCTACTGCCTTGGAAAAAGAGGGATCTCCAAAAAGAATGGACTGCGTCCCAGGGGGAGGTTGCTGCCAGAAAAGAGCTCAGCTTTCCTAAAAAACCTGCACTAGCATTACCTTCTCTTAATTAGGACATGCTGGAGTTTGCATTCCCATTCATGATTTAGAAGCAACTGAATGTCTGCAATAATAGAAGACCATGGGCATAATATTGTAGTAGGAGGACGTACTTGGAAAGAAAATTCAATGATAGAGGTTTGAAAAACTTAAAAACCCAAAAAGTACATAACACTATTAGTGTTTAGTGAGATAATAAACAAAAAAATCACCACTTCTTCGAGGTTTTTTTCTTTTAGATTTCAGGCTTAAGTGCTCTTAACTGTAATTTATCATACCTCATGGCAAGATCTAAATTGAATTCGAAACTTTAAAGCATGCAAGGAATTATTATTTATTTATTTATTTTTAGATAATTAATTAAAGACTCTTGTTATAAAATATAAATAGCAGCAGAGTTCTATTTACATCCAAATAATTCAAATTAGCTCTAATTAATTAACCCTAATCACTTGAAAAAATCATCAAATCTTTTCTCTCTCCTCCCCTGATTCCACTAACCAACAAACCCCACCGCCCCCCAATAAATAACACAATTACAGCAGTCGCAGTCCAATCTTCAAAGTTCGAACCATTTTAATTTCCATAGACCCAAAGTGCCCACCGCCATGCCCGCCCTCAGCACTACTGGCTCAGCCACCACAACTGCCACCTCCTCCCTCGCATTACTAAATCATGAAAAACCCACATCAAAACTCCTAAGTTCCCTCTCAAACTCAGTCAAATTCCCTCTCAATTTCAAAACCCTAAAAAACCCTGAACTCTCGATCGAAGCCAAATCCGCCACTTCGTCTTCCAATCTCTCCACCACCAATGCCGTCTCTGCCTTCTCCGCCCCAAGTTCTCTAAAATCTCGCCTCTGAAACGGCGAAACTCTCTACGGAATCTTCCTCCTCAGCTTCTCCCCAACCATGGCCGAGATCGCTGGCCTATCCGGTTATGACTTCGCCGTCGTGGATATGGAACACGGTCCGGGTGGCATCACTGACGCTCTCCACTGCCTCCGTGCTCTCGCCGCGACTCAAACCCCAGCGATCCTCCGGTTGCCGGAGAGTTCTCCGACGTGGGCCAAAAAAGCCTTCGATCTGGGCCCGCAAGGGATTATGTTTCCGATGATCGAAAGGCCGAAAATGGCTCGGAAAGCGGTGTCGTATTGCAGATTTCCACCAGAGGGTATACGCGGATCAGCTCATACGGTAGTGAGGGCATCCGGTTATGGAATTGATGAAGGGTATTTGAGTAACTACGTGGACGAGTTATTGATTATGTGCCAGGTGGAGAGTGAGGAAGGTGTAAAAAAGGCTGAGGAAATCTCAGGCGTAGATGGGGTTGATTGTGTGCAAATGGGACCGTTGGATTTGAGTGCTAGCATAGGGTACTTGTGGGACCCCGGGCATAAGAAGGTTAGGGAGATGATGGGAGAGGCTGAGAAGGGAGTCTTGGAAGGTGGGGCCTACTTGTGTGGTTTTGCAAGGCCACATGATGGACCCATTAATCTCAAGACACGTGGATATCATATGGTGTCTGGAACTGTTGATCTGGGGCTGTTTAGAAATGCCGCTGTTGATGATGTGCGGAAGTTTAAAATGAGTTCGATTCAAGGGTCTGATGATGAGGTGGGGGGTAGTAAAGATGGTGATGAGAAGTACTGGAGTGAATGAGAATAGAGTTTTTTTTTATTTCTTTCTTTTTTTTTTGGAAAATAATAATTGATGCTTTTAATTGTCTTACTAAAAATTTGGAGGTTTAAAGATAACCAAAACTATTGATAAAAACGAGGTTTTATTAAGAAAAATGCAGGATTATATTTTTAAAATATTGAAATAAAATAAATTGAATTTGATTTTTTAATTCATCAAATTCATGAAATTAGATGATTTTTAAAAAAAATTATGATTTTTAATTTTTAATTAATTTAATATTAAATAATTAAATTGAAAAAAATCAATTAAAAAAATATAAATAAAATTATTTAAGTTAACTTGTTTAATTAATGTGATTGGGATAATTTTACAAGAAGGAAATTAAAAAGTTTATTTGAATCAATTTAAATTTATTAGTAAAATTTGTCATTTGGTTGAAAAAATAAATTATGTTAATATAAACTAATTATTAAAATAAAAAATAAAAAAAATAATAAAAAAAAACAGAATAAAATTTAAGTAAATCGAGTTATTTCATGACTTAAATCACGAGATTTAGTTAATTATATAAAATATATATTAAAATAAATTATAAAATTTAATTTTTAATATATAAATTGTCAAATAATAAAACACAAAAAAATATAGATATAAAGGGAAATAAATATTGTTATAATAAATAATATTTTAGAAAGTAAAGTATGGTAAAAATACCATTTATTTTAGTTTTTTACTAACTATGTAATTCAAGCTTTGCTTAGAATCAAAAATTTTTTATAAAAAATTATATATATAGACTTTTTCAATGTAAAAATAATTTTTTTTTATGTATATATGTGTAATCAAGTAAATTAAACCCGTGCTCCATATCACCACTACAGTGATTATTTATCAATCAAACTCTCAACCGGGTTCAGATCCTCCGATTCCAATCCAGAACCATTTGCAAAATTCCCGGGAAATCATGAGCCCATTAAATTTCCTTCCCCGCCTCTTTTCTCCAGTCTGCATGTATATTTTCTTACCTTCTCTAATCAATGCTTAAAACGCTCGATTTCAAAGCTTGATAGCGACTTCTCTTTCAAAACCTTCTCTCTCACTATTTAGATCCTTAAAGTAGTAACAAGAATGTTGATTTTTTACTTTATGGTTTTTGGAGGCCTAGCTGCAATGGTAGCAGCATTGGAATTTAGCAAAAGCAGAGATCGAATCAATACATCATCTACTTTCAGTTCTTTTAAGAATAATTACCTTATTGTTTATTCACTCATGATGGGTACGTTTTAGACTTGTTTATTTCTGCATGCTTTTCTTTACATTCTATCTCAATGCGGTTTTATTGTCGTGTTTTGAGATGGGTTTGGTTTAGAATGGAGTCCAATGCGGTGTTTTTTTATCTGTGTTAATATTGCTTTGTACTATTGTCCTGTCTTATATCACATGGGCTTTGATTATTTTTTTTCGGTTTGAATTTGATGGTATCTTGGTTGTGTTGTGTAGTGAAATGGGTTTGATTTAGAATGGAGGTTAATGTAATATTTTTAGTGGGTTAATTTTGTTTTTGTAGTGCGATGTTGTCTAGATCTGTTACTTGTAACTAATTTAACTGTAGACATCTGATCTTGGAAGCGAATGTGGGAACTATTTGTTTCTCGTTTGTGTTTGATAATCATTATGTTATGTTTTGTGGAACTGATTGAATTGATTTGTGGAAATAGCTGGGGGTTGGCTGCAAGGTCCTTATGTGTATTACCTATACAGTCAGTATGGTTTTAGAAAGGGAGAAATCGGGCAGCTTTTTATTGCTGGTTTTGGATCTTCAATGTTGTTTGGGACAATTGTTGGATCGTTAGCGGGCAACAGTAAGATGGCATTCTGATTAATTTCAATGCTTGGTTGTTAATTGCTGATCACATTATGGATATGTGATTGGTTTTGTGTGCTGAACTCAGGGGTCGAAAGAGAGCATGTATTACTTACTGCATAACTTACATACTGAGTTGTGCCACCAAGCATTCTCCTGACTACAAAATCTTAGTGGTGGGACGTGTATTGGGAGGCATTGCTACTTCTTTGCTTTTTTCAGCCTTTGAGTCTTGGCTTGGTGCGGAACACTTCAAGGTGGGTGATGAGTTGCAATGCTGCACATTCATTTTTATTTGATTTTATTAACTGTATTATTAACTGTATTCAAGTTCAAACCATTCCACGTTCAGCGCATTTGAGGTTGGATGTTACTACTCGGTCTTCCCAGGACTTTAGTCATCCTAGACTGCACCTCTCAGAACATAGTTTCAACTGAACATTCTCATCTCAGGAATTGGGACATTTTGAAGTTTACTTTGACATGTTAAGCAGATTTTTGCTTATAATATTTGATCTTACCTACCACTCTCATCGTATCTCATTGTCTCTCTATCCATTTTTCAGAGGAGTTTTGATCAACAATGGCTATCAGTGACATTGTCTCAGGCAATATTCCTTGGCAATGGTTTAGTTGCCATTGTTTCTGGATCGTTCAGGAATGTACTTGTAGGTGCCTTGGCGTTGGGTCCTGTTGCTCCATTTGATGCTGCTGCATGCTTTCTTGCCATTGGCATGGCCATTATAATGTCATCATGGACTGAGAATTATGGAGACGCTTATGAAAACAAGGACTTGCTCACCCAGTGCAAGGGTGCTGCTGTTGCCATTGCTTCTGGTGAATTTATAACCTTGCAGTTCCCCTTTCAGCTCAGTAGATACTATGGCTTAATCAAATTCATGTCAACTGAAATCTGCACTTTCAACATGCTGTTTCTGTTTTCGCCTCCCAGATGTAATATGGTTTTTAATAACATACTTTGTAATGCAAGATAAAAATGGAATATAAGATTAGATATGTCAATGTCTCTTCTCATTGTTGACATCTAGATCTGTATTCTAGTGTGTGAAAGACGTAGGATTAGCTGGCCATCTTGGAGGAGAAAATTTTTGGTTGATTTTGCTATCAAATTCTGGAATGGGTCTTTTGCATGCTCATTCTAATGTGAAAAACAAACTCAGCTTTTTTTATTGTGTTATGGAGCTGATAATCTCTTTTGTATGCTCTTAAATTTGATTTATTTGCTGGTAAATATGGACTGATTTATCTTCAATGCTTTCAATCCCATGTTAAAACTTAGCCCATGAAGGTTCCGGTTTCATACAAGTGAACCAATGATCCACTTCTATCCCTCTGCCTTTTTTTCATGCTTTGAACATTTCTTTTGGTATTATTACATCTTGTGAATACAGATGAGAAAATTGCATTGCTGGGTGCCATACAGTCACTATTTGAGGGTTCAATGCACACCTTTGTGTTCCTGTGGACTCCTGCTCTGAGCCCAAATGGTGAAGATATTCCTCATGGTTTCATCTTTGCAACTTTCATGATGGCATCTATCTTAGGAAGTTCCATTGCCTCTCGACTGATGGCTCGCTCATCTCTTAAAGTTGAAAGCTACATGCAGATTGTATTTGTAATATCTGCTGCTGCCCTTTTCCTTCCTGTCATAACAAGCGTATGTAGTCAACTCTTATGCTCTTCTCTCTCTATCATGCAAAAAAAGCAGGTAGTGGACAAATTTTAACTGTGGTTCTGGAACAGTTCTTGTTATTGCCTTCAGAGAAAGGTGGAGGCATCTCTTTTTCTGGTTGTATCCAGCTTATTGGCTTCTGCATTGAGGCCTGTGTAGGTATTTTCTGGCCATCTATCATGAAGATGAGGTCCCAATATATTCCTGAGGAGGCTAGAAGCACCATCATGAATTTGTTCCGCATTCCTCTCAACATATTTGTATGCATTGTGCTGTACAATGTGAGTGTCTTGCTTATATACCATCTTTACCTTATATTCACATGAATTTTTTTTATCCAGGGTATTTTACAAGTAGAATGAAATATTCATAGTGCAATTGTATGAACCTTCTATATGCGGGCACCTTTTCTGATATTTGTTCCTCCCTCTGATCTGTATATACCTTTCCCTTTGAAGGTCAATGTGTTCCCCATCATCGTCATGTTTGGCATGTGCTCCATTTTCCTCTTTGTAGCATCTCTTTCGCAGAAGCGGCTCAAGGTCATTGCAGAGAGCCAAAAATCAAGTAAGTTTTTAGTTAATCTCACTTGAAAATATCGCATGCAGACAATAAAGCAGTACATTGTTAGCATTCTTATTTTAATTTCAAATTCCTGTTTATAGTGATCTTTTCTGGTCCCCTTTCAGTTTTTCATTGTTTACATGTCTATGAATACTCTTGAGTTAAGGATATTTTGTTTCAATGTAGGATCACAAGAGTGGACAGCAATGAAGGAGATGGACACTGAGGCAGAGCCCTTAAATATCTGATTGAATTTAGAGGAACAAACCTCTGGAATTTTTTAAATTTTGTGAGCAGCCACCTTTTCTCCCTTATATGCAATGGTGGAGCAGCAAGGCTGTTTTCAATCTAATCAATAAAGGAGGATCATTAATTATGTCCTACATGCAGTTGACAGTAAAGGTTTTCTGGGGTTGAGAACGCAGTTGACAGTGAAGTGAAAGAAACGTTTCTAGGCACATAGGGTGAGAAACTTACTGCCTTGAGTTCTTTGTTATCTACTATTATTGTGAACTGGTGTTCAACCACTGCTGCTATATCTTCTTTTTAGATATAAATGCTGGAAAATTTTTGGAGTTCCAATGATATATATATATATATATATATATATATATATATATATATATATATATATATATAGGTTTTTAGGTATCTGTTACCAGCAATTCAATTTACAGTCCTATTATTTGCAACGATTTTTAAGGGCAATCAGTTAATATATTTACTTTGGCAATTTACTTGTGTATTTCCTAGCCACAGTTTTTAACCGTTGCAAGTAAGAATTTGTTTTCTGCCCATTCCACTCTATTTTACCACATGGTGGAAGGATTGAATTTGTGGTTCAACTCATCTCTTTTACAGCCATATTGAAATAAATTCTTTATTGCGCTGCTTTTGTGGTGATTAAATTTTGCAAGGACTGGCCTCTAGTTTCAGTTTTGATTGAAAAATTATGTTAAAGGTCAATACATAATGGAATGTGATGTGGTGTCTACCAATCGGTGGCTGCAACAATGAGTTTAAGTCACAATTTTACTAGCAAGTTTTTTGTCGACCTATTTTAGTTACAGAAAATAAAATAAAAGGACTGAGGTAATGGTTACTCCAAATCATGGAAGAAAAAACCCCACCCCACAAGTTTAATTAAGGCATATACCAGGTTGTTTAAGGTAAGGTGTGTGGTATAGCCAAATCAGCAGTGACTGTAACTCGGCTGCGCTGGAGCAATTTTCAGTTTCTGATTCACTTGGCTGCAAGAACATGATTACATTAAGTCCCCTAATACTCAACCTACAAGGGTTAGTACAAGTGATTCAAATAGGCTCTACATGCAGGAAGGTTCCAGTCCCATCATTGCATAGCTCGTGAATTTCTAGCCTTAGTGATCCTCTAATCTTTGTGGATCACTGGTAGGCATGAGGTTTTTTTCATGAAATATATAGTGGGTTCTTGTGGATCCAGGAACTGACATGATTTTGACGCAGCTAGTCCCAGCTCCTAAGATATGGTCTCTGGAATTTGTGGAGGAAAAAAGCAGCAGCAAAAGTCCCCCCAATACTCAGTTGCTATAACATCATTTTGTATGGATCAACTCCTTCGTTAAATGTGAAGTGTAACATGACATCCTTTGGAGAATTCTGTAAAACGAAAGGGTGAGTACCCTTTACTAGGAAACATTATATGCACAGTCCTGGCTTGAAAGACTTGAAACCAAATTGACTGCCAAATCAAACGTTCTGGTTTCAAATGTGACATAATGACTAAACAGTGCGATCTTCAACAAGTTGCTAACAGCACTTTAAAATTAGCTATGTAGTGAATTCTTCTGATCGAACAAGCATTCAGATTCGGAAATCCAGGAAAGTTGCTCGTCTCTGGACCATGTGAGAGGAGACAAGTTTGACAGTTCGATCTCCTGACCTCTCCACATGGTGACATGATAACAAATTTGAATCAATCCAATATTGGGCATTCATCAAAACATCCCATCTTCTTGATGGCTTATTCCATGTTCCAGCCTTGCAAATGCTAATTTGAGTCAAATGATTATCCAACTGGCCCATGTGCAATTGTTAGCCCTATAATTGATCTCTATCCAACACTAACCCTCTACAACATGAAATTTTCCTCCCTATCCTCGCTGTTTTGGAGCCCCTCGCTGACATATTTCACTGATAAATCATGACTGCAACAGGAATCCAAGACTTCCCTCACAGATCTCCCACTAGATAAAGGATGTGTGACCTCCACCGCTACACAATATTTAAACTTCTACCGTTGAAAAGAATAGAACAAGTTGCTATTACCAAGAATTGTATATATAACTAGGAAAGAAGGGCATTGAGGTGAAATCACCATCAAACTTGTTCTTTTCTATACCTCCAATCTGTCTACAGACACATAGACCAATAGGATTTAACCCCTCTACTCTCCGCTGTCCTTGCTCACTTCTAAATTTGAGAAAGGCTGAGAGCAGTTAAGATGGTCAATCTTAGAAGTCCTAGATTCCTAGTCCTGTATGCATTTCAGTTTCTTGTGCTGGTGCAAATCCAAGTCTCCTGTTACCAGTACAAGGTTGGAGATTTAGATGCTTGGGGTATCCCTACTTCAGCAAATCCGCAAGTGTACACCTACTGGTCCAAATACCATACCTTGAAGATTGGGGATTCTCTCTGTAAGTCCCTCTTGTCTATTCTGTTTTTACGATCTTCCTGCAAATATCTCTTGGCAATCTCTCATGTTTAGCTTCTTGTTTCAGTGTTCTTGTATCCACCAAGTCAAGATTCTGTGATTCAAGTCACACGAGAAAACTACAACTCCTGCAACCTGACAGATCCCATCTTGTACATGAACAATGGCAACTCTTTATTTAACATCACTGCATATGGGGACTTCTACTTCACGAGCGGAGTTCAAGGGCATTGTCAAAAGAAGCAGAAGCTACACATATCTGTGCCTGGCAATGGTTCAGCATCAGCATACTCTCCCTCTTATGGTCCTAGTGCATTGCCTGACACTGCACCCTCTTACCCTACCGTGTTTGGCAGTATCCCATTACCACCTTCTTCTTCACCATTAAACAGATTTTCAATCTTGTTATCATTCATTATAGGAGCAGGTATTTGGGCAATAATCATGTGAAGGAAATTATTACAAGAACCCAGATGAGGATTTAGTAATTGGTTTATTATTTTTTTTTCACTTTGGCAATTATTTATTTACTTCACTGGCTTAAAAGCTCCTTCATATCAGTTCATATATAAAAATTTGGTTTTTGTAACTCTTCCAGTCATTCAGGAGAATAATATGGTGGTAATTTTTCATAACTATATATAAAGCATAATGTTGCAGCTGCTTCTGGTATAGCTGTATACAGCTGTATTTTGTATTCAAAGTTCAAACTTTTACTTTGCAAAGAGAATCTATAAGATTGTATAAAAAGGAACTTCACTGCTTCCTGATTTGCTCTTCTATGAAAACATGATACTAAAAAAACAAATTCATGTGAAAAGGTCGAGGTTAAAACAGATGAGGTCCAAAACACCACCACAGCCCGCTATTATTGGCCGTAACATGCTCTCACTTTTGTATTAATTTATAATTGACACTTGCCAACTAGCCGTAAACCTTGTGCTGAGTGCCGACAGCCCCTTGTGCTCTTCTCTGCCTCTCGGAATGCTGAATGAGACCTTTCTTAAATTTTCATGTAATGTGGGTCATGCTACAGTATCTAGATGTTACAGAATCGGGGCAGCATATAAAAAGGGATACTTAAGATGTGACTTCCATACTCTGTTCAAATTGATTCAGAAAATGCATTTTGCGAAGTTTCAGAGAAGAGAAAAACAGTGCCTCCTAGCTAGCTACAAAGGTTAGAGGCACAAAGTTTTTCCATAAGAAACTAATTTACTGCCTTTGCATAAATCATTAACTGTTAGGACTTTTACTTGGTCGGCTGCATAATTGCAATACAGGTAGCCTGATCTCTAGACCACTATGACATATTGGCCCAGGATATGATCCCTCTCTAGCCCAATGACCTTAGGAATAACAATCATAAACTAGGCAGAACAATCACATACATCTCAGTAACTACTAACAATTTTGAGCACTGTGGAATCCTATTTGGTTAATATGATGGAATGTGAAGGTTATTCAGCCAGCCATAACAGCATCTAATGCCATCGGCTTTTCTTCAGAAGTATAGCCTGTTTCTGGAGCTGCACGGTCTGCAAACTGTGTGGCCATAGACTTGGATTCTGTCACTGAAAAAGGACTTCTCATTTGAGAAGCAGTGGAGTCTATTTCCATTGCGGAAGCCCGGGGAGGAGATGAGGGCTGCACCACAACGTCTGGGTAGGCAGCCTTAAATCTTGCTCGCAGACCCTCATCAACCAATCGCACTCCTTCCAACTGATTGCCAAGGGACATCCAGCTGATGGTATAAAAAATAACAGTTAGATTAAAGTATGTTAAAAATATATGAAGCATAATTATGATCCATGAAAACCATACCCTGCTTGAGTGTTGTGCATGCGAGCAAACAGCTCCAGCTTCCTTGTCCTGGGACTTATCCTCTCCAGCAGAGGGTACATCTGCAAGAAGCCTATTCATATAAGCTGATATGAAAACTGATAGCGAGGACTTGAATTATTTCAAAAGCACCATGGAATCATAGTAATGGTAACGTAACAATGGTAATTAAGAACTAATTTATGAAAGAGAAAAATGAGTCGAGGTGATTGGGAATGGCTTGACTACTGAGAACTTTGGACATGTTTTTACAGACCTCGTCTGGCTTCCGACTTGTCTCTCGAACCTCAGCAACTATGACGTCAGTGTCAATGTTCCTGTTTACTTCTGGATTTCCCTTTATTCCGACAAGGCAATGTTCCTTACTGTGGTTAAGCCAATGCCCTGTTCTACCTGTTCTAATTATTCGCTGAAGTTGATTGGTCTTTACCCAAATAATCTCTTCAACACGCTTGTACCCCCAAAGTTCTAAACTGCAAGAAACACATGATACTCGTATAAATTGAAACCGGCATTCACATGTACCATGATTTTACAGACAACAAGGCAGAATTATTAACCATGAACAAAATATAATTAATCCAGTGATAATTAACATATGTCCAAAGATACACCTACCATTCACGTCCAAGCTCCATAGCACGTCCAGTAACCCAAAGAAAAATTAGACCATCAGTTTGCAACACAGGGACATTGAGGTTGCGCATTTCATCATCAGCCATTGTTCCATAAGGCAGTTCCATATGAATGTCCCATGGTGGATCAGCCATGATAACTCCAAATTGACCTAAAATCTCCATTTTGAAATTACGAATATCACAATTAATCCATTGCGGTTCGCCAAGTTCTACTTCTGAACAATATTCAGCACGCTGGGGCTTTAAAGCTTTGGAGGGAGGAAGTGCTGCAGCACCCATTGCCATAGGAGACACATCCGGTGTTGGGTCAAGCTCATAATGGACATACTTGCAAGTCTATCACAGAAAAAAAACTATATTAAGTAAATGATGTCTCAAAATGTTACTGATAACATTCCCAGTTTAAGTTATTGTAATGGAAGAGAAAACAATTACCTTCATGTGGCGGCAAGTGTCAAGAAAAGAACAGTCCCCTTGACTCACGTCAGTATGAGGAGCAATAATACGACGAAAATGAACCTGTAAACAGGTAAGGCACGCAAAAGGCATAATACATGATTATCATGAATGTCAAACCAAGCTAGGTGAAACAAGGAAGCACAGAAAGTTTGCAATTACCTAGGGCAACACCATTAACTTGCATGCCATATAACCAAAAAAGGAGAGATAATGTAAAGATACATTAGCACAGTTATTGCTTAAAAGCAAACTTGTGTTAGATGCTCAAACAATCTTTGTTCTTCAACTGATTCCCTCTTTCCTACACATGTCGGTCTTGTAGTCACTCTATCTGCTTTCAATATCTCATTTCTTTGGTATTATTTATGTGGAATCACTTAATTGGCATATTTGTCGAATAACAGAGATTACACCCCAACCTGATCATATAAATGCTGTTGCATGCTAAGTTGGAAATAATAATAGTACGATGTATTTACTGACCTTCTCACATGCAATAAAGGAACCACATTGACGTCTACAATCCTCTTTTGTTAGAGCCGAACAATACTCCTTTAGCTGAGAACCACCTTTGGTTTTGAACTGAAACAAACAAATGAATAATGTCATCAACAAATACAATCAGTAGCAGATGCGAAGGGGGTTGGACAACCAAAGCTAAGCAGTGGAAACCTATTAAATAGAAATCTTCTTTTGAAATGAATTTGCAGTTCAAAAACCTGATAAATGGCAAACAGATCTCACCTATGCAATAGTAAATAAATAAGAGTTGAAACACTTGAACACTTTTAACATTGACACTTTTATCATTGAGCCTATGGGAAATTACTGTATAAGTTCTTATTCATAGGATCGGATGGCTTAACTAAATTTGCAAAACACAAACTGTAAGCAAAGTCTAGAACTAAATGCCAAGTACCTTAGCAGCCACGGCAGTTTCTCTCGCAGTAGGTCGATGAATAAGGTCCAAAAGCTCCTCACCAGTCTTTGATTTCTGCATTTCCCTAAATGACTTCTTATTCAGCAAAGCCTCCAAATCCTTCATTTCATCCTCCTCGCTCCTTTGTTTCTGCTGCTGCGATTGCATTGGCAAAGGCATAGGCGGCCTCTGCATCATCCCTCGCGGCCCCATCATCATCCCTCGAGGTCCCATCATCCCTCCCCTAGGCCACATATCCCCACCGCCACCCATCCACATGTCCCCCATCAATGGCCTTTGCATCACAACCGGCCCTCCAATCCCATAAACCCCGTTACCATTCACATCAACCCCGCCATTGCTATTAACATTATTACCAATCCCACTACTCTGATTCTGATTAAAATCACTAGAACCTGACAATTCTAAATTCTGTGTATATTGTGCACTTTCAGGCAATTCTTTAACTAACCGGTTTCTATCAATATTTAATACCATAACTCTAGACTTGCCACTTACCACAAACTCCTCAAGCTCAATCCCACGATTCTCTTCCGCCATTGACCTCAAAGCCATTTCCACCGCCAGAATCGCCCCAGACTCACCTCCAACCTCCCTAATCGCCGCCTTCTCGGCCTCGGTCGCATTCTGATCATTCTCCAACTTCCTCAAAACTGTTGACGAATCAATTGGATTAAAAGGCACCCTTTGAAGCAAACATTCAGCCACCATTACTCTCACAACAGCCAATGGACTCCCACTCTCAGCCCCATCACCGTCAAAGTTTCCATCTTTTCTCTCAAGTTTCGAGCTTTCACCCAAAATTTCAGGTCTTGAGTCAATATTAGCTCGTGGGTCATTGGGATTCCTTGAATTTGATCCAATTTCAAGGTGGGCTCTTGATGTTGAAGCTGGTAGTGGTGGTGTTGGGGTGAAGGGTTTGTTATTGAAAGAAGAGACAATTTGTAAGGACAGGTCAAGAGAGGATACAATGTTGGGGACTAAATCTTGAAGAGATGCTAATAAGTCAAGTTGGGTTTTATGTTGGGTTTCTATTCTTGATTCTAGTCGGGAACGTAGGTTTTTTATTGTTGCTACTGTTTTGTCTTCACCGTTGTTGTTTTGGTTCTTGTTTGGATGAGTCTCCATTGATTTTTGGTGGATAAAATATTGTGTGGTTTTGAAGATCAGTTGATTCTTGTAAGTGATTTTGAGGGTTTAAAAGAAGCAGATGGGTGTCGCGGCTACCAGTACCAGAACCTGGAGATTTGAGGCTTTTGTTTTTTAGGTTTTATAGGTGAAGAAGACGAAATCGGAAAGAAAGCTTGAAAAAACACCCGACTTCGGTGGTTAGGCCCAATTTCTTTTATGTGGGCATTATCTTTCCATGGCCCAAGGGTAAAGTCTGTCCCCAAACTATCATGGAATTATCAATTGTACACTGAAACAAAGAGTTTTCCCAATCAGGGGCCCCATACATTGAACATTCTCAACTTAATCCCAGCCTTAAAACACTTTATTTTAAAATAATAATTAAATAAATAAAAAGGACCCATTAAAAATGTAGGGTTTAATTGATAGCATACATATATGATGGACTCAATTGGGAAATGTTTTTTATTGGGTACCTAACTGAAATGTAAGTGAGAGTTGGGGGACAAATTAAAATGCCCTTTCCCTATTAAATTCTAGCCGACGTTAGTTTACTTTGCTTTTCAGGTCAAACTTCTCCTTGGAAAACCAGGTCTAAGGACCTAATTATTATTAATTTAAACAAAGGAGCTAATTATCCCTAATTTTATTTCATGATTGGACCATGACATGTTGACACTAGGATAGACAAATATGGTAGATAAATCAGATTTAACCCAATTTGCTATTGCTATCCAAATAAAGATCGGACAAAATTAAAAAAAAAATGGTTTAAAATTAATTTTTTAATATTTTTTAATTATTTTAATGTGTTGATATTAAAAATAATTTTTAAAAAATATATTATTTTGATATTTTTTTAATGAGAATTATTTTAAAAAATAACTTTATCATATTCACCTCTTAAAATAATCTGATTCCACAATATCACATTATAAAGGTACCTACACATCTACTTCTTTAAAATTATTCCGATACCTATAGCAATTAAATATTTAAAACAAAAAAAATTCCTATGGCAAGTTTTAATGTGGCTTCTTTCACGATTCATTGTTGATTCAATAATGATTTATTTTTTAGTTTTTAGTCATTAAGTTTTTTATATATATATAATCTTATCCTTTCATACGTTGTTTTTAATGTTTTGTGAATTGATTTTTTATATATATATATATATATATATATATATATATATTATTAAGAAATAATAGTTTTGATAAGGTATCAAAACTTGACTAGAGATCAATTTAATTAGATATAATTTAATTTATAGTATAAAGATACAGTTAAAAGAATAAAAATGAAACTAAGAACCATAAAAAACCAACGTGGTCTATCTTAAATTCACGTAAAAATATAATTCAGTCCATGTATTCATTGTTGACTTTTTTGGTCTCTTTAGCTTTAGCATTTTTAGTTTTGGTCTAAATTTTTTTTTGTTTATATTTTAGTTTTTGAGTTTGAGAATAAAAGAGAAAATTATCAAAAATAAAAGAGAAAAGAAAACATGATTGGTTGATAATATTCAACAAATGAATGATGCTTTATCTATATTTTTTAGTTCATGAAGTATAAATTTTAACCATATCTTTTATATATATATATATATATATATATATATTGTGTGTGTGTTTCTAGTTACCTTATACCCTCGAGCCGAGAAATAGTTGCATGGATATATGTTTTTTGTTAGGTAAATGATGTATTTAGAAGAATTAAAATTGTGTAAAGTATTTTTGTGTTTAATGACTATAATGTTTAACTTATTTTTGTGAATGATGTAGTTTAAGGAAGTTGTTTTTATAAAGTTAGTTTATAATTTTGTTGTATACTTATTTAAATATATTTATTTTTCAAAAAAAAAGAAAATGATGTAATCCAAGAACTATTTAGCTTTAAATATTTGCTCTATAGAAAAGAAAAATAACAAAATGAAAAGTTGATATTATGGTTTAGTTGTGAAAGCTTACTATAATAGGATGAGTATTGTGATTGTTATTTACATGTTAAGAAGTTATTGAATCGATAACTTGGTATTAAAAATATAAAAAAAACTCTATTAAAATTTCAGTTAAATATACATATAAAAATGGATAATTGCAAATATATATATATAATGGTTCAGAAATTATTACTGGATGTTATTATGTTCAAAATCCATTGTTGTCACCACCACCCCAACCCCTTTTCTAGCCTTATAAGCAAGGTAAACATACTACCTTTCTATGAATTTGTTTTTAGTTTAGTTGGAATGAAATAATTATTTAGGTTGAATTTAGAGTTTATTGAATAATAATAAATGAATCATGAATATTATCAATTATAATTGATTTGATAAATTAAATTGAATATGAAAATAAGTTAAATTAATTCAATTAAATTAATATCACGACTCAAAACAATGACAATTAATAAATATTACAGTTCAAAAATACAACATTAATTAAATGTTATTATTCTAAACTGCAACATTAATTAAATAACTTAAACATTAAAAAAATTTATTGTTGTGTTAAAACACCATTTCTTTTGATTTTGTATGCTAATTATCCGATCTGTCCTTTAGAAGAGATAAGCTGAACTTGAAAGGGTATTGTATACCTTACAATATATCGACAAACATAACATGTCTTCCACAGGGCAAACTCAAAAATCCATCTATCTATTCATCTTATAAGTAAAATCGAAATAAACGAAAGGGAAGAAACCTGGGCATTGCTCCATGTGCTACTCTATTCCTTCACATTCATCATGAAATTGCAATTGCATGCATATATATACCACCACAAACGGGGAGGATATTGGAGACTGCAATATTGTAGTGAAATGCATGTATTTACGTAATGCTATATTTTGACACAATCGACCATGGTTTTTATATAGAGTCTCGAATCATAGTTGAGTGTGTTTTTTATATTATTATTTTAGATTTGATTCACAATAAATAAAAATATGAGAAAGGAAGAAACTTTTTATGACTAAAATGATTTTGAATTGTAAATTCATTAATATGATAAAAAACGATTTACTTAAAGCTAAGAAACCAAATCTAATTCATTATAGGACTAATCGGCCATCTCAAGCGCAAACCTCTTGTTTCGCACGATAAAGGAGGACAAAATGGACCCAAGAATCCACCATCCATTGTCAACGTAGGGGAAGGTTCATACGGCCTCTCAAGTTGCAACAGTATCAATTCATTATTCTTGAAAGAGCATTCATACATGGGTAGCTTTGTAATTTTGAGCTAGAACCACTTTAACATCTAGAAATGCAAGTTGTCATCTTCCTAATCAGAAACTCACCAGACTCTGACATACTTAACAGAACCCTAAAACTCCCACTCTCCCCTCCCCTGTCGTATCTTACAGGCGTACACTTCTATATCACCCTGGGCAGGTTTGTTTTTTTGTTTACATTACCAAATACATGTCATCATTATTTAAGTAAATCTTTAATAGTAAATGATGATTATTGAAGTTCTCTTGTTTTCTTTGGAGATGAAGTGAGTCTTTAGCATGAGGAGCCAGCTAGTCTAGTTATATTTCATGGGCTATTCAAGGAAATTAGTTTGAATTACTGGGTTTTATTTCTTTCTTGGCCTTGATCATCTGTCATTTGCAATTGGGTTGTTCTTGTTTTTCGCTTTCTTGATGCTCGGTGCCATCTTTAGCTGTTAATTGGTTCCGTCTTCAACTAAAGATTTGGTCTCTGCAACTTTTTTTTCTTCTCAGTTTTGCGTTTGCTGCAGATTTCTTGACAAAGAAAAGATAACAAATGATGCGTTGTTGTATCACATATAGCTTGTTGGTGTAGAAAGTGAGCTTCTTCTCTTCACTTTGATCTTTTTACGTGTTCTTGATTTGGTTTTGTTACAATGGATTAATACTGTTTGTGGGTTTTATGGATTCCCATGAAGGATCTTGATTTTTGTGGAACTGGTTAGCTCGTGGGTGTTGTTTTGTATTTGTCAATGGCAGAGGTGGTTGGGCCAAGGTTGTACAGTTGCTGTAATTGCAGAAATCATGTTGCCCTTCATGATGATGTCATTTCTAAGGCTTTTCAGGTCAGGGAAAGATTAATGCTGATTCTGCTTTAGTTATGAGTGTGATCAAGAATTCAGTAGAGAGCTCTCTTGTAAGAGCAAGAATGTAAGAATCGGTAAAGAAGAGTTAAAAAAATTCATCAATTCATGGAAGCACTGTTGCAATAACTTGATTAGAGTCCATTAAATGATCATTGATTTCGTCTTGCATTAATCATTGTATGGATATTTGTCCTTGTTGTGCTTTGATGGTGATTTAAAGTGTGGTTGTGATTGGTTTTTAAAGTGTTTTTAATTCAGAAATGTATTGAAATATATTTTTTTATTTTTAAAAATTATTTTTAATATCAATGCATCAAAATGATTTAAAAACATAAAAAAAAAATATTAATTTTAAGCAAAGAAAAAAAATTCAAATTTTTTCAAAAGTACTTTTGAAATGCAAAAATAAACAGTTAGGTTTGTTGGGGAATACGGTGCAAACCGCGTTCTCTCAAAATTTGATTTTTTTTTAAATAGATTTTTTTTATGTTTTTAGATCGTTTTGATGTGTTAATGTCAAAAATAATTTTTAAAAAATAAAAAAAAATAATTTTAATGTATTTCTAAACGAAAAACATTTTGAACTGTCGCCGCTACCATAATCCCAAACAACACTTAAAGCATCCGGTTGATATTGTTCTGCCAATATTGTATAATTTGACCTTCATCAACTCTTTTTTTGTTCCTGCATCTGATAGATTCTTACACTCTATTGCAGGGAAGACATGGTCGAGCCTTTCTGTTCTCTCATGCGATGAATGTTATGGTGGGGCCGAAGGAGGATAGGCATCTAATGACTGGCCTCCACACAGTTGCTGATGTCTCTTGCTCCGACTGCCGTGAAGTGCTTGGTTGGAAATATGAACGAGCTTACGAGGAAACACAAAAATACAAGGAAGGGAAGTTCATACTTGAGAAGTCAAAAATAGTCAAAGAAAACTGGTAGCAATTGTGCAGCTTTTCCCCCCCTCATCTTTCCCAATGTTGTTGTAAGTGGATGAAATTGTGGTTGCTATTGCATGTGCATCTTGTGCAGGAAAACCTCATGAATTGCAAATATTGACGTGATGTTCCTCAACACTCATTCTTGTGCTCCATGTATGGATATTCTACTTGAGATCGTTGTCTTGGTAATAAATTGTTAATAGTTCTCTCTATCATGATTAATGTTTGTTATGTGAATGTAGTTGAAGTTTTAGCACCTTGGGAGTTTCTAAGGCGCATCAAACATGACTAAGAATGCCGATGTTCTGATGCCGAAACAAATTTACTCTGTCCCTAGCTGAGTGTTTTCCTTTTAATAAAAAATGGGGATTATTAGTGTGCATCTTGTGCAGGAAAACCTCATGAATTGCAAATATTGACGTGATGTTCCTCAACACTCATTCTTGTGCTCCATGTATGGATATTCTACTTGAGATCGTTGTCTTGGTAATAAATTGTTTATAGTTCTCTCTATCATGATTAATGTTTGTTATGTGAATGTAGTTGAAGTTTTAGCACCTTGGGAGTTTCTAAGGCGCATCAAACATGACTAAGAATGCCGATGTTCTGATGCCGAAACAAATTTACTCTGTCCCTAGCTGAGTGTTTTCCTTTTAATAAAAAATGGGGATTATTAGTTAAGTTTGTAATGATCTTCTCAATTGTCTTATCGGCCTCTTGTTCCGGCCTCTCAGAAGGCATAATCAAACATGGTGAGCCCTCATGCTAACTTGAAAATAACATGTTATCCGGTGATCATGTAGGAGATGTCTCTACCAGTGGCATGTGTGCTGTCGCTCTATGAGCGGGACAGACTTTAAATTAACTGGTAACCAGATTTCATATTTAACGAGGACGATTGTCACATTTCTAGACAGTTGGCCATGCTTCTGGATGCTTACACAACTGGCAAAATGCCTGTCTGCAAGAAAAACTTCATTTTAGTACAAGATTGAATGCCCAAGAAAACTTTTGAGTTATGAAAGCAGGGGAGTGCAAAAATGCGTGGTCACATGCATGCGTTCTGGGCAGCTGCAACTTCCACTTGCAAGGCATTTCAAGGACTTTCAAAGTTGTGAATAATTGAGGAAGAAACAAAAATACTACTGGTATAATTGTCCTTCTGCTTCTGACAGAATATTCCGCTGTATCATCCATGCTCAACAGGTTATCAAATGCGAGAAGATAGCACTTCGTTTTTAGTAGTCTGATTGCCCTCTTAAACAGAGGCCTTTTTCCTGCATTTAGACTCACGGAAAAGCAATTGTTACGCCTTTACGAAGCTAATTGGCTTAAACACTGCAATCATACAACTGGAAGCCATCATATTTCGGTATTGCTTCTCAACTTAAATTTTGCTTGCCCATATTGGTTTAGATTCCTGTTTTTTATACATACTATCTATCATCTTAGATTCAAAAAAAAAGAAGAAGAAGAAGAAAGAGTTATAACAGCCAGTCCCAATATGAATGATCTCTAATATCGTTATGAAGAATTTAGTATTAGAGATTATTTGATATTATGGTAGTTTTTATTTTTGGCTCAATCATAAAGATAAAATTGTTTAATTAGCTTAATAATTTCTATGTTTTGCATTGGGCTTCAAATATAATTATATTTCCCATTTTAATGTTTTTAGAAGCTAAAATAAAATGTTTTTCATTTATGAAAACATGATTTTTATTTATTTTACATGCAAGAATTTATGTCACGTTAATTTTAATAAAATACATATTTTATAAACCTATTTTCTTTTACAACCACAACTAAAAATATTTTTTCTTAAACTTTTTTAAAAATTACCGCAACATCAAAAACAAACTTAATACTCAAAAACTAGTGCACTTAATTTTATCTTGATAGTATTAATCAAAAATAAATATTTTTTACACATGTATTAATAATAGATAAATAATCTTTACACATATATTAATAATATAAAAATATGATAATTCGGATTCAGACAAAAAAAGATCAAGATCAGTTTTGATAAAAAAAAAAAAAACCTTCAAGGGAATACTTGTTGGTTTCAAACAAAAAGACAAGGTCTTGTTTGAGCCCACGGGTAGCAGCCATGCGCTTGACACTGGGCAAGGTGAGCCAAGCGGAGGGCCTGGGTTTAGTAAAAAATCTCAGGGTCAGCCAGGCTACATATTCTGCCATGGAATCATTCATTAATAATATATTAAACATTAAATTTAAAATGCGACAATACAAGTAAAGATAAACAAGAGAATAACATAAATAAATAAATAAAAGGCAATAAAAATAGATAATATGGTACAGAACGAGAATATAAATGTTGATGGATTAACAAAATTGTCGGGTAATAAGAAGATAAAATTGAACAGTCAAATCACAACAGTATAAAGCTTTTGGTTCACATTTTTTTATCCACCGGGCCTCCATTTGTATTATTATTCGGATTTTCTCTTTAATGCTCTTTGCCTAAATCACATGAAAATGAGATTAACAATTATTAGTAACATTAAAAATAAAATTTAAAATGCCAAGAGGATTCTAGGATTTTCTCTTCAGTTGACGTTGAATCCTGGATAGTTAAAAAAGAAGAAGCAGCATGGAGCTAAAAAATCTTCATCAATTCCTCTGCTAGAACTGATTAAAGTGGGTTCCTAAAGCAATCACTTCCTACCCCAACCGTTTCCACTCTTTTTAATCACTCAACATTAGAAAGTTGACGCACTCCACTCCTCAAACCCCTTGATTACACCTCTATCACCCTTTTTTACTCACCAGAGAAAAGCCATCATTCTCCCCTCAGATTTGCTACCCAAGTTATGGCAACTATTGCCTAATTAATGGACATGAGAATCCAGATCAGTTACCCTATGAACTTCATTGTCATTAAATATTAAACATTATTGACAAATAATAAGGCAATTAAGTGAAAGAGCTCATGCCATTAATCAATGAATTAAAAGATGAGCCCCAATTCTCTATATACAAGAAAACAAACAAATGATCGAAGTTAAATTGAATGAGATCAACAATCAGCCAAAATGAAAAAATAGGATCTACCAAAAAATGAATCAAAACCCGTCACAATATGAAAAGCAGCCACTAAAGGAAAAATAAAAATAAAGGTGTGTATGTAATCATCACATAACATACATCTTTGAAATCCACCTTCTCTTGGCATTTTCTATGGCTTCCTCCCTCGTCTTCATGAGTTCTTGGAAACACTGATTATAGTGTGAATCAATTGAATCAAGCTCCAGCTTTAGTTCAGAACCATCTTTGTCAGCAAGGGACAGAGAACAAATGATAGACAAGCTTGCATTTCTTGACATACCAGAGCATGAATCAATATGGAAGACCTTGGAATTTCTTGCAGATTTGTTATGTTCTGGTATACCATCTTCATGCATCCAACACTCCAAATCCAAATCAGACACATTCGATTGAAGACTGCAACTAGAAGATCCCAGAGACTTGTTAGTACTGGCATCAGAGGCAATTGCCATGTTATATTCAGCAGATATGTCTGAATTGACTGATTGTAGAGCCTCATGATCTGTAATGTTAGTCGGCGGTGAGAAGTCAGGTGTTCTCACTGTCTCAGAAGTTGCATGGTTTTCCAGTTCAGAAGAGCCATTTAGTACACTTGATGAAGTATTCCAGCAAGGAACGAGCTTCACTATCAAGCTATCAATCAACTCAGCAATGACAGCCACATCTTCAGAAGACAAATCAAGTTGTTCAACCATCTCCTCAGCTATTGAGACTGCAGTATCTGAATTGAGATAAAATGTAAAATGGATATTCCTTGCTCGACCTGTTACAGAAACAACATTATTTAGACCACTGTTAAAAAAAGAAAAATAGACGTTAATTTGTACAGAATAGTTGCTCACCACATGGATCAGCAATGCGCAAATTCAATGAAACTGTATTATCATCGTTTTTCTCCCCTCTCAATCTGAATTCATTATTCTCAGTGAACCTACGAAGTTCTAGAGTTAACAACTGTGGAGATTCATTGATGCTTTTTGGACAAGATCCCAATGAAAGCATCTTGCAATCAATGTCCATGTGATGGGATTCTGATTGTGGCAAGTGGACTTGTTTGCAAATAACATTCGGTAACTGTGACAAACTAGAAACAACTTCCTTTGAACTTTCAGTTGCTAGGAATGGGTCATTCAAGAGATCTATGGCAGACAATCTCACAGATGCTGGAACTAAACACTTCTCTATGAATTCCTTAACCTGGAGGTCATTCACCTTACCAAGGGAAGCAGGCTTAATGCCCTGCAATAGAAGTTAGGAGCGATGACAATATGAGCACTTTCAAGTAAATTCAAAGTAAATCACATGGCAAATGGTCTTAAAACTCACCGAGGTGACCTTCTTGTATATCTGTGCAGGATTTTTGCATTCACTGTACGGGTATTCACAAGTAACCATCTCTAACATGCACATGCCAAAAGAATAAATGTCAACAAGTTCATTGTATTCCTCTTCATAAAGCTCCGGAGCCATAAATTCAGGTGTACCTGCAGAATAGAAAATGAATCACAGAGTCCCAATGCATAGTGGTTCGACCCAAGTTGTAATGGTTCAGAAATTGAAGCTATTACCTATGACACTTCGTGCAATGGGCTGCTGCATGACAATTGCCAATCCAAGATCTCCGATCTTAACTTCTCCATTGTTTCCATTAACAAGTATATTGTCGCATTTCAAATCGCGATGAATGATACGAGGACTGCGAGTATGTAAATATTGTAGACCTAGAAGGATCTGCCTTGCCCAGTTTTTGATGGCTTTCATGTCAACAGTCTTGTGCTTCTTTCGATACCTAAATCCCATAATAACAACAAATTACACAAACAAACTTGGAAAACATATGAAACAAAGAACATAAACATGAGAAATAGCAAATGAAACTCACTGCCTCAAGTTCCCAGAAGTGAGTAACTCTGTGATCATGTTAATAGTCTTATTCTTATCGTCCACCCAGGAGTTATAAAACTTGATGATGTTTTCATGTTTCAAAGACTTCAGCAGATGAACCTCTGAATACAATCTCTCCAGCTGCTGTGATGACTGCAAGACATCTTCAATATCCACTTGATTCCATGCCACTTCAATTCCATCAACTTCATCAAATGCCTTGTATCTGCCCATCATAACAAAAATTCCAACGAAAAAAAAATTTAGCACATGGGTTCTTCTATATAAACTTCAAAACCACCGAGGAAAAAAAAACTAAGAAATAGATTGAAGAGCCATACACAGTCTTGAATGCTCCTTTCCCCAGAATTTCATCGTACTGGAGCAGTAAAAACGAAAACAAATAAATATATAATACCGCATGCAAAAAACTCAGTTTTTCAACAATTCTCAAATCCGTCAGACGCTGATTCTTCACAGGGTACAGCTAAATTTACCAGTTTAACATAAAAATCAGTAACTAACGAGCCAAAATCATTGCTTGCATGTCAATTTAGCTGCAATGCGATGCGATGCCAAGACAAGTAATTCAGCTATTTTGGGAATCGAATTAAAAAAACCATAAATTACAATTGCAAAAAGCCCTATTTTTTGAAGTTGACAAACTAAAAAAAAATCACAAGAATCCATACCCGAATGTACCGACCGGTTGGATCTTTCTCTGCGAACTCTCCACAGCTATCTTCACTTAAAGAACCGAAATCCATATCCACAAAAACGACAAAAAAGCCACCGAAAACGACACGCACAAAAAAAAACTATCAAAGCAGCTTAATTGGGTTCGAAGAGGAAGAAGTAGAATTGAGGAGAAGAAACAGTTTTTCAGAGAAAGCTTCACAAGCAATCGAATAAGAGTCAAATGGGCAACGGAATCGGAATTCGAACACAAATAACATCTCCGATTCCTCTTCTGATTCCAATTCCTTGCGATTTCGAATCGATTTCCTCATCGTACAAGACCTAAACCCACCCATACTGCTATTACACACATATTTTGTGTTTCAATTATCTCCCTCAATTAGAGCTTGAAGAAACCCTAATTTGTCTTTAGAGAAGACGAGTCCTAATTAATATAAATTGTGTGAGAATTTATCGAGAGAGGGGCACGTGTTTTACACTTCTAATAGACGGGGCGTGGGATTAAGGCGTTTGAATTCACGAGGAATTTTGGGCAAGCCTCCAATTAGTCCCTTAATTATACATAGTATTTGTATGGAATCTTTAGCTACTGATTTTACCAATTTAGTCCTTCATCGATCTACCTTTCTTCTTCTATTACAATGATCAAGGATTAAATATTACACCTACTATTCAAGTGTTTTATACTATACTATTTCTCCAAAAGCCTTAGGCTCGAACTTGTACAGGGTGGGGTGGTGGTGGTGATTTGTGCTGGACAGTTTGAAAACAAGTGCAAAATCTAATGATTGTTTTCAATTATTCTAACAGAAGGGCCCTATTGAGGAAATTTATATAGATAGAGGACTGAACTTATAAAATAAGTAGTAAGGGGACTTAGTCAAATAATCTATAGTTTGAGGACTAATTTAAGGCTTGATCTTTTGATCTTTCTATTTCGAAAAGAAGAAGAAAAAAATCAGAGAAGGATGTAGCCTGGAGGTGAGGATAAGAGAGGACAGGCTGGCCTCTTTCCAGTAATTTCTTTTGTGCTAGTTGTCTTTGTCAAAGTATGTTCCAGTCTCATTTTAAAAATATTTTTATTTTTTTATTTACTTTAAATTAATAGGTTTTTAGTATTTTTTTAATCATTTTAATAATCTAATATTAAAAATATTTTTTTAAAAAAAAATATTATCTTAAAATATTTATAAATAAAAAATATTTATAACTTAAAATAATAAGCATTTCCCGTATAAAAAAAGAAAAAATATCTCGTCAATAATCTTTTCCCGAGCAAGGTAGTGAGAATTGAACCACGTAAACTAAAACGTTATATCCAATCGATCCCTTGATGTCGTGTAATCTTAAATTACATTCAATTACCAATAATTAAATTCTAAAAAACCGGCAGTTCCTTGAATATTCAAGATTCTCGCTTGCTTTCCATTTTCACTACTTTGTACATGCTTGTTAAAATCTTTTAAAATATAAAAAAGAACTTTTATTTATGCATATTTAAATAGAATGAATTGAGAATTATCTATATTATTAAATAATAATAAATTTATTGATCTAAGCCAAATATTAAATTTGAAGCTGAGGTAAATACTCGTGTGGAGATAACTAATTCCATGTAAGAAGTAGTATTTCAATTTTTTATATATATAATTTTGGAACAATAGTTTTTTTTTTAATATAACTCATTTTAAATAATCACAAAACATGTATTTATCAAGTCCACAATTAACATGTTTTTTTTTCTTAGTGAATGCAAAGTTTTAAACTGGAATCAATGTTTTTGTTAAAAAAATATTTATAATTGTTAAAGAAAATTAATATATATATATATATATATATATATATATATATTATTCTATAATTTATGTGTGATTAAAAGCTAAAAAATCATAAATGTGTTAAAATCATGTTCAAAATCTATTTAACAATTAAGAAAAACAATTTTGATTGAATTTTCATGAATAATTTATTATTAGTATCATTATTTTCATATTAAACATGTAATAATTGAAAAAATTATTAAAATTCAATAAAAACTTAAAATATTATGTAAGAGCATGTAAGTGAATCAACATGGTAATTGGTTGCAAACAAAGAAAAAAATAATATAAAAGGGCCTGGCCCAACGAGTCTTTCAGTAGCAAGCTAGTCATGGCGAGCATGACTTGGGGTTGACGCATGTTCTCCATATCTTTTTTAAAAAATAAAAAAATATATAGTGAATGACATGTCATTCACTTGCTTAGTTTTTGCAGTTGAAGTGAGTGAAAACCAGACAAAAACTCTCATTTAGTTCTTTAGACCAAACAATCTATTTTTCAACGAATTTATCACTTTAAAAATACATAAAAAACAACATGTGCAACTCAATAACTTGTGTATGTAAAGTTGCCAAAAAAACAGGTAAAAAAAATAAAAAATCAATCTGAGATCCCTAAATCTTTTTTTTTGAGCAATTTGATTGCCAATAACAAGCACGATTCAACTTTTCTAGTCAAATGAAACATTTAAGCATCAAACCTGATCACTTTTGTGGTCATAATCACGACAACTAATAATCTTTTCTTTTTAATACAGTCTTCAGACAAGTCTTTCTTTTAAATAGAACCCAAAATAAATAAAATGAACTTGTAAATCAAAACATATATTGATAAAAATTCTGGATTGGACTCATTGTTCTTCGTGTTTTACAGTTTAGTTTTCTTTTTTTTTATTTAATATTTTTACCATAATTTCAATAATAAAAAGAAGAAAAAACTGAAAAAAACAGTTGCGTAACCATTTTATATAAATAATGAAGCACCACAGAGAATTCTTTATAGAATGTATAGTATAATTATTCAAAAGAAAAATAATGTATTTGGCATGCTAGGTGCCACATCAACAAAAAAAAAATTAAAAAATGGGAAGGATAGGTTGGTGTCATTTTCCGAAACCATCAAAGTGTGTGCACGTGAAATGAAGACTTGATGCCAGGTGATTCTACTCAAGGTTGTTAAAATCGTGATTTTAACATGTCATGAAAAATTGTTTATAAATTCAGATCGTAAAATCGTAAAAAATTTTAAAATACATAAAAAAAAATTCATGCTTTAAATAAAAATTCATACATAACAATTCGTCCAATTAATTCAGTCTTATAATATTGAAATGACATTAAATTCAGTCAAATTCAACAATTTTCAGTCCAATTTTCACCCCATTAATTCAGTCTAATTCAACATTTTTCAGTCCAATTTTCACCCCATTAATATTTAATATTTTTTCAGTCCAATTTTCACCCCAATTCAATCAATTCAGTCCAATTTTCACCGAGTAATATTTTGCACAATTCAGTCATATAGTATATACTGTGGCATTCAATTCAACAATTTTCACACCCGATCAATTCCATTCAATTCAACAATTTACAGGACCGAGCAAAATGCATTACAAGACTAACTAACAATTAACACTTAACAGGAAAACATACAAATCTATTACAGGGGCAAAAATAAAGAAACCTTGACTCCGATGATGATGATGAAGGCAAAATTAACTTACGATGTCGCCGGCTGCTGTTGAAGATGATGATGGTAAAAGAGGCAGAAAGCTGAAACCAGAAAGGGGAGTAAAAAGACCCTCTATTGTATATGCAAACAACTTTTAGAACAAGGATCAATGTCATCCTAACCATTTGATTATTTCACCTTACATTGTCTCCTCATTGTCTGATCATCTTGGAGTTTTTTGTTTTTACTCTAATCAATGGGAGCCCGCTGCTCCAAATTCTCTCTCTGCTGGTTCCACTCTCATTTTAAACCTTCAGTCCTCGAATCCTCCGATCTCGGTAAATTCATCAAGCCCCTTTCTTTTTGCTAGTCTCTCTCTGTCTTTTTCTTTCTTTCTTTTTTGGGTGTAAAATGAGGGGTAATAGTTTGCGTAATGGTCGTTTTTGTGGAGGATGGAGAATAGATCATTGTCGTCGCCCGATAAGGGATTTGTTCTATTGGAATTGGAAAGAATATTTGTGAATTGTGATTTGTGAAAGAGTTTTTCACCTCAATTGGAAAGAGCAAAGTGAAGACAGTCACGTGAGTCCGTGACTGTGCAGGAATAATCCAATAGGCATCTGACAGCTGTCCAGGAGGGGGGGATTTTGTTTCAGGGCCTCATTTTGTCAAAATCGCAAAATCGGTTCTGAAATCGCGATTTTACGCGATTTCATCCAATTTTTGCGATTTCACTCGATTTCAACATGATTTTATCCATTTTTGATTTTTTCAAGCGATTCAACCCGTAATGCATGTTTTGACTCGTAAAATCGTATGATTTTACGAGTCAAAACGTGATTTTAACAACCTTAATTCTACTTAAAAGGATATCCCGTGATAAAATCAAGTTATAATCAGACGGGTGTTGTGCTTTAATCAATGTTCATATCTGCAATACGAATGCAATAATTATATATTTTTTTTTATTTTTTATTTTGTTTATGAAAACAGCCACTTTCCTAGCACCCAACAGTGAACATGAGCAAACTATCCAGTAGATAATACAATGATAAAATGTTGAAATAAAAAAATTTTAATTTTTATAATTTTAATTTTGAATCTTGTGGTTGTTAATATGATAGTCATTAGAAATTTACATAATTATTAATTTTAAAACCCGTAAAATTAGTTAAAATATATAGAAGTTGATCAAACATCTATATTAATAATAATAATAAAATAAACAGCGAACAAGAGCAATGGTATGGTTCACCTGTTTTTAGTTAAGAAGCCAGAGCCACATGGTTGGTTTCTATCAAAACATAAATAAAAATGACTTCAGGATACCTTCCATTCCCTTTAGATCATCTCTTACATTGAACAGAAATTATTAATCAACCAAACACACTTACACGAACTCATTGTATTATTAAGTCTCTTTTCTTATACATTCTCTTCATTTAAATCCTTATAATTGGATTCATACATTTCATAGCTATAGTCTTTTTATTTATTCATATCTTCTTTAATCACTTGGGGTTTAATGGCACCATTAAATGCAATACGACCAAAATCCTAAATATTTCATTGTGTTCTTTGTGAAGTTAGACATTATTAAAGTTATGTTGGTGAAGCAAAGCTTCCAATAAAAAATTATTTAAATAAAATTACTTGAAGAATTAAATACGGTATTTAAAAAGTTTTATAATATTAGTCATTCTAAATTACAAGATTCTTTATGTTATGCATATCATTGGTTTTGAGCAACATATTGAACTCTTTAGTAATCTCCTAACCCTTACACGTGACAAGAAAGATAAAAATAAAAATAATTATAATTTATTAAGTTATGTCTAAACTGTATTTATTTAAGTTTTAAATAATATTTGTTTCAATCTACATCCTTAGTTATATATTGTTTATAGTTACAAGCTTGTAAATCTTCTTTAAATGTCTGATGATGTTAGCTTGTTTGAACCAACTGAGAATTACAAGTTGATATATATAAATAGGGCAATGCATTTAATTTTTTTTTTGTTTTCCTCTCCTAATTTCTCTCCCCTCTTCAGCTCTTTTCTCTCCCCTCTTCATTACCTTTTCTTCTTTTCTTGGCTTTATTTTTCTCCCCCCTCTACTTTTTTTTCTTCAATTTTCTAGTTGTCCCTCGTCAAATATGCTTCCATAATCTAGCGCACTCAGTAGTTTCGGGCATGAAAACAGCGCTCTCCGTTTACAATTGAAACCAGTTACTGAAACAAGTTTGCTCAGGTAATACAGAATGCATTTCACAAGCCTTACATTCCATCAATAGCACATGAAAAAGCAGTTGAGTGAAATTGGTAATCAACAGAACTCAATCCACTCTTGGCTATCAATAACGGTAAGCTACTAGAGTTTTTCAGATTGATATATGTGCAAAATCAATATCATTATTTCAATCCTACTTTCCACCTCGACTCCATTTTTTTGATTGAAAATAGCAATTGAAGGAAAACGGAACATCAAATAGAGATCAAGGTATCTTGTCAGCCTATCATTGCCGATCAAGTTGAATTTGAAAGGGAAACACAACAAAGTATCCTACTTGAGGGTCCTGCCTTGGGCTGCTCTTGATTGTCAACACTACTTGGCATCACACTGCTCTAGTTCAGCTCCACAAAAAGGCTGGCTTGAGGGTGCAAACCTGCTTCTTTCAGAGATAGAGAGACCTTATCTGTACCATAGACAACTCGGGGAAAGTTCGAGACAAGACTGTAATTCTCGACATTTAAGGAACCCAAAGAATCAACATAATCATATAGAGACTGGATAGCGGCTGCACTGTGGAACCTCCTCTCTTTGCGTTCTCCAGTTGGGAATCGAACCAAAACCTGATTAATAAAGGTACATTGAAAGTCATGGACTAGATCCAAAAGATTTGCATGCCAACTAGCATAAAAACACTATGAGGATTAGAAAGTCATATTTGATAGATCCAAAGCTAAATGGCTTATACCACATTAAAAAAAAAAAAACTCGCAAATCTAAGACCAGGTCAGAACAAGCACTATTACTTGTAATATATAAAAATAAGTAATCATCCTGAACTCCTAAACATTGAAAAGATTATAGATAACAGCATCATAAAAAAAAAAGTGATCAATAAAACAGAGAGAGACTTTACTTGTGTGACATCAGGTCCTTTTTCAGGTTCGGCACCAAGTGAAAGGGCTTTCTCTTGCCGCATTCTTGCCAGAGCAGCCTCTTTTTCAGCAGCCTCACTTGCTGCTCTATCCCGAGCCTCTTCTTCCTCCTTGTGCTTTCTCTCTGCCTCAGCAGCTTCCCTTTCTAGACGTTCTTGTTCTTCTCTCTGTTGTCGTTCTCTGGCCTGTGCATAAAAGAATATAAATACAAAGGCAAGTAGAAAATCATCATCACCACACAAAAAAAAGAGAGAAAGAAAAAAGAAAAAGAAAAAAGAAAAAAAAGGATCAAGGAAAAAAAGAATGGAAAAATTCGCATGCGACCAACTGTAACACAATATAAACTAACTGCTCAAGTTATATATATTAAAAAAACTTACCTGATCAGCTTCAAGTGCCGCTGTGTATGCAGCATCTTGCTCCTCCCTCAAACGCATGTTGGTTGTTCTCTCTTCTGCTTCAAGTCTTGCTGTCACAAGAACAGGGGCACTTTGTTCAAGAACTCTCTGTAGTATCACGAGCATTTCTTCAGGAGATTTCGGACCCTCAACCTATATATCAAGAGAAAGATGCAGCATAATTGTCATCATAAAACTAATAGGTAACCACACAATCAAACATGTTGGGTCTATTTAAGACCCATAAACTGTCAAACTAAAATCCAGCCAACTTATGAATTGGGATACCTAAATATTCAGCAAATGTTTCAGTGGTTGACACGGATGACGAACAAGTAATTAAAAGCTCTACAACTAAACCAGAGAATTCTGTGGGAAAAATTGAGCCAGTTGTAATGAAAAAGAGGCAGGAACATTCATATATAGAAGGGTAGGATAAACCCATGCAATTGCAACATATGCAGGGAAAGCTCAATACTGGAGGTGGAGAGTGCATTAATTGCATCCCATGGCAACAAGAACTTTTGTGAAAAGATGCACAAGGACCTACCATCACAATGAAATTACAAAATGAAATCTACAAGTAGGATATCAAACAAGAAAGTAGGACACTGCAAAGCCAACAATACCAAGTTCCCAAGAAACTATGCAGAAGAAATAAACCAATTCTATTGCATAATATCAGGGTTCCATTGCAGTAACCATATCTGGGAAAAAAGAAATCACAACTCCAATGGACCAACGCCAAATTCAATTACCTTTAGAACTTTCTAATGCAAAGTTGGAACAAGGTACTATCTACAAAAACAGGCTTTTCTTAGAGCGAATCTAATTATCCTCATTCAACAATCAATTCAACCACAATCATAGTCAAAATAAAAGCACATATAACTCATCGAAATCATTCAACGTCACAAATTAAATCACCATACAAACAAAAAAGAAAAGAATTACGTGTTGAAGCAACACAATCCTCTGATTCGTAGAAGACATAACAACAGCACAAAATGGAAACCTCGAAGCCTTCAAACTATTACTCATCTTAAACCCTTCACTCCCTCTAATACTCCCACCCCACGCAACAAAATTCTCATTAACAAAAGCACTAAGAACCTCCGAGCACAATGTCCTCTCACAAAACGCGGGCGTATCAAGATGATCCGGCGAATGCAAATACACAAACAACAACTTAAAAGTATTCCTCGACCTCGTCAACGCGTCCATAAACCCTTCACTGACAAAATTCGGCCTAGTAGAAGAACCAGAACCATAATCCCTCTCAAATTGAGCAACAAACTCTATCGCTTCTCTCGACGCAGCAGAAACAGTTACCAATTGGGCCGACGAATCCCCACCCCGGCCAGAATTCGATCCCAACCCAATAAAACCTAACGAATACGACAAGACACCACCAGCAGCCCATAATCCAAACCCCACTGCACCAGAAATTAACCCTAAACTACCAGAAATGACTGATATAGGTAAAGTAACAATTTTCCAGGCCAAACCAGGAGGAGGGGCGCCCGCGGGAACGATGGAGGTGGAATCGGAGAGGTGAATGGTCGCATTTGAGGGGTCGACGGCGGTGGTAGTGGTGTCGGTGGCGGTGTAAGAGGAAGAAAAGGGATGATTATCGGAGTGGTTGGAGGTGAAAGAGGAGATGGCAAGTTCGAGGTCCCAATTATGGGCTTGGAGGATTTCGGTGCATAAATCGGAATCTTCAAGGCCTGTAATTGCTCGAAAACAGGCTAATTTATCTGCTACATCAACCATTATTGAATCTCCGATTTGTGTTATTAGGGTTTTTTTTAAGGAAGTTTTGGTTGATTTTGGGGGAAAACAATGGGAGTGGAGGGAAGGATGAATATGGTGATCAGTGACGACAGAAAAGGAAGATTGTCATGCGTTCGATTGATTATATTCATATAGTTTTTGGATTGTTATTACCATTATGGGCGTGGTTGTCTTCAAAATTACAAGAATGCCATCAATCTTTTCTCTTTAAACATTTGTGTGTGTTCATAGAGACCATTTGTTATCATAGAATAAATTACTTAATTAAATAGTTTCTGTTTTTCTTTTACACACACACACACACACACACACAAACACACACAGTCACACACCATTATTTCTCTTTTTTTTTATCATTTTTAGTTAGATTCTCTTCTCGGTGACTTCTAACTGAGTAACAGAAAAATTAATAAAATAAATTTTTAAACTTAAATCATTTTTTGAGTGAATTTTAGATTCGTGATATAATTCCCTACCTTTTCCATCTTGATTTTTTTTTTTAATTTTATTTTTCTATTATAAATTTTACTAATAACTCATTAAATTGATCACAATAGGATTCAATTAAAAAAAATAAAAATAAAACTAAATTTAATTTTTCCATATCAAGTATCAACTAAGTATTAGATTTGCTTTATGATATTATAAGAATCCTGTGCCAAAACAACTAGACTCTAAATTAAAAAAATATAAAAAGATTTAATTGAAAAAAAAAGAGTTAAGTAACAAAAAAATAGTTTTGAAGGATTCGATTAAGAAAAAATCAACAAAATTAACTTTGATTTTGCCAAATCAAGCATCAATCTAGTATCGGATTTGTTTCTCAACATAATAAAGATCAATGCAAAGTCAATCGAAACAAATCATAAAATTTAACTCTAAATCAATATAATATCAATGATCAAATTGAAAAAAAAAATACTAAAAAAATCCTCAAGTTTTTTAATTATATCGATAATTGTTACAACACATTTTTTTAATTAATAAATTGCTTATAAAAAATAACTTTTCAATTATTACTTAAATCAAAATTCATGCGTCAACTTTTGCAAATTAAAGTCAAAAGGCCCTGCTTATCATGCCCTGCATTAACCATGTAATTCCGCTCCCAAATTCGTGCTTTTAAAAAAAGAGAGTTAAATTAGCATCATCATCTTATACTGTATTCAAGACCAAATTAATTTACTTTTTTTTTCCTTGAAAAAAAAAATCCTCTTCCTCCTCTTCCTCGAATGTTACATAGGAGATATTATTTCGATGCAGATATAATAGAAAATAAATTAACTATTTTTTTTAAATTTTCTTCAAAAAAATCCATTATTTTATTTTATTTATAGGATCAATTTGTGCATACTTGAACAAACAAAAATAAATCCACACACACACTAGTTACTTTCACATTTGTAAACAGAAATAGATCCCTCTGTTATTTTCCAAAAAGAAATAGATCCGTTAACTATCAAATAAAATGCAAAATGGCTTAGAACTCATTTTATCAACCTACTAAATTCAAAACATACTCCACTGAATCGCACAAGGCTGCACTGTCGTCTTGTGTCCAGTGCAATGAGGGAATGGCGAAAAAACAAAAAACATTAGAAGGGTCAGAAGATGATGGCGGGTATGTTTATTTATTTATTTTTAATATTAATGTATTAAAACTTTTTAGAAAAAACATAAAAAAAATTAATAAAAAGTTCAAAAAAAAATCACAGTTGAAAAGCAATGTATTGATCGGCTGGCTGGAGACAGAAATCACTGCAAAACCCATAGTAAAGTGAAAATTATGCTAACAACCTCCAAGCTGCAACTGAAAGACAAGGGATATGCTCTCGGGGATTGGTTTCCAATTGCCATCCAACCAGAAAACTGTAATGGATGATTACTGCCAACTCTAGTTGGGATGAAGAGTTCGAAACTTACTATGGTGAAATTATTTCAACGGTGTTAAGAAATGTAATAATTATTATTTTTTAAAATATTTTTTATTTAAAAATATATTAAAATAATTTTTTTATGTTTTAAAAATTATTTTTAAAATTAATCAATTAAAATAACACACAAAAATACTAAAAAAATATTAATTTAAAATAAAAAAAATTAATTTTTTTTAAATACTCTTGAAACACAAAAAACAAAAACAAAAATAAAACACCTTTAATTTTAAATATACAATGGTGGTTTTCACACGTCAGGATCATACAACAATCATGTTCTCATTACCATTCCTCGATCAAAACCTTTCCCCCTGATTCTGTTTTATTTTTTTGCTGCTGGAAGATTTTTACCTCCTCTATAATCCATGCCTGAGCTTTTTTCTGCCCTCACGATGGCAGCTAACGAGGACCGGGCTTCCCCTGGATGCTCATGCACCCAACACATTATGAAATAGACCTTCCTCTCGGCAAGTTTCAGCTTACTCCGGATTTCTGACTCTGACTTTCTCGTTTTCTCAGCTTTCAGCTCCTTTTCCCCAGCCTGAACCATCTTCTGTAGATCACTGAGCAAGCAGATTAAAGCATGGCCACCAAGTGACATCACGTGTATTACATTATTGACGAGACCCAGTCCAAATTGCAGTCCACCCATGTGTCTATATTCAGGAAAGCAAGTTCTCTCCAAACAATATGAAAGAGCTTCCAGCATGGTTTCTGGCTGCCCAGCTTGACCTAAGACAGAGGAGACACTCAGCACCACTGTTTCTGACCCTATGGCATCTGATTGCCAGTCTCCGTTGTAGAGGCGTTGTGTGAAGCAGTACCTATATATAATGTCAGCCAAGTGATAGGATAAGAAGGGTGATGGCTCTCTAGAAACAAGTTTCCTGACAGGAGGTAACGAGGTATCAGGGACAGGAGGAATCTCACTAGGTTGGTGCCCTGCACCATCATGTGATGATGATGCTTCCTCTTTGGTAAGTGGCTGAACAAGTCTGGTTCCTTCCTTGCTAAGAGAGATAGTTCTAGCAGAAGACTTCAACCACCATGGATCCCATGGCTCGACCAGCTTGCTGAGTTCTCCAGATGCCACAGCTCTTTGGAAATGTTTCTTCTCTTCTGCCGATAAATCATCAAAATTGATTGGACCACCTGCAATGAAGAACAATATATGAATTCTGTCAGCTTCCTGGGTGAAAGCATCAGAGCACACAGGTTAAATAGTACTCTAACTCCAACCCAAGGAGTTAGAAAAATCGGTTAAAAAGGAAATCAAAATATCAGAAGTACTGAATGATAAGAAAAGAAGAATCAATTAGATGCCATAACTTAAAAAAGAAAGAACACAAAAACATACCAGATAACACCTTCTGAACAGTAAAGAACAGAATCTATCAACAAATAAAATAAGAGAAAAATCAGGTAAAATCCTTTATATTGCAATTGGAAAGTTAGCTATTTATAACATGTCAAATCAGTGCACTAATTATGTACAAACCTATTCTCAAGAGTTCACAATTCTATTTTACTGAAACACAAGTGCATGACAGCCCAGAAAATCCATGTTAGAGGACAGTTATTCTACACTATAATGAGGGGGGAAGAGAGAGAGAGAAGGAAAGAAAGAAAGAGCTTGTTTTGTGTACCCTCCTCAACGAAAGAAGAAAAAAGTAGGGAGAAAGAAACTAAAAAACTTGCCCTTCTAACAGTCGAAAGCCACAAAAATCTCACTAGCTTTACATTTCCATAAAATTAAACGGAAACATGAACAGGGATAGAATTATAACCACATTATCATTCTAAAACTTCAACAAATTATAGCTTTACGAATCCCATTCCTTAGCTAATCATCAGACCAAAAATTACCATCATTCACCAATCAACTTTCACAATTCCAAAACTAACAAACTGAAATTGTTTCTCCACCAAGACAATTCTCATCAAGACTTTGCATTAAATAAATAAAAAATTGTTACCATCCTCAAGATCATCGTCGTCCATGCTATCATCCATTCCTTCTTGCTCCTCGGAATGAAACCTTTTCAAAATATCAAGCATTTTCCGCTTCGTTTCCTCTTCCGCTTCCATCCTCTTCCATCACGTTTTCTCTCATAAACGACTCTGTACATATCTCACCATGCGACTGCTCACACCGTAACAAAACTAAAATCAATGACAAAAAAAAAACAAATAAATTATCACAAAACCAATCATTAAAAAAAAAAAAGAGCACCTTTTTATTTACCTTATAGCAGGGAAGAGAGCAGTGGCGAGAATTGCATCGGGGACAGGTTTAGTGTGAAAATTACTTCTGGCACCGACTCAATTTGAAAATTAAGTTAGATTACGAACAACAACTTAATGGCGGTAATTGAAGAAGAAATCAAGGACATACACGTGGCAGATGAAGCGATAAGGAGGATCGAGAGGGGAAGCATTTGAAGGTTTCTCCGAGATAAGAGCCGTGTCTGCCATTTTAATTATAATCACGAACACGAAATCAAAACAAAATCCAGAGAGAGGGAGAGGTCGACTGTTACTGTGAGGAGAGAGAGTCGATTTGGCGGTTTCGAAAACCCTTGAAAAGTCCTGGATTTAGAATTCTTTTGTAAAAGAGAGAGTTTTGGGTCTCTGGGCTTAACTTGTTTGGCGGTTAATTTGAAATCGACAATAAATGGGCCTGAGCCCAATAATAAATGGGCCAACGTGATGCCGAAGTTGACCCATCTCTATTATTTTTGGCGGTAAAAAAAGCCATATATTTTCGCATGAATAAGAAAGTTTCCGACAAAAATATACAATCACAAGGTGGTCTGAGACTCTGAGTAATTTATAAATAGAAACCTTCTGTTTGATTTGATATATATAATGCAAATTTTGAAGAATACAAGTTAACAGATGAATTCCAATTTGTATGGTTGACGTTAACCTGGTAACTAGAATTAAAGTAGTCCTCATGTGAGCTGACTAGCTTTTATAAGTTTATGTGCATTGCTACATTGATCTTTTTTTATTATTACACTGCATCCATCCGGTCTAAATGTTTCCTTTTCCACTGATACTGATATGGAAACTCAGACCCTTTCAAGAGCCTTCATAGTTTGCTGGTCATCATTTAGTTGACTTGCTACTATTCTATTAGTATTCGGTTGATTTTGTTTGTCCTTCTCCTGAACTTCACCCTTGAATTCAGCTAACTCAGCTAGTTCTTCCACCGTTTCTACAATAGCTTGGATCCTTGAAGAGATTTCTATCATCAACGAAGCAAAAGTTACCACTGGAATAACTTCCAGGAGATGGGTTGTGGAGGTTGTTTCTTCTGTTTCCTTGCTTTCAGGATGTAATACTTCTGGTGGACTCAGCAATTTAGGAAGAAAATTTAAATCATTTTGCAGATCTTGCACTGTACTCCTCATTTCTTTAACTAAGAAATCTATGGAGGGTGATCTTTTCATTGTCTTGATAGTTTTTGCTACCTCTTTTATAACACTGGAAGAGTTGGAGCTCACTTTCAGGCAAATATTGCTCAGATGCTTCTTTGTGAATTCAGAGGCCTGTTTTCAGACATTGAAGTACGGGGGGGAATCTGTCAGGGAAAAAAAATATTGGCTTAAAAAGTATCAAGGAAGAGTGTGGGAAAATTTGTTACCTGATTTTCTGAATCAATGCACCTGTTAAGAGCCTCAACACAGTAAGCGCAGCTGCGCATTGATGCACCAATTTTAAGGTATTGTTGCCATGGATGTTTGAAGTTGAAGCGGCCATGCGCAGGCTCGCATCTAGCAAATTTGGCCTGTAAGGAAAACAGTGTTATCCACAGCTTCAGTTAAATATTCTGAGAAATTTTATGTTTGATCTAATTTTTTTTTTGGCAAGTCCTGTGCATACCATGGATTCCTCTGTGGCCTTGGAACTGAGCACACATTTGTAACCAAGCAATTTCTTGTCAGGTTGTTTATCGCTGTCTTTCAGCTCACCATTGTAATTGAAATGCTCATCTACACAACCTGAAACGTGGTGGATTTGATAAATTATTTGTGAAACTGGAAAATACTCATCTTAAAGTGTCTGTCTTGCACGTCACATACCATCTAAAGAATTGGCAAGTTTGTCCATGTTGCGGCTGATAAGAATATGCAGCTCCTCGCCAGCCCAGATGGGGCAAATAAACATGGTAACAAGAATGCATAAAGAAGTTCCGATGATAATGGTAGATATTCTTTGATGAGCCATATCAAACAATTTATCCACTCGATAACCAGACACAGTGACAAGACTGAAAGTGAGGATAAAGATCATGGCACCATAATCAAACCGAGCTTTCACTGAGGGAATAAATCTGGAGAAGGTTGCAGTAGAAGCTGAAGAGAAAGATATTTAACACTGGATTAGCTAGTTGTCTTTGTTTTCATTTTGTAAAATAACTTGTAATAAAATGTTAGTTCATCGATGCACACCTAACAAGAAAACAGAAGCTCCAGTGATTAAGGGCTCAAATTCCTGTCCTGACTGACTAGCCACCCAATGGACACCAAAGGCAAGAAAGCCAGCAAGAGTTGTTCCAAACACTCTATTCAAACTTTTGCATATCGTTGCACCTGCAGAATAATAATCAGGTTAAATCCAAAGATTAATGTAAAATGGCCTAGCCTTTTAGGTCACTAGCTCGAGGAATATTGCAGAATTCATACAAAAAGAACTAGTTCTTAATTTGTTTTCCTTCAATGCTTGACCATCAAATAGTAGGGTGGGCCAATGACCATGAATGATGATATATTACAGAAATTTGGACATTGATGATTCAATGTTTCAACAAATTTGGAGTACTTACCTACAGTGTTTTCAAAGACTACCACAACTGTCATTATAGCCCACATAGCATTTCCACCCACGCCTTTATACAGAGGTCTCATGTAGTAAAAGAGTGAGACAACAGTGAGTGCCATTCCTACTTTTAGACAATGGATCACTTTTCTAGGGTCATCTACCCCTATATCCCATGCTCTCTTTAAAAACTTCCATACTTTCAAAACCAACCCTGCTATCAAACCCTTTAGCGCTATCCATATTCTGCTGACAGGCCCTGCATCTGGGACCAAAATCTTTGATGACCCATCTCCCAAAGTTATTCTCCACTCCACTCCAATTGTTTCCTTCTCCTGATGAGCCATATTTTACACTTCACGGTGGACACAACTATGTAGTAAATTATGGGATACCTTGAAATGATATAGACAAGATAGGTGATACTAGGGAATTCTGCAGTAGAGACCTGGAAATGAGCTAGTTGCAAAGCGCCCTATTTCCGTGGAATTGGAAGGTGATGCTTGGATTGGATGAAAATGTTGCTGACTATCGAAGTGTGTGAGTGTGTATATAAAGGAGGCATTTGTTACTTTGCGCTGAATTTGTTTATAAAACAAAATATAAAAAAAACACTCCACTGACATGGGAATTCTAGAGGATCATTTTTAATTCTTTTTTGGTAGGTAAAGTTGTGATTATAGAAAAATCTCTCTCTCTCTTACATGTGTTCACTTTAATGTAAAGAACTTTATTTATTATATTATTGACAAAATCAGGTCCTTAACCTCATCCTTTTTTTCTTTATCAAACCATTTCTGCTATAGAGGGGGACTTGGGATTCCTGTGACCTAAACAAAATTTAGGATATATCGGTTGACATTTGTGTCCCAGAAATGAAAAGTCGAACGCCATGCGATGATGATTTGGATTATAGGAAGCTCAAATTTTATGTTTTCTACAGTCGAATGTTTCTTCTAAGTGGATCTTTGATCAGACTCCTCTCAGGTCTGTCTCCTATAGATAAGAAAATTAGGACTCAGCACTACCATCATAAGATAAATCATTTTTATATATACAGATATTTCTGATGTGGGATCTTAGACTATCCTAATTTAGCGATTGCCATTGTGGTCCTATGCTACTTTACTTTTTTGTAAAGGCAACGCCCTATGCTCTATCCCAGTATTTGTACGTTTTCTTGTAAGATCGACACGAAAATTATGGTTATTTGTTTTGAAAAGAGAACTTAGCAGAGGAGTCAAAATTTGTTTCCGACGATATGCATGGTAAAGTATTAATCTTATACTAGACAAACATCTGCATGCATTTTCCAAGTCCAGAATAGTAGTGTAGTCAACTTGTTTCTGTGCAGAGAGTGTCATGTTTCACTTATTTTATCCACTTGAGGGGGAAATGACCTGTTAATGCTTCTGCTTTTCTGAAAGGAACAACGACGAATGTATCTCTGCCCCTCTCTACATGACCGAATTGCTTACAATTCACATCTAGATAACTAGATTTCATAGAAAAAGTAGGTATAATCATCAGACTATTTTATTAGGTCTTCTCTTATGTATTCCATAAGCAGGCTTTCTACGATCTGTAGAACGCATAGCCAAAGCCCCGAGTTTTTCCCTTTTTGATCTACTGGAGAATATTACAGCTTCTCAATCTCCTACGTACATACAACAGGACACGCGTGCGTGCGTGCGTACGAAAGAGATTCATAATTCTCATGAGCTTGCTGTGAAACCTTCTTTTAATTAGTGGCTTTCAGCCAAAGTGGAGAGTCCAATATGAATCTAGAAACTCTAGTATATCCTATCATTTGTAAGGTGGAACAGGACAAGCACAGCAAGTGGTCTTGACATGCCTTTTGAAACTGCAAATAAGTTGCAGCTGTTAATTACCATTTGTTAAATACTGCAGCATATCCAAATGAATTAACTTTTTGTTAAGATTTTTATTAAATCAAATGCTTATGCCGATTCAAGATATTTAGACACGATAACCAGTCAAGTTCAAGATAGTATGGGTCCGGCAAATATACCACATCCAAGGTATTTGGATTTGATAGTCCGCCAAGTCCAAGGTAACATAGGACTGATCAACATGCTAGACCTAAAACACTTGGATTTGGCAATTCGCCAAGTCCATGGCACTTGACAGTCGGCCAAGTTTAAGGTAACGTGAGTTTGACAAACATGCTAGATCCAAGACACTTGAACTTAGTAGTCCGTCAAGTTCAAAGTAAAGTGGGTCTGACAAATATACCGGACTTGAGATACTTGGACTTAACAGCTAGTCAAGTTTAAAATAATGTGGGTTTGACAAATATGCTAAACCGGGAATACTTGAACTTGGTAGCCATTCAAATCCAACGTAACATGAGTCTAGCAAACATGCCAGACACAAACAACTTAAATATTATCAAATTCTAAAGCTTTATACCTGATCGTAGACGATCCTCTATACTATAAGTGATAAATACATAATAAACCATAATGCCTCTCTATCTAAAATAATTGTTCACACTAAGATAATGATTTTCCTATGCTTATAGGTGTAATAAGATCTCTTAAAGGGCATACCATACTTATTATTTCATTAATGATATATAAGAGATATTTACTTCTAATTAATATCGTCGAAAGTAGAGGACTTTTTAACTCTTTTTATTTATTTATTTATGAAAATGACAAGATTTAGAAGGTATAAATACCCCCTGAACCATTTAGATAAGAGATTCACAACTTTTCATATCTTAAGATAAAAATACTTAGATTTCATAGTATTAACAAATTTAAAACTGAAGAATAAACATCTTTGTTCAAGAAATTTAAGGCTCTTTTAAGTTATTTAATATATTTTTTATAAAGATATTAACTTTATCATCGGAGAGTCTTTGAGTCTCTCAAATTGAAGTTGTTTTTATAAGTAATCAAAACTTCTATTATAAATCAGGAGTTCTTTAGATTAAGAAGAAGAAGTCCAAATACATGAATATATTAATTAACTACTATCTTAAATATTAAATAATATTTTATTTATATATCTTGAATTTTATAACATCATTCCTCCAAATTAGGTCATGACTTGGACTATTCAAGTTTTCCCTATTTATAAAACTTGTAAATCACGGTTTAAGGAATTAAGCAAGGCTTTTAATTGGCCTGTGCTTATTTCACTTGAATGGAAGGAACACTTATCTCCTAATGCATGCATGCTAGGAGCTTTCCCAGTCCACAAATGAACTGATTTGAAAGGCACATCCAACTATCAAAAGTTGCTTCTCTTTCCACACCGTGTCAACTTTCTCTCATGCTTAATTATATAGTACTAACAACAACAGTATTGACAGGCAGATATCAATGACCTTTTAATCAAATAAAATTTATGGCTTAACATTTGCATTAGGAAGCATTGGCTAGAAGTTATATTTTCTGAGGTATGGCAGCAAAAATGTTGAAGCATACTTCACTCCACATTTAATTCCTGGTGGAGGAAGCACCGAGATGGCATGTCCTTTGACGTGGCATGTCAGATCTCTCATGAAAACTCCTACCCACTGTTGGAAATTTGTTTTCTGATTAAGTTATGAACAAGAATATATATACCTACCTAATGTAATAGCTACATTACCATGGAATCTCTTAGTGCGTGGTGATTTATTCATAAATAACAGTACTTTATGTTAAACTATGAGGACTGTCACCGAAGATATGCATAGTGATCGAGGAGGATGACATGGTATTGATGTTGAGAGCAGTGCACTAATATATTAAGGCACTTGGAATCCACGAGAGCAGAGCAAATTTAAGTTTTAATTCTGTGCAGGATAGGGACTTCATCTTCACAGGGAAAAGTTTGTAATATTAAGCTTTAATTCTGTGCATGATAGGGACTTCATCTACACAGGGGATCATTTGTAATGCTGCCTGCAATACAGGTTAACCAGTTAAGCAGCTACAATGGCTGCAACAGATTAAAACCATTCGGGTGATTTTGGGGGCTTAAATCCAGTTTGCTTGCTTGTTCATTTAGCCTACAGGTTATAATTTCTACAAGCTGTTTCACAGCAGCAGTTCAGAATCTGATTGAGCAAATGAAAGCATAAGAGAAGCTCATTTTCCTCAAGATGTTTGTGAGAAGAATTCCAGTAACGGGGACATCACATAGTATCTCAGCTTATTATTTTGCCACGACCTATATGGGTTTACCGTATTGAATTTCAGAATCCTATTTTACATGTTAGTTAATCTATTAGAATTAAAATTAAATATTTCACCCAAATTAAATAAAAAAATTAAAAGGTATATCAGGCAGTCACCATGGATTGTGAATGTTTTCACTAATGTCATGAGAGATTCTCGGCAATTTCATTCTGTGAGTTAAAAATAAAATAAGAAATCGCTATCTAATTTTATAATTATTAAAAATTCTAATTAGTTTTTAGATATTTTTTAATAAGAAGTTGATTATGTTAAAGAAAAGATAAAAATTATTCTAAAACATTTCATCTAAAATAAAATGCATTGTTATTTGATTTTAATGGTAAAAATACTTATTATACATATATGCTTGATATTCAACAAAACTAAATACATATATTTATTACAGAAAAAAATTTATAGGATATTTATTTAGGATTTTGGCTCGAAAATAAAACATAATCCTCATTTATTATTATTATTATTATGGGGACAATATTCAAAATAATAATTAATGGAGACTCGGGTTTTGAATTATTTCCTTTAATTATCTAATTTATATTAATACACCATAAATAAATCACATAAAGTATTATTACCCCAAGTATATCCATTATAAATAAATACAAATATTTCAACCCACTCAATATAAACAATAATATTTGAACGTGAAAAGAAAGAAAATCATAAATATATTATGAATTTATTCAAAACATTCACAATTTAATAAAACAAATCACATGATCAACAAATAAATCACATAAGGTACCAAAATTAATATTTACGGGTCGTTTTTTTTTTTTTGGTAATAATCGGGGCTAATAAGCCCTTCTAAATTGAACGAGTAACAGTAGACCCAATCAGGTCATAATACAATAAGGGATAAAGCCCCGACGGTGGTTCTTCTAACACATCTGATCCCCTGGCTAATAAATCCCTAGTTAGCCCATAATTTGCCAACCAATCGGCCACACAATTGGCCTCCCTATACACATGATAAGTTGTTACTTCCCAACCCCTCCCTAACATACCTTTAATCTGCATAATTATATTATAATTCCTGTCCACTCTCACACTATCCCCATTAATGAGACCCACTACAACTTTGGAATCGGATTCCAAATCCACCCTCCTAAACCCTCTATCCCATGCAAGTTGAAGCCCAACATAGACCGCCCATAACTCTGCATTAACTGACGAACAAATACCAATATTCCTTGCAAATCCCCCTATCCACGCTCCCAAATGGTCTCTAATCACTCCTCCAGCACCTGCCACTCCTGGATTTCCTTTGCTGCATCCATCTACGTTTAGCTTGATCCGCTCTTCTTGTGGGCATTTCCACCCAACCTGAGTATCTTCCTTACTGCTTCTTCCCTTATCATTACCATGCCTTTGAGTAAACTCAGTATCCCGGACCATTCTTTTTATAGCAAGAATAGCCCTAAACCAATTACCTTGATCTACTCCAAAAACTCTATTGCACCTTTCTTTCCAAATATACCATAGAGCTATTCCGAATTCCAACGACCAAGCCCCATGATCCGTATTTCTATTTTTGGCGGACATATTTGATACCAGCCATGCATACCAATTTTGACTGAAGAATAACTCTCTATTCTCTACCTTTACGAACACCTCCCAAATTTTGCGAGCTTTAGGGCAATCGCGCAACGCATGGGTTAATGTTTCCACTTCAGTACCACAATGATCACAAAATCTATTAGCTGTTAAATGTCTCCGATATCTCAGGTCATTGGTCATAATAGAATTATGGGCTACCGTCCAAAGAAACACTTTGATACGCTCCATGCCTTGCCACTTTCTAATCAACCTCCAAATAGGGTCTTGATCCATCTCCCCCCTTTCCTTTAAAACCATATAAGCAGTTCGGACTGTAAGCTTTCCATTTGAAGAATGATCCCAACCCACCGTGTCGTTTATTCCATCTTGCATTGGTGGAGTGTATCCAACAATGCTCATCACAATTTGCATAGGAATTAGATGGGCAAACACATCCCATTTCCAATTGCCCCTATCGTCCACCATATCAGCCACCGTATAATCAAGAGTCTCTACCTGCACCTCCCTCTCTAAATGATTAATGATAGGCCCATAACTCTCCAACCAACTGTCTCTCCAAAATAAAATCCGTTTGCCATTCCCTACATTCCAGGTTGCATTCTGGTTCACCATGTCCCATTCTTTACAAATGGCCTTCCACAACACTGAGTCAGACGGTATTGCCACCAGATTACCTTCCCTTCTCCTAGTGCTCATATACTTGTCCTTTAGAACTTTTACCCAAAGATGATTCTCCTTCATATTTACGGGTCGTTGAGTTGGCTGGGATGGGAAGAAACTTGATGGAACAAAAGAAACATCCTTGACACATGTATAGCATGCACAACCTTATAGTCTGGATCTTGAAGCTCTGTTGCACGTGCCGCCATGGCATGGTAGTGAGGAGCGAGGACCACTCTAAAGGGTGGCCAGCTCCTTTCTCCTACCCAGCGTTATGGATAATCATTTTTAATTTGATTTAGTTTTTATTAAAAAAAATAATTAAATTGAAATTAAAAAAAAAAAAACTGAACACGAATCAAAACTGGTTCAAACTGACCGGTTTCAGTTTAGTTTTTTAAGATAAAAACCGGTTCAAACTGGTTTGGCTTGGTTTTTTCGAATTTGACTCGGTTTTTTTCCGGTTTGGCTCGGTTTTTTCCGGTTTGGGTTCGGTTTGGTTTTTTCGGTTTTAAGCTTATAAAACCGAAACTGAACTGAACAGACCAGTTTTTTCAAAATTTTAATCGGTTTTTTTTTCACAGTTAGGTTTTTTCGGTTATTTTTTTTCCGGTTTTCTTAGTTTTTTGGTTTTTTTGCTCACCCCTAGTATGGGCATTGCCGACCACCTCCCAATATACTAAAATAATAGAACTTTGAAGGGTATAGTTCAACTGGTCAGATTTTAGATTTGCTCTCTAGAGATCACCAGTTCGAGTCTCACAAACTTTAGGGTCATGGAGGCTTACATGGTCGCTAACTTCAGGGCCTGTGGAATTAGTCGAGGTGCACACAAACTAACTCGAACAACTACATTAATTAAAAAAAAAACAAATATAGAGAAGTTGCTGGATTTTTTGAGAACTTCAAAAGCTTTTTTTTTTCTTGTTTTTTTTTTTGCTATTTTTATAGGTTTTTATTTGGAAGAGTCTCTCCCCTTTAATCTCTATATGTGTCCATCTCTTTTTGTTTGAATGTTTGATATTTATACCTATTAAGATCTCATACAAAACATGAAAAACTAAACTAGAAAAATAATCTTACATAATTATGTTGTTGCTTTCTTAACCATGAGTTCTTGATTAATTAATATCCTCTTCTAAAGTGTGGTATCTCTCTCAGTAATCTTTCAATTTTATTTGATCCTTTCATTTTTTTTCTCCTTTGTATAATCTCTTATTATTATTTTTAGTCCCCTTTTGCTTTACTTCTTCTCAATTCACTTGCTAAATTCCTTTTCTTTTTATTATTTAGAAGATTAAATGCAAAAAAATAAATTAGATAGAGAAAATATGGATCAAAATATGGGCTATGACAACTGATTCAAACAATCTTATCCTTTTTTTTTTTCAATGTGACCCTTCCAAAATTGACACCAAAACAAATTCCCAGCCTCTTGTTACTTTTTTCTACTATAGTTGAGGTGTGTTTTTAGCATTGTTGGTCTTCTACAGTTTTTTTTATATTTCTAATCTTTTTTTTAGGCTCTTAATTAAAAGGTATTATGGATTCACTATGGATTGTGAATGTTTTTATTAATTCACCCAATGTTTTTTTTTGTCTTTTTTTTGTTATTTTTTTTCCATTGTGATCTTTCCATGATTAATTTATTTAGAATTGGTTTTGATAATTTGTTTAAGTTAACTTCATAGCATTTTCTCTCAATGTTGAAAAAAAAGTTAGAGCATTAAATTGAGGCTCAATTTAGAAAAATCAAACTCATTTTTCTTGATTAATTATAATTAAAACTCTAAGGACCAAAATTGACACCTAAACAAATTCTCAACCTCTTTCTTCTTTTTTTCTATTGTAGACGAGGTGTGTTTGTATCATTTTTGGTCTCCCAAGTATTTTATTTTTCATTTTTATTTCATGTTTTTTGAGATTTTATATTTTGATCTAAAACTTTATTTTATTTGTATTTCAATCTTTGAGTTAAAGAGTGAAAAAAGAGTCTTTGAAAAATTAAAAGAAGACAAAAAAATTCATTGATTGGCCACGATCCTATGACCAAAAAGATCATCATTCTTTGTATCAATAGGTTGCATTTCAAGAGAGGAGTTCCGCATTTCAAGAGAGGAGTTCCGTTATAACATCTCAGTTTGCAAAAAAAAAATAGATTGAAGTTGAGAAAGAAATTTTTTTTGGCTTAATGTTGTGTTTGTTAACCAATTTATAGGTATTTAGGGTTGAGAAATTGATTCATTGAGATTCTAAGGGTGTGTTTTAGGTGTTTTTAGATTAAAATAATTTGAACATGATTTAAAAAAAAAAACCCATTGCTCAATTTTCCAACTATCACCGTGATTGGAGATACAAACGACGCGTCATCTAATTTTTATATATAAAAAATAATGGTATAGATGTTTTCTATCACTTAAAAAAATTGCTTAACTAGCCTTTTTTTTATAGGTGAGGTGCACTAGCCCCACACCTAACATATTTTGTTTTTCTTTTATTTTTTTTCTTGAAAATTTGATTTAAGTCCACTAAAATACATTAATTAAAATTTTATTCAAGATTTTTTTTAATATCACTCAATTTTTACTCTTTTCATTAAGATCATAATTTATTTATTTTTAATTATATTAGCAAGTGCTCTTTTGCACAATGAAATTTTTTTTATTCAACCAGTCTGATACACATACCTATTTTTATTATTATATAATTAAATAAAAAAATAATTTTAAAAAATAAAGTTATTAGATCCAATCAGGTCATGTATTTAACAAGTTAATTCTGGTCAAAACAAACAACGCGTGTAAGTGCAACCGAGAGAGAGCAAGTTCCTTTCAATATACTAATGAGACAACAACTAATACTAGGAGTGTTCAAAAAAACCGATTAAACCGAGAAAACCAGAAAAAAAAATAATTAAAAAAACCGAACTGTGATAAAAAACCGATTAAAATTTTGAAAAAACCAACCAGTTCGGTTCGGTTTCGATTTTTTAAGCCTGGAATCGAAAAAAACCAAACCAAATCTGAACCGAAAAAAACTAGATAAAAAACCGAGCCAAACCAAAAAAATCAAGCCAAATCGTAAAAACCGAGCCAAACCGGTTCGAACCGGTTTGGCTCTAAAAAACCGAACCGAACTGAAACCGATTGGTTTGAACCGGTTTCGTTTTTTTAAAAAAAAAATTGGTTTGATTATTTTTTTTTGATAAAAACCGAACCGAACTGAAAATAAACACTCTTAACTAATATAAAGAACAAATAAGGGTTTCGCCTAAGAAAATTAAGGTTATTTAGAACTGTTGAGTTTTAAAAAAAAAATATTTTATTTTAGTTTTAAATTGATTTTTTTATGTTTTTATATTATTTTTATATACCAAAATCAAAAATAAATTTAAAAAAATAAATAAAAATATTATTTTAATACACTATAAATAAAAAAATATATTAAAAAACAATATCTACCATACTCTTACTCTTAAACACGACACTAAACTGGTATACTTCATTATATAAACAGATTATGGTGGCGAAGCCTAAGAAAAACAAATACAAATACAGTTCACTACACTCTCTTTCAATTCTATGCAATGCTGGCTTAGATCAACTGATTATAAAACAAGTTAACATCCAAGGGGACATCCCCCTCCAACTGCTGCACCACACGAGTAACTAGAAACCTAGCCCCTTCCTTTGGAAGTATTTCCTATCTATCAAACATGTTCGCATTTTGCTTCGATCTTAAGGGAGTCAAAATGGAACACAAATCACAGCAATATCTAAAGAAATGAATGCTCAAAGTGTTCTACAATCCCTACAAAAGAGATCTATCTATCATTGAATAGTCTCAGTCAGGCTGACGGGACATGGCAATGCAGGAAGCTGGTAACTGCTTAACTCAGGAATCCTTCCATGCATGGAATTACTAGGCTGCTTTGTTGAATCCATCACACTAGTACCTGTTCGTTCTAGAAGCTGGAGAAGGTACCAAAACACTTCCACCCTTGTTATGTGCACATTTGCCTGTATCAAATTTTAAAATCAGCAAGATTCTTATGTTACCTAAATCCATAGTTTAAAATCTATTTTGATGTGCACACCTCAACAATGAAACGCGCCCAGATCTTATTCTCTCGACTTTCCATCAGCCCCTTCAGTATATTCAAGCCAAAGCCCTTGATTACGTCTGCTGTCTCAAGAAAGAATCCCCGATCCTCACAAAGCATCTGCAACGGAAGAAGAAAACACATTTAGTGGATTCGGATATAGCTGCCAAATCCTCAGAGAAAACATTCACTTCTGTTCACATACCTCTATAAGCATTAGGCCAGGTTGACTGAGGTCCTCAACTATTATTGGGCAAACCATTGATTGATCTGCAACTTCCAATGCCCATGTAGCACCACCACTGCTTGTAGTGTTGTCTTTAAGAAGCAGTCTATTCTCCTGGCCAATCAACTATACAAATGCAAATTATAAGTAAACAACATTTGCCAATGGAAGGTTGTTCGCTTGTCAGCATGCAAAATTAAACAAACGAGCTGGTTACCTTTGGCTCGTCAGCTTGTTTAAGCCTTTCCGCATATTTGGTCACGCTTTGCAAAAATAACATGTGCTTGATGGTGCGATCCAACAGAGCATCAATGCTACACTGTTACATCATCAAAGGAAACACACGTCAATGATCTAGATTTTTAAGTGTGCTTCTATTGACCAAGAAGATTTATGGCTGTATTTGATATCACCATTCAGCAGAGAGTCATATGAGAAATCTAATAATTTAACAAATACATAGGATAATTCATTGAAAGCAAATCATAAGATTGCATACCTTTGCACCATCAGGGATGATCTGTTTCAACTCTTTGATACGGTCTTGTATCTGCTGACGATCTTTCGGCCTAGGTCTAGTACTTTCCCCAGGTCTGGCTCTTTTCTTGGTGGGCTTTGCAAGCTCCTCAGGTTTTGGTAAACCAGAACTTCCAGTATTGACGCTATAGCTATCATCAATCCACAAGCTTACTTGCGATTTGGGGAACACCTCCTGTTTTGACGGAAGATTTTTTGTCTTGTCCAAATTATATGCAGGCTGCATCATCCTGCTGCTGGTAGGGTAAGAAGCATTCACTAACTGAAGTTTATCACTACTTACCAATGAATTTTCCACTCTTCTTCTCTTAGCATTGGATAATTGATCATCGATGCTATACTTTGTAACATAACTAGAATTACTAACACTATCTAAAAGCTCTTCAAGTCCTAATTCTGAGAACAATCCTTTTTGAGGGCCAACCTTGGAACCAACATCCAACTCTGAGATGCATTCTGAAACACCAGTGCTAGCGGTTATCTGACCACTCCTTGCTACAGGCATCATCATATCTTCCCAGCAATGCCCAGTTTGTCCACCCCTGAATACTAATCCCAAACCTTCAAACAGATCATTTTCAGCACCGGTGACGCTCACAGATTTCTCTTTTCCACTGGAAAAATCTGTTTCAGTGACAGAACTTTGAGCTGAAGTAGCCGGTTGTTTGCATGGAATGTGAACTAAGAGATCCCCAATTAGACCTGATGATGCTGAAGTGGCTCCTCCAGATTGTGAAAGATTCCCATTCATTATGGCAGCTGTTCCACTTATGCTATGCTCTGGTGAAGGGTCAAACCACTCCAGAATATTATCTATTACACAGGATTTGGAGAGATCAATTCTCAAATCATCTGGGTTGAACTCTACAGGGAATCTGTTTAGGCTCGTTTCTCTTTCTGTAACATGAATTGATGGAGAAGAATGCTGGTTGTTCATTGATCTTTCCGTAGAGAACACAGTTGTAGAGTCCTGGACCACCATTTCAGATTGGAACTTTGACTCCCATGAAGTCAAATTAGAGTCTCCACTGATCCACGTACTTGTACAAGGAGTTTGGGTAGTTGTTTTGTTCATAGATGGAGATTGAGAAGACACCTGTTGAAACTGAGCACTGGGATTACTAGAAAATATCATCTGAGCTTCAGTGGTGACAGCTGTATTCAACTGGTTAGTAGGAAGAGAGGAATCCAAGCATAAAGGGTTCATCCTATCTTGTTCAACATCTGATGTGAAAGCAGAGGACTGAGTAACATCCATCGAGGAATAAGCCATTTCCGTCAGCTCATTGCAGTTTCCACCAAGCATGGGCGTGATATTCCCATTGCAGAAGGAATCAAACCACTCATTTAGATCATAACTTTCACACTTCAAAGATGAAGGCGAGTTGGCCTTCGAAGTAAGCCCATCAACATTTTCCATCTCACCAAACAATATTTTTGTTTGATCCAAAAATTCATCTCTCTCCAAAATCTGCAATATTAAAACCACTGAAGTCAACAAACATTCATCTATGCTTGGTATGTGATGGATCATGTATATTTTCTTTCACACCAGTCAATGAAATGCAGAAACAGTCTTTTTTTTTTTATAAAAGATACAACAAAAACTCCCCCTCTCCCCAAGTAAATTTATGCTGGACGGTTAAATTCATTTGATATGCTTTTGAAGTGCTCACCTTTAGGGTGGATCCAAATTGTACCACTCCTTGTGATTCCACAGAGATTACTGCAATTGTCTGCAGATGGCAATTTAAGTCAATACAAATGTTCACGGTCTTGGATGAGTTTCAAAGGGCATATCATAAAAATGGGTGACAGAGGAAAAGATTTGCGTTCCAACAAGCAGTACCTTTATTCCAGAAGAAAATTGACGATGAATTTCAGAATCATCCTGTCAGAAAAGGAAATTTTCAGGCAAGCAGAAACTAGTCAACTAACACTCAGCAATTTTGAGCATTTCAACGAAAAAAACTAAAGAAAAAAGAAGAGTAATTTCAATAGCAACTAGTACAGTAGTTAATGTTAAATAAGAAGCAAAGGGAGAATTACCTGGAATATGTCTTGATCTCCAATAGAAGCAGCAGAATCCCAGCCTCCATCACTAGCATCTGAGAAAATCCACCGGTGCTTTCCAGTGGAAGCAGCTTGGCCAACAAGTCTGAATTAGATCACGACAACAACATTAGCTCTATCAAAGTTCTTCTAATGCTTGGAAATAAATGGCCTAAAGGTTGTATTCTGGAGATTTACAAAGAACTGTTGAGAAAAAATAACTGCATTTCGGAAACAAAATGTCGCATAGAGCTTACCCTTCACCTAGTATGTGGGCCTCTGAAAGCATACTGTTAACTACAGCCCCCATTTCCTCTTCATAGTAGGCATCTTCCATGGTCAACAGCCTGGTCACATCTCAAACAAGAGAATTTTTACTGTAAGCAAAATATCATTGCCATACAAATATATGGCAAGATTCAAGCCATGGCTACTTCCAAAAACAGGCAAAATAGTAAAGGTGAAAATTTTACAAATCTAGTCCGGCTCAAGAGAATTTCATTGCTATAAAACAGCATATTATGCTAAAATGCTGCACCAATAAAGCCATTTTCTTTCCTCTACTGCTTCAAGTTACAAATTTAAACAGAAGGAAAAAAAAAAAAAGGAGAAGAAGAAAAAGTTTCGTTTCTCCTTTTTAAAAAAAATTATTGGAAGATTGTAAACATTAAATTCAGATATGGGGAATCAACAATTACTGCATATAAAACTAAAAACCCAAAAAACCAACTTCAAGAAAAAATCAAAACTTTGAGAGAGAAGATAACCCAAAGAAAAATCATGCAAACATTTTTCCTTGAGGGGAAAAAAAGTAAAATACAAAAATAAAAGTTAATAAAAAGTTCAAAACAAAGAAAAAAGGAACAAACTTACATGGAATTTATCTGATCAAAGCACCAAAAAACCCCATAAGACCATCCATTACTGCAACAAAGACTCTTCAGTTTCTGTTTTAAAACCGAACCACCCATTTTTCCTTAACCACCAAAGATTTCACTAACCAATTCGAACTTCGATCACAAAGACCCCATTAAACTATTCAACCCTTAGTCAACCAGCTCTCAACTCAGTTACACAAAAACACCAAGTGCTAAAACCCCACCACAGATAAAGCTTTAAACTTGCTTGCAACTTAAAAATGTCAGTCTAAGACAGCCTTAAAAACCAAAGCTTTTTATGTTTTCAGAGAGGAAAAGAGAAGTATATATGAGAACTTAAAGTAATGTGTAATGGTCGGTGAAAGAGAGTGTTTTTATGTTTATATATATAAGAGATAAGAAACTAACACGGTTGGCTTTCAGTTTTGTCTCTCTTTTTATTCTCTCTTCCTTTAGCATGCATACATCCATATATATATTTTGGACAAGAACAATGGAGTCTTGATAATGGTCCAATATTGAGGGGAAACACAGAGATCTTTTTGCATTTAAGACTGTTGTTCATATCTTCGTCTTCTTGTTTCCCGGTCACCGGTCACCGGTCCCTTTTGGATCTTGGTTTGATAGCTCATGAGGTTTTTTTACCTACCAATTGACTGGTCCATGAATTCTTTAAATTATTTTATTGGCTATGTGCTTCTTCGATTCTTTACCGATGTGGTTCTCGTCAGCTATGTGCTATTATCAAATTGGTCCTGTAATCGAGAAATATGTAATTAAAATGGTTGACACGTTTTCTTATACACCAGCAAATTACTAATAGAAAACCATCCCTTGTTGCGGATAAATAAATACTTGTTTGTTTTTTTAAAAAAAAATTATTTTTTATTTTAAATTATTTTTTTTATTTTCAGATCATTTTAATATAAAAAAATTAAAAATTAAAATATATATATATTATTTTAATAAATTTTTAAATGAAAAATATTTAGAAAACAATAATTACAGCAATGCTAAATGAACTCTTAGACGGTGTTTTACACCGTGATAATAATAATGTTTTAAAGTGTTTTTATTTAAAAATATATTAAAATAATATATATTTTTATTTGTTAAATTTTATTTTTAACTTTTAACATATTAAAATAATTTAAAAATATAATATAAATATTAAATTGAAGAAGAAAAAATTTTCTTTCTTTCGAAAACACAGCACACCAAGAACTTTTTTGCGTTCAAATTTTGATTGGACTTGATCATCTCCTACAATTTGCAACCCCTCCCCCCACTCTAAAAATATAAGCTAGGACCTGAATGAAAACAATATATAAGTATAAGGCCCAACTTAACGGCTTAAACCCTTTCCGTAACTGTTCTTACCGGTTATAGCCTGTCATGGTAGTTAATCTTCTCGTGGAGTCCGTTTAATGTCTCGCGAGATAGACAATATGTCGCGTTGTTCTTCTCTTAATTGAGATTAGTTAGGCTATTGGGGCATAAAAATGATGGTTAGGTAGTGTATTTAATTGTGATGATTGGTATTTATTGGCTTTGGATTTTGGTTGCAATTATGGGTAGTGAAATATGAAAGAATTATGTTCACCAACGAGGATTCGATACGGAGAAAATATTCCTTATCATATGATATAGTTTAATTTTAATTTATTTATAATACGAATATTTATGTAATTTTTTTAATTATATAGAATAGACTAACAATTATAATTTTTCTTATTATTATCTTTTATTTCTTGGTTGAGATAAATTTTTGATACTTCGTATCCAAGATTCTCTTTATACATAATTATCTAATTAAAAAAATTTAAATATTTATTTAATATATTGAATTATGTTAAGGTTTTCAAAACAATTAATTTACTGAATAAAATACAAATCAAATCTCTTATTCATTATCGAACATCATTAATAATAATGATTTTTGTTTCCATATTAATTATACTTTATATTGATTAGATATTTTTAAAATAAGTGTTTTGATTACATTAAACAAGTTGAATGCAGAAGATTCTACTAATAATGCTTTTGGATTTCATTTTACTTAACAAGATATTACAACGTAATTAATTATAGATTTTTGTGAAATTCATTCTTGCCACCTTTACTGATAAGCATGATAACGATTTTTTTTATAAATATTAAAAAAACTAAAAAAAATTAATCCAATATGTTTATAAAAATAAACATGTTTTTAAAAAATCATTAAAAAAACTAATGTCATCTCAAACCGGTTCCAAGCATGGACATTAGCCCTTCTAATCCATAATTAATTAAGGCAACGACTGTTATTTCTTCAATAGCTCACGAGAAGGTCACCCTCCAAGGCCCAAGGGACACGTATCTCATGTCCCTGTCAAGAACTACGATAGCACTGTCAGCCTAGACTTTGGTGGCAATTTTATTATTATTATTATGAATATTATACGACGACAAAAACATTACAACACATTCAATGGATAAATACAAAACCATTATGGGCTTACATGGAATATTCGAAAACAATAATAATTATAATCCATGCTAACCTGCGCCAACCCAGCACCGTGACTCTCTAACGCCCACCTGGTCTTACCTATTATCGCTTGGAACGCGGTGCAAATTAAATTTTTAAAAGATTTAATTTATTTATAAAAAATTAAAAAAGTTATATATTTTAAATTATTTTAACATACTGATTTTAAAAGTAATTTTTAAAAAATAAAAAAATATTATTTTTATATATTTTTATAAAAAAAATTATTTAAAAAATAACAGAAATCACACTCGGAAAAAAGGAACAAATTGTGAACTTGTACAGTATTTATAAAATGGAAAACGTCTCATTTCTCAAATCGGTCACAAGAAGAAACTTATGGGCAGCGCAAGTTAGTTTCTTCTAGTATTTTATTTACATATATTTTTATTGTTTTAATGTTCTAATATAAAAAGTAAGGGATTGATTATATTATACTCATAAAATCGACGTGAGGGGTTGAAAGCGAGAAGGCACAGGCTATCATCTAAAAAACTGAACATGCAGTGGGGGGGAAGGTGAGATTTTATGAGGAAAAAAGAAATCATTCAACGGCTTGCTATCATTCATTCATTCATTCATTCATATACTACGAGAGGAGAGTGTACATGACCAATTGAAAGGCGTAAATCGTCTAAGAAACCCATCATCTGGCATTAAAGCAGAGGAGAGGCGATGGAATCCCATCAATCTTTGTAGGTGTGGTCCATCGATCAATTACTACTTGTAAAATTATTTCCTTCTTTTTGTAGTTTTGAGTGTATTTTAAGTTAGCATCCCCTATCGTGACTCTGGTACACAGCACTAATGGGACAGTACGTGTTGAAAACTGTGGTGGCGGGCAGGAGGCAGCCACCGGTGGTCGACCACAGAATATTCCGGTGCTCGTTTCTTAAGAGGGTCCCGCCTAGGGAACTGGTACGGTGTAAAAAGGAAGGGTATTGAACGGTCCCTGCTTAATTGTGGGGTTTGCGGGGATCATTTTCTGATTCCACCTCCTGACAGATGCCTCTCTCCCTTGGTAGAACCCTCGTTGCTAACTACTCAGTTCTTGCTCATCTCCAATAAGCTCTAAATTGAAATTTAGGGTCGAATTAGAATTAAGATTGTGGTAGTAATTATAGTTTAAAGTATTTTTTTATTTAGAAATGTATTAAAATGATATTTTTTTATTTTTAAAAATTTATTTTTAAAATTAACACATTAAAACAATCTAAAAACATAAAAAATTATTTTTAACAAAAAAATTATTTTTTTAAAATTTTAGAGGAATGCAGTTTCAACTGCGTTCTTAAACGCGATCTTAATCCATTCATAACCACCTAATTTCTTTTTTCAACATTTGCCAATTAAGGATCGGGCGGACCCGAACACATCGCCTCAACAAGAGTCTATTTCTTTTCAAGTTTTAAAAAATATTTTTGAAATTCTTGAATTTATTTTTTATTAAGTTTGAATGGTTTGGAAATGTTAATATTAAAAATAAATTTTTAAAAATAAAAAAATATTATTTTAGTGTATTTCCAAATAAAAAATATTTTAAAAAATAACCATTACTGTAATCATAAACAGTAAAAAAATAAAAATAAACTTAATTCGAGGCATTGAATTGAAGCTCATGGTTGATGGCAACACCATGTCCAATAATCTCATCTGTAAGGGTATTATTTAATTTTATTTTTATAAGATTGATTTCTTTATATACAAATAAAGTGTTGAGACGGTAAAGCATGTTTTATTGAAATGCTGACATAGTTTACTAATTGCCTTTTCATGTATTAAGATTCGTTTTTTCTTCTTCTTTTCTTTTTAAATTCTAAAAAAGCTATTTATTTTTTAATTAATATGTTAAAAAAATTATTAATCATAATCTCTTTTTTTTTCAATTAATCATTTAACTTTCGTTTAGTTATATGATTAAAATCCGAGATAATAATGTGCGAAAAACAAACTCAATTTGATCATTCACGTATTTTTTTTTCTAGGCTATATTATTCACAAAAGGCTATATTCTCTACAAAATAAATTAATATTTGATATTTTTTAAGTATACTACGATGCTAATACAATTAACATTTTAAAAATAATAACAAACTTTTGTTATTTTATATATAAGTCCAGATCTTCTTCAATTTTTATTTTTATTTTTGTGATTGTATTTATAGATGTTGTTGAGAAATTATTTTGGTATTGTCTCTTATTATATATATATATATATAAAAACTTGTTTTGGCCATAAAAAGCCAATAAAAAAAGCTCACTAAAAAACCAACAAGTTTTGTTAATTTTTTTTTAAAAAAATTAAACCGAACCAATTGATTTATTCATTAAAAACTAAATCGAATTAAAATTAGTTGATTTGAATCTAATTTCTAGTTAGATCTTGTTTTATATAAAAGTTTTGTATCAAAATAAAAATACGCTTCAATTGACTAGAATTATCATATTAGATAATGTGAGGTTATGAAATAAAAATAGCAAGTTTAACCCGCCTGAATTCTCTATTTTTTACTCATTTTTTCAATTTACACAAACCTATATATGTTCTTGTTAATTTTATCTATCGGGTGAGCTTTCATGAAGAGATTTGTTGTGAGATCCCTGGTTACATATACATGGGAAAAGGAAAACGACCACTATTAATTAATCAATTAGCATCCCCCAATTTTTGTAACTAAGACCCAAGAAGAGATTTTGGATTATAATATGTCAGTACTATTAATTATATAGTTGCGTAATATTTAATATAGATGATACAATTAATATTTGTACGTAGTACGTAGCTGCCGGTCGACCGTGGGTGGAAGGGCATGTTTCAACAATGCTGCATTAATGCTGCGCATAAGAAAAGGTTTGAACTAGTGAATCCACCCCTCTTTTTGCATGCGCCACCATCATTTGAATGTGATCTCGAGTGTTACATTTCTTGCTCCACACTACACAAATTGTCTTAAAAATGAAACTGCCAAGAGGCATATATGTGTATGTGTGTGTGTGTGAAATCGCACACCAAGCAGTACTCTTCAAGTTTTGTCAGATTAGAGAGCACTGTGTATTTTGTGACCTGAGTAATTGGATCAAAAATAACAAAATTTAAAAATAAAAAATTTAAAAGCTTAATTTTTAATAAACTAAATATTAAAGGATGAAATTAAAAAAAATAAAACCTAACATATAAAAGAATAAAAAAAAATAACAATTATAAGGGGAAAAAAAACGGGCGACTCTATATATATGAATTAACCTAATAAACCTATAAACTATATCATGAGATCGAGATAACCCTGCCCTGTAAAAAATTAAATGAAGAAAACCAAGAAACCTATTTTTCTTTAAAAAAAAATCAACGTTTAGCTCATAAAACTTGTGATGTCAGCCATTTAATTAGAAATATCAAACCTAGAAAAACAATGAATCTCAAATCTTAAAAAATCAAACGTTAAAAGATGAAATTAAAAAAAAATCAAATAATAAAATAACAAAAAAAATGAGAATCAAATTTGAATAAATAAATAAATGAGAGGTTACATAATTTTAAATTGAAACAATTAAAAAAATAATTTTACAAAAGTCTTTTTTACACTTAGCCTTTGAATTGATTTAGTGAAAGAAAAACCCATCAAATAACTATTTTAATCCACAGTATTTCATATTTATAGCTGCATTATTTCTCCCAAGCCCTATATATGTTTTTTGTTAAATTATGTATCATAGGCTTTTCATTTCTTACAAATCACTCCAAATAATATTGGTACCTCCCTAGCTAGCTATGCGAGTTAATTACCAGCTATGGCATTTGTTTTACTCTTTCTGAATTGAACAGAATTCGGTCCCTTTAATTTGTAGTATCCTATCCTCCCTTTCCCTCTCTTGTATGGTAGGTAGGGTATCCAAGGTGTCCAGACTCTAGAAAGCTCAGGAAACATGCATTATTTTTCATAATAGAAATGAAAGGAATGTTGGGATACTACTACTGCATCAATCATGCATGGCCCCCCATTTCAGATGTAACATATTAGGTATTATTTTAAAATACGTAGGTATTTTTACCATGCAAGGCTCTACTATTCATATTTTTACATATTATTATAGATAAGTTGTGTAAAATTTTATATTTTTTTAATTTGATTCTCAAATTTTTTTTCAGCGATTTAGTCCTAATTAAAGACCAATTGATTTTGATTTCTTATAAAAAAATATGAGATTGAAAGAAAATGGACTGAAATGAAAAAAACGTCAAACATGGATGGCATACCATAAGTTTCGCAAAAGATTCACTTTGGTCCTTGAACTTTAAAAATTATACAAATTATACAATTTTAGTAACTCAATATTTTCTCAATTCAATTTTGTATAAAAGTTTATTTTTATTATTGTTTTAGTCCATGGTTAAGAGAAGAGAGAGAGGTCGCCAGATTCTACGGTAGAAAGAGAAAAGATTTTTATCCCATGTTAAAAAGAAACACTTCATTTTAAGTGTTTATAAGTGTGAATTTTCATTGTGTAGTAAATTGAGTGAAAGTCATGATAGATAGACTTTTTTATTGGGCTTTTTAATGTTTTTTTGTGTGTGTGTGGCACTTGACACTTACTATGTCACTTGAGTTAAATTGTTTTTAGTTTATTTCTTTTAATTTTAGTAATTAATTTTTTATATTTGTAACTATTGAGATAAAATTAAACAATATTTATTCAGTCTAATTCAAAATATAATTATTTAATTAACAGTCATAATATTTCATCATAATATTTTAAGTTTAAATAAATCTGTACCACATAGAGAAAAAATGATATACAAAAAAAGTATTCTTTCCCTTATTCTTTCAAAAGTTTAGAAAGTTTAGTTATATACTAGAGGTATTATCTCTAAATAAAATAAATAAACACTTTAAAAACAATATTTTCATACTTCTAAGCTAATTTTTTATTTATTTTCATGCCCAAACAGTGTCTTATCAATATTTTACATCTTGGTTGTGAGTCTAGAAATGGCATGTTTCCACTATCTTATCATCTAATCACAACCCTCCATCCAATAGGATCACCTAGTTATGGACCGCTTCCCATTAATTGCTAAAAAACAAGCCATACTTATTTCAAAACATGATTGGTAATAATCCAAAACAAGGTTTTTCTAAACATGATCATTTTGTTGTTCATTAGTTAGTTAACATTACAATCATAAGGTCTGGTTTTAAAAGCTACCTTCTGCTAGTGGGCAGCTGTGTCACACATCCTAGCCAGAGCGTTTTTTCTTTTTAATAATTAGGGTAAAATCCCAGATAGGTTTTCATGTAGTCATTTTACTGTCGAATAGTAAGCAAATCATTTAAATTTAGATCGGTGCATCCACGTTTTTTATTTTATTTTTTGTCCACACTACTCTCACCTAATTTATTAGATTCAATTTCTAGATAATAACATGGAGATTCTTAACGCCCGAGCGAAGTCTCCAAAAAATTGGCACCAACTACCAAGAATGAAGAGAGAGAGAGAGAGAGAGAGAGAGCTCACAGCTGATTGCAGACGCCAAGTTGCACCCATTTTCTCATCATGACAAGCCCTTCAAATTTAGCAAACAAAGCTCATGATTCTGTCTCCTGAAGAGAACACACGCTTAATCATGGCCGTAGAGAATTAAGTCAACTGCGTTAAAAAGTAGGGCTTATGCATTTTTCGGTTCCTTTTTAAAATTAAAAGAGGAGGATTAATTAAATCCAAGATCAGCAAGATTGAGTTTGTTCATTGTCTTCATCTTTTTGGTTTATAAAAGAAGCAGCCTGCGTCAAATATGAATTAATTAACTGTTGGATTGTGAAGATATAAATCAAGTAACTGGTCCTACATATGATGATTGAGTAACCAATTGTGCTTAAGCATTTTGTTTTGGTGTTATTGAATGTGTCTTAGTTTTATTCTACGAAGAAAAACATCCTGTGCCCTAGTAGAAACATGCCACGTTATCTTTATTCTAGCGGTGTGCATGCAGGGAGCACATGTAATTGCATCTCCCCAATTTGTAAGCTTTGACTTGCAACGGTAACGAAGGCGATTGATCAATTTAGCTTTTCAACCCTAATTAAGGAATAATAATGTTAATAATAATCCTCGGTGAACAAGGGTCGATCGGTTCAGCTTCAATGCTTAAATATGCTCGTTCAAGTTTAAATCATAATACATGTGTGCTGGGATCTCTCTACAAATATAAATTATTTCTAATTAAACACTAATTCTTGAGCTCTTACATAATCTTATAAGTTTGAAACGAATATTCTACTATGCAATAAATTCTCAATTTTAGGTTCATCAAGTGGTATATCTATATATACAACAAAAGGGATCATGCAAGCAGTTGCAGCAGGTCTACATAGCAATATATACCTCTAATGCCATGAAAAGGTAAGTGTAATCAAGATGAAATGCCAGAGAAAGCACAGTATATATACAAATGGCATTGACTTTGTAAGAAAACTCGTGGAGTGTTGAGTCAAAGGGCCTTTGTTAGATGCCCTTCTACGAGAACGCTTAAACTTTACTAGAAGATTTATGGGATACTCATGATCTGGCCATTAATCTTTATTGATAGCTTCCATTGACTTCTGCAAGCACACATAAGTACATAGCAGCTATATGCTGATCTTCAACGGCTCCTCGATAATAATTGCGTAGTTTGTCTACCAAAAGTGGCATCCAACATTGATGATAACAAAGTACTATATATTTTGATACATATTATTACACAAATAACATTACTTTATTATGCAATGTTAGATTAATTTAAACAAGATTACTGTATCAAAATTGGATTATAAAATATCAAATATATAGTCTATTTAAATGATATTCTCATATACTTTTATTTATTCTAGACAAATTACCCTCTAGTAAACATGTCATGGAGTAATGGGATAACTTCAAAAAATACGGTGGGCAAATGTCGAAAAGGAGGGGAGGAGGAGCAAATTCAAAATGAATGCAAACTTAAATGGCATTCCATGTAGCATTTGTCCGAAAGAAAAGGGGAAATCAAAGGGATTTGTCGCTATAGATATTCAAGTCTTGGATTTCTCTTGAAAAAAGCTTGCAGGGAATATCACTCCTTCATTAAATGCGAAAGCTGACAATATTTGCTATCGGTCACTTGCTGCCGTGTGAGTGTCCAGCAAAAGGGTAACACAGGTGCTAATCTCGCGGACTCCTCCTTCCTTATCGCCATCACACGTTGTTAGTTATAGATTTCAGACACAGTTGCATTATTGCATAAATAGCAATCTCTTGCAGTAATTTTAGGACAAAAAAGAAACAACCCTAAATCTCCATTGTTTCTGCACTTGTTAGATTGGTGTAGTGTGTACTATTATTGTATTTGCCCTAACATCATCGAAGCCTGGCAGTTATGCGACCAGAGAAATGCCCCGTGTCTTTCCCTATTCAGAACACTACCTACTGGAAAATTAATGGAGATATAATAGAGGCAAATAATATGAATGTATTTTTTTATATATTATATATATAAAAGAATAGTTTGAAATCGAGACTTTTTAATTAAAAAAAAAAAGAAGAATTAATGCCAGTTGAACTACGATTCATTAACTGTCATTCAACCTTTTCTCATACAAATTATTTCGTGGCACTAAAACAAAGACACCCTAATCATAATCATAATGCCAGTCAAACATAATAATAAGCTCCACCTCGTAAATCATGGGTTAGATGACCAGGATTTCATGAGATGGAGTGGATCTATATTGGTGTTGTGAAGATGAGCACTAAAGGGTTTTTTGCATTTGTTTAAATGGGTTGAGGTTTTATTTTATTATTATTATTATTGAGGATGGATTGTTGTAACCCATTTTTGGGTCCCCAAATAAATGAAATAAAATAAATAGCCAAAGGAGGTTAAAAAAAAAAAAAAAAAAAAAAAAAAAAAAAAAAAAGAGGAAGGCCAGAACAGTGTCGTTTTGAACGACACTGTTCATCTTCCTCCTTCCCCCGTCAAACAACAACAGAAGACAAAAACCATTTTTCAAAAAAACCATCCCGCCTCTCTCTCCTCGTCCCCACCGAAGCCCCACACCTTTAGACCACCGAACGGGTCACTGGTCGACCAGCCGTTGCGTGATTGAAGGCGCACCTGCTCCATTTTTTCCTATAAATAGAGAAGAGAACAGACACAAGAGAGAGGAGAAAAAAAAAAGAAGAGAGAGAGGAGAGGAGAAATAACACAGAAGCAGTAGAGAAGAAGAAGAGCCAACCTTCGGTCAGCAACCACCAGCAAAACCACCACCAGCACCACTGTCAGCTCCTCTACCCAAGCTCATCGTCGCAGGTAACTCTTCCCCTGTTCATCTTCTTGCATGCAGAACGTGCACTGTGCACGTTCTGCAAGCAAGAAATTAATTCCCCCGGTTACTGTGCAGGGGCACAGTAACCGGCTAATTAATTCCCCCGGTTACTATGCAGGTCTAATTAATTAACATGTTACTGTGCAGGTGCACAGTAGCCACCTAATTAATTAACGGGTTACTGTGCTTATGCACAGTAACCCGGTCACTATTTATGCACAGTACCCTGTCACTATTTGTGTACAGTATCTCAGTCACTGTTGTGTACAGTATCCCGTCACAGAAGAAGCCTGATGGCCTGTTGGGCCGAGATCGGCCCAACCCAGTCTGGGCCGAGATCGGCCCAACCTTTCTTTGTTGGGCTGAGTCCGGCCCATTTATTTGGTCCGTCCCAGCCCGATTTGTTTTTATATTATATATTATATATTATAATATGTTATAATATATGTGTGTATATATGTATATATATATATATACATATAAAATATGATAATTAAAAATATATATATATTTGGAAAAATCTAAAAAAATATGGTTGATTTTTTTTTGCATATTTTTATCAAAGTGGTTTAATGTTGGTTTGTATTTTTATATCGTAAAGATACAAAATCCAGTTTTAAAATACCCGGTTTTCATCAAAACATCAAAGATTTTCAAAGCAAAAAATGTCTTTTGCTTTCAAAAATTTTCTAAAAATATCTTTAAAAATATTGTTGATTTTTCTGCATTTGTTTTATCAAAGTGGATTAATATTTGGTTATATTTTTATACTGTAAGAATACAAACCCAGTATTAAAATACCCGATTTGCGTCAAAACATCAAAAAATACATAATTACAAAAAAAAAATGTTTTGTTTTCATGCATACGGCCTAGTCTCTCCAATATATATATATAAATATTATAACAACATATTTTCACACAACAAAGGAAATTTCAAAAATCAATATATGTATTAGCATGCATTTTGGCTTTAATAACCAGTTTATTCAAGCCATGAGAACTAGGCCAATATTTCAAAAATTCTAAAAAAAATCTTTTTGTCTTCTTTTAGTATTTGGGATTAAGAATTTATACGTAAAATGTATTCCTGATATTAAAAATATAGCTTTTTTTACATAGACATTAGAACGGTTAGGTTTTACCCGATAAGATAAGGACCTCCTTATTGAGGAGGACTTTTCTTGAACCATAGACGGACCAGCATACATAGACATTAGAACGGTTAGGTTTTTACCCGATAAGATAAGGACCTTTTTATTGAGGAGGACTTTTCTTGAACCATGGACGACCCAACAACTAGGAAACACAACGAGACCTTGAATTTTATCAGACAAATAAACAATGCAGCTTACCTTAGGTAGGGCGTATTTGGGGTGCTAATACCTTCCCTTTACGCAACCAGTCCCCGTGCCCGATCTCTGAGACCAGTTAGGGTTCCTAGTGACCAAGATACTAGGTGGCGACTCCCACACCATTTTTCACTGCTAAGAGACAAAGAACTCCTTGTCTCACCATATTTACTAGATATATACCCCCCATCACAACACATTTGAGGGTGGACGATCGCCGCGACGTCGCGCACCCCGCGACATGGATAATTAATTAATAATTACATAACTTGAATTTGAAACCGGTTTTTTTTTTGTAAAATTACCATTGAACTACAAGTTCATTGATTTACTACCATGATATTTTAACAGTACAAAAAATAAACATCTTCTCCTGACCTTTTTTTTTATTAAAAAATAATATAAATTATATTTTGAACTTCACCTAATAGTTTAAATATTTAAATTAAGATGATTTGTAGATATGGTATCACAGATTTATTGACCAAACGATCACGGGTTCAAAAATCATTATCTCTACTCTCTCTTCTAATTAAAATTAATTAATAGTATATTGTAATACGAGTTCGTGCAAGTTTCAAGCTCAAAAAACTTTTACTTGAGGGTGTGTGTTAGAGAACAATATAAATTATGTCTTACAATCTTACCTAATAGTTTAAGTTTTTCAATTGAGATAGTTTTTTAACATGATATTAGAGTCTTGATAATAAAATAATTACGAGTTTAAATTTTATCACCCTCATTATCTCTTCTAATTAAAATCTAATTAATAGCACAATATAGTTTTAAGTCTAAATGACCTTTATTTAATAGAGTGGGTTAAAAATTAATATAAATAATATCTTGGAGTCTCATCTAACAGTTTAAATTTTTTGGTTTGATTGATTCTTTGACATTATTCATTAAAAAAAAAGACACTCCATTGTTACAAATAAATGAAAGTTGAGTCTAATAATAGCATTGCTCTTAGAATATTTATAATTTGATATGTGATTATGATAATAGTAAATGGCATTAATTGATGAGATTAACAATAAATTTTCTAGATATTAAATCAATAAATTCGGTGGAACCACCAGTAATTATAGTATTTATTATTATTCAGAAATGAAAATGGCATGATGCTGCCATAAAAGCGAAAAAGGAATAAAAGGAAAAATAATGAGAAGTTGACAATTTGAAGCTGTAATAAACCCCCACTAGCCCCAGAAGCATATATTAGTAAAAGTAAAGTAGTTTACAAAGAGCTGTGCTGCAGAACCAAACATGAATTTATTCTACAGAAGGTGGGTGGTCTCCTCTGCAAACAGGTCTACTCTCCTTCCCAAAAGCTAATATGGACCCACCATGCTTTGGAACAAACAAGCAAACAAACAAAAGCATCACTCTGCACTAAAAGTAAAAACTGTGAGCAGAGAATGTCTACTCACTGTTGGGTTCCAATGTCACGGCTCCTCAGCGGTGCTCTTCCCTTCTCAACAACCTAAGTTCCTAGCCACCTTTTGAGGCTAATAAACCCATTTTGTTGTCAGAAAAATATTTATTACCGTGGGTTGCAACTTGCAATTGTTGTGACACTGAGATTGTATTCGGAAATGTGTTCTCAATTGTGTTTTTTAAATTTAAAAAAATATATTTAAAATATATTTTTATATATTTTTAGATTATTTTAATATACTAATATCAAAAATAATTTTTGAAAAATAAAATAATTTTATTTTAATATATTTATAAGTGAAAAGTCATTTAAACCATTACCGCTACTTAAAATAATATTATTTTATTAAAAAAAATTATTTTGAGATTATCACATCAAAAAAATTAAAAATTTTAAAAAAATTACTTCTGACTACCTTAATATTAACAACAATTTTAATTTTAGCTTACAATTATGAAAAAATTAAAAAATTACAAGATAGATATTGAAAAGTAAAACGGGGATAAAATACATGATTACCTTAATATTAACAACAATTTTAATTTTGGTTTAATTTTTTTATTTATTTATGATGAGCTTGAGAGAGGAGAAAGAAATTCATTAAAAAAACAGCAATAAAAAAAAAGTTGTCATTTATCATAATTGAAATAACTAAAATGATCAGGTTTGGTGTTAAAAGGTTCAATTTAAAGATAGGAGTTCGATGGTAGTGGTATTTTGTCTAAAAATATATGCCAGCTAGAGAGAGAAATATTTTCCAGTTTAATTCTGTATTTTTAAATTGTTTTTTATATTCTTTTGCTTGATAAATTGATTTTAGATGATACAACAAGTCATATGCTATTTCACTATGTCATTACATTACAGTAACTGATTGAAATCCATTCACTAGGACTTGAATTCTGCTTTGTATAAAAAATTTAACCGATACATAATTGCTGTGCTAAGTTTGTGTGTATTTTCATTTTCTTTTTAATTTGAACTTAATATTCATTTTTTATATATAAAATACGTGTTCAGGAGGATAAAAAAAAACAAATGTACAGCTTCAGTTGTGGATAACTTATCTAAAAAAAGAAAAAAAAACAGATTAGTGGTAAAAAAAGGAGTGTAAGACAGTGAGACTCCAAGCTCAAATTCAAATTTCCATGGAGCTGCGGGCACACCCAGTCATCAGCCATGGAGATACCCTCTCGTCCTCAGTCACTTGGGAGAACACAAATATACGACATTCAAGAAAATGATCTTACCTTAAAAGAACAGACACGTGGCTAGTCAGATTGACATTAATTGACGCGTCAAGAATGAGGAATCGAACGGCGGTCATTTTGAGGGCTAAGCTAAGTGCCGGTGACCAAGGGGACAAGTAGCCGGAGAGTTCAGAATGCTTTTTGAAGGGCTCTCTATTGTAGGGGTCCACTTTAGATGATGCTGTAGTCCCCCCATTGGTTTGTATTCTGTCACGTCACCAATCATGTTGAGGTGGAATGATGCGGTGTCCAGATTGATGATGGATGTGACGTAAGCAGCGATCCTTTTTGGTTTTGGGGTTGTTCTTCTCGATTTTTTATTTTTGACTTCTTGCAGAGATCCTGTTGTCCACATTTGCTTCATACAAGGCAGACATGTGCGCCACCGAACCTCTTGGTCTGTTGATCGAAGGATAGCAGCAATGGGGGCATTTTGATGCTCTCCGTCGCTAGATTTGAAAGCCCGAATGCCCCAATTCGAACCTCTTGGTCTGTTGATCGAAGGATGACAGCAATGGGGGCATTTTGATGCTCTCGGTCGCACGATTTGAAGGCCCAAATGCCCCAATTCGAACCTCTTGGTCTTTGCCCAAACCTTCCAATTTAACAAGCCTTAGGCTACTTAGATTTGGATATTGTTGGAAGCCTTCCATTGGAATGCGCATGGAGCATCTCTTCCCCCCCCCCCACTCTCTTTTGGCCGCAGAGTAAATCTCTTTTGATTCGGGACTTAAACAAGTTATTCATGTATATTTGTTTGATGCATTCATACAAAATTACTTTGTGTAATCTCTTGTAATAATGTGAGGAAACTTATCAATCAGACCAAGCTTGCTTACAAAAGATTTACGATAAAATGTAAACCTAATATATGCATCAATCAATTATTTCTGGAAAGCAGTTTTCAAGCTTTCCAATATTTGGTGAACTCCAAGAAACTAATTTTTAGAAAAGTAGTTTCCAACAAAGAAAAAAAACAAACGTTTCCCTTGGGAAAGTGTTTTTCTTTTCTTAATTCTTGAAAACACTTTTCTTTTCTAAACATATGTGAAAAAGAAAAACTTGAAAAAAAAATATTTATAATTTATTTTTCAACTTATTTTTCATGTCATAGCCAGATATTAAAAAAAAAATTTTAATTTATTTTCCACGATATTATCAAACATAAAAAATAATTAATTTTTAAAAATTCCCTTAATTTTTCTACAAACAAATAAGGCTGTTTTCATGACAAAAGTACCTTCACATTTCATAATGCATGTCCAAAGTGTCTTGTATCCTCGACCATTTTAGTGCTTCGCTTATTAGATTTTTTGTTTATGCAATATAATGGAACTAGATTATTGACCCCATGATACAATATGCCACTCAATTTTTTTAATGAAAAAAATATCAAGCATTGTTAACATGTTTTTTTTATTAAGAACAAAAATAAATTATGATAGGGTTGATTTGATGTCACTTGGTAAGTTAAAAAAACAATTTGAATAACTAGTAAAAACATAATTTGACTAAAAAAAATCAAAATATTATATTTTTATAAAACTTCTCGAGACAACAACATATTAAATTGATCTGAATAATCACGGGTTAACTTACCAAACTCACAACTCAAATCATGAGCCTATCATAACTGTATAAAAAAATAAACCGAAATAAATTATGAAATTCGATCTCCATCCAAGCTATTATTGAAGGATGAATTTGAAAAAAGAATTAATATAAAAAGGACAAAATAATTCACCTAATTCAACCCACCAAACTTGTGACTTAGGCTAAGAGAATGAGATTGCCTTATACAAAACAAACTGAATCAAATTAAAAGAAAATAAGTTGTGTGATGATTTTACTATTAAAATGTATTGTTCACTCTCTCATAAATCACAATGGATTGGAATATTTATTTTTTTATATAAATTTTCAATTTGATCCGTAATCTTTTGTTTTGCATAATTGAACCTTTTTTAGTCAAAATTAACACCCCATATCTTTTGAAAGAAAGCGTTATATTGAAAAACAAAGGACCAAAATAAAAAAGGGAGGTACAAATGGGAGGTGACTTTGTGTTTTCAATTAAATGAATGAGAACCACTTTGCAAGGCCAACAAACCTTTTAAGGTAGAGGAGAGAAAAAAAAAAGAGGAAGAAGAAAAATTATCGTCGAAACTTCTCCATGCCATGAAGGCTGACAAGCGCTGACTCATCGTGTAGAGGATGACATAATGCTTTGCCACCACCGCATAAGGCTACCAATAACCACAAAGAGGCGTCGCATGCATCGCCCATGATACTTATTCATGCATCAGCCACTTTTTATTGAATTATAGAAATGCCATAACACCTTTAATCCCATTAGATAATCCCAAGAAAACCGAGGTTAAAAAATCTAAAATGCCCCTTAATCTTAGGCAAAAAAAAAATTCACCTTAGGAGTTATGCAGTAATTACACTGTATAAAAAAAAAATGAAAATCCAAAAACAGCACTTAGACATTAGATGTATTTTTTTTTAAGGGTGTGAGAGTAATTACACATTGCAATAAATATATTAAAATATTATTATACCTTCAAGTGTGTGCTCATTTCTTTTTGTCATTGAAAGACTTATCAATCGTGTACATAATCCATAGTAAAACATTGATGAATTATAGTTTTATTTGTAATAATAATAATAATATAATTATAATAATAATATAAGGGATGAAGGGAGAGCTAGGATTCATTTCCGGCCTAAATGGAAAATGAAAGCCGCCTCTTAAAGAAGAGAGGAGGAACCCATTAATAGAGGGCTGCCGAGGTTCTTTTATGTGCCAGACTTGGATATTAGCATTTGGGCTCTGAGCCCTGAGATATCGGCCCATTTAGAAACTAAAAGGACCAGTAGATCCCTTGGATCATGCTCTTATTATCTTTAAGAAGAAGAATACCTGAGAACAGGTGGGTCTCACTTCAGAAACAGTAGAACAGCAACTTTTTGTTGAAGTTAAAGGAACATATTTCTTTGGGAGTTTGTGGCAACATGTTCATTACCAGTTCCAGTTGCGCTCCAATATCTCTGTATCTGGTCTATGATGGGGTACTAAAGAATTGGACAAAGCTTGTACAAGTTGGACAATAACCTTAAGAATTGGACAAAGCTTGTACAACTTGGACAATAACCTTAAGAATTGACAAGCCAATCACGTTCAAACTCTATTATTTTCTTAATAAAAAGATAAAAAACTAAGAATGATCTCCATTTATCCTTGTATTTTTATTTTTTTATACGTCTCTTATACTGACTAAAGCCCATAAATGATACTAATTATGTTGTTATTTCATGATGGACCGAATAAAAAAATTTTAAAATTTTTAAAAGGTATTTAAAAGTGTGGTAGTAATTGCTTTTAAAATTGTATTCTTTTTTTAAAAATCAATATTTTTAAAAAACACTATTTCATATGTGTTAGCCTAAATCATGTTTAAAAATAGTCTTGATTCACGGGAACTATTTGAACAATACATTTTTTTTTTAAGAAAAAAGAAAAAAAAAAGATGCTGCGCATGAAAAAAGAAACTTTTTAATGAACCAGACCAGACAATAAGAGTGGTGGTATGATAATAAAAATCGCTGATCATGTCTGCATTGCATTCCTGATTAACTGGTTAAAAACTGTTAATAAAAAAGATAAAAAGAAAGGAAAGAAAAAACAATAAAGTGGGCTTGCTAATGCCTAATGGTGTCTTTTGGGCATGCTTATAGGATAACACAAGCTCACTTTGCCTCTACCTATCATTTGCCAGCCACCCTTCACATTTACAGGTTAATGCCAGTGTCCCTGGTTCTATTCTGTCATAAAACTTCTGCCCTTGAGAAACATAAACATTTACACTACCCTTGGCAATAAAACTCGCCAATTCGATAGCCAGAGCAAGGTCAGAAGAGTCATTTCATGGTCAGGCCTTGGAGTTCTCATCTCCCACGACTGGAAGCTTGAACTCAAGAATCTCCAAAACCTAAAAAAGAACATTTAATAAATATTCTCTGCTGTTCAAACTCCCCCAACATACCAGCCATAAATTGTGGATTTTATTCTCTACAGTTACAGCTCAATCTATCAATACAGTTTGCGCAATCAGGATCTTTTCAAGGTAAATCTTCTTCTTTTCGAGAAAAAAGCTTTTCTTCTTATTCACACCGTTTTGTTTTTTGTTTTTTTGTTCCCTTTATTGATTGGTTTCCTTATTTAATTTTGATTATACATATATTAAATTATGACTGTTATAGTTTATTGATAGGAGACATCATTTTGTTAGACATTCTGGGAAATATTCTTGCTTTGAATATGATTATTGTATAATTTACAGAATTGCCTTTCTAGTCTCTGTATGGTTGCCAGGATACGTGGAAGAAGGGAAAGGAAAGTGGATTTAGCATTAAGATGTATTGTATGTTCTTGGGATTTTCGAAAGAATTGAGAATAAGATATGACTGAGCTGAGTGTTTATTTAAAGTTCTGTTCCTTTTGTATTGCCAAATGAAGAAAAAGTTTCACGAGATTTGGTAAACTGCTAAAGAGAATCGATTCTTTAAGCATGGCGGAGCAATCCACCAATTCAATCAATTTAGAAAAACTTAACGGACTTTAATTCCACTCTTAGTGCTTTGAAACTGTATAGAATTCCATCTGTTTTGAGAAACGGGGCAGAGGATGTCTTCTTTATTTTGGCCAAATGACTTGTATAAATGAATTTGTTGATAGGTGGAAGCAATCCTGGAATTAGACCCGATACGGTTTAGCTGCAACAATCTTCTTTATTGCTATAGTTGTTTACTTTTTTGGATGTACAATGGTATCACAAGTAGAGGACATTTACGAGTCAAAATTTGTTCTTTAGTATGAGTAGGAAAATATGAACTTTGCTTTAGTATTAATTTGAGGACGTATTGGTGCTTTGACATCTTACTTTTTCTTTGTATTTTCTTTCTCTATCAAGCATACACATACATGTGCACACTCAATTGTGGACATTAGCATGGTATATTATGGTGGTATTGACTTTGTGGTATTTATTTGCATACATCATCTTTCACTAGTGATCTTTTCAATTTTTCTTACTCATTTCAGATCAAGTGCTTGCTTGAAAGATTCAAACTCAATCTGTTTTTCTGGAATGTATGCATTATATCTCACACCCCGAATCTGTTCACACCAGTCCCCTCGATTTGGGTGTTTATTCTTTCAATTGCACAAAGTATGAATTTCTTATTCCTTCCCTTCATACATGGACAAAACGGGAAAAGGCAAGCCGTGCGGATTTGGAGATGAGAACACTAGTGATGTTGTTCTACACTTGAGAAATTGTGAAGGAAGACCTGAAGTTTTCTACTCCCATTCCCTTACCTTAGTAAGCAAGAGTAAGTTCTTTGCAGATTGGTTCTCCAGTCCAGACTCTGGTAAATGTGTTGAGATTCACTGCACAGAGTTTAACTACGATCATCATGTTAACTTCTTGAGATTGCTGTACCTCCCTGTGGACTTGCAATTGGACTCCTTGGACTCTGTTAAATCTGCTATCGGGATTCTCGAGGTATCTGTTGCTTTCAGCTGTGAAGAGGTCACAAAGAACTGCATCCATTACTTAGAGGCTGTTCCTTGGGAGGACAAGGAAGAGGAACAAATAATAAAAGCAGTCACCAATCTAGGTCCAATTGCCATGCCCATAATTGCCAGGATCAGACCAGTAGATTTTACTGCTACCAAAAATGTTTTTGTTTCAGCAGTTCGCTTTGCGACATCTACTGGCGGGTCGTGCCCTCCATTTGGTGATGAACTTAAAATCTCTGCTCAAGAACAAGTAGAATATATGTTAGGGGAAGATGAGGACATGCCATTGGTTATGGCTGATGATGAAGTAAAATCAGTTGTGAGAGTAGGTCTTTCCAGAATCTTTTCTACATTTGAAAAGCAATTAGCGTCCCTACTTGTGGAGTCTGACCTCACATCTGAGACAGCTGAGGACAATATATTGCAGTGTGTATCTGATCTGGAGTGGATGGGCAATTTACTTCCCAAGATGGAATTAATGAAGGACTTTGTATCAAACTGGGCTGAGATCTCTGGCAACGTTTTGGGGATACTTGAAGACAAGAAACTTGAATCTCTCATGTGGGGTTTGAAAGTGAAATTGATTGAAGTGAGCGGAAAGGCATTAGAAGCAGTTGGTTATGGCAGTGTGATTCTTCCAGCTCCAGTTCGGGTGCAGCTGCTAAAGACATGGCTTCCTTATATAAGGAAAATAAAGCCTCTTTTAGATTCTAAAGGTGCTGAAGACACGAGTTTTCCTCACAAGATGGATGAAGATCTGTGCCAGAGTATCGAAGGGGCAATTGTCTCATTGGTACTGGCATTGCCATCAAATGACCAAGCTGATATCCTGGCGGATTGGATGAAAGCAGATCAGGTTAGGTATCCAGACTTGAGTGAAGCTTTTGAGGTTTGGTGTTACAGAACCAAGTCGGCAAAGAGAAGATTGGTTGAGGGCTTAGACAGGGTTGGCAACACAACTGTCAGCCTTTAACAATCTAATGCTGTTGTTACGTTATTGTTTTTTTTCCTTTCCTCTTGAATAGATGGTGATGATTCTATTTATGTAATCCTGACATAATCAAGTTCTATCTGATATCTTGATTTATTTTCATGCATCTTCCAGGCACCTCCTCCAGTAATGCTTCCAACATACATTATTTAACTCTTGGATTGATTATTCATCACCATTAGGTTTTTGAATATTCGAAATGTGGTAATGTATATTTTTTAAAATATTTTTCATTCGTAATACTTGTTCCTACCAAATTGATGAGAAAAATCCATCTCAGCTTCCAAGTCGAACCTGTTAGGTACAGGCACTTCTTAAACATGATCTTTGAAATTGTATGTTCGCAATAGAAGATGTCAACATCATGATCAGCACCAGCCCACAGACCATTTGGTGTCTCTGATAGCACCTGCGCGCAAGTACTTGTCTCTACATGTTTAAAATCATATAGTATTAATCAGAGGTTTTTAACCTGGCCCGGTGATTCACCTGATTTAAGATCATGTCATGCATTTTAACTGGGTGATTGAGTTTGTTCTAATCTTTTTTTATATAACAATATAGTTTTGAAAATAAAAATAAAAATAAATCTACAACCAGATTTTGATTGGATTTTATCATATCACTTGTATTTTTATTTTTCTTTATTTTTTTAAACTTAACTTGATTCCATCCTCGATCCAGTTTGGATCAACTTATCAAATTAAATTTTAAAATTATAATATTAATAAACTTCTTTGGAGTTAACAAGAGATTATTATAATTTGCTGGACATATCATTTTAACAGGTTCAATTCCATTATACATTAAGAAAACACGCCTTTAAAAGGAGGGAACTTGAAAGAAAAAAATTATGGCAACTGTAAAACACCAATCTCAAATTACTAGTCGTGGACCTCAAATTGAGTTCGCTTTTATATACTTATCCTTATTATTATTAGTATCAGTGTCAATTTTTTTATTTTCAAAATTTCTGCAATTAAATGGATTATATTTATTTACGCAATACTTTGATGATTCCTGCTTATTAATACAGAGCCCCATAAGCATATCTTGAGTTAGTACGCAAATAGAATCTTTGATAGCTGGAGATAACAGATTCACATGAGAGAATACAAGTAAACGAGCATTCGCTTGAGCCTCCAATAATAAAGGTACATGAACAACCATTTGATCCCCGTTAAAATCTACATTGAATCCCTTACAAACTAATGGATGTAAACAAATAGCATGTCCTTCCACTGAAATGGGTTTGAATGCCTGTATGCCTCATCTATGCAAAGTAGAAGCTCTATTCAGCAATATAGGATGTCCCTGCATAACCTCTTGAAGTATTTCCTATACAATTGGTTGAACCCATGAAGCCTTTAGACAGTGTTTGGAAATAGTCCTGTAACAAAAAAATAAGTGACAGTGAAGATAAAAATGTATTTAATAGAAGAGACTGAGAAAAAGAAAGAAACATAAAAATAAATTTGTTTTTGAGATAATTTTGGAGTTAATTTTTGTACTAACATGAGGTTCAAATAAAACATGTCTTCATAGATAATATTTATTATTTTTTATTTCTAAAATATCATTGTAAAAACTCTCAATTTTAAAATTATCAAACTAAAACACGTGAGGATAAAAATGATTATTATCATAGTTTTAAAACCCTACTCGAGTGTCGAGCTGGGGCACTGGTTGAGGACCGGGTCACGAGTCGGGTTAACCCGAGTTAGCGTAAGAATAAAAATAATTGTTATCATAACTTTAAAATTTGATTTAGGGGTCGACCCGAGGCAAGGCCCGGGTCACAAGTGGGGTTGACCATTGACCTGGGTAAATGTAAGGACAAAAATGATTATTATCATAGTTTTAAAACCCAACTCGAAAGTCGGCCCGAGATAAAACTTGGATCATGTGTCAAGAGGGTCAACGTAAAATAAAAATAGTTATTATCATAGTTTTAAAACTTGATTCAGAGATCAACCTAGGGCAAGGCCCATATTTTAAAACTCGATTTAGGGGTCGACTGGAGCAAAGCCCATGTCATGGGCCGGGAGGGTAAACCCGAGTCAATGTAAGGATAAAAGTTGTTATTTGTATAATTTTAAAACTCAACTCGGGGGTCAACCGGAGTAAAGATTATGTCACGAGTTGGGAGGGTTAACACGGGTTACCCCTTGCTAACATATGAATAAAAATGATTATTATTATAGTTTTGAAACTTGACTCAAGAGTCAATCCGAGGCAAGGTTCAAGTCATGGGTCTAGAGGGTCAACTCAGCTAGCCCAAAAAAATTTCAAAACAGCTAACCCAAAAATATTTCAAAAATAATTAAAGTAACCTTATTTTGACCAGTTTGTTTTTAAAAAAGTCAACATGTTTTTTACTCGTGTATTATCCCAAGTTGACCTGGGTTTTTGATTAGGTTAGGTTGAGTAAATCATTCTTCTATTTTTTTTCTTAAACTTGGATTAGTCCAGGTCCAGGATCAACCCATCAAGTCAGTCTTAATTTTATGACTAGGGTTATTATAATATTATTAATTTCAACACTCAATATAAACTAAAGTAAAAAAATAATATCTAATTATTTTTTTAATATGTAAGTTATAGATTTTTTTTCATATTGTATTATGTTTTGGTCACCATAACCAAATAAGATACAAAGATAGTCACTTTGTCATGTACATTATTACTAAACATAATTCCATCTCCGTCTTTTTATCTATCTTGTTTTTTTATCTTTACTATTTTTGTCTCTTTTCTCGTAATAATAACTAAATGCTATCCTACAACTGCATACTCCCTCAGTAACCAAATATATACATTGTAGTTGCTTTAATTATTTGTACGCATAACAATTAACTATCTATCAAATATTGTTTTTATCTAACAACACAATAACAATAACAAATAGACTTAGCATGTGGAAGCTAAGTTAAGTAGTTGATCATATATTAACTACTTAAATATTAAAATCATAAAAATAATTTGAATGATAATAGAGTGCATCCAACACCCACTCGAACATGGTAGTAAAGTATGACATTTATTTGCCATACGAGGGTTGATTGTCTTAAAATTTTGGTCGAGTTTGAATTGTGATGTGTTATTTTATAAGGTTAAAAAAGTTTTAAGAATTTTTAGTTTAGATTTTAAAATAAAATTTAATAAAGTACATTATAAAAATGAAAATAACTTAATTCATTATTATTTTATTTCTTTCACCTTATTTGGCATTAGGATAATTGAATTCAAAATCAATGATGAAATGTAAAATATAACTAATTAAGTTTGAAAGTATCCAAATCTCACAGAAAAACCCAATTTTATCCTTGATAGAAAATAAGTTTATTTTTAAATTAAAATAATTATATGTCTGACATATATTTTCTATCTACAGATCTTCAGTGGGGGTTTCTAAACTCTTACATAATCTCCTTGAAAAAGGGTTTTTCCTAGTGCGATTGCACAATTTTCTTGGAAAAAGAGTTCTCTTTAATGCCATAGCTCCACCCTCCATGACAACTTGAGATGACTAACCTCAACGAAGCAACATGATCCCTTTTTTATGGCCAAGTATATACCTTTAATGCTAACTGGAGAACTAACATAACTCTCTAGATAGGCTCTCGGACCTTATGTTATCTCCAAGGATGATCTTGAATCTCTCACTCTTAGGTTTGATCTCTCTCCAGTAGAGGGCTCTCATGCCCTATATCCTTGTCAAGGAGACCACAAACCTCTCACTCTTAAAAAATACAATAACTCTCTAAAGAAGGAACTAACTTAGTCTTTCTGATGCAATAACATCACCCTCCTTGAGTTCCCCCTAGCCACTTAGAAATTACCTAAGTACAAGATCCTCCTTCATGGATTTCTCCACTCGTTAGAAATATTTTTCTAAGTATGAGTTTTCTCATGGTTCACCTCTATATACTTAGAAGTTTCTTTTTCAAACATGGCGCACACCCCTACATACAGGCTCTCTGATATATTAATCAGAGTTTTCACCCTACTTCTCATACAAAAAAATCGACAAACTCGTTGTATAGGGTACTTTACAAGTCTTTGCATATAAATATTATAAAGACTTGGAGACTATTAATAAACTCAAATTTAACGAGCTTAAAAAACCTTAAAAAAACCACCTTCCCTAAGCTCAATCAAAGAAAGGATCCAACCTCCTTTGGGCTTAGCCAAAGGAATGACCTACCTCCCTTAAATTCAGCTACATTTTGGATCCCCACACTCGTAAGTGTATAAATGTTCTCTAATAGTCTATCATATTTTCATCGATACTAATGTCATGTGAAAGATAGTGTGTAAAAGTCCTTTAAAGACTTACCATATTTTCAACAACGTTAACACATATATTAGAAATATTTTTTCTTATTAAAACTATCAAGGCAATATCATGTTTTAGCTTCTCATCTCCATACAAAGATTCGTGACCTATAAATAGACTATAAATCTTTCAACCAAAAAGGGTTTAAAATCTTCATTATATATTGCATATTTATTTTCAATGTATCTTTATGTAATATTATTTCATTTTCTCTCAAAAAGTTATGGAATTAATCATCGAAAAGTCTTTGAATTCATTAAAGAAGATCTTTTGCAGGTATCAAGTACCCACCTCCAGCCATATTTGCTAAAAAAATAAATCAAATTATCAAAATAAAAATATTAACTAATTATTCAAAACATAAACATGAAGCTACTTAAATTTTTTATTACATGTCACAACTATGCAAGGATTTAGATTCCACTTTTCACGTGAAAATTTATAGGAGACTATCATGGGCTTGATTGTCAGCTTAATCAAAAGCTTAATCCAAATTCCAAAGGGCCAAAATCTTAACAACCAATTATGTTTCCTTAATCATCCACTCACCCTCTGATTCCCTGTCTCCTCCCCCATACAAATCACCCTCAATTAACCCTTGTTTTGATGACTCTGAACCTCCTTTGGGCTTAGCCAAAGGAATGACCTACCTCCCTTAAATTCAGCTACATTTTGGATCCCCACACTCGTAAGTGTATAAATGTTCTCTAATAGTCTATCATATTTTCATCGATACTAATGTCATGTGAAAGATAGTGTGTAAAAGTCCTTTAAAGACTTACCATATTTTCAACAACGTTAACACATATATTAGAAATATTTTTTCTTATTAAAACTATCAAGGCAATATCATGTTTTAGCTTCTCATCTCCATACAAAGATTCGTGACCTATAAATAGACTATAAATCTTTCAACCAAAAAGGGTTTAAAATCTTCATTATATATTGCATATTTATTTTCAATGTATCTTTATGTAATATTATTTCATTTTCTCTCAAAAAGTTATGGAATTAATCATCGAAAAGTCTTTGAATTCATTAAAGAAGATCTTTTGCAGGTATCAAGTACCCACCTCCAGCCATATTTGCTAAAAAAATAAATCAAATTATCAAAATAAAAATATTAACTAATTATTCAAAACATAAACATGAAGCTACTTAAATTTTTTATTACATGTCACAACTATGCAAGGATTTAGATTCCACTTTTCACGTGAAAATTTATAGGAGACTATCATGGGCTTGATTGTCAGCTTAATCAAAAGCTTAATCCAAATTCCAAAGGGCCAAAATCTTAACAATCAATTATGTTTCCTTAATCATCTACTCACCCTCTGATTCCCTGTCTCCTCCCCCATACAAATCACCCTCAATTAACCCTTGTTTTGATGACTCTGAACCTCCTTTGGGCTTAGCCAAAGGAATGACCTACCTCCCTTAAACTCAGCTGCATTTTGGATCCCCACACTCTTAAGTGTATAAATGTTCTCTAATAGTCTATCATATTTTCATCGATACTAATGTCATGTGAAAGATAGTGTGTAAAAGTCCTTTAAAGACTTGCTATATTTTCAACAACGTTAACACATATATTAGAAATATTTTTTCTTATTAAAACTATCAAGGCAATATCACGTTTTAGCTTCTCATCTCCATACAAAGATTCGTGACCTATAAATAGACTATGAATCTTTCAACCAAAAAAGGTTTAAAATCTTCATTATATATTGCATATTTATTTTCAATGTATCTTTATGTAATATTATTTCATTTTCTCTCAAAAAGTTATGGAATTAATCATCGAAAAGTCTTTGAATTCATTAAAGAAGATCTTTTGCAGGTATCAAGTACCCACCTCCAGCCATATTTGCTAAAAAAATAAATCAAATTATCAAAATAAAAATATTAACTAATTATTCAAAAACATAAATATGAAACTACTTAAATTTTTTATTACATGTCACAACTATGCAAGGATTTAGATTTCACTTTTCACGTGAAAATTTGTAGGAGAATATCATGGGCTTGATTGTCAGCTTAATCCAAATTTCAAAGGGCCGAAATCTTAACAACCAATTATGTTTCCTTAATCATCCACTCACCCCTCCCTGTCTCCTCCCCCATACATATCACCCTCAATTAACCCCTGTTTTGATGACTCCGAACAACAAGTCACAATCTTGGAACTAAGAGGAAAATCCCATCTGGTATTTATTTTTTGACTCGTCACCAATTCTTGATCTTTTCTTCTCTGGGTTTCCTTAATTCTCTTTATTGACCTCATTCTCTATCGATTTCCAACAACAAAGAAATGTACGTGAAAGCTGAGCCAGCGACAGATGTGAATAGGAACACGGAGTGGTTCGCATATCCAGGAGTTTGGACCACTTATATGCTCATTGTTTTCATGTCTTTGCTTCTTGTTCTTTCCATCTTTGGTTGTTCTGCTGGGATGGCCTGGACTATTGTCCATCTTTGTCATTTTGCTGTAAGTTCTCTCTCTTATTCGTTCTCTTGCATAGACAATGCCTTTCCTCAATTGGGTTTGATTTATTTGATGGAAATATTTATTCTTTATTGACTTGAAAGAGTTCTGTTGCTGTGTTCTTTTTGGGTTTGATCTGTTTTATGTTGGCCTTGGATGGTTTTGGATTCGAACTTTTCTTCTTTGGTTTTTTTCCCTATAAGATTTGAATGCGCATTTATGGTGCTGGGACTATGAGAATTTATTTGGTTAAAGGGCTAGGTGAAGCTGATCATGGAGTTTGGGATAAAGGACAATTTATCTCTTGCTAGGGTTTGTTGTGGAATAGTTTAATCATGACTTGTAGAAGAGCCTCAAAACTATTGAAGTAAAGTTTGATTTTCTATTTGCTTTAAGTTTAATAGACTAAACCTGAATGCAAACATAAAGGAAATAAATTATGACTTTGTAAACTTGGTGGAGGTTGTGAATGGATGAATTATACTAGAGCTAAGCCAGATGCACATGATGCTAACACCATCTTTAGCTACTTCTTTAAAGATGTTTCTGACAATTATAGTGCAGAAGGATAGATTCAAAATTTGTATGTTTTTGACTGACGAAGCTGGTTGTAGCACCAAGGCACTCTTTGTGCCATATTATCAAGTATCAGCACAAATTCCTTTTTCCAAAGGTAGGAATTTTTAGAGAATCAAATAGGCTCCTTTAATGTAGAGGTCGTGAACTATATATCTTATGCTCTTATCTTTGCACCAGCTTGTGATTTAACTTTCAAAAATCGTTCTGAAAGATATCCATTATCTCACACCTTAGACAAAGTACAAGCAATGAAATATATTTCCCTGCACTTGCACGTGCATACATGTGTGTTTTGTTTGGTGTGTGTGTGTTGGGGTTGGGGTTGGGGGAGAGGGGGGGTGAATTTTGTGTTTGTATCTCTTTTGTTCAATTGTAATTAAAAAAAAAGGCTCAGAAAGATGTTATGTTCTTGTTATAGCATTGGTGGTATGCATGGATCACTTGACCTGATCATTCCGTGGGAGGATTTGTGTGCGCTTCTTGTAGCTGATGAATGCTAATCAGCTGGGGATCTAAATAACCAACCTAGTGATTAGCAGTTGTCTACCATTGCTTTGTCCCTCTCCTAATGGATCTCTTTTTTGTTCTTTTCTGCCCAAATCAAAAGATGCAGAGAGGTAAAATAATATGTTTCTACAGTCTTTTACACAAATGCTGTTCTGTGCATTTTACACTGTTCTTTCAACACTGTTATCAGCCAAGACTTGAGCTATGGTGTAAAATTTGCTTTTGTTTCATGCCACTTCAGATATTTGGCTTTGCTTTTTAAATAGTTTGTGCTGCTGAAACCAGTTAGATGGAGAAAAAATAGATTTTCCACTATCTTCCCTTTTCATTCTTTAGTCCTTGAGTTTAATTTTTTCATGTATTTATGTATCTTGCTAATAACTTCTCTTCCTGCTTCAGGTTACATATCACTTTTTTCACTGGAAGAAGGGAACACCTTTTGCTGACGACCAGGGTATCTACAATGGATTGACTTGGTGGGAGCAAATAGAAAATGGCAAGCAACTCACACGCAACAGGAAGTTTCTGACAGTTGTACCTGTAGTGCTGTAAGTACTTTGTTCTTCAACATATAAGCATTCTGGTTGGACATTTAACTGAAAAACATGGAACATTCTTGTTTTCTCTTAACATCTCTGTACAGACGCCTCATGACTGGTGAGTTATGGTAAGGGATTTGTTTATTATCCTGTTGAGTAGTTGAAATTATTGGGCAGTCAGTTTGTAATTGTTTTGTAGTTTATGTTTATGTTAAGTTAATGTGTATTAGATTATGGATATTGGGATCTGTTTTTCATGTCACCATTCATTGATTTCTGGAAATTTTGTCCCGATAGCTTTAGTACACAAGGAGACTCTCTTTTCTTGGGTAATACCACCCAGGCATGAGAGCCAGAGGTTGGTCTTTCCATTTTGTTTATTCTATTCCTCCTGCTTTGGGTAGTTTGGGCTAGACTACGATCTAGATTTGATCAAGCAATGCAACGAATGCAAACACTTAAAAAATGAAGATGTGTGCCCTTACAAAAGCCTTTTCTTTGCAACCGAGCCTGTAATTCTTCTCTCACTTCCTCTCTCTTCTGGTGTATCTTTTTGGGGAGGGGGAGAATGAGGTTTCTTCCAGAACCACAGCTTTGTTTTGTGTTATGCATTTAGGTGGTATATAAGCAGGAGGGCAATTCATATTGTTGGAAAAACAGTGTTGTTCTTTTACTTGATAAGTAGGGGACAGCTTCAACCACATAAGCCTCTACTCGAGTTGAACTGAAGTCTTTTTAAATTGAGTTGGATTCTTGCCTTCTGAATCACTGGTCTTTCTTTGGCAATTTGACTTGATTTACTTGGAAACGTCTCCTAAGGCATGATATGCTACAAAAGATGGTGTATCCTTGTCACTAGACAGTTCTTTGCTTTCTCATGATTAGCTGGTCCCTTTTTAGGCTTTTGAAAAAGGATCACTTCTTCTAAGAAAAGTCTAATTCATATGAATTTTGTCTGTTTCCATAGTTCCAAAGATGGAATTGTGAATATTGTTAAGATTTTGTTTCTTTGTTTAATATCATGATGTATGGTAGCACACATGCAATTAACATGGTGAACATAAACTGACTGCAAGTGAAAATTAACCTTTGCCAACTTGAACTCTCAAGATTTCTCTTTCCCAGATAATTGTCTTTTGCTTAGCCTATATTTCTTTTGGCAGGTATTTGATAGCCTCGCATACAACAGACTATCAAAACCCAATGCTCTTCTTCAACACATTGGCTGTATTTGTGCTGGTTGTTGCTAAGTTCCCACACATGCACAAGGTTCGCATATTTGGAATCAATGCTGATCATTGAACTTGCGAAGAATTCATGCTTGGTTTGCTCTAGCCATTAGGATTGACCTTTTTTGCATTCCAATGTAACGGTAATATCCCTGTACAGATACTGAAACTGGAAGGGGTATTATTTCTTTTTCTATTTTAATGGAGTGAATATGTATGCATCACTAGGTCACATGCTGGAAGAATAGTGTCCTCTTGTGCCAGCTTATGCGTTTTATGTATGCTTGATAGAAGATAGAAAATCTTCGTAATGCTGTTTCCGTTTCACCCTGTATGGTTGCTCACTCAAGCCATTTAATAAATACCGCCCAAGAGGGGTGAAAGTGAAGCTGAGCTTTGATCTTGGATCTGTGTGTGTTTGCAAGCTTAACTAGTCACTGTTTTTTTTTTTTCTTTGAACATTTTTAACTGGTCACAGACTCGCAGCTAATCAACTCTTGATCCTGGCCTGAATATTTCCAGCTCATTATAAGAGAAGAACGTAATAATTACATTCCATGCAGATCTAGGGAGATTGATGAGCACAGCTGCCCATATTCAGAGTGAATCCTCGAAAATTAATGGTTTAAATTAAACCAGTCTGAGCATCAAGCTGCAAAATCTTTGCCACTGATTGAAGAGGCAAAGACTTGGCAACAAAAATCTCGTGCCCTGGTAAAGATGAGCAAGTCGCTGATTATTCATCATTAGGGAAGACTTAAGAGGCCCGAGCAGGTATTGGAGTATTGTTGATGGCAGCGCCCCGAAATGCCATCCTTTCTGTTATAGCCGGTGAAGAATGCCCTGCTCGTTTGAGTCATAAATCTGGCACTAGCCACTCAGACCCACTCTCATGACAACCCACATGCCAACACCTGATAAAATTGATGAGATGAAGTAATGTGGCCTTGAGGACACGAGGTTAGCTTAACTGCCACTGCCAAAAGAAGAATGCCATGATTGGCAATGACTATCTAATTTAGCTTGGAAATTAGAGCCACCTCGCACTTGAAAACCTCGCTTATTAGTGGTGTTTTTGGCACTCAAGACATGGTACACAGTAGTTGGTGCATTTATATCGAGCAACGTTCATGACTTCCCTCTCCCCTTCTTAAATTTTTGCCGAAATTGTGCGTTAATATCTGCAACATTCTCTCTTTAAATATGAAGGGCATGGAAAAGACAGGGAAAGCTTTCAAACTAGTGGGTACAACAAGGGTCGAATTCCTTGAGATTTGATATTGACTTGATCCGTCTCGTAGTTTTACAACTAACGCCTTGTAGAGAAAGCAATCTATTCATTATGGGCAGAAATCAAAATGTCCATGAAATGTTTTAGCTATATATACATGTTTTCAAACTCTTATGCTACTTGCTGCCTTCTTCCCTGAAAACAACTAATGTTGGAAAAGACCTATTCAAAAACATTTCACCAGAAAGATTTCTGGGCTCAACAACATATACACGACGTCCCAAGATAATCGTGCATGAAAACAAGATGGTAAAAGCTCGTTGGATTTTGATTCTGGCACAATAATAAATGACTTATTGCTTGGAATAAGGAAAAATAGAAAGGGCAAATCCGAGTACTTCAAAATCTGGCCAGGTGATTCAAAATTTAGCATTGCCTTTATTTTCCCATTCCCATTTAACCATTTTTTTTCAAAAAAATAAGAAAACATCTCAATATTTTATTATTTAAAACTTTAATGAAAAATATTTTTTACTTGAACCAAATATATTTGCTGGAGTTGTCAAACAGCCCATAGAAAAAACAAAAAAAAAAGCGCAAAGGTAGGATTCAGTACAGGTCATGTTGCAGTAAACTACATCTACAGTATTATAATAATTATTATTTTTTAAAGTAATTTTTAAAATATATTAAAATAACTTTCATTTATTATTTTAAAATTTATTTTTAATATTAATATATCAAAATAATTTAAAAACATATAAAAATTAAAGATGTTGCTCAACAGTTGAGCCACGTTACGGAGCACTACCTAAATTTGGCTGGAAAAACATCCCCCGTACTAGAGGGTGGTGCATCTACCATTTTGCCAAGTTATTATGCACACTAAGTGCCTTACAGCAAAGAAACAAACATAAACTAATTTTATAAATAAAAGGGACTAGATCTAGATGGATCATCAGACTTTTTTTAGTGGGATGTATTATTCTCTTGCACACTTGCCTAGGAGAATGTTTGCGGGTCCCAACAACCTGACTATAGAAATGAGGGTTTGTCAGATCTTTCTCAGTCTATCAAGTAGACAGAGAGAGAGAGAGAGAGAGAGAGAGGTAGCATGGAAGCAACGAGGCAGCTGTGGAACTGTGTGAGAGTCTTCAAAAAAGAAAAAAAGAAAAAACTGTTTGGATATATAGAATTCTCAGCAGTAAGCTTCTCGGTTGATTCATGTTTAGGGTATATTTGATGTTGTATTTCATAAGTATTTTATTTTTAAAAAAGAATTTTTTATTTTAAATTAATATTTTTTTATTTCTAAATAAAATACGTATGGAAGAGTTATTTATTGCAATTAGAATTGGAAGGATAAGAATTCCTACCTGGCTCGATCTTGTATTAACTCCAACTTTTCTTCCTGAAGTAATGCTTAATGTCCTCTCAGAATCTCAGTCTTGATGAGACCATTAACTCAAAACCTGCTCGCAAATGTATTAAAAGAGATGGAGAGACATGGAAGTAGAAAGTTGAGAGCCGCCATTGTAATCCAACTGAGGTTTTAATTATAAGAATATTAACAAAAACATTCCTCCTGCTAAATGAAAGAAAGTAATGAACAAAGCCTTTAATCCATAAAACTCCTTACAATTTCTCACATTATACATTATTTCTTGTACCATGCCAATCAATGACTCACAAGGATATATATATATATATATATAGAGGGTGGCCTTTTTGCTAGCTCTTCCTTTAAATGATAGAAGACATAACATGAAGTAAAAGGGCACAGTGCCCTCTTCTACTTGTTACCCTGTAAAAAATTCTGGGCCTAGCTAGCTTAGCTTGATCTTTTCTTCTATCTTTTCACAGTATCCCACCAGTTCTTGACCCTTAATGAAGCCAGCCTAAAATGAGCTTCAAGTTCCCACAAGTTTAAAGAGTAAAGAAGACGATTGAAAGTAAAAAAAAAAAAAGAGCCAGTAGAGAGAGTCAGACACCCATGTATCCTATCTGTTAGTAAGGAAGGAATGCAAACCAAGTCACCCACCTTAAGAACTTATAATAAAGTTAAAAAAAAAATTCCAAAAAAAAAAAAACCCCAAATCATTTTCTTCATCTAATTTACCATGATCCTCCACCTAACATCCCAGTCCAATATCCTGTGGAATCACCATGCTCTTTATTTTGCTCAATATCAGCTGTGCTTGAAACTTGTTGCTTTAAATCTTCAAATGGAAACAGAAGTCTTCCATTAGTTTCATGAACCCCTTGGAGATCTCCATAACCACTTCCAAGCCCATCCAGAGAGAAACTCAAGGTTGGTTTGAAATCTTGAAGAGGAAAACCAGATGGGTAAAGTGTACTTGGATCTTGATGAACTGGCATGGGAAAAGAATTCAAGCCCCTTGAAGAGATTCCAGTTAATAGCTCTAAAGCTGAAAGTTGGGATGTGTTAGTGGATGCCGAAGTAGAGGAAGATATTTGGGTCTTGTTGTTGTTTTCATTAATGCTCGGAAATTGGATCAATTCAGAGAAACTTCTAATACCTTGAGTGGATGGGAAAGCTAGGTTTAGATCTTGGCCTTCATGGATCTTATGGTTCTCAGTAGAGGTTTGTGACAAAGTTGGTGGTGATATCAGATCAGGAAGTTTCTTTGAAGAAGATGAAGAAGAAGCTGATGATCTCTTGTTCTTTCTTGAACCTCCACCAACAGGAATGCTCCTTAGAGAACCACCTTCCGTCCAATACCTTCTACAGGTCTTACAAAAGTACCTAGGTTGTGTAAGACTGTAGTTGTTATAGTAACAGAACTTGGTGTTAGTTGAATTGCACCTCGGACAGTTGAGGGCCTGTTCCTTTTGAGGCCTTACCTTCCTCTCCAAAGCAGGAGGCTTCGAGCATGTATTTACAACTATCTCTTCTATTGGTTTCACCACTATCTCCTAAAAAGCAAAGTAACAAGAAAAGAAACACCATTACTTGAAGATCAAAGAACTGAAGACAGACAAACAAACAAACAAAACAATTTAGCAACTTTACACTATTTCAGCATTATAACCAGGACATGATAAGGGCAAAAAAATATTGCACTCATTCTTTTTTCTTTAATCACATAAGCAAAAGAGAAAGCTAGTCAGAGTGGTAACATATATGGTGAAAGAATTAAAGAAGTGCTAGAAACTAAATCCAAAAGAGTGGGGACTTGCACCTGCTAGCCATGGGAACACACACCATCACTCTTTTGCAAAAGGAAAAACAAGCAAGCAAAACCATGCGACTCATGTCCAAAAGTACTCTCAAATTAAGAGATAAAGAAAACAGCCAAAGTGATATGATCATATATAGATCTATCCAGATACCTGTGGCCACTGAGCAGTATCCATGGATGAAATTTGAAGACGAGGATGTTGAGCTAGAGATAGCTAGCTAGCTAGAGCTTCAAAGAAAGAAGGAAAAAAAAAAAAAAAGACGCCCTTTTCTTGAAACTGGTTTTAGGAGAAGGAAGATGAAAGTTTGGAATGGTTTTTGTGTGAAAATCCTTTGTAGCTTCTTGCTTTATTGGTTGTGTGCGTGCGTACGTATAATTAAGAAAGAGAGGGAGTGTTTGTGTGAAATGTGAATTGTGAATTGTGATGGGGCCTGTCCACTAAAAGACATCGTAATATATCTACAAATTACCATTTTATATATTTCTTTTCTTATTCTAAGAGGGGAATATTTGTCTTTGCAAATACGAACAATTTACATAACATATGTGGATATAATATTATGAAACACATGGGCGGGTAATCCACGCAGACTCTCTTAATTTGCTGCTCAATGGAACTAGAGAAACTCGGGTTTTTGGGTCAGCTAGCAGAGTTCAGTCAACTTTGTATGAATTCTATACCATTGCATGTTTTTCTTCCTTCGACTTAATTGGGTATCGAAGAACATCCATTTTTATATGGATTTTATACCATTGCAGTTCTTTTAAAAAATAATATAAATTATGGTAAGAAAAAGAGCATACAGTTAATTATAATATCCCTCTCGGCCTGTTATATTGTAATGGTGAAAATCTGAGTTAAGAACTCCAAGAAGTTAATTACTGGATAGACAATTGATGATAGATTAAACTTGTAGCTGTAATAGTTAAGAATTTTTATTAGTGTTTTAATTTGGGGAAATATTTTCAGGTAAAATTAGCTTTGTTAGAAATGAAAATAAGGGCAAGCTTCATGCTTGTAAATGTTCATGGCAAGGTGTTAACGTACGGTCACAAAAATTGACGCTATCATACTCTGATAAATCCATTATCAGTGTGCATCTAATTAAATGACTCAAGATCCACAATTATTTGAGTTTTAATTCTTTTTTTATTAGTATTCAGTAGTAGTCGAGTACTAGGCTATGACTATTGGAGCACCGAGTGATTTGGTGACGACTCACAACTTAGACACGAAATTGCTCGTCAGCGTAGACTGTGCTGTGCGGCCACGATATGCGCCAAGGAAATTAAATGAATGCTCAATATCAATGAAAACAGCCAGCCATATGGCATTCACAATCAGTATTTAAGGTGTGTTTGGTATATTGGTAAATATATTTTTTAAAATGTTTTTTTTGCTTGTAAATTTATTAAAATAATACATATTTTAATTTTAAAAAAAATAACACATCGAAACGATCAAAAACCTTAAAAAATAATTTAAAAAAATATATATTTTCTTTAAAAAATAGTAGAACGATAGTTTAATCACTGCAACAAACAATCTCTTAAACTGGTGTTTATATGTCATAATGGTTGATTCTTTAATTAATATGTTATATTTTATTTGTTTTTTCTTTTCAACAACTTAAAAAACTACTATTGAAAACTTAATCTTAATCAAAAGTAGCGAAAAGAGATAGTATTCTCGTAAATTCATAATTAATTTTGAGAATCTATTTCAAAATATTAGCAAAAAAAGTAGATTGTTGAACGAGATAAGTGTTGTTGAGATTTTAATGATCTTGTTTATACTTCTTAACAAGAACAAATTATTGGTTTTGGATATATTTATTCTTTTAATTACAAGCTTACTGATATCACAAAGATATATTTATTTAAGATTTATATGGTTACAACATACTTTGATAAAATAAAATAAAATTGAAGTTTACAGTTCATTATTTTATAGGTCAATAAAGGAGAAATAGTTTGCTAACAAATTTTAATATGAAAGAATTGAAGTTGATATATAAAATAGTTATACATTTAAAATAAAAAAAAAGGATTGGAGATTTTTTATTAAACATCCACAAGATCAAGGTAAGAACAATTTGAACTTGATAATGAGTTTTTTCTAACATGAAGATATTGAAGCATTGATAATTTTTAGGGAAAAATTATTGTTTTCTTATTATTTTTATCCATACTTAGTTTAGGAAAATATTTTTTATTTTTATTATTTTTCCTTTTTAGTATAAGAATTACTTAGTTTGGGAATTTTATTTGCTTATTCAGTTTTGACTTAAGAATAGTATAAATAAGGTTACTTAATTTATATTTCAACAAACTACTTGATGTGGTAAATTATTGAGAAATAAAATTTTAAATTAGAATTTCTAATATGGTGGACAAAATTTTGTTTTGTTTGTTATTATTATTTTTATTGTATTGTTTTCATCTACAACGGATACAAATACATCAATATATCTAACATTGAGAGCAAATGCATTCACCAGTTATATAAACTAACAATTAGTTTAGTAATAAAATAATGCAAATAAGATTGCAGTTTTTCTTTCAAACCGGCAAAATGGAAAAAAATATTTTACAAACTAACATAGCTTAGTCATTTAAACAGACTACACATACACGACTTGGTATTTTTTTAATAAAAACATTAGCTTAATTGTTGGCTACTAAGTGAGCATTCCATAACTTAGAGACCATGTGTATGACTTCATTTAAGCTCTCGAAGTGGCTTTAGTATACGTGCATTCATCTCGTTGAGAATTTTTTAATAGTATTAAATCTATTGTTATATATTGGAGTTGCATGTTTTCTCAATTTTTTTTTTCCTCTCTCTTTTGATTATTGTGCCAACCCTTTCTTCTTCTTTTTTCTTCTCACATTTGATCCCTCAAGTTTCATAATTAGTTAATTTTAGTTCAATTATTATGATTATTTAATCAATTAAATTTATTTTTATTCAAGCCAGGCAAAAAATAACTATTTCTTTGAAGAGATTTTAGCAATATTCTTATTTGAAAATAAATACAACTTTAATTAAATTGTTTTACTAAAAAAAGAGAGATGAAATTATCATAATAATAGAATTAAAGTTAACTAAATAAAAAAAACTAAGCTACTAAATGAAGAAATTAGCGATGAAAAACAAGAAAGGAAATTATTATTTTTTGTCCATGCGAGTTGTGCAAGTGAGACTTGTGTCTCAAATTGCGCATGTTTTATCTATATAAATTAGGAATGATTATTTTTTTTTGTTCATTTTGGTGTTTATCAAAAATAATAATCAAACTGGTTTTAAAAAAACTGAAACCGAACCCGTTCAAACCGACCGGTTTCGGTTTGATTATTTAAAAAAAACCGGTTCAAACCGATTTGGCTCAAGTTTTTTCAGTTTGGGTCCGGTTCGGTTTTTTCGGTTTCAAACTTTTAAAATCAAAACCGAACTGTTCGGTTTTTTAAAAATTATAATCAGTTTTTTTTTACGGTTCTGTTTTCTCTTTTTTTTTTCAATTTTTTTTATCACCCCTGATACAAATAGTAAAATTGTGTTAATCTAAGAATTATTTTTTCAAGTATGTTGATTTAGGGAATATTCGTTTTCTCATTGTACTAATTTGGAAAGAAAAGAAAAACTCTAAATGTTGCACGCACATGCACTATATATTCTCGATCCATAAATATTTAAAAAATGTATGCTACATCTTTGTTTTTCCTATTTTATCTTTCCAATATTATTTAAAAAATGTATGCTAGTGATGATTAAAAGAATCTGTATATATGTCTAACTCTAATTAAAAAATAATTATAACCGTACTCGAATTGTTCAAATTCAAAATGAAACTGGAAGGCAACGGAAAGTCCTCTTTAACCCATCTAATTGCTTGAAAAGTGACTACACTGCACCAGACAAACATTTTTACAACCCCCTCGAAAGCACCTTTACGATTGCCATCATTTTAGATGTTTGGTAAAAGCCTAGAAATTGGCATATAGAGGTACTGCTGCTTTTTTTTTTTTTTTTGATTGAAATTGTTTTTTATTTTATTTTATTCTTTTAAGATTAATTTTATAATTTTAGATAGTTTTGATGTAATGATTTTAAAAATAATTTTTAAAAAATAAATTATTTTAATATATTTATAAACAAAAAATACTTTAAAAAACAACAGTTAGCACACTCCTAATACTAATTGTGATACAATATTGAATTGAGTTTTTTATTATTATTATTATATATAAGTTTTTCAAATAATAGACAATGTTAATTATTTCACAGCCTCTTGTTAATTATCAGTATCAGTATCTGTTTGCTGAATCCATCTTCCCAAAAATTGATATTATTCAGGAAATTAATTGAAAATGAACATTTCAGGATAACATTTCTTAACAAGTCACAAGCCAGGCACTTGTGCATATGTGTTCATCGCAGCCTTAAAGCTTTACCTTCCAGGATCATGAACACAAGCCAGGTATTCATGCTTAATTAATTTCAACATGATCTCTGGACTATTTATTTTTAAATAGTACAGATGAAGAAATTCTTGACGGGGCAAATCAATTGGAGAATGTAGTTTACGGCGCAGGTTTCTTCAGGCTTACAAGTCAAAAAGAATTAGAAGGACGTCTACTTAGCAGTTTGCGTTGTGCAAGAAACATAATTATGATACATAAGTGACCGAATCCTACTTGAAGTATGCATCACATTTCCTAAAGCCTTGACGCCCACCTCTAGAATTCACCATGCATCATCAATCATGTACATTAAAATTGGAAAAACCGAACCTTATTATTTTCCTTTATTATAAATTCTGAGAAGGGGGGAATTGCTAATTATATATTGAACTTGATTTTTACCGGAAAGCAACAAGATTATTTAAAAAAACTAAAAAATATCTTAAAATACAAACCTTGACCATTCACATGCCAAAGTTGCTCTATAACTTGTCACTTAAGACATGAAATGTGTGTCTTGTGCTTTCAATCACATCATTAAGCTTGAAATACCATTGATTTGGCTCGATTTTCTTCTACTAGTAATGATGACCGCCCCCATCCACCAACCGTGAGGGCCATACGTGGGGATCTCTTCGCTGTGATATCATCAACAACACCTAATCATATTCTTAACATGCCCACATGGTGAACATCCAACGGCGCTTGAATGTTTCAGAGATAATGTGTCTTCAAGCTTAAAAAGCGCAGGCAGCGTCATCCCCATTAGCAACCCAGGAGACTGTCCTCACTCCTCAGTGTTGTGGTGTGCAAGTTATAAATATTAACTTCTTTTTTCCTTGAGAACCAAGATAATCCGATTCAGTGGTCGCCTTCGAATTCCTCTGCCTTCAGAGCATGGATTAGTTTGACAGAACAAAGGATTTCGATCAAATCATTATCATCATTCAAGCGTTCATATATATATTTTTGCTGCTTTTTTCTCACGTTTCTAAGCTTGACAGCAGGATGGGCACCTGCTACTGCTAATTGTTTTTTCTTAATAATTAATTATTGCATTCATCGAAAAATAAAACGTGCTTAAATTTATTTCCATACACTTCGCATCAAAAGGTTCGCATTGTCTTATCTTGGTGTGTTATTAAAATCACTCACAGTAGCCAATTGAAATGGAATTGTAACTATAAATTTGTTTTTGCTGTTCACTTGTTTTTTTGAATTATTTTGTTTTAAATTAATTATTTTTTATGTTTTTGAATTGTTTTGATTTATTAATATTAAAAATAAATTTATTAATATTAAAAATAAATTTTTTAAAATAAAATATATATTATTTTGATATATAAAATAAAAAATATTTTAAAAAATAAATACTACTACACAATTAAATACTATATAAATCATTGCTCTTCGAAACTTTTTGCTATTGCATCAAATCCTTTCTTCTTCTTTTTTTAGAAGAATGCCAAATGATTTGATTAATCAAATAAATTTAGCATTCATAACAAAAATTAAGCTTGCACACTTCCAAATATCAGTGATAATATCAATATATTTCTTAATTGCTAATTTAATTAGATGATAAGTGAATTTATTTCTTTTTTATTATTTTATATTGAATCCAAAATAAACATAAGAAAATTTTCTTTCTTATAAATTATAAATATATTAACATTTATTTAAATTTAGATAGTGTTTAAGATTGTTGTAGTGATTATTAAATCTAAAAAAACACTACAAGAAAGTTTTTCTTCTTGTAAATATATTGGCATCTATATGAACTTGGGTAGTAATTGAGATTGTTGTAATGGTTGTTTTTTAAAGTATTTTATACTTGAAAATATATCAAAATAATATATTTTTTATTTTTTAAAATTTATTTTTATATTAAAATAATATAAAAACATAGAAAAAATAATTTTTTAAAAAAACCTTTTAACCATCAAAACAGACACTCGTAATTTATGAGAATTATTGGAGTGCAAGGCAAAAGGATGCATCGGTGGCACTGTATTGTGTATTTGTATCTGGCTCTTTGATTTGACTCTCTCACACGTACAAACAACTCAAGTACTAAACCATGTCGAAGCCTCAACTCAAGAGTGAATGGCGGCGAATTGAAGCCGTCAGATGTTGGGTATCTTTGATGATAAGGACCCACCAAAACAAGCTCTATTTGCTAACGACACGTGTCCCACGATGTTGACCCCACAAAAGAAGTGGGCGGTGGAGGCATTTGTGGGCTTGGGTGGGCCCTCAAACATGCGCGTGCCAATCTTTTCCATTTCCGTTCCAAAATCCTGCCCGACCAAGTAAAGAATCTAATCGTGGCCGTCTGATCTAGAAAATCCCTATCTTGATAGCCTACCATGCTCTGATGATGTAATGGGATTGGCTCCCCACTTGATGTGGACGGCGTGGGATGGTGCATTCCACGTCATAAAAAAGATGTAAGCAGTCTAGTTGCTGGAGGGATGAGGAATAGACTCCCCCCTCCTCGGCTCCTCCTCCCTCTTCGCTATGCTCTTCTCAAACGATTGTGAAAAATAAAACTTTCATGAATCTTCAATAATGGTATAAACAAGGTAAAGAGACAGCTTCTTATTATAGATGCATTAAACCATTGAAAAACATCATTTGTGTATAAAATTTGAATTCTTTTTATTAAATTTTTTTTTAATGTTCTTAAGTGACTAATATCAAAAATAAATTCTTAAAAAATAATAATAAAATATTATTTTAATTCAATTCTAAACTAAAAAAACATATTAAAAACAGAATTGCTGGCTACATTGGCAAACAGCCACTAATCTGCATCTTTACACACGCTACATATATATTTATATAAATGCTATCGTCAAAATTCATGTCAACTTGATTAGAAAACTAGAGCCGTCTGATAGGGCACTGGCTCTTTAGATAGAGAGGGGATTTCCAAGTAGGCCCCCCTGAATTCTGATGAGTTAGATGTCACCCGTGTTAATTTATTTCATTTTAATGGGGGGGCTTTGTTTGCTTCCTGCTCCCCCCCTCTCTTCACTCGGCGTATTTTTTTGCCCTAGTCCTCATCGGAGGAAAGATGTGATCGACTCTGGAATCTATACTTGTAACTTGTAGCTGATAATTTACTCAAACAATCTCTTCAATGATTCGGATTGACTAGCGAAAACATTTGTCAAGTGGATGAGAGCCAAAAGTTGAATCCTTGTGAGTTGTAGTGCCCGAGTTAAAAGTTTTCCATTCCCATGGTATATACATATATAATATATAGAAGAATGTTATCTATCGACATGCCTTCTTCTTCTTCTTTTTTTCTATATCATACTTGAGATTCAAGGAAGTGAAAAAGAAAATGGTTCTAATATTGTTATGACAAACCTCTGAATGAACAAAAAAGGGTCCATTTATTCAATTTCTCATGGTTTTTTTCGATAACCATAAATATTCGGGATAGTTTATACGTATTTCAATTAATTCTTCGAAGCTATAAAGTTAACGATGATGTAGGTCTTCTTTAATCCTAAAATTTATAACACTTGAACTAGTAATATCTAAAAGTAAATTCAGAGCCTGATTAGCTAAGCTATACTTTTCAAAATTAATTCCTTCCAATTTTATTTAATAGTTATGAATCTTTTGACATGATTTCGACGAGTTTCATGACCTTCACCTTAAATAGATAAACCCCCCTCCTTGTAACAATTTAGAAGAAATTACTATAAGAGCTGAAGAAGAGCCTTTAAAAAATTTATAATAAAAGTTCATGAAATTAAGAAATTTACGAAAAACTTTCATTTTGGACACAGAGACCAAGGCATCAAACAATTCCCTCGAAACTACAGAGTATAATTTTTTCTTCCTTGTTTTAAAAAAATAAAGAGCAGGCAGGCCAAGATGATTTTAAAATTCCCGACAGAACACGTTACATCTCGTAGCATCCACGTACTTAAAAAAAAAAAGCACTCCCGTTATATTTAAATTGGACTAAAACTTGAGACACCTCCGTGAAAGAACCATTTACTTTAAAGTAATTGTCATCGATCAAGGATTATGGGATGGCAACCCACTTGAACTCAAATTTTGGTGAAAGTTAACAAGAGTGTTAGCACTTAATTAGCACTAAACTAATCTCTCGTGGGCTACAAGAAGTATACTATAATGGCTCTCGAGATGTCAGTCCTTGTGTATTTTTATGTTGCTCAATAAACAATTAATAATATTCTGTTAGTTATTTTTAAAAGTTTACATTAAAAAAATAGAAAAATACAACTAGAAAAAAAATTAATAAAAATATTTTAATGATTTTTCATGGGATATGATTTTTTTTATTTATCTATTTTTTAAAAATAAATTTTAAAAAATAACTAGAATATATATATATATCCATGTGCGTGTACTGTGATAGTGATCCAAACTAGATTCCAATGGCAGGCAACATGAGGCACTATCATTGCCTTTCAGCCAAGGCCGGCGCCGCTGGAGAAAGGGACCCCACCGCACTTTCTTTGATGGGTTCTAAATTCCCCGTAGCAGCCTTGGTTCATAAGGCTCGAACTTTATTCAAATTCTACTCAGGATTTCTTTTACGGGGTAGTATCAAAATTTTAGATTTGACCTTAAACACAAAAATTATAAATCCAAACCAAGCTAATTAATTATGTTTGTGGGAATTAAGTGGGTTTTAAATAAAAAATTGAGTCTAGGTGTTTGTTCAAATTAAATTAGTGATATTAATTCCTGGAGGTTAGAGAAAATGCAAAACGAATGCAGGATATTTGAATTTTTTTTAATTAAATTCAATTGAAAATTCTTAATGAAATATTAAGTTTAGAATTAATAACTGAATTCAACCTCTAAAAATAATTAAAAAAAAAAGAGGTTATCCCCTCTAATTTACTATATTAAAAATGAGAAATTAATGTTAAAACTTATTTTTACAAAAATATACATTTATTCATTATTTTTTAGAGGCCATTAAAAAATAAGATGAAAACATTGAGTGTAATATATGAAACAAAATTAATTAAATTATATTTTTTTAAATATATGAATTTAATTTTTTTATCAATTAACTTAAAATTAAATAATATAATTAAATTCAGCTATAGTTAAGAATCGACTCCAACAAGGGGAAAAAAAACATCATCTCTCTAGTAGAGAATGCATAGTGATTTATAATTATCAAACCATTATAAAGCACTGACCGAATGTTCGTTGTTTTTGACATAAAAGGATAAGAGATTCTTAGGTTGACTCTCATATATTAAAGATCAAGTTTTTCTTGAAATTAAGTTTTAGACAAATCATCTACATAATTGTTTATTTATTTATTTATTTGATTCGAGAAAACCTTACCACCCGGAAAGCGTATTTTATGGATCCAGGTAAGCGAGTAAAACTCCGACTGTCTCAGGTTCTTACAAGAGATGCACATCCTGACTTGAACTCAAGATCTGCTGTGCAGATCTCAAATCCTTTGTCATCATCGAAGACTATAATTGTTTATTTACTCACATGCATATCTCCAAGGATTAGTCATCTTTGGGAGTGGGTTCATAAACATCTTCGGAAAAAAGTTGTGCTGGGATTCTAAAGGTTATTTATGTATGATAAGGAAAAATTTATTTAGGCAGTGTTTAATTACAGTCTTGAAATAAAGAAACATAGAAATAATGAAAATAAAAAAGATTAGATAGAAAATGAGTTTAAAATAGAATTATGTTTGGTAATAATATACAAGATAAAATAATTATTTTATATTTTATTTGATAACGATAAACAAGAAAAAGTAAAATATAAAAAAGTCTATTTTCCATATTGTTATCAAATTTACATATTTTTTTAAAAAAATAATTTTTTTTTATTTTAGTTTATATCGAGAGTTCAAATTAATAATATTATAATAACTCTAGTTATAAAACCAGGACTAACTTGACAGGTTGATTTAGGGTCTAAACTGGTTTGAGTTTAAGAAAAAACATGAGAATGATTGACTCGATCTAACCCAGTTAGAAACTCAGGTCAACTCGGGATAAAACACAGGTCAAAAACCCATTGACTTTTTTGAAAAAAAAATTAAAAATTTTGGGTCAGCTGAGTTGACCCTCCTGATCCATGATCTGAACCTTGCCTTAGATCGACTCTTGAGTCAGGTTTTAAAACTATGACAATAATTATTTTTATCCATACGTTGACTTCTCCCAACCTGTGACATGGGTCTTGCTCTAGTTAACCCCTAAATTGGGTTTTAAAACTACAATAATAACAAATTTTATCATTCTATTGACCCGAATCAACCCAAATTGACCCACCTAATATGTGACCAGGGCCTTGCCCTAGGTTGACTTCCAAATTAAATTTTAAAACTATGATAATAATCATTTTTATTTTATATTGATCCAGATCAATTCAAGTTGATCCTCTTAACACATTACTTGGGCCTTACCCCGGGTCAACTCTCAAGTCGAGTTTTAAAACTATGGTAACAATCATTTTTATTCTCATGTTGACCTGGGTCAATTATCAACCCCACTCGTTACTCGAGTCTTGCCCCAAATTGACTCGAGCCTCGACCAGTTATCGAGATTTGCTCCAGATCGACTCCGATATGGAATTTAAAACTATGATAATAATTATTTTTATTTTTATATGTCTTAATTGGATAATTTTAAAAATAAAGTTTTTTATAATGACATTTTCAAAATAAAAAATAAAAAATATTGTTTCTGGAGACATGTTCGCATTATACCTCATGTTGTAAAAGTATAAAAACCCATTTTAAAACTGTTTTAGAGACATTTGTTTTTATGTCCCAGTCTCTTTAACCAAATATTTTTTTATTTTTTTTTATTTTAGAACAGTAAGTAAACATTACCTTAATATTTTTTCCTCCTCGTATAACAAAATTATTGCTAGTGACGATTCGAACCTAATTTTTAAATTTGAGTGGAACGCCGCAACCTTAAACAGTGTATTAAAGTTATTGTTTCCATGTTTATTAAGCAATGAGCCCGTGTATATTCTTTCAAATCAACTATCACATCCCATCCTTACGTGTCTTAAACAGCATCTAGCTTGTTAGAAAATCATTAGGTTCTATGTGACTAATAAAATATGAATTCGTCATTCAAAAAAGATTTATTTGAAATATAAATCTGTATAAATAATGTATTGCAGCTAATGAGATGTAATTCAACTAATATTTGATGTTTCATCTCTTTTCAAAAGGTTTTTAATTTAAAATCCTTATTTCCCAAGAATGATAAAAAAAACAGCATCAGGTGGTACATGAGATTTGAGAATTAAATCGCCACTAATTCACATGGCGGAGTGAAGGCGTGATGTAGACACCTCAACTGTCTGGAGGGTCAGTAAGTTACAGAAAATTACAACACACTGTCGACAGATCATTCCCCCCCTTTCAGGGCGTTGACCTCTCGAGGCAGGCCTATGGCTTAGGCTCATATTGCACCACCCACTCGGTTGGTGGCTTGGTGCCTTGCTACTAGACTAGGGTTGGGCTTCCCTCAAGAAACAAAACCCAGCACCCCCTCCATCATTATTGTTTTAAACGTGTGTGTTTGGTAATGAAGTATAAATGTTCTTACGAGAAAAAATAATAATTAAAAAGACATTGAATCTATAATTCTGACATCCTTAAAATAAAAATATTTAAGAATTCTTCTCGACAAAAAGATGCTTTCAAAAGCATTACCAAACGGAGGGGCGAGGGGGGGTGCGTCTGTAATTTGCTCTCCAACTGGATGGTCCCCTAGAGAAAGGATAAGCACGTGGCTGAGTTTGTGTAAGAGTGGGCTCTGGTCCATCTTGATGGACCTATCTGGGCTTGTTATTGTCTGTAGTGTTTAGTTCTTACTTTGAGCCCTTTATTAAGTGGAGGGTTAGCCACGGAAAACTTGTTTGATTTCCCTCTCTTCATTTTCACAGTCCACGCAGTCAACTTTAGCCAGCGCGCTTCGTGACTTTACATATCCTCGAAATAAGCATGATTTAGCTCTTCATGTCAGCTAATTTAGCGAACGAAGCAAAACTAAAACACTACTTCTTTTAATGAATAGATAAAAATAAAAAGAAAATTGATGTGAACAGATGTTCCGAACCTGATCGACTCAAGTTATGTCTGTATTTTAAATCGTGTTTAGTTTAATGAATAGATAAAAATAAAAATAAAAAATTTAGAATGGATATGTTTTTTTTAGTAAGAGTACATGTAGCACAACTAAAAATTATTAAATTACCTCTTGAAAATAACAAAGAAAACTAAATACAAATACAAAAATGCCCTTGAACCTAAGCTATAGAAAATCCACTTTCAAGAGCATGCAAGTCATCTTAATGTTCTTTGAAAATGAAAAGGATAAAAACACTCATGAATATAAGCTTTAAGATATTTGAATCTAAAAGTGTAATGGTTATTTTACCGTATAAAAAGATTTAATTACCCTTTTAGAATTCAACAATGACAAATGAACAGTTATGAAATAACTGAATTACCCCGATAGCATTTTTTTTTGGGTTTTTTAGGGGTAAAATGGATATATTCCACCTCTAAAGCTCGAAAAAATCATTTTCTTATAATTATAATAATAATTTGAATAGTTTGTTTTGTTTTGATCTTGAAAAAAGTTTAATTATATATTAGAATTTCAAGAAGAAGCATGTATAAAACCCAAATTAATTAGGCGCGCCAAATCAAATTGTACAAAAATATCGATTAGGTCTGTTTGAGATTATTATTGTAGTTACTTTTTAAAGTGTTTTTCACTTAAATATATATTAAAATAATATTTTTTAAAAAATAATTTTTGATTCCAGCACATCAAAATGATCTGAAAATGTAAAAAAAATATTAATTTCAAGTAAAGAAAAAAAATTAAAAAAATTAAACTTTTTCAAAAGTTTTTTTTAAAATACAAAAATAAATAGGATATTAAATACGCTTGGTTTTATCAATGGTCAAAAGCATGCATATGTGGTTGGTAGGTGACCTTCCGCTTGCAAAATAAAAAATAAAATAAGGAAAAAACACACTATGATCCTCTATTTATTATTTTTTACATGGGTAAGGACGGTGTTTCGATAAAAAAATAAAAAATTAAAATTGGTGAGATATCTTGCTCTCTTTTGACTAGCCAAAATCGAATCAACCCTTGCTTGCTTATAATAAATTGCTCTTTTATTGCTCCTGCCCGGAAATCACATCATTACTACATTTTAATCAATATTTAAACGAACAATTTCAATTAACATTTTCTACTAATGGCTGGTTTCAAGTAGTTGCCTATATGGGACACAATCTAGGGTAAAACGAAGCTGTCCCCCTGTTTTCATTTAATATACACGTTAGTGTTTATTTCTTTTTTATTAAGATAGTCAAGATATCACTTAAAACTCCTCCGACTCAAATATATTTTTTTTATATGATTAAAAGAAAATAAAATTTAAAGAGTATTTGAGAGAATAATTATGTTATTTTTCAAAGTATTTTTTTTCATAAATATATTAAAAAAATATTTTTTAAAAAAAATTGTTTTTGTATCAGTAAATTAAAATGATCTAAAAAATATAAAATAATAAATTTTAAATAAAAATAAATTTCACAAACCTCCATTTGGGCCACATTTTCAAATAGTTTCTAAAAGGGGCAAATTGTTCTGGGTTTTAACATTAAGAAAAATAATTATTTACTCTACCTAGAAGAAAAGAAGAAGAGAAGGAATGAGTCAACACAAAGGAAAGACCCGTGCGAATTCGAAGTCCTAGTGGACAAAGTTGGAGGCGGTCAAGATTCACAAGTTAGCTGTGAAATTCCTCGTTAGTCCCCTGGAACTGGCATCTTGTCTTTGACCAGTATAGATTTAGAGCGTGTTTGGCAGTGTGGTTGCGTGTGCTTTTTAAATAACTTTTCGTTCCAAAATGCATGCCAACGATATTTTTTTATTTTTTAAAAATTATTTTTGACATCAGCACATCAAAACGATCCAAAATATATAAATCATATTAAATTTTAACAAAAAAAAATTTAACTTTTTAAAAACACAACCACAACCGTGTTTCCAAACGGGATCTTAGTAGACAAACCAATACGTAGGAGGTGTTAATTTTCGATTCGGCATCACCAATTTGATTGTAGTTACGATATTGTGGGGCCATTCATAAATAATTTTTAACTTCAATTGTTTTTAGCAGGAAACTAGTTTTGGTGCCCGTACTGTGTCCAGAGATGTACTATTTTTTTTCCCCTAAAAAATAATATTATTTTTAAATACGATACTTGAGTTATAAACCGGTTGAGATGAATAAGCTGGATTTAATTAAATTGGAAGAAAAAATTAAAAAACAATAATAGATGGATTCACAATCCGTTAAATACAAAGTAGCAAAATATAGTAAAAAAAAACATAAAAAGGGGTCTGGGAGGCTTTAGCATTGTAGTTGTGAAGTTTTCATAGTGATTACTTGAGAAACCTACGATCCTAGTAATTATACATGAGTCAACTTAAAATATTTTATCAAATTTGTGTTAGGTTTTTAAACCTATAATTCAAGTCATTGAACCTAAAACATCTCATAAAAAAATATAAATTTCAATTCTCAATCAATAATTATTGATGGATAAAATCTAAAAAAAGTAATTATACAAAAGGATTAAAAAATAGCAATTGAAAAAATAAAGATCAAAATTAAAAAACAGAACAAGTTTCTTTATTTGATCGAAGGTTGAGATTAAAAAAGAAAAATTAATTCAGTAAAAGGATAAAAAAAATGAAAAGAATGAATACCAAAATTGACATAAAAAAACAAAATTTTAATAAAAAAGTGAAATTAAAAAGAATAATAACTTTTACGAAAGAGTCAAGAAAAAAATAGAAATAAAAAAATAAGAACCAAATTGAAAAACATAATACTATCAATAAAACTTTTATAAAAAAAGCTAAGGAAAATATTAGAAATCAAAAGAATGAGAATCAAATTAGACAATATCATATTTGATAATTTGAGATTGAATTGTGAAATTTAAAACAAATAAAACTTCTACAAGAAGGTCAAAAACAAAAATTAGGAATCAAAACAATAAAGATTGAAGTTTAAATACCAACAATATATAGAGTCAAACTTAATTTTAAGGGGAGGAGAGATAAAAGAAGAGAGAAAAAAAGAAATGCTTGCGGGTGACAAATCGGGCCACTAACGCTAACACGCAACACACTAGCAGTAAAAGAACATGACAAAATTTCCAACTACATAGTGGAAGGGTAATTTTGAACGTAGAGAAGTGCTGCTCACGTTGCTCAAAGTGCACAAACGCCTCCCATATGCCTCCAGGGATCGTATACGTGTGCTCATCTTTTTTGTTTTGTTTTTTTATCTAGACAAGTATAAAATTCCCTTGAACAAATTTTATAATTACAAAAAAAAAAACTCATTGTGAAAAAGCCGAAAACACCCAATGACCTTGAGTTTATTTATTTTTATTTTAATGGTATTTTTTGTGGTCTTATTATGCATTTTAATTTTTTATATTTGATAAAATACGAAATTGTCCCTAAGTTTAAATTATTATAACGAAAAAACCATTGTGAAAATATGAAAAATGCCCCTTGATGCTATTTTTTTTACTTTTAAAAATATTTTGATCATTTTATCGTGCACTTGAGATGAGAAAATACTTTTTCTCCGCACTCTATTTAATGTTGATAAATAAACTTTACAAAAAAACTTAAATGCCCTTATAAACCATTGATAATGTTATTGGAGAAAGGGACAAAATCACCAAAACACTATTCCAGTTAATAACATTCTTGAGTTAACATCTATGGTGTTTTTGCAAGTAATTGTAGCTTCTTTTAATATCTTGCATTTTTGTTCCAGTGAATTATATTTTTTAGTCAACTTCTATGGTGTTTTTCCAGTTTTTTATAGCTTCTTTTAATAACATAACATTTATGTTATTATGTATAATACAATTTCACATGTTCAAATTTAAGGAAATTTGTAATATTAACATTTTTCTTTATTCTAGTGATTAAGGTATTTTGAACTTAGTTTTTCATGTATCAATATTAAGTACGTCTCTTATATAAATTAAGATAAATCATTTATATTATTTTTTATTATATTTGAATTTGAGATTCTAATATTGATATATGAGTTATTTGAACTTTAGCCCTTGCATGCTTTGTATAATTTATTTCTATAGACAACAAATTAAAAAGTATATTGTAGAAAATAAATTGTCTTTAAAGGACTAATTTCCCAGCCATCAAAAACAGATTAAAAACAATATTTGACAGACCAAAAAAATAAATAAATTTGTGGAGCATTAAATGTAAGGTGAAAAAAGTAAAAACGGTGTACAAAGAAAACGACATGGTAACCTCAAATGACAACTAAATTAACAGTCAAACAAAAGTAAACTGCACTACAGTTCTTAAAGCTAATTAATGCTAGCTGGACACAAAAATAAATGCAGTGAGAGAGAGAGAGAGAGAGTTACAATCAGAAAATTCAGATTTCAGACAAAATCAAAAGCAACGTTTTACTACCCTTTGGATCTTCTCTCTTCCTTTCCTTTTTTCTTCTTCGTATCGACACTGAAATCTAGCAATTTAACTCAATATTTATATACTATTCTTTGTCTCCTTACTGGAAACTTTTGTTTGATTTCTGGGGTTTTGACCGAATTTCACTTCTGGCCTCAGGTGTGTAAATCTCTGCATTACTTATTTTCCTCATTGTTTTTATTGCAAGCAATTTGTTCGTTTTGTTTTTGTTGTTTTGATTTGTTTTGGTCAAATGTTATGTCTTTTGACGTTGAATGAACAAAAAAAGGTTTTCTTGTTTTTAGATTGGACGGAATTGAATTGTCTGTTACAAGATCTGGGGTAGCTGTTTTTTTTTTTTTTATATAGAGATTATGAATATTGATTGTTGTTTGATTTTGTGTTGTGGGTTTTGAATTTTTGATTTGACGATTCAGGATTTAATGGATTCACAGTGAATAATGATAAAAATGGGGAATTTCAGCGAAGAGGAAGAGCAAGAACCAAGCTTTTTCGATACCCGTGAGGAGATATCTTCTGTTTCTGATTGGAGTTCAGATTGTGGGGATTGTAGTCCTAGTCTTTTTAACAGTTTCTCATATGATGATTGGACTCGGAATCCAGAAAGTGTTCAAGATCGGCGGCGGAGGTTCTTAAAGTGGATGGGTTTAAGTTTGGATCGAAATGATGGTTTTGAAGAGAAGTTTGGTGATGATTTCAAGAACGAAATCCAATGGGTTGGTGTTGATAGGACGGAGGATAATAGTGGGGCAGTGTTAAGGACATCGAGTATAGAAGATGACTTTTTGTCAACTCAGTCTTCTATGTCTTCCGAGTCAAATGAAGTTTGGCGACAATCATTTGAAAATGGTACGCTGGATGGGAATATTGCGTATAGAATTAAAAATTTGGATGATGGAACTGAGTTTCTGGTGGATGAACTGGATGGGGATGGAATGCTTAGTAGACTGCATGAAGTGGGATCCAATCAATCTCCTAGTTTTGAAGAATTTCGGAGAACACTCGGCACATCTCCTTTTCTTGAACGATTTTTTAAGAAATATGTTAATGGAAGGGATATGGTAGAAGCAAAAAGGAAAGCTAAAAGGAGTTGGCTGAAGAAATTGGGCTTGAAGGGAGGGATTATTGATAGACAAGGGACAGCTGCCTCGAAGCCTTGTGATCTTGAATCAACCACAGGAGCAAAGATGCATAGAGTTAAAGTTCATCCATCCAAAAAGCACACCAAAGAATTGTCTTCTCTCTTTACTGGACAAGAATTTCTGGCTCATAAGGGATCAATTTTGACAATGAAATTCAGTCTTGATGGACAATACCTGGCAAGTGGTGGTGAAGATGGTGTTGTGCGCGTGTGGAAGGTGATTGAGGATGACAGATCCAACCAATTTGACATCTCAGCCACCGATCCCTCGTGTCCATATTTCACAATGAATCATCTTTCTGAACTAGCTTCTCTTGATGTGGATAAGAAGGTAATTGATAAAACGAAGAGACTTGGTTCATCAGACTCCACATGTGTTGTTGTGCCACCAAAGGTGTTCAGGGTATTGGAGAAGCCTCTGCATGAGTTTCAAGGACATAACTGCGAGGTTTTGGATCTCTCGTGGTCTCAGAAAAGGGTTGGTATCATTAGTTTTCTAGAATTCAGAGATACTATACTCGTCCATAGAATAGCTGCGCCTTGAACTTGCATTTATTGAACTTGGTGAAGTCTAATTTGCTTTCACCTTCTTTATATTTTCTTGCAGTTTCTATTGTCCTCTTCTATTGATAAGACTGTTCGCCTTTGGCAAGTGGGTTGCGACAGGTGCCTGAGAGTTTTTTCTCATAATAATTATGGTGTGCCTCCTGCTGCTTGTTTTAATTTATTTTAACACGAGTACCATGATCCATGATTTGGTCACATTGAGTTGTTTTATTTCTGAATGATCTCAATTGTTTCTACCATTTTGTTTTTAGTTGGTTCACTGATGGTTGTCACTGTTATTACTGTTGCAGTGACTTCTGTTGATTTCAATCCTGTGGATGACAATTATTTCATCAGTGGCTCGATAGATGGTAAAGTTCGCATCTGGGAAGTGCTTGGCTGTCGGGTTGTCGATTATACTGATATACGAGAGATAGTTACTGCTGCGTGTTATCGTCCTGGTGGAAAGGTTGCTGATCTTTTTGCTATTAGCTCCTGCAAAATAACTGAGATATTCAAAATGAGTTAATGTTTAAACATTCTCGTTACTTAATAATGCAGGGAGGACTGGTTGGCACAATGACTGGAAACTGCCTCTTTTATGATATAGTAGGTATGCATTTCTTCAAGCTTAAGCAAAACATCTTAGTTATATTCCAGAAAGCTAGTCCACTGGGAATCTAAAGCAGGTCTGCATGATGCTAATCAATACTTTGCTTCTTGTTTTGGGGTTTTGAGGGGCCCTGACACTCTTCTATTATGCTAATGAAGATGATTTGTTGACAAAAGCATTGGGTTGTTCGATATTCACTGATTTTTCTATTCAAGTTCATTAGGATTTTATAACATTGCTTTTATTGCAGTCTTGTTCTGAATCACACACCACCAATTTTCTTAGTTCTCTGATTTTCTAAGGTGATTTGTTAAATTCCTTAGGTGACGGGCGAATTTATATTTGTATATTCTCCGAACCATAAATAATCCAATCAATTTCCCATTTTTATACTGTAGTTCATGTTGTATGCTGAAAAGAGCTGCCAGGCTGACCACCAAATGATCTTGGTTTTATGATGCAGATAATCGACTGCAACTGGATGCTCAAATATGCTTACAGGGCAAAAAGAAGCTACCTGGCAGGAGGATAACTGGCTTCGAGGTGGTTTGCTTTTGCCCTCTTTTTTGTTGACAACTTGCTTCATTCTTGATATTCTGCTGGACAGAGACTCATTTATCTGTAATTTTACTCTCCAGTTCTCTCCAAGCGACCCAAGCAAACTTGTTGTCACTTCTGCTGATTCACTAGTCCGAGTGATAAGCGGCCTGGATGTCATTTGCAAATTTAGGGGTTGGTTTCGTTTCCTCTATATTAAGCCTTCTCTTCCTCTTTATATGGTCCTCTATGGTGCCTTAAAAGCTGCCAGTTTGGATGATCTTGCAAGTTTCCTCTATATTAATCCTTCTCTTCCTCTTTAAATGGTCTTCTATGGTGCTTTAAACAGTGCCAGTTTGGATGATCTTGCAAGTGAGATCGTCAATTTTTTGTGTCCAACCTTTCAATATTATAGCTGATGGAATAGCATATGTTCTAGCGTTGGATTTTTCATTAGTTTGACAGTTACTTGTTTTCCCTTTCAGCTTCGAGCCTTAGGTTTGCAGCAAACCAGATTTCTGCGTCTTTTACCTCAGATGGAAAACATATTATCTCAACAAGTGAAGATTCTAACGTCTACATCTGGAACTATACCAGCCAGGAAAGGACTTCTCGAACAAAGAACATTCAGTCTTGTGAGAGCTTCATGTCTCAAAATGCATCTGTTGCTATACCATGGCGTGGTATTGAAACTGTTCCTGAAACGCTTTCATCCCCTGAAACTAGCGGGGATGTTAATAGTTTCAGAAGTGATCGTAGTTGTCCGAAATTTTGTGGAGAGATAGAGCAGAAAAGGCTTTCCTCTTCTCCATCAGTCTGTTTCTCTCTTGCCCGTGGATTTCTGTTGGAGTCTTTGACAAGGGGATCTGCGACTTGGCCTGAGGAGAAACTTCCAAAATCTAGAACCGAGTTCAAGTATTTGAAGAATATGTTAAGTTCTCACATGTGGGGTCTTGTTATTGTAACTGCAGGCTGGGACGGACGGATTAGAACGTACCTCAATTATGGTTTACCGCTTCGACTGTGAGAAAACTTAACCATGTGGGGCTTAATTTTCTTACTTAAAGGATACAAGCAGGGTTATCTTCATGTTGCAGGGGTGATGAATATTACACAGATGAGAAGAAGGGCAACGCCTCGTGGGCTCTTCATAGTGTATATAGTTTAATTAATTAGGCCATTCACGATGGCCATACCTTACTTGTATAGCCCTCTGGGCAACAAATTGCCGTGGCTGGCTTTTGAAATTGTATACATGCTAACTTTACACGATTCATTGATTTGTTACACTCAAAATTGAAATAGAAGCTCATGGGCCAACTGGCCCGTTTTGTCTATTTGATTGATGTAAAAAAAATCTGGGCAGTGAGCGATCGTGAAAGCTGTGTATCAATGGGAAACAACGTACAACGTTGTGTTGTCCAGAGGTTCCTGTTCGTGGTCCTAGTTCTCCTGTACTAGATTGGCTTTTTTCACCGGATGTGAGTCCAACGTTTCATTTTGTCTTATCCTTTGCCATTTCCCATGTGAGCTATTTTCTGGCCATGATTGTTCTAAGAGCAAAGAAGATTGGTTGAGAAAAAAACAAACCATCAACAGTTTCACATAATAATTTCTTATTTAACTTTACAATGATTAATATAATTTCACAAACAAGAAATATTTCATGCATTTTTTTAAAATATGAGACTATCCCTAAAATGTAAATTATGACAAAGCAAAACAATGGATTCCATTCACCTATGACACCCTATAGAAAAATAATTCCAAACATTTATTCTTGTCGCAATGAAATTAAGCATTGGGTTTTTTATAGTTAGTTTTTCCTCGAACAATTAATGTATCTAAATTATTAAAATACCTATATTAACTTAAAAACTTAAATTATTTGGTAAAAACTCATTAATAATTTTATACTAACTCCTTAACACAACTCCCATTAATGATTTATGTAGAAATTAAACTTTTAATTAAAATAAATGAGGCTATTCTTTGATTAGCCATAACGTTAACCAAGACTAACCTCTTTTGTAAGACTTGGATTCTTTAAGCCCACGAACCTCCATATCTAATAGTCTAATAGATGAGAATCAAATACATTCGTTTAAACGTTTAAAGATGAAATTTGATTCGAACAAATCTTGAGAAGCTGACCAGCTTTTGCAGGAATGGTACCGATGTCGGTCCCTACCTTTATCAATAATTCTTATGTAATATTATTATCATCAATTTTTGACCATATAAAAAAATCAATAATAATAAAAAATAATTCATAATAAAAAAGGGATACAAAGCCTAGAAGATTGCGCAGGTGATGAATAATTAAAATGACAAGTGGGCACTTGAGGGTCTGGCTTAGTGGTCAATCATGTGACTTGTTCCGCCCTCGTCCCGAGTTCGATCCTCTATGTGCACGCCTGTCACCCCCGCGGTGTCTTACCTGCTCACTGGGCTTGCAGGATACTCAGTGGGCCATGGGGAATAGTTGTGGTGCGCGCAAGCTGGCCCGGACACCCCACAATAATAATAAAAAAAATAACAAGTGGACAAGTTGCTATATATATATATATATATATATATATATATATATACATATAAAGAATAATGATTTTTTCTTATTACATGCAGTACAATCCTTATAAAAATTCCATTTTTATTTATAAAAAAGTAGAAATTTGTTTTTTAGCATGGTTTTAAAAAATTATCTATATTAATTTTCTTTTATATCTTTTAAAATTTACACTGAATTATGTAAAATTTCTTAAGGATTTAGCCAATATTTCAATAATTTAAAAATTTTAATCCATGAAAATTAATGGTTACAATCCTGATATAAATTCAGGACCTATGAGTAGGTTGGTATTTAAATACCAGGAGTTGACTAAGAAAGTTTCATGATTATTTTATATAAAGTTTCAGGACTATTTTATATATTCATCAATTTTAATTGATTGTATTTTTCACCACAATATACGAGTTGTGGAAAACCCTTTTGATTTCCAGGATAAATGAACCATGTCATGCATCTACATGAACCATTCCTGGAAGAATTCAATTGAGCATACAAACCCATAATAAACTTGAAATACCATATTTATTTATGGAAATAAATCATTATGCTGAGGTATAGACAAGCCTTCAATTAAAAACCTATCAAAACCTCTAAACCATATCTAAACTATATAATATAACTTATTTTAGATAAAAAAACACTAAAAACGCTAATATATTTTCTAGCCACGACCAGCCCGTGACTCTTGGAACTTCTAATAATAACAGTGAATCTAGGTGTCCATCCCGGACCAAGCATATTATGTCCTCCTAGGTGCCATAATATGTTAAGTTCTGACACGCGGGGTCTTGTCATTGTAACTGCAGGCGGGGACGGACGGATTCAATTATGGTTTGCTGACTGCTTCGACTGTGAGAAAAAGGGCAACCATGCATACTTGTATATACTATAGTTTTAATTTCATGAGGATTAGGGCATACTTGTGTAGCCCTCTTGCCGGGGGTTACTTTTGTAATTGTACACATGCTAGCGGTGCTCGATTCCTCGAGTTGTCACAGTCAACATTAAAAATAGAAGCTCATGGGCCACCTGGCCCGTTTTGTCTGGCTGGCTCTTGTCTCCGGATGTTATTCCAACGTTTTATTTTTAGTACTTACAATCTTATTTTGTCCTCTCCTTTGCCATTTCCCATGTGAGCTCTTTTCTGGTCATGATTGTTCTGAGAGTCAAGAAGATTGGTTGAGAAAAAAAAGAAAAAAATCATTCTCAAAGAATTATTTCTTATTTAACTTTATAGCGATTAATATAATTCACAAACAAAACAATATATTTCGTTGGAGCAAGTCCATAGTTTTTAGAGCACGTCTACTGTATTCACATCACATGTTTTTTTTTTCTTACAAAAAATATCTGTCCGATTGAAAACTTAAATTATTACATCAAACCTCTATGGTAAATTTATATTGTTTTTTAAAGAAAAACTATATTTTATTTTTCTTGTCGTCTTAGCATATTTACACTAAAATAAGTCTATGTGCAAAATATTTTATTTATATCTATCTTTCTTTGAATTTAAATTTAGAGTTTTATGATAAAATGTAAATTCACTTACCATTCAAACCCCTAATAAATTTACAACCAAACTATTATATTTGAGATACATATGCGTCTTTTTCTTCGGAGTAAGTCCAAAGTTTTTAGAGCACATGTATTGTATTTAGAGCAAATGTTTTTTTTTTTTTAAAAAAAAAAAAGATTCACGGAGCTTTCTGAGCAGGAAAATTGAGAATGCAACTCATAATCATTTAAGTGTCGGGTTTGCTTTGAGGTTGAATTTGTTTTTTGTTAAAATTTAAATTTATTTATTTCAAATTAATTTTTATTGTTTTTGAATCTTTTTCATGTGTTGATTGATGTCAAAAATAAATTTAAAAAATAAAAATAAAATTATTTTTATATATTTCTAAATTAATAACAATTTTTTTAAAAATCTACTACATTCTTTGTCGGTGGCAACTAATTCTAATTCAATCAATATATATATATATATATATATATATATATATATATATATATATAAATGAATGAAATGATGAGATTTGAAGACTATAAGATTATTTCAAACAATTATATTAATTAAAAACTTAAATTATTACATGAAACCTCTTTAATAAATTTACATTATTTTTTAAGGAAAATTATGTTTTATTTTTCTTGTTTTTAAATCCTTTTCATGTGTTGATAAATGTCAAAAATAAATTTTAAAAATAAAAAATATATATTATTTTTATATATTTCTAAACATATATAAATTTAAAAAATAAAATCTACTACATTCTTTGTCAGTGGCAACTCTCTCTCTCTCTCTCTCTCTCTCTCTCTCTCTCTCTCTCTCTCTCTCTCTCTCTCTCTATATATATATATATATATATATATATATATATATATATATATATATATATGAGAATGAATGAAATGATGAGATTTGAAGATTCTAGGATTATTTCAAATAATTAAAAACTTAAATTTTAATAAATTTATATTATTTTTTAAGAAAAACTATGTTTTATTTTTCTTGTTAAGTATTAACATACTTATTTTAGTTTATTTGCATAATATTTTTCTTATATCCGTCTTTCTTTGAATTTAAATTTAGGGCTTTATGATAAAATGTAAATTCACTTACATTCAAACCCCTTCGTTTTTTTCCTTGGAGTAAGCCCATAGTTTTTAGAGCACATGTACTGTATTTAGAGCACATGTTTTTTGTTTTTGTAAAGAAGAGATTCACGGATCTTGTTGAGCAGCAAAATTCAGATTCAAACTTATAATCACTTATGTATCAATTTTGTTTTTAGGTTAAATATTATTTTGTTAAAATTTAATTTTTTTTATTTTTTTTTATTTTTATTTTTGAATCATTTTAATTTGTTAATATTAAATTTTTTTTTTTAAAATAATAATAAAATTTTTTTTATATATATTTCTAAACAAATAATAATTTAAAAAGTAAAATCTGCAACTAACTCTGGATATATATATATATATATATATATATATATATATATATATATATCAACAGGGTGCATAGGGCAGGTTGTTTCCATGTGAAGCTGCCAATGACATTTTTAATAAATAAATATAAAAACATCTAAGCTATGATCTTGAGACTACCTAGCTTGGAATGCTTATGCGTCCATAATTTGCAGACAAAAGAAATTAATAATCATGTGCATCTGGCACAGGACCGAGGATTCATTCAAAAAAGTTGTTAGTTAATTAAAGGGCAACTAATTTAATTTTCCAAATTAAATTATTTTTTTAATTTTATTATTCAATATTAAATTTATCTAGTATAAAGCTCTATAATTTTAATTTATTTTCTATAAAATTATTCTAGTCTTTTAACTCGAGTTTGGTAAGTTGACTCGAGTCATTTTTTTAATTTTTTTTTCAATTTAATCCTTCAAAATTAGATTGATTGGACATTGAGATTTATATTTTTTTTTTATTTTTTTTCTATGTGGTTATTACAGTTTTATGATCCGGGTTATGAGTTGGCCGGTTGCCTTAAGTTTTTTTGTTTCTTTTTAGTTGATATTTATTTTTATTTTTATACTTTAATATTAGATTGATTGAGAATTAAACTCCATAATTTGTTTCGGTTTGCATTTTATGAAGTTATATTGGTCTCATAACCCGAGTCACATGTTTGGTCGGTGACTCGGGTAGTTTTTTGTGTCTTTTTTTATCAATTTTTTTTTAATTTCATCTTTCAATATTAGGTTGATTAAAAATTGAGTTTTATAATTTGTTTTATTTTTTTCCCATGAGGTTATCTAAGTCTTATGATCGATGTTTGACGGGTTAACCTGGGTTAACTCAACTCATATTTTAGTTGAATTTTATTTTCAATTTCATTATTCAACATTGAGTTCATTGAGAATTGAGTTTAATAATTTTTTTGTTTTTTTTATAGAGTTATCAGGATCTTATGATCTAGATAGTGAATTTAACATGTTAACTCAAGTTAATCAGAGTTGATCTTACATGTTGTCGTTTCAATATTTTTTAAAAAATATTATCCCATTTTTTTCTCAAGTCAAGCTATAAGTTCATTGATCGCTAGCTCAAATTGTTTTTAAATTTATCAAGTCAACTAGGTAGGTTATGTTAGTTAATTTCTATTTAGTTTAATTTTTTTTCTTGCTAAAAAACATAATAATAACATTTTGATATTTATTTATATTAAAAAAAATTAATCTGATCTGCAACATAATTAATAATCTAGTTGTCAACCAAAATATTTAGTTAGATGTATTGAACAAATTATACGATAGTTTTAGATGAATTAATCATATTATATTTTCACACATTAATTCTCGAAAATTATACTGAACATATACGTTTTGTTATTTTTCTCTTTCCAAATGACAACAAAAAGAATCGAAATATAATTAAATCATTTTAAAAACTACTCTCATGAATCCCGTTTTGTCTGCCAATTCATTTTTTTTTCAAAGAACGGCGATAGAAAGTTTTTATCTAATTTTCGTATTGGAAGGAAAATTAAACTGAAGTCTTTTTAGTACGTCATTCTTTTATTTTAGGGAAAATTCTTTTTAGTACGTCATCCTTTTATTTTTATCTAGTGTTTGATCGAAATTTTAATTGCTTATCTGAGTTTTAGAAAATCATAATTTGCATTCTGAGTTATTTAAAAAAAAAAACTTGATAGAGTGACCAAATTACCCCATGTTTATTAAATTAAAAAATTAATCAAAAAACACAGATTTCTTTTATTAAATGTAGTTCTTGTTTCACCTAGAACACTAAGGCGGATGGTGGACGATGATATTGAGATTCCTCACGAGGAGCTCAATGCTTGTATTCTTGGTGTAGCTATTGCAAGAAAATGAGGGAAATAGACTAGTAGGAAAGCGGCGAAGCTTCAGGCTGCCAGAGGAGCAACTCTTGTCGAAGTAGAGATTTTGGAGTTTGCGGAAAAAAGACATGTCAATCGAAGAGCTAGCCTACATCTTGACCATGGGTGAATGTGAAATTCTAGGGATTTTGTTTTTTAAGGTAGTGTCTAGCATGCTGGATAATATTGATTTAACTGGATTAAACAAGATTGGATTAGATAAGATTGAATAAGTAAATGTCTTGTTCTTCTGTGTTTGGTATGCTTTAGATTAGATGAAATAATTTGTTTTATTTTGTGTTTAGTAAATAATAGACGAGACTCGGCTGATCCAAGATCTAGACCATTTCGAGTTTAAAAAAAAACTAGAAGAATGATTGATCTTACCTAACCCAAAAAAAATCAGGTTAGCCTATAACCTGGCCAACCTGAGAAAAAACACAAGTTAAAAATTAATCTGACAATCATGTAGTTATGTTATTTTCTTACTTTACCTTTACTATTTAAAAAATTATAATTTACATCTAGAATTCTATAAATTTATAACACTTTACATCCTCGTTCTGACACCTAAAAACATCAACAAAAAACACAGGTTAAAAGCTATTATTATGTTAAAATAACAAAAGTGCCACTAAATTAATATAACAAAAAAAGGAGAATAAAAGATCAAAAAAATCTTGAATTAGCATGTAAAAAAAAAAAGAAAAGAAAAGAATTCTCTGTTTGATATATAGAAGAAAGACAAAAGTTAGATGAAAATCAGGACTAGATTGGACAAGATATGACATTATTGATTAGACTGAACTGAACAAAACTGGACAAATAACTCTCTTGTCCTGTGTTTGGTGTGCTTTGGATTGGACTGGATAATTTGTCTTATTTTGTGTTTGATAGACACTAGGTGGGGCTTGGCTGACCCGAGATCTAGATCATTTTGAATTTAAAAAAAAACTAGAGGAAAGATTGATCCGATTTAACCCATAAAAACTCGGGTCAGCCTACAACCCGACCGACCCGAGATAAAACACAGAGAAAAAATTATTTTGACAATCATGTAGTTATTATTTTTTTCACTTTACCTTCATTATTTCAAAAATTATAGTTTACATCCAGAATTCTATAAGTTTATAACACTTTACATCTTTATTCTAACACCTAAAAAAATCAACAAAAAATATCTTATTATTTATAGAATTTCTATTATATTCTAATTAATGAATGAAAAGCTACCGTTATGTTAAAATAACAAACATGCCACTGGATTAATATACCAAAAAAGGATTAAAAAAACAAAAAAAAATTTGAATTAACATGCAAAAAAAATAAATTCCCTGTTTGATTGATGATAAAATAGAAGAAAGACAAAAATTAGATGAAAAACGTGACTAGATTGGACAAGACATAAAAATATTGATTAGACTGGACTGAACAAAACTTGACAAATAATTATCTTGTCTTGTGTTTGGTGTGCTCTGGATTGGACCAAATAATTTGCCTTATTTTATCTTTGGTAGACACTAGATGAGACTCGATCAACTTAAGATCTAGACCACTCTGAGTTAAAAAAAAAATTAGAGGAAAGATTGATCCAATCTGACCCTAAAAAACATATAAATAGGTAGGTTTATTTACTTGTTGTATGGAATATTTAGATAAGATTAAATCAAGATAGTGATGTTGAAATTGCAGAATGTTATGGTAGTTAAATTTGTGATAATGAGCCCTGAATTTGTGGTAAAATTAAGGAGTGTCTGCTATTTTGATATGCAATTAAAGAAAAAAAGGAAAAATAAGAAGAAATTATGAGGGGTTGTTTTTAGTTGTAATACTTTTAAGTTGACTAATGGAATTTCTAATGAAAACTGGCGATGAAACATTTTTGTCAATAAGTTTGTTGGAAATTTATAACGTGTCATGTTAGTGAAGGATTCGCTGACAAAATACTTTTTTATTTTTTAATTATTTTTATTCTGTTAGAGATCGTATTGGTAATTATCAATGAAAAATATTTTGTTGCTAATTATGTTGAAGATTTTCAATCAATATTTTTCGTGGCTATTGTCATTGAAAATTATATTTTGTTGATAATTTTGTTGCCTTATTAAGATTTTCTGGTAGTGATGGTGAGAGGAACAAATAGCTCCTAGAACAATAGAGCAAAACAAAAATAACAAGAAATACAAAAGCTAATTAGAAATAAAACTAAAAGGCATTAGTATTTTACTGTAGACTGTGCATAGTACAATCCATAGTAAAATGACTCATGCCTCTTTTAAAAAAACAAATAGTTGAACAAACACTTATAGGTAATTTTGTATTTTCATATCTTTATTGCACAATGTAATTACTCCTATATCCTTAAATAAAGAAAAACATAGCTAATGTCTAAAGGGCTTTTTTGAGATTTCATATTTTTTGTATATTCTAATTACCACATAGCCCTTAGGGTGAACTCTTTTTTTGCCTAAGGTAAAGGGGTATTTTTGGTTTTTTGACCTTGGTTTTTTTTGTAATTATCGTGTGAGGTCAAAGGTGTTATGATCTTTTTATAAATCAAAAAAGAAAAAGATAGGAGGCACCCTCACCCTTTGGGCAACGCGTGCGGCGTCTCTAAGTGGCCGCTAGTCGCTTTCAAGGATGGCATCTGAAGCGGCGCAACACCCTTTGCATAGTGGGTTGGTGTGTGTCAATCGTAAGGGTATAGTGGAGCTTCGAAAATAGATTTTTCCATCCCCTGTATTTTCTCTCTCCCTCACTTTAAAAAGTGTGATGGACTTGCAAGATTGCAAAGTGCTCCTCAATCTTTTAATTGTATTGAATTTGATTTAGTTGTTTTTCAATATCATCCATTGACATTTGATTTTTTATTTTTATTTTTTTTGTTGAATTCGATCCTCATTCTTGTTATTGCAATTCCTTTTATTTTGAAATCTCTTTTTCAATGATTGTTTTTTTTGCAATTTCATCCCTCGTTGTTTAATTTTATTAACTTACCATATCATATTTGGTATTTATTTTTTATCATGCTTTTGAAACCCGGCCAGGGAGTCGACCCCTGTCATGTCTCGGGTCATGGTTTGGGTCAAATGATCGGGGTTACCGGGGTCAATCGGATTTTTTTATAATGCAAAAGGTAAAAATAATATTATTTTGATTAAAAAAATAATAGTAAAAAAAAATCAACGGGTGTTGACATGATTTTCTTCTAGCTAATCGCTTGATTTTTTTATTCAGCTAGAAAAGTAAAAAATATATTATTTTGATAAAAAAAAATAATGGAGAAAAAAAATCAATTATGATCCTCTTTCTTTTGATTGATCTTTCTTTGTTTTGGATTATTTTTTACATTTTTTTTTAGTTTCATCTATTTCCATTTGATTTTATTTTGTTTATATATCAAATATGATACTCATTCTCTTGATTGTTGTTTCTTTATCCTATTCTTGGATTGTATTTTTTCTTTCAATTTTCTTCTTCAATATTTTATTTCATTTCTTTTTTTTTTCTACATTTAGTTCTCATTTTTAATTGCTTTTTTTAATTTGTTATTTTATCTCTCAACATTTTATTTCATTTGTTTTTGAGGCCATGTTTGTTTCCTGAAAAATGGTTTCCGGGAAACCACTTTCCAAACTTTCCTGTGTTTGTTTGCCACTAGGAAAGTTGGTCAACGAAAAACACTTTCCAGTCAAAGAAAAATTTAGCTTGGTTTCCAAGAAAATGTTTTCCTGAAAAATTTGAGCGGAAAACACTTTTCGAAAGTTGTAAAAAAATTAGAAATGTCATATTATTTGCTGATTATATCAATTTTGATCTTCAAACTTTTGATTACTATATATATATATATATATATTGTTTTGAATATTTATTTTTCAATTTCATCTCTTAAAATTTAATTTTTATCTTAACTTTGGTCCTCATTTTTATAATTGTTATTTGCTTTTCCCTTATCATTTTTTTATTGAAATTTTTTATCTATCAAATTTGATCCTCATTCTTTTGATTGTTACTTATTTTATTTGAAATATTTTATGAAATGTTAATTATTATTATTATTTTAATTTCTTCATCTTTTATTTTTTTATTTTTTAGATTTGATCTCTATTATTTTGATTATTATTTATTTTATTTGAGATAATTTATGAAATGTTTTTGTTTTCAATTTCATTCTCATTCAACTTTTTAATTTGTAAGATTTGTTACTCATTATTTTAATAAACTTGAGAAAATAAAACATTAATAAGTTATTTTCTAGCTTTTTTTCCATGACATAAGCAAACACAGGAAAGTGGTTTTCAATTTATTTTCCATTACACTACCAAACATCAGAAAATAATTTACTTTTCTGGAATTCACTTAAAAAAAAAACTGCTTTCCAGCCAACAAATGAGACCTTAATCTAATTTTGGTTCCCATTCTTTTAATTTTTATTTTTTTTATTAAGTCTCTCATTATTTTTTTCATTGATTTTTGTACTAGGGTTGGTCCTCGTTGTTTTTATTATTATTTATTTTCTTTTAAATTTTTTGATTATGAAGAAATTTGTTTAAGATTTTTTTTTGATATTCTGAATGGTTATCTCGGTCTTATGACTAGAGTTGTTGGTTTTAAAAATTAGTCTTATTTAGCTTTGATATTTTTTTTTTATTTTATTCTTTGACATCAAGCTATTAGACCTTGAATTTTCTATTTTTTTTCTCTTTGTTTTCTCTAGAATTATTCTAGATCTGCTGATTAATCAACTTAACATGGATTCATTCATGTTATAATTATTTAAATTTTTTTTTATGTTAGAAAAAAAAATACAGTAAGCATCGTAGCGCAAAAAAAAAAATCTAAAGCTAGACAGGTAAATAGAAAATACACTAAGACGATAGAATCAACTGTACCAAAGTGATCTCCACATGGAAATTTTCATCAGAGAGTACCAGCGAGACAAACATAGTGAAAGTTCAGAGAATTTGATCAGTACAGAAGCAAAGTGCTTGCATACACTTTTTCTACATGTATCCATGCAGAGCTTGATTAATTGCTCAAGTTGATGTATAAATGGCTAGCTCTGATTGCTCACTGAAGCATGATAACTGACCGGATGTATAATGAAATAAAGGCATTATGTCCCACGAGTCGAAAAATAAAATAAAATAGTCTGCAGCAAATAAAAAAAAACAAACAAAAATACCATATCTCAACTCAATAATTTAAATTATTAGATAACATTTTAAAATATAATTTATATTATTTTTTAACATATATTTTCAATTAAAAACCTTTTGGATTTGGAACTTATACAGACTCATACTATTTAGCGTTTAATTTTTATTAAATAAATAGATATGGTAAGATTCGAACTCGTGACCGTTTAGTTATTAAGACTCTGATATCATGTAAAAGAACTATCTCAACACAATAGCTTAAACTGTTAGATGAGGACCCAATAACTTAAGTTGTTAGGTGACGTTTCAACATATGATTTATATTATTCTCTAACATTAATTTCGCTTCAAGAAAATGCTACTAGATTTTGAAAATTTATTGCCATATTTTCAAGCTCTAAAGCAAAGCATCATTACATGCAATAGCTAGAAAAGGGATTTATTTTTTTGAATTTTAATTTAAAACTGTGCTAAAAATGTTAGCAAGTTGACATAAAAGGACATATTATTAGCAAAATCTAAAATAAACAGATAATAGAAGTAATTTGATCATTGATATATAAACAATATAGCGATGCACGAAATTATTTCAAGAGAACATGCTTTCATCACTTTAAACCGTACAAGTTTTTTTATTTTTATAATAAAATTTTAACTGTACAGAATTTTGATAAATAGTAATTCTTAAAATGTACATAAACTATTCAGCAGCGGGGCGAGAGTGAAATGACTGGGAGGGCTAATGCGAGAAACATGAAGGGTAAAAGTGAGGATAAAGTAAGAGGTAGGGGCACGAGTATAATAAGCAAACTCTTTACGTGGACTTAATTGAAAAAACATAAACATAAGGGTGGGATTTTACTTTTAAAAAATATTTAGGGGGGTGGGGGTCATGGCCCTCTCAAGATATATAACCTAGCGGCTAGCGCCAATCCTGACTATTCTCCTTTAAAAACCATCATTTTATTAGAATCTAATAACTTTCAATTGTAACATATATGTATAAAATCACAAAGTCATGATTCTTTATTCTTTATTATTTAAATATTTGTTTTTACATCACAACTTTTTTTTAAATTGAGTTTCCTCTCAAAAACATCAAATTAATATACTTTTAAGTGTTTTTAAATGATCTTAATGGGTTGATTTAAGAAATAAAATAAAATCTAAAAAACAGTGTTAAAAATATATAAAAAATGTTTTTTTTTTCAGATTTTTATTGTGTGGATAACTATAAGAGTGTCTTAGAGGAGCTCAACTAGAAAAGTTTTTTTTATTTTTTTTTATGATAAGCTACTTTGCAAAGTTGACTGTTATGTTAAAAAAAACGAGACATAAGGTCATAGGTAGAATCTTTAATAATCACATTAAGTGACAGCCGCCAAGGAATGAACAAGGATTTTAGTACAACCATTACTTGCCAACCCTTCTTTTTTATTCCCCGGTTATGCTATGGCATTTGCTCACTGGCTCAAATATCCTTTTTTACTGTGTGATGCGTTGACTTTATATTATATTTTTCAGCTCATACGATAATTAAAAAGTGTTTGGATATAAATTGCTTTTTAAAATATTTTTTTATGTAGAAATATATTAAAATAATATATTTTTTTATTTTTTAAAAATTATTTTTGATATCAGCACATCAAAACGATCTAAAAATATAAAAATAAATTAAATTTAAAACAAAAAAAATTAAAATTTCATGGAACGCGGTACAAACAATGTCTTAGTGTATGTTTGTTTTCGAGGAATTGTTGTGTTTTTATCTAACCTTAATTATATAGTATTTAGTTATAAAATAAAGTTGTGGTTTTGTTCATGAAACCATCAATAAATAAGGTTTGACCTCAGGTTTAGTGAAACAATTTTTACATGCTTTCCAGAAGAACTCATCCTGTGTTTTTTAATTTTATTTGCTTCTTTTTTATTGTTGAAAAGACAGACCAAAACAATCTTCAAAATTTTCCTTAGCTCCAGAAATTGTATGAATAAAAAGGCTACAATTTGTCTCTAAAATGTTTGGAGTGCTCGTATTTGAACAGACCTATATCAATGCTTGATGGTGACATAAAAAGATTAATTTATTAATTTATTAAATGATAAAATAGAATGAAAGATGTACACAAATTTAATTGCTCTTGTTTTTATAATTAAGTAATAATTAACAAGTATATTATAGTGAAATATATATTCCTTCATGTATAAATTATTTTTATGATAAAATTACAATAAGTTTAATGGGATAATAAAACGAACATTATAATTTACATGGTTGTTTTTACAATGTATTAATAATCAAATGTATATAAATATAATTGTAAAATAAAAAATTATTGCTTGTCTTTTTTAATTACTTTATTATCAACATCAATTTCAATTATAATTACAACCAAACACATTAGACATACTTTATAATAGACAATAACTTCAACCATAATTTTAATCAAATATATATTTTAATCAGACCAATCACAATTAAAAATAATTTTTTTAAATTGTTTTTTTCAAATCACAATATTAAACACATTATTCTTAATAGCGCAACTTGAAAATCAACTGATTGCGTTTCTTCTGCCGTCTTGTTCTCTTATGTACATGTAACCTGCTTTGAACACGTGCAAATACCTTGTTTAATACAAGCATTTTCAATAATTATTTCAAGTATAACTTAAGTGTTAATAATCATTTCAATGCAAGTGTAAACCTAAATCAATTGTACATATAAAAGTAAAATAAAATTCAAACTCATAATTAAGAAAAATTGACAGTATTGCTCTTGTAATTAAGATTCCTAGATCCATTTAAGCCACTAAAGAAAAGGTTTTTCATTTTTTTAATGAAGACAAGGAATCACTAAGGAAGTAACTTAGAAGTCGTACCACCTTCCAACCGATTTAGCTTGACTTCGATCGGCCCTTAAATCATCTCTCTTGACTATTTTCCTAATTATGACTCTCTTCCGTAAATGATGCGATAAATTAGCACATATTATCACGCGGGTTGTAAAAAAAATATTAAGAAATTAATTTTACATATATGCATTCACAGAAAATGTAAAGTATGTAGAGAAGAATATCGCATTAAAAGAAGCTAAAACCCTTTAATTAAAAAAAATGCTCAAGAATGCTCGTCTGACATGTCGGTTGAAAGCATTTTTATTTTTTTTATTAATACGATGCGCATGCTTGATGGTGGTTTGGTTTGTCACCAGTAAACCTTTATTTTTTTTTTCTTCTCGTCTTCTCTTTAAAAAATTACAGCTTGATCCTATTGATTATTAGCATTTCAGTTTCAGTCCTTGTCCTTTTGATTTTTCATTTTGGGTCTTAACTTTTTTTATAGAAATTTTATTTGTTTTCAATTTCATCCTTTAATCCAATCTATCAAATATTATATTCTTCAATTTAGTCCTCATTCTTTGGATTTCTAAATGTTTTTCTTGTTCTTTTTGTAAAAATTTAATTGATTTTTAATTTCATCATTTAATTCAAATTGATGGTATTATATATTTTTTTCTAAGCTTTTTTGTAAAATTTTCTATTCTTTTCAATTTCACCCCTTAATTACAACATTATTTTTATTTTTTATGTCGATTTTGAGCCTCATTATATTTTTTTCTTTTATTAAATTGATTTTTTTTTCAATTTCACCCTCGAATTAAATATAAAATTTATTTTGTATTTTAATTTTGATCCTTTTTCTTTTAATTTTTATTTATTTAATTTCTTTTGTATAACTAAAATTCTTTTTTTCAATTTTATCTTTCAATAATATATGATTGATTGAGAATTGAACTTTATAGTTTTTCTAGATTTGGTGCTTTTGGTCTAATGACTCGGGTCACATGTTTAAAAAGTTAATACGAGTTTTTTATATATAAAAAAAGGCTTTATAAGTCTCTTTATTTTTTATCGAGTTATTTCAATCATATAAGTTGAATCATAGGTTCTACAAGATATCTCAGGTTGACTCAGCCCCAATTAGTGTGGTTATAAGATTATCATGATTGGTTTTTTAAGTCCTTTTTTCACTCCATTTTAGAACCTGAAAATCATTTTTTACACATAAAAAATAATTCGATCTCGCGGCAAAGCGGTAGCATCGAGGTTAGTCTTTTCTATTTACTTCTTGATTATAATCTTCTATTGCTTAAAGTTATTAAACACTTCATGCTAGTGCTTAAAAAAAAACTTTGATTTTCTTGGAGTAATTATCAACAAAAGTTAGAATATACATGGCATTACCAAGGCCTCAAAAGGTCGAAATGAATATAATCTAAAGTATATTAATTTGGTCTTGCGAACCATACCATCAAAGCCAACTCGTTTTTTATTTATCCACACTCTAATCATATAGGAAATTTCTTCTGCTTAAGATACTCATTACTCTTTCACTCACATGACCTGATCCCATATATCATAACTTGGTTGTGTTCAAACTGGCTTGGAAGATAATGAAATTAAGTACAACAAATCCAATCATTACAGCATCCTGAAATAAATAAATAAACATTATTATAGCATCCTGAAGACATGGTGATTGACGCATATCAACCTCAAACAACAAACCCAAAGCTCCGCAATCAGATTGTTAAGGATCGTACGCATAGATATAAAGAATCATAACAAACAAAAAAGAAACAATTACATGGTATAGTGATTTTACGTGGTTCGTCCATGCCCACATCCATTAGAGGAGAAATTGTTTTACAATAGTTGAAATCATGAATAAGACTTTGGAAGACTCTCAAACCAAACCTTAAATACACTCAATCCTCGTAACACGTATTAGCACATAAGATTACACAATAGCTCACAAGAACTTACCATTTCACCCAATGGAAAAAAAGTTCTAAACACATATTTACAGGGTATATATGTCTTAGTTCTAATGGGTAAAAGATAACATTTTTTTTTTAAAAAAAAACTGAGATAACAATATATTGGATTAATCCGAGTCAACCAACGTTAACATTTCAAATCTCCAACCTGAATTATGAGACCGTGATAACCTCATATAAAGCAAATAAAAAAACACATTGAAGCCCAATACGCAATCAATCTAATGTTGAAGAATGAAATTGAAAAAATTAATTTCAGAAAGGAAAATAGAAAGACCCGATTCAACTTAAGTTAATATGTCAAACCTGAACTATAAGACCGAAATCACTCTATAAAAGTAAATCAAAATAAATTATGAAACTCAAATTCCAATCAATTCAATGTTGAATGATGAAATTTTAAAAAAATCAATTAAAAAAAGATCTGAGCCAACCCACCAAACCCTTGACTAATTTCCAATCAATCAAAATATTAATTAAAGGATGAAATTGAAAAAAAATCAATTATAAAAAGGATAAAAAAACCCTAATTAATTGAGGTAACTCACAAAACTCGTGACTCGGGTTAGAGATAATCTTATTAGAAAAAAAATTACAATAAATTATAAACTCAATTTCCATGGGAAATGATGAATTTAAAAAAAATAGAAATAGAAAAAACTATTATTCCAATTTAAAGGTGGCATCTCTATACTTCAGCGAATTTATCAGTTGAGTGGGCGTACTGAAGTTTTTTTTGCCCTTTTTTATTTCCTAGCTTGTGGGGGAATTTCAAAATTATTCTACTACGTGCACGCCTAAAACGTTTTGACCCTATCTACCAATGCGATCATACGCTTCAACATTGGAGCCAAAGAAATAATGGACTCTGAAGGGCAGATAAAGGTATGAGAAAGTTTGTTCAGCTTATCTCCACTTACCACCTCACATTCTAGAAGGCGAAAAGACACATCTACCTCACCAGGAGACGCAAACATATTCAGGAGCTAATGAGTTAAATATATATTTATAGTATAAATACAAGAGCCTCTATAATATTTCATCTCATATTTTGGTACTTCTTCAAGTCAATAACTAAAAAAATCTAGAAATGTTCCTACGCTTCCTGCTGCTTGCCAGCATGTATCTCTCCTTTCGCTGAGTTCGTAGTAAGTACTTGACAGAAGAAATTGCAACCAAGTGAATTAAAATGGGAAGAGCTCCATGTTGCTCTAAAGTTGGTCTGTATAGAGGTCCATGGACTACTAAAGAAGACACATTGCTCATTAACTATATCCAGGCACATGGTGAAGGTCATTGGAGGTCTTTGCCTAAGAAAGCTGGTAAGTGATGTGATTCTCTCTTTCCAACAGTTCATACGGTTTTTATTGGAGATCTTAATTTGCCTAAGAAAGCTGGCAAGTGATGTAATTTTCTCTTACCAACAGTTCATAAGGTTTTTAATTTAGTGTTTTTGTTTTCGTATGAATGAAGGGTTACTTAGATGTGGGAAGAGTTGCAGGCTAAGATGGATGAACTACCTTCGGCCTGATATCAAGAGAGGGAACATCACTCCTGATGAGGATGACCTTATCATCCGTCTGCATTCTCTTCTTGGCAACCGTTGGTCTCTCATTGCGGGAAGGTTGCCAGGCCGAACTGACAATGAGATCAAGAACTACTGGAACTCTCACCTTAGCAAAAGACTCAAGAACAACACGGCAGGAAATAAGTCCAAATGCATGGGGGAATCAGCTGGAAAGAGAGGTGACACTAAGGCCAACAACAAAAGGAAGCAAAAGGAGGACAACGAAGGCATTAGCAGTCGAAATGGAGAGGCTACTACAAAGACCAAGATTTATCTCCCACGGGCAACAAGGGTTTGTACATCCTCGGTTGCAAAATATATCAATAATATTCAAAGCTTGATTGGGTCATCATCTAGTAACGCAGAGGATGGCGATCATACCAATTGGGGCATGTCTGGTCTTAAAGTTGCTAACAATGGTGGACAAGCTTGGGCTTCCAATAATGAAGAATTTGATGGTCCAATTTCTTTACAGAAAGATATTATGTTAGATGACATCTTTGAGGAATACCAGCAACTCCTCAAGGCAGATGATCATGGTCAATTGGATTCCTTTGTGGAATCTCTTTTGGCTTAATTCGTACAAATAAAAGGGTGTGCCCTAATGCTCACTCCTACCTCCCCTCCTTTGCCACCCACTCCTTTTCTTAATTTCCTGCCGTGTTTTTGCCGTAACACAACGTCGGGTCAGCATTAATATGACGGCCTTAATTATTTGTATCTCTTATGGGCAATAATTAATAAAACTGCAGTGATAAAACATAAGAATTCATTACACATGCACGCGTGTACTGATGTCTTCACTACAAAGATTTTCATGGTTTGTTTACCATTTAATTTTCAATCTGGCTAGCTAGCTTGAGTTAAACTAGACACTTCTTGGGTTCAGCTACTGAGTTTTGTTTCATCCACAAACTTGCATCGCAAGGTTAACATCCTTCTTGATCTTGTTCTAGATTTCATACTGGTGTCTTCCATATGCATCGCTTTCTTTTGGAGCTGAAAATTGAAAAAATTAATTAAAGATTGTCATAATGTCAATTAACTAAACCGTTAAGCAAATGAAAAGGGGATTTGCTTACTGATTCTCACTAACTAGAAATCTTAATTTGTTCTCTTATGAAACGTAAGTTGGATTTTAGATTCGATTGCGGCAAACAATTGTTAATTAGTGGGGCCAATTGCCTTAAAGCAAAGCAAGTCAAGTCCCTTATAATCTCAAAATACATTCCCTTTTGTTGCCGGAAAGTACTGATTTCTTTTATAATAGCTTTTATTAAAAGTGAATTCATGAAAATCATATTATTTTTTAATGTTATAAGGTGTTATAGAAAATGAGTTAAAAAATAGTTATTCTATAGAAGATAAGTTGTAAAATTATTTATTAATATTTTAATTATTTTCTTTAAGCTTATTAAAATATTGGATACCAAATATGACAGATAAAAAAAATTGAAGGAGTGAAATTAAAAAAAAATCTAATTTTATAAATTATTTTAAATAAAATAAATAATAATTAAAAGAATAAAAACTAAATCTGAATAATAAAAATGTTGAAGGAAGATAAAATTAAAAAAAAATCCTTATTTTATAAATTATTTCAAATATAATAAATTGTAATAAAAAAAAATATGGACAAGATTTGAAGGAAAAAGGAATAGAAGAGTTGCATTAAGAATTTGAAGGAATAGACGTGAAAATAGAGAATGAAAAAGGAGAAAAAAAAAGAAAAAAACACATCAAACTAACATAAATACGTAAATGTGGTGGCATGTTTAACGTGTTGGCGCATTTATTGCATGCGCTAATTATTTTTATTTTTAAATTATTTTTTATTTATTAAAAAACTAAATTACCTCTATGTTAGCTTGATTATTACTTGAAAAATATATAAAAATACAAAAAATCTCTTGAATCCTATTTTATTAAATTTTGATTTTGAAAGTAATTTATTCATCACTTCACTTCTTTCGTTAAAGATCCGAAAAGTATTTTCCAAGTTTGAGAGAAGGAAAACACTTCTTTTTTTTTTTTGGAAAGGATTGAGTTTTTCCTTTAACTAGAAACTACTTTTTCATTCATTAATTTTTCTAAAATTAAATAAACATGGAAAAGTTTTAAAAGGTATTTTCCATGAAACAAACACCCCTAGGTTTCTGCATGACTGGTTTATCATACCTAGTTTGGATTACAAACAAATCACGCCAAGGCAAGGTTAGGAATGTTTCAATGTTGTTTGGGCTCAACTTGAACTGGTTGGGGTCGATCTGAGTTTTAATACACGAAATTTGCAAGTTGTGCCACTGTTTACTACTAGAGCAGCACAAACGTGTTGCTCACGGCCAAGTCGCCACAAACATAAGGCTCTGTAGAGGCACAAGCTTCAATACAAGGATTACAAGCCAAGTTGCTGAGCCAAAAACCCATGGTATATCCATTTTTCCACGGTTCTTAAGGGAAAAGGGAGGGGGGGTGCTCTTATTTCTGTTTTCAACTTCATGGAATTAATTCCCAATAAAAATGCTACAATCGCAAGTTTCTTGTCTGGAGTACCATTTATCCCAGCCATCGAGGCGATCAAGTAAATAAAATCATATCGTGAAAAGGCACTTATATACGCAGGCATCTAATTTTACATGTTTTCAACGTACAAGAGCAGTTACTAGGAAAATCCAGGGGTCATTTTGCTTTAAAATGGCCACAAGTCACCCCAGTGAGATCTTCGTGCCTGATAATGTAAAGCAGGACTTTTACTCTTCGTGACAACTATACGTTCAAAAGAGCCCTCTGAGTTATCACGATTGTTTGATCGGCAAACATCCAAGGTTACCTGCCTGCCTCTCTTAAAAGGTGAGAAAACTATCCTTCCCCAGCCTCCCCCAAGATCAGCATGAGCTTCTTCTTCTTGCTCCTCTTCGTCATTATCATCATTGGTGTCAGTTTCAATGACATCAGAATCATAGTAAACTGGGTCCACCTCTTCATATGGAACCTCCTCCTCGGGTTGATTTTGCTCAATCAAGTCCTCTGTCAAGATCAATTGCAAATAACAGAAACAGAATGCAATCAGATTGTGTGTCTAGACAAGTAAAGCGGTGATGCAATTATAATTATATTTTCTACTTGCTGTCTGACACCAATCAAGTTGCCCGAAAACATTTCTTTAGAGATTTCTAAGAAAAAAAAAAAGGTGTTGAATTTACCATAATCAATCTCTAGATCTTCTGGATTTCTTTTAGCATGCTGCTCCTTCAAAGTCTCAAATCTCATGCCATCAAGAGGCCAAGGTTTTCTGTTCAAATGGAGCAAAGTAAAACAATGATATACAACATTCAGATCATAGTCCTGGGCAATTTGCAGATAACAATAATCTATGAAAGGAAAATTAAAGATTAATCTTGGGCCATGAGCAGATTATAATATTGGAAGCAAGCTGTCTACTTGGACTTAGCTCTGAAGTTGACTTGTTTGATAGCTTGGTAGAAAAAAGTTGGTAAAGAAGCAGATAGGGGCTTAAGGATTTTGCATATTCCACTCTTGAATACTCTCCATTGTGTATTCTATCTTAGGTATTGACTTCCTCCCTGTTTTATATTTGAGCCTTTTAAGTCTATTAGCATTTTGTATCTCTCAAAAAATTAAATTAGGACATCAATGCTGGAACAAATAGCCGGGATGTTCATGTTGACAGTTTTTTTTTTTAAAAAAAAAAGAAATAATTGAAATAAATCCATGTAATGTTAGATAATTTATTCAATAATAATATTTCACAGTAGAATGATAAAAAATAAAAATAAGATTTCATAGTAGCACCTTCAGTTTTTCATACCGTTTAATTTTTCTCTAAATGAAACAATTCATAAATTTCAACACATTGTAATAAAATACCAACCGGGGTCGTTGTCCTCGTCTGAAAGCGACAAAGGAAAACTTCTCATCCTCAAATCCACGTAAAGTTTCACCCTTGGAACGCTGCAAGTCATGAACAAGGGAAGCATAATGGTGAATTTCTTACTTCAATCGTTCCAAAGGGGGCAGCAGAATCTCTTTCAACAACAAAAAGATATAACCAAGTTCTTCTACATAGTACTGGTGTTAAAAGAAATGAATGAAAACTGCAAATAACTTTAAATAAAGGATAACTATAAACTTAAAATCGAGTCTTTACAATTTTGATAAGATGCAACCACCCCTAAAAAGAGTAGTATTCGCGTGGAGGGGTCTCTGCTTCAACAAATACTGATATTATGCTGTACCCGCTAAACATGGCAAGGCCTGTATTGCAGAGTATAACAAACACTCACCCATATCAAATGAACACTTGAAATATTATTATAGTTATAGAAAACACTAGTTCTTGTGGAATCATTGTAGATCCTCTCACTCTACTGTGGACGGCAACAGCAGGTTTTGTTTTCGTGCTGGTTTTGCACAGAAATCACGGGAGAGAGCAAATGGGAGAGAAGGTGAAGAAAAAAATATAAGGCAACTGTCATCGACTCACCAGCGACACTCGCAGGCCTAGAAGAGAGAGCTTGCTGAGACTATTCCAACCGCGCTCAAAAAGGCCATGAACAAAGCCCGTAGGAAACCCCATGCTTGAATGCTATAGGATTCATCACACGCTGACGTAAAGCTCGCACCAAACTTTTATTTTAATTCGATTCCTGATTAGCCTTTTTTTTATTTGGCACCTAATTCTGTTATAACTCTTCACTATTATTTTTTTGTTGTCCTTTGTTCTAAGATGGCCCTTCAATTTAGTCTAGATTTCATTTCACCTGCCCAATTACATGCTGGCGTATGCAATGCATGTACCATACTTTTTTTATATAATTTGAGCCAATTTTTTTATTTAATCCCTATTTCTTTTGTAACTCTTCATTATTATTTTTTTATCGTTAGTTAGTTCTGAGATGACCCTTCAGAATTTATTTCACCCAAGCCCAATTAAAGCTCAACCAAAGAGAAGATGGGAAGAGAAATGAATGGGATGATTGCCATGACGGGTTAGCACATTATGGTCATGTCATGACTCGGGCTATGAATTTAGCATGCTAACCCGGGTTGGCCGGGTCAGTACAATACATCGTTGTCTCTTCATTTTAATCCTGAAACTTTTTTTTGCAATTTTATCTTTTGGCAGATCGTTGTTTCACAGTTAAACCTAATCAAGTTAGGCAAAGGTTAGAAAAACAGCAAGCCAAAAAAATTTTGGGAAGCCGGATTGAATTTTAAACGGTGCAATCAGGTCACATTTGTGCTAACTTGGTTAAACATGCCATCAATATGAATGCAGTTGAAACCTAGATCATGAATAAATAAAAAGCACGTGAACTATGTTAACAAAAATTTTTTTCCATTCAGTTTTTATTTTATTTTTATTTTTTAAAAATGCACATGATTAAACAAAGGCGCTAAATAGTATGACTGCAATTTTGTTTTTCAACTCTTTATCATTAATGATTTTTTTTTCATTTATTAACATATAAAGGTGAAGAAAAAAAAGGCAATCGTCGTCGGCTCACCAACGACACATGAAGGCTTGGAAGAGACCTTGACAAGACGATTCCAACAATGACCATAAAAACCGTGAACAAAGCATGAAGCTCCATTCTAGAATGTGACAGGGTTTCCTCAAATGTTGACGCTTACAACACATGCCAAACTTTTTTTTAATTTGATTCCTGGTCAACCAATATTTTTTTTATTAGGTTTCTAATTCTTTAATAACTCTTTAATATTTTTATTTTATTTTAATCCCTAGTTCTCAGATGACCCTTCAATTTAGTCCTAGATTCCATCCCACACATGCCCTATTAAGGCCTAGCCATGGAGAAAAGATGGGAAGAAAAATGAATGGGATGGATTGGCATACGAGGTTGGTTCATTATGGTTGTGTCATGACCCGAGCTGTGAATTTAACAGGTTAACCTGAGTTGACTAAGATTGATACAATACAGTGTCGTCTTTTCATTTCAATCACTAATTTTTTTATTTTATTTTATCCTTTGACGTTTCATTATTTCACAATTGAGCCTAATCAGATTACACAAAGGTTAGAACAACAGCGAAGTAAAAAAAATTTGGCAGGCAGATTGGGTTTTAAATGGTGCAATCAGGTAGCGTTCAGACTAACTTGGTCAAACAGGCCACCAACACGGATGGAGTTAAAACCTAGACCATGAATAATAAAAGGCACATGAATTGTGCTCACAAATTATTTTTTTCGTTCAGTTTTTATTTTTATTTTTTCAAAAAACAACTATTGACATATAATTAAACAAAAATGCTACATAGTATGACACATTGCGATTTTTTTTTTCAAGTCTTTGTTTATCATTAACTATTTTTTTCCCATTTATTAACACATGATAGTCAATTAGTTTTATCTAACATGGTGATCAAGCTTTGAAGGCACATATGAGGTTTTTCATAACCAACAAAATTTTAACAGCGCCCACAATTTTTTTTACACTTTAGTTGACTTGATACGGCCCACATCATAACGTGGGCACCGGAACTTAGCTTACATCTTCAGACAGCATATAAATGTATGTGAAACAATTGGTAAACCAGAACAATCCTGATTGTGGATGATATAGCAAAAGTGTGAACCAATTGGTAAACCAGATCAGTCCTGATTGTGGATGATATAGCAAAAGTGTTAACTTACTAAGTCCCAATTTTCCTACACTTCCTGCTTTCTTTTACATATATCTCAAAGGGCCTACAACATTTTGTTGTATATAATATAGAAAAATTTGAACACTTGGCTCGTTGGCAACCCAGTTATATTCCCCAGTACAAATATTTAGAGATTATATGATAATTCGACCCTATACATACTTCCTCTCATCATCTAGTATTATTTTGGTTGGGGGGATGTAAATTTATTTTTACATAATATTTGATTGATGAAAAACAAAATGCAAATTAAGAACATTTTCTTTTTGCTTTTATAGTTCGATCACTAATTCTATGAATTCGATGTCTTTTTTCTAATAGATTAATGTGCTCCTATAACATGCTTGAGACATGAATCTTGCACGCAAATAATGCAGAATGTAATGAGGAAGTACCTTGTATGCTCGCTGTGATGTTGTCCTCTGCAACCGCTGAACAAAATGACAGTATTTTCCAGATTTCACCAAAGGACAGCTCCCATCATGAGAACACTGCATCAAGTTGCTATTAGGCAAACAAAGAAAAAGTGAAAAAAAATGAAAAGGCAGCTCCATAAGTTGACCTCACAAGAAAGAAAACTAGGAGGAAAGCCATTATGATACTTACAGGAGCAATTACAAATGCACCACCTTTGTAGGGCACCAAATCCTTACAAGTTTCACTGATTTTCCCTTCAGCTTTACCACATTTCTGAAAATTCGTTGATATAATTGTTTAAATGAATTACATGAGCATGACAACAAGGTGCAAACATAATTAGAAACACAATATATTCATCTTAGATTTATTAATAGGCACCGTAACACAATTCTTGTGCCAAAGAATGCTAAATAAGAAACAATGAACTGACCCTTTTCTCCATCCATAGTATGTGAGATCGCATCTGTGATATGATACCAAATCCATGTGGTGTACCTGGCTCAATTAAAACCTGCTCCATGCTTAAGTTTTTCAGAAACAAAAAGTAACGCAAAAACAAAAAACAAATGAAATCCCATATATATGTGTGCAATATTCATATTTCACACGTATTTTCCTTTTTTTTTTCTCTCCCTCCATGTAGAATGAAAACCAGAAAGACATGACTAGTTATGTGAAATAACTAGTAAATCCTCAGATTCACATTATGCTGAGACATGAATATCAATAACAAGCAAAAAATCACATACCAAAACATCCCCCGTAAGTTCCCAAAGCTGGCGCACTATAGTAATTCGGTCCTTCAATGATGGTATCTCCCCCAGAACATAGGACTTCATAGCAACAGACATATAGGAGTAGTTATTACCAATTAAAGATCAAATAAAGTGAAACTTACATAAGCTTCGAAGTTGAGGCAACGCCACATAAAGTAGAACATGTTACACAACACCAAAAGTAAAGCACTTATGGGCAGTTAACACTAACAAGCTAAGAGTCATCCGGAAATTCAACTTACAGCAATTACAAGGTCATGTTTCCTCTCGGACTTGCGAATACTTTTACTCAAGTCTTGAAGGCTATTATAGCTATGAATAAGTGGCAAATTCTTCAAATCTAAACAATCAATATAATGTAGTAGCCTCAGAATTTATCTTGACCACCAAAATCTAAAACAAACAAAATATTTAAAATGTCCTAAAGACTTGAAAAAATTAGTCAGCAAATTACCTTGTATAAGACTTCTACCGGCACGCTGCATAGACTGTGATGGTTCCACTAAATTTACCTTCTGTAATGACTTTGGCCACACTTCTCTTATTGCCCTACAAAATTTCACTTAAAACATCAAGAAAACTCAAATTCATCATCAATTCCACAATTGTTTTTTAAACCTCACCGACACTTCCATAATTGCACATCATATTATACCAAAATAAAAAGAAGAGCATCTTACCAGAAAGCTGAACCAGTCCCAGCTCCAAAATCCAAAATTTTGGTAGGAGAAAAACCCGGTAACCTTCTCCTAACCTACAAACACCAAAAACCCACAAAAGTTCCAGAAAAATAAATAAATAACAATAAACATACACTAAAGACACAAACTTTTCATCTGGGTTTTAATAATAACACAAGAAATGCTCCTAAGCACACAAAAAAAAAAAATCATTTTACTTACTTCACTGAGGACTCTATAGCAAGCAGAGAAAACAGCAGGCATACGAGAAGCAACATAAGCAATGGTCTCATCATCTCTATAATTAAGTCCAATGTCGCCATAAGAACTCTTAATTTTCCATCTCTTAGACCTCTCCATAGACTTAAATGGATCTTCAACTAGCTCCTTTGAAGTATTAATTGCTAACATCAAGTTTTTGTCTTTGATATCGCTGAATGATTCTGATAGTCTTAAAACTTTTTTCTTCATGTGTGGTTCTTCTTGCTCTGCAAATTTTAATCTTTTCAAAAAAATTGAACTATTGTGTAAAAAAGTTTCGATCTTTGCCAAAAAAAGAAAGAGCATATACAATTGTTACCTCGGAGGTATTTTTTGATGGCACGACGGAGGCGGACGGGGACGATGAGGCAGCGGTCGGATTGTTTGGTGGCAGAGCGGAGGTTCTCTGCGGTGAAGAGTTTTTTGGTGGTTTCAGGTATTAGGCTTGCCATTTCTGGTGGTGGTGGAGTAGTGCAGGTGGAGTTTGGGGTTCTAGGGTCGGTTTAGGGTTTTAGGGTATTTAGGCATTCTTGTTATAAAGGGAATTATTTGACCCGAAATAAATTGAAGCTCAATTGGGTCAAAATGAAGGGAAATATTGAGCCTAAATGATTTGATCTCAATTGCTACATGGGCCTGTACTTTGGACTTTTTGAAATATCTTTTGAAATGATTTCATTTTTCTTATAAAAATTAAAATTTCAAATATATTTTTGAAATAGAGTAAACTAAATTATTGACATACATTATACTTGAGTCACATCAAATTTATTTTTTTAAAACATAAAAAATATTCAAGTATTATTAATATATTTTTTAATAAAAATAAGTTTAAATGGTACATGGATTGAGCCAACATAACATTATTGATTTGTAATGTTCAAAAATAATCTAAATAATTGATACAAAATAAAAATATAATTTGTTTAAAAAAATCAAAATATCTCTTCTTTCTAAATAATGAAATGAAAACATATTGTACTGATACAAATCAACTTGGATTAATTTATCAAATTTATTATTCATGTCATGAAATTATGATAGTATCATAGAAAGAAAATCAAAATATGTTGTCATGCACTATACTGCGAGTCAAATCAATTTTTTTCTTTAAACATAAAAAAATATTCAGATATTATTAATATGTTTTCTAGCAAAAAACAATTGTGTAGGGGTTGATCCAATATAACATGGTTGACTTGGCAAGTTCAAAAATAACCTAAATGATTGATACAAAGTAAAAACATAATTTGACTAAAACAATCAAGATAACATCTTCTTTTTTTTTTAATAATAAGATGATAACAAATTGGATCGATTCAAATCAATTAGGGTTAATTTGTCAAATCCACAATCATAGTAATTAAATTGTGATAGCCTCATTAAAAAAATTAAAAAAAAAATATGAATCTTAATTTTCAATCAAACCAGTATTGAATGATGAAATTTAAAAAATTATAATTAAAAAATGACTCGCGTCAACCTGAATTAACCTGCCAAACTCATGACCCGAATCATGAGACCAGGATAACCCCATAGAAAATAAATAAAAAAAATATTGATCTTTAACTCTCAATCAACTTAATATTAAAAAATAAAAATAAAAATAAAATCAATTAAAAAAACATATAAATATAACTCGGATCAATTCTTCTTGTTAACCACCAAACCAATAATTTAAATTATAAAATTAAAATAACCTCGTATAAAGCAACTTAAGATAAATCCAATGCATATGAAATCTTTCAGCGTTATACACACACACGTAACAAAACAAAATACTACATAGAATTCTAGAAGTCTAGGAGCTAGGGTTTCTAGGATTGCTAGTTAATGTTTCATGTGACGTGTCATGCATCTTACAAGGCTATCTCTCCTTTAGTTATGAGCAGACAACCCTAACTATTTACTTGGCTTGTTTGGTCACCAAATAGTAATACAATAGGATCTGTTTTCAAATTTCAAGTGCAGACATCGATCTTATATGTTTTCATGCCTCTGGATAACATCTTTTTGTGACGTGTCAATTACAACCCTTATACGTATTTGTGCTTATAATTGTTGATTTTATGTTCGTAAATTAAGATACGGTGTTATGAGTCATGACTCCAGGGAAAGGTAGCATGTGCTTGAATTTCCTTTCCTTACAAGCATATTTCCCTCCTATCACCTCTATTTACCTTTATATTTTAAAAGTATTCTTTTAAAAAATTATTTTTTTATCTGCTTTATTTTTTTATAATTTTAGATTATTTTGATCTGTTGATATCAAAAATAACTTTTAAAAAATAAAAATAAATATTATTTTAATATATTTTTATTTAAAAAATACTTTAAAAAACAATTATAATCATATCAAAAAGGAGTGCTGTTAACCATTACCTTGAAAATACTCTTCAAAAATCAACCACCATATAGAACATTTTTTATTGCCCACTTATTCTTTCTTTATTATCTTTTTTTTTTTTAGGGAAATCGACTTGCATTGTACTATATTACTGAGCTTTATATAAATAATCTGTAATTATGGTTTCCAGTCATTTTCATTTGCAATAAATCCCATTTACACACTAATTAATGATACCAAATTTTATAATCATGAGATATCAGCTAACCAAAACCTAAACCTCGTGGAAAAAGTATAATAAAAATGCCTCAATTCAATATGAATTGGAACAATGAAATTACTATCATGTTATTCTTAAAAATACTAAATTGTCTATTAGGAAGTAATATGGTTTTTTCACATGATTCATCTGGTATTATAAAATTTATAGGAGGCAACTCGATTTTTTCATATTTTTTTGCACATTATAATTACTTAATTGCCATAAAAAGCAAAAAAATTACTTAACTTGGATCTATGAGATTTCTAGAAATTTCACTTTTCACAACACAATTAAATGACCGTATTGTCTTTAAAATAATAATAAAAAATTAGCTTGCCCTCAAGGGTTTTTTCATACTTTCATTGTATTTTGTTTTATGATAACCATGTGGTCTGAGGGGTAATATGATATTTTAATAAATATATAAAAAAATAATTTTTATGTGCGTTGAACGTGCCAACAAATAAGCTGTCTCACCATGTTAAAGCGATGCATGTAGCAGTTTACATTGGCCAGAAAAGGCCTTCCTTGGTTTCTTTTGAATTATCATGAAGAAGTTTACCTTTTTAGGCGCCGTGTATTGTGTAATTCCCTGGAGTTAGGTACTAGTTAGCTTCTTGATTTCCTTTTTGCTTTCCTCCTCTATTTTCATGCCTAGCCTTCCAAAATTTCACACTAACCCTTCAATATTTTTTTCCTTGAGACTTTGTCTCCAATCTTTCAATTGATATTTTGTTTATTTGAATTAATATATATAATTGAAATTTATTTTTAATTTCATTTCATTAACCTTTAGTTTTCTTTATATATCATATTTGGTCCTTATTCTTTTGATTGTAATTTATTTTATTTGAGATTATTTTTAAAATTGATTTTTTCTTACGATTTCATCCTCTATTTTTTATTGTTGTTTTTTTTACTTTGGCAATTTTTTAAATTTTGTATGTAATATTTCAACATTAAATTAAGGTTCTTGATTGAGATCGGGCCTATGATTTAATAGGTCGTGAATTTAGGAGATTAACCCAGATTGAGGAGATTCGATTGGGTTCATTTGTTTTTTTTAAGCTCATATTGTTTTTAGTTTTATCCTTTAACATTTGATTTAATTAAAGATTTGCTTGGGTTCATTTGTTTTTTTTTTAATTTTAAAGAAGATTGAGTTATTTCAGATCTTTTTATTTATTTTTCTTTGTTAAGTTTAGTTTTTTATTTTTTTAAAATAAATATGGTTTTGAATTAAATCAAATCAATTACTTAAATATAATTGCTAGTTACTTTATTTGAGATAATTTTTAAAAAGGATTTATTTATTTTTATTTCATCCTTCATTTTTTATTGCAATTTTTTTTTTACTTTAGTAAGTTTTTTAAATTTATATTTTATTTCATCATTAAACATTAAATTGAACTTCTTGATTGATCACGAGTCTAAGATTTAACAGGTTATGAATTTAAGAGATTAACACAGGTTTAGGAGACTCGTCCGAGTTCATTTTTTTTCTTTCTTTTTTAAGATCATGTTTTTTTATTTTCACCTTTCAAAATTTGATTTAATTGGAGATTAGACTTTGCTTTTTCTATCTGCTTTTTATAGGATTTTTCACTAATTTTAAAAATGACCCAAGTTATCTTAGGTCGACGTCTTTTTATCCGTCGTTCTTTTTTAAATTTGGTTTTTAATTAAATTAAATCAATTGATTAAATGTAAGTATGATGTGCTTAATTTATGATATTTTATTTGATTTACTTTTGGGGTTGTTGCTCTGGTAGGGTGTGCGACCTCTTTCAATGTCATCATGCAACATTTCGCAGTGACGTTAAAATCATCTCCGTGAGCTCTTTCTGGTAATGGGTTGATGTCCATGGCAGAGCAATAGTGAGACTCTTACGATTTTTTCTTTGTTCTTCTCCTGAGTATGATATTGGTGACTCATCTTTTATAAGTGATTATTGACAATTTTTTTGTTTGATTATTAAATTAAATAGGTTTATTGGATTCAATCAGATCAATAACCTGAGTCTTATATTTTTCTTGTTTATTTAAAAGCATTACCATCATCTAAACATTTTTTTTATGTTACAAATTGCGGTGAAGCGCAACCTACCAATCTAGGTTTACTCAAGTCATTTTTTAAAAAAAAAATTTTAATTGATTTTTTTTCTAGCCTTCAATATTTGATTGATTAGAATTGAAATTCCTATTTTGTTTTGTTTTGAGTTTTATAAGGTTACATAGTCTCATACCCTGAATTGCAGGCTAACCATGATTGGTTTAGGTTGAGTTAGTGTATCGTTATCTTAATATATATATATTTTAAAAAATATATTATTTAATATGTTATCATCTCAATATTATAAAAATATTTTATCCAATATGCATCGGGTATCTAACTTCATAATATTTTTATAAATTAGAAAAAAATATATAACTCATAACGTAATGCTAACAAAGAATTAGTCTAATCTACATCATCAAATTTTGACATTGTTTAACTCACACTCGATCCAAAAAATTAGTTTCCAGAAGGCTTCGAAACACTTTTTTTTTTCCAATCAAAACCCCATTTATTAGCATAAACTCTACTCCATAATAATCTTGAATAATTGTAGCAGAGCCAAACTAAACATTTAGCATTGTTTAAAGCAAAATTAACTCGTTAAACAACTAGCAAAAGAAAAACATCAGTACAACACGTACTACCACTAAGAATATCATAAACCTTAAGCACATATAATATTTAAAGCAGTATAATGTCTAAGCATCTATGCCATATACTAATTAATTTAAATACTCTAAGTAAGCTGTATACATTTTTGTATGATATGTCTCTAGCTTTTATCCACCAGTTCTCTAAACTTGTTGGTTCTTCCTCTTCTTCTCTGTCCCTAACGATCTTGCTTTTTCTTTTCTTTTCTTTTATTTGAATTGTTTTATTGATATATCATAATCTAAGGTACTAGTGAGTGGGTCAAAAACTGCTTTTGAGCCTCTAGAAACCATGATTTCCGAGGCAGTCCATAATCGAGCAGCTTCTGTTGAGTTGGATCCCAATTTGGACGTTGAGGCTTCATTGCAATCCGAAAAGTACTTTCCAGTCACATTTACTAGCCTCGGGTGTGTTGCCACATAGCATGTTGTCGCAGCAGCCTACAAGAACAACCCACTAACAATTTAATTTTTTCAATCAAAATTTATATATGATTCAAAAAATATACATGTAATTTAAGCTCAAATAGTACAAATTATGTTAGTTACCTGAGGAATTGTTTTCAAGAGCTTGGAAGTCAAGAAAAATGCCATATCTGCATTTTTAGAAATGAAAACAAGTTAAATTTATTAGATGGTTAATATTTTTTTCATTTAAATCTTAAAATAGAAAAATTGATCCTTTCTTACATACCTGTGACTATGCCTTCTCGTTCTCTAGTGAGTCTGGTTCTTACAACTCCTGGATGAACACAATTCACAGTCACGTTGGCCTCCATTTGCTGCATTAATTGATATATATCAATTAATCCAGGTCCAATATATATATATATATATATATATATATATATATATATATATATATATATATAAAATCAGAGCAAAAGGAGAACAACAAATATCACTTTTTTCTCTGATCAGCTTTAAATTAAATTAAACTATATATTTAAATAGGATCATGAATGACAACCTTCAGTCTCTGAGCAAGCTCCTTGGTGTGCAAAACATTAGCGAGCTTCGAGAGAGCATATGCACGTGTAGGATCGAAATCACTGTATATAGATCATAAAAAAAAATTCAATAAACTAAAGGTCAACCAAGAGATATGCGTATAGTTTATAAATACTGGCTTTGTATGTAGATTAAATTTATTTATTTATTCCAGCCAAATAATTAATATTTTTACTCATTTTGCTAAACGAATTTTAAGTTTTTTTTTTTATATATGTGTGTGTGTATATAATTATATACATATGCATATATATTTGATTTTAGGAGGGGAGGGGGGGGGGGTAGTTTTAGTTTCTTACCGTAATTTGTTTCGGGATATTTGGCCAAGATATCGGATCGGATCGCCTGAAAACCAATTGTAAATACTCGATGAGACATTCACTATTCTGCCTTGAATCCCAGTTGTTTTTGCTGTTTCAATCATCTTCTTCAATAACAATTTTGTCAATAAAAAGTGACCTGAAAAGATTCCATCAAGGCCAGAATTTGAGTTTTTGGTCACTGATATTTATTTTTCCTTGCATAGCTTAATATATTATTAATTACCTAGATAATTAGTAGCGAAGGTCATCTCTATCCCATCTTCAGAGATTGCATGCTCGTGCGCAAACTTTCCAGCATTATTTCTGATAAAGAAAGAGACAGATTAAACCCAAGAAAGTAACAATAAAATTTTCATTGCTACCTTTCTTCACTTTCTCATCAACCAAACAAACAAGGAAAAAAAATGTTTATCTTCTTACATGAGGAGATTGAGAGGCAAGTCGAAGGACTCAAACTCTGAAACAAAGTTTCGAACAGAGTTGAGAGAGCTAAGATCAAGCCCCATAACAATGATCTCCGTATCCGGATTCTCTGATATAATTCTTGCCTTGGCATCTTCGGCGGCTTTCAGGCTCCTAGCCGGCAACACCAGCCTCGCACCTCTCTTCGCCAGCACTCTTGCCGTCTCCGCTCCTATCCCGGATGTGGCACCTAAGAAAATAAGCACAAAAAACCATTTTTTTTCACGACTCTTCACGCAAAATCTTCAAGACTGAGAGTGCTTTGCATCCGTACGTGGTTTCGAGCCTCTTTTTTAAAATAATAAACAAATTACAAACTCACCAGTGATGATGGCCGTTATGGAATGCAGATCGCCGCAGTTTTCAGTTACTTGCTCGCCGGTGGACTTAGAGCCATAGCCACTTGCTCCGGCTGAGCCGGTGAGGTACTTCAAACTTTCAAACATTTCGAGATTTTTTTTTTTTTGCCTGTAAGGTACGGATAGTGTTTTTGTTGTTTAATTTTGTTTCACTTGAGCCTATGACGTTAGTTAAGGATGGAATCAAGAAACAAAAAAGCAAAGTACATGCTCGCTTTGCAGTTTTGTAGTTAATAGAGATTGGTAATAACAAAAAAGCATGGAGATTTGTCAGATTTTGCAGCCTACGCCGCTTTGCATTTACTGAAGAAAGAGATGATGGTGCTAAAGGTTGGTAATGGTGATAAAGGGAGATGGTAACCGGATCAAAGCAGAGGATCGGAGGGGATTTTATAATGGCTGTAGTAAGAGAGGAGGATCATGTATTTGTCATTGATTCTTGATGGAGATAATTTTTTGTTTTGCATGATTGAGGGTTTAGTGATTGTTAATTATTGGGCCTGCCCACCTTAAAAAAATAAATCTACTTTTTAAAAAAAACTCTAATTAGATGGACAAGATTGATTCTCTGTGTATCATAAATTTATAATTGGAAAAGAAATAGAACACTTTTTTTTTAGATGTTACTGACATGTTAAAGAAATTTCTGGTTATTTCACAGCCCAGGCATGCACGAACCAATTAGGAAGGAAATCGAGATCGAAGAAAAATTACTTGTAAGTGGGGTCAAGAGATCGGGGATTGACCGGCCTTCTTGGTCGGAGAAGCGAGTAAAGCTTTTTTTTCTTTAAAATTAATGATGTTTCTCCCGGCAGTAACAGAGAAAAACGAGTGATATGTTACCTTGTTGCGCGGCAATGAATAGAGGATGACGTTTTGGTTTGTGTGGTTGTGAGATTGGATAAAATAGTGATTGTTTTTGTGTTTTAAAAATATATTTTAAAAATGTTTTTTATTTTAAATTATTTTTTTTATTTTTTAAATTATTTTGATTTATTAATATTAAAAATAATTTTTAAAAAATAAAAAAAATTATTTTAATATATTTTCAAATAAAAAACACTTAAAAAAAATTATTATCTCGCTTCTAAACATCCTTTTAACTATAATAAAAGAGTGGGTTAGCAATGAAATGTATGTTCGTTAGCTATATAAAATTGGTGCCACAAACACATAATCCTTGCCGAAAAATCACACCCACGAATTTAGAAAGTTATCTACAAATTAAGCATGCCATTAGAGATAATTGGGAAAGTGACCGTGCTCGGCAATCAACTAAAAAGCAATCTGATCTTGAGATAACATGGCAAACCGCATGGAATTAAAGCTAAAAACAATTAAGAAAAATGAAGGATTAAACTAGTTCGGAGGTCGTATTGTTTTGTGGATGGAAAGTAGTCGGCAATTAATTGAAGGAGACAAGTGATGGTAATAATAAAATGGTGGCACGAAGGTGGAGGTGGACCGGAATGGATAGTCAAAAGGAAAACGCACGTGAGGTGGAAGGGTTCTTCCAAGTTTGAGCAGATCGGTCAATCCTACGGCCTCGAAACTGGCATTTCCTCGGGATGAAAAGTTACCCCAGTCAATCATTCTTCTTTCTTTATTTTGCCCTTCCTCATCTTGCCGCGCTCATGTTCTTTATTTTAAAAAAAAAAAGTTATCTTTTTTAGTTATAAATTATTATTTATTAGTATTTTTAGATCATTTTAATTCGCCGGTATAAAAAATAAATTTTAAAAAATTATTTTAATATATTTTTAAATAAAAATTATTTTAAAAAACAATCACTAAAAATATCATAAAAACATTATTGTTATTTATGTTTCAAGACCTTTCTTTGTTTTCTGTTTTGTTGTTTTTTTTATTAGATATGATGTGAAATGAAATGATTTTGTTTTTTTTTTAACAAGTTTTTTCATAGCTTGCACTTGAATTTGAAAATTGAAATAATAACATGAAAATAAATCCCAACTATTACCCGCTGACAACACCTCAAAGGTGGTGATTCCTTTATTTTGTAATTACTTATGTTGTATGAAAGAGAGATCTTAATTAAAAAAAAAAAATTAATTTATTATATGGATCAACTCGAGCATTAACAATCAAATGACAGATAAAGTATTTTTTTTTTATTGATTTCTCATCAGAAGATTACAGACATTTTCTTGATCTATATTAGTCAAAGAACAATAGAAATCATTTGAATGGTGGGTGTAATAATGCCTTATATTATTGCTCCAAACCTACACTATAGAGCTATAAACTACAAATAATGGGCAAAAGAGAGAATGAATTGTTATGGACCTGTCTGTAGTTTCAAGAAAAGTGGGTTAGGACCTTTCCGAGCCAAAAGGTTTTTGAAAACTTCAGCTTTTTAGAGCACTTGTACAGTACCCGTGCCCTCTCGCCGGGCCCTGTGACATCATATTCCTCCTCCATATCTCTTTATTTTATTATTGGAAGTGTTTTTTTTTTTTTTGATCACCATGCTTGGTTAGGCCACAGCTCTCCTCTTCGAAACTTCAACCCCCCCATGATGATATATTCATGGCAGCTTTCGTATTTCAATTGATATTCCATACAAAAAAAAAATCTGGAAAATACTCATCTCATTTATAAGGTATTATTCGTTTCTACATCGCATCCAATATTTCTTATTTAGGTTTTTTTTAGATGATTATAATTTTTTAATAAAAATATATATATATATTTTAATTTTTATATCAGATTTAGTTTTATTTAATTTTTATAATAGATTTTTTTTCATTTTTTTAATTTTTATGCATTTATTTTTAATCCTTTTTTCCAAGTGAATTTTGAATTCAATTTTATCCTCCAATATTTAAATTCAAATTATTTTTATATCCAATTTAGTTATTATTCTTTTAATTATTATTTATTTGTTTTGAATTGTTTTGTGATTGCATTTTTTTTCAATTTTATCCCTAAATATTTTGATGATTTGAATTTTTTCTTTGTTATTTTTAGGGTATGCATTCTATGATGTTAGTTTTGGGTACATGATCAGGGTCACGAGTTTTAAAAGTTAACACAAGTTGATTTTGGTCTTTTTTAATTTTTTTTTAATTTTGATCATTTAACATTTGATTTATTGAAAATTGATCCTCATATTTTTTTTATCAATCTCTTTTCAACTGGGTTATCTCAATCCTACGTTCATAGTCACGAAATTAGCAGGTTAATCAGGGTTGACTCAAGTCTTTTTTTCATTATTTTTTTTAATTTTATTTTTCAATTACACCCTTTAACATTGAGTTATTTGATGATTGGACTTCATAGTTTTATTCAATTCTCTTCCGACGCGGTCACCTTAATATCATGACTAGGTCATAGATTTGAATTAGTTTATTTATTATTTTTGTATTTTTGTTCTTATTATTTGAATTAGTCGAGCTTAAGAGCATTTTTTTTTACGTTGATAAAAATTAGATCCCACAGCTTAGTGCGACCCCTCTATTCAATTCTCCACTAAAAAACTCATGTTTAATAGTTAAAAACCAAAATGAATAATACAATTTGTTGTGTTTAAATATTCATTTCTTATTTTTTTTGTAATTTTTTATACTTTTTTTGTGAAAATAATAATTATGGATATTTGTTGGATTTATTATACTATATATTAAAAAACTACGGGTGGAAACACTGTTCATACGAATAATGAACCTTCTCAAGTTTTTTTAGATACTCAATTTTAACTAAAACATATATTCAACTGTTTTTTTTCTAATAAATAGTATATTTATCTTAATTAGTTTTCCTATTTAATATAAAATTAACAAATTTATTATTATTTATTAATATATATAATTCTCTAAAATAAACTAGTTGACATATAAAAGGTTAGACTTCATAAAAGTTACTCCAAAAACAACTCAAGCATGGAATGCTTTACACGTTCATGAAAAGTGAGACAACCAAAAAAATGGCAGGCATTTCTCTCAATTTAGTACAATTCACCGAAAGGGATAACGTGGGAAAACCAATATGTAGGCCTTCCTCATCAAATTTTTCCAGCTGGTATGGGGCAAAGGATCTATCAATGTGTTCGAAATTAGAAGACCTGGACAGCATGCAGCTTATGACATTACCCTACATAAATGGCATAACAAAATGCAAAGAGGATTAATGGCAATATATACTCCATCGATACCCCCAAGAATTAGAAAGATACATGGAATATTAATTATACAATAAACTGTGGGGCGTCGTGACTCCAAATAAATGCAGTAACAAAGCTTTCATTTTTTATATACAAAACGCTTTCTATATTGGTGGTGGTGGTGGTGGCTTTTTCAGGGCAAAGTACACTTTTTTTTTTCTCTCTTCAAAGGAGCACATAACATGGCAGAGATAGCCAGTATTGATCACTTAACCTTAGATTCCACCTTGGATTCAGAAACTGGATGCATATAATTGCAGTAAGTACATCAAGATACTTTTATCTTGGTATTATTCTTTAATATTCATAGTATTCTTTGATTGTTTTTTAATTTACAAGTCCATTATGTGATTAAATTCATTTTAATAATATTGTTGGTTTTTTAGAATTATACATGCATGTTCGTGAATCATTATAATCTTAAAATTCAAACTATTAGATCCATCACTATTATTTTCTCAAAACCCCAAAAGAAAATTCTATTTGAAGGAGGTTTTTATGAGGCTAAGTTCTAGTTCGTGTATTGAAAAGTGAACAAATTTAGTGAAATTTAATTAGCATTTAATTACCAACGATATTATATACGCAAGCAAAAAAGGGTTTTTGTTAACAAGCATTTTGTCAAGTCCAGTGTGGAATCTACTATTTTTAAGGAACGCATTTTTTCAATTTTCAGCTGCATATATAATTTTCTTTTGCCATGAATCAGCAATCTATATATATATATATATATATATATATATATATATATATATATATATATATATATATAGAGAGAGAGAGAGAGAGAGAGAGAGAGAGAGAGAGAGTTGAAATAGACCTCCTCAGATTAGACCTAGTAGCCAAAAAGTTGATTTCATTTGGATTTGCCCCCAATATCAGATCAAGTCTTGGATTTTGTATATGATTGTGTTAATTATTCAGAACATGGCTCTCTTTTTTCTCTCATGAAGGTGTTGTTAGCCAACCCTCTTTGACTATTATTATTAAGAGATGCACAGCGAAAGGAGAGAATCCCTAACGAGGACTTGAATTTATAAAGTGGCGTCGCGCATCTCTGGTCATTACTTCCCACTCACTCTTTTCTTAATCTAAATTAGTTTTAATCCATGAAGGCACATACGAAATGGTGACATTATATATATATATAACACAACCATTCTCCAATGATTGCCAATTTGCACTCTTTTTGTGTGGGGTGCCCCGAATCTTAAAGGGTCCCTTCCCTTAAAATTAGGGCTAGAGTTTCCAGTCTCTCAATCTAAATTAATCCTGGCTTGATGAGACTAATCATCTCTCCACCTTCTTGATTAGAATATAACCCTTTATTTTGTTAATAGTTTTCTTATAAGACAAGGTTGTCACTTTGTCAATTCACACCATCCATCATTCTTTTAATGAAGTTGGAAGATGCATTATTCCATCCGGCCTAAACCGAACCCACAGAGAAAGGTGAAGAGAAACGAAACAAAATGTTAGTATTCAAGTGATGAAGATAAGAGAGAGGGAGCAAAAGAAAGAAACCAATGAAAGCAGCTAGGTTTTTTCAGCTGTAAGCTACCTGGCTTTGCCAGTTTCATTCAAAAGAAACACAGGAAGAAGACAAGTCGAGACTTGTTCCTGGATAAAAGAAATATATCACCCTCGAGAAATCATGATTGAACGCATTCTTGTTCTTTAATTCATGATATCATGCAGCCCTTTGGGCTAAGTCTCGATGAGTTGGGCTTTATGCCTTTCAACTCCGACTGAAACCTTTTTTAGTGGGAATGAGGATCATGCTCCGCTCAAGAAGAAGAAGAAGAAGATATTCTTTTTGCTCAAGTGCATGATTATTTAGGGAGTGAATTATTCAAGTGCCTAACTCAAACGGGATCACAAATTGGAATCCAGACTGATACCTTGTGGATTCCTTATCTTTCATGCATGATTTGTGGTGGGGTTATAAAACACTGCATTGAGTTCTAGGCTCTCACTTGTCCTAATTATCCCAGAAAACAAACAACACGTCTTGGTGTCACTAGAAAATAGGCTTTAAACTACATTATTGTTCCTCTTATCATTAAGAAGATCTGCCAATGGCTAAGAAAAAGAAGTGGGATATATGAAAAGACCCACCACCACCCACTACACAGGCCCTATCTTTTGTGTGAATAATATATATGAGATTAATAATTACATGGTTAATCTTTTTTCTTCAGTTCCTTGGTTAAGATGTTGACGTATACTGATTAAGTATTATGCAACTAACTCCACCAGCTTTGGAGCATTATTGTGTTATCATCATAAAATATATATATATGGCTTTCAATCACTGCTACTTCTGTATGATTCATAACCTTCTCTCTTGATAGTTATATTCAATTAGTTAACACAAAGTGAGACATCCTATAGGATCCAAAAACAATCTCGCCCCAATCACCTATTGGATGCTACATGCATTGTATTGTAGCCCTGGTTTTTAAAGCTCCTTTTGTTTATAAATATATTAAAATAATATTTTTTTAAAATTTTAAAATTTATTTTGGATATTAGTATATTAAAATAATATAAATACATAAAAAAGATTGTATTTTTAATAATATATTATCCAGTACAACACCCCAATTGAACCAACTTAATCTTTCTCATTATCAATCTGTGAACTTGGATATTAGCATCCATGTAGTTGAAACGTGGACAACTGGAGTAGGCATATCTTGTTAAAAAAAAAATGTAAGATGGGGTATATTACATATATATGCTAGAATATAAATTCCTTTGTGATATTGCCAAAACTTTATTAAAGCTCCCATCTGATAATGGAATATATCAATGAAGAAGGATTTGTTTTTTCTTAGAGCAAAGGAATAACCATAAAAAAATTTGGCATTGGCATTATGCATGATCTAAATGATAAAAGTGCAAACAAAAAATATAGCACTCAGTATCAATTTGCCCGCAAACAATTTTTTATATCAACTTTACCCTCAAACTCTTAGAATTTCTCAATCAAGAATTTAGCTGAAAGTGTCTCATTATTGCTTCTAGAGTCATTTGATTCCAAATGAATCTACATTAACCTACAGGATTAGCAAACTCAGAGCATGGTCTGCAAGGTCAGGTCATCGGAAAAAGCTGTTAGATACATCAATGTCCCTCCTAGCAAGACTTGTTTAGCATTTTGGCACCCAGTGTAACCATTTGCCAGGACTTGGTGACAAACTCCTGCTAAGGCCGTGGGATCAATGAAATCCTTCAGTTGTATCATATAATTCAAATCTCTGTTCTGCATTCTTGAATCAAAGCCTTCTGAGCCTTTAATGACTAATTAGGACGAGCGCTCAACGAGATGAACACAGGAATAATTTGTTAGTTCTGAAGTCAAGAATTAAGTGATTGGCAGGATCATTTCAGGGGAGGTCCCCATGATGTAATTTACTACAACATAGGCACCTCATCTCCGTAACAACAATCTGTTGACTGATTAATCTTGTCTTGTCTGTCTCCATGTTCGGGTTTGAACCTGAGGTGCTCAAAACACTTGGTTTGTAATGGGACGAGGTTAACGTTACTGCCTGTTCAAAAACAAGAATTGCAGGTACAAAATGACCGGCGCCACCAAGGTTGTGTTTGGCAAGAGGAACGAGAGGGGACTGGGGATAGATGAAATATGAAGGATCAAGTGTTCACTTTGTTTAGCAAGAAAGATAGAGACCAAGGAAATATTGTAAGGATCCTCTCCCAATTTGGATGGTCTGGTCCTATCTTTCCCCTCTTTTGTAATTTTCTATGCTTTCTGTCTCGATGAATTTACTCTCGTTTTTTTCTTCCAGACAACTAAATGAATGGTACTCCATTTATCCTTTCGCCTCTCCATTCTTCCATTTTACCCCATCGACCCTTTCTCCTCTCCGTCCCTTCTAACAAACTCAATGTTTTGTTGGCCAAAAGAGTCCCAACATGAGCTTTGTTTACTACTAGTTCAATTGGCATTAGTGTTCCCTTTCTCATAGAAAAGTTTTGAGTTATAATTAAGTGAGCTGAAGAGTGGGTATTGGATTTGTAAATACAAGTGCTATCAACTAAAAAGTTAGGTTCTTCCTAGTAAATTTTGTGTACATATATTCAAGGCAACCGCTGTTTTATTTCTATTGACTTCACTTCATCAATCATGTTTTACTTCCTATAAAATGCAGAGCATATACAACTCGGCTCGAAACTTCACCAATCATGTTTTATTTTATATAGCCATTTAACGTGTAATGAAGTATTTGAAAGTATAATAACTGTTGTTTTTTAAAATAATATTTTGCTCAAAAATATATTACAATAATATTTTTTTTATTTTTTGAAAAATTAATTTTGATATTATAACATCAAAACAATTCAAAAATATTAAAAAAAATAATTTTTTTTAAATGAATTTTCATGAAATGTTGTTTGTGTTCCAAACAGCGCGTACAAATTCTCAATTTGCTGTAGGTTATGACTTCGAGGCCCGAATTCTATTTCCAGCCATAGGTCCAAGCCGGAGAGTACTATGACTGGACAGAGAATGTGAGCCTGAATCAAACCTCCAACTGAACCGATGGAGAACCAATATTGGTTCTGCCAACATGGCGCTCAGGATTGAATACCACACACAAGTGACCTGGGAAGATTAGGCAAGCCTAGCATTCTCACCTTAGGTGAGCAGCACCTTCAGCCCCTCTTACCTCAGGTTGGCGAGCATTATAGTGCCCCCCAAAAGCGTGACTGGGTTAGGGTGCTCATGCCTGTTGGTCAAACCTTCAAGCCATAAACCTTAATGCTGTCAACTGAGCATAATACGCATCTCTGCCCAAACATTAGAACGAAAATTACAAAAAACGAGCATGGTATGCATCTTTACCTTTTATATAGTAGTTGATTATGAAATCACAAAGCCGTAGGGCATGAGGAGCTAGCATAATCTAACATAAATAAGAATATAGGCAAAAGGGGAAATGAGACTAATCAATTAAATCCATTCATAAATAAAATGATATAAGATATCTGTGTTTGATGAAATATATTATCATTTGAACAAATTGCAATAATGGCACCAGGAAATGAATTGGAAAAAAAAATGCTTTATGTTAGCTGAGCTTGCAACAATAAACTATATATTTCGAAATTCCTCTCTTCGGTTTCCTAGCCAATCAGCGATCTATCTTCCAGCAAATCACCACTTAGTATGCGGTGCATTATGGCTTTGAGGCCTGAATTCTACTTCCAACCACAGGTCCAAGCTGGAGGCTACTATGTCGGAACACAAAATGCTAGCCTGGATCGGACCTCCAACTGAACTGATGTAGGACCGATAATTTCTTTTTTACAGAGATGGAGAACAATGATTGGTTCTTCCAAGATGATCTCAGGAATGAATGCCAAACACAAGTGGGCAAGGAGATTAGGCAAATCTAGCAATCTCAGCTCATGCGAGACTCTTCTTCAGCCACTTTTGCCTCGGGCAGGCGGGCGTTATACTGCCCACCTTATGCTTGCCTGGGGTAGGGTAGGATGTTCATGCCTGCTAGCCAAGCTTTCACACCGGCAACATTTAGGAGCATATGCATCGCTGCCTGTGCATTAGAATGAAAACTACAGAAATTAAGAGATTGAGGAATGCAGCAGACAAAAAGGTCCGACGCTAAGTATTTTAGGCTTCATAATGGATGCAGCCAATTATATTACTCTACTCTTGTGGCGACACTAACCTAGTCTGCGACTCCTATATACACAAACCATGTGGTCACTCCATTTGTTGCGATAAACATGCATTTACTTCTTCACCGTATTCTGAGTGATGTTTTTATGATGATTAGCCCAAATTCAGTAGTATGAGATAGATTAAATTAACTCTGTTAAGATCATTTATTTTTCTCTACCTCATATGGAGAAGTAATCCTCACAGAATCCTTTTCATTCACATTTTTTTTTTTAGTTTTGTCTTGAAAAGTTAGAGCTGGCACTGATTGTGAGGATAAGAACAAATTTAATGGATACTTATCAGTCATGAAACTAATTGCCTGCATCTGCTAAAAGCTTCAATCCCTCAACGCCGCCATCTTCATATTTCCTAAGAAATGACAAAATCATCTCGAGGCCAGATTTCATGTTCTGGATAGATTAGACACCAAATGAAACCCTGGTGGAGAATTCTCCACTATCTGCCTATAGTAAACTCAAAGTTAAAGCCCTGTAATGGATCATGATTTCAGCAAAATTGCTGCCCATGATTATCAAGACGTGCGAGTAGCAAATATTTTAAACTCCCAACAGAAGAATTCCTCCAAATATAGCAAGTATGGCATTCATAATTGTTGCGCGTAGTTGCTTTGCTCCATCTTTTTTCAGTTCATAAATGATCTGCAGCTTTTATGCAGGCCCATACCAGCACTCTATATGAAGCCTTCAACATTCATCTGATTTACCTTTTAAACAAAAGTTGGATATGGAATTAGGAAGTCCTTGATCGTGAGGAGCACAGTCTATCACAGCTAAGAATACAGGCATTAAGGAAATGAGACTGATTAATTAAATTCATTCATTAATAAAAGAAGAAATAAGACTGATTGAGTTTAATGAAATATATTGTCATATGATAAAAAAATAAAGGCACAAGGAAATTAAGTGAAAAACAGATTGTTTATTTATGCTTAGAATGCAGCAATAAACTGCTGTGCCAAGATCCCCCTCTTCTGTTTCCTAGCCAATCAGCAATCTATATTCCGGTAGATCACTAATTCTCAATATGCAGTCGGCTGCAGCTTTGAGACCTGAATCTATTTCCAGTCAAAGAGTTCCATATCCAGAGAGGAAATATTAGCTCGGATCAGACCTCCAACTGCGTTCCTGGTGGCTCTACCAATATGGGCAGGCTCAAATTTCCCACACAAGTGACCCTGGGAGAATCAGGCAAATCTAGCTATTCCAGATCATGCGAGAAGCTCCTTCAGCTTCTCTTGCCTCAGGTTGGTGGGTATTATAGTGTCCACCCAGAGCTTGCCTGGAGTTGGAAGTTTGTGCTGGCAACCTTAATGCTGTCAACAGAGTATATGCATCGCTGCCTATGCACAAGAACAAAAACTAAGAAAATTAAGATACTCGAGTACGTTGCAGCCGAAAATTCTTTCAACGCCAAGTACTTTAGGCTTCATAGTAGATGCAACCAATTTTCATGCTCAACTCTTGGTTGATTGGTTCTACACGCCTACCCTGGGATTCTTAAATACACAAATCATGTCTCCACTCTATATGTTGAGATAAACATACAGTTGCTTCTTTACCGTAATCACAAGGGTGTTCTTATGAAGATTAGACCAAATTAATTAGTATAAGATAGATTAACTTAATATGGAGAGAGCATATAGTTTTTCTTTGCCTCATATGGACAAGTAATAGTAAGAGAACCCTTGTCATTTTTCTCTGAAAAGCAGTTAGATTTCTTTGTTTCTGATAGAAAAGCCAGTTAGAGCCGGTGCAAGTCTTGACAGCCACCGCATTGTGAGGATAAGGTCAAATCTAATGGATACTTAGCGGTGATGAAACTAATTTCCTTCTTAATGTTGCTTTATTTACCTTATTACAAATATGTCAAACAATATCTCTCCAATATAATTGTCAGAAACCAATTAGTGTTCCAGTTGCTGGTGACACCAATATATTAGAAATTAATTACTTATATCAACACTAGTGTCACACTATATTTCTATCTTTCTGATGCCAAGGAAAACACTGGCTGTGCAAAATAATTAAATAAAAACCTTAAATTGAGTTACAGTAAGAAAAAAGAAATGAGGGAATCATCTCGACTCTCAAGGATGGATTCCATGTTTCCTAATGAAGCTCCAGCAGCCTGCAGGACTAGCAAACTTAGGGCATGGCCTGCAAGGACAGATCATAAGAAAAGCTGTTAGAACTTAGAACCTCTATACAACTACTTGAGCATTTTGGTGCCCACCTTGACCTTTCTTGGAATGTGAGGATCATCTGTCCAGCAAGATGGCGACCCGAACTCAGACTGACAACTGAGAACATGCACTGCTTCGTATAAGAACAAGAATTGTCAGAAGCAGACATTTCGAACTCCCTACAGAAGAATTCCTCCAAGGATGGCAAGTCTAATGTTCATTCTTTTCTCCATGTAATCTTTATGATTCTTTCTTGTTTCAGTTCATAAATTAATGGCATGCAGCTTTTGTATGCAAGCCCATGTAAGCACTCTATATGATGCTATAGAAGTTCATAAGCATGCTTTCGGATTGATGACCGTCTTCAAATTCTGATATGGATTACCTAAAAACAAAGCAAGGCCCACGAATGCCTTTCCTCCACCCAGAACTGAGCATACAAGAGCGAGTGGAATTGGACTATTTCAGTCTCGAAGCCCATTATAGGCTGCTAAAGAGGGATATTCTTAACCTTTTACACGAAGTTCATATGAAATTAAAAATTAAGCCTCGGACGTCAGAAGCACATTTTGATATAAATAGGCTTAAATGCATGGTGTACAAAAGTCAAAAGGAAATAACACTGATGAGTTCATTAATTCATTTTCTATTAAAAGATGACAGAAACAAGACTGATCGCGTTCAATAGGATCTATCAGCACGTGATCAAATTACAATAATGGCATGCATGAGGAAATAACGTGGAAAAAAAAAAGCCTTGGATCGCAAAAATAAACTGTTGTATAAAAAATCCCTCTCTTTAGTTTCCAAGCCGATCAACAACCTATGCTCCGGTCTTCAGGCCATCCAAACTCCTCCAAAAATGCCAATATAACTCCATTTGACCAACCAAAACCAGTCTGCATCACCAAAAAATGTTGAAATCAGTACAGATGTGTGTAAAATATGTATGCGACCACACTTACTATTAGGTTTTATATGTACCTGGGGTATGTATTCTCCACCACCTCCAAATTCTCCACATTTTTGCACATCGTATTTTTCATGGATTGCGCCTGTTTTCTTGTATCCAACGTAGTTGGTTTTGATCCACCTCACAGCTATGTCTTCTGCCAATGACCTTGCTTCTTTTAATCCAGATCTCAGCAAACCTTCAACAATCATGTGTTGAAGTGGCGCCCAACCATTTGGAAAGTCCCTGTTTTTACAAATTCTATCAGTTTATACAAAATTCAGATAAAGGCAGTTTTCCATAGATCTTTAAAAGGCTGGCAGACACAAAATTATGCCATAAAGGTTTCCAGGATTAAGATACAGTAAGAAAACGTTTCAGATAAAGGAAAAGGTAAAATAGATTACTAACCATTGTTGTCCTGAATTTATTAAAGAAGTGGCAATTCCAGCAACATGAATCAGGCCTGAACTTTGAAAACTCCCCATGACATTCTTCACCAAAGCAACATCTTCACAATCATGAAAATCAAGAGCATTTTCAGTATTCAACTTACAAAAGAAGAGAATATAGCCTAATATATGTCCGTATGGACAGTCATCTCATGAATCAAAGGCCAAGGTGATCTAAACCTTTGCTTTCTAATTCTCAAATGGAAGGCTATCTACAGACCTTATAAAAATATCAACAGTAACTTAAGATGGATGAAGTCATACTGGCTTGTATCTTTTCTTAACAGATAAAGCCAGCATACGGTGGGTCCAGATAGCATAGCAGCATCTGATAAATTGGGGAACGAGAACATCACTTGTTTTACAACATTTACACCTGCGGTCGATCCCTAGGGTCAATTCTGATGACCTTCTAATCATCTAGAATAATAAAACTATCTGATATGACTGCTAGCTTACTCTTAACTGTGCTGAATAACTTGTCCCGCTTTCAGTTCTATACAGTTTTCTTTTTCAATTTGAATCAGGAGCTTTAGAATACCTATAAGCTAGCAATTCGGCTATATGATAAGTAAACTTAACTTCGTAAGCACTAAGCTTTCAGCTTTATGCACTTTGAATTAGAAAAGTAAATCCCTTATCTGCAAATTAGGGTGATTAAGATAAGTTTAATCTCTCTATCATGCACATCATTTGTGCAAATGCTCGAAAGGAGACATGGAGAGTCACAAACCTGAATGGAACAAATCTATCCACAAAGGAATAAAGTTCGAAGCATATACATTCTGATTTTGGTTACAAGCTTGCCATGTTTCAGATTCCTGAAAGTATGAAATCAACAAAAATCATGAAATAATCAGAGAAAAATATAATATCAGATATTGGCTTTTCAAACACATGCATGGAAAATACCTTGCATATAGCGCCATTAGTGAGCCTGTAATCAAACCACTGTCCCATCTCGCCATTCCAGAAAACAGAATTGATTGCATTTTTTCTTGCTTCGGCAGCTTCCAAGAAACTCTCCATTGTGGCTTTGTTTCCGAGGACATTTGCCAAAAAGGCAATATCTAGTTCCATCTGAAATGATAGACACAATGATTGCTTTGATATTAAGTGAAAAAATTACTGACTTTAGATTTTCTCTATAAGGTATTCGAACCATACCTTGAGAATGTAAACATTTAAATCAACAGGTAAAATTGATGTCGTGGACAATGTAGTGAATTCTGACGTATTCCTGTAACAAGGCAAATAAATGATAGCAACTTAATAATCCAATTCTGCTAAAATTCAACGATTATAACATTCTCATCATTGACATTATGACTAAACTGGTAAAGAACTAAAGATCCAGGACATTAAATAATTTTTTTCTTGTACAAGCAGACTTTTATAATGCAAACATTACCTCATCCATCTTGTACTAAAATCCCATCCGGATTCAGCAGCTGAAGCTATGTCGTGGTAAAACTGTTGTTTCTCACAATTACTCAAGAACTTGGAAGCAGATTCCTTATCCTGTAAGAGAAAATAAGTAAACATATTACAAATCTTACGTGTCTCCAATTACCTATATGGAACAGAGTCAAATAATGCTTCAGTAACTTAGCCAGAGGCAAGAACATGCTTTTGTAGAAGATTCGGGCCTGGGTTTGTTCCACATTGCATAATACCGACTTAAGTTGTGGTTGCAGCCTTGAGCATCCTGGATGGTGACCTTATGTATCTCTACAACAAGAACAAGGTATTGTTTACAAAAGCTCAAGTAACAAAAAAGAAAAGAAACTAAACATAGAAGGAAAGCAAAAGGGCATATCACACAGTACCAGAGTTCCAAAAGGCATGTTCTTTGAGCAATGCAGAAAGAGCCTTTCTAACCAATTCCACATCACAAGTTCTATTATATATCTCATAAACCATTGCACTCAGGAGGGGAGGTTGGCTGAAAAAAGTATACAAGATTATAGCTTAATTTCAAGCATAAAAGAAGTCAAATCGAAGCAGAACTCATTTCTAGCAAATCACAACTAGATTAAAAAAAAGGAAGAAGAAGAAGAAGAAGAAGAAGAAGGCACGGCCTTTGAGCTTGAAAGTCTCTAATTCATAATAAAAACAAAAACAAAATTAATGGGAATGAAACAGGACAATCAGTAATGGGAAAGAGATTAGTTCAAGGATGATAACCCAGTTCTTGGGCAATTTAAAAGGAGAAAAAAAAGAAGCTGTAGATGATTCAATGAGAAAAAAATTGGCGGGTAATTTATAAATATGGACAAGTACCTCAAACAATTCTTACACGAAGAAAGATGTAACAAGAATAGGAAAAGATAACTTGTCAGAAAAGGGAACAAGTATTACCTCCTATTGGTGTAATAGGCCCTTGAACCATTAAGAACATAGCCATATGTATCCACAAGGAAAATGAGATTTGTCACAATTGCTTTTGCAGTCTCATACATTTTACTTGACAGCAAGCCCCTGCATGATAAGCACTCTTCTATATTATTCTCACCATAATTTGATGCACCAAAGAGGAATACTCCTGAAAGACTTAACCAATGGGTCCCGTATGGTATCGACCAATTAGAGGTTGATATAATTCTACCGCAATGCTAAACACACACGCAAGTAAAACCATCCAAAGATGCATAACAGACAGCAATAAGAACAAGGTAAAGCAGAACAAAGAAAAGCGCCAAAAAAGGAAGTGCAGAAACATTAAATTACCTAATTACCCAATACGAGTCCCAATAATAAACCTCTATGAAACGTGAACCAGGCACAACCACTGCCTCAGGCAGGGGAAGTAAAGTATGCAATTCAGGCTGTTCACGAACCCCATCGGAGACTTTTCTACTCAAATTCTTCCATAAAGCATGAACCTCGAGAGCCCATGCCCTCACTTCTGGATTCTTTACTTTAGGCAAGAACCCTTCGGGTTCAGGAACAAAATCCACAGGATCATAGTACAGGAGATCATCCCCTGCATCATCAAAGTAGGTTGCAATAAACTCTTTCAAGTCTTTGACTGAAACAGTCCCGTTTTCACCACTTCTTGGTAGCCCGTCAAAAGCTTTCTCTGTCTTCGAAAGATTGAGTTTTAATGACAAATCGACGTAAAGTTTTGCATCAAAGTTCTTTTCTCCAAAAGTGTCGAGGGCAGTTTCTTGGACACGTTCAAGAAAGGTAACCAAGGGTGTTGTCGGTACTACTGTTACCCGGCATTTTTTAGACAAACCTCTTGTTAGAGTCATTGTTGTTAGAATCAATAACGAGAAAAACACGAGATTAAGGATTTGTTGAGCCATGACTGAAAGACAGTGAAGGTGTCCATGGCGGTGGTGATTGCTCCTGTATATGTATGAAGAGGGAGGGAGGAATTTTCGAAGCAGCCGGCTATGGTTAAGAGTATTATTATTGTTCTTGGCTTCATATATATGGTTGTGATAAAACTTAGGGTTAAGGATGGGGTTAGATGCGAATTTTTAGTTTGGAATTTTGATTTGATGTTTTGTGGTTCATACTTTGTAGTAGGGTTTTGATACTATTAGCCCGCATGGTTGAATACCAAGAAATTTATACTCCCGTGGACCATTTGGCTGCCACTTGTATCTCTTTCATCCATTCATTTATTTATTGACTATATATACCTTTTCCAACTTCTATTTATTATTAAGTATATATGCTTTCTCCAGCTGTATTCGGACTTTTATTTTTCTAAATTTAAGAGTTAATTTTTATATTTTTAATTTTAGTTTTAATTTGGGTATATTTAAAACCAAGTCTTTTTGTTATTTTCTTCAAGGTTCTTTCTGTATTTTATATATATATATATAAACTATTAAAATGATTTAAATACCCTAAACATCAATGTTTTTTAACCTAATTGATAATTCTTTATATATGAAATTAATTTTAATATCCTTTAACCTAACTAACAAATCTTAATTCTTTTTCTATGGAATTGATTTTAAATTTTATAAATAAAATCTAATTTCATAATTGATTATCCATCTACAAAGTATGGTTTTAAATTAAAAAAAAAGGGATAAATTTTAAGGCTATTGGTTTTTCTTTTGAGACAAGGAAGAAAGGGTATTTAGGCTACTACAATTTCTTAAAATTAAAATAATAAAAATTGGATGGGACAATTAGGGTAATAATATAAAATTTTAAACTTATTTGTTTTATTTTCAAAAATAAAAATTAATTTATATAAGAAAATAAAAACCATCGATTAGGTTAAAAATCAAATACATAATTGAGAACACAAGAACTAATTCCTAGACGACTTTAAGTTTTAGAGAAATTTGACCGGTATTACTTTATATTTTAGAATACATGCCTTTTCCAACTTGACTATCCATTTATTCTAACAAAAAATTAAAATAATAGGAAAACAAACAGAACTGTAAAATAAAATAATGTACTCCACATGTTATGGAAGACATTCTGGATATGTAATTTTAAATTATTTTTAGTTTAAAAATATATTAAAATAATATATTTTTTATTTTTTAAAATTAATACATAGATTAATCTAAAAATATAAAAAATAAATTTTAAGCTATAATTTTTTTAAAAAAATCTATAGAACATGGTACGGAACAACAAACTTGCAATAAAACAAACCAACTATCGTGCCTTCTTCGTGTTCCTATCTGCTGCCCTATAAAATACTTGTAATCCATAATCCAATTAAATTCTGTTTTCTGTTTGTTTATTATTGGATGTGTACTCCAGCAGCCGTACGAATTTTACAGGAATGCCGCTTTTTCTTAAACGTACCTAATTAACCAATGATGCGATGCCACAAAATCGCCTTTGACCAATTTGTTTGGGTTATTTTGACCAATCAAATGAGAAGTTGGACGAGAGATTGATAAGGATGTACCAGAAGCTGTGATTACATTTAATAATTTCTCGAGAAGAGAAAAAGAAAAGAAAAAAAAAAACAGAGAGATATTTAATATTTATATAGACAAGCCCCTCGGCACAGTTTTCTCAGATAGGTTCATCCAGGATATAGCTGACCTGAAGCTAGAATTAAACCAGGTTTAAAAAAAATAAAGAAAGTTAAAAAATTTAGTTGATCTGATGAGTTGATACTGTAATTTAGTTAATCTAATAATATCTTGTTAAAAATTTGATTATAACCTATTAATTATTTTTTTTAACTAAAATAATATTGTTTTGATTTATATAAAAGAATTAAAATTAATCTGATAACCTTGTCAAAACTTAGTGACATGGTTTTAAGCCAGGTTAAAAACCTTCTCTTGAGTTGCGGATTATTTTAACTTCCAATGCTTTTGACCACTTTTTAAAAAATATTAAAGTATTATTGTGATGTGTCTTTTATTGATTAGACCAAACTAAATTTTTTTAAAACACTTATTTTTATCATTATTTTTTATATGAAATGTTTTTTTTATTTTTGTGCTTTGAAATTGATAGAATTTGGCAGCAAGTTTTGAAAATTTAAAAAAATATTTTTAAAAATTTTAAACTCCTATACTTTATTTTCAAATAAATTTAGACTTGTTATATTTAAAAATCAAGTCAAATCAAAGATGTGATGTAAACTAGAATGAATAATAATAAGATTTACTACTAGTTAAATATTATGTTTTTTAAAATATATATACATAATAAAACTAGTAAATTTAATAATTTTTTGAACTCTCAAGAAGGAAAAGTGAACAAAATAGACTGCACGTCAAAATTTTTATATTTTTAAAATCAAATTTCAAATAAATCTTTCACATCTAAATTCGTATATTCATAAAAAAAATGTTTTATTTTTCCTTTAGATTTATTTGAGAGTGGATAAAGATGAATGTTGCACGTCAAAAAATTTCTTCTTGTTTTTATTTGAGAGTGGATTTATTTTGAAGTTCCTAGTCCTAGGAGGTTGGTGGGGAGAGAATATGGTGTTTGCTTAAAGGACTCCATGATTGTACATTACAATATGAAAGGAAGGAAAACTACGTGAAAGGTTCTGTTCTATACATGTCTAGTGAAACAAACATTCATAATCAAAGATAGAGAGAGCTGCACAAGCCCAACAAGAACCCATATAAGCATTTTTCTTAATAACTTGTACCGAAACAAGGCTGCATAGCCAAATTGGATGGGTTGGTGCTTTGGAAATTGAATTTGACCATATAAATTCTCTAGACAAATAAATAACAAAGTACATTACACAGTAACTAACCGAAAAGTACTTTCGCTAGGGAAAAACTTTGTACCATGTCAAAATGACGAAGAAAGACCGGTCCTGAAATAGTCATGAGAAGGGAAAAAACCAAGGGTCAATTCACCTCCCCACCTCAGCCAAGGTAATTGTGATTCAGCTAGCTAAAAGCTTATATAACCGAAGTCTAGAGGGATATGTAATCCTTTTGTCTTTTAGGGAATAAATCCTGGAATAGAACACTATTTTTGGGTGATGCAGGATACAACTGCCCTGAAAATCTGGATGTTGAACCAGGGAAGAGGACAGAAAAACAGCCAAGGCTGACTAGAGCCAGTAACTCAGTTTAGTGCTACTTTCTCCCTTTATTTACTGACTTGAAAAGGAAAACTGAAATAAACTTCAGTCAGTAACTCCTTCAAAAGATTCCTCTATGAAAGAAGCTCTACATAAAAAGAGACAAAGAAGGGCGCAAGAGATTGTTCTGGTCTAAAGATCAAAGGGGACTCGTGTTCATGGAACTGTCTACTTCCCAGGGAAAGGAAGCTACTTCATCCCCACAAAGGCAAACCAGAATTCAGGCAAAGAACAAGGCTTTGAAGGGGGCGAGGACAAGGTTGTACATAATTTTCCGTTGTGTGGTCATGCTGCTTTATTGGAAGGAGAGCAAAGATGAGTAATGCTGGTAAGTTGAACATTCACGAACTAGCATCCTGTTCAGATCAGCAAATGTATTTACTATTACTTTTCATGAGGCGAGACTAGGAACCTGGTGTAAATACAAGGTTGAGAAAAACAAAGATGTAAAATATCTGCTGCATAGATGCAATGAAATGTTGAATCAGGGCAATGCAATATGAATTCTAGTAAAAATCATATTTTGCCTCAATCCTCTACTGTTTTTCTTTCCTTCTTCAAATACATGTCTTCTTGAAAATTATGTCCGAGTATTTTCACTGGAGTAATGACAAGAAAATATGACGCAAACACACCTGTATACAGCGTATAGATATAACTTCCACATAGCACAACATCCAAACAGGAAGTTAAAGCGAATATGACAAATAAAATATAGAGACAAGAGGCTGAATGAGAATGATAAATACTAGTCTGAATCCAATATTCTTCCAATGTTATTGAATGTCTCCGACCAGACCAAGGAGCCTGTGGGATATAATTAAGGATGCATTCAAAACCAACTCTCTCAGCAACAATTGTTCCATGGGTAGGGTAGTTCAGGCCTAGGAAAAAAGGTCAAACTACATAAGAAAAATTCTTTCTTTCCTATAAAACTCATGAATTTACCTGGAGCTAATTTAAACAAACTGAAAGTAATGACTCCGACAGCCAGCAGAGCTTAGTTGCCAACCTATTGCATGATACTTCAGCAAGCGAGCAGAATTTAATGCCTTCAGCAAGCAACAAGAATTTAGTGTGTTGCCGTTATAGAATTACTGTTACATTGGCTCTGTCCTTGTTTTCAGAGTGGTCTGAGTTAAACTCCAAAATTAGCAGCTTCAGAGGTAGGCCACAGTTCTATTTCATTATATATATATGAGGTAAGTAAGTTATCCAAACATTTCCAGGGCACCCAAACTATTCTCACCACAGCAGAGACTGAAGCCTATAAATTCTAGTGTAAGCAAATAAGGAATCACATCAAGCCATACCAACAATGAAAGAAACATAACACATTGGATGGCATATTACAGTGCACAAGCTATACATGTTTCATCAACATAGAGAGTGGTCATGTTCTACTAAAAACCAACGTGTTATTATTCAAGAACCTAACATGCTGCTGCGAGCTTATGTCCATGAAATTTACACACATTCTTTCAATTTTGCTCTCATGAGATTTCAGATCACTAATGATCTTCTATTATGATGTTCTTATGGCAGAATTCAGTTAAGTTTTGTCTATGAACATAAGAATACGACATCCAGACAGTAATGAAAGCACTGAGATAGCTCATACCTCTCAGCAAAAGCACTAACTTACCCACAGTATATCCATTTCTTCTACGCATCATCCTAGATGAAAACATATCAATTATTTTTCTCATGCCCGTCCTTGGGTCGACGAGAGCAGGAAGCATTTCCATAAAGTGTAAACAATTAACACAAAAACCCTACAAAATTTCAATCAACAGAACAAACAAATAGAAAATAAAGTACACTCATTCAATTCACAGAAACAGAATGAATACAATAGTAATTAATCAATCAGGTTATCACAATTTTGTGTTTTCATAAAACCCTAAAAAGAAAAGAAAGAACGGTCTCCAGCAATAACAATCAATTCTTGATTTTTTTTCTTTTTCTTTTTCGTTTTCTTTTGTAACGCGCTACTGGAGAAGATAACGATCAAACAGGGAGATTAGCAACGTCGTTGTGTTGGAGGTGCTGATTAGTAGAGAGAGCGAGAGGACGATCTTGTGCCTCATCGTCATCGTCATCGTCATCAGGATCCATGGTGGCAACATTGACGCAAGAGAAGCGCTCAAGAGACGAAAAGAAGGCGGAGATCACGGTGGCGCTGACCCAATTAGCTACATTATTCAAATTCTCCACCGATACAATGCTGCTGTTGGTGGTTGTGGTGATGGCGGTGTTGATGTTATCGTTGCTGTTCTCCATTGTCGATCGAAGGGATAGGAAATTGGGAGAGATTTTTTAACCCTAATTGAGAAATTGAGGAGCGCGGATTGGGCGGGGGTGGTAAAGGGTTGCTTTAATTGGAATTTTGTGGGGGTATTTAATTAAGATATTAATCATTGATCTTATCCGTAATTACTGGGATAGGATGAGTTTTGGCCATAACAACGGATTTTTTTGAAATATACCTAAAAGTTTTGGGACAATACTGTAGATTGGAAATATTATTTGGAAAATTACAAAGTTTTAACGTATAGTGTTTGAAAAATCATTTTTGTATACAACGTTATTTAGAATAACGATCGCATTTCATAATATATTTTTTTATGTAATCACTGTTTTTAAATAGTTGTTTAGTCATGTTTCAAGACATTATTTTTACAAATTAATTAACCTAAATAAAAATCAATCTAAAATTTTATAAAAAATCAATGGTCAAAATATACGAGTCAATATTTAATGGCTAAAAAAAAAAAAGATAATGTGATCTAATAGGAAAAAAAAATAAGAAAGAAAAAGAAAAGAAAAAAAAGGTCACTAGAAAAACATTGAGGCTCCATTTTTTACGTAATAGGTATTGTTAGAAAGATTCCAACGAGACGATTTTAATTACATCTTGGATGAACATTAAATGAGACTGTAATTAACCCTAAATTAACCTCGAATAAAACCACCCAACAAGTAATAATTGTATTTTGTGATCTTTTTAGGCATGTTTAGAATCGTCTCGTAAAGATCTTTCTAATAGTACTGGATGTGTCGAAAATGAAACTCAAGTGTGTCCTCGGTGACCTATTTTTTCTTGGCCATTAAATTTTGAATCTTATTTTTTGGTTGTTGGATCTTCATAAAATTTTGGGTTAACTTTTTATAAATGTTAATTAAATCGAGAGAGACATGATTTTTAAAACAACCGTTATTCTCAATAACGGATGTGTTCAAACTGTGTTATCTTTCTAATATTTTTCTAACTTGTGTTACTTTTCCAAAACTTTTATCAAACTATGTTATAATTCTAAAATACCCTATAACAACACAATAAACTCATGGCAGACTGAAAATAGAATATTAAAAGAATTTAATGAAAAAGAAAAAGATAAAAATAATATTTACTTATTTTTTGAAATTATAAGTTATTTTTATTAAAAAATAAAAAATGTTTAATTAAAATATAAATTTTGTTTAATAAAATTGATTGAAAAGTATAAAAATCGATAAATAACAATCATTATTGATTATTAAAAATCAAAGAGAAAAACTAATTTTCTCTGTAAAAAATAAAAAAATAGATATGTTTTATATTATCTATCCTTCTTATTTTATACCTATATCTTTGAGGTTAATTCTACTTATTAATTACATATAATTTTCAACGTTATAAATAAAATATGCAAATACAAATTATCTAGGTAAATCAAGATGAAAAAAGTCACAGCTATTTTTTTTAAGCATTACAAAATTATATAAACAATCCAGACAATCAATTAAAATATTAAAGAAGTTAAACTAAATAATTTATAAAAATTACACAGGGTATTAATTAAAATTAACAATCTAAATATTTTTTTTTTTTACACAAAAGATGTTTTAAGGCTATAAAAAAATAACTTTCAAGTGTGCTCCTGACCAAAGAGTAAGAACAATGAGCTATAAAAACTATAAAATCCTTAAGAAAAGAGGTTCTTAATCTTTATTTGTAGCTGCATATTTAATTTTAAAATTTCTCTCTAAAATATCATTAACTTTTCTCTTAAAGATACATTTATTTAAACATAGAAAAGTTCTTAAATATTTTCTCTTAATTCTTTATCAAGTTTCATCCTCTTCTAATCAAACACCTCCCGAGAGAAAGAAAATTGTGTATTCTTTGGTGAAGCTTATTAGAACGACGCCGAAATTTCGATGGTTCAAATCCGGTTTTTTCTTAGCCAAGTGGTATTGTCTAAGAATAGACTTTTAGTTATTTTATCATTTTTGTTAAAAATAGAGGTGCTCATTTCTTGTGAATTTTTAAAATACCCTATGATCATAGTTTTATTAAAAAAAAAAAAGAAAGCCAAGAAATTAAATATAACAACATTTTTTTTTAATATAAATAAAGGACAGTCGATCGTTTCTCATATTTTTTTGGTAATATGAAACACAGTGGACTCAAGTGCTGCAATAGCATATGGCCTTCCCTAAGGCCATAAGATCAAATCCCTAGCCGACCTCCTCCAAGCTAGGGTCTACCGTGCCTCACCTGTAAAAAAATGTGGGTTAAGTTTCATCATGGCGGGGACCATTTCTCTTTATAGTAGAGGATCCATTTCAATACCACATTTAAAAGAAGTAAACAAGCCTTCGAGGATTTCCTCACATCTAGACATTAATCAAGAATTGAACAAGCAAACGCAAAAATACCTAGTGATATAATTCATTGAAAAGAACACTTGGATAAGTTACCAATCATGCAAATGAGATTGTATAGGTTTAGCAAAACTTCAATTCACAGAACTCATATGATTCTCCACAAGATAAGGACAATATCGATTCGCAATATCGAGGTAATCTCAAGTACTCCGCAATAAGGTACTAGAGTGTTGTGGTCTGGATGCGGCATTCCAAATTGCACAACGCACTGTATTCAGTAAGCCTTTTCTTCTTCTTCTTCATTCTAGTTCATGAATCAAAACCAAAGTTACAAGGGGCCCGAGTCATTTGTGCCAATCAATCTATGCCATCCATCCTACTGCACCATGACTAATTGAGAACTCAGACAGAGTATATTCAAGATGATTGGAGTATCTTCTTATAATCCAGGAAAGTCCCGTGGAAAGGTGTCACCTTTCCTTGTGATACCACCCATAGTTCATCCACACTTCCAGAAATTAAATGCTCATCATGACTAACCTGCAAGCAAGAAAGACCAGAAGTTGTATAAAAACATGCCAGTAATGTTTTATTTCTTTTTCCTCTTTTTTTTTTTGTTTGGAGAATTGAAAATCATATTATCTTGACTCAATCGTTTATTTTGATAAATGAAATCAGCAAAAAGTAATTGTCCAACTGAACACATGCAATACCATGAGAATCCCTCCTTGGAACAAAACAAGGCCTTGGATTAGTGCCTCCACCGCATCCAAATCCTGCAAGTTGACATATATCAGTGTGTTGCAAGAAGTTGCTATGATGTTATTGTATTAATTCAGAATTAAAATCAGAAAAGCTACAATCCTATTACCCGGCTACAGTTTTTCATCGACAAAATAATGAAACAAAGGAAAAGATAATACTATGTATAGGTAACCAGAAAGATTTATCTTTATAACCACATTTGTATATGTTCCTTTCCGCATAAATAAACTGAAAGCTTAAATGAATATTTCATACTCCAACTCTCCAACACAAAATCAGTAGGACAAATGAACAAATTATCATTTCCCATATTTCAACACCTCCCAACATGTTTGACAGCAACAAAAAAATGGGCAGGAAAGAGTGGAGGAGAACGATAATGACTTACAAGATGATTGGATGGCTCATCAAGCAATATTATGTGTGGTTTCTTGAAAGTTATCTTTGCAAATGCAACCCTGCTTTTCTGACCACCTAATAATAAAAAGCAATTACACACAAAAAAAAAATGTTAATGCATCAGCATCAGACAAAAGCAATCCACAAGTCATTATTACCATTATTGCTTCATGTTTAAAACATAAATTGCATCTTGTTTGCATACCCATGCTTGACTTGAGCCAAAGAATATCAAACTCCTTTTGAAACGCAAGTCAAGCTTTGGTTCAGAAGGATCTAATTGGATCTACAGTTTATGATAAGAAGAAGGCATGCAGAAGAGAACAAACATACCAGACAAGGTATACATCGGTTGAAGTGCAAGATTTCCCGTAACACCAAAAGAACCTAAGTGAGCTCGAAGCTTTTGTTCAGGCACTCCCTAAAAGAAAGCTTTTGTTCAAATAAATAACATGAAGAGAAGGAAAGAAAAAAACCAAAATAGGGGAAGGCATGACACAGAGAATTGGCTGAAAGGGTAATACACTGTACAATCTCCAACCACCAACTAAAAGGTTATTTCAAATCCAGAATGACTTTAGGCTACCAATACATCAATCTGGATATTATCCTAAGTCCAGTAAAAAGTCTCTGGGCAGGATTTCTCCCTAACTGGACCACCACATCATCTCTATCCTTGGATAATGGGCTGATCATGACAAGAGATTCATGGATATTTTTGGCTATGTACAATAATTGACAGATAAGAACGGATAGGGGCCCTTATTTCAGAACAGAGCATCACTAACTATGGAAATAAAATCAAATATTCCAGTGACCATTCTAAGTCATCTGCTTTAAAATGCAATATGAAGCGGAAGAGGAGAGAACTTATTTTCTGCTTCTTGGTCTTCCTAACTTACATTTTCCAGATCTCAAGAAGAACACACTAAGGTTCAAGGATGTATTTCTACTATTCTCAGAAGCACTCCAGGTACTCTGATCATTATCCTCGCTAAAACCATGAAATCTAACAAATTCATAAAACCATGTCACAAGAAAACAAAAAATGAAAGCATAATTTTCCAAAGTAAAAACTCACTGGGAAGCAACGCATCATATACAGAAGGGGATTGGAAGATAGATCCAGTCCATCAACATGGTGCTGACTAAACACAGCAATGCGGACCTGTCATTTTATTCCTCGTCAGATTCAAGTGAGATGTTACGCAAAATGACGACAAGATTAAACTTTGAAATGTTCCACCATCAATTACAAAAGAAAACAGGATGTCTTCCCATATATAAAATTATTATTTTTCTCCCACAGAAAGAGATGAGTTTTATCATTGAAAGAGGATCTTGTGGCACAAACTCTTCATATATGACAAGTATTAGCATTGGTAGCAAATTATTATTTGAGATGCTCAATAAAAGGAGCTGGTAAGATACCTTTGCAGAACGAAAGACTGTACCAGAGGTTGGTTGTAGCTCCCCTGCTATTAGTTTTAGTATTGTTGATTTGCCAATGCCATTTGGTCCAACCACTGGATGAATGAGGAATGACATATAAGATAATTGCAACCTTACAGATAGTATACCATTTTAATAGCTTGTACCATACTGGATGGTCTATTGCAGTAATAAAAAAGAAAGATGTTTTTGCAGTGGCAGGCATCCTTACTTGCAATACGGCTATCCAAATCGATCCCAAAATTCAAGTTCTTGAACATTAAAGGGCCCCCAGGATAACCAAATGATGCATCACTGTATTCAGATTTACCAAACATCAATGATATCATGTGTGATTTTCTCAATTTCATGGCTTCATAATAATAATAATAAACAAATTGCAGTGGGTACTAAAAGAATCCAAAGAGCATCACATAAATAAATCCAAAATATGGCTACAAAAGCAGCAACTCAAACCTGAAACTTATTATAGGAGCACCAGGTCTATCATCTGGAGTTGGAAACTCAAATTTATAGCTGCACACCGAGAAACGGTAAATATGGTTCCAATGAATAAAACTATAGGGGGTAACTGAACCTAATTCATGTGAAATTTAAAAACGAGCCAACCACATAGGAAGAAAGATGCATACTCGGGGTCATTAACAATCTCATCCATATGACCCAATCGGTCCAGTGCCTGAATTCAAAGGAGAGGATAAGTATTGGTTTAACAAGCAAAAAGAGCATTAAAAGGGCTGAGCTCTTCAATTTAAAATCATCCACCAAAATGATTATAACACGCACCTTGATTCTTGACTGTACAAGAGATGCCCTCTTTGCATTATAACGGAACTTGTCAATAAAGGTCTGCATCACAAAGAACATTTACATGTCATACACAAGACTTGATATAATCTGGAAATCTTGGTTTAGCTAAATATTGTAATTCAAACAAGTGGTAGTGCAATTTTGAAATTCTCTGATCTATGCGCCACAAAATTCCTAAGATGCTGTCAAAAGCACAAAAAACTGTGGGGTGGGGGGGCATAAAACACCAAATCAATAAATTGACATGGAAAATGGGCTTGACATTATTCACATCACAGAATTGTTAGGGCAGGGCATTTGAATTAACCTGCATGTGGGCTCTTGATTTTTCATTTGCCTCAATTGCCTTCCGTTGGTTCTTAATTTGCTCTTCCCGTGTCCTTTCAAAGGTATCATAATCACCTTTGTAACCAGTCAGTTTTTGCCCTTGTAAGTGGAGAATATCAGTGACCACCTGCAAACGAACCTGTAAGTTAAGAAACAGTGGATAGAAAAAAATTGGCAACCTAAAATGATCAATACTTAATAAGCAGCAATATGAATATTACTGTGTTCAAGAATTCTCTAGCATGGGAAACAACTATAAACGTTTTCGGCCACTTCACCAAGTAAGATTCCAGCCACAGGACAGCATGGAGATCAAGATGATTCTGTAAAAATGATCAAGAAGTAAATAACCAAGTTATACTGAATAACAAGTATATCCTGAAGAGGAATATAGAATATGCTGTACCGTAGGTTCATCAAGCAGCAATATATCAGGCTCTATAAACAGAGCACGAGCAAGAGCTATTCTCATCCTCCATCCTCCTGAAAAAGTTTTGGTTGCCTTCTTCTGCATTTCCGGGGAGAAACTAAGACCCTGCAAATATGCATTGATGATGAGAATAGTGCATCAAGCAAGGTGAACCATCTAAACGGTCCATGCCGAATCAACCCAAAGACAGGGTTTCAGTACTATAGCATTTTTTTTGTGGAGAAATCCATAAGGGCATCCCTTGCGCCTAGATCTTATATTCCCTCATTTTTACTATCAGCTATCTAAAGCTTTATTTAGATTTTATGTTCACAACCTATTATTTTGCTGGAGCCAAAGCCAGTTTCAATCAATAGTATACATTAGATGCCACCAGTTTTTTATTTTAGTTTCAGGCCTGATCAAGCAAGCACTGATAGAGTCAGGAAGTGCAAGAAAGATTCAAGTGCTGACCGCAAGAATGGAAGCAGCACGTGCTTCAGCAGAATATGCATCGATTAACTCTAGCCTCTTATATATTTCCTCAAGCCTTTGTGAAATTGCATCTTTGTTAACTGCCCCAATCTGATCACCTTTTCCATTTCCGGCGGCATCCTCAAAGTCCAAGTCTCTCTTGAGGACAAGAATCAATGTGTCAGCAAGAATACAAGCAATGACTACCCCAAAAGGCAAGAGCAACAGGGAAAAAACTGAAAAGGGTGACATTCACCACAGAGAAAACTACACACTGACCTGTTGTGCATGTAGACGAACCTCTTCTTCCAAAAGCCGGGTTCTCTCAATATCAGAGTTCAGAACACATTGCAATGCTGATATATCATCACCAACCACTTCTTGCTCAACATGTAAAATTTGGCAATTTCGAGGAATACCATCAATGGCATGCAGAGCCATGTACCTGAGGAAAGTTGTTTTTCCTGTACCGTTTCTTCCAACAAGCCCTGCATGAAAGGTGCAGTAAATTAGTATCATAGCTAGAAAACAGCTATAACAGCAAAGCAAAACTGTATTTAATATCTGGTCTAGTTATTGCCTAACTATCATTTTCAGTTTTTTAATTCCTTCTTTTCCTATTTTTCAGCATAAAGCCATGAAGGAGAGACAAGAACCCACCATAATGCCTCCCAAAAGAAAGTGTCACAGAACCATCTACAATGAGATCCCGACCACCCACGGAGATATTGAAATTTTCCAGATGAATGTCCTTAACATTTGGTCCTCCACCACCACCATCATGAGTTACACATGCAACAGGCATTCCAGCTCTAACCGCCTCCATTTCCGCCAGATGTATTTGGTACTGTGCCTGCACAATCAGGACAGCACAAGCATCATCAACAACAGCAACAAAAATCTAGACAATCATCGAATTATATAAGTCCCATCAAAACTATACCTCTCGTTGGCGCTCATCCTTCCTCTTTCTCCTTTCAATCTTCATTTTATCACGCTCGGTGAGAACAGGACCATCAATGGGCTCCGGCTTCTTCTTCTTTACTTCCTCGTCCATTCCATCATCCATTCGAAACGGCGTCGTAAGACTCCTTACCGTCGGTTTCGGTTTCACCAATCCATGCTTCCCGAACTTGTCACTCAGCTTACTACAAACCTAAATCAATGCAATGATTTCCACAACAAAAACAATTCAAAAATTCACATAAAACACCAACGCTGTCGCTGTCGCTCAATTTTCTATTTAAAGCTATCCAAACAAGTTGAATCAATTAGTTTTTCTAGGCGATGAAATTAATTTGAAGCTGTTTGCATTTACCAGGCGACATTCGGAGAAATCGGAGACGCATTCGGCCCCGACGAGGAGTTCACCGATGGCATTAAAAGCGCCTTCGCCTTCATCGCCGAAATCAAAATCTTCGTCGGCGAGGACGTTGATTATGTAATCGATGATTGGTTGATCGACTTCCAGGAATCGGGGGCCAAGCACCTCGTGAACCACTGAGGTCGCAACTTCTGTCATGGCTACGAGCAGAGAACGATATGGTTTTGTTCGCAGGGAGAGGGAGAGACCAAAGAGGTGAAAGGGGGCGAGAGATGAAACCTGGACTGGAGATTGTATTTTGCTTTCGGTGAAATAAACGACGACGTTTTCATGGGCTAGATATAATTTTTATTTATTTTTAGGCTTCGATAAGGTGGGTTTTTTTATTAATAAACTTCAATGGGCCTTGGATTTTAGTATCGGATCCATGAGTCCATGAGTGTGTTGTAGGGTTCATTTTGTTCTTCAGGCCTGTTTAGTGTTACGGTTCAGCAACAGTTTCATTATTTTCTGAAATGTTTTTCAAATTAATTTTTTTTGTTTTTTAAATAAAAAGGTATTTTAAAATATAATATTTACCATACCCTCGGACACTCCCTCGGGTGTGTTTATCTCTATCTATCCTTAATTATTGATTGGATCCTAAACAAAGAGTATTTCTTGATTGGGTCCTTTTTATATTGGGAGTTGCCCAATCAATCCCTTCCTTGAAGTTTTTCCTTCAATGCTGTGAAAGAACCATTATTTTTGTCATAAATTTTAGTGATGGAGATTCATTGGGGAATGTTTGAAGGGTCAAATTGAAAATCATTTTGTAGTAGAGGGGTTGAAATGTGTCCTTTTCAAGATTTAAACATTCATGTTTCTTCTTTTCTTCTCATGCATGTGAAGGAGTACAGTTTCTAAAAAAAATCTCTAAACCCTAACAGCTTGGAATTAGTCTACAATATAATTTGTGGCGAATCTCACAATTTCAATACAAAGATGGTTAAATAGCTCAACTTTCACAAGTAATATTTGTATTTGAATTCAAAGAAAGATTTTTTCAGAAAACAAGAGAGTAATCAATTTATGCGCTAATTTAAAATATATATTTTTCTAAAATATATGTTTTCATATTCAAGCGTTAAAAAGAACTCAATTGAAATAAATAATCTTTACAGGATCGGAAAAGGATCAATTTATCTAAGGTTGGTTTGTTTAGGTGGCCAGCAAGTGTTTTTATAAAAATTTAATTTTTTTTTGTTTTAAAATAATTTTTTTTATATTTTTAAATCATGTTAATGCACTATTATTAAATATAAATTTTAAAAATATTATTTTTAAAAAATATTAGACAAACTCTTAAAGCACAAAATAAATTCAATAAACCCAAAAATAAATAAATAAAGAATTCAAAACCACAGTCTTTCTTTCAATTCCTACTTTATTAATATAAACCACAACAAAATAAAATTCCCTCCAAATCATAAATTAACAGAATCCCACCCCCCCCCCCCCTCCCCAAAAAAAAAAAAAATAAATAAAAAATAAAACACAAGGCCAAAAATCTCTCCCTCTTCATCCACCCCAAAACGGCTAAACCCCATTGTCATTATCACCACCTGAAATAACTGAAATTATTTCCATCCTCCTTGAATTTTGAGCTCCTTATTGTTGTTTTCATAGAGTAAAGTTTGAAACTTTTTCTTGGTTCTTAGGATTTGAAAACACTATGAGGCTGTTAAAGGTAGCTACTTGTAACTTGAACCAATGGGCAATGGATTTTGACTGTAATTTAAAAAACATAAAAGAGTCAATAACCCAAGCTAAACAAGCTGGTGCTGTTATTAGACTTGGCCCTGAGCTTGAAATCACTGGTTATGGCTGTGAAGATCATTTCTTGGAACTTGACACTATCAATCATGGGTCAGTTTCAGTTTCATTTTTATGATCTGGGTTCTGTTTGTTTTGTATTTTTATGTGCTTGAATTGGTGATTAAGAGTGAAAGTTTTGATCTTTATTGCAGCTGGGAGTGCTTGAAAGAGATATTGGTAGGTGATTGGACAGATGGGATATTGTGTAGTATAGGAATGCCTGTAATTAAAGGATCCGAGCGTTATAATTGTCAAGTTTTGTGCTTTAACAGAAAGATTATTATGATTCGTCCGAAAATGTGGCTCGCAAATGATGGGAATTATAGAGAACTCAGGTGGTTTACAGCATGGAAACACAAAGATCAGCTTGTGGACTTTCAGCTCCCTAGTGAAATTGCCGAGGCTATTTCACAGAAATCAGTGCATTTTGGTTATGGATATGTGCAGTTTTTAGATACGTAAGTGATCGTGATTCTGGTTGCTCTTTCTGTTCTTTTGTTTTTTGGTTATTGATAGGTTGCTTCAACTAAATGGTAATTTTAGAATTTAATCGTATGTAGAGCTGTTGCTGCCGAAGTTTGTGAAGAGCTTTTCACTCCTATCCCTCCTCATGCTGAGCTTGCACTCAATGGGGTTGAAGTGTTTATGAATGCAAGTGGAAGTCACCACCAATTGAGAAAGCTTGATGTTCGTCTTCGCGCTTGTATAGGTGCTACTCATACTTGTGGAGGAGTTTACATGTACAGTAATCACCAAGGATGCGATGGTGGCCGCCTTTATTACGGTATACATATGCTCTTAGTTTCTGGTGATTGCATTTAATTTTAATGCTGCTTGTATTTTGTTTAGTGCAAACATTACCTTAATTCCATATAGAAGCTTATACTTTGCACATATTGTGGTTTTTATGGTTCGATGCTTACACCTTCCAATAACTCTGCTTCTTGATTGGTTAGTTCATTAGTGTGTTTTAAAAAAGAGAATTGTTTGAAACTCTGTGGTTAACAGATCATTTTCTCAGATGGGTGCTCTTGCGTTGTTGTGAATGGAGAAGTGGTTGCCCAAGGCTCACAGTTTTCTTTAAGGGATAGTGAGGTTGTTCTTGCCCAAGTGGATCTGGATGCGGTATGCTATACTTTTGCACTCCTAGAGAACAATAGTATTTATGGATTGCTGAAAAACTTCACCAGAGAGCATTTCCTAATATATGCTTGTCAGCTGATTTGCTTTGTTGATAAAATTTCACAGCATTTCAGAACCTGTAATATTATTATACTCTCATGTTTTATGTTTGAAGCAGTTGGCTCTGATGCATTTTGTCTCTGGCTTGATGGCAGGTTGCTAGTCTAAGAGGATCTATTAGTAGTTTTCAAGAACAAGCAAGTTACAAAAATACAGTATCATCAGTTCTGGTGCCATACAAGCTCTGTCAGCCTTTTAGCATGCAAATGTCCCTTTCTAGCCCCCTTAAGGTTTCCTCTTGGTCCTTCACTATTGTTAAATCAGGAATACCTGATGTTATCACCTAAGTTTTGAAGACTATCAATGATATTTACTAGACTATGGCACCTGTGAATCAAATATTTAAGTTTATTAAATTAGGCTTGATTTATGATTTGCAGATTAATTATCACTCTCCCGAGGAGGAAATAGCCTTTGGTCCTGGTTGCTGGCTATGGGACTATTTAAGAAGAAGCGGAGCTTCTGGATTTTTGCTTCCTCTTTCTGGTGGCGCAGATAGCTCCTCTGTAGCTGCTATAGTTGGCTGCATGTGCCAGCTTGTTGTAAAAGGTCAATTTTTTCAATGCAACCATTTCACTGTGCTATGTTTTACCTTTTTGTTATGTTTCCCACTACTAAAGGAGATCATAAGTAGCCCGGTTAACTAGTCATAGCTATCAATATACACAGCCAAGTGCCTTGAGCTGAATTCAGTACCCAGCTGGCTATACACAGCCAAGATTTTGAGCTGTTATTAATCAAGAGCCATGACTCTAGTTTATGAGGTTAGAGGTTAGTAGGGGTGAACTAAGAAGGCATATCAGGCAGTATCTGCACTGCCCCTGTCTTGAAAACCTGAAACAGCCATCCCTAAATCCCATGATTACTATTCACTGATTGGTTTTTACATGTTGCTTGCAGAAATTGATAACGGGGATGAACAGGTCAAAGCTGATGCAATGAGAATTGGCAATTATACTGATGGGCAGTTTCCTACTGACAGCAAAGAATTTGCAAAACGAATATTTTATACATGGGGTCTGAGAATAGGTTGGTACATGTGCATAGAATTGCTGCTCATCTTTCTCTTCTTGTTGTTGTTATAGTTCTGAAACAAGCTCGGTGTTGTCATTACAATCGTAGGAATTTCCATTACATGTAACTGCCATTCAATTTTATTTGATGCTGCCTGATTATCAGTTGTCAGTAAATGTAAATCACTAAATCTTGGGAACTAAAGTTTGGGATTAATCTGAAGATTTTGCTATTTTGAAATGGGAAGACTAGTATATATTTAAGAGTTCATCATTACCTTTTTTCCAACTTTATTTCCTAACATTTAAATTCCTGTTTAGGACTAAACAGTTACTATTGACTAGGCACAAAACTATAACATTGTTGACTCATGATAATAGGTTCCTTAACACTTGTTCAGCAATATTACTGGGCTTGTATGTTAAGGCCTGTCATTGACTGCCTTAGGATTTGGTATAAACACCAGAATTTTTGTGCATGTCTGCTGTCTAAAGGAGCTTGTCTAGTAGAAAGATGAAGTAAATCTCCTCGGAGGATTATTGGGTTTAATTTTGGAGGAATTTCAGATGTTGACTAGTTCCATTTCCAGAAGCCAACTTTCTGATAACGTATTTGGTTACTTCATATAAGTGTTTCACTCTTAAGATTGATTGCAGTGACTTAAGGTTGTGTTGTCGCTGGATTTATCTTTTATCTTTTTTCCCCTTCAGTTCTGAAGACACAAAGAAGCGGGCAAAGGAACTAGCGGATGAGATTGGTTCATGGCATCTGGATGTTAGCATAGATGGTGTTGTATCTGCACTGCTATCATTGTTTCAAACACTTACTGGCAAACGACCTCGTTATAAGGTAAAATGATGGTTAGAAAAACAGACCCCAGTGGATGGCCTAGGAAAAATATTCCATCTTTGTAATTTCTCTCGTGGTTGCTGTATAGTAATTATTCAGATTATGCAATGATGATTTAGGTTATCAGTGAAATCTTAGCATGGGCTTTAATTTGCTTCCTGAAGAATTATAGTTTTAAGATTACCTGAAAGTTTTTTATTACTGAATTTAAAAGGTTGGCTGGCTAGTGGACGAGTGAGCTTTATCATAAAAATTTTCTTTTTATTTTTTCTGTTGTGTAGGTGGATGGGGGTTCTAACATTGAAAACCTAGGGCTGCAGAATATTCAAGCTCGAATCAGGATGGTGCTAGCATTTATGCTAGCCTCACTCTTGCCTTGGGTTCACAGCAAACCAGGGTTTTACCTCGTTTTGGGTAGCTCTAATGTGGATGAAGGATTGCGTGGTTACCTAACAAAGGTACTGAATAACTTTGAAACCAGATATTCCATTTTTTTTAGTTCTAAAGCAAACTGCTTTTCTTTGTAAACTTGATAACTTCATCACCCCTGATATGTATGATGTATAGTTTAACAAATTGATTAGAGTTTTCAACTTTACAAATTTTGTAAATCAGATATATTCATTTTTTTCCTGGTGTTTTCAAGTGAATTGGTTCTGGGAGTTTGATGCTAGTACGACCAATAGTTAAAATGTTCTGTCAAAATGGCACATCTACTTTCGAGAATTCAATTTTCATGTCTTTTGCAGTATGATTGCAGCTCTGCAGATATAAATCCAATTGGAAGTATTAGTAAGCAGGACCTTCGGGCATTCTTGCGATGGGCAGCCATCCATCTTGGTTACTCTTCCTTGGCAGAAATTGAAGCAGCTCCCCCAACAGCTGAATTGGAGCCTATACGTTCCAACTACAGCCAGGTATTCTTTCATTAACCAGATTCATTTGTCACATTATAGATAACGAAGATCTTATAGATCTTTAAACGGATGCTTGTGTTTGTTTCAAACTGATGCTTCTGCTGTCAACACGCTTACTTGTACCCTAAGTGATAAATTAATTCTAATGCCCCATTCTGCATGAAACAGCTTGATGAAGTGGACATGGGAATGACATACGAGGAACTCTCGGTTTATGGAAGGCTGAGAAAGATTTTCCGCTGTGGGCCTGTGTCAATGTTTAAGGTTTGGTTTTCAACACCTTATTATGTCTCGTAATTTACTCATTACATTCCAAGTCTCACATCAGCTGGTTCTATCGGCCATTTCAGAATCTCTGCTACAGATGGGGGTCAAGATTATCTCCATTAGAGGTGGCTGACAAAGTGAAACACTTCTTCAAGTACTACTCCATCAATCGGCATAAAATGACTGTCTTGACACCTTCGTATCATGCTGAGGTACTTCATAAAACAGGAGCTTTTTATCATCATTGGGGTTTCAAGAAAGTGATATTCATCCATCTGTGTGCAGAGTTATTCACCTGAGGATAACAGGTTTGATCTTCGTCAGTTCCTCTACAATGCAAGATGGCCCTATCAATTTCGCAAGATGGATGAACTTGTTAAGGAGTTGGATGGTAATGAAGTCGCATTAGGAGAAACAAGAGACGAGGATAAATCGAGAGTAAATGGAGCAGGAATGGGAATTGTAGCAGCAGGATCAGGCGATCCCAAATCCGGCCTTTAATTCAAAGAACAGGCTTTGCTTATCCGCTCACTATGTGCAAATAAATATTTTTCCCCATGATCTCACAAAATAAGTGAATGGAAAGTAACTTTCCCCCCCTCTTTCATCCGTTTCCTTTGGGTAAATGTCCTCACCAACAAGAACGGCTCCTTTCACCCCACATGCAATGCATATTACTTTGTTATTGAGAGAATATTTTGCGGCTGTCTTCTCTTAGTTGATAGAGCCGAATGTGTGCCTTTACTTCGACTACTATTATTATAATTATTTCGGCAGTCTCTAGTTGCTTTTACTGAAGTTAGCGGAGTCCCCTCTAAGCTGTTGAATAGGTTATCGTCTTCTATGCTATGGGGGCTAGTCTGTGCATCCTTGGTACCAAAATTTCCACATTAAGTTGCCCGTGACAAACTTGTATGTGTGTTCGTCGTGACCTTGGCAGCAAATCCATAAAAGTATAAAAGTGAATGGGTGATTAGTTTTTGTTCGGTCTAGTTTTCATATAAAAAGTTAATAAATTAAAATTATTATTTTTAAAATTTAAAATTAAAACTAGTTTAAACTGATTGGTTTTGATTTGGTTTGATTTCTGTTGTTCAAAAATTAGTAAAACCAAGAAGCAAAATTATTTCTGTTGTTTAGAAACTTGTTTCAGTTTACATGATTGAATTAGAGTTGCAAATTACAGAAAAGGCAATACCCTATACAAGAAAAAATAAAAACTAAAATCAATTAAGATGAGAAGAAAATATGAGCTCAAGTTTTATACTTGTGTTAAATGTTTACGTTGCCCATAATCATTTTGAAGAAGCAACTGAGCAAAGGGCTTGGACGTAGTTTGCTTGAAGTAAATGATGTCGAGCCAAATTGTTTTTGAATTTGTTAATTTCTTTTAGATTTTTTCAATTTAATTAATTTATCAGATTTTTTTTTGCTGAAAACAGTATAAAAAAATAAAGAGCAACGAGGCCAAGCCTCTTGCCCATGACCCCACGAGAACACGGGTCGTGTTTGTTTCAGGGATGACCCCACGAGAACAAGGGTCGTGTTTGTTTCAGGGAGTACAACACTATCCAACCTGTTTCAATAGATAGGACTTGTTGGAAAAGTTTAAAACATTGAGAATACAACGAAGTAAACACAACTATTCAATGTATTTTTAACCTCAAAAGAAGAAAGAAAAAACATGGGAAGAAAGAAGGGGTGTTATAAACCCTTCAGCTTCTGGCATCATCAAAATTACAGTATCCTCAACTGGATCTAGCCTACATCCTCATCTCGCCCTCGCTTTCCAGCAGGGGTTAATGGAAGCTGAAAGATTCTCAGAGTTCATCGTGTGAGTCATCCTCAGCATCTTCTGCTGACCCACCACCTGGGGCTCCGCCGGATCTTTGATATACAGCAGTGATAACTGGGTTACAGACTGCTTCAACCTCTTTGAGCTTCTCTTCGTAGTCCTCTTTCTCGGCATTCTGATTGTCGTCCAGCCATTCAAGGGCCTCCTTTGTTGCGGTTTCAATTTTCTCCTTCTCATCAGACTCAAGCTTGTCAGCAAGCTTGTCCTTGTCGTTAATTTGGTTTTTCATGTTATATACATAGGTCTCCAAACTGTTACGAGCATCGATCCTCTCCTTCACCATCTTGTCCTCCTCAGCAAACTCCTCTGCCTCCCGAACCATACGCTCAATTTCCTCTTGGCTCAGACGACCCTTGTCATTAGTGATGGTGATCTTCTCTGACTTACCAGTGCCCTTGTCTTCTGCCTTGACATTCAGGATACCATTGGCATCAACCTCAAACGTGACCTCAATTTGAGGGGTCCCCCTGTTAAGTCAAAGAATCAGTATACCTGAACTCCCATAAAAGTAATGGAGCATACAATGGAAAGAATTAATGGGTACATGAGGCAGACCTTGGGGCTGGAGGAACGCCAGTCAGATCGAATTTACCAAGCAGCCTGCAATCCTTCGTGAGACTCCTTTCACCTTCAAACACCTGCAATGCAACCAGAAGCAACCCAATTGAGATTTCCAAGGCATTGACAGTGCCGAATAATAGAAAAGCAAATGTTCCGTTCATTTTACCTGAATGGACACAGTAGTCTGCTGATCCTGGTAAGTGGTGAAAACTTGAGATTTCTTGGTTGGGATAACAGTGTTCCTTGGAATCAACTTGGTCATCACTCCACCAACAGTTTCAATACCCAGGGTGAGGGGAGCCACATCCAAGAGAAGAATATCTGCATCCCGCATGCCACAGCATCCATTGTCAATTAATGAACAGTTTAACAAAAATGGTCCTCTAATTCTCTAATAAAACATAAAACCTCATTCAAAAAATGGCAATACCTTTGGTTTCATCACCACCCTCTCCACTCAAGATACCTCCTTGTACAGCAGCACCAAAAGCAACAGCTTCATCAGGGTTCACACCCTTGTTCGGCTCCTTACCATCGAAGTAATCCTTAAGAAGCTGTTGAACCTTTGGAATTCTAGTACTTCCGCCAACAAGCACAATCTCATCAATCTGGTTCTTCTCCAAACCAGCATCTTCCATAGCCTTCTTCACAGGTCCCATGGTCTTTCTGAACAGATCATTGTTCAACTCTTCAAAACGGGCTCTGGTGAGTGGCTCAGAGAAATCCATGCCATCATAAAGTGATTCGATCTCCACACGGACCTGGTGTTGGCTACTGAGAGCTCTCTTGGCACGCTCACATTCCCTCCTGAGCTTTCCAAGAGCCCTGTTGTCCTTGCTGATATCCTTTCCGTGCTTTTTCTTGATCAACTTAATGAAGTACTCCATAATCCTCTGGTCAAAATCCTCACCTGCAATAAAATAGACCACGTAAGCTTAACATCCATAAACAATTGCAATACGATCAAAAAGCATGTAACAACAAGAGGAGAATAAAAGGAGTAAAGCAGAGCTAATTCTTATTCTCACCTCCCAAATGAGTGTCACCATTGGTGGAGAGAACCTCAAAGACACCATTGTCTATGGTCAAGACACTGACATCAAATGTGCCACCACCAAGATCAAAGACAAGAATGTTCTTTTCACCACCCTTCTTATCCAAACCATAGGCAATAGCAGCGGCGGTTGGCTCGTTAATAATTCTAGCCACATTGAGTCCAGCAATGATGCCAGCATCCTTGGTGGCTTGCCTTTGGGCATCATTGAAGTATGCTGCAAAATGAACAAGATCACCAAATCGGTGAGAGTGAAAAACTGAGGATACATTTGACTCAAAAACTAGGCCAGATAAGGCTTACTAACCAGGAACAGTGACAACAGCATCCTTGATTTTCTTTCCAAGGAATGCCTCAGCTGTTTCCTTCATCTTTGTTAAAATCATAGCACTAATCTCTTCAGGACTGAAGACCTTTGTTTCCCCGTCCTTGATTTTCACCTGAATATAAGGCTTCCCATCCTTATTCACAATCTTGTATGGGAAAAGTTTCATGTCCTTTTGTACTTCCTTATCCTCAAACCTGCAATGAGAAAAACCTTAGTACACTGTGAAAACTTACTAAAACGGGAAAAAAACGGAGGAAAATTAGCCATTACTTTCTTCCGATTAGCCGCTTAACATCGAAGATGGTCCTCTCGGCGTTGACAGCTGCCTGATTCTTGGCAGCCTCACCAATCAACCTCTCGCTGTCAGTAAAAGCCACCCAGGATGGCGTAATACGGTTTCCTTGGTCATTTGCTATGATTTCGACATGACCGTTCTTGTAAACACCAACACACGAGTATGTTGTTCCAAGATCTATTCCAATTACTGTTCCTAACTTTGTTGCCTCCTCTTTCGCAATCGAAATCGCAAACAAACACCCTATAATAACAAAAATAAATAAATAAAAATATATCCAAATTATTATGCTAATCCAATAAAAAAAAACCACTAGCTAATCTTGATGGCACCGTCTAGCAGCTTAAACAGCGAATCATTTCCTAATCAATGATAGCAACACCATAAATCTAAACAGATCTAAACGGCAGCGTTTGAGAACTTAAAAAATATCTATCAAGATCTACAGCATTCTTCTCAATCAGAATCAAACAGAATCGGATCTATCAAGTTGACGAGATCAAAAACACTCACCGAATAAGATAATCGCGGATACCACAACACCACGTGCCGTCCACGTGCCCGCCATCGCGTCTTCTGTCTCTGGATTTACAATGGAGGAGTTTCCGGGTTTCTTCTGTCGAGTGAGTGAGATAATGAATTGAATCAAGTGTTGGTTTTTTAGAAGGCTGTTTGTTTCGGTATTCTCTCTTTTGAATCGTTCGTGAGTGAGTGGGGGTTTATATAGTAACGAGGCTCTGTTACGTAGCTTATAGAACTGAAGCAACGACATGTCATGACGGAATACGTGGACCAATAGGAATTTGATTTTCAACCGTTCACCCAATCAAATTGGAGATTTTGTTGGGGTGATCGTGGCCGTTTATCATTGACGATTATACGTGTCTCGGTCCACCTTTGCTTGCGGTTGTTTATTTTAAGGTAAAGTATTACCAATTTGTTTTAACGATTTTAAAAACATCATTGAAAAAAAATAATATTTTTAAATTTTTATGTTTTTATATTATTTTAATATACTAATATTAAAATAATTTTTTTAAAAAAATATTATTTCAATACATTTCTAAGCGAAAAACACTTTGAAAAATAACATTTGCTACAAAATATCAAACAAGCTCTAGATTTGTGTATTTAAGAGTCTCTTTGGAATTGTGGTTGCGGTTTAAAGTGATTTTTACTTAGAAATACATTAAAATTATATTTTTTTTTATTTTTTTAAAATTATTTTTGAGATCAGCATATTAAAACAATTTAAAAATATAAAAAATTAATTTTTACCAAAAATATTAATTTTTTTTGAAACACGGGTTAAACCGCTTTTCCAAACAGTCTCTAATTGAGATTTTACAATTATTTATGAAACTCAAGTCCTGCTTAAACATAATTCTGTCATAGGGGTTGCTACTATGACGTCTCTTTCTTTAAATAATTTTTTAAAAAATATATATTTTAAGTTATACATTATCTATGATGACATGTCATAATTCTTTTTTCATTTTCTAATCATTCCTGATGAGCTAAATATCAAGTGAAACCTCAACCAGCCTAAAACCTTATTTTCTCACTCTTTTTCAATCAAAAACACTAAATAAACACCTTCATAGACCTCATTATATCCATTTATAGTCTTAAATCATCATTTAATTAGTCTAAAAATGGAAAATCAACCCTAATTCTAAAATTTAAGTCTTATAAATGGCGGAGCCATATAGGGATAAGAGGGGGCAATTCCCCCCACCTTCTCTTTTTTTTCAAAATATTTTGTTATATTAAAATATTAAGATAATAGTTTTACAGGGTTAATTTTCTTTATTAGCTACTAATTGATCCAAGCTCTTTTTCTTTATTTTTTCACTATTGTTCCTGGCTATTTTCCTTCTATAAAATTTCTCTTTAAGCCTTAAGCTATTAATTAGTTAAGTAAGTAACCTCTTATGCGCTTTATGCTTTAGAAAAGTTTCCTTCATCTTTTCTATTTGTTTCATTATCTAATTTTAGTTTTATCTCTTTATAATTAGTTATTGAAAATGTTAGGGTTTATAATAATTTATGGGTTTGTTGAAGCTAATATTATATGCTAATGGATATGAATTGAAATGAGTTTTTGATGAATTGATAAGTATTTTGCTATGAATTTCATATGAAAAATGATTGTGATGAATTTACGAGTGATTAAAAATGAAGTACAAAACAACTAAAAAAAGTAGGGACATAATAAATAAATTAAAAAAACATTTTATTTTATGTTTAATCCACTTGTACAAAACAACAAGTCAACAAAAATAATATCAATTTGTGACTATCCTTTTAAGCTATGATTTTAGATGTTATGTACCATATATCAGCATAAAATTGTTGCCAATAACTTTTCTAGTCCTTTGAAGATTCATAAATAGATAAATGAAAGTTTGTTGTATATATTGAGAAAGATATTTGTAATGAGATTAAAAATAAAATCAGTATGAAGCAATTTTAAAATATAAAATCTCGAAGAGAACAATTATAATATAAGTTTTTTTTTATTTTAAAAGTATTATTAAATTAATTTTGCTTGACTTGAGTTGGTACATATATTTCAAATTAATTTCTCTATATAACACATGTTTATATAATATATAATATCAAATATTTGTTAGTAATTTGCCCTCTTATTTAAAAATTTTTGGCTCCACCACTGGTCTTGATCTACTTTTTCAAGGAGTATTAAGGGGGGGGGGACACCTCAATGCAATGACTCTTGTTGAATGAAACTCGTTTATATAAAAAATAATTGTTCTAGTGGCTAGAATATGGCCAACCCATAACTTTTTCTCTCTCTTATTTCAAACTAAGAACTAAAAAATAAAAAAAAAAGGTTTTGAACCAAAACGCTAGATGGAAAAATAAAATGGGTAAAAAGTAATTTTGCCAAATCCCAAGGCAAAATCTAAAGAGAAGAAAAACACGAGGACCATTTTGAATTTTTTTTATAAAGGGCATGCCATTTGGGTTGTTTCTCAATCTTAGGCTCCCTAATTTCAAATCCTAAACAATAAAATCAATTTTTTTTTCACAAAATCAAATGTCAATTAAATACCATATATTTTTTTAGATTGTAATAACCCCATAAAATGCAAGTATAAACAAATTGTAAAGCCCAGTCCTTATTAAACACAATGTCAAAGGGCTGAATTAAAAAATATTAAAATAAAATTCATGTTGTTTACTAGTATAGGTTGAGCTTTTTTATTTTTTTAATTCCATCCTTGAATTTTTAAATTTTATTGATTTTAGATTGATCTTCATAATGTATTTTAATTCTTCCAATAAGGTTATTACAGTCTGAAACAAATTTCTCAGTATTTGATCGGTACTTAATCTTATAAGTGTCTATTTTTTTATCATATCATTATGTAAAAATAGTTTTAAAAAACAAAGGTGTTAAACCCAAAAGATTCTGTAATTTAGGTCACGAGTTTAACGAGTTAAATCGCAAAGCTCGAATCGATCCAATATGTCATGATCTCAATATTAAAAAAAAAAAGTCATTTTGATTTTTTTAAAAGCTAAACCATATTTTATTGAACATCCAATCTACTTTTGAACTCGCCAAATTAACTGGGTCATGTGAAGGCAACTCTTATGAGGGTTAATTTTAAACTCAGACTAGGCAAGGAATTATGTCATGAGTTTTCAAGGCTGACCCAATAGGTTAGGTTTAGTAACAATGTCAAATTGTTCTTTGTGGCCTATACATTTTTTTTTTCATGTTCAAAAAACTTTTTTCATGAACAACTTTCAAAACAAATGTCACACTTAGAGTAGAAACTCCCTATATCCCCAACAACCAAACCATTAACATTATCTAATGATGGATCATCATATTGTCTTGAGTCATTATCTATTTTGCCAAGTAAGCGTAGTGTATAGTTTGAACCTCCATCATTTGCGAGCCTTTGTTTTGCACTTTGAAAGAGCTTGACCAAGTCATGTGTTTCATCAAGCATTCTGATAAGACCACAAACAACACCCTCATCCAAATCCAAAGTTGAATTCCCTCTTGTAAACGGTGACAACCTCTTAACAACTTTGTCCCCAACATCATAAATGTAAAGCTGTGTGAATTTTGGCGAATCATCACTAGATGGTAAAAGCAAGCCCATTAAATGGTGGCAATGACCATTAATCTTAAAGACATATGTCCAATTGATTGTTAATAGTATGATCAATCTTTGCACCCATCACAACCATGGAAATGTAAGCTTGAAGATTGGTCTAAAATTTCTTAAAAAAGGTTTCATGGTTAGGGTTAAACAATTCACCAATAAATCTAGGTATTTATGTATGGCTGACAAAGAAACTTTTCAATGATGCATGCGTAAAAAGAATAACAATGGCTATGATAGCCTTCAAAAAATGAAACCTTAAGTAGTGAAAAAAAAGAGAGGCTAATACTTATGAATCATTCAAGAGTTACAAAACATAGATGTTCAAACCTGCAACAACTAAATAAACAAAAATGATTTATAAAAAATTGACTTCTTAGATTGAACATGAGCAATGAAATAAAAGTTGTTGTACAAACATAATATCATACTATTTAAAAGATTACATAACTGATTTATCAATAAGGAATGAATATCAAAACAAATAACATTGCAAAATCATATTATTGAATAAAATTAGATGGTTCTTCTTCATGCTTGATTGTCATGTCAACTATTATTTACCATAAAAACAATTGTCATAGTCATTTGTTACCTTATTTTATTTAGCAATCCAATAGAAAACACCAACAACACAAAAAAAAAACATGTAGTAGCTAGAAAACTTGCATCAACTTGTTGCTATATAAAAAAAATAAACAACAACAACAAACAATGACCAAACCATTAAAAGTTTTTTTGAAAATTATGGAAAGACAACTCAGATAATCTCATTTTCATACTCTTTCCTTATCAATATTAGATCCAAAGCATCATCCCCATCCTCTTGTTAACAATTCCAAAATGAAGGCTTATGTTTTTTATTTATATCTATAAACCCCTATTTTTCTTTGATCAAACATAGTCTACGAATGTTTTTAAAAAACAACTACACTGAATTTAAAGATGCAAAGAGTACATGGATTTAAAAGCCAACAAAACACATAACAACATCTAAAAAAAAAGATAAAACCCATGCTAGTCTATAAAGATGAGATTACAGGCTGAACAAAAAAAAAAAGAAAAAAAATACAGAGGCAAATAAAAAAATAAAAGGAAATGCAATTGTTGAAATGAAAACCAGCAACTTGATATGACAACCCATATCAATTAAAAATACAACATAGATTAAAGTAAAATGCTCTCAATAATGATATAATGCACCAAAAATCTAAAAATATTTGCAAAGACAAAGGAGCATCCATTCCTGAAAGCACCAAAATATAAGGGGGGGAATCAAAGGATAATTAAAAAAATTGAAGAAAGCATTAGATTGAAATCAGAATGGACGTACAACAGGCAACTATATAAAGATCTCCCAACCAGAACATAAACAAAATCATTAGAAAAAAGCAAGCATCCTAATTATTGAAAGGCAAACCAGCTTCCAAAAATCCCATAAAATGACCAAGTAAACTAACAAATTAGAAAAACACTGTAAACTAACTAGCCAAACAATGAGATTGATGTGAAGTCAAAACCAAAATTACTTTTCCAATTATGAACTTGCCCTGGTAGACCAAAAATTCCCAATGACAGCAAATTCAAGTTGCAAGCTAAAAAATAACAAAACAATAAACTTCCAGGACAATAACATGCCATGTGCAAACAAACATCACAAAAATCAAATAATAACCTAAGTCATTAGTTAAAAAGCACATCATTAAAAAAATAAAATAAACATAAAGCAAATAAAATCCAAAAAAGATAAGGGAAATAACACAGAAAAAGAAGCAAACAAATATAGCTACCAGAAAATTTAAAAGACTTGCCTAATCTTAGAATAAAAATCATGCTTCCTAATCATAAAAAAAACTCCATGTTTTAAAAAATATTAAATGAATCAAACAAAAATCTAGCGAAGCAATATAAAATGGAAATGCACATACAACTAGCTTGATTAGTACAAAGACCCTTGCCTAGCGAATAACTGCAGCAGCCACTAGAGCTCAAGCACACTCCACAACAAACTGCAAAACATATAAACATAAAAAATAGGACTATCAACCTTTGAGAATACAACTAGAATACAAAAATGTTAACGCCCTAAAACCCCAAACCACAAAGAATGAAAAAGACCCACCCAACCTAGACAGTCAGAGCTCTGAAAAATGTCCCAAGAAACAAAATAATTACTGTTAATGAAACTATATAAACCCTGTATGACTCTTTAAGAAAGAGAAGGAAGTAAATATTTTTTAAATAAACACAGAAATAAAAAAAGAACGACTGCCCTAATTAATTTTAGACGCAAAATCTAATCAAAATGAATCAAGCAAAATCTAAAAGAAATAATTGAAAGAAACAACTCAACATAGTGATAGAGCACTTATATGCCAAGAATGAAGGCAAACAACAACCCATTAAGCCTATATGATTGAAAGAAATCACAACCATTTTGTGCAAAATTAATCAATATCCAATCCTACTGTATCAACCCAACAATCACCAAGCAACTAGGTACATTGCAGGTAAGGCTTGCATTTAATGACCAACCCTTCCACACTCAACAAACTAGAAGAATGAGAGTTCATCAAACACACATTGACCAGCCATAACTCAGTAACCCAAGCCAAGCCAAAACCCCACAAACCGACCAGATCCATGAAACCAAGACGACGCTGTTAGAAAATAATATAAATCATATCTTGGACCTGATCTAACAATTTAAATTTTTAGGTTGAGATAATTCTTTGACATTGTACCAGAGCCTTGATGACCAAGCGGTCATGAGTTTAAATCTCACAATCCTTATTTATTTGACAAAAAATGAAGCGTAAGTTAGTGTGAGTTTGTACAAGTTTCAAACCCAAAGATTTTTCATTTAAGGAGGTGTGTTAGAGAATAATATAAATTATTTATTGAACATGATATAACAACTTAAATTTTTAGATTGAGATGATTCTTTGATAAATACCCATTTTAAACAAAGTCACTAACTAACCCAACTTCGAAGCAGCTCCCGGAGCCATAGATGCACCTACAACCGATAACCAACATACTAGAAACCTCATCTTGCATAAAGAAATTAACATGCAATCAGAAACCCCCCCCCATCTCGCACGAGAACACAAAACAATTCCAGCTTTTCACGCGAGAAGGACTCTTCCAGTCCACACTCGGGAGCCACGGTAATTGATTGAGGGCTTTTGGTGTTTGTTTTTTTTTTTTTTGTAATTCACATAGAAAACGCCACATGACTTAGTATTTTCTTAATGGACAACTAATACATAACGGTATTTACTATCTTGGATGAAAGAAAATATAATTTGTATAAATAAAATGATATAGCTCAGGGACAATCTAAGCACAAGCAATAAATTATTATATAGTACTTATAAACTAGTATTGGTTGCTGCTGAGTGTAAATTGAATATTTGTGTGTAGTTGGCTTCAAATATCCCAATAAAAAGTGTATAAAAAAACATCTTATTGTGTAAAATTTGAATTTATGAAGACCGCTGTAACAAGTTATTATTATTAGTGTATTTAGTATTATAATAGTTTTTATGGCGAGGACTTGCAAAAACAAGTTTTCATAAAATATTTTTACTCGTGGTTTTAAAAAAAAAAATATTTGATTAAAATTATATAAAATAAAAAAATAAAAAAATAAAAAAATAATTTTATAAATAAAAAATAAATTATTTAAATTTATATAAAATTAATATTTGAAACCTAATTATATGAATTTAATGTAAAAAACCAGAAACCGTAGATTAGTAGATAATTTGTATTTTCTTCTTCCCTTAATATAAGAAAATAAGGTAAATGGAGCAGATATTTTGTTACCCTGCTCATTCCTTACCAAACACATGATGCTGGATCCACATTTTTATTTAATAAATTCTCTTCCCAATCAATCAATAAAAAAACAATCACAATCTCACTGCCCCAATCTCAACCGTAAAAACCAATGGATCCACGTTCACACAATCCCAGCCATCTAAAATCACTCTTAACCAACCTTAACGAACACCCTAATTATATGAATTTAATGTAAAAAACCAGAAACCGTAGATTAGTAGATAATTTGTATTTTCTTCTTCCCTTAATATAAGAAAATAAGGTAAATGGAGCAGATATTTTGTTACCCTGCTCATTCCTTACCAAACACATGATGCTGGATCCACATTTTTATTTAATAAATTCTCTTCCCAATCAATCAATAAAAAAACAATCACAATCTCACTGCCCCAATCTCAACCGTAAAAACCAATGGATCCACGTTCACACAATCCCAGCCATCTAAAATCACTCTTAACCAACCTTAACGAACACCCTCCCTCCCTCTCTCACGCACGCACAAAAAAAGAAGAAAGAAACTGCCAGCAAATCATTTCTTTAATTCTTTACTCATCTCTTTTCAAATGAAACCCTAGCCAGTAATCACTGATAATCCGATCAATGGCGATCGCATCTCCATCCACACCAACTTTCTCTGCTTCCTTCTGTTGCAAACGCACTGTGTCAACTCACCTAACTCGCTTCCCTTCCACCTTGTCACCTACACGAACTCGCCACCTTCCACCTCGCCGATTCGCGATCAGCTCGCGACTCAACTCCTCAAAATCCTGCGGCTCCGTCTATCCCGACAATGGCGGGAGCGAAGATTTCGAGCATTACGAGCTTCAACATGGATTTACTGGCCCGGTGGAGCGGCGGCGGAGGGGATCGCCAGTGTACGTGACGCTGCCAGCGGAATTGGTGGCGGAGGATGGAAAGGTGAGGAGGATTAAAGTCTTGACGGCGTCTTTGAGGGCCCTGGTGACTGCTGGAGTGGAAGGCGTGGTTATGGAGATTTGGTGGGGAATAGTGGAGAGGGAGAAGCCTAGGGTTTATAATTGGGGAGGGTATTTGGATCTTGTGGCGTTAGCAAGACGGTGTGGGTTGAAGGTTAGAGCTGTCTTGGCTTTTCATCAACGTGGCACTGGACCTGGAGATCCTTTATGGTGAGAATTTCTTGATTTTAATAGAATCTTTGATGAATTGTTTTAGTTTCTGTTTAATTATTGCCTAGTTAGTTAATTGTCTCCGTTTCTTTAATTTTTAATACGGGAGGTTATGCACATTGTTAGTGATTTATGTGTTTCTTGTATAGTTATAAATGGAATTTTAGTTTATTGCCGGAGGTTTGACATAATGTGTGGAGACTTTTGGTTACTGTTAATACAATATTGTATTGCCCTTCGCCTTGATTTTTTATACCTCCAATGCTTTCCTTGTTAATGTCTTGGTTGCAGTTCTGTTATCTGTGCCGTGGGTATACTGGCAAGAAGTGCATGTCTAGAGAGTGCTATGGCTTTATGGATGATACCACTGCATTACTGCTTATGCCTAAGTTAGCGGAATTTTTTCTATATATTGTTCTTTTGTATCTAGCAAAGGTGCATAAAAATGATTTAAGTCCAAAAGCATACAGCCTGATCAGGTGAATTTTGAGTAAATCATCCCTTGAGAGCTCGGTTGAAGGTTTTTTCAACTGTCACACCTTTTGGGGAACGGTTTTGGCTGCATTCTTTGTCCCTTACTGTCAATAGTGCTAATTCGGTTGCCTAGGTGATTGGACACTTGAGTTGAAGCCTTCAATTTCTTGGCAGGTCCGAAGCAAGTATATTCACGTTCTGCTGGTTTTATTCATAGAGTTTTATGTTCTGACTTGTGTATATAATGAATATGGATAGAACCGTGTGTTGATTGTCTATAATCAACATTTTGATGGAGATCAATCTAAATAAAATTGAAAAAGCCTCTAGCTATTCATGGTAGACATCCTTGGGAAAAGAACAGGCAGATTTATTGTGTATGTAGTGTGATCAAGGTCAGCAAATCAAGTGCAATGTAGTAGCTTTACACATTTGGTGAACACTGATGATATAAATGGTTTTATTCTTTGGATAGTATGATGAGTTTTACAACATTGATGGTCTGGACCATCTAACCATGTTGATCTTTGGAATAAACAATCCCCTAGTAAGGTTGTTCTTAGTTACATTGTATAACCCGTCTTGAGTAACGTTTTAGTCATAGAACATAGGTCGTCTTGCCTACTGCTTTGTTTCTGGGGCAATTTTAAAGTATTCATTGCTCCCAAGCTACCTAGGACCTAAAGTGTTCAATTCATGGTCTGGTTTGGTGAGGGCAACCTTTTGGTTCCTCAGTTTAAGTGGATATTGTGAGGGTTTTCCTCCTTTCTTCATGGGGCTTCTAGCTAGTAGTATCCGAAGTTAGTGAGTCATATTTTGCATATGTTGAATGCGTTTAATTTAGCACCATAAGCTGTCTTATAGACATTTTCATAATTCTGGGCCCTTGCACATGTTTCAGGGTGAAAGTTTGGTTTGAAAGAAAATTTCTTTTACCAAATTTGATTTGATCTTTTTTCCTAAGTTTTGTTGTTTGGTTCTCCTGCTTGCTTGCTTATGTGCTAGTGGGTCTAAACAACTAGTTTTATATGATGAAGGGTTTCTCTTCCTCAATGGGTGCTTGAAGAGATTGATAAAGATCCAGATATAGCATATACTGATCGATTCGGTAGAAGAAACATGGAATACATTTCTCTTGGATGCGATATGTTTCCTGTCCTGAAGGGACGATCACCACTCCAAGCATATTCAGATTTTATGATGAATTTCAGAGATACTTTTAGATCTTTACTTGGTGTTGTCATTACGGTGAGATGTTACTGTTTATAATACAGCAAATCACTTCTTCAATCATTGAGAACTGATTCTTTGATTTGGCAAGTTAGTTTTCCTGATAGATCATTTTGTAGGGAGTCCAAGTTGGCATGGGTCCTGCAGGTGAATTAAGGTACCCTTCATGTCCATCACAGAAGCTAGCATGGGCTTGGCACACACGTGAGCTTGGAGAGTTTCAGTGCTATGATAAGGTACACCAACAAGTGCAATTCACTTGTAAGCTTGCAAAACTTTCATTCTCTGTAATAGGTTGCTCCAATCATTTTGCAATTCATGACTGTCGTCTTTTAGTATTGTCGCCATCTGTATTGATTTGACTGTTTGCAGTATATGATTGCATCCCTGAATGCATGTGCTCATGATGCTGGAATGCGTGAATGGGGATATGGAGGCCCGATTGGTACTGGTAATTTGATGCATGGCCCTGAGAATACTGAGTTTTTCAAAAGCAATGGTGGATCTTGGAATACCCCATTTGGGAAATTTTTTCTTCAATGGTACTCTGGGATGCTGCTGCTTCATGGCGAAAGGATATGTAGAGAAGCGAAGACTATCTTTCAGGGCACCGAAGTTGATACTTCAGCCAAAGTGGCTGGGATCCACTGGCATTATGGCATGCAATCTCATCCTTCTGAGTTAACAGCTGGCTACTACAATACTTCAAGAAGAGATGGGTACTTGCCAATTGCTCGCATGTTGGGTAGGTACGGTTTTGGTTTATGCTGCTCAGGCTTTGGAATGAGAGACGTGGAAGAAAAAAAGACAAACCCAGTCAGCAGTCCAGAGGGTTTTCTAAAACAGCTTTTATTGGCAGCTAGGGTCTGTCACATACCGATAGAAGGTGAAAATTCTACCACTTTTTTGGAAGATGAATCGTTTGAACAGGTGCTAAAGATGTCAAAGTTCTACACATATGGTCTTGAAAGCCCCACCTTTTCTTTCAACTTTATGAGGATGGACAGATACCTCTTTGAACAGCATAAATGGGTTCGCTTTACTCGTTTTGTGAAGCAATTGTCAGGGGCCAATATTTTTCGAGCCAGATTAGATTTTGGAGGCGATGTACAACCAACTTCAATGTCAGATGTTGTAAAAGTTAGAGCTGCGTATACATATTGTTAAGGAAGGAGATTCAACCCATATCCAGCAGCAAGGCAAATCATCTGATGATATCCAATCAATTGTTGCCAAATGTGTTGTGATGCCTCACTTTCAATCAATTTTTTTTCTTTTAACCGTGCAGGGTTCTTGTGAACCATATTATTTGTCCGTGTACATCTTGCCTCCCTAATATTTTTGAAGTGGCTGGCGTCTCATCAATTTGTACTTGGAAACTTGTAATGATACGTAGTGCTAATCTCTGTTCTGGCTGTTTAGTGAAGGAATGTCAGTGTCAACTCCTGCTGGCATGGCTAAGAATCAATGAGGTCATTGGTGGATTGTTTTGATTGTGAAGGGCAAGGTTATTAATACCGTTCTGACTGATCTCGTTCCACCTGAAAAAGAAAAAGAAAAAAAGAAACTAATTTCATCGCAAAATTCAAAATGACAGTCCATTTTGGATTTTTGAGATGTTTTGAATATGCTAGAGCCATTCAGTTCCGTCCAAAGATGAAGGAAGGAGAAAGAGAAATGGTAAAGGAAGGATAGAAGTACGAAAGACTTGTAGTGGAAAGAAAGGAGATGCACCGAGCAATTCGATTTCGATTTGAAAAATCGCAGCAAGAGCGAAAGAAAGTAGAGATGAAGATTTAATTGTTGCAAAATAAGGGGAAATTTGACAGGGCAGTGGAATGGGAGATGCTGTGGAACGGCCGGGATACAAGAAGGTAGAAGGTACCTAGTTGTTGTTGTTGTTGTGTGCTTGTATTGGAATACGTGACAATTAAAAAAACACAGAGATGCTTGCTTCTATTCTAATGGAAAATCGGCAATTTTAATAGAAAACCCTGGGTCACGATTCCTTTAATACTGGATTTGTTTTGAATAAGTTTTTATTTTTATTTTTATTTTTATTATTATTATTATTATTATTATTCAGGTATTGAGTTTGATGGGTTAATTTTTTTTAACTTTTTTTTTCTTTTTAATTTCATCAATTAATATCGTGTATGATTAATAATTAGATTTTATGATTTGTTTTATTTTGTTTTTTATTAGGTTATTTAGGCATCATGATTCGAGAATAGTATTTAACGAGTTAACTTGAACTGACTTGATTTATTTTTTTATTTTATTTATTTTTTATAAATTTTATTGTTTAATATTGGATCCGGCATGGTACAATGAAAATTAAATTTCATAATTTATTTTAATTTATTCTTTATAAGGTTATAGCAGTTCCAAACTAGATGTTTGTTGTTAACACACCTTAGACAGGGACAAAAAAGTTATCGAGACAATTCATATGTCACCCTAGTAGATGTTGTTAGACCGTCAGGAGATGTCATACATGCTAAAGTATGCAGCACTTATCTTAACTTTTTTTCTTTAAAAAATATTTGTTATAAAATAAAAATTTGACACCAAGGGTAATTTTGTATTTTTACAGTTCAAAAATTAAAAAAAATTCTATTACCCCATTGGCCCAGGCCAAATATTTTTGTTACAAGGGGAATACACATATATATTAAGGTGCTGTTTAGAACTGCGTTTCAAATGGTGTTTCATGAAAATTCAAATTTTTTTGTTTAAAATTAATTTTGTAATTTTTTTTATTTTTTAATGTGTTGATGTCAAAAATAATTTTTTTAAAATGAAAAAAATATTATTTTGATGTATTGTCAAGTTAAAATATTTTTTTTATATAAGGGGAATATATATATATATATATATATATATATATATATATATATATATATTAAAGCGCCATTTAGGACGGTATTTTAAATGATATTTTCATGATATTTTAATTTTTTTATTTAAAATTAATTTTGTAATGTTTTTATTTTTATTTTTATAATGTGCTGATATCAAAATTAATTTTTTAAAAAATAAAAAATATTATTTTAATACATTTCTAAATAAAATATTTTAAAAAATAACCATTACTATACTCTTAAAAATACTTGAATGCATATAAGCTTGAGGAATTTTTAAACATTTCTCACTTTTAGATGCATCTTTAATGGACACCCATGCAGCTAAAAAGTTTAAAGGCGGTGTTGTTAATAGCTAGAATTAAAATGCCGTCTGCAATCATACAAGGTAAATTCCAGCTAATGTGTGCTAAATTTTAACGAAAATGCTTTCAAATACTATCACTTTGTGAAAGATCGTAGCCATTGGTTTCATGGGGCACATAATGTCAACTTTTATAATGTTTAGAAAATAATTAGTGATATCATATGAATTATATTTTAGATTTTTTTAAAATATAATTAGAAGAAAAAAAATTCTAAATGAAGATATTTTTATTATTTTTGACAGGTCATGAGTTTCATCTTCTCTTTTATCTTTATGTTTGTCTCTTTTTTTCAAAATAAATCCAAAATATAACTAATAAAATAACACTAATTACTCCTTAAATATCATAAAATATCTCATATATAAACTAGCATAGTCCAATAAGTCCAATATGTCTACTAGTTTTTTCTTTCCTTCTTTTTGTTCTTTTACTGAGAGATATTTCTGGTTCTCAAATCAGTTTTCAGTCTTCACAATCATCATCTCTAACAAAAAAAACAAAAGGAGGACGGACAATTAGTGGAGCTGTAATTTTAAATAGTTGATACATGTGAAAAGAAATCCTGCAACATTCCAAGGGATTCAACAACTACAAGATACCCTTTTTAATTACAATTAGTGGAGCTGTAATTTTTTTTAATAATGCTTTTAAAACGTGAAAACAATCCGCCTCTAAGTCATTTTGCAAATCTTAGCAAGCATGATACCCTTTTTAATTACAATAAAGTATGATAAAATGCAGGCAGGCTGAGGATTCGCTATTTCTAGCCACGCCATAGATTTAGATACCATACAGCTCACAGATTCAATATTTAAAGGTTGTAGCGTCGAATCTTCCATGGTTTGCTATCATGAATTCCAGCAAAGTAATACGTAGCCAGCTTTGATCACCACCTCAAATGATGTGGCCGGTCTTAGTTGTCGAGCCAATGTGGCTAACCTGACTCCTCTTCCCTCAATGATTCTGTCAATATTAGGACTATTTGCCACACAAATAGCTTGCAAACAAGGTAAGCCTGTGAGTTCTAACATTTAGAGTCCACTTCAGAGAACATGTTGGTTAACAAAAAAGGAAAGAACAAAATCGGTTAAGAGTTTGAAATAATAACTCCAAGATGGATAATTTTTCTCCTGCAGTATGGTTAGAATTAATTTAGACAGATGATTATCGAAAATAATGTTGTGGGAAAAGGAGATAAAGGGTTTAATAAGCTATCATCAAATCTTTCTAAGAGAAGAGGATTAACTAAAGTTTACAAAGAAAGATGTAGGAAGGATGGGTGATCAACTTAAAGAGGTGCTGTGACTTGTGATGTGACTTGCACCATCCCGATTTTCATGATTTGAAAGCCAGCAAAATAAGAAGGGTAGACGTGTTTTCGTGTTCTTTTTCCAGGGACTATATACAAGGGGTCCCCCTCCATGAGAAGCAATGAGCTTTGTCCATTACCATACAATATGACCTTATAAAGAGAGTCAGAAGCAATGTTACCATAACACAGTAAGCAAGCACCATGAACAGAGCACATCATGAGCAATTCTGTGGACTTTGGTAAATTCAATTGACTTTCTGTATAGGATATTATTGCAGTCCCTACTCTTGCCTATTTTCATCCTATTGGGGCATTAATTCAACCTTGTAATTGCTTTTATGCTGATCTTCATTTGTAGAATCCACTGCTAATCTCTTTCTAACTTTACTTGTCAAGTACAAAAAAACTTTTTTGGAAGATGAACTGCACCACCATTAGCTAGAGCATTAATTTGCATATGGAATGAATGGGCATGGCCCCCTTGCCAATGGTTCATATTGTTTGATAATGACACCACTTATCCTAAACAGTGAAATAAAGCAAAAATGGGTTTTAAAGGTTGGAAAGAATGGTTGAGACCAGAGAAACGTAGGCAATTACACAGAAATTCAAGTTGAATTGATTTATAGAGCTTCAGCCATGCAAATGCGAATTAAGTTGTTTGCTACCTAACCAATTCGGCTTTTGGGAAGGCGTGAGGCAAGTCCTTGGAACCTGACTCTTGAGGTCACAAGAAAAAAGAAAAAGAAAAGAAAAGAAAGTGAAGTTGACTTTGTTGTGTTTTTGCTAATGGGTGTTGCATTTTCATCATAGCATTCTACAAAGCTTTTGAGTACAGTTTGCACCATGAAGTGTTTACATGGTTCTGTCCCTATAAATTTAACACATCCCTTGTCCTCTCAGAGCCTATAACAACAATCACCAGTACATTTTACCATGCCTTCTCATACCAAAATCATTCTTCTTCTTCTTCTTCTTTTTTTCTTCATTGATTTATCTGTAGGTAAGCAGTTCATAAGTTCTCCATGTAAATTCATCTTATTATTTGCCAAGTATTGATTAAAGTAACATTATTCCATTTTTCCCCTCCTGCAGCAAGAGTTTTAGGAGTCCAGGAGGGCAGTATTCTTCCAAGTCCACTAAGTGAGGTAGCTAAACCATATTAACAAGCACTTTGTCAATGCAACTATGTACATGTCATGCCTTAACTATTTGTTTTTTTCACCTATAAATCATACTTTATAACATGACTTGATGATACTGCTTGAAGTTTATCTAAATGAGCTATTGATTGATGCAAGCTCCGGTTCAAGTTCAGAGCTATCGGAAAGTCCAGACAGATTTCGAGTTCTGTCCTAATTACAAGATATATACATCATAGATGTATAAGCATCATCACTGATTAGTCATTGTTGATAGATCAAACTATACTCTTCTGTTATAATACTTTTATAATATTTTAGGTCATTGCTGAAATGGAGATGAGAAAGCTTACAGAGGTGGAGGCTATGGTGGACTACCAAAAAGATCCGGAGCCTAATCCTAAACATAAACCTGGAGGAAACGGCCCCTAACTGTTTAAACTTCTACTTCAAAACTCCATGCCTTGGGGGCTCATTGAAATAAGAAATATGTATGTATGTAATATGGATGCATGTCCATTGGACAGTTTAGTAAGGAGAGCTTTAGACTCTGAAGGTACCGCTTGCTCAATGAGAGAGTGCATGAATTTTCGGATGTATTGTAAAATGAAAATGAATAATGAGAAAGCACTCTCTGTAGCTCTACTGGGATTTATAGAGAATCTGCAAGTTCCATAATATGTTGTCTAAAGATATCCGTTCTTAGTTGTCTTGCAAATGTAGCATCTTCTGATAAACATGTTAGTATGTCCATTTAACTAATATAAGCAATTTTAACCAATTCAATTCCAATGTATACAGCCTTCAAATATCAAGTAAAGAAATGCACCTCAGTTTCACAGTAAACCAAAAACAGCAGAATGGACAAGTTGTGGGTTTTCTCCTCTCAAAGGTTATTATCTGTCCGAGAAATTCTGCAACACCAACATGTTTACATTTTCAATGATAATATGTAATTGTGCATCATATGTGCTAAGAACCATGGTTGTGAGTATTTTATAATCTGGTAATGCTCCATCAGCCTCGAGGCCAACATAAGATTGCGGCCCCAGCTAAGACAATTTTGCTTTGACTTTGGGAAACAAGATGCCCTTTCGAATTACAAGATCTGTGATACCTAATGGATTCCTGAATCCCAATTCCTTTGTAGAGAAGTTGAGGATACTCAGGCCATGCCAGTGAAAGTTTTAGGAGACAGAAAAAACGATACCGTACTCTTTTTTATATATATATATTTTTTTGATACCATACAGCTAGCAGATTCGATAATGAAAGGCTGTAATGCCAGCACCCCCATAGTTTGGCAATCATAAGAGGTAATTTCCAGCTAAGAAACATGCAGCCAAAACATTACCATCTCTAATAATGAGTCCGGTCTTTGTTCCCCAGCCTATTGTGCTAGTTAATCATACTCCTATATATTCCTTTAACAGCATTATTAGGTAGAATACAACTAATTGCCACTCAAGTGGCTTACAAGACTAAACCAATATTAATGTCCTAAAAAGGATTGGGAAACCATAGCCTAATGTTTAATGCCAAAAGGGATACTTTAGACAAGGGACTATTATCATGATATGGAAAATATGGAAAGGTTGGGAGGTCAACTTAAAGAAGGTGCTGTGACTAATTATGTTATGATATGACATCCACCATCCAAATTACCATGATTTGAGTGCTCACAACAACAGGGGTAGATGTGTTTTCATATTCCTTGTCTTGGTTCTTCACGAGAAGTGATAAGCTCTGTCCATTACCATACAATATGACAGCAGAACGAGTCTCAAGCAATAACACGGTATTATACAGTAGGCAAAGAACGTGAACAAGCACACATCATGGAAAATCCTTTGGTATTGAATTTTGACACCCTGCGTGGGACACTGCAGTCTCTACTGCTGTTTATTTTCATAAAAAAAATCTTATCTCTGGTTCATTTAACCCATCCTCCTCTAAATTGCTTCTATTAATATGGTGCCATTTGTAGATTGCTATGTTACTGATTTCGTTTGTCAAGTACCAAAATGCATCATTCACTACAGATTTAATGAAGTATGTGCAATTAATAGGCCGAGGCCTCCAGCCAGCGGTTCATGCTATTGATGAAGACACCACTGAGTGAAACAAATCCAAAAATGGGTTCCATGTATGTGGAGGTTTAATACAGATTGAAAGCTGAAATTGTGTAGGCTTCAGCCATGCATTGCAAGCCAGTTGATTACTACCCTAGTGCAGGCAGTTGACTTTAGCTAATGGATCTGCATTTTCATCGTAGCACTCTACGATGCTTTCGAATACATCTGGCACCATGAATATTGTTTCCAGGGCTCCGCCTCCCTTCCGTCAAACTCCATAACAAAAACCACCACATATGGATAATTCCCAGGCCAAAATCACATTTCTCATTCTCCTTTTATTTCTCTGCAGGTAAGCGAGTTCTCCATGTCTATTTCAATCTTGTTTGCTAGCATCTTGCCAAATATTCATTGAAGCAACATTATTTTCATATTTTGTTCTCTTCCAGCCAGAGTTTTAGTGATGCAAATCCACTTAGTGAGGTAACAGAACTACATAAAATTATTGTCGATAGAAACTCTGCTGCTATAACAAACACTATGATTGCTCAATGTTGCAGGCCATTGCTGAAATAGAGAAATACTCTTCTAATTTTCTTATTTTGCAGCAGGAGGAAGAAACAATATATATACAATATTGACTGAGCTAACTTAGAAAGCTGGTTATACATAAGATTTAATAATCAGGGAATCAAAACTAAATCTTTATACAGGAAATTAAAAAATCTCAAAAAAGCTGATAATGGAGACTGCAGGGATGGACTATATCATTGGCGGTCCATCACCGCCTAAACACGAGCAGCGAGGATTTCGTGGTGGTGGTGGCATCCCCTAACTGTTGAACAACTTGTTCAAAAACCTCAACGCCTTGAAGGGCTCACTTCATGTTGAATAAATCAATGAGAGAGTGGATAAATTATGAGCTTGTATTTTAGAGCGGAAAGGAATAATGGTGAAAATGGAGAGATAAAACTCATCTTGGTATATAATAAAGTTGTCCCCGATGATTACCCGGCCCACGTACGAAATCAAGGAATTGAAATCTCTTCGCACTTGGGTGAACATATTTTGTTAACTATTAATATTTATTTTATAAAAGAGAAATACATATAAAGATGAGAGAATTAAAAAAAATATTTTTAAAGTTAGATAAAAATATTTTATCTGTTTTAATAAACTTTCCAAAATTTAGGTGTGATTTTTTCTTTTATCTTGTATCCATCTTTTCTAAAATAAATTTATAAAGTAAGCATCGGTAGTTGTTTCCATTAATAAAAAAAAATAAAACTAATGGTGAAATTATTGTAGCGCAAAAGAGAAAATATTGAACCTTGATCTCATGATCCGGTTATGGGTTTTATGTGTATTCCCTTAAATATTGAGTTGGTCGAGGATTAATAAGCTTCGTAATTTTTTTCAATTTGCTTTTTTATAATTGATCTTGATCTCATGATCCGGTTATGGGTTTTGAAGCTAAGTCCAAGTTGAATCAGGTTGTTTTTTTGTTATTATTTTAATTTCATCATTCAATATTAAATTGTTTGAGAATTAGACTTTTTAATTTTTTTGATGTGCTTTTTATTGATTTATCTCAATATTATAACCCAAGTTGTGGGTTTGGCTAGTTCATATTTTTTTAATCTACTTTTTATTGAGTAATCTTGTTTTCATGACCTAGGTCACAAGTTTGTCTATTTTACCCGATTGACTCGAGTCGCTTTTTTTTCAGTCTGTATTTTAAAATTGAATATTTTTTTTTTGTTCCTCAACATTTAGAAATGTGAATTGGACTTCATAATTCATTTCAAATAGTTTTTTATAGGGTTATCATGGTCACATGTTTTATAAATTAACTATAGTTGATCTAAGTCGATTCAAAATACTATATTCTTCTCAATTTTTTTTAAAAAATATCATTTAGTATGTCATACTCTTAATTAAAAAAAAAACTATCTAACATACATAGGATTTTGAGTTCATGATTATTTTATTTTTGCTAAAAAATATATTAACAACATTTTTATATTTTTTTTATATTTTAAAAATTAATTTTACCCACATCACAGTGTGAGCTAAATATCTAACAATACTAAAAAAATTTACCATGTCATGGCTTTTGGCATGGTATGATAGTATGTTTCACAAAAGGTCAGGGTTTTCAGTCATGGCATCATATGCATTATGAGTGCTTCGTTGCTCAAATTACAGACATGTAATTTTTTTTTTAAGATTGATATTATAATTGTCAAACCTAGTTTGAGAATTGATTTAGAACAGAGCACGGTCACTGGATAGCTTATGGTTCATAAGTTAATTCGAGATAAATTATTTTTATTAAAATATTATTTTTTTTTAAAAAAAATATTTTGATATCAACTTAATAAGGTTTGGATGAGTCAATGAAATTACTAAAAAAAGGGTATGATTCAATTAGATTTGAATAAGTCAATATTTTTTTTAATTTAACTTATAACTTGATCCGAGTTAGGATCTAAATCTAATCGGGTCAAATTTAATAACTATGATTGACATGAAAATTTAAATTAAAACATTAAGTAATAAGCTAAAGGGTATGGGTGATTCACTGTTCACCCACACCCAATGCACTATGAATTATAACAGTAATTCACAGTGCATTCCTCTTCTTTTTTTACTTTTTTATATTTTTCCAACTTCCTCCTTTTTTTTGTTTATTTTTTATTTTTTTTCAAAATTACTTTTCTTTTTTACAACTTTTCCTCGTTTTTTGTTTATTTTTTTTAAATTATCTTTGTCGATTTTACTTTTTTAATATTGAGTTGATTAAAAATTTCGCTTTGTAATTTTTTCCAAAATTATCTTTGTCAATTTTTTTTTTAATATTGAGTTGGTTAAGTATTATAATCACAATAAAGCTAAATCATATGGGGAAAGCGTTGTAACTTTTCTCACAAAACACTGTGAATTGCTACAGTATTTGTCTAAATGATTTTTTTTATGATTTTTTCTAAAATTATCTTTGTCGATTTTATTGAAGGAAGCATTGTAGTTTTCCTCACAAAACAGTGTCAATTGCTACAACGTTTTTCCTCATGGGTTTTTTTTCCTTCCAAAATTATCTCTGTTGGTTTTTTTTTAATATTAAGTTGGTAGATAATTTAGCTTTATAATTTTTTTTTGCTTTTTATTAACAGAAAAGCTAAATCATGTGGAGAAAATACTGTATCTTTCCTCGCAAAATACTGTGGATTACTACAAATCATTTTATTTGGTCTCTAAGTTTTTGATCATCACAAAACTTTTTTTTTCTGTCATGAAATATTGGCTCCATCATACTTTTAGTTTTTATTACTTATCTAACGCTGATTTATAATTATAACACTATCAAATACATTTGTTTTATAAATCCGCAGTAGTGCGCGAGCATGCCATCTCATAAATATATATAACATATCTATGCTAGGCAAAAATAAAATTGAATTCTACAGGGTGAAATCAAAGTTTTTATAGCATTAGAGACAAATAAAATTAAAAAGATAATTAGACTCAAATCTAAATATTGATCTTCCTTAGTGGTAATCCATGCTAACCAAAATCATCATCCTCCTCTTCTTCTTCTTTGTTTGTAACAAGGCTTAAAGAATTTGATTCAAGACATAAAAGAAGTTTTGAATTTAAACTTTACTTTTAGATAGAATAAAGAGCTTATTTTAAAAAACATAAGATGAACTCTATTGATAAAAGATTATCCGAGATGCAATTATTTCCATACCATAAAATAATTATCCTTGGAGGTCTAAAGACTTGTACATACCCAATTACTTGTGTGTAGCATATTAATAAGATCCGGCGCGACCTATCACATGGCCATAGGTTTTGATCGCAAGTTGAAATGACGTCGTTTGATAACAATTAAAAAGAAAATATTTACAAAAACCAAGTCAACTAACTCCCTGAACAATTTGAAACGAACCTATCATCGGATCGAGCCTGAGGGCCGAGCGGGGCTAACCATGACATTTTAACCATACACTCGAATCATGGAGCTAACAGAGTAAAAGTGTTCAGTCAGTTGCCGCAGGGCTTTTCTCTCCAGCCTCTTGGCAGGGCTAAGCTCAATCATTGAATGACCCAAATATTATTTTATTTTATTTTTTCTTCTCGAGTAAGGAGCACAAATCAGTCTTTACTTCAACTTGGCAGTTGGCAGTTAGATAAGTAAAAAGTAAAAAGTAAAAAGAGAATCCAGACAGCCATTAAAGGACGACATCCATGAAAAAAAAAAAACAAAACAAAACAGAGAAAAGAACACTCGCCTCCCTTCACCTTGAATTATCTGATCTGATCTAAATTCTAATGTTGTTTGTTGTCCTAACAAAAGAGTACTGAATTTACCACCACCACCACCACCTGTCTGTTCCATCTTGGTACCTTGTCTCTAATCATCTCTCTTAATTATTCCTCTAATCACCTAATTCCTTCTTCCTTAACCTCCCCTCCCCCCCTCTCATTTTCCATTTCTTCTCCATAACTCTCACTCTTCTTCACTCACTCTCCGTCCCTGCCAATCCCTCACACGACAGCCATGCCAGGTCTTGTCTCTGTTAAAACCCCACCAGATGCACCACCACTTAACATTTCTCTCCCTGAGATCCGACCCGAATCTTCAACCCGATCCGAACAACAACCCAGAACCCCAACTCCCAAAAAACCCCCATCTCCTTCCCCATCTCGATCCAAACCTTCCCCTGCACGCTCCGCCAAAAAACCCCCACCAGATTCTCCTAACCCGAATACCCTCCTCTCGGATCCTTCCTTGGACAACCCCGATCTTGGCCCGTTTCTCTTAAAGCTCGCCCGTGACACCATTGCATCCGGTGAAGGACCCATTAAGGCATTGGACTATGCAATCAGAGCATCAAATTCCTTTGAAAGAGTGGCCATTGAAAAAGGTGAAGAGCCAAGTTTGGATCTTGTTATGAGTCTTCATGTTTTGGGTGCTATTTATTGCAGTTTAGGGAGGTTTGAAGAGGCAGTGCCTGTTCTTGAAAGGGCTATTAAAGTGCCTGATTTGAGTAAAGGAATGGATCATGCCCTTGCTGGATTTAGTGGGTATATGCAGTTGGGGGATACTTATTCAATGCTCGGTCAAGTTGATAAGTCGATTGAGTGTTATGAGAAAGGGTTGCAGATTCAGATCGAGAGCTTAGGGGAGATTGATCCACGAGTTGGTGAGACTTGCAGGTTTGTGGGTTTTGGATTCTGAAATGTTTTTCTTCATGGGTTGTTTTTTTTCCTGAGATTTCCTTGTTTTTGAAGGTGTTGGTTTTGTGTGATTGTGAATTTGATTTATTGGGGTAATTAAGGTTGGGACTTTTGTCTTAATGAGAGATTAAGACTTTCAAGTGTGATTAAAATGTGTTTTTTCGCTGATTATGCTAATGTTAATGGATTTGGAGGGAAAGTGTTGATTTTTTGGGGATTCTTTGTTGTTTTGTGTGTGGTTGCTAACAGGGTAATTAAGATTGATTACGCCTTAAATATAAAATATTCGGATTTTTTACTATTTTAGGAAGAGATTTGAGGTTAAGGTTTGCTGTCGCAGGCTAAAAGTAGGAGAACTGAAGTTAATATTTCCATTTTTGTGTATGCTCCTATTTGTTTGTCGTTTTATATTTGGATGTACTATGTAGTGATATGGTCTTTTTATCATAAAATTAGTAGTTTTATTATTACTTCTTTGTTTGATATGAGTTTGTTGTTGTTTATGTTTGTCAAATTCTTTTGCTATTGTTCTTTCAAAGTCTGATTAAATAAGCCTGATATGTTTAATACTGAGGTTTTGCTGGTTTCTGCATATGATGTATAGTGAAAATAGGTTTGAATCAGCATGTGCCTTCTTGTTTAACTCGATTTTAGTTCATTAATTTGGAAACGTCAGGTACTTAGCTGAGGCACATGTTCAAGCTATGAACTTTGATAAAGCCGAAGAATTGTGCAAGAAAACTCTTGAAATTCATCGTGCACATAGTGAACCAGCATCTATTGAAGAAGCAGCTGACCGCAGGCTGATGGCCCTTGTATGCGAGGCAAAGGGAGATTATGAATCAGCACTTGAGCACCTTGTCCTTGCCAGCATGGCAATGATTGCAAATGGACAGGACAATGAGGTTGCTGCTATTGATGTCAGCATTGGGAATATTTACATGTCTCTTTGTCGCTTTGATGAGGCTGTCTTCTCATATCAGAAAGCACTCACTGTCTTCAAGTCATCAAAGGGTGACAACCACCCTTCGGTTGCATCCGTCTTTGTACGTCTTGCTGACTTGTATCATAGGACTGGAAAACTCCGAGAGTCTAAGTCTTACTGTGAAAATGCTCTGAGGATATATGCGAAACCTGTGCCGGGAACCACGGCAGAAGAGATTGCTGGGGGATTGACTGAGATTTCTGCCATTTTTGAGTCTGTGGATGAGCCTGAGGAGGCATTGAAGCTCTTGCAAAAGGCAATGAAGTTGTTGGAGGATAAACCAGGACAGCAAAGTACCATTGCAGGGATTGAAGCTCGAATGGGAGTGATGTTTTACATGGTTGGGAGATATGAAGAAGCAAGGAACTCATTCGAGAGTGCTGTAACAAAACTTAGAAGTAGTGGTGAGAGGAAGTCGGCCTTCTTTGGGGTTGTGCTGAACCAGATGGGATTGGCTTGCGTACAACTGTTTAAAATAGATGAGGCTTGTGAGTTATTTGAAGAGGCAAGGGGGATACTGGAAAAGGAGTGTGGCCCATGCCATCAAGATACCATTGGAGTATATAGCAATCTTGCAGCAACTTACGATGCTTTGGGGAGGTAATATGTCATTTCAAACTATTGCTACTCAATATTTATTATGTCAGAGTTGGACCTTGTTTGGGGTTGCGGTGCAACCTATTTTTTTTTCAAAATTTGATTTTTTTTTGCTTCAAATTAATTTTTTTAGGCATTATTTTGATTTTTTTTTAGTGTTTTTGAATCGTTTTGATGTGCTGATGTAAAAAATAAATTTTAAAAATAAAAAAAACATTATTTTAATGTATTTCCAAGTGAAAAACACTTTGAAAAACAACCTTTTACTATGCTATCAAACACCGTCTTATTATGATGAGTGGTTGATTTATCCATTTTGATGTTTGAGTTTGAATTTTGTCCCCGGGGAGGATTTCTAGATAGAGTATAATTGGTTGAGTTTCTGTTTCTAGTTTAGCACATTCTTATATGTGAAGTTGTTGCTTATGAAAATTACTTATTTGATGTTTTTGTGCTTTCACCTTTCTCCAATATATATGCATTGCCGAGATGAGAAGACTTATGGTGGGGGTTTAAGAACTAAGTCATGGCTTAGGTTTTGAAGTGTACATTCCAGTTTTATAATTTTGGTTTTGTAAAGCTTATAATGATTACTTATAGTAGAGACAGCATTCTAGATAAAAAAGCATTTATGGCTAGTTTTGGGTTTCCAACCTTGCTACTTCGAACATTGCTTAAAGCTATAGATTTATTTATTTTTGTCTCTTGTTGATCTTTATGGCTTCCATTGCAGGGTTGAAGATGCAATAGAGATCTTGGAGCATGTTCTAAAGCTCAGAGAAGAAAAGCTTGGAATTGCAAATCCCGATTTTGAAGATGAGAAGAGTAGGCTAGCTGAGCTCCTGAAAGAAGCAGGCAGGGCTCGTAACAAAAAGGCAAAATCATTGGAGAATCTCATCGATCCTAATTCAAGGAGGACTAAGAAGGAATCAACGAAGAAGTGGGGTTTTAGAATTTGAAAATGTACTGATCGTATTTATCTACTTTACCACACCTGCACATTCTGTAGCATAGAAGACCTGTATAGTGTCGAAGTTGTAATCTGGTGAGTTTCTGTTCCTTGAGCTTTGAAATCCATTTGTTGTCTATTTGAATTGTTTTATTGCTTGTCTGTATTGTGACCTCAAAGTTGTTCACCGCAACGAAGAATGTTCATTTGAGCGAATAAATTTTGAGAATGCCTGATGTTTTCTTATGCATGTCTCAATCATGACTCTGCGGCCCCCGCATATTATTGCTGTAACATGAACTCAAGAATTCATGTGATACACACAACTCCCCAAATGGTTTTGTGGGGGTTGCTTCTTTCTATCTGGTAACAAATTTTACCTAATCTTCTAGCACTCTGCCAGAGTTTGAGCCTGCATAGTGGCAACGAGAATAGCTGGTAAAAACTTATGTGTAACCTACGCTCTAAATGATTGCACAGCCCAACCAATGATAGCCTGCCGCCCGCTCGACATGGACGTTCTCTCATAAAAGCAACGTGGGCTCCCGTCAATCTATAAACTGCTATGATAGGAATCAGCTAATCCCAACCATATACCTACTCGTGTCTGAAAAATAAACCCCGCTGTAACATTAGTCTTCACCATACTCAACCAATGGCAAGAACTTTCTCTAGTAATCAATGCCGAGTGATAGGATAAGGATATCTGTCAAAATATTGATTAATTAAATAGATTAGAATTAAGCAGCATTTTTGCTAATGGGCTACATGGGTGGGTCTTATCATTGATTTAGGCACTGCAGATTTCTTGATGTGGACTGAACTCTACTGCCATAAGCCTACAAGTCCATGTACTCCGTACTCGTGATGGCATGGATGCCATCACTGCTTTGCATGGACAAGCCCCTAGGGAATACACTGCTGCAAATTTGCTTAAAAGGATTTACCATTGCCAAGTATACTAAAACGCTAAGGAATTCACTAACAGTGAACAGTGCCAGGAAGAATTTCTCCAATTTCAACTATTTTTTCAATGTCCAACCTTCTATGCCAAGTTTGTCAAAATTGGTAAATTATGGACAAAATTCAAAAAAAGGACCATAGTGCAAAACAAGAAGAAACCTCATGGCTAATTTAAAATTGAAGCTAAGAGTTTTTTTTTCACCCTCATGCCTTTCCTTTTCTTATCCTACAATCCCTGTATTGTTATAATCTCAATTTTGATCCAAAAAATCATTTCCTTTGCATTTCAGTCCAAAGCTAGAGAAAGTAGTCTAAAAAAGATGAGGAAAGAGAAAGTCATTGGTTTGATCACTTTTCATTGATAAAAATCAATGTTTTTGGTGTCAATGAATCTTATTCAATGAAAGGGGATTAATAACAATGGTTTTTTTTTCTCTAAACATTAATGAAAAGGAAGATTAGGTTTGATTTAGTTTTTATTTATTTATTTATTTTTGGGTGTTTTAAAGTTGTTATGTCATTTATAAAAGGGTTTTGAAGTGTTTTTAAATAAAAATAACTTGAAAAATTAGATTTTTGGCTAAAAAAACACCGTCGATTTTTCAACCGCAAATGGTGGCCATATTCTGAGTCTCTATAGGTGACATGTTGTCTATTTCTTTTTCTCTAAAAAAAAATAAAAGGTTTTGTTTAAAATAAAAATAGACATAAATAATGACCAATAATCTAGATGGTTGAGTGGTTAAACTAGTAAATTTGAAATTTGTTAATATTCTTTATTGTTTATATTTACCTATTTTTTATTTTGGCAAAGTGGTTTGAATCCTGCTTTGCAAAAAGAGGGTGTCCATTCATTTTATTTGTGTTTCAAATTTGATCTTTATTCTTTTGATTTCTATTTTTTTTTGCCTTAGCTTCTTTTTTAAAATTGATTTTTTTTTCAATTTCACCCTTCAATATTAAATTGGTTAGAAATTGGACTTTGTAATTTTTTATGATTGGGTGATCCTGATCTCATGACTTTGATCACAAGTTTGAGATGTTAACCCGGATTGAAATCAATCTTTTTTATATCCTTTTATTCAATTATTTTACTTTTCAATTTCATCATTCTCTCTTTTGTGAGTGGTATAACCATATATTTATAGGTGAATAAATTTCTTTGGTTTGAAGGCAAAGCAAAACAAGATCAATTATTGGATTTCAAGAATAAATCTCTACCATTCATTTGAATATTTGATAACTTGGAGACAAAACAAAGAAAAATGGATCCTTGGATTAAAAAAATAAGCTGCTTGGTAAGAGGGTTTTTAATTTTTAAATTGGTCTTCTCCCATCCACAATTATAATTAGATCACTAAAAATTAAATGCATTTCTCCTCCTCCTCCTCCTCCTCCTCCTCTCTCTCTCTCTCTCTCTCTCTCTCTCTCTCTCTCTCTCTCTCTTATTTTAAATTATTTGGAAAAGACGCCAAAAACGATGCAAACACGTCAAGAACATATATTTTAGAGTTTTTTTGGTTGTTTTTTGCTATTTTTGATTTTTCTCAAAATGTTTTCAAAAATAGGATAACAAATTGGGTAGCTACATATATCTCTCTTTACAACGCCTATGAAATAAAATCTCATTAAGGTTTTACATAGTGAGCTTGTAAATAAAAAAATATTTGCTTGACTTGTTGGGTGATCCATCAATCCAAAGAATAAAATGATCTTATTATCATGGGTGACCTGTCCTCTTTTGAAATTCAATAAACAAGTTTATTTTAACGGTTGACTTATCCATTTTAAAATTCAAACACTAGTCTATTTTCATGGGGGACCTGCCCATTCAAAAATTGGTCTACTTACACGAGTGACTTACCCCTTTTGACATTCAAAGATTAGTCTATTTTCATGGCCGACTTGTCCATTTTAAAATTAAAAAACTGGTCTATTTTCACAGGTGACCTGCCCTTTTAAATCCAAAAAAACTTCAGCAAACGTCCATACTTCTCTAAAATCAGTTTATTTTAACGGGCGACCCGTCCATTTTAAAATTAAAAAACTGGTCTATTTTCACGGGCGACCTGATCTTTTTAAATCTCAGAAAGTACTTCAGCAATCATTCATACTTTCCTGAAATTGATCTATTTTCATAGGTGACCCACCCGTTTTAAATTAAAAAAACTGATCTATTTCCATGGGTGACTTGCCTTTTTAAATTTCAAAAAGAACTTCCATGCTATTCTAAAATTGATCTATTTTCACGAGTGACCTACTTATGTTGAAATTAAAAAATTGATCTATTTTCACGGACAACCTGCCCATTCAAAAACTGGTTTGTTTTCATAGGTGACCTGCTTATTTTGAAATTCAAAAACTAGTCTATTTTCACCAACGACATGCCCTTTTCAAATTCCAAAAAGAACTTCAGCAAATGTTTATGCTTCCCTAAAATTGATCTTTTTTTTCACAGGCAACTTGCCTATTTGAAAATTTAAAAACTGGTCTATTTTCTTGAGTGACCTTTTCGTTCAAAAACTAGTCAATTTTCACGGGCGACCTGCCTCTTTTGACATTTGAAGATTGACTTATTTTCATGGGCAACCTGTCCTTTTTCAAATTCCAAAAGGAACTTCAGCAAACGTTCATTCTTCCCTGAAATTGGTTTATTTTCACGAGCGACCCGTCCTTTTAAATTCTAAAAATTAATCTATTTTTACGGGTGACATGCCCTTTAATAAGAACTATGATTAAACTGTTTACAACTTGGTTATTTTGAAATCCCAATATGGCAATTCCCTTTTAACAAAATTGGGATGTTGCCTTCATTTGGGTTAACTTGAAATCTCAATCTAGAGACCCATTTTAACCAGAACCTTGGTTTTCGTGTTCTGCTCAGTCAATCTAAGATCTCATCTAGCGGTCCCCTTTAACTAGAACTAAAATGTTGCATTCATGTCAGTCAACCTGAGATACCAATCTGACGATTTCTTTTAACCAAAACCAAAATCTTTATCTTCAGCTCAGTCAACCTGAGATACCAATTTGACAATCCCTTTTAATTAGAACCAAAATGTTGTCTCAGTTGGATTAACATATAATCCTTATCTCAACAATCCCTTTTAACTAGAACTTTTTAAGGGTGTCTTTAATTATTTTAATTGTAGAATTGAAAATTGAGATTCCTGATGACATGGTTCTCAAAACTCAAATTCTTGATGGTAGGTTTTTTTTTGTTCTTCTTGATGACAAGGTTTGAACTTTATTATTTTCTTGAGAATTTTCTAATAGTATGGTTCTTCTCATTTTTCTTCCTGATTGTAGGGTTTAAAAATTAGGATTCTCGATGACAGGGTTGAAAACTTGGTGCTTCCTGATTGTAGGGTTGACCTGATACTTCTCGATCATGAGGTTTGAAAACTTGGTGCTTCTTATTTACAGGGTTAATCTTCTTATTTCCTTGCTATCATAGCTCAATGATTCTTTCTTTGTGAACTCAAATTCATCAAAATCTTGCCTGATTTCATTGATGATTTTTTTTAATAATTCAAAAACATTTATGCAATGCTTTGCATGACATACATGCATCCTTACCTGGTTTGAAATACATCCCCCTCTTTGATACTTTATCATCATAGGATGCCTTTGTTTGTTATCCACAACTTTCTCAGTTTTTCTAATTCACTTGCTCATCCGAGTCTACCGTATGCCAGTTCTTCACTCAAATGTAAGTGTAATGCTCATTCTAGGTTGTTCGCGATGATTACTACTCTTATTGTTTGTCAAGTCTGATCATGTCCCTAAGTGTGATGTTATTTGACTCATCATAAAAAAAATCATTAACTTTTTGGATTCTCCCAAAACTGTCTTCTGATCAGTTGTGTGTAGTCTGCCAACAATCATCTAGTGTCAACCTCCTTTTAGATTTTCAATCAAGCATAAAGTTGCTTTCAATTGAACCATATTCTTCAAGTATATGTTATCATCAACTTTCATGGAATTGTTAAGTCATTAAGACAAGCAACAAAGGCTCATCGTTGTATATTTAATGTTGCTACAATCCCAAATTAGGGCTTAGTCTCCTTAATCATGCCGCCTTCATTCTATTTCTCAAATTTTAATTGCTATTTTATATCTTTTTAACCTTACTGTGCTTTAATACATATGGAATATAGCATAATGCTATGTTTGTACTTGTTTTTGAAATGGAGATTATTAATTAGGAGAAATTGTTAGCTTATGGGCTTAATAGAATGTGTTTAAGTGAGGAATAAATAACTGGATTGTTTTAATTATGCAGAAATTGTGATTGCTACAGAAAGTACATCCCCTCGCTTCCTTTGCCAAAGGCTTCATCGAATTTGCTAAAGTGAAGATGGAACTAACAAAATCACTGCAGCGCATGGGCTCCTGCAAGCCTGTATCTCAGGCTATTAAAGCCCAGTTGTTTGGTCTTCCCTACATATCACCTTTATGATGATGTTCTTGTCATCGTGTGAGGAAGTAGAGAGCAGAGGCATGGAGATTTTAAAGATTTTGAGCTTCCCGTATTCAGAAATCTGAAACATAGATAGCAGGTTGGAGTTAATCCATTCCCATCTCATGCCTTCATGTATCAGCGAACCATGTCAATATAGAAAACCGAAGAGGTGGATCTCTATAATTCAAAGGAAAATTTGTTACAATCCAATCAAATTCTCAGAACAGAAAATCTACAGCATCGTTTGCCTAGGAATCTAAGAATTGTGCTCCAAACTTTCCATATTTTCAAACTATTCATATCTCCCAAGTGCTCTCACAGGAGCTCCCAAGATTGGCATTTGCATCATGAACTGATACCCTGATCATATTACTATTTGATGATCTTGAAACATCCATACACTCATGCAAGTCAGCATCACGGGCAATCAAAATCCATTCATGATCATCATCCAGATACTTGATGTCAAATGTACCCACCTCCAACCTCAGCCTCTTGGCTACTTCCTCTTTTAACTCCGCGATCCCAGAACTCAGAGAGATTCGGAACCTTATTATGTCTTCCCTATATGTTGCCTTTATGGTTACGCTATTCATTTCTTGCCTAGATGTTACATGCGGCATTGCGATCGAAAGAGCAGCAATCATTTGTGTGGGATTTATATCTGAACTAGGAGGATCTGTCCATTTAGATTCTGGAAATCGCTCATCCACAATAGCATCTGCCATGGCAGGACAAAGGTTGCTCAAATCTTTCGAACTTCCAGTATCCTCTATTAGCATTCCACCAAATTGTTCTTGAGCTTCCGTTGCGAAAAAAGCATCAGGTATTGAGTAAGCAGCTGACAGATTTAGTTCCCTGGTTTGTTGAAGAGCCAGTTCAGGTGACCCCCCTGCTTTAATGCATCGCTCATGGACAGGAGAAACAGATGGGTCCTTTGCAGGTGCACTTTCATTTTCTGGGCAACCTTGGCATGAGCCATGAGAAGTAGGAGTTCCTGCACTCTCATCCCTCGAACCACCCCTTGTTTTGGATCTGTTTGAGCCTTTACCTAACTCTGGTGAAAACCTATTTTGCACAGTGAGTTCCTCTAGACTCAATTTTCTACATCCTAGCAATTGATCTTCGAAACCAGCCTTTACATCGCTTCCTGGCGTTCTACAGGTGGGTGATCCATTCTTGTCACCATGATGTTCAGAGGATTTAGAGTTTGGTGAGTTCTGTTGATTTCTCCCATTCAAATTGGGAGGCCAAGAAATGGTACCACCAGCGACAGGAAGAGAACTTGTAGTGAGAGGAGTTAAAGAAAATGCTCCTTCAGTGCCTTGGACTGATTCAATTACCCGCTTAAGCTTAGACAGGGAACGATTAACCTTCTTGATCTTGCGAGATGGCCAGCGAGATATCCCATGCTGCCTGCAAATGCGCTTCATTGTAGTAGGGCAAACTGTAAAGTGTAGCACAAGAAATTATCTAAGAAAAATCCATTTTATAACATGCTATATCACAACATTAACCAGCTTTTATAAAGAAAGAGATCAGCATCTTTGCAATAACCACAAGAAAATTACAAGTGACAATTTATTCAAGTGCATAATCGTACCACCAAGGCTCTTTGCAGCATCTTTCAGACTTCCAGTAAAATATTGTTGGAGAACCTCTAGACTAATCATTTTCTCTGCCTTTCCACGTTTCCTCTCTTTTGGCTTTTTTGTCTCTTTCTCTGTAAGAGAAGCATGAGTTTGCCTGACATCTGCTTGAACAGCACTGCCTCCATTTTTTATGACATCCAAGTCCAACATTAATTGATTCTTTTCTGGATAAATTTGTACAATCGGTCCATTTAGCAACGCATTGTCATCTGGGGGAGATTTTGTAGATTGGGGTATCTGAATGCATTCAAGTCTCAAATCAAGTCTCCCATTAGTAGAAACTTGAATCATCTCTACAAATCCTTCCTCCTCTTCAAGGTCCATCCCAGAAGCAACCTTGAGACTCTGGAAATCCTGCTTCATTATTGCCAATATGGAGCCTAACAAAGTCTTCCATTCACGACTGTCTGTGAAGTTAGGGGGCAGAAAAAATTCAAGGATGTAATCATCATCTCCAGTATAACTGCTCCGCAAGCAGATTGCAAAACAGCTGGTTAATCCAAACATGCGTGCATAATGTACTAGAGGATACTCAGTCTTGCAAAACTGGGTAATATCTGGGCAGAAGCATAGGTTGTGGGAAAAAAATGCCCTCCCAGCAACCCCTTGACCCTTTTGTAAGTGATGCTCAAGACAGGCCTCCCTAAAACCCCACATGTGAGCATCCACTACATAGAATGCCACATCAGTTGTGGACATGCAGACTTGCCCATTGCAACTGCCATCAAAGCTGGTACAGGTCTTCTTCAGACCACCGCCATAGGCCAGAACACTGCGATGCATGCATGGAACCCATGTCTGGGCCAAAGGCAATTTGTGAGTTTCACATACCATTGTCAATATCTCCAAAATTTCAGCCAGTGCATTTTGGCGACCTTCATTACAAATCTGGTGTAAAAGCAGTGCCAAGTATACATGTGTGAGAATAAAGGGGGAAGAAATGAGAGAAGAGGACAAGATTTATCTTGTTGTTCTCCAAATAATACCAGATTTTACATAAAATATGTTATGGCACCTCACCTGTGTGCTTGGAGGGTCCAATATCTCTGAACTTTTCAAATCTACTGCCTGCAGAACAACTGAAATTATGTGACTGGGAATCTCGATATGAAGTACTTGCCAAGGTGTATGTAATGTGATCAAAATAATCATATATTAAAGTTTCCCATAGGAAATCCCACTAAAAATTAAAGGATCACCAAGCTCAATCAAGAAAGGAAATAGCATGTGATTAATATGCGTATCAAAGGGAGATGAAACCTAACCTCAAGTGCCTTGCAGACTTTATCAACCTCGGGTGCATAGTTGATCTTCTGTGAAGTCATAATGAGTTCAACCACACCTACACAAGACTGTCCAGAAGGTTCGAAGACTGGCAAAGCCACGGTTCCCCGAACATTGTAGTGTAGAGCATGATCAAGCCGTGAATACTCCTTGCTGGAGTAATACTGAACATTGGGAGTCCATTCCGGTAATTTTTGTCTGAAAACACGGCCAGGTAGCCCAAGCTCTCCATCACTCTCTCCGTCCACAGAGAACTTATACATAAGAGAGACCATCCTATACTGATGAAGTCCATTACTATGAGGATCAATAACGAAGGGTTGCCCTGAAGTTGTCAACGCATACCCACCCCCATTCTTCACAGGTGCCCAAACCTGAGCTAGAATATGTTGTTCAGTTGATTCTTTGAAATGTCTCAGGGCCCGTGTCATTCTCTCTTTAATTATACAATACCCATCAGGGTTGTCAATAGGCATTAATCCCAAAAACGGAGAAGGAAGTTTACTGTTATCATCATTTTCCCCTTTGCTTTCAGTTACCGAATTTGGATTACCTGCATTAAGAAAATTTCCAAGTCAGCAGTGAAGAAAAAAAAAAAATGATTCGCCATCCTGATAGTGGTCGATGAGCTGCAATAGTGTATATAGAAGACAGACTGCGAGAAATTAAATGATACAGTTAACTGGTGAAAGAGCAAGAGCAGCCTACTTAGACTTGAAAAATCCTCTGTATGACCTCAAACTTCAAAGGATATAAATTTTGCCAAAAAGATAATGAGAAAGAACACCAAACTTGAACAAAGTCTCCAGATTTAAGGCAGTACTGAGTTCAGGTATCGACTGATACCATTCATTTGAGAGAAGACAAAATTAAGACCATTAAAACGGACAAAAATCAATTGCACCACTTTTTCCTTCTTGGATTTTGGTTTTCTCATCTTCCAGAACACTGGAGATCATGTTCATGTTTCATTTTCATTGCTCGAGTCTTGGCTTTAATTTATACAAGCACGCTTCCAGAGTTCCAATATCTGTGATGAACACATGCTTTGAGAAAGTTTTAGCTCAAATTCAGACACCAATGAAATTTCAATCCCTCAATACAATCAACAAGACAATAAGTTATACAATAAGCAGACCAAAGAAAAGCTCAAATTGACCGACCAAAAGCACCAAATATGACCAAAAAACAAATTAAACACAGAAAAGAAAACCCAACAGAAACTCCCTCTCTGCATTCACCACCGTACACAAAACAACAAACTTTTCAATCTGAGAAGGTAAGAAAGAAGTAAAAAAATTTCTAACACCACCACAACAAAACTAAAAATTTGCAACTTTTTCACCATTTCATTCATTCAAAGAAAGCAACTTTAGCATCAAATAATCTTCATTCATTCACGTACACAACACCAAAGTTCAAAAAGAAAAAAAGAAAACAAATTACGGGACCGACATGTGAGTACGATAGGATTATCAGACAAGCGAAGGCCACCAACAAAAGAAGAGGAAGCCTGACCAGCAGCAGCAGCAGCAGCAAGAAGTCTATCATCAGCAGCATCAGAGAAAGCCCAGAGGGGAGAACAAGGCTGTTCATTAGAAGAAGAAATAAGAAAAGCTGACATGGGGTTTGAAGAAATAAAAGAGATCTGATCTAAAGGCCAAGAACTATCAAGATCAAGATCCAACTCCATTGACTTCCTTCCTTCGGACTCACCCCCTCCTCCACCTTCAGTTGGTTCTGGCATTTTTGTCGTGTTTTTTTTTTTTTTTTAAAGATTGAGAGTGGTTTACATTCAAAGAAACAAAGTTTTTATTGTGTATTAATATATATTTCTCTTGCAAGAGATGATATGGAATTTGATGTCTTCTTCTTTCTTCTGTTTTTTTCTTTTATCTGAATGAGAGAGGGGAAACGTGGGAGTGGAAGTGGGGGAGGAGGGAGGAGGGTGAAACACAATTTGGTTTTTGTCCTGCACAATTGTTTGTGTGTGATTCCATGGAATCCATCAACTGTACTACTTGCTGCTGCTGAGGAAATGGAACATAAAATAATGAGCCATCATTATCTGCTTCACTACCACTTCTATGAAACCAAAAACGAAACCATCCAAGTTGCCGCGTTCATTTCTCTTCTTTCTTTCTTTCTTTTTGTCCTCCTTCATTTCCCTCCATTTACTTTAAACTGTTAGTAAAAAAGAAGAAGAAGAAGAAGCTATTAGTTCCTAATTGGCAAATTAGGACCCTATTTATAATGTTATTTCAATTCATTCACTGTGTTACAACATTTTACCAAATATATCCTTAGATTTTTATTAAAAAAATAATAGTATCAGAGTGTTTATTTCATTTATATTCTAGCAAGAAAAACATGTAGTTTTTTCAATCAGAAACACAAGAAAAATACTACAGAAATAAGTTGGTGTTCAGTAACATTTCTCATCTTAGGTGAGGTTGTGTTTCTAATTGTGGTAAATAATATTTTTTAAATGATGTTTTATTTAGAAATATATTAAAATAATTTTTTTAATATTTATATATTAAAATGATTAAAATATATATATATATATATATATATATATATATATATATATATATATGTGAACAAAAGATTCAGTGGAAATTAAAGAGGCTGTTGTGGCTGCTACCACTGATGGGTTTAAATATTTCAACAGTTGAAATCCGATTCATTCATCTCTTTTACAATCATCATTTGTCGTCCCCATGGGCAAACCACTTAATTTCCAGCTTAGGCATAATTAACATACTATGATTCTTGTACAGAATCATTATTATCGTTTTAATTTAAGTTCCAAAAAGTGAGTTTGTTTCTTATATTATATTCTTGAATTTAATTCCAAAAAAAAAACAATAAATACATCAGTTCAGATATGGTAAATTAATTTGCTTAAAATCCAATTGAGGAGAACTTATTAATTTTAAGATTAAAAACAAGTCCGAAAATATTCTAGTGGTTAAAATTATAGTCATGCAATCATCACAAAATAATAAAGCAGTAAACATCGTAAAAGAGTCGGTCATAAAAAAGAAAAAATCCACGTATAAAACGACATACCTTTATATAGTGCTCACACTCCTTTAATTTTCTTTTCTTTTAGTGGACTGACTACGTCTAAAAGACATAATAAAATGGAAGAGGAACCTTCCAGAGGTGTTTGGAATAATATAAAAAAAAAATAATAATTTTAAATCATGTTTTTATTTAAAAATATATTAAAATAATTTTTTAAAAATAAAAACTTTAGTTATCAGACTTTACGCAAAGTGGTTAAAGTCAATCACTATGTATTTTTAATTAGTTAACAGTGGATAAAATAATCACAATAAGTAACCTCGCGATTGTTAATCTTTCCTCCTAGTAAGAGAAAGTGACGTCTGAAATCATAATCTATGCTGACAGGAAATCCAAATTGGATTACATTTCCGCGCGGCCGTAACTGAAAAAACCATCAATTAAGAGGTGCTCTCGTGTTCTATCATTTGCTTCAATTGCATAATGCACGTTTCAAGTTTAACGGCATGCCCATGAGCTTTGATCGGAGACAAATGGGAGGAGGAGACATATCACGAAATAAAAATAACAAATGTGACACGAATGAGTTATGAGCTTATCAAATAAAGAGTAGTTGGTGTGGTAGGCTCGTAGCGGGAGATTATTCAAATACACTGGATATAATTTACACGGAAATACTTGATGTCATCTGTACGTATTCCAATACTGTCGAGGGTCAACTAGCAACATACGATTAGAAAAATAATCCAGCTATAAGCTGGATTGATGGTTTGTGCTGCCCATCTGCACTAATTTATAGAATAGACAATTAGGAGTTGATGTGAAGAATCCTTTAGAAAGCTGTTCAAGATTCACAAACTCTAGCAAAATGAAGAGTTGAATAATTAAAGGAAATGATACAACTATATAATATGCGACAAACATTACAACGACCTTGTTCTTGTACTTTTAGAGGGTCAACTTATTTTGATGGCAGATTTGTGGAGTTGTGTATGTTAGATAGAGCAGAGACTAGTTATGGCATTGAAACTTGAAAGAGATCTCATCTACTCGTTGAAAGTACGTGAAATGAGCTGCCTATGGACTGGATTTGCCAATATGAACATAGTAAAGTTCCTAGTGGCATAAACTATCTGCAGAAGAGAAAATTCGGGCTCCGAAAACCCTGCCCAACCGAAGCTTTCACTGTTCCTTTCGTACAGGTGAAGAGACTTTCCTCTCTTGGTTTTGGTCAAGCGGGAATGGGGAAAGCATGGAAAAGAATAAGTGAAGGCAATCACGAGGTAGGTGACCAAAACATATCGAACCCACAATGGGTTACAGGGTGATGCCACATTCTAGAAATGAACCGAGAAAACAAATAACAAGCACATATCTAGAACAACAACGAGCATCTGAGAAACAAAATGCCTTGCTCCAGTACCGACAAAGGATATCCTGCTACGCCTGGAAAATATATACAATTTGTTCAGCCTTGTAGAATTACTTGTGCACGTGTATCAACCAGAAGTTTACTCGATGAATTGCAAACTCAACATTGGCTTTCATATGCTGAATTTTAGTAAGATCTTTGATATCAAAAAGGTGGATCACATCTTGTATCTCGTGTGGAAATACACTCTTTCAAGACTGAGATGCTAGCAGTCTTAGGCTAAACGATGTTAAACTTCTTTGTTCTGCTTTAAAGGCAACACAATATAATCATTACAATACTACTGCCTTTTCCCCCAGAACATGCTCCTCACAAGATTATCTTGCAAATTGGACACGAAAACTCAGAATCCCCTGATGAGATATGCAATGAAGCTATTGCTTCCTGAACAAAGATGATTTGAAAAGGCCTAGATACAGCAATTGTCACATACATGAAACAAGTGGAATTTCTTCTTGAATTGGATGCGTTCTTGGGTGCCCTTAGTGGGTGGGAACGTTCATGAACAATGACATGGTTGTACTCCATAGAAGTAAAAAAATGACAGTTTGTCTAGATGCCATATGCTAATTAGCGTCTTGATTTTTGTTGGGGAGGGTATCCAGTCCCCGTTCCAGGTGGGTCTTTCCTTCTCAGGTGATGCTGCTGATGGGGCTGGGCAACCCCACGTGGCATAGGGATGTTACCAGGATTCATTCCACCACCCATCCCTGCCTGAGAAGAGAGATTATAAGCTGCCATGCCCTGAGATTGCATTCTCTGCATGCCCACAGACATTGGTCGAGGTGCAGATCTGCTGTTAATTCCATGAGCACCTGGCATGCCTCCAGAAACCACATTTCCAGATGAGACAGGTTGCGGAGGTTGAAGACTACTTGTTCCTTCAAAATCTGTATTTGTATCTACCGGACGAGTAGGATAATTGATGACCTTCTCTCCAGGTTGAGAGGGAACCAGGGCATTCCGTCCAGGTAGAGGTTCACTACGAAAATAATCGTGCTCTATAGCTTGTGCAGCTGTTATACGCTTTCGAGGATCGTATTCAAGCATCTTAGATAGAAGGTCAAATGAAGCACTTTTTGGAGAGAGAGGCACAACAACATGTAGTCCAGTATTCTCATACTTGTGCTCTTGGATATGCTGCACGTCATTATGCCAGTGCGGAAGACTTGCAAGTGTTGGCCATTTTTCTAGTGTAGGATGGCCCAAGACCTTAAATATCTTGTCAAGTTGATCAATCTGGAAAGGATTTGATGCCGATTTGGCTTCTGCCCCTTGAAAAAGTGGCTTCAAAGTCAAAAGTTCAGCAAAAATGCATCCAAGAGCCCACATGTCAACAGCACTTGTATAGTGCTTAGCCCCCAGAAGCAACTCAGGTGCACGATACCAAATGGTTACCACAACACCATTATCAGACAAAGCCTTCAAGGGAGCTTGATAAATTCTTGCCAGTCCAAAATCAGCAATTTTGACAACCCCGTGTTCCTCTCCCTCGCCCATAACTAAGATATTTGATGGCTTTAGATCTCGATGTATGATCCAGTTACTGTGCAGATAGTTCAGTCCATTGAGTAGCTGCCAGAGCAATGATTTAACAGTGTACTGATTGATCATAGTGTTACCCTTGTCTCTATGATGCCTGATGATTTCATAAAGATCATGCTCAGCATAATCAAAAGCCAGATACAGCGACATGTCAGCATGATTGATGTGCACATTCACAAGCTTCACAACATTCTCATGAGTAATTTCCCTAAGTAACATGATTTCACGGATGGCAGTGGGAGAGACACCATCACCATCCTTGGACTGCTTGAATTTCTTGATGGCAATGGACTTTCCACAATTTGCAGGAGACTTGGTTTTTGCTAGGAATACAAGACCATAAGTGCCTTCACCAATCTTGCCAATAAGATTGTACTGTTGCAGCCACTCTGGCTTTTCACTGTTGTTGTTGCTTCTATTATTGCCGTCTCCCATGGTTGCAAAACAACTTTGGCTGTGTGTCCTTACAACCGAGGTTGCTGCATTGGCACTGAGATTGAAAAGAAAAGGGTGCACCAGTTTCCTGCACCAGCTTGCAGATCCATGAACTTAAAACGCAACTGCTTACTGTGCAATAATGAAATTATTAGGAAGATAAGAAAAAGAAATTGAAATCTTTGGAAGTACGAATGGATTATCAATTGAGAATGTTTCACAGTTAGTTTCTTTATAGCTACATGTTCAAAAGCCTTGTTCTGCAAACGTTACTTCAATAAGAGATTTCTAGAAATAAATTTCAAAATGATACAGCATCTGCAAAGTGTTCAAATCTCAGTGAAACCTCTCCTACCCAACCACTACAGGGAATACTGTGTTCAAAAGCCTTGTTCTGCATATATTACTTAAATAAGAGATTCCTAGAAATAAAACTCAAAACGATACAGCATCTGCAAAGTGTTCGAATCCCAGTGAAATTTCTCCTATCCAAACACTACAGGAAATACTATGTCCACGACCCCTTCCCACTTCTTGTTTCAATCCTATGAATCGAAGTAAGATGCAATAAGATGAAAGTGGAAATAATGTTTTCATCTTAACAAAAGAGCACAAACAAAAATCTTCAAGGTAACATAATAACACAAGCTCTCACCAGGTAAGAGATTTTCAGGCTTTCAAATGCTGAAATTCAAAATTGAACGAGAATATCTGAGTTTTCCCGACGCAAAACAGGATTAACTAAACTATAGTAAGAGAATTATTTGCTATATTAAAGATTCCCAAAAGATTGAATCTTCATAACAAGCAAGACCAAAACTATTAAAGACGCTAACTTTCCAGTTCGTAACTAGTAATGATACTCATAAGAAAATGAAAAAAAACCTCAAAAACTGAATCCCACAAACCAAACCCAGAACCCAGTCAATGTTCAATGATCAAGAAAAAAAAGCTAAGAAAATCAACATAAATAAGCAAAAATACAGTTGAGCGTATCAATTAAAAAGACCCAAGGAAACTCACCTTTCGAGCTGAAACTGGATCGATTCAAGACCTTTACTATCACTCTAAAAAACCCAGATCTTGATTCTTGGTATCTATCTATATAGCTACCTCAACGGCTCAAAAAAGCTAGTATCTTTTTGTTATTGAGATACACACTGAGTGCATAAATCAATAAGACATGTCCCGGAGATTTAAATGAATTGGAGTTAATTTTCGTGATTATAGTCGGTTTTCTTGAGTCGGGTTTTTCTTGACACTGAGTGCGGGCTTGCAGATTCGTAACGTAAAGCTCAGTTTGATTACGAAAATCTTACAGCCTACCAGCTTCTTCTTTTTTCAATTTAAATTAGAGCATTTTTAAATCTTTATAGATAACTTTTTAAATATATTTATCAAAATAGATTATTTTATGCCATGTAAGAGAAATAAGATATTATTTTCCATATCATTTTATTTAACATAGTTAATAAAGATTTAAGAAATTATTTTTCTCTTTGCAAAAGGAAAAGTCCATATTGGAACTTTCTATACTCGAATCTCTATTTCTATATATATCTTTGCAGAAATGTACTCGGAAGAAATTGGTGCTAATTCTTACAGTTATAATAATTATTTTTTAAAGTTTTTTTATTATAAATATATTAAAATAATATTTTTTTCTTTTTAAAATTTAATTTTAATATTAATACATCAAAATTATTTTAAAAAATTATTTAAAAATACAAAATTTTAATAAAAAAGATCTTTGAATTCACAAGCTCAACCATACGTGGTATTTTCTTATAGTAGCATTTTAAATAAAAAAAATTAATATTAATACATCAAAATAATTTAAAAAATTATTTTATAAACAAAACATTTTAATAAAAGAGGTTTTTGGCTAATCAATCTTTCTTAAGAAATAATGCACAAATAGAAGCTTAAACTCACTTCTAAATCAAATAATATTATAACACCTAATTAGAAATAGAATCTAAAATTAATTATGAAAATAAAAAATACTCCCGTGCTCGGCTGATGCGAGCTTGCCGACCTTATAACGCTCAGATAAATTTTCCATTTCTTCACCGACTTGGATTTGTCAACATCCATCCCGCTGTCGAGTAAAAAGGAAAAAGCAAAGACATGGGAAGTTCGATAGAACATGACCTGCTCATTAAAAATCTCAGCAACCGAAAATTGATTGGGAAGTTGGTGGCTGGTTATGGAGCAGTGGCCGACGCCCAGAACATCCCCTTAGCCAGATCCTCAACCTCTTCATGTAACTTTGCCTGATCCAGCTCGTATTCAAATGAATAGAACAGAATCCTGTACACAAGCATCATGAAGCCAACTGTGCATTTCTAACCTGATCCATCGTCTAAGCAAAAAGGTAGTAGCATAACGAAGGGCAGAGCACAACGAGAATGGAAAATGGTTGGGAGATCAGTGGCTAGTGTTATATTTTAATCAGCTTTCCTTCTGAAAGAGAAAAAAAAAAAAACCCTTTTTTACTTTTTATTTCATTTTTTGTTTGATCCTGCAGCAAAGAGCTCCACTCTAGCGAGGAACATTAAGAGTAAATTATGAGCGAAAACCATCATGTTCAGATTCAACCATGTTTGTTAGAATTACTTTATTTTAAATCAATAAAACTAAGTTTATTGACGAGAAAAGAATTGCAGAACCCATGAGCTATTAGCTAGCCACAAAGGCCGTCAAAAAGAGGAATTGAAAAGGCCAAGAATCCCAGAAAGGATATAAGAAAAGAAAAGAAATCTGATTGTAAAAGCAAACCTAAGGACAATTGATGAAGCCAAGCAAATCAAGAGAACATTACTCGAAGACTTCATTGTAAACAAGCATCGAAAATTCAAACCGATGAAATAAAGACGTGGTTTGATGCAAAATGGATGCCTCCAATAACAAGTCATGGTTATCATATGGTGATTTGATTCATCTTGTGAAAGGTAGAGATAATTGCAATAAGTTGTCTTTTTTATAACTGTTCTTGTTAATTTGATTTGGTTCATGGGATATTGAGTGCTCAAACAGGATCTTAAATCTTTAAGATCAGTGGGCAATGTTACCATGTTATTGGTTCTCTTTTGCCATCTCACAATCAAGCACGAAGGTTTGCCCAGCTCCTAATCTCTTAACACTAAGAATGAACCTTGTCTATTAAGACAACACTTCATCAACCTTAAATAAAATTATTGTCGGTGGACTTACTGTAATGCTAGATTTATCCAACATAGTGTAAGGTGGTTCTGTCAAGGTAGGCATAGACTCGATAGGGTGAGTGGTCCTGATCGGAGGCTTCATTTGATCTCCAGTAGAGATAATGATTCTAAACAATACGATAATCCATCTTCTGATGACACGAGTGGGCTGGTTCTTGGAGATATTGGTGATTCTCAAACTGTAATTAGACATTATCATAGAAAGTTTTCCAGAGATCCCATAAAGGATCCCTCATCTTCGTCCAAAGTTTATGTATCTGCAATATCCACTCATTTTTCCTTATGACGAGGATGGATTTCACACCGATATCGCATTGGCTAATCAAGAGCAACAACCACCTGGAAAGCATTAAAAGGTTATAATGAGAGCTTATTATGTTTATTTTATTCACGAAAAAAACGAGGGGGAAAGTACTTTTGCTGAAGGAGGACGACTTTACCAGTAATTTTTAGTTAGATGTATTTGTTAATGTTGACGAAGATCATCTTGATAACATTCGAGCAAAACGAAAAATCCTTAGAACCGAAGCTTATAAAAGGATGCAAGAGCCTACTCTTAGGGTGTGTTTGGGTAAGTGATGTAAACCGTGTTCTCAAAAAAATTTAAATTTTTTTTAGGTTTTTCGATCGTTTTGATGTGCTGATGTTAAAAATAATTTTTACAAAATAAAAAAACTTTATTTTATGATATATTATAGCAATCCATATTCATGATAAATAATTATTATGATATATTATAGCAATTCAAAGCTTTTTATAACATTCACCTGCAATGTTAATTGGTTTGAGATACAGAGGGAGATTAAAAAACAAGAAACTATCAGCTTGAAGATAAGCTTGGCATTATTTCTCCTTTCTTAAAACTGGCATTGCTCTCTTAAATGAACAATAGATTCTATTTTGAGTTATTGGACCGATCACTACGAGATGTCTTGGTAATGCTAACGAAAGACATCAAAGTGAACTATTTAGTGGGAAATCATTTTTATTTGGTGGGGATTTTTGGCAAATCCTTCTTATTATCCTGGGGGGGGGGGGGGTAAAAAAAGAGATTATAAATGCTTCTTTGAGCAGCTCCCCGCTTTAGCCAAGATTTACGAATCTCATGTTTTAAAAAAATATTAATGGTAATGATATATTGGATAACATTTCTTTTTAAATATTAAAATAATAATAAATTTGATCAATACAAGTTAACTTGTTAAATCTTTAACCCCAGTTATTAGATCGTGATGATCCTATAAAAATAAAAATTATGAATGTTAACTCCTAATTAACCAAATGTAAAATGATGAAATTGAAGAAAAAAAAACAACTCAAATTAACCTGCCAAACCAGCAACTTTGGTTATGAGATTGGGATAACCCTCTGAAAATCAAATAAAAAAAAATATGAAGCCCAATTTCTAACCAATCTAATATTGAAGGAAGAAATTAAAAAAATACAAAAAAAAATCACGTTAACCTAAGATAACCTGTTAAACCCACGGTCTAGATCATAAGACCAGAATAACTTTAAAAAAAAATTACAAAGCTTAATTTACAATAGATCAAAAGTTGAAGGTTGAAATAGAAAAAAAAAATACATGAGACCATGATAATTCCACAAAAAAAAATACAAAACAAAACAAAGTTCAATTTGTAAACAACCTAATACTAAAAAATAAAATTGAAAAAAAAATAAAAAAAAAAGATTGAGTTTTTTTAGGGTGAAATTGAAAAAATATATATATTTAATTAAAAAATGACCCAAAGAAATAAAGGGAATCAATTCGGGTTAACCTGTCAAACCTGCGATTCAAGTCATGAGATTATGATAATCTCATAAAACAAATTGAAAAAAAAAATTGAAAAAATAAAACCCAATAAAAAAAGACCCAAAAAATTAATAAGGTCAACTTGGGCAACCTGTCAAACTCGAAACCTGCGACCCCGGTTATGACATTGGGATAACCTTATAAAAAAAAAACAAATTGAATTAAAAAAAGACCCAAAAAATTAATAAGGTCAACTTGGGCAATCTACCAAACCCACAACCCGAGTCATGATATCATGATAACCTCATAAAAAGAAAAGGAAATATGAAACTTAATTTTCAACTAACTCATTGTTGAATGATGAAATCAAAAGGAAAATCAATTAGAAAAAAGGTCCAAAAAAGTAATTCGAGTCTACCCGAGTTAATTAACCTGTTAAAACTGCGACTTGGGTTATGAGATCAAGATAAATTCATAAAAAGCAATAAAAAAATCGATCTTCTAATAGATCTAATATTGAAGGTAGAAATCGAAAAAAATAAATAAATCCATGAAACCAGTATATAACTCAACAAAAAAAAAATATTATGAAACACAATTCTCAATATAATCTAATATTAAAAGATAAAATTAAAGAAAAAAGAAAAGAAGGGGTTGGTCAACGGTGAAATTAAAAAAAAAATTATACCAAATATTATTCCAATGAATAGTATTTATGGGTGTGGCTGATTTGATTTAGCCACTAAAAAGTTTTTTTAATAATTTTCTTAAATTTGTAGCTAGCAAGCGTTTTAACAAATTTTCTTTTTTGAAAATTGAAATTATAAATATTATATAATGAAACATGGTATTTTCTTATGTTTTTGATAAAAAAAAATATAAGTAATATTATTATCAATCACATAATAGCATCCAAAAATAAGGATTTTGAGAGCATATGTTGAAATCCCCTCATTTCCATAGAGAAATTAAATCTTAAACCAAAAGAAGGATACGTATTATCAACCAGAAACTACAAATAGTCTCTCTATTGTTTCCTACCATGCTTGATCTCCATTTATTTTGCTGTTTCAAATCTGATCCAAGCAAGTAAACAGTGAGCCTTCCTTTCTGGACTTGCGCATGCTGAGCAAGGCCTTAAACAGGCGTTTGCTCTTGGCAGAATATTGTTGATCACTATCCTTTGCCATGTCTCTTTCCGAATACATGGACAATGAAACAGATCTCCGAGGCTCCGATGGATACTGAGATACAAGGAATTGAGTGATTTACATCAGTTTCAGAATTAATTCAGGTTTAAGCAGCAACCTTTTTAACAAGTTTCAAGTCATGACTATTCATTGTCTGGGATTTTTTGACAGCATAATCTCATATGTCATTCCATTTTCTTTGTAATAGTTGCGCTTACCCTTCGTAGTGCATTAGCATAATTAGGAGATATTGGTCTCTTAAGAAGAGATCCAGAACGTATGATCGGAGAGCGTTGCGGAGAGGATGATCTTTTCTCTGATTAAAAGGAGAGACAGAATTATGTTATAGCACACTGATCAATCTGCAGCGTGTACTGCAAATTTTCCTCTAGATAAGACGAATGTGAAGAAGAATTCATTTGCATTTGCACAAACCAGGTTTGTTGTTGGTTGAAGTCCTTGTGAATGTAAATGTTCCCTGTCCCGAGTAGAATTGTGGAGAACGTAATTCAGAATGCCTCTCTCTGCATTAAAGTTATACATTGAAGTCCTCGGTCATGATGAAACAGACATGGTAAGATGGTCATAGTAATGGCATACATGGCATAGGGATTACCTGAAGAAAGAGGAAGGGGTTCCTTCGATTGACGCTTGAGCAGCTTGGCATAGCAGTGACATCAAGAAACAATTAATGAGTTTGAAAGAGGTTTTTTGGATCATAAAAATTTGGTATTTGATTGATTTGCTATAAGCACATTGTGAACCATCAGGAGCGGGAGTATCATACCATTTTTAAACTCAAGCAAGTTGTGTTCAGTGCTAAGATTTCTACTATCATGATCTGGTTTAGCATGGCTAAATGAATCCATGGTCTCCTCGTCGACTGAACAGCGAGTTCCAGTGTCAGAAAAATCTTTGGCATATTGGAAATGTAGAGAAAAATGCAGAAGGAAAATAGGAGAGATCAAAATATTTACCTGGAAAAATGTACCGCTTGTAGTGGTAGGGAGTTTTTATTACCAGTGATTGTTGAGAAAGGCCACCTTGGTTGATATATTTTTGGCATGCTTCCAGTCTCTAGGGCATAGCACAGGAAAAGGTATAAAGTATATATTGAAGTCTTGGACAGTCTGGCATGGTTTAAATTCATGTGTAGACAAGTGACATGTTCAAGGAAAGCAAAATAATATGATAATAAATGATTTCACGAGCATGTTGTGATAATGTTTCAGCACTGTCTCATAAAAACCTGAAATTGAATCTCACTTGTATAGAAGAATGTATGATGAAGGGTTAAGGGGAGGCCGGAAGGGAACAATACCTGTTCGGAGCAAGAGAATCGAAGCTCCATTCCTGAAACTTCATCAATCTTTTGATCTAAAAATCTGTCAACTTTGTATGCTACAGAACCCAAGTGGTCAACAGTATTGATCAAAGCTTTGATGGCGTAGTCTTTCAAGTTCTCCACCACTCTGCGCTTAGACAAAGCCGGTAGCCGGGGACGACCATTAGCATACTATGTCACATTCATGGCATTTATAATGGATTTGAAAATTGACTCACATTTGTTTCTGGTCTTCTTTGTTGTAAGCTAATTCAAAATAATCTGCTGCTGAGTATAGCTGCTTCCTAAGGTTCTTCAAGTCCTAATCAAACAAAACAACTATCTTTACTAAAACTAAAGTAATCATTTCTACAATTATCACTGAATTTCTAGCAACCATTGGAGTCTTCATGCAACCTGGAGACTAATGGAAGAATTTTACAAGAATGTGTGTACCTTGAGAGTATCAGAAAAGAGCAAGCTCTGCTGCATCAGAAGTTCCTCGTGAATGGAAGGTTCTCGAGGACCATTTACTGAAGAGGATGAGGTCTTACTATCCATGACAATGAAACCTGGCTCTTTTTAGCTGCCAATTAATCAAAACCACATCAACATTTAAGACCCACCAACTCTAATTACTTCATGAAAACGCCACTCCCACAGCACCACATGCCCTCGACTCTTGAACAAGTGTGCAAAATATAGTTACGAGGATAGACATTAAAAGTGCATAAAATATTTCCAACTAATGACTCTATGGCACTCAAATGGAAACAGGATGAACAAAGAGAAACCAATAAGAATCTGAGATTAAAGAATATCCTGAAATCTGGGCAACCAAAATTCTTAATCAACTCAACATACAACATGGTACCATATAGCTTGGTTGAGTTGAGGACTGTAATTCTGAAACTAAACCAATATGAGCTAAAGATTCAGAACTTTGTTTTCTACTACTCCCTTTTCCCCCCTTTCGAGCTTGCAAACCTTTCACCAGAGAGCATGTGGACTATAGAGATTATAAGATCAGAAAACTTCAGAGAAAATATATTTCAAAGACATGAAATTGTATAGAGACCAAAAAACTCTGCATATTGATCTTTCCAGTTAAATATTGATCCCTATGCTCCTCAAAAAGGAAACCAATAACACTATTCCAGGCAACACTCGTACTTCAGCAGGTATAATCACATGGTTAAGTTTGAGAAAAAAACACAGAACACGAGATTTTTCGAAAGTTTATTGAAGAGTGTACCAGAAATGACATAAAAATGACAGGCTAGGAGAGACGTAAACCATGAGAGAAGGAGACAGAGAGCCAACCTAGTGTTCCTTGTTCTTAATTTAATTTAGAACTGGAAATGCAATCCCAAACCCACGTTGCATTTGAAGTCGCTATTCCTTGTAGATATCCAAATACTGTGAAACACTGAAAACGAAGTAAAGGGTCTTCATTTATCTAAACATATAATAAAGTATCTTGACTTGGTTCAACTAAAAACAAAAGATGATAGTGAAGTTATGGTTTAGAAGATAATACATAACCGTACCTTCATGGGAAAGAGAGGAAGAGGAAGAGAAAGAGAGCAATTATTATTGAAAGGAGACAGAAATCTTTGCAAGGAAAGAAAGGAGGCAAGAGAATCTCACGAGTTTGTTATTGTAGTTAAGAGATGAACTTGTTACTTTTACCAACAGTTTGGAAACAGAACTGATTTCTTTTCTCTGCTGTGCTAGGAAGGCCTTTTTATTAGCGGGAATCGGCCACATGTCAGTTATATGCTGGTTTCATCGTCTACCGACTTATGTAGCGCTTTAGAAGATTGTTTTTTTGAAATGTTTTTTTTTTAATATATTAAAAAATTATTTTCAATATTTTTTGAAAAAATCAATCCATGCTAAAAGATGTAAGTTTATATTACTTGATGATTTTTATTTTTCTCACAAGTAGATACGTCAATGACACCCTACCAAGGGGATCATAATCATAGATGGAGTTGGTATCAATGCTCATGACTCTGAGGTATAGAGTTATGTTTCAAGAACAACCCTTTTGAGGCTGATAAATGAACCCCAACCATTTAAAAATAAATAAAAATAGGGAAATTAACAGGCGCACCGACACGCCATGCAAAGACACGGGAGATTTAGGTAGAAAACATGGAACAAACAAAGCAACAGTACTACTAGCAATGTCAGTGATTTCTTTTTCCTGAAGCTGTAGTGTTTCTTACGTTGCTGTCGTTTTCGTTAAAAGCAACGTAATCTTTCTACTTTTTCGTCGCCGGATTACGCTTTGCATTAAAGATTTAGCTCCGCTAACAATGACACCCATCCTATTTGGTGAGTGGAGGAGGGACTATTTTTCAATCAATTTAACTTCTTGTTTAATTTTATGGCAAGCTTATACCTTGGGCTCCGCTTTTGAGAAATTCCTCCTTGCAATCTTCCCTTAAGATTCGACCCCAAAATGATATTAATATTAGTTGTAAAACCAATTTAGATGAGTTTAGATAATATAGTAGTTGAGGACAAACTATCTGAGGTTTCCCTAACAAAGATGCCTTGATAGTCGGCCCATTTTGGGGGGGGGGGGGGGGGGGGGGGGGGGGGGGGAAGAGGAGCTCTGTAAAGATAATTTTCCAAAGCAGCATGAAACATGTCAAATTGTGAAATTAAAAGTAAAATGTACTGGAGCATTACAAATCAAAGAGAGAAATGCTGATAATGTAGGCCGCTGAGGGGCCAAATTGAACTACAAAAGATGGCAATTGAAATTTGTATCCTCAAATGAAACAGTTCCAAGTTGAAGTTTTGTGTCTGAAGACAGCTATCTATCTTTTACACAATCCGCTCCAACTCTCTAGCATAACTCAATGTCTGGTTGATGAGATGTAGAGATGGTATCTCTTTGCAGGGAGCAGATTCGTTTGCCTTCTGGAAAACTACAGAGCCATTCTTTATCTCCCACTCAAGATGCCCCTGCATTAAGTAACAGAACATGTCATGTTTATGTTAATCGTGAAACTAAATCTGAAAATGCCCAGAACTTGTCCATGCTTGATCTAAACTCCATCAAAGGAGTTGGAAAACAATCTGAACAACTTACTTCAGTTTGTCAAGTATCCCAAATCATGGGTCAAGCAGCCCCCTCCCCTAGAAACTGTTTCTTAACTGTGGAAGCTTGTAGAGTCACTGGGGCAGCTAAACCCAGGACTAGTTACAAGCTCTGAAGCAGTGTCACAGGCATTTCTTATCCAAGTTTATATAATTTCTAATCAATGGAAAATATGAATTGCTCAAATTCCTAAAACTCAAACGTAAAAGAAAATCAACACAGAACAATGCAAACATATTTCAGTACCTCCTTGATGTATTCCAAAAGTTCATCATCAGAAGAGAAGAGCAACATTTGCCGGGCATCACTTATTGAAAGGTAGTCATATGCCTTCTCACTGCATCCAGCTATTTCATCCCTGGGGATGATGCAGTAGAAATTAACTAATAAGAAGACAAGAGGAAAGTGCAAACTGTGTACTATATCCATTCATATAGGATGGTAGGGAGAACTGTAGCTTCCAACCAGGAATTCTAAAGACAGATTTCAAAGTATAGTAGCAAGATGAGTTTTAAGTCTACAACGATGTGGTTAAAATGAAAAATAAAATCCTCTACATTCAAACTCCAAACTATGTGTCCTAAAAAACCAATGAGCCAGAGTGCAAAACTCTAGCATGGAAATTTACAAAAGATGGATTCCATACTCTATTTAACCACAACACTATTAGATAAATCAAACTGAAAAAAGGACTCTGGCAAAAACTTAACAGCAATGGATCTCATTATTAGAAAAACTACATCAAATGTTTGAGATGTCACTTTAAAAGAGGTACAACAAATCAAAACCATCATTAAAACTTCAAGCAAACGAACAAGTTTACAAAAGAAACGATGGCTTTCATTTAGAGCAATGGATGGAACACATATATAAACCTTGAAAACAAAGAGTTTGACAGCACCTAAAAAGATATTAATTAAGCCCAAGTGTAGTCTAGACTAGAATGAACCATTTTGACCAAAACAATAATGACCATATTCTCTCTGAACGGACAATTCCATCTATCCTAAATTCCTACCCTTTAGGGTGCGGTGGTGAATATTACCCATAAGAAAATATAACTTCAAGGAATGAATTTTCAATGACTAATCAATGGTCACTTGACTGTTATTATGGAGTATGGAGAAATTACCTTACAGTCTTTGCCAAGAGATCCATAAAATAATCAAAAGTCTTGTATGGCACATTCTGTTTTGCAGATAACACACGATTATAAGCCCCTTCCATGAAGGACTGCTCCAACTCCACGGCATGCTTGATGCAAGGATTCTCCAAAGCAGCAGGGGAGAGCAATTCCAATTCAGTATGGAATTCAGCAATTCTGTTTTGGACTAAGAGTCTCAAGAGGTTGAGACCCAAGATCATATACTCCTGAGGAGATGGGGCAAGGCGGCCACTGCTCCATCAAAAAAGAAATCATGAACATCAAGCTCTAATAATATACAACTCAACACTGGCTAATGAAGAGAATAAAACAGCAAATTCTTCCTCATCCAGAATACATGTGTTCTTCACTTTAATGATTCCTTTAGTTAAGAACTTAGTATTGCCCAATACATAAAATCCAGAAATCAGTTATAGAGAGGCCAGAAATTTAAAAGAACCAAATGCACAACTATGAAACAAGCCATTTTTTATTTTCTATTCTGAAAGGGGAAGGTCACACACACAAAAGGGCACTCAATTGAGTTCACAATTACAACAAAGCCTTTGAAACAAAACTCGAGTAGTTTGAAGTCCCATTCCTTGATATGCACTAGGATGTGCAAACCAACAAGTTGAGAACAGAACTAATTATGCATCCTGTCACGGTAAGAATATTTGTACGTGATGCCCTACATGCAACTTTAGTCCACACTGCCAACAGTCAAATAGATTACTCAAGTTGTTGAAACTATGAAATGGTGAATATATCAGATCAGACTCGGTATGAAATTCAAGTCAGCATTCTAGCGAAGTACGGAAACATAATTGTAGAAGCATGCAGTTTATACTAAAAACACTCGCCCAAAAACAAAACTAAGCATGCATGATAATTCCTCGAAAACCAAAACCAATCAAAAAATTACCCGGCATCAGTATAATAAGGCTTCAACTGAAAGAAATCCCTTTCAAACGCATCCTGATCCCCAATCTTCACACTCAAAAGAACAGCATGCTCATAAATATCCCCTGAAAAAACATTCTCATACATAAATAAATAAATAAAATACCATGCGTCAGAAACAATCTTATAAACTATAATCTAAAATCATGAAACCCTAAGTCCTATATTATGACCCTAAGATCCTCAAAACATAACAAAAAGAGCCACGATTTTACTTGCTATTATCAATTCTTCAACAGAATTAGGCGTGTTTTCAAACAACGGCGGCAAGCTTCGAAATCCTATCAACAAAACCTGCAAAAAAAAATATTAATTGCAATTAACGCTGATTATTAATCAATTCAACCGTAATTAAATCATTATATAAAAAAAACAGAAATGAATTAAGCTGAAAATGAGTTTAAATAGATGGGGTTTTCAAGTGTGAGGATTTGTCTACCTTGAGCTGAGAAAGCAGATTCGTTGAAGTATTGATATCGTCTCTAGTACATGCCGCTTTGAATCGCTCGAATAGCTGCGATACTTCTGTTAGCTTTGGATCCATCTCTCTCTCTCCCTCGCTGGCTCTCCCCGGTTTTGGTTTTTAAGGCCGAGTTCCCTGGCTTTTACCGGAAGAAAAGAATTTTTTTAAAAAAAAAAAGTATTTTACAGGGGTTTAAAAAGAGTTTGGTTCGGGTGATAACTTGTTGACCCGATTCAGTCTAGCCCAGCCCATAACTGGCTGTTATGAGCTGGGCTACAATGATAGAAACAACCGAAAGATTCAATCCATCGTCAAATGTATATGAAGAGAAAGAATTTACCTTCTTTCCTTCAAATCCAAGAACGAATCGAAACAGATGCAAAAATAACTATATAAAAAAATAATTAATTAATTAAGTTGAAAAATATAATTTATATTATTTTTTAATTATTTAATTTATATTATTTTTTTAATATTTAATATATTTATTTAGATTTATTTATAAGAACATAAATTCTATTTTTTATTAAATAACCATGTTTGATTTTTAAATAACTTAATATATTTTTTATAATACTAATTAAAATTATATTTTTTGATATTTTGAATATATGATTATTTTAAACTGGAATTTAAAGTGAAACTTAGGGACATAAATTAAATTATATTTCAAAATCTAATAATGAATAGTTAAGATACATACATATGAATCTTAAAATAAAAACTACTAAAACACAGTTTTACCTAACATTATATTATTTTGAACGGTTTTTTATCTTAAACACCTTTTAAATTATATATGATGTGAATATAAATTAACAATACAAACATGAATACAAATTTTATAAATACTTTTTTTTGTTATAAATCTTAATTTTTTTTAGTATTACCCATGCTTGTTTAAAGAGTAAAAAAAATAACGTAAAACAATAACATAAAGTAACTTGTAAAATATTAACTAAGGATTCAATTTAATAATTTTATAAATTTTAATATAATTTAATTATTTTTAAACTTAATACTTCATGTTTTATTAGCATATTAAAAAATATTTTTAATAAAAATTAAAGTACAATATAATTTAAAATTTATTAGAATTTTTATTAAATTAGAATTTTTATGTTAATGAAATAATAATTAAAAAAAAGGAATTATGGCTTTTTTTAGGAATTAATAGTTTTGTTTTTAAGAATTTAACCAATTCAAACAATCAGGCCCATAAGTGCTATTCTAAAATGCGCCATGTGCGTACAGCGCACCCTCCTTATCTATTATCCCTTTTTCTGCCTTTCACTGACCCAGAAGCAGTAGCTGAAAAAATGGCATCGTCTTCTACTTCTTCTTCGCTTACATCAAATTTAGTTTCATCCCCATTTTACCCTTCATCATTCTCCAAATCACCATCATTGCCCCTCCTCTCATTCTCTCAAACCCTCAAGCCTTTCCCTAACACCTCAAAACTGGTCTACAGAGCACACAGCAACCCAACAACAGCAGTCAAGGCCCAAACTGTAGACTTCGCGGGCTCGTTTTATGAAGGCGGGATCGGGTCTGAAGATGAACCGGATTCTCCAATTGGGTCGGGTACTATCACTGCTGTCGAGGAGAAGGAGACGCCACCCTGCCCACCCGGGCTTCGACAGTATGAAACTATGGCTGTTTTGAGACCCGACATGTCGGAGGATGAAAGACTCGCTCTTACACAGAAGTACGAGGAGGTAAAAACAAGCATGTTTAATATTTTTTCTTTCTTTCTTTTCAATGTAGTCCTTGAAGTATGAAACTTTACAATGTTTTGTTTGTTGTTAATCCTACAGCGTTCTAAAAATGCTGGGGTTCTTTTAGTTTTTTTAATTTTAATAATTAGTTTTCGAGTAATTATGGCAAGTAAATTTTAAATATTGTTAAATAGGTACCTGTGTTGTTAAACGTTGAGTGTGCTCAAGAAACTGAGGAGGAGGACTAATAGGGTAGTGATCGGGGCCAAATGACATTCTTTAACCGTCACTGATGGATAGAAATGCTTCTAGTTGAATTGCGATTCTTGTTGACAAATGACAAAGATTCTAAGCCAAATTGCTTCGAGTTGAAATGTATCTGGCCAGACGATTATGATTTTTCCTTGTATCTGCTACTTTGATTTAGGGAACTAGCAGATGCTTCAGCTTGATGGTATTGTATGCCAATTTGTTTCAATGCCCTGCTGATTATGATTTTGTGTTAGAATGATCTTGCAATAGATGGCCTGAATTTTTCAGTACTTATGCGCAGTTGACATTTACGTTCAGCCCTGATATCTGGATGGTCTGGGCTATGCACCTTATAAGCAAGATCACGTCAATAAAGTCATGCATGTTACGAGATGTGCATTCAATATAAATTGATTATAGCATTGCATTTTGTGTAGATGTTTACTTTAGGAGCTAAGCAAGGGAACTATTTAGGCAAGTATGCTAGTTTGTAACTTAAAATTAAAGCAGTGTCAAGTAGCATAATGGTTAATTATACACTACCTCTGCACATTTTCTTCATCGTTCTTGCTGATGGTGATCATCTTGCAGTTGCTTGTTGCTGGTGGTGGCATGTATGTAGAGGTATTCAACAGAGGGGTCGTTCCACTAGCTTACAGCATCAAGAAAAAAAACAAAGCTGGGGAGTCTAACACTTATTTGGATGGTATTTACCTTCTCTTTACCTACTTCACAAAACCTGAGTCCATTGGAATTCTTGAGCAAACTCTGAACACAGATGATGATGTTATCCGATCATCCAGTTTCAAAGTGAGAAAGAGAAAGTATTAGTGCTGGTCAGTTTCAATCTTTTGTGCAGTACGATGGAGGAACATGGTTAGGAGAGAATGAGTTATAGCGGCAATGTAATCTTGTTTGTTATAATCTTGATTCTAATGATTGAAATTTATTTTGTTTAAGTATATCCACAATGACAAGATTAGAAATCATGCGGGTGCTAGGAATGTGGACTGCGGGTGCTAGGAATGTGGACTTGCCTCAACAGTGCAAGTAGTATTGTATTGTATGGGAATTTAACAACTCATGAAGGCCGTGTTTATCCTAGCTTTGATTGCGAGGAGAAATATCCAGCCCCTCTTGTCCGACTCTGTTTGGGAATGTGAAACCGTTTCGTGGTTAATTTATTTTTATGTTTTTAGATAATTTTAATATATTGATATCGTAATAATATTTAAAAAATAAAAAAAAATTATTTTAATGAATTTTGAAGTAAAAATCACTTTGAAATGTAATTGCTTTTCTAATTCTAAGCATCTTTTAATGTTCAATGGTGCCAAACTCTATGTTTTTTTAGGGGGTATTTGAAAGTGTAATAAATGTTATTTTTAAAAAAATATATTTTATTTGAAAATAAATTAAAATAATATTTTTTTAAATTTTTAAAATTTATTTTTAATATGAACATTAAAAACATTAAAAAATAATTTGAAATAAAAAAAATAAAATTTAATAAATAAATAAATAAAAGGCTTAACCTCAAAGTCATCAACTTCAGGACATTAACCATCCCCACGTTAGTTCAGTTCTTTATAATGCATTGAAGAGAGCTGGACTCTACCCGCTCAAAACCCAGAGTTTTGATTTGCTTACAAAAAGAAGCAGCCTCGATATGTGATAGACATACTGGTTGGCTGTTCTGGGCTCCAGTCTCCTTTTTTGTTCCAAAATTGAAGTCCTATAAGATATATCAGCAACGGTGATCCTTCCTTGGAGAGCACTAATGTTAAACTACTCTCATATGGCAGTAGTTGAAGCACAAAAGTTCTCTGGTGGCGGCCTCTCCCAATCATATACAAGTAACTAACAAAGAAAATAATAGTGCTAGGATAGGATTCAGTCGTCACTTGAATAATTTTTTGGGCGAACTTTTCCACTTCTACAAGAGATTCTGTAGCTGCCATTTGCCTGTATAAATGGATTGCTAGGAATAATTGTGTCAAATTGTACGATCAGAAATATTTTTATATGTAGAGAATCTGATGTAGTGGTGCAGTTCGAGATCTTATCTGATACCCACTTTGTGTGAGAGAGAACTGTCTTCATGATCCACCAACAACAGTGCGATTTTCTCAATTAAAGTTCGGAGCAGCATGCCCACGTTGAACTGTATACTGGGAAAGGAGGACAACTTCCACTAAGTAGGATCATAAAATAAACGTGAAATACATTAAAATAATAATTCACATATGAGAAAAACATCTAAAGTAAGATATTTATATTTAACCAGCTGGATCAACCACCTGAAAGAAGTATTCATCTTTTACCAAAGGAAATACGTATCTGGACAAAAAAATCTTAACAGAAAAATCTTTTTCGGAGGGTTTGATGATGTCTTAACAAATAAAAAGCAACTGCAAGGTTAGGTTAACATCTACAATAACAAATCGTCATGTCAAGTGGGAGGCATACAGGCCTGATTATACTAGTGTGCTGGTGGTCTCCTAAATTTAGCCGTATGGGAGGAACGTGAAGCTCAGTTAAACAAACCCACCTTGCAAACCCGATTATGTTGTTTTCTATTTATTTGAAGGTTGTTAGGCCAGTAACCTGCCAACCATGAATCAGGCTCTGCCTTGACATCTTAGGAAACACCCTTCTGAATGTCCTCCTTAAGCAAGATTTGCAATAAACCACCAACTGCCACAGCCATCTTTTGCAAGTACGCTTTCTTGTGGGGTGGTTAGTGATAGCCTTAGCTAACCAAACCAAACAAACTTACTAAACCAATCACTTTTACCTTCTCTTTGTCAAGAGGTCAGATAGTCTAGGCATTTTAGAACTCATAATAGTGTTTTGGGTCCATGCTTGAAGAATGAAGACAAACCAGTCTTAAGTGCTAAGTGTGAGGACTCATGTTTTAGTGGGACATGGGGCTCGTCCCATCATTGAAAAAGTGAGAATATAGACTACCATCATCTAAATTTGATCTCAAAAGCTCTAATTTGCTGGCTTCTATTTCTTTTCTCTTTTTTAAGAAAGGTTGCTTTATTAATGTATTCTTTTCCCAATCTCATACCAATCCTTAACTACCTTAGCCTCTCTCCATAAATACATTCAGCAAGGCATTTGTACTCTTCTATACAACCTCTTCAACTCTGAGTACTGGTCATTTGTTTCCACATCCAGTCCTTTTTGAATCTTTGGAGACTGATGGGCATCCCTCAAGCTCCAGCCCCTCCCCATCTTTACCCTCAACAACTTCAACTTAAACTTTACCAGGCTTTCATATTTTCAATTCCTATTCTCTTCTCTATCATTCTTTTTCTGTTGTTTTACTTGTTCTACCTCAAGAGAAGGGCTTCCTCAATTTCATCTCCTCTACATATAATTCCAGGAAGTTCCAATCATGCTACTCCATACCACGCCTCCTCTGTAAGACCTCTCTCCATGTCTCTCTCGCATCCACCAAATGCATGCAAAAGAGCATTTCTTTCTTTTATGTTGTGCTTTCGAGATTGAGTTGTATACTATGGTATCATGGTTTGCTGTTCAGCACTTCAGCCATCATCTTAATATTTTTCTAATTCTTTTTCTTGTTTCCAATGATTATATCTTTAGATTTGTCAGATTGGTCTGAAGGAAGAGTTTAAAGACGAGCTACCAACTGTCTTATTTGATGAAGAATTAATGACAAAGGATTCTCAGTAAGTTTGTCACACTACTCAATTTCCATTTAAGATTAAGACAACTTTGATGGAAATGTGCTACATATGGTCGTGTGATGTGGGCTAGTATTTATCCTGCCCTACAACATATGCTCAAGTTAGTGGTATATTGCAGTAATGATCATATGGCTGACAAGGCCAATTCACTGAAAAAATGGAAGATTGAAATTGACCTGCAATAAAGTTTCTCTGAACTGTAAACATGAAGAAAAAAGGCTTTAGATAAGGCCACACTATTTAGTATTTACATCTCCATAAAGTCATGCAGAATTATCTTGTAAAACAGTAATCCCTATGAACCATCCTTTATAGGCTAGGCAGCAGCAGTGTCTCTTAATGTTGTTTAATAAGATTACGGTGAACAAGTAAAATCTGTGTGAAAATTGACATGTATGGAGGTGGAAAAGCATGTATGAAATAATGTTGCAAACAGTACTCTTGAGATTCTAAAAAGCCAATCACTAAAGCTATTGAAAAAGATAAGAAAATATGTAATGTTATGCCATGTACAAGAGTTTTTAGCTATTGGAGCCTAACGACTTTTCTTTGAGTTCTTATTCGCTTATAGGTCTAGTTTTAGTGCTATCTTTTCAGTCCTTTTTGGGTTCCCTGGCTTCTATTATTTTGATGTAAATTGCACAATTCTATCAAACTTTTACCCGACTCTGAAATTGAAGACTCTGATTAGATATTCTCTTTAGCTAAAGAATGGCTAGCAAATATTTAGACCAGACCCTCTGTAATAATTAATAAGCCTTAATCAAGAAAAATGCCATGGTATCGAGTTCCAAAATTTTATCAAAAATATCAGAATTTCAGCTGATGCTTCTTGTCTATACTTTGTAAGTTGAGACCACTAAAACTGTTAAGTTTCTGTCCTATTTCAAATGCACCAAAGAATCTTTAGTTACATCCACTACTTTCTGGAAAGCAAAGTGGCAAACCATGGCTGGAAGTTTGTACAAAGTATAGTTTTGATGGCAACAGAAAAACAGGGAACATGATATTAGGAATGGCATCGATCTAGAATATTTAAAAAGAAAAGGCGAAGGCTTCCTTTCAGCTGACCCTGATGGAATTTTGAAACATTTTGGTTGCAGGTGCTGTGTTTGCTTGGGCGAATTCGAGATCGAAGAGAAAGTTTTCCAAATCCCATCATGCAAGCATGTGTTTCACATCGACTGCATACGTCATTGGCTACACTCGAACTCAACTTGTCCACTTTGTAGATGTTATGTCATTTTCCCCACCACCAAATTTTGTACTAGTCCGCTACAATCTAGGGGACCTATGATACTGCCGCAATCTAGCGCGAACTCTCACCATCCTCAGAACATGACATCAGAACCGCAACAACAAGAAGATGTTGGTGCTGGATCAACAGAACAGTTTGTGATACCTATGGAAGGACCAGCAAGTGTGACAACACAATTGAGGGACTCTTCCAGCTTGCCTGAGTTGTCTATTTCCATGGAGAGTGGAAGGGGTTCTACAAATGGAGAATCTGTCATTCTTCATATTCGAACACACAGTCCAAGAAGAGAAATTTTGCCTCCACATGAAGTTGAAATAAGTAGATAGGCAAAAGCTCTCAAGGCGGACACCAAATGGCAAACACACGTGTGAACTCCCGCGTGCCAATAAGCATGCGCTTTCTTTCAGCTAGCTGCGTAATTCTGTTTCGAAAATTTCTTGGAAGGGGTTGGATAGAAGGCCGGTCACTAGCTAGTAGCGTCAGCGAATCACTGATAAGGTAAGGTCAGCCTTGTAGCGAAATCCGAATTTAGCTCCTCTCATGTCAGTAAATGAAGAAATTACAAGAAAAGCATGCTGAAGATGAGCATTTGTGCCCCGAAAATATGGTTAAATCTTGTGGTGGCATCATCTTGATCTTCTTCTTTTAAAACCAAGTGTTTATTAGAGCACAATGCATTGCAGATAAAACAAGACCAAAGCACACTTTACCCGAGCATAATTAGAAAAAGTGTAGACTCATTGAGGAATGTTAATACAGAACTCAGAATTTTCGTACTTGAAAATGGAAGAAGCTGCTACACAAAAGGACAATGCCACAATTGTTGAAATAATTTTAGTCTTGGCAGGCAACTTTCCTTTATCATTCCTCAAAATCATTTTAGTCCATAGTCTCCAAACTTAATTGCCCACCTCACTAGCCATCCAGACATGTCCTGTTTATGAAGAATCTATCATAAAAATTGATCTATTAACACTATAATTTGATGAGCTTGGAAGTATAGCTTTAGCTTTCTACTAGCATATACCAGAGCTAAGACCATTTTCTCCACTCTCGAGTACCTTGATCTATATTTTGAAGAGTTTTAATAGAATAGTAGATTGAATGTTGTACACCTTTTTCTTCTCCAATCAACACCGCAATAATTGTCTGATCAGAAACTCTAGATAAATAAACAAACTTTCACTTTCTCATGGTAATGATAAGATTTTAAAAGAAAAAACTACACTTTGAGCTTTTTAAAAGATTTTTAACATTTTGGTGTTCGTTTAAATTTAGTGATATTCTTTAAAGTCTTGAAAATGGTAAACTTCATTCCTAGTCTTAGGTATGAATTTGTTGAGAATAGCTAGTCTGTAAGATGTTCGAACTTAACCTTCTAATTGAGTAAATGGGATAAAATGCATACATTGAGTAACCGAGGCCTGCAAGAGGCCCCATAGCCCTGAAGCCGAAGGTTAATGGGCTGCATTTTAAGAAGGCCACCTCAAGAACACCAGCAGTCCACCGTTTTTGCTGAACCAGCTAGGAAGCGGGTGCATCCCCCAGGATTGCAAAATATGGACCTCCAACCCTCAGAATGTAACCGCGATCCAGTAAAATAGTCTTCAACCAAGGATCCATATCTATATCCTATCTGAAAGTTTCAGAATGAAACGCAGTTAATGTCAATGGCTATCTGTCTAGCATGGAAAACTTTAAAATTTGGGACGTTTATTATACTTGCCTTATAACCCCAACTTGTTTGCTTCTCATAATTGCAACCTGATGGATGGTGTGCCAGTGCTAAAATATCCGAGGACCGTATGGACTTGTCTACAACATGGTTTGGGTTTAATTCAGGAATTTCCGGTGACTCAAATTTCGATGGGCCTCCACAGAATACTTGGCGAGAAAAAGAAGCTCCCGGTTCCTAGATAAGAGGGACCTACTTATCCATCAAAAAAACAGATGTCATTTTTGTTGATTCTTTGAAAACGTTGAGGAAATTGAACGAACCCATATTTGGGCCGGATTTTAGGACCCGAATAGTAAGATAGTGCCCGAAGAGGCGTTGCCGGGACATTGGTCAAGATCATCGGTGCATTGGTCATGGCAGCCGATACTCGAAGCTTCAAAATACAAGCAAAATTACGTGCAAAGGAAAAAACAATCACAATGAACAATGCGTGGTTCAAGTTCAACAACATAATGGGGTAGCTTTCTCACCAGGACGTTTTGGGCACCTGCTTCGGAGTGGTGGTTTGAGGCCTTGCTTTTCTCTCTGGAGACATATGCAAGGCTGGGCATAAAACGGCCGGTGACATCTTTATCCATGCCATTTTCTTACAAAACCTGCTCGTGATTAATGCCACAATATTAGTGTGGAGTACAGCTAGTCTACTTCATGTGTCATTTTCAATTACAAACAAGAGTCACGAACCCGAGCGCTCTTGCCTCTCTTAATTCATGGCCCCATGATCGGGTCCTTCGCCAGTTCACCAAACTTTCTTCTCTTGAAAAATATTGTTGAAGCTGTAATTAAGGTAAACTTTTGAGTCATGTAAAGAAAGAAGACTGGTAGGAACAAGACTCGACTGATGAGGAAAAAAATAGAAAATCTTAAAAATTGGAACATAACAATAGAGTTTAATGTAAGTATAATGTACCTTAACAGTCTCAATCTCAGAGGAGGAAGTGTGATTTGATTGAAAGTATGCCTTGAGGCATCTCTCTACTATGCTGTTCCTTCTGCAAAATGGTAGCCAATTAATGACTAGCGAACTTAGCAGCCTCCATGAGAGCAAAAGGAATCAATGCTGCTGAGCGTCCATCATCCGACACAAAGGATAATCAGAAGCCAAAACTGACAAGGCTGTGTTGACTACACTCATTGGTTGCTCCTTGCATGGATCTGCAGTGCACATAAATACATCCAAAGCTGGATAATCACTTCTTTCAATGACCTTTCCAAGGTTTCCCGGGAATTCTTCGAGGTAGATTGAACAAATTCACAAATCCGTGCACCGAGCTATTAAAATATTTTTTATTTAAAAATATATTAAAATAATATTTTTTTTAATTTTATTTTTTATATTAACATGTTAAAATAAATTAAAAATATCAAAAAAATAATTTAAAGTAAAAATAAATAAATTTAATTTAAAAAAAAACTTTTAAAACACAAAAACAAACGAGTTCTTGTACCAACATTCACATGTAGTACTTATTCTAAACTATTTTTATTGCTACTAAGATTAAATTGAAGTATTGGTATTCACAACAATTATTATTATTTATTATTGTTCTATTTTTTTAAGATGCTGTTAATATTATTATTTTACATTTCCACTCTATTATTTTATATTAACATTAAAAAAAAACAAAAAAAAGGGTGCTTACTCTACTGTCTTTAGAGAACACTATTCAGTTGAATAGTGTTTTTTCCTTTTAATCTAGATTTTTTTAATTTTAATTTTATCTTTTAATATTAGGTTTATTAGAAATTGAATTTCATAGTTTTTTTATGAGATTATCTCAGATTTATAACCTGAACCGCGGGTTTGATAGGTTGAACTAAGTTTTTTTTCCCTTTTTAAAACATCAACAAAAAATCCATGTCATAGAGAATTACTTGATATTGTTCTTAAGCTGGATAAACCTTGAAACCTACCAACTCGTCTCATTTCCGAGACCAAGTTTAAAATAAAATTGCGTGGAAGTTGCCCTAAGGTTATCTAGTTGACTTGATAAATCTAAAAACAACACGAAACAACCAGTAAAAAATATGGTTTGACTTCTAAAATAAAATCAAGACATACTTTTTATTTTGAATATTAAGACGAAAACATATTAGATCGACTCGAATTTCACGGCTTAACTCGTCAAACCCATTACCTAGGTCATAGACTCCACTGGATTTAATAACTTTATTTTATAAAATATTTTTTTACTTAATTATACAATAATATAAATAGAAGCTCGTAAAATTGATAATAAATCAAATATCAGGATGTTTGTTTGAACTTATGATATACTCATATAAAATAAACCAAAACAAATCATAAAGACTAATTCAAAATCAACCACATGCTAAAGGGTGAAATTAAAAAAAAAAAAAAAAAAGTCAATACAAATGCAATGTTGAATGATGAAATAGAAAAAAAAAAGAGAAGAAAAAAACAGGACCTCCTTCACTACTCATTCAAAAAGAGATGAGTCATGGTACCCTAGCTTTTTTAGTTTGTAGTACATCATGATAATAATAGATATGTATCTTAATTAATTTATAATTTTAAATTCTAAAATAATTATTCTTTTATATTCCCTTAAAAATAATAGCAATGAGAAAAATACTATATAAAAAAATATATGTCAAGAATTTTATTCTACCTTTAATTAGTTCAAATTTTGCATTTTACAATAAATAGTTTCTTAAATAATATATTTTGGAATATCTAACTTACAAAATAGAGATTATTATCTAAACTTACAAAACATTTTAGTTTTTAACTAGGTCTGGATCACGCTACATCGCAGGGCTTGATATTCTTTTGCGTTAAATGATATTCAGGTGCTGCAAACAGGTTTTAAAAAAGGAATAAAAATCCACAACTCGGTTATAGATCTAACTGGATTAAATAAGTTGGTTTTATTTTAATTAGGCAATTAAAAAAAAGGCAACAACAATAGATGGACTATGTTTTTTATAATAAAAAAAAGTGATCACAATAATCTTGGATAAAAAAATATATTTTCCCAGCAAGGGATAAATGATATAGCTCAATTCTCGGCCCGTTAAATATAAAAGGATGAAATGAGACCTAAAAAGAACCTAAAAACATCAACCCAGGTGAACCTCAATTAACATGACAAACCTCTAACCTCAATAATTAGGATCGAGCAAAATCAGGTAATCCCATCAAATCTGCGATTCAGGTCATGAGATTGGGATAATTTGATAGGAAAAATATGAAGACAAACACAAAACCCATTTAAAAAAATATATCAATTCGTGTGAACTTTTCAAACTCATGACTCGGGTCATTAGATCAAAAGCATCATATGAAAAAATTACAAAACTCAATCCCTAACAAATCAAACGCTTAAGGGTGAAATCGAGAAAAAAACAATTACACAAAAGAATCTAAAATAAAAAATACAATTAAAAAAATGAGGGTGAAAATTAAAATAAAAAATAAACGAGAGGGCAACTACAAATTTTCAATTAGAGGATTAAATTGAAAATAAAAATAACTTTAATAACGGAAAAAAAAATGAGGATCAAATTGGTAAAAAATAATACACTATAAATTGGATTGAATGGTGAAATTAAAAACCAATAAAACTTTTACAAAAGGACCAAATAAAAAAAAATAAAAAATCAAAAGAATAAGTACCAAATTAAAAAAAAATATGTCAAATTGGAATTGATTAACGAAATTGAAAACAAATAAAACTTTTACAAAGAAGCAAGAATAAAAATCAAAAGAATAGAACTAGAGTTGAAATATCAACAACAAAAAGGATCAACATGTAATTTTAAGAGAGAAGAGAAAAAAAGAGAAAGTTCACTGACAATAAATCACTTCATTGTCTCCAACACGCAATAAATATTTACCATATCTATGTAAGAAAAAATTAAATTAATAAAAAATTGCAATATTTACCATCTCTTTGTAAGAAGAGTAAATTTAGGTGACTTATATTTTTTTTTTTAATAAATAATAAAAATCTAAGGTATGTGGGAGATAAAATAAATTCGAAAGAGCACTAACAACGGCTACATTATACAACTTTTTATCTCCTTTACATGGGGTCTAGTCACAGTCATCAAAGAATTTGGAGGATCTTTGAGTCCAAATGTTGATATCTGGATTTGCGGTGTTAAATTGTCGGCCAGTCTTTGAAGCTATGATTTGGATAAAGGAATGTTGCCCCACAAAACTGCTCTTCCAACAATTTTCTAGTAAAAGAAAAGGACATGAGAGCCAGAAGGCAACACTGGATTGGTGGTGCGCATCTCTCCGCCGATTAGACTAAATATTTTCTATTATTAAAAAAAATTGTTCAAATACCGGTAGTGTTTTTATAAAACAAAAGAAAATCAAGATTTAGTTTCCGGCTTAGCTTCCTAAACTCTCGTATCGTAACCTGATATATAAAATTAAAATACTTTATATATAAAAATAATCTTAATATTAAAAAGGCATAAATTATAAAAAAAAAACTTAAAAAAACTTAGGTTAACTTAAGCTAACCTTTAAAACTCACAGATTTTAAGATTGAAATTATTTCATAAAAAACAAACATAAAACCATATTTTCATGAATGAAATCTCGATTAGCAAAACATGGGGTGTTGAAATTTAATAAGAATGTTTCAATAAAAGAAAAATATAAAATAAAATAAATAACAATTAAAAAAATAAAAATAAAATTTAATATAAAAAATAAATGAAATCAAATGTAAATGATTTCAATTGAAAAAAGAATTCAAAACAGAACAAATAATAATTAAATTTTACAGATTAAAATATCAAAGAAAACTGAAATTGAAAAATAAATATTTTTTTTATAATCATATAAAAAAATAAAAAACATGATAATATAGCCCTCCACTGAGTCGCTTATCCAATTCCTTCCACAGCGTTCTAGACTCATCACTGCTTGACATCCAAGCAATCTCCTGTTCTTGCAGCATATGCTCAACTATTAAACAGAGTCATCAAATGCTAACAAGACCACAAATGACAACTGCCTGCCGACACCACTTATTACCGCACATACTTCTTTTCAGTAAAATTTGTGATTTAAGTGGGCATGGTGGGGCAGGATATACTTCACTTCCTGAAGAAATTATAAGGCGGTGACAAAACGTGTACTTTCTGGTAAAAAAAATACGGATAAATTTGCCAATTACCATAAAAAAAAAAAAAAATTAGTACTAGAGTGTTTTTGGCGGCGATAATTTTAATTTTCATTAATAATAAATATAATAGAATTATAATTGATATAGCTATTCATAATCACGATATCAATTAAACTTATGGTTAGTTAATCAATTGTTTTATAATAGTTAGTTAAACCAATCACCTAATTAACAATGAAAAATAGAGTTAAGCTACTATATAAACAGTGAAATTTTAAAATTTTAATTAGAATTAATTTTTTAATCTACAAATTGGATATATATATATATATATATATATATATATATATATATATATATAGAAATTATACCCATACACGATATAGGCTATTGTCCCCATCAAAATCTAACAAAAAAAAAATATTTTTGATGAGATTTATTATTTATTTTGTTAAACTGACGTTTAATTTAATTAATAATTCTAAAGAGTTAAAATTGTACATATTTAAAAGGTATGCTTAGGCCATCATAAGAAGAAAAGGAGTAGTTTTTGCGAGCACTTCATTATAATAATCAAAATGTGTGCTTGAGAAAGATTCTTATGTTAGGTTAACTGTACACAAATGAAATGTTCGATAGTGGGCATTAGCTCTTGTCCTTTCCTCGTTTTTTAAAAGTTTACCAGACAATTTAAACCTTTTTTAAAAAAAAAAATCTATAGAAGGATCCCTCTCTGAAATATTCTTACTTTGTCTCTTCTTGGTCTCATCCATGGACTGTGTACACAAAAAGAGAGAGGGATGGTAAGGGATTCTTGTTCCCATCTTACAGCAATCTTCTTAAGACTTTTCTCATGTCTGTCATCTTGTTCAGGCAGACAGCTATTCTATCTTTGCCATGGAGGATGACAAAAGACACACACGAAATATCTTTCTAACAAGTAAGCCATGTCTAATAGCAATGCCGGGCTGCTGGCTGGCTGGCTGGCTGGCTTGCAGTTGCAGGTAATCTGGGAAAGCTATATATGATTAGAGCTGTGGGCTAGACTCCAGAGACACAGGTCCCAAAACCCAGCTGCTGTTCTTGAGTTTTGATGCTAAAATCGGTGCCTTTCGTTATCTAGCTGATTCTATTAAAAAGAACATTTGGTCCCATGTCGATGGTGGTGGGTGATCATGCTCTGAGTTCTGTGTCTAAATGTCGGTTTTTTTTTATGCATTCTTTATCTTGAAAAAAAGAACTTGAAAATATATAAAAACGTTATTTTTTATTTTTTAAAATTTATTTTTAACAAATTACTAAAAAAAACAAAAAAGGCATTCACCGTACCAACCAACAGCTAAAAAGCGAATTGAATACAAGATAGACAGACGCCATGAATGCCATTTGAAAGGCGCAAATACACTCAGTAAAATTTGTGGCGAAGATAGAGACTCTAGATTACTATCATTACGTTGACACTTCACCATTTCTCCCTAAAACACACTGTTAATTTAAAATTTAACCTCCTCTTAGAAGAATAGAAGTGTACTATATCAGAGATTAATTTTCAAAAAATTTTTTATTTAATTTTTTTAAATATATATATATTTTTGAAAAACAAAAAAAATAAAAAAATCAATTTTTTTAAAAAAGACTTTAAAAATATAAAAACCAACAGAACCGGGAAAAAGGATTTGTTCAGACCTAACTCGACATGCAGTAATGCAGCACTATATCCACGGACAAAATAATCTGATAGACTGAAGCTAACATAGAAACTTAAGCGTGAAAATTTCCAATCTTTAAAGACGAATATTACATTTCCAGACCGCAAGATATTTACAGACACAAGAAACATATACCCCATCCCCAGCCCTACCTGCAAATACGAAAAAAAATGCAGAGACTCTAGCCCTACGGTTTTAACTTCCACCACTACTTAGAACCCAGTCAATGTCTTTTTTTGAGTCTCCTTAGGTAGTTAGCTCTAAAAAACCGAGCTGTTAATCAGCCAGTGCCTCCTGTCTCTCCAACTTAAACCATCCCCGGAGCCCAAAAACCACTATAACCGCAAACAAATAACCAACAACAACAAAGGTAAAAAAACAAAGACAGTGAGAGAGTAAGAAATGTGAGAAATGGGAAGTTCAATGATTCAGTTCTCTGCTGAATCTGAGCTTAATACAGTCCCTTCACCTTTAATGGGTAGCATGGGAAGTTTGCTTCCTGGACCCATCCTTTTCACATCCAGACTTGAGCATATGTAGATTCTTCTCACCATGTTACAGAACTCACTGCATCAAATACAGCCAACCAATGAGTATCATAATATGCAACAGGTAAAAGAATTGTCTATGAAGTTTTGATGCAAGTTTTACTAGGTTGTGAACATCAAAACTACATTATACTTACGGCCACGGATCATCACCGACAAGCATCATATCACCTTCATCATCAGTATAGACGATCTCCCACTTATCCCGAGGGTGAAGCTGTCCCTTAATGTCAAATAACTGCTCCAGCTCATCTATAAGCTGACTGTACCCTTTCAGCATGGTCAAGTCCACGGCCCGACCAACAGCGATCCCCTGCATTTGAACCTGCAGGAAAATTCAACACCACACAAGAAAATTCTTTTCAGAAACCTGCTGAAGAGTGCAAAAAATGTTAAATTAAACAAGAAATTCTTATTTTCAGTACCTTCGTGCGACTTCTAGTGGAAGTAGAACTTTGCTTGCTCTGAATTTCTTTTGGTGATTTCTGTAACTGTTCTGGTTTCTGTTCCTTGGATACTTCAGATTTTTGGTCTGAATCAACTGCAGACAGGGTACCTAGAACATGTCCTTCAGTGGCACCACTGCATATACTCATCGGCTGTGCAGGCACTTCAATAGGAGTTGAACTTGAGGAATGATTTACAAGATCAATGCCAAATAATCGATAACTAGTAGGCACCTCAGATTTCCTCCCCTTATCAGATGGGTCAGGGATTGGGTCATTCTTTGACTTGGATGAGATGGGAGTTGAATAGCCTGAGAATACAGGCCATGGGGAAACACTTTTGCTATCCTCCATGGCATCGTGAAACGGATGCTGAGAAACATTAACATGGGGAGAAGCTAACCAGCCCCCTTCAGTTTGAGTCCTTGACATAGAGTTGCTATGGCCATTAACATCAGTCTGTTTTTGATGCCACATAACGTGATTTTCATAACTTTTGCCTTCACCGGTAACACTCAGTTGAGTTAAATCATGGGACTGTGTCAATCCAGAATTCCAAGGAGTTGATGCAGTTGAAGATAAATCTAGATCGTTATGAGGGCAACCAATAACAAAAACAGTAAGAAATTGCAATGACCAACTTATTCAATGCTGAAAAGATAGGAAGAAACAGAACACTTATTTACCAAGAGCTGGAATTTCAAATGGAGGCCGGGGCCTTTTATTTTTTTGTGCAACTGGTTGAGACAGATTTGGTGGTACCGAAGCCACACAGGGTTCTATCTCCCATGGTGAAACCCTATCGGGTCTTGGAATAGGAGCAGGTTCATCCCATTGAACCTGGTAAAAAGACAAAGTAACAGATTAATTAAATGTGTCACTTATAATATCAAATAAAGAGTAAAATATCAAGGTTAGAAGTTGTTACTTTCAATGACCGCCATTTAGAATCGTTCCAGTGAGGAGAAAAATCTTCAACCCCAACAATCGTGCCCGAAAACCTTATCAATCAATAATTTCAGAATTGTAAGTCACTAAAAATTTCATAGCGCATTTACAATAGAGCTGCAACATTATAAAGGAAATGCTTAAAGCAACCATTTGCTGTAATTGTCCCACCTTCTGTCAGGAGAATCTTCACCTTCAAACCTCATCTTGAATCTCATCCCAACTACAAACTTATTGCTAACAGCCTCTAGATATTTGTTCAGGCTTATGATGAACTGGCTCGTCCTGATAATTTAAATTAAACAAAGACACAAATAATTTATTGAAAGAAAGAAAAGATAAAGCAATCTAACATATTTGGCAGGATGCTTTGATAAAAAAAGCTTGCACAGTTTCTTGTGAAGATGTATTATACCTCGGCTTATAATATACCACAAAGAGAGTTAGGGTTGAAACAGCATGAGACGCTGTTGCAAGAACTCCAAGGTGCATACTCTGACTGGAAATCACAGATGATGGCATGCTGCTCTGTTGGCAAGCAACGCGCCTCACCCCAACACGCAATTCCCCATTCTCCCCTCTGGACAATCAATTGTTAAACAAATAAGAGTTCCATCCGTTTAACTTTATGGAGGGCAAGACACCAACATCTGAAAACATAATGAATACCTGAGGAAGACAAATGAATCCCCAGCAACTAATCTCTTGGAGGTAACAAATGTACTCCACCCTGTGGTGAGCAAGTGCCTCCTTGGTTGACCTGTTAATTTTATTATATGTGAGTGATGATTTGTTTTTTACCAACCAATTACTTGTGCCGTAAGTCTAGTGGTCCAAGACATAGCCAATGAGAGATATCAATTTCTCTCTAAACTCGAGAATAACACATCACCACCACAAGCACAGATGGAAAGCACATAGAAATCCTTTACCTCTGAAAATATGCTTAAATCGCCATTCATAACCATGTAGATCCTTGGCAACCAATTCCTGAGTTGGGGTTGGTTGGGTCATATCCTTCAAAACATCCATATATAAAAAGCTGAAGTCAACATATGATCCAAAGGAAGAAAACAAGACTAGCACAGCACACAAGCGTACGCATATTACCAGTGGAGGAAGGCATTCAGTGGCATGTTTACGAAGAACAGAAAATCCACCATGGGTGCTCGTATCAGAGGCAGTTAACACCTTGCAGAAGGAGTGAACTGTAGGTCTTGGAGGCTCAGATGAACTTGAATCAGGACTCGTAGGTTCAATTTGCTACAGTGTTTCAATGAAATTTAAAACCACTAGAGTTAAATCAAAACAAATGATTGTCAACATCTCTGCAAACTGAACACTAAAACTTTAGAAGTTAGAAAAGATAACTAATCACTTCTTACATCTGATTCAGGAATTAAAGTAATCTGTGCATAAACCTCATCTGTATCTTGTTCTGCCTGGACAAATAGAAAGAAATCAACAAGAAGTTCTCAAATCAACCGTTTTGACCATTAAATTTAGTATTTCAATCAGTCACCAAGAAAATGCACAAATCAATATGACTAAGACCTAAGTCAAACATGCCTTGCATCTAAACTAATGAGTTCAGCTACATAATATGATCACTTTCATGAAAGCCCAATTAAATGGATTGATACTCTACTTTCTCAACAACAAAGCATAAAAATAAAAGGAAATAGAAAATACGTAAAGGAAACTAAGATAAGGGAGCGAAATATACCAGCAGCTGAGTATGAATAACACGACAGAGAATCTTTGAAGGCAGATTAAACAAAGGAACCCTCTGATTCAATTCCTGATTTGTTGATGCCTCCAACTACACAAACCCAAAAGTAGAAAAAAATTTAATTTTTAACCAGAAATAGCACAAACCCACAAATGGAAACGATTGAAGACTCAAAATTTCCAATTAAACCACACTAATTTGCTCCATCACTCGCTCAACAACCAACAAAAAGTTTAAAACCCAAACTTTACCTGTTCCATATGACCTTGAGGAAAATAAAACACTCTTTCTCCTCGCTTGGGAACATCCACCAGTGGACCGGCACATGCCTTCCATAACTCCGTATACAGATCATCTCCTCCACAACCTGGAAAAAAAAATCTCAAAAAATTCCCGGGAAACAAACGGAAAATGAAAAAAAGAAGTCTCACACTTCACCTTCACTATTCCCCTGCGATAACGACCCCCCTCCCCCTCCTCCTCCTATTCCTCTATTCATAGCCATCATTTTTTAAAACCCACCAAGCAGCAGCAGCAGCCAAAGTTAGTCAACCAAAAAAAGACCCTCCAAAAAATAAATTCAAACCCACGAAGTATAACTTCTTTCTATAAACCTTAAATAACCCTCATTATCTACACTTAATCACAACAATTTAATCCCTCAATAACTGCAACAATTATTTCCCTTTAAAATCCGTTAAAAAGTCCCCAACTTTTCACTTATTTCACACTTGAGAGATCCAAGAACCTGTAACGCAAAAAACCCACTTTTAAACCGTTACAAAACCACCTTCTTCTTCCTTAATAGCTTAAGAAAAACAGGAATCTCTCTGTTTTCTCTCACTGAAAGCAGCTTTTTTCTCTCTCTCTCTTCAGACAATAAAAACGCCGTTTCCAACATGAAAACTGCTTTGCGCGCGTCTTATATTACGCGACTTTTGTGTTGCTTTAACTGTTCTGTTCTGTTGTGTTCTCTATTTCCTATTTGTTGCTGACTGCTTTTGTTTTGTTTTGTAACGTTAACCCAACTAACCCTAGTTAAGAGTTTTAACTTGTGAGAGATGGATGCCGTTAGATTGACGGAAAAGAATAGAAATGATTTTGCCGTTAGTTAACTGATGGCGGGTAGTTTTTTCTTCCGAAATTTTTTGTTATCAATTCGAGGATCCCATGTGAAATTACTTTGTAAAATTTAAGCTATACAATTGTCTTTAAAAGCTTTCCAAGCATGGAAACTGTTAATTACCATCAAAATAAAGCAACTACATTGACCTTAATTTATGAAAAAAAAAGTTTAAGTATTGAGTTTTGCAACATTTGTGAAAATTTTATGGTGTTCATTAAATAACTAATGATATTTTATTAGTTATTTCTTGAAACTCAGAAAAAAAAAAGGATAAATACAAAGAGAAGAGATCATGTAAAATTTATAACCCCATAAAAAATAATAAAAATATTTACATTTAATATTTCTTTATTCTAATTATATTTTTCTATTTATTTAGAGTGGCCATAAAGAATAACTAATAGGATATCATTATTTATTTCCTCAACATCTTGTTTATTCTTTTAAAATATATATGATTAATTAATTTGAAAATTTCAAGGATTGATTTTCGCAACACCTTTTTAGATCATTTAAAAATATAGTATTAATAGATTTTATAATAATAATAATAATAGTTATTATTATTATTATTATTTTCTATTTTATTTTTCTTAAAAATAAATTTTTTAACATAAATAATATATGCATGCTCACTTGTTTTATTTAAAAACAAAAGTTATGTTTATGTGAAAAAAATGAATAAAAATTATGTCATTATATGTCTCTATGTTGACGGAATGTTTATTTTGAATAATAATGATTATATGATCAAATCTACTAAGAAAATATTAACCAACAAATTTGACATAAAAAAAACTTAGGTGTTGCAGATTTACACTACAAAATAAAAATTTATAGGACATTTGATGGATTAGTATTGTCCTGATCTCATTATGTTGAGAAAGTTCTCGATAAATTTTCTAAAGGTGACAATAGCATTGTGAAAATATTAATGGATATAAGTGTTTGTCTGTCCATAAATAAAGGGGAATGAATAAACCATTAAAATATTTTTATATAATTGAGAGCTTGATATATGTTATGAACTACACAAGACCTTATTACTTACTTGGTTAGCAAACGAAGTAAATTTACAAGTAATCAACTTATAGATCATTAGAAAGCAATACAAAGAGAATTCAAATATTTAAGGTGCACCTTGGACTATAAGATACACTATATATATTGGTTACCTGGTGGTACTTGAAGGGTATAGTGATGTCAATTGGATACTTAACACTAAGAACTTGAAATCCATTAGCTGATATGTCTTCACACTTGGTGAAGCAGTTGTGTCATGGAAATCCTCTAAATAATTGTGTATTGTAAGATACATAATAGAATCAGAGTTTATTACTTTTAATAAAGTTGAAGATGAAGTCGAATGACTTTAAAAAATTTTAAAGGATATTTCATATTGGCAAAAACCAGTTCTAGCTATTTGTGTCAATTACAACAGTCAATCAACAATTTAAATGGCACAAAGTAGTATGAATAATAGTAAGTCTAGACATACTAACCATAAATATAATAACGTTAAACACTTGCTCTCAAAATAAATTATTTTCATTGACTATATAAAGTCAAAAATTATTATGGATTCGTTTACTAAGAATTTGTTAAGAGAGCTTATATATAATTCATCGAGTGGAATGAGCTTACAGACTTAGAAGATGAAACAGTATAATGATGGTAACTATACTTAGTTAATTGGATATCCAAAGATATAGATTCAAATAGAAAACTAGGTCACATACAATTCTTGACAGCACTATAAAATTATTTTTTCCTGCTTATTTATATGATGAAATAAGTGTTAATTGTAGCGTGATAAATGATAACTTGTGCTCTTAATAAACTTTATATCTTAGAACACCAAGTGAAGTATATTAAGATACTCTTAATAAAATATCACATATATAAGTGAGAAATATAGTCGTTTCTTTGAGAATTTTGATAAAAGTTGAATTCTATAAAACACTTATTAATCTAAAAGTTATTCAGGACCAAAATAAACATAACAATGAGAACCAAATGAAATTTCTAGGTAGAGAAATACATGAGTATTATTGTATTGGTTAAAAAAAACCGAATAATTCGGGACATCTCGTTCATTATTTACTGGAATAAATCCAATAGTATTTCATCAAGGAAGGTTCAAAACCAAAAGCTACCTATCCTAGTTTAATGATCTACCAAATCAATATCTGTTAAAAAATCTTCAAGTCATTTTAAAATTGGTTAGACAATTTTCATTCATGTTGGAGATTGTTGAAAATTTATCTAAAAAACATGGTTAGTGGGTATATCTAAGACCAGATTAAAAATGAGATCCACTCACTTTTGAGGTTAATATTTTGTTAGAATTTAATCTTTATTATATGTTATTTAATATTAAACATTAACTTAATTTAAACAAATTATGAGTAAATGAGAAATTGATCTTAAAGAACTCTTAGTTGCCATATTTTAGTGAAACTCAAAACCCTTTAAAAAACTCAATTCTATATTGGAAAGAAAAAAAACTTTTATAGTGCTTATAAAGTGGGCAGTTGAAAAGTTAAAATTAGACCAAAAAAACACCCAAGGCAAAATAGGCTTTGGCTTAAACCCATACATACATGCGTGTTCTAGCTCGTGCTCGGGCTTTAGGTCGGCCCTAGATTTGGGGTTTTTTTCAGCCCATTGTTTTGTGAAGTTCAACCAATGAATGTTGACAATCTCTTCAAGAAGCATTTTAAGCAATTCTTGATTTATGGTGGTTAATGAAATGTTGAACGATGAGAATTGGTTTTGAATTAATTTTTTAACATTATATCTTTCAAAATTCACTATAAATAGAGGGTTGAAAGAATAATTTAAAATAATGTTTTTTATATTTTTATACACTCTTCCTTACCTCGTATTTTAGTGTTTTCTTTTCTTTTTATGCTTTGGTTTTCCTTCCAAATCTAGAGCTTAGCTTCATTTTATTTAGAGATACTTGAATTACATAATCTTTGGTTCAAAGAACTTGTTTAGAAGTGTATCTACACCAAGGTGGTGTTGTTGGAATCTTGAGATGTATATTGTAAACATCTTAATTGCACAAGTAAGGAGCAATAAAACCTTAAAAATAAAAGACTCATCATTGTCAATAATAAAATATTCATTATTTTAAAGTGCTTCAACAAGTAATTAAGTATATTTATTTGTTTTAATTCAAGTATAGTTTTTTTTTATTATTAGTACGTATGCTAGGAATTTAATTTTATATCAATTGCAAGTTTGAATATATGCATAGTATACATGATAGTATTCTTTTATTATATTTATATTGAAAACATGTTTCTCTTGAGTTTTTTTTTTTGTTACATGTTTATAGATTTAAAATTGTATGCCCTCTAGCTTTCTTGAACAATTATTTATACTTTGTATGTTTTTGTTATGATAAACTAAACATCTTTGCTCATCAATTTAATATATTTAGAAGATTGAAAAACAAAAGGTACCTTTTAAAAAATATATATTTTCTTCAGAATTGTCATTAAATCCTTATTTTTGTTAATCAATGTGTTGTTGAATAAATAATAATAATAATAATTAAGTTTTATTTATCTCTTGTTATTTTTTTGACAAGTATTGTAATTGATTGAAAATGAGATGATTTTAAGATTTTTTTTATAATTAAAAATGGAACAGGTAGTTTGATATTTTGAAGGCAATCCCTTCATAATCGAATCATAAACTATGACACAAGTAATTAAAAAGTTGTAATTTGAGAGAGTGGTCAGCAATTGAGAATTTATTAATGAAAAACAAACTTGAAAATCCATCTAACAACAATGAAATCAATTTAACACCCAATGGCTAAAACTATATAAAAAGATTTAATTTAAGAACAACTTAAAGATAACCTGGACCATGAGATCTATAGAAAAAAGGGAGAAAAAATTTACTTTTGTGTGACTTAATGGTGAAAGACCAAAATGATTAATTAAATCAAATTACAGAAAAAAACTAAAATGCATCAACTTTTTATAGTAACAATCCACAATTCTATTGAAATATATTTTTCAATTTTATTCTTAATTTTTTTTTTCAATTGCATTATTCCATGTCCAATTTGATGATGAATGGGTCAAGATTTGTTAAGAAAATAAAAATTCAATGATAAGGGACCAAGGCGTAAAACACAAAGAAAACTTATGTCTAATATAGAATTTGGGCAAAATATTCATTTCCGTCCTTTTACTTTCTTTTTTTAACCTTTATGGTCCTAATATTTTTTGAAAATTCAATTTTGATCTAAAAGTTTTTTTTATTTTTTTACTCCACAGGTTTAAGAAATGAAATTTTTTTTTCATTGATTTTATTTTTAAGTTCAAAAAAACATTTGGTCCGACTTGCACCACCTCTATATTTACAACAAAAAAATATTGTCTTGGGATTTTTTATTCGGGCCATGTTTTTTACCAATCTTTATATGTTTTTTAGACTCGATAATTACACTTGGTTTAAAGATAATAATTATGATTTTTCTTGTTTTTTAGAACATGCTTAAATGCCTTAATAGTTTTTTCTATCGTTTAAACAAATTTGTGCGGCACATTACGTATCCCATGTGTAAGCTACACTTACAGTCAACCATTTTTTATTTTTATTTTTAAATGGCAGCTATTTTGAAATGATTTGTTTGGTTGTACGGACACTGTATTGGGATGCGCGTGGCTAGGGGTAACGGAGATCTTTGAACTGACGTTACCGTTATATTGCCGTCTCGTTTGATGTCTGCTTCGAAGCAAGCAACAGCTTGGTTGGCTTGAGTTAACCCGGCAGAATATTGGGGTGTATATTTTTTATTTAATTATATTTTGACCTCAAAGATAGTCATATTTTACGACCTCACCATTCTGAGGTGAATGACTGTCGTCTCTGTTAAAAAAGTATATGAGAGACTGCAAAGCGACATGTTACCTTCAAATTTTAGTGAAGAAATTGGCTGACGTGTCATGATGAGGACCACGTGGTCGGGCCTGTGTGGGGTCTGTTCAGAAGGTGGGTCCTTGTGTCAATTTACAACAGATCCCAAGAAAACTAGTTGTGATGATCCAAAATAATACCTATTTTGTTGCTTGTAATAATAACAATAATAATTTGGTCCGTCCAAGTAATTAAAAACTATACCGAGGAACTTAAAAATATATCAAATTAAATAAAAGTGGAAGAAAAAAAATATTTTTTTCATCAGAAAAAAGCGAGGACAAACAACACATTACTGCTATAAAAAATAAACTTAATAAACAAATTAAAAGATTATCCATTATTATGGAAATGCTCTCGAGATATTTTGTAGTTTTGATTAACATCTAACTAATTTTACATTTAAAATGATTAAATATAAAATACATTTATTTATAGTTTTCGACAATTTAAAATTTAAAAATAAATAATTTTACCAGCTAAACTAGCCGATATTCGTAAATGTGTTTGATATGGTTGTCTCGAGTGATAAAGGGCACTCACACAACTTGCAGTAGAATTGACCCTATTATGAATTATGAAATTGAATAATTAAATTCCCCTTTCTTGAGCCGCTTTCACCTCTTTCTTGGAAGAACACTGAAAGAGAAAGGGGGCGATTGTTTAAACATTGCTTTAGTTTAATTAATGATTGTTTTGTTTTCCAACTTTGAACCTTTAACACAAGAAGCAACTATTATTGTCCCCCTGAGATTCTCCCAAAAAAAAAAAAAAAAAAAAAACTCTATTACCCCCCTAAGCATAATCTATCTAGGATGCCTTCCATGCCCGCCTATGTATTTCTTAATTGTTTTTGATATATTGATTACAACAATAATTTTTTTTTAAAAATATTATTTTAATTTATTTATAAATAAAAAATACTTTAAAAAATATTCTTCATCACAGTACCAAATAAACTTTAAAAGTATTTAATTATAGTTTCTTCTTCTTCTTTGAAGAGAGAACTTGAACTTCAAGTTCCCGGAGGAAAGAAACATAGATGCCACCGAAGGACTAGACTTGTTTATTGCTTAACCATAGTTGGATAATGAGCTCTACAGCTACATGTTTTTTAGTTTGTTTATTTTTATGTTTTGAAAATGTATTTTTACTTTAAATTAATTTTTTTTATATTTTTAAATTATTTTAATTTGTTTATATCAAAAATAATTTTTTTAAAATAAAAAAATTATATTGATGCATTTTCGAGCAAAAACACTTTGAAAAATAATTATTACTATACTTTTAAACACACCTTTAGACAAACCTCTCTCACTCCTTTAAAAAAATTGAAAATTTTTTATTGTTTTAAAGTTTTTTTAATTTTTTTTTATGTGTTTATATCAAAAATGTTTTTTAAAAAATCATATTAATATAATTTTTTAAAAAAATAAAAAAAATAACCATTACCAAATTTGTTTTGAGGGAAAAACCTCTCTCTCTCTTGGTGGGGTAGAGGTGGGCATCTAAAGACGGCAGAAGAGATAAAAAAAGAAGGAAGGGATGAGAACGAGAGTGATAATTGAGGGTATTTCTTGTTCCTTTACCCCCCACTAAATTGTTTTATTTACTTCAATTATCTGTATTTTTATTAAAAAAAAAAAAAGTCTTGAAGCGAGAGTGATAACCTGCAAGAATATAAATAAAAGCCATGCCTCTTATTAACCCGCCACGGAATTCGAACCCAGGAAACTTCACAGCTGCAGCAAGGTTTGTGGAGTCCACGTCATCACCATTTATTTTAGTAATTACCTTTATTAATGTGGATAAGCATTCTTAGCTTAGGTATTAAGCCCTTTTTCTAGCCTCTTCGATTAGAGAACGTGAACAGGAATAAGGACAAACCAATCACGGTTTTAGTATGTGTGAGTTTGCCTGTCTCTGTACTTGATTATGCAGCAAAGGAACTTTTTCTCACAGCATCACTCTTTTGCTTGCCACCTGTCTTCTTTTTTATTTTGATAATATAGCATTTGCTTTTATGTGATGGGATACTTTTTTAATTGGTGACTCTTTCTCCCCTGAAGAGTTAACAATGTTTCTGGATGGCTAATATAACTTGATAATGTGATGAATGACGTTGTGTTTTTAAAGTATTTTAAAAAAATTTAAAAAAAAATTATTTTTTTTTGCTTTAAATTAATATTTTTTGGTATTTTTAAATCATTTTGATGCGCTGATATAAAAATATCTTTTAAAAATAAAAAATATATTATTTTGATACTTTTCTAAGTGAAAAGCACTTTAAAAGTAATCACAACCACACTTTTAAACAGACATAATCGTGAGATTGATGTTTGTCATCAACAATTAAAAAAATGATTTAATGATTTATTAGATTTGATAAGTTAATTGCATGAGTATTTAATTTTGAAGAATAGTGCTAAAAATTGATTATAAATTGTACCAACGTGGTAAATTGTGCTCAGATAGTTATTAATATTTGACTTTTAACTAAAATAATAAAAATGTTAGAAGTAAAATATATTGGAAGATAAGAAAAATGACCATTGTGCTTATCGATCAACAATGGCTGACACCTTGAGCATTACTTCCCCTTGTAAGGTTTCCAATTTGCTAGTGTATTTTCAAGTGAGCGGATAAATCTCGTGATGCAAAAATCAAGTTTGGTATGGTTTTTTTAAGGATTAATTACAAAAAATAACTTCAAGATGTAAAAAAGTGAAAAATATATTTGATTAGCAAATATTCTTTATTTAAATAAAGAATTTGAATTAAAACTTCACTCTGACCAAAATTAGTCATGGTAATTTATAGTATTTTATTTTTTAAAAAAAAATTATTTTTTTTATCAATCATATCTTTAATTTAACTATTTTCATCGTATGTTATTTTTTTGAAAATAACACCATGACTCAAACAAAATTCTAATATGTCTTTAATTAACAGGAAGGAAGCCATAATCAACAAAAGCCAATTTCCCAACATTATTCACCCAATTCCATCTGTACTGTTTTACTACAACAGTATAATGACGATTTATCCCTTCACCCAAAACATTCAACACCAGCTTCGAAAGACAATGGAGTTTTTTCACATAGCTTATTTCCGTTACCAAATTAATTACGTACAGATAAGTTTTTTTTTACATTTTTATTGCATAAAGAAAATGACCACAACAACTTTAAAAGTAATAAATAAATAAAACTAATGTCAAATGGTATTTTTGTGTTTTCATAATAGTTTTTTCCTTATTATAATGTTAGATGCGGGAAAACTTTTTATGTAGTCAATTATAAAAAATAAAAAAACATAAAAAAACCTAATGAAAAAACTAAAATGTCATTAAAAGCAAAAAGTTTTAAAACTAGAGTTAATGAATTTTTTGGTCTTTTCATAAAGATTTTTTTCATTACTATCAAGTCAATTTAAATATAGTTTGGTACTTAACCAAATATATATATATAGAAAGGTTGGGCATTTATGATGTACTCTTTGGTGTGTGCAGCGCCTCCCCGCATAAAAAAATATCCTTCCTTAGTGTTGTTAAAAGAGTAGCTGCATGCTCTTCTAATTTAGGCACCGTTTGGGAACGCGGCTGCGGCCGTGTTTCCAAAAAATTTGAAAATTTTTTGTTTTTTTTTTGTTAAAATTTAATATGGTTTGTACGTTTTGGATCGTTTTGATGTGCTGATGTCAAAAATAATTTTTAAAAAATAAAAAAACATCGTTGGCATGCATTTTGGCACGAAAAGTTATTTGAAAAGCACCCGCAACCACACTGCCAAACACGCTCTTAATCAATGATTCGAGTTACATATATATTTTTATTTTTAAAAAAAATACATTTATGCTACATGAATATTATTTTTAATGAAGAAATAACACTCAGCGGTTTAACGCGGGTACACAACTAGTACTAATTAATAGAGGTTGAGAATTTAACCTGGGCAATTATCACAAATGAAAAAAAAAAAACCATATTAGGTCACATGAGATCTATATGATGTTGAAGATGTTTTTTAATTATCATGATTTAAAAAAACTATAGGTAAGTGAGAAATTAATCTCAAATAATCCTTGATTTTCTAGATTTAATTATTGATTTACGGTGGTTAATCAAAAGTTGATAATATTGGGGATTAATTATTCAATCTTTTAGCTTCCAAGATTCATTATAAAAAGAAGTGAAGAAAAAGTTCCAACTATTTCTTTTTAGATTTTTGCTATCTTGCTTATACTTTATAAGATTGATATCAAAGTTATCTAGTTGATTTTGTTCACATATACATTACTATTTATATATATAAAAAGTTAGTTTATTGAGTAAATATGGTCTAAGAAATTTTGTCTAAAAAGACCAGGTTTTAAGCGAAATTATTTATGACTCCTTTAGTATTTCCTGAAAATCTACTCAGTGAAAGTATCGTTCACACAATATTACTTTGTATACAATACAATTCATAAGAGAAATAATAATAATTGAATCAAACACAATTAACAAAATAGAGCTTAATATAGTAACTCGTCAAAAAAAAATGATTTTTGATTTCATCTTTTATGATTTAAATATTTTTAGTTAAAAAGTTGCTTTATTACAGGTTTTTTTATTTTATTGCTTACTTGTTATAGAGTTGAGATATTTGTTTATAAATATTAGTGGCTATTATTTTTTTTATAGATTATACAATGTCTTATACTCTTTTCACTCAAGATTTTGTTGTACCAACCAATGTTACTTTGATAGGTACTACTTTGGTAGTGAGTATTCCACCATTACTTTTTATGGTGCATGATGATAAATCTGAAAAGTTTAATGGATTGAATTTTAAGAGATGGTAACAAAAGATACTATTCTATCCGACCACCTCATATTTTAATATTTTTCTTCTTATTTTAAGCAGATGTTCATCTTATTGTGAGATATTTGAATTTTAAATTTTTTAGTTTAAATACCTTATTTGAAAATGCATCTAAACTAAGACGGTGTTATTAGAATCTTGTGAGACATATTACGGACATCTTAATTGCACAAGTGATAAGCAATAAAATTTTAAAAACAAATAATTCATAATTGAAAACAACAAAAATCTCAAACAAATAAATTTTTTTTGTTTTAATTTAAACATAATATATATATCACCATCAACTTTGAATTAATATCAATTTACATATTTACTTACATATTTGATACACACACTAGAATTGTATTATATTTTTATAATAATAAAATAAAATAAAAATCTGTAATCACTACTGAACTAATATATTTACGACGACGGATTCAGGGCAGCAGCGATCCTACCGAAGTCAGGCTGCCATTTGTTAACTCCACAGTTTCGAGAAGGGACAGGCAGTGGAATTCCGCCACCAAGCCCTGAAACAGGGATGCTTTTGCTCTCTTCATCGGGAGACTGGTAGTGAAGGCAGCCATTATTGTACTATTTATTCGACATCACTCCAATGAATCAACAATGTTTTTGTGCTATGATTGGTGATCTCTTTATATTTGTATTCCCCATGTGGAGACCAATTTGGTTGGCGATCCTCTGGCTGCCGTAGACCCCACAAGCTGGGAGTCCTGACCAATCCCCTTCCTCTGTCTTCCTGTCCCCACAGATTATTAATTAACGAGAGATGTGCAATTAAGGAGGGGCTTGCTTAGGTGGATATCTTCTCAAGAACATTAAATTAAGGTGACATTCTGGGTTGGAATCCATGTGAAGACAATCATGGGTTCCTAGGAAATGTTCAGGTAGTGGAGGCTTACCCCTTCCTAAAACTGCTCTCGTGTAAGCATATTATTAGTCCAAAGAGATGTGAGAGCAGGATGAGTGGGATTTTGGTCCCCCAGAACAGGCATACAAGATTGACTCAGCATTCTTCACCGAGTGATTTCATAGTATGATCAGTAATGCAGTGCAAATAATGTTTTTTTAAATTTTAATATTTTTATGTTATTAAATCGTTTTGTTGTACTGATATTAAAAATAAATTTTAAAAAATAAAAATATTATTTTAATAAATTTTTAAATAAAAAATACTTTAAATTAAAATCGCTATAAAAAAATAAGAATCATGGCCGCCTCCGGACGTGGACTTGCCCGCTTTCAGTCCAAAATCCTCGAGATCCTCTGGATCCTCATTTTTTTCAACATTTTCCTCCCTACCTCTGCACAAGAAGGAAAGGACACAAAATCCTCTGTTCGAAATTACCATTAGCCACCACGCCACGCATTTATGCGGCCCTAACCTCCTTCATCTTTTGTCGCTACATGATGTCACTATCTTTTATTTTTATTTTATGTTTTAAAAGTAATTTTTAAATAATTTATTTTTTTTATTTTAAATTAATATTTTTTGATGTTCTTATATTATTTTAATGCATTAATTTCAAAAATAATTTTTTAAAAATAAAAAAATATTATTTTAATATATTTTTAAATAAAAAACACGTAATTACACTTTTAAAATGACCTCAGATAAGTTTTGAGCTATTCCAATTTTTTTTTGTTTTGGTGATGGTGAAAATGGATCAATCCTTTTATGACTTGTTTTAAAATGGTAGTCCAAATTTGCTGTCATAGATTCCTTATTCAATTTCATTATATTTCTATGCCTCTTGCACAAGAAAAATGGAAAATCAATTTCATTGCATATTTATAATATTTATGTATTATAAATATTTGAAATCAAGCAATCCAGTACATAGCAATTCGTACATGCATTTAAAGATTGGTCAAACTAATCAAGTCAGCACTAACCAAGCCAACATCCAAGCTAGCTAGCACTCTCGAATCGGCTAGTTGAAGGAGGAAGCCCAATTAGCAATGAATTTAGTGCTTAAAGGAGGTCAATGGGGTTTTATGCATCGAACAATAACACCTCTACATCGCCAGTTATTGGAGATAAGCTTCGTGCCACAATTGATAATTAGAGAAGACTTAAATCTTCTTTTGCTGCCGCTCAAGTCTCATAAGTAAGCACAGTAATGTACGGTAGCTTATTGTGATAATTTTTTTAATTATAGTTTTAGAAGATTTAAAAATTATATACTTTGTTAAAACCAATCTGAAATAGATTCTCGTGTACGAAATAACTGAAAAGCAAGTTTTTATAAATAAATAACCAAGATTTAAACGCCAATTATATGTGATGTATAGTGTAAAAGGAAGAAATTATTTAGATAACCAAGAAATTATTTTCTTAAACATGTTTGCCGGACTGCTAATTAATCAACACTTGTGATTTTGCTGAATTTGAAGTGATGGCGACCATTTAAGACCTAGTTAGAGAAAGACTTGCGAATATATAAAAGCTGATCCAGGGATTTTTATCTATCAGAAGAAGAAAAGGAAAAGGACTATAACCACCTACTCTCTCGCATCGGCGATCAATGCTAAGCAAATTCGCAACTCCAAGTTAAATCCATTAAAATGGTTGACTCCAAGAATTAACAATAAATAAATTTAGGTGATTTTCCCTTCGGTCGAGATGAAGACTGTAGTGAAGGTGGCCATTTTATGACATCACTGGCCGCAGGGAAATCGGAGCTTTGCTGGGACTTCAACAAGCCTTCGATATATATTAATGCACGCCTTAATATGTTAGATTACCTACCAACAATCTCAGAGTAAATTTGATAAGTTGTTAAGATGTATAAATTAAGATAAATACTGGTCAAATTATGATGGATGGCACTACAGCACGCGATTGTTTGCTAGCTAAAACCCCCAGCCACCTACATTGCACCTGTAATTAATTATATATGATGTTATCGCCTAAACTAGTGGGTTATAGGCATCCTTTTTGTCAACCAAGGGCAGGCTCGAAGGTCTAGCAAGTTGCTCACTGCCCAAGCATTTAACTTGGTATTTTAAGAAGAAATCACTGTCGAAGAATGGAGATCAACTGAACGTAGGCAGTCTGCTTGAATTTCTATTCACTTGAAGTGGAAAGGAAGGGGATCGAGGAAAGTAAGAAATGAGGAAAAAAATATATGAAAGCAAGTTGTCCACTTCAAAAAAACTGCCGAGAGACAGGAGAATGCTAGCTGTGAACGCATGCTGCAATGATTAATAAAACTTGAGAGCTTGAAGATTCTTTGAGAGGAATATTACCACACTTAACAAAAGAATGATACTTTGGAAGTTTAAAAAGCTGATGATGCTGATTAGGGCTAATCAACAACATTGGCTTTTTAAGGGTGATAGAGGGATTCTCAAGAGTTGTTCGGTCAATGATGGCCTAATCTATTAGCATCGCATTAACTAAATGAAGAAATCAAGATACCTAAGTTCTCATTGTCAACATCAAGCTACCCATGTGCTTCCTCTAATACACTAGCTAAACAGTAACTTAGCACCACGCAAGTGGGAACAATCCTAACTTTAATGCATGCTTCAAAGCATATTTATCACACCAGGTATCTGGTCTTGTTTAGATAACTCAAGATTTTGATCGACTTTTAAATCATAAAAAATCAAGCTTGCAATTGATCTAGTCAAACTCGGATAACCTGTCGAATCAACTTAAAACTTGAGTGGCTTGACATAACTCAAGTAAAACCTATTTTTTTTTATATAATTTTTTTTTCCAGGTTGATCCAGATCAACCCATATAAACTATCTCTTAACCAGATGGCTAGATTTAATGTCTATGCTATAAAGATTAGGACGTAGAGAGGTTCTATTTGTCCCCAGCCAGAGGTTTTCCTTTACATTGATTCTTTGACAAATCTTTGTGAAAGGAAAGATGCATAGAATTCAACAAAGATTGTCATGCGAATGTTTGCTGTGCTATAATGCCAGGCATATCTCTCTCTGTCTCTTCAGTTAATTCTCCAATTGCTTCCTTGCACTTTTGGTTAGAGTGACAACTCCAATTTGATGACACACAAGGAAGTCGACTCGAGAGTGCACGATGCTGGCTATACCACAGCCCTACATAGAGTGTCGTCAAACTAACGCCCGTCCACACATGGGTTTTTTCTGTTTACTTTTTCAGTTTACGCACAATCAAAGCTTGGTTCGTCCCCCTTTTTTATTTTTTTTTCTTGGTCAGTTATATTTTGGCCGGTTTTTTTTTGTATTTTAAAAATATTTTTTTTTAATTTTTTTAATTTTTAAATTATTTTGATCTACTAATATTAAAAATAATTTTTTAAAATAAAAAATATTATTTTGATGTATTTCCGAGCAAAAAACACTTTGAAATGCAACCACAATTATACTCTCAAACACTCTTTTAAGGACTCTAAAAATTTTATTTTATTTTAGCATTCTATATTATATTCACATGATTTATATAAAGTTTGATATATATTTTTTTATTATATTTCAGTCTTTAAAATTAAAGATAAAAGAAAAAATCACTTAAAAATAAGAAAAGAGAGAAAAAGTGATTGGTTCACAATATTTTGACAAAAATAATAATAATCTTGGTTTCATTTGACTGTTGAGAGAATTTAATTGAGGTGTTTTTTTAATCGTTCATCTTGCTGGGAAAGATAAAACAGGGTTACATAAGAATTTTTTTTATTTAATTTTTTTGTATTTTTATCAATTTAAGGGTATTTTAGACTTATAAACTGGCTTATTGAACTTTTTAGTGTATTTATCAAGGTTTTTTTAGTCCAAAAAATCCGGCCCGACTTTTTATTTCTATCTAATTGCTAGAATCTTGACTAGTAGACAACGTATAGTTAGCTCCTCAACATAAAAAAAGAAGAAAGCCAAATGTGTAGGCCTGGCCATGCAATTCCATGCATATAAAAAAAAAGTTTGGGATAATCATGTGGGCCTAATTTCTTTGGCCCAAACGCTTGATCTCTTTTAATGTATTTTTTTTAATTTTTTTCGTAGATTTTGATTGAAATATACTATTAATAAATTACTTAACATTATAATTAAATTAGTAGTTAATTTTTTCATAGTTCTTCAATAATATTATGCTTTTTTTATACGAGAATGTTAACAATTTGCTTTTGGTCAGTTATTACATACCTAATATGAAAGAAAAAAATAATTGCTCATAGATATTTAATGAAAATGAAAATTATATTTTTTTGATATATTTTTTACTTGATTTTATCATATTAATTATTATTTTTTAATCTTAATACTAAAAGCATATATATATATATATATATATATTTTATGGGGGTCGTTGAGAATAAATCAATGACAGGTGAATACATGAATCGCAATAAAATAAGCTAATATTTTGATTTGTAAATGCAATGGCACACTAACCAAGTATAGTGGGTGCAAGCAGTGAGAGACATGAGACATGCAGGTGGTAGATAAGTGGATGGGCAAAGTCCAAGTAAATGAAGCTTAAGTCAGGGCTGATCGGAGTATTGTAGCAGTTATTTTTAAAATTATTTTTTATTTAAAAATATATTTTTAAAAAATTATTTTTAATATTAAGATATCAAAATAATTTAAAAATATCAAAAAATTTTAATTTAAAACAAACAAAAAAAGAAAAAAAAATTTAATTTTTTTTAAAATATTTTTAAAATATAAAAATAAATAGGACCTAGCAAGGGAGAGAGCTGGAGAGAGAGAGAGAAATTTATAGGAAAATGAGAATGACCCTTGAACTCTAGAATTGTGTAATACTATCCAAATTTGGACGGTAGGATTTGAGCAAGCCAAAAGAGGAAAATGAGCTTTTTTTAGACTAAATTGCTTCAAATTGCTAGCAAAGCAAAGGCTAAAAGAAATGATGAACACTGGCCTTGCTAGAATACTGTGTGTCCATCTTTGTGTGACCCAAACCTCATGTAGGGCGAAGCCTATTGTCAGTTTAATGCATTTGTTGTAGAGCTTGAATTACCCACGCCAAACTAGGTAAAAATAATATGAAATAGTACATAATTAATTAAATTACTTCAATGATTTTATAGACAAAATCAGCTTATACAAGCCGCGTCTTACATGGACAACCTTGCCAAAAAGGCTGTTCACGCATTCTTGTCAAAAAGCAGCCAAACCCTTGAGAAATAATTAATGACTGAGCATGAAATAGTTATAGTTTGGCTAGCACGCAGCTTGGTCTGATGGGCATGATGTTTCCATCAGAAAGAGCGTAAAGAGCTCACAACCTGGCTAGCTCGTAACTTGCTTGGTCTATGGACATGGCATTTCCATAAGAAAGAACAAAATAGCATGAAATATACACCCATGGCCTGGCTAACACGCAGCTTGGCCCAGATGGATATGGCGTTGCCATAAAAAATAACTACCAAAGTATGAAATGCTCATGGCCTAGCCAACGTGTAGCTTGGCCTCGTGGACATGACGTTAATTTCCATCAGAAAGAGCAACTTGGAATTTAAAGCTCATGGCCTATCTTGTGTGTATTTTAGCTTGATGGACATGACATTACTACATGAAAGAACTCGCTTGAAACCATAAGAGGTGTAACAATTTATCAGTTCTAAATTTATTTTCTAGAAATCAACAGTTCGAGTACCACAAATCTTAGGGTCACTGAGGTTTATATGATTGTTAATTTCAGGACCCGTGAAATTAGTCGAGATACACGCAAGCTAACCCGAATACCCACGTTAATAATAATAATAAAAAACAACTTGCTTGGAAAACTCATAACTTGACCAACATGTAGCTTGCCCGTATAGACATGGCATTGCCATAAAAAATAACAACTAAGCATGAAATTTTCATGGTCTGATCAACACGCAGCCTGGCCAGATGGACATGGCATTGCTTTAAAAATAAAAGCTGAGTGTAAAATGCTTTTGGCCTGGCCTGCACGACTTGGCCAGATGGATATGGTGCTGCCATAAAAAAGAGCAATCGAGCATAATAAGCTCTCAGCCTAGATAGTGTAGCTTGGCCAGATGAATATGACATTGTCATATAAAAGAATAATTGAGCATGAAATACTCATAACCTGGCTAGTGTGCAGCTTGGCCATATGAACACGACATTGTCATTAAAAAGAATAACTCGGTATAATAAGGAGATCATGATCAGACTAGCGCACAACTTAGCCAAATAGTCATGATGTTGCCATCAAAAGGAACGATAAAAAAACAAGTAGATCGTAGCCTGGCCAGCACGTAGCTTGGCCAGATGAACATGGCGTGATCTACAGGACCAAGAACCTAAAAGAATCCGAGCTTAATGAGCTCACATATATATTGACCATTGATATATATGTCGGCTGGCCAAATGACCTGTAAGGGATTCATGGATTTTCTTTTTCTCTGTTTGTGGTAGCCGTGTGTCTATTGAAAAATTACGAGAGGATGGCATCTGTGCGCCAATATTTCCATGGTCAATGGGAAAACAACCACTATTGATGTAGTCCCAACTCCAATGGTGCTGTCTACAAACAAGAGCACCGAAGAGAAGACAACAAGAATGTTTTATTATTGACTTACAAAATACAGAATCTCTTCTCATGATACATAGTTATTAGAGCAAATGGAATGATCAAAAGAGCTACTTTATATTCAGTACTCATCGTTGAAAAAATCAGAGATGTTCCCAATATCCATATAGGCAATTTCAACACTGAAAACTTATAAATTTCCCAAGGGTGGGAGAGAAAAACTGCTTGGCTTGAGTTTTATTCAATTAGGCTGTGAAGGGAGCGAAAACGACAACAGAATTGTGTCCTCCAAAGCCAAATGAATTTGAGATACCTGCAGTGAAACGAGGGAATAAAAAATTAACTACATCACCCTGCAATTTATGCATGTTACTTCTTCTTCTTCTTTTTTTGATAATACAACATGCATTGCATTAGTAAAATATATCGTCCATATGAATAAATATGCTGTATGACCTTTTTCTTTTTCATTGCTGGTTCGACATCTATCATGTGTACATGTAGAGAGAAGAACAGAATGCATACCAACATTAACTTCATGTTGCTTCTTCACATTCGGAACAGTGTCAATTGTAACATCAAGCTCAATATTCTGCAGAGTTGAGTAATAAAGCATTAGGAAATATTGGAGTAAACTAATGTGGAGCATGACACGAGTAAGAGAAATTAGGATGATGGTACATACATCTTGATTGATAGTTGGGTGAAGCCATCCAGTGTTGATTGCTTTTATAGTTGCTATGGCTTCTAATGCACCAGCAGCACCAAGACCATGTCCAATCATTGACTAAGACAAGAAAAGACCAAATTAGCTAGCATTAATGATGTTCTCCAGCATGATCACTGTAAAATGGATTGGTCAGGTTGTCTTCTGTAGATTGTACAAAACAAAGCTGCTGGAGGAGGCTATCTTGAATCCTAGTTTAGCTTCTATTTGTAGACAGTGGAATTTTTCCTAGTTTGCTTTGTGACCAAATTCTGGTTTTTGTTTTTGTAGTAGGATATTCTCCTACTTGTTCCTATTTGATCAATGAGACCTTTTCGTTTATATATATAAAAAAGGATTTCTGTAAAATCCAATTCGTATTCGCTGGGATATTGCAAAATCTAGCTGCACAGTATCTTACCTTAGTCCCATTCATCTTGATCTCAGAAGTGTTCTTAAAGACTTTCTTGATTGCATTAACCTCAGCCAAATCCCCTGCTAGTGTTGATGTTGCATGAGCATTAACATAGTTCACCTGTAAATCAGAAATCAGGCCAGCTTCATAATCGGATCCAGAACAGTGGGGAAGATAATTTATCTCAAGAAAAGTGTACTTCAGGTTTCCTTCCTGTCAAGAAATTTACTCCTACCTCCTCAGGGGAAACTCCGGCATCTTCCAAACTTTTGGCTATGCAAGTTGAAACTCCGAGGCCATCTGAACGGGGATCTGTCATGTGATGAGCATCACAAGTCACAGCACCTCCTAAATATTCTGCTATTATATTAGCTCCTCTTTTCATTGCATGTTCTAAGCTCTCCATTATCTATTACCATAGAAGAAAAATAGTTCCAATAAAATTCTGAATGATGAAATGCTATTGATATGTATAAAAGCCAAGTGAATTAATAGGTACTCAAATACAATGGAGTATGTAGTTGTACAGATTTACCAGCACTCCAGAGCCTTCACCCATGACAAAACCATCACGATCCTTGTCCCAAGGCCTTGAAGCTTTCTTAGGGTCTTCATTTCTTTGAGACAGTGCTCTGCAAGCTATAAAACCACCAACACCAGCAGGAATGACTGAAGCCTCTGTTCCCCCAGCTACCATGATATCTGCTTCACCTCTTCTAATGTGATTAGCAGCCGAGTAGAAGCAGTAATTTGCAGTCGCGCAAGCAGTTGAGATGGAGTAATTAGGGCCCATTAATCCTGTTTCTATAGCTAACAATGCTGAACCCATGTTGGTGATGGAATAAGGAATGAAGAATGGAGACATTTTCTTATATCCCTTCTGGACAAGAGATTCAACTCCATTGCTAAAAGCGGTTAAGCCTCCCATGCCTGTTCCCACCAGCACTCCAATTCTTGTACTGTCCATCTGAAAGGCGTACATGTTCCAAGACTTCATATTCATAGCTTAGGTATTGTTTAGGAATGCGTGCAATAATGTTTCTTAAATTTTAATTTTTTTATATTTTTATATCGTTTTTATATACTGATATTAAAAATAATTTTTTAAAAATAAAAAATATTATTTTAATATATTTCTAAACATAAAATACTTTATCACAACCATGACACAATATAAAGACACCCTAAATCTAAAATACGTGAACCACATTTAGCAAACAAAAGAATATGACTCACATTTTCAAGCACTTCAGAGCCAAGGTTGGCATCTTCAAGGGCCCTCTTGCCAGCAACCAGACAGTACCTCCAGCAATCATCAAGACGGCGATCATTTTTACCATCAATGTATCCTTTGGAAGAAAAATCACGAATCTGACCAGCGAAACGAACAGAGAAACTCGAAGCGTCAAACCTATCAATTAGGCTGATCCCACTCTCTCCTTCCAGGAGCTTGTCATAGAATGTATCGATGCCACAACCAAAAACTGAGACTAGTCCCATTCCAGTAATGACAACTCGTTTTTTGGGATCTTTTTCACGCTTGGGAGCTGAAACAGTTTGAGATACCATTGCTCTAATTGTTCTTGATTTTGAAGCTGAACATGATAAATTCAGCAAGAGTTAAATCTGATAAAAGGTCAAAGTGAAAAAATTGAAAATCATTTTGAACAATACTAGGCTTACTAGTTCATCTACCATCTTAAGGCAGAAAAATTACCAGGAAGATGGACATATGACCAAGAAAATTAATAATCACGAACATAATTTCCAATTCTAATCATGCGTCAAAACATTGTTATTATTGGGGTTTTCTTTTCCAACTCTTGGCAGAGGCATGAGAACAATCTTAGTCCTGACATTTTCTTTCGGCTCCAATATTGGTGGCTGCATTCTATAGACTATCAAAACATTTCTAAGTAGCATCATAATTTTTCATTTCAGGTGCATTGCAAGGTTGGAAAAAAGAAGAAGCACAGATAGACTCATACGTGAAGTAGAAATGGACCCACTTGGCTTACTCCCAGTTGGAGCCAGTTGCATGTTTTCAACTGGTCTAAGCCCCCTGTACTGTGTCAGAGAAGCTCCATCGCTCCCTACTTCTCTGCTTCCAAAGAGTACATTAGAAGAACAAGCTGCACCAGCAATGCCTGCCATGTCTCTCTCCTTCTCCTCTGTGTAAAGCTTGAGTGATTTAAAAACTAGTTCAACTTTGGGTTATCAGAGGCAGAGAAGGACTTAACAAAGAACGAGTCTTGTTTGCTGGTTTGATTTAAGATTGGAGAATCCGCCACCAACAATTCGTGGGCGGTAGAAGCCAAAACAGTTTTAGTTTCTCTTTCATTTTGTTCAAGCCGGTTAACTACCCTGAACAACTAACGTTTGGAACTTTGGCTGGCACTTCCCAACTGCTTTGTCTATTGCTTATCGTCGATCATGTCGGAACCGGTTAATTACATCCTCCACCTTTTTTGAGGTTTTGGTAAAAAAAAAGAGAGGGAAATATCGAAGTATCATCATTTTATATTTTATTGATTTAAATCAAGCCAACCATGCTACCCAATAATAGTATATTAAAATGGATATGGATTTTTTTATTTTAATATATTATTTTCACTTTTTTCTAGATCCTATAAAATATAATAATCTTAATATAGTTGTCGATCAAAACATGTAATTTAATTTAAAAGGATAGAATAAAAAGTGCTAGATATTTTTGGAGCATGAAAGATATTTCCTTCAGATAACATCCATTATAAAAAGTATCAATACCCATAAATAGTTGAAATTAGACACATACTTGAAATTGACAAGATAAATTGAAAAAAAAACTTTATTAAATTTGAAAATTAATTATACGAAAATAGGAAGAATTAATCACAAATAAACATTCGTATTCTGCCTTGTAACTGTAAGATTAATAGGATCGCTAAGCCTATGCGATCCCGTCGATTCCACCTATGATCAAATTCCGATTTTATTTCGGATAAGGATTGATTTCTGCATGCAGGATCTTGACATTCCTCCTCCTCTATGTCATCCTACAATTTAATGTCACGATCTTGACAGCTGTGGACAGTATAGTTCCGGGTCAAGGGCCGGCTGCCTTGACTTTCCTGAAATGAAAACCCATGGTGTTTTGATTATATATATATATATATATATATATATATATATTCTTGAATTAATTTATATATCAATCGCTATTTTTTTTAAGATAAACTTAGGTCGTGTTTGTTTCCTGAAAACTAATTTTTATTTTTTAAATTTTTTTATGTTTATTTGTTATTAAAAAAATTAATCAACGAAAAATACTTTCCGATCAACGAAAAACACTTTGTAGTCAAAGAAAAATTTGATTTGGTTTTCAGAAAAGTATTTTCCTTTTATTTTGAACGAAAAACACCTTCTAAAAGTTTCAAAAAATTTAGAAATATCATATTATTTGCTGATTATATCAAATTTGGTTCTCAAACTTTTAATTACTATATGTATTTTGTTTTGAATATTTACTTTTCAATTTCATCCATTAGAATTTAATTTTTATATTAATTTTTGTCCTTATTTTTATAATTGTTATTCGTTTTTCCCTTATTATTTTTTTAATTGAAATTTTTTATCTATCAAATTTGGTTTTTATTCTTTTAATTGATACTTATTTTATTTGAAATAATTTATGAAATGTTAATTATTATTATTTTAATTTTTTAATTTTTAATTTTTTAAATTTTTAGATTTGATCTATATTATTTTGATTATTATTTATTTTATTTGAGATAATTTATAAAATTATATTTTTTTTTCAATTTTATTCTCATTCAACTTTTTAATTTGTAAGATTTGTTCTTTATTATTTTAATAAACTTGAAAAAAATAAAACATTAATAAGTTATTTTCCAGCTCATTTTCCATGACAAAACTAAACATTATAAAGTGTTTTCTTACTTATTTTTTATTACACTACCAAACATCAGAAAATAATTTATTTTTTTGAAATTTATTTTTTCAGAGTTCATTTTCTAAAAAAAATATATTTTCCAACAAATAACTTAAAAACATGTACTCCACGTCAATTAAATTATATTATAGTTAAAATCCTTACACACCTTTGTTCTCGAGAGAAATTTGAAATCTAGAACCGAACATGTCTCAAAGTTGAAGCCATATCTATAATAGAGAACACCAGTCGTCGAATATCCACGTTATGCTAGGTTATGGGTTGGATTTGAAGGGTCAGGACTGCATTGGCTGGGAGAGTGGGATTGCGCGCCTAGTCCACGTGAGAATTGAGGCCCGCGCACTTTTTTTTTTTTTTTTTTTTAATTATTATTAGTGTGCCATCTGCCTTGATATTTTTTTTTACAATTAAAAAAAATGATATGTCATTCATCTGCCATCTTTTGTTTGTCACTAAAAAATATCTTTATTGATTAAAAAATTGAGGTACCAGATTTTGAATCCTAAAACCAATATCCAAATTAAGATTGTCAAAAATATTTTTTTAATATGATATCAAATATATAATATAAACTAAACTCGATTCGTAAAATTATAAAAAAAAAATTTTTAATAATTATATATTGACAATTTCAGTCAAGTTGTAAATAATAATATAACATAATTAAAATAAAAGTGAAATAAACAATACAAAATATCCAAACACCTTAAAATACATAATTCAAATAAAAATTCATACATGATTTAAATAATTTAAAAATACGAAAAGAAAAAAATAAGATTGAACAACTATGTTTTATTGATAGAGTTTCAGAATATTTTCTAGATAACAGATCTTGAAACACATTCTTGTAACTAGTGAAATGGTACAACATTCTAAAGTATATCACCAACTTCAAAAAAAAATTAACAGAGACCAATACAGTGAACCCGTGACAACGAGAATAAAAACGTATAAAATGACATCAATTCACCTCACCTTCCACCTTTTTTATGTAAGTAACAAGTCTTAGAAATAATGTCCAGATATCCCACCAAGCAAGACATGTATTTCAAGTTCTCTCTGAGTTTTTGTCGTCTTTCTTTGTAGTTTACAATGGTTAGTCTAAAATACAGTATTTCTCTCTCTATATATAAGTATTCCTATATCTTATTTTACTCATTTGATTCCTCATCATCTATTTCTGTCTTTCCATGATTTCGATCCTCCGATCATGCCTTTCCGATCTAAAATACAATATAAAGCTTTCCCATACCCAAGATCCTCTAATGTTGGTGTTAGTCTGCTAAAATTGAAAATTTGAGATTTAAGCAACGGGAAAATGGGAGACTGGGGAGTGGGGATTGGAGACTATGTAGTGGAGTGTCAAGGGACTCAGATAGGAAAACAATAAATTTTGAACTAAAATGTTTTCCGGTGACTCTCATTTCTTTTAAAATCTAAGAACTAAATTGTAAAACAAATAAAGTTTGGGATCTAAATAAAAAATCTAAAAACAGAAGGGATCAAGTGTAAAAAAGTTAAAAATCGAGAAACTAAAGAGTAGATTTATGCGCCTCTTGAACAATAAACATGGGAAAAGATAATTTTTTGTGGAGATTAATTTTTTTTAGATTAATATAGGTGTTCAGGTTAGCTTGCGCGTAACTCGACTAGTCTCACAGACTGTGAAGTTAGCGACCGTATAACCTTCTAGTGGTCTTGAGATTTGTGAGACTCAAACTGGTGATTTTTAGAAAGCAAATTTAGAACCTGACCAGTTGAGCTACAGTTAAAAATCAATTTTAAACTTTATCTTGTTTGTTACATACACTAAAAAATCTTAAATATGAAATTGACTATCATTTAACATGAAAATAATTCCTGACTCCTCGTACACCTGATAGCATGCAATCTGAAGAGAATAAAATAAAAAAAAAGGACAAAAACATCAGAACTTCTCAGAATCAAATTGAAAGAAAAGTAATAACTCAAGGGACCTAGGATGGAAATTTGCACAGTAAACGGTGGGATGCATAGGCGTGTTTCGGTGTGAACAAGCCTCCCCGTTCATGGAGAAGATGGCAGCAACTTCTCATTCTAGAAAAAAGAAAGGAAGTAAATGTCAAAGCCATACCACTTCTTCAAGTCAACACTATTTATCTTCACCACATGCTATGTAGCTTCTTGCCATGTGATAACGCGACTTCTGTGCCACTAGAAGTGTCAAGATTGGAACCTCGGGCTCCATTCTCCAAGAATCGTTGGTTCTCCTTCTTCTGTATATTTACATTTGTCTTTTTTTTTGTTTTGTAAGAATCATTTCCATATAAAAATTGTAGATTGAGTTCTTGGGATCGCCCTTGCTAGCCTTTCCATACGATTAATTTAAATTTCAAGCATATTTATCTTGTCACGTTTTCTTGTATTTCAATGTTTTGTATTCGGTGCCATGCTTTCTATTTGTAATGTGTAATATTACTTGACTTTAATTAATGATACGATATTATGTAAGAAAAAAACATGTTTAATGGGTGGCCATTATCTTCCTAATAATGCAAATTATTTTTTAGTGATTCATGGGATGAGGTGTTATGTTAGAACTTGCATGGACTGGGTGTTCAAAATGGTCCATTGTGCCGCCTTGTCTTAAATTTTAAAAAGATATTGTGATAATAATTATTTTTTAAAATAATTTTTTATTTAAAAAATTATTTTTTTAAATTAAACATTACAATTACCATGATATTAAACACCATCCTAACTTAAAATTCACGTGTATCCTAACTATACCCCTAATCCAACTCACAAGCTCAGCAGTTTCCTTACTCAGAATCCTATCCTACGGAAGAGCTTATGCCTTAGCCAATCTTCTCTCTTTCAAGCCTTAACACCTAAGCAAATACAAGAAGTTTCCGAAAACTCCCCGAGTCCCAAGAGTGTGAACTAAAATCCACTTGGTAGAAAATCACCTTCTAGAAATTCCACAAAAATCAACTCCCTTCTCTTTCCTCCACCTCACCCCCTACCCCACCTCACAACCGCGTTTTTGCCGTCTATCATTATTACGTTCGCTAACCCTCACAATCAATACCAATAATTATTAATTGCAATTAATTATCTGTAAAAAAAAAAACACCATAATATTTAGCAATTTTCTTTTGGTTTAGAAACTAAAGAGGTGTCCACGTTGCTTTTCCTGTTAAAATTAAAAAAATAAAAATAAATGAACCTTATATAAAAAACTTCACGATCACGTCAATGCATTCAAGAAATATTTCTAAACACTCTTAATGCTAAAAATTTCGAACTTTAAATAAAGCTTTTTTTTTCGCGGTCAGAAAATGGTGTGAGCATTGTTAATGTTATTTTAAATTTTAATTGTAAACTAAAAACTTTATACGTGTATTAATTAAAATAAATTGAGAATTTTATATATGTGAATAAATAACTTATTGATTCCGATAAAATATTGAAATATATTATTTTTTAGAAAAAAAGTGGTTTAATATTTTTTAGCTTGAAATTAAATATCTACAATTTTAATTGATTTGAATCAATAAAATTGAATTTTATTTTGTCAAATTTAGACATTAATTCAATGCTAAAACTTATTCTTAACTTTACTACTAGAGATACAAAATATTAAACTCAATCCTAAGTAAACTTAACGTAAAATGATTAAATTGTAAATAAAAAAACTTTGAGTAAAAAAGATTACAAGTAATTATTACAACCCCAAATGAATTGTGTTTTTTTTATATGTTGTATGTTTTTTTAATATTTATTTCATCTCACGCTATCTTATATATTCATGATTCCAAATACTATTTCATGGTTTATTAAACATCAATTTTGCAAAACTAAATTATAATTGTTAAATAAAAAGAAAAAAAATCCAATTAAAAAAAAAGATGCGAAGAAGATAAAAAAAAGTTTGAAATGTGATGCATTTCCATAATGTTTTTAATATTTCTTTAATATCTCATGTTTTCATTACTCAAAACATTATTTTTATGGTTTATTTATTATCAATTTTGTGAAATTAAATTACAATTATGAAATGAAAAATAAAAAGATCTAATAAAAAATATGAAAAAAAGAAACTGAGTCAAATTTGTGTAATGAACTATGATCCAATTAAAAAAAAAGATGGGAATGAAGAAAAGAAAAATATGATTTAATTTACTGTGTATATAAATAATTTTTTCACCCAAATTTTTTTAACTGTATTGGTAATTGATAACATGTGTATTCACAAAAATATAAATTCTTTTTACCAGACAATATATGAGATTTTTTGTCTTGATCAGAAGTATAAATATCTGTTCTGTATTGTAATTTCACAAGACCAATTAAATATCCCTTTTGTAATAGTTAACATGTCACCACATCAGTATAGTCCACAGTCTACCATGACTAATTAAATTCGCAGATGTTTATAACTTTCCTCTTTGACAAATCCACACGCAATCTTCGAAAATTATGCCGGACATTGCAGTCAAAATGTTGTTTATTTAAAATTTAATTATTTTTTTTAAAAAATTAATTTTGTTAATATTAATGAATTGATATTAAAAATAAATTTTAATATATTTCTCAAAAAAACCAATAGTACCGTAATTCCAGACACGACAGCCTTGTAATTTCCTGGAAATTGCCCCCTTTTAATCTAATCTTCACCTATTAATACTCCCTTTCTCACCCACTCTATCAAAAACCAAACCTTCCACTTCTTCTGCTATCTCCAGTGTTTCTTACATCATAATTTCTACACTCGAGCTTCTTTATTACTATCCTAGCTTGTAATTCCAGTTGCCTTTTTATTGTTTTTGATTGTTTCTGAAGGGAATTGAAGTTGGAAATGGAGAATAACCAGCAATCATTTTATCAGTTCAGTGATCAGCTCAGGGTGCAGACATCAAATTTAGCTAATCTGTCACTCAGTGATTCTATATGGAGCAATTCATACGGGTCAAAGAGGCCAGATGAAAGGAGGAATTTTGATATCAGAGTTGGTGGTGAAGTTAACAATTTGAAGCAAAAAGGGTCTGATTTGAATAGTTTCAGTGATGGATGGAATCCTATTAATGATATTAAGCAGAAAGGTTCTGGTTTGAATCTATTCAATGATGGGTGGAACTCTGTTAATGATCTGAAGCCGAAAGGGTCTAACTTGAATCTGTTCGATGAAGGGTGGAGTTCTGTCAATGATTTGAAGCCGAAAGGGTCTAACTTGAATGTGTTCGGTGACGGTTACAATCTGAAGCCAAAAGGTTCTGACTTGAATGTGTTCAATGATGGATGGAAGATGGGCTCTAGTGCTAACAATTATGGGGTTAGTCCAATTGGACCTATTGGTCAATTTGTTGGTGGATCTCAAAAAAATATTGGGATCAATGGAGGTTTCAATAAAGGGATCTATTCAAAGAACAATAATATCCATAACAGTAACGTTAATGTTAGTGTGAAGGGTAACAAGAACAAGGGAGATGATGATTTTGGAAGCAAGAGTAGCAAAAAGAATAGCAGCAAGAAGAGTAATAGTAATGACAATAATGATAGTAAGAGTGCTGCTGATAAGAGGTTTAAGACACTGCCACCATCTGAGTCTTTGCCTAGGTATGAAACAATTGGTGGATATATCTTTGTCTGCAACAATGATACCATGGCAGAGAATCTCAAGAGAGAGCTTTTTGGTATGTTTCAGATTTCATTTCTTCTTGTTTCTGTTTTGCCTGGAATGTTTTGATCTTTTAATTTTCTCTGTTTTCTTTTACTGAGTTCTGGTCTTTTTAAGGTTCGATCTTACTTCTTTGCTTTTGTAAACAGGTCATCGATTGTAATATCATGCAGACTAGTCTAGGTTTTTAGGTGCAAAGCTTTTATAGTTGGGAATTCTGTGCCGTAATTAATTTTAGGTGCGAAATTTGTGGTTCTTCTAAGCAATCCGGGTTGTCAATAATGAGAGGCATAATTTGATCTGCTCTACAAAATATTAAGATATGAAATCATTGCTTAATCGTTGTCTGAACCTAGTTGAATTTTTTTGATAGATCTCTTCCTAGAACTTTTTTATTCCTCTGTGCATCTTTGATATGAGCTTTTTGCTGGTCTTGAATTCTAAATTATTTCTTGGATTTTTTTGAAGGCTTGCCTCCCCGATACCGCGATTCCGTGAGGCAGATCACTCCAGGCTTGCCCCTTTTCCTCTACAACTACTCCACTCATCAACTCCATGGAGTTTTTGAGGTTGGTTTCTCAGTTCTCTACTTCTTTGCATAACATTTAAGCAGTTTTCACTTGTCCTTAGGTTTATGGCTATGTTTACAAAAAGATTAAGCGATACTTCTAAATAAACTAAAGGTGTCTTTGATGGTGTATGTATAGGCTGCAAGTTTTGGAGGAACAAACATCGATCCCGCAGCCTGGGAAGACAAGAAATGTCCCGGCGAATCACGCTTCCCTGCTCAGGTATATATGGCTAATCTGCTGTTTATTAGTTGGATAAATTAAATACCTGCCTGTGATTTAATGTCACTCTGTATATATTGGATCATTGAAGGTTTAACACTTCTGTTTTTTTGTACAGGTGAGAGTAATGACAAGGAAAATTTGTGAGCCACTTGAAGAGGACTCTTTCCGGCCAATTCTCCATCACTACGATGGCCCCAAGTTCCGCCTTGAACTCAACATACCAGAGGTAATTTCATTCCGACGGTGACCAAAATGAATCCCGCATGATGTATTTGTGAAAACTCATTGCATTTCCTTAACACAGGCTCTGAGTTCTGAATTATTTTTCTGATGGATTTTCAGGCGCTGTCTCTCTTGGACATCTTTGAAGAACAAAACCCTTGAAAACAATATTATCCTATACAGGCAGACAGATACACATAAAGTGAAAAAGAGGAGTTGACAAAAGAATAGAAGATCAAAAATAGTTGTTTGGCTTCAATATAATTGAAGTTTTAAGGAGAGTAAGGCGAGGAATTGTGGGAACAGGAAAGAGGCTGCTCATAAGGCCTGTGTGATGTATAATCTTTTTTAATGGAGGCTGTTTCGAACACCCTCGTTTTTTTTTTCTCTGGTTTGACATATAAATAAAGGGCTTAAAAAACATAAACTTTTATTTATGAGTTGTAATCAAGTGAATTAAGGATGTATTGCTGTTTGGATATCTAACCATTTGCATGAGAATCAATGGAAATAAATGGTAATTAAGGAATGCGAGCGATGATTTTAAGCTCTTAGCCGTGATTTTTTCATGTCTAAACAAGAGGTTTAGTGGATGTTCCCACTCCATTATCTTCAACACCTATGCAGCTCAACGTTGAGTGTGTAAAATGTTGTATAATCCACTGAATCCTACGTTTGCTACAGCCCCATTTGCGTTTGTAAGTCACCTTGTTATCTTTATTTCTTCTATCTCTGAATAACAAACAAATACAAGCCATCTACCTGCTCAACAAATAAATTAAAGCTCCATCTTTTCTTGAATTTGGCTGGATGTAATAAGAGTCAAACATGCAAAAATGCTTCGGCAAAGGATAAGGGTGTGATTGGATCACCTACTTGAAACTTCGTTTCACCACTCAAAGAAGGCAGTATTTTCAATGGGCAGTTAGGTTATCAGCCATGGAACTTCAACTCAACTCACAGATTGGATGCTGCACCGTCCTTCTCGATTATCTATTATGGTCTTCACCTGTTACATGGGTGTTGTTTAAACGTGTGATGGTTAATGGTTTGCAGTTTTTGGAAATACTATTTGAGTTTTATGATTTTTAAGTTATAAACTACTAAAATTTATATAATTGTTAATTTTAAAACTTATAAAACTTATAAAATTTATCAAAATATATACAAATTATGGCTCGAACACCTGTATTAATAAAAAAAAAATAATGGTAAATTGTTTTTTTAGAAATGTATTAAAATAATATATTTTTTTATTTTTTAAAATTTAATATTAACATATTAAAAACAATTTAAAAATGTAAAAAATTAATTAAAACTTTTTTTTTTAATTTTGACCGACCTCTCCTACATCATCAATATCAAACACGGGGGGCTGGGGGCTGCGAATTCAAAATGTGCCGACATCATGTGGATAGATTCTTAAAAAGAAGAAGAAGAAGAAGAAGAAGAAAAGGACATGGACTGTCTCAAAGGGTGGTGTGACTTTACCTAAACCTAATAATTAGACCTATTCAAAAGCTGATTATAGTTCACTTATTGGAATATCTGTCAAGATATTGTTAGAACAGCTGAAATCGAGTGGCAAAGAAATGATTAGAGCTTGCTAAAATCGAATGCTTTAGCAGAGTAATTCTCTATTTATTACTCAAAATTAATGTTTTTTGTATTCGGCACCGCAAGCCCAATTGGCCCACATGTTGACTGTGTTTGCAAAGTTGACCGGTTGGTTTTACAATTTCTTTTTAGGGTTTTGATAAACCTTCCAGCCCCAATTAATCATTCCCAAAAGTAATTCTTTCTCGAAGAGAGTCAAAAGTTTTATTTTTTATCGTTAAAACACTCGGGGGGGCATCTCCGGGTTCTAATTTGTTTCTTACACTAAGAAGTTGGCGGGTCTCATTCAATTTTATTTACCTGCATGAATATCTTTCATCGTCGTGGCACCGTTGAGATTAAGCATTGGAGTGTTAATTGTCGGAAAGGTGCAAAGTAATGATGATTATGACCGTTAACCAATAATTGCAAGCTCAAAGCATGGTGGTTGCGTGGCGGACGAATATTTCCGAGCAGGCCTCTTTTGTGTTTCACTCTTCCAAGAACAACTTACTCATGTTGCTTTTTATTTTTGTGCTTTAAATTTTATTTTAAAAAATTCAATTTTTTTATTTTTTTAAATTAATATTTTTTAATCTTTTCAAATCATTTTGATGTGATGATGTTAAAAATAATTTTAAAAAAATAAAAAAAAATATTATTTTAATATATTTTTATGTAAAAAATATTTTAAAAAGCAACCGCAACTATACTCCGTATCTTGCACACCAATCTACCTTTCCAAGTGTATGAAAAGAGGCTTCGGATGTAGATGTCCAGAATAGTTTATTTTTATAGTATTTTTTATTTAAAAATATATTAAAATAATATTTTTAATATTAACCCTTTAATTTTTTAAAAATATTTTTAAAACATACAAATATTAGACATAAAAAAATATGCTCAATAGAGTTCTGATCAGAGGGTTGTCCCTTGGTTGTTGCCAAGATCAACTCGGTGAATAATCGTTGATAAACCCTCGGAAAAAGAAGGGACCGTGCCATTTTGTTATTGAACACTTGTAGGCAATCAATTAAATCATCACCAGTAGTCGGCATTGAGGAGAAAATCATAAAAAAAATAGAAAGACAAAACCATCATCCAAACAATCACAATCATTTAATTTAAAGTTCCTTTATCTCTTCTTCTATCAATCAAATTCCAAAACTCAACAATCACAAAACACATCAATTATTATTCAAACGCGCCACCGCCACCCACCAACCTGCCGCCACCACCCCATCCGTCTTTTTTCCCCCATTATCACACCATATTCAAATTAGCAAAAGAATATATGTTCTTATGAATTCCCCGTTATGCTTTCCGTTATACTTTCTATTAAAAGAATCGGATAAGATTATGATGCTTCACTATTCACATAAAAAATTAAGCAGTAATTTTTCTTTTCAATTATATCTTTCAATGACTTAATTAGATGGAATTAATATTGCAATTATGATAAAAGTACTAAATAAAAAAAATTAAAATATAAAACACAAAAAAAAATAAGTTTGATTCAAAATTTTTATTAATGTTTATTTTGATCCAAGAATTCATTTTATTTATTTTTCAATCCCTAAATAAGAGAGACACATTGAAAAATAATGATAAAGAGAAAAAATGGTTGGTTGTCTCGATTCAAACCACAAAGTGATCTAGGTTTGGTGCTACAATATTTCATTTTATGAGAAAAGTTGGACGGTGGTTGTCACTTATATTTAAATTTCATGAAAAAATAGATTGGGGCTTGGAAAGACATGGGGTTTCGGGTTGATTTTTTTATTTTTTTTTACCGATTTTTTGGCAAGTTTAAGGGCATAGGTGGGTTTATTGAGTTGTATATGTTGTTTTGCATATGTTTTTAGGTCAAAATTTAGTTGAAGATGGGTTGTTTTGTCCAACAAATAAAAGGAGAGATTCTATCTAATTTCTGACCATTTGGGTTGCTTAAAATTGGCTAAACAAATAGTGCATAATCTGCATGAATAAACAACATGTCTTTTGATTAAATTTTTTCAAAAAAAATAAATACAGGGTGGACGACATATCATTTGCTTTCTTAATAGATAAAAATAAAGTAAGGCTAAACACTCAAGCTTGTGCATCTGTGCTATTAGGGGGGCAAGTGCTAGGCCTAACCCTTTTATGTCTTTTTCTGTTCTTTTTTTCTTTATTGTTTGCCCCTCAAAACAATTTATCTTGTTGATTAACTTATTTTTCAGTTTTGACATGGTTCTTAAGTAATAATAATACAAAATTTTATTTGAATTTTAATATATTTTTAATTATTATGTATTTGATAATAATAATAATAATAATAATAATAATAATAATAATAATAAATTGTTCATGAAAATTCAATTCATTTTTTTAAATTTAAATATATTTTGAATATGATTTTAGCACATGTATATATGACTTATTTAACTTTCAATCATATAAAATATATGAACATAATATTTTGATAATATTTTTTTAATTACTTTAACTATCATATAATCTCTCTCTCTCAAAGAAAAACAATGATTCAAGTTAAAAATCTTGCACGGTAAGATAAATAAGTGACACGTTAAGAAAATTGATTTTAAATTTGAGAGATATATGTTTTGTGATTATTTAAATGACTTACATTTAAAAAAAATATTATTCTATAATTAAATAAAAAAAACTGAAAAGTTACATATAACCTGAGATTATATATCTTAATATACATCTTTGTCATATTTTCCTCATTTAGTCTTTGGTTTAGATCAAGAAATTTTTTATTATTTATTAAAACATATAATTTTTTATTTATTTTATTAAATACATATATTAACCTTATTTTGCAGAAACAAATTTACCTTAATGATTTTTTTTTCAAAACCACTATATTTTCAAGTTTAATAACAATATTAATATTAAAGACACTCTTACGACTAGTTTTTATATTCAAAAATATTTTGGTTTCTCGTAGCATAGCGCGAAGATCCAAACTAGTTTTTATATTGAATAATTTATCTTTAATAAAAGATCTATGTTCTTATACGTATCAAATTGACTGAAAAATACCACATCCATGGAGTTTTTTTTATTATTATTAAAAAAATCGAGAACTTCGTTAATGACAAGTTGGGCAACGAACCAAACCATTCTCATTGCACTTCCCACACCTCTCCTTGACCCCATCAACCAAAACCTTACAACTCCCACCACATTCCAAACATGGCACAAACCTAGCAGCCCCACATCCTTCACACGCTTGTCTTCCCTCAACTCGCTCCACGCGTGCCCAAACTAGTGTCCTCCCGAGTCGAGCTGACTCATTCAACTCAACAACCTCATCAACTCCTCCTATGTACCTTCCCTTGATAAAAACCCTAGGCACACTCATCCCTTCTCCCGTCAAATCCCTCAACTCGTTCAAAAACTCCCCATGCAACGAGACGTCCCTCTCATAAAAAATTACATGGTGCAGCTCAAATATGGTCTTCACACGAGTACAATCTTCAAATGTCTTACGTACCCCTCGTAACGACGTCGTGTAAAGCACAACTGAGTTAGCTCCACTTGGTGGACTCTTCTCTTCGAATCCACTCAATGGGTCCACCTTCTTCATAGGCTTCCCTCCCTTTTCGTGACTCGATCACTGGCTCAGTCCCAACTCGTGACTCGGGCTTGCTGACAACCTCAACTTTCCTCAACTGGCCGGTCCTAATGGGCTCTGTTTTTTTCAACTCCTTTTCAGGTTTTGGAGCTAGTTTTGCTTCCAGCTCTTCAAGGGTATGAATAGAAACACTATTTCTCGGTTCTTGCTTCTTTTCTTGGTTGGTTTTAGCAACTTGAGTTGGTGTAGTATAAGGCGCCTTTTGTGATGGTGGTGGTGGTGTGGCAATAGGCCTTTTTTTACCGAGGGTAGGCTTAAGGTCTTGATCAAGTGCCTTACTAACCTCATCTCAAGAATGAGGAGCATCCGTTTCAAACTGGTTGAGCTTCTCTAGTATTGGAGCTTGCACATTTGATGGCATTTCTTGATTTTCTTGAACAGAATTGTCCACTACAAGCCATGGTTCTTGAATTGAGTTAATGTTGAATATATACTGCAAAGCTGGAAGGTGGTGGAAGATAGACATCTTCGCTTGCTTCAATACTTTTTGAAGAATTGCACCCCAGAGACACAACACACACACACACACACACACGAATGTTTATATTTTAAAATATAAGTTAATAATTTTTTTTATTTTTTAAAAATTATTTTTAACATTAGTATATTAAAAAAATTCAAAACATATAAATTATATTAAATTTTAAAAAATAATTCAAAACATATAAATTATATTAAATTTTAATAATTTTTTTTTAAAATTTTTAAAAACACGGTTATTCAAAGTGTAAAGGAAGATTTGGGGTATTATTTTTTGTGTGGTCGGAAAGTGGAATAATATGTGTGGTTTTAGTGGAGGCTTTGGTCTAATTATGTTTTTGTCTTTTCTACTTTGAAATTGAAGAAGAAGTGAGCTTTCAGAGAATTTTTGTGGGATAATGGGTTCGTAGCCTCAGAAATGATGTGTGGTGTAGCTGAGTGCCACGAAGAAAATGGTATCTTGGAACGCCAGCTGGTTGGGCAATGCTGGTATGATCAAGTGGGTTGTGGGAGTACAAGACAAAGGGGATATATGTTTTTAGCTTATTTGGTTTTACTCGGATTTCTGGCTGTTTGTTTTCACTTTCACTTCCCGAAGAATAAGAGTTTCTTTCAAATTCGGGTTTAAATTTGATTTTCTTCTAGTGTCACAAATCTCAAAATTATTAAAAATTTATATAATTATTAATTTTAAAACCCATAAAATTATTCATGAACAACCTGTTCTAAACACCCCGTCAATCTTAAAAACAAAACAAAAAAAAATTCTTTCAAATTTTGTGGATTGCTTATGTCCTTTGACAGAGGGCTAAAAGGGTGCTCTCTCAAGTCTCAACTCTCGTCTATAATAATATGATTGGGTTTAGCTTGTGGCTCAAATGTGGCTAGCTATAAAGGTTCTTGTCCCATCAAAACATTTGGGCTTCAGGTTAGCTGGGCTCGATACAAAATCCAATCCTTCTAACAAAGAGTACTAGATTTGAACAATGCAACTGAAGAAGAATCCAAGCATGGAGGAGCACAAGAATAATTCCTGAGGCGCTGCTGACATGGGCATTACATCCAATGTTAATACATTGAAAAAACCTTTAGATAGGTTCTTGTTGCGGAGCATGCATATTTTTTGTCCCAAGTCATATTGAAAAGACAGCATTTTGTCACGGATTTTTAGAGACTACAATGCTGTTGTTACGAAGGAGTCAGTCACCAAAGGTGGTAAATTCATACCCCTCAGCGCATAGATTTGAAATTAGCCACATCTAAATTGTCGTTTCTTCCTCCTATTATTTTAACATACCATTCTACCTTGCATATTCTATTGTTTTGCCTTGGATCAACTCATAACTTAAACGCTTAAATAATCCTATCAACGGTCTAACATCACATGGAACCGATCAAGATTTTTGAATAAAGCAACACTGCTTTGTCCCTTCTGACATCTCTCCATTGTCTCCCCACTTGTTTTTGCTTGGATTCCTCAATTTCTATATATGAACTGGAGCTTGTGAGTCTGTGACTCATATTGATGTAACAGAATTGTAGTAATGGGAAATTGCTCTCTCAAAGGGGTTATGGAAGATTGTCCTAACAACATTAGGGTTTTAACAGATTCTGGGGGTATTGTAGAGTTCAAGGGTCCTAAGTTAGCCAAAGATGTCCTTCGTGAATATCCAGGTTACAGCATTTTTAGGCAGGGTCACGCGTCATCTCCATTGTCTACCCATGAGTACCTACTTGGTGGCCAATTTTACTGTCTTCTTCCACTTCAGAATGAGCAGAAATTATGTGACACTAAAGTTATTAGCCAAGCTCACGGCATGGGGCTGGCCACAGAGAAGGTAGCCATGGAGTGGATTAATGAGATTGAGCCACCAAAGATGTCATCCAGTACAGCAGCAATGGATTATGTAGACGACTTAGCAACCGGACCGGTGCTCGAGGTCCTGCCTACGCTAGGGGATGGGGTTTGGAGAGTGAAGTTGGTGATCGGCACCAAGCAGTTGGAAGAAATTTTGTCTGAACAAGTGAATACCGAGGCCTTGATTGAGAAAATGAGAATGGCAGCAAGCTCAGCGAGTCTGACGCCTCGGCGTAGCAAGAGTTCTTGGAAGCCAGCGCTCTCTAATGTATTCAGGGTTCCACATTAATAATTAGTCCGTCCTTTTCTTGTTGTGCTAGCAAAGAGAGGATTTGAGTGGTAGGAATATTAGTGAACGAAATGCCTTAATTGTTTGAGTGGCAAATTAAGCACTATTACTCTGTTACAGAAACGCTTTTCGCTTCGTCGGTTTTTTTTTGGGTCTAATGTCAGGATGCTTGAAGAATTGTCTTCAAGCGTCGTGTAGATATGCAACGAAGAGAGTTGTAATGTAAGAGCATATGACTATGCTTTCACGGTTCGTTGTTTTGTTACTTTTGAGTTTATAGTGGTTTTGGTTTAGTTCTTACTCTTTTTGATAACTTGTTTTGGTTGAGGTCTTGTAAGAAAAGGAAAAAAGACTTGTTGTTCAAAAGGCACCTATTACTATGGTTTCAAATTCAAGAACGTGTGGTGTGTGTATCAGTAACTTGTACTGAAAAAGAAAAGAAAACAGTACTCTTGAAAGTTAGCTTGGATAGCAGTCGAGTTTGTTTCCCACTTTGTCATTCAAGAATCAAATTCTCGGCTGGTGAAAAAAACAAAATATAGATGGAGTTAAGATCTGATTAAGAAATAAATTAACGAGCATTTTCTTGGCACTTGTTAGTCAAGTCTTAAAGGAGCAGAAAGAGTTGCTTCAAAAGCACTGGTTTTAAGTTTCAAGTTGCAATGGCTAGGTACCGCTGTTTCATGAACACTGGACTAACAAACGAATCCATAAATATTGATGGAGTCCTAAACCTTCTGGGATTGGAAGAACACCTCAATACTCATATAGCATCTCACTCCCCCCTTAATTCCTCTAAGAGCACGACAAGAATATTTTGAGTCGAAGGGGTGATTGGAATGGATTGGCCATTAGTGGCTGTTTTTCATTTAATCAGCTGGGGTTTTTAACCAAATCTACTACTGACTGACGTTTACCACAAAAAGGACCAAAAGGACGTGGTCTTGTTATAATATCGTATATGCTCTTGAATGGAACGACTTCTTACCATATCTGTATTTTTCAGAAACCTCCACAAGCTTAGTAATGGAAACAAGGTGCAAGGTTTTAAAAAAACAGAATTATGCTGAAACATTGTGGTATTTTGAAACAGTTGGAATCAATAAATTTGAATGGTAACAAAGTGCTCCAGATCTCCTAACATTAGGACATGGCCACCCAACAGCATTATCTTTTTTCCTTGCTCGTTTGCAACACTAAGATGCTCGCAAGGATCGACCAAGATGCTCATTTCAGTGGATCGGTGGGAAATAGTATGCACTCGATCAAATCCAACAAGCTGTTTTTCTGGAGCGCCTCTGAAAACTGTTGGCACTCTAGAGAACAACATCACCACGTGGCCTCCATCCATATTTCCAACATTCTCGACCAAAATTTGCATATAGAATCGCAATGAATCGCAAGATGTAATCTCGTTGATGTTTATATAACTTAATCTTTCTCCTCCCTGCTGTAGTATTCTCTTCCTAGATTTTGATGACAAAGAGCGTGACAAACTTAGCTTGCTTGGTGCTGACAAGATCTTGTAAGTGAAATTAGTGTAGCTTAAGCCTCCACCGAATCCATATACTCGGTTTCCAGTGTAAAACCGATAGGTTCTTCCTGGGTAACCACGAGAAGGATTAGGTCTCATGTTCATATCAGTCATCGATACCTCAGTGAATGACTCAGGATACCATGTCATTGGCAATCTTCCACCTGCAAATTTTGATGTAAAGACATTTAATGGGACTTCTGGATGAGAACAAGAAAGCATTGTTTTCTCTATGTATCAGAGAAACCAAACAATCCCAGACATTTTTCCATGGCACCTGATATCAGAACATATGTAATTTCAAATGGATTCTATTTTTTATACTTCTCATATCTTAGCTGGTAACCTGCTTTCCTTAAAAAACCTGGAAATGAATCCATTCTAAATGATGAGTTTTAATAAAGGTAACTTCATGCTTTTACAAAGATGATTTTATTTTTATGCTGTCTCGCCTATAACAAATTGGAGTTTTCAATGTAGTGTCGATGAAAGATGTAGTAGGATAATTTCAATTTTTTGGAAGAGAATAGGAACTTGATGTTTGTACACATACCAACCTGGATTATATTCTCCAAAGATGATTTCTGCAAGTGCCTTTGCACCAGCTTCACCAGGGTACCCGATCCAAAGAATGCTAGCAATTCTTGGGTCTCCTTTGGCAAATGATACATCAAGTGGTCCTCCACCAGTGAGAACTAGAATCACTGGTTTTTTACTTGCTGCTGCAACAGATGATACAAGGCTCATTTGTTTACCAGGTAACAGAAGACTAACTCGGTCATGATCTTCAGTTTCTTGTGATAAATCAAGCCCAGCAACAATAATTACAAAATCAGCTCTTTTGGCAACAATTATTGCTTTGTGGAACTGAGTATCAGAAACACAAGCTACATCGAGGCAACCAATGGCATAAGAAGTCTTCTTTACATAGGCTTTAAGTCCCTCAAAAAGACTCTGTGGATCACATGGATATCCTACAATTAAATGTATCAATTAATAAATATATAGTGTTGAAGTTGAAGAAATTTTACAATGTTGACAAAACTCTGCAATTACTTGATGTAAGCGGATTTCGAGGTTTGCTATCAGTGTGATTCTGCAACTAATTTGGAAATTACAAATAGCATAATTGTTTGTTTACATCATGATAACCAGTCTATCATAGAAAGAAAACACTTCAGTTCAATGATTTTTGGTAACAATTTGCCAATACTTAATCTGACTTTTAGTTGATGAAACTAATTCACACAAAAGGATAGAATTTGAATTGAATAAGATATTATGTGCAGCAAGTCATACCTGTGTAGTCACCACCCAAACTGTTTGCCATGTTTGCCAGTGGACCAATAATAGCCAAGGAAGAAACAGCTTTTTTATTCAAAGGCAGTAATTTTTTATCATTTTTCAGAAGCACAATTCCCTGCCTTGCTGCTTCAAGTGCTAGTGTCTTGTGCTCTTTGGTACAGACATTTTTAGGTCCAAGTTTTCCAAACTGCCCTTTTCTAGGGTCTCCATCAAACAGCCCTAGCCTGAGTTGAACTGAAAAAAGATTATGAAGAGCTCGATCTATATCTTCCTCTTGTAACTTGCCCTTCTCGACAGCAGATTGAGCATTTCGTAGCACGTATGTTCCACAATTAATATCCATTCCTACAAATAAGCATCCCCATAGTGACTATTAATTGGACAAACAGTGGTATTCGTTTGCTGCTAGTTATAGATACCTGCTTTAAGAGCAATAGCAACCGCATCCTCAGGGCTTTTGGAGTAGTTTTGATATTCAAAAATTGTGGCCACAGCATCACAATCTGAGGTGATGTATCTGTTTTTCCACGGGGACACGCAAATATGAACAATCAAATTCTGAATTTCGATTCTGCCATTGCATAATATAGAAAGAACTCTTAAAAACTTTTACCCCTTGAATCCCCATTCTGTTCTAGTTTTTTGTAAGAGATCCTCTCTTGCACAAGCAGGCACCCCGTTAACTTCATTATATGAACACATTAAGCAGCTTGCTTTGCCTTTTTGTATGCAACTACGAAATGGAGGCTGATACGTATCCTCCATATCTTGTTCTGTAACCTATTAGGAATGATAAACCAATTAAACTCACTTGAGATTGCAGTTAACATTCATTTTTAAGAAAGGCCAAAACACCAACAAATCTTGCTTTGTAATACCCTACAACTTATATATAAAAAAGTGAACTTGACAATCAAATATTGCTCCAGCAAACCAAAAGTCATAGGTTACAAAGAAACAAACTAAACCCAGTTAAAACTTTTCTCTATTACCTACCAACCAGTTACAAATTAAGCCAAGCCAACGGAAACCCTTTTGAAACTAGTTAACAATACTATCAAAGGAGTTCTCGATGGAGTCATCTTTTATCTTGTAATTCCAACTAACAATTATGAAAACCAGTTAAAATGAATTAACGAATTGGATTAAAAAACAAGTTACCACAGCATTGAATGAATATCTGCTGAAATTGCCCCATTTCTCCAGGTCATAAGCAGTGGAATGTTTGCAACAAGCAGAGAGCATAAGCTTATCATCATTAATTTCGCCATCCTCTCCTAACAGTACCCTCTTCTGTCCAATCCCATGTCTACCAGTGCTCTCAGTCTCAGTACCATTTTTCCAATGCCCACCTTGGAAACCTTTGACAAACTCAATAGCATAAGCAGAGGCCACCATAGGATCCTCACCAGGAGTTTCTTGGCCTCTCCCCCATCTGGGATCCCTAAAAATATTAATATTAGGTGCCCAGAAGGTCAACCCTGCTTGGCCAACATTGTACATAGCTCTAGCCTCGATGGCAATAGCTGATCCAATCAAGAACCAAAGAGTTCTATTAAAAGAAGCAGCGCTGACAATAACTTGAGGAAAACCAGTGGCTGAAGTAACAGGTCCTCCATTCTTAAAGGACACACCTGGGCCATTAATGGAAATTCCATGGAGAGACTCAGACCACCATTCATAGTGTGGGATGCCAAGTCTGGGGATCCCTGAGGCATTGTCTGAGAGTTGCTGGATCTTTTCTTGGAGGGTTAAGTGAGAGATGAGAGACTGGGCTCTTCTAGTGATGGGTAAGGATTTGTCACAGAAGGAGTAGGTGTTATGGGTTGGTGGTTTGCATGGAAACTGAGGATTTGCTACTGGTTTGGAGTTGGAGGGGGAGAGGGAGAGGAATAACAGGAGAAAGAAAAGGCATCTCCCGTTGGCCACCATTTGATTGCTTTTGCTTTGAATGTTTGTTAAGCTCAGCTAACTACTACGCTTCTGCTTTTATTTGTTCAACCATAAGCTTATCTTTCGTTCTCCAATTATACGTTTGGAAACAATATATTTTGAATTGTGATTCAGTTAATATAATTATCAATTACGAAAAACATTAAATATTACATTAAAAGGTGAAACACGAAGATTTTAGTAATTAAAAATTATAGTTTATTTTCATAATTGTTTGATTGCATTTTTATATATACCTGGATTATATATATAACACAAACAATATAAAAAATATATTAATATATAATAATAAACTTATTTAAATATTATCTCGAAGATTTAAATTTACAAAATTAAACAAGTTGTCAAACTTTCTCAATTACTTTTTATGCCAAAAGACATGATAAAAATCAAGGGAAAAAGAAGAAGAAGAAGAAGAAGACGTCTTATCTCGCTGAAATGAAGTGAAAATCCATGAAGTGAAAATATATTAGTAATATAAATATTATTTTATGACCATGTCAATACAAAATTAGTATTTTTATGAGGAAATATTTTTAATAATGAGATGAAGAAAATTAACAATCCATCTTGTAATGAAAATGTGAGATATTTACATAAAAATAACAAAATTAACCTACAATGTTACAATTTAAAATCTAAAATTTAATTTGTTTTGTTTTATATTAGATTTTGAAGTATTTTATTTATGTTTATCAATAAACTTCAATTTAATAAAAAAGATATATAAAATGGGTTAGTTTAGTTATTCTATAAAATTATAAAGAGAGAAATAACAATAAATAAAAAAACAGAAAAAGTCCTTTATTAGAGTAGTTTTCAAGTTAGATTTCACACAGACACTAGATCTAATACTAAAATAAATAAAATAAAATTAAGAGCAAATATATTTAACCAACGGACTAACCTTTTAAGAATTTTTTTTTTATTTTGGTTCCATACATGTTGATTTTTTGTCTACGTATTTCCTAAAAGGCCACGCATCAATCATCTTTCCAGTCCTAAAATTAGTGTCTTACTGCAACGAATATCGGCCTTTCCTGTACATTTTCTTTCTTTTGATTTGTATGAAGCCATGCGGCAGAAGCATATAAGGCCAAACAAGAACAAGTTTTTACCCTTTCTTTCTTTCTTTCTTTGAGATGGGGCACTGATCAACTCGAGTTCTTGAGAAACCCACTTGGTTTTGTGGGTTTGGAAAGAAAGAAAATAAGAGTTTATTAAAGATTAAATTGAAGAATTGAGTAACAAATCCACCTATTAACCAGCTAAACCCTTGATCCATATCAGATAAGGATTTTGTTTGTTTGTTTCCTATTTAAGTTCTAAGTGGACTCGGAACGAACAAGCTATTGCTACATAGCACGGGATTTTCATCCTTCTGTTTATTTTTCGTCTCGTAGAGCAAACTCTTACCATCTTTTCTTTCTATGTATTGCCATGTTCTAGCAACAAGTGGCTTCCTTAGCAACGATATGGCCGCCTTGACAATGAAAGGCGAAGAACAAAATACCACTACTGATCATGGGTATGTGACAGGCCTTTTTACTTGTTTTTTCTCTTCTTGTTTTTATCTGACATGTAGACACTCTAACCCTAAATGCATCACACGCATTAATAACTCGATAATTTTAGGCAGGTGACTTGCGATTTTATTTTTGCCCTTTTCGTTGTCTATAGGACTAGTTCAAAGAAGAGAAAATTGACAATGATCTCTGGATCATCCTATATTCCCATGGAAAAACTTGGGACGCTACAGGGCGATGATGCCCATTTTATTTGCGCAGAGAAGAAAACAGTTGGGGTGGCAGATGGTGTGGGTGGTTGGTCCAAACATGGCATTGATGCAGGAGAATATGCTAGACAACTCATGAGCAATGCTGAATATGCAGTAGTGAATGGCGAGCCAAACAGCAAAGTTGATCCCAGAAAAGTTCTGGATGCTGCTTATTCAAAGACCAAAGTTAAAGGATCCTCCACAGTCCACAGCATGCATTTTAACACTAGATCAAGACGAAGTACGTTGTTTATCCCCTTGAACCTCATAAATTCCTAATGTTAAAATTTCATGTAAATATTTGGTGTGTAATACGCTTTCTTTCTCTCGTTTTTCTTTTTCTTTTTCCTTATATAGGGCTTGACAACAGTGAACATGGGAGATAGTGGATTTTTGGTGATTAGAAAGGATGGAGACGTATACAAATCACCAATTCAGCAATATTCTTTCAACTACCCTTATCAGCTGCAAGATAATGACAGGAGTAGAACCCCTAGTGGCGCACAGGTACGGTGAATTTCTATTAATTGTATTTATATTTGTATCTGTTAGTATCATTTTAGGTTTATTTTGTAGCAGGTTAACCTGAATTGCCAAGGATTTTTTTCAGCTTTTAGAAGTACAAGAACCAAAATTTCTATTGATTTTTTTTCTTTATTGAATTTATAGGCTCATTATAATGGTGTTTTATAACATATTAATTGAAAACCACTACAAGTGCAGGTGACGACGCTTCCAGTTGAAGCAGGGGACGTCATTGTTGCTGGCACAGATGGGCTGTTTGATAACTTGTATCCAAGGCAAATAGAAGAGCTTGTTAGGACAAAGATTGAGGGAGGCTCAGATCCACAGGATGTTGCTTGGGCAGTGGCTGGGCAAGCTTACTGCACATCGATGGATAGAGAAGCTTTTACTCCATTTACAGAAGGTTCTTTGGAAGCTGGAAAATCAAGTGCTGGAGGCAAAGAAGATGACATTACCGTTATAGTTTCTTGCATTGTTGACGACAGTTTATGAAAGTTTTATATCAAAATTGAATTAAAATCCAGTGATTTTGTGCTAAAAAATCTTGTTTCCGAAACTAAGAAAGTGGGGGGAGATAATAAATAGATGCTGCAAACCTAAAAAAAATATGCTGCAGAAAACATTCGAACACCCCCTTGGTAATCCAACGTTTACTTTTCTACTACCACAATTTGAAATTGAATATTCTCAATTTGGACCTAATTGACAACTTTGGGGGCATGATCCATAGAACTTCTCCCCAACCAATTGCATAAACGCACAGACAACATCTCATAAAACACAGCATACACAGAATTCCGAGCCACATGAGAGAAAGGGAAAAACCTTTAACAATGACATTCCTTGAATCTAAACAACCTTGGGCAGTTTGCAAAATGTATGGCACATTTACAAGAGATTTACAAACCTTTCAACTCTAAGTTCAACCAATAATGAGGTGCTCTGACCTCCCCTGTCCAGTAATCTGCACTGCAGAACAAGATGCCGAAGTATGTTTTGTAGAAAAGAAACTCTGTTTGCAAGGCTTCTCATTCGCTCAATAAGTTTCACTTCGCAAATCGCAGTGTCCACTCTGCAGCTAGTTCATCATGTTTTGCTCTATCTGCCAAGTACAAGTGGGCAATGCCAGGGACAAGAGGATTGTCTGCAGTGAGGAGAACAGCCAAACGTTAGTAAAACATCAGAATATTTAATATGAAGGTGGTCTCTGGGATGCCAAACATAAATAGCAAAAAGGGTTTTCACATAGTTTTTACTGTACATATAAAACCTGAAAACTTGGTTTTCCGTTGGGTGTTCATCACAGTGTAATTGAAATCGGAGAGTGAAGACTTTCAACAAGAATATTCCCCACGAAATTTTTTTCCTTGACAAAAAGGTATGACCGTGGTTTCACAAGATTATATAAAATGTTCCCCATTGCCAACCAACAAAACTCCTATGGTCATCAAAATTGAACAAAGAAATACATATTTGTCAGAAATAATATGGAAGTAAAAATCAACCAGCCTGCAACTAAAATAGCAGTCATTGTAAAGGCCAGAACCCAAATATCTGCCACGAAACCCGAGCTAAAGAAAAAAAAAGAATTTATAGAATATTAAGAAGGCAAGAAAAATTACAAGGATCAGGGTGAGTGAAAATCGATCTGATTGCAAGTAGCACTTTAGTAATTGTAAGAGCTGGACTCCAACTATCCTTCAGGATGTCCAAACTAAGGTTGCCGGCAGAATCAACATTGCAATGGTAGATACGAGTCTTGAACACTACCTGTAAAATAATCTTATAAGTAAAAGACCGAACATAGAAAGTGGAGCATCAAAACACCTTACTCCTTTCACCATCACCAAAAATATGCTTTCATGCAGTTGTGCTTATATTCAATCTTCCTTGATATGGCTCAGAGTCAACTAATGATGGAATGGTTGGAAATGTACAAGTTAGCAGTCAAAGGTCCTAAAATCTAATACGATAATTCATTATATTATTAACAACAACTTGGCAATGTCACAACTATATTTGATGCGTAAAACATTATGTTAGATCCATGGATGTAAACTATACACAAAGGTTCATTGAACTGCTACAATTACATTTCAGAGAAGGAGTTCCTTTTAATTCTTAAATGTTCCATCTTCATGAGTTATCCTCGATTCGCTCACTTGCTGTCTTCTGATGTAACTAGAAATGCAGGCCATCAACAGAATAATTATCACAGAAGAGCACACATAAGATCTAGGGCTGCTATTTTTTGTAATCCAACTAGGCATCACAATGGTGCCACGGCCAACAGGGTCCAACATCACCTATTACTTCGGTAGAGTTATAAATGGAACCCTTATGCTCTTGAAAGATTTTGACTCCTATTTCATTCTAATCTTTCAAGTAAGCTTACCGAGAAGTAGATCAACCACATAAATCAATAATCTCACGTCTCAGATGAAAAACTCAGCAGATATGTATATATGCATGGCAATCAACTAATTGGATGTAAATGCACATACCTTTGGAGGTTTGAATGGATAATCACTTGGAAACGTTAGGTCAAGGAAAAATATTCCGCCTTGGTATGGCGTTCCTACAAAACATATGAAGCATAACAGGAATGAAACCCTATAACATGGAAAAATAGCCAAAACTGAAAAGAGAACCCCAGTATGATGAAGAACAAGCTACCAGTTCCTAGAGGGCTGTTTAATAAGGAACATGATCAAATAAGACCTTCAATCTTATATTCTTCAATTTCATTGCTAGAACCAAAAGTTGAAACTTATTTATAATCCAAACAAACAACATCCAAATTACTAGGAAAATAAAAAAGACAGTTTGATCAGTGACAGCTAGCTTTGTCTAAATTAAGCTCAGCAGCAATAACGCATGGAAGTTTCAAAAAGCATAATCCTCAAACATACTCAGTTAAACTAAAGCTGAGAACTTTATAAAGATTAAGAACAAAAAATAAGAAAAGCAACAAGAACCCACTATTCAAAAAGACAAGAAAAGTAGTGTGAAGTAGAGGAAATAACCTGGAGGCCCGATGACGGTGGAGATCCAATGGTAAATATTATCACCTTTGGGTCCAGCAGAGCAATCAGGAGGTGGGTCCATGTTAAGTTCTGTCATTTCTCGTTGTATTCTTTTCCCTGATGTTGAAACTGATGTTGGTGATACCCAAGAACTTGTTGCTGTTGCTGATGATCCTCCACCTCCTGCCATTGAGATGCCTCCTTGGCTATTCATTTAACCACAAGAAACCTGACACTTCACAGAGGGGTGTGTGTAGGGATGGAGAAGCAGTGCAGAGGATTTTGTGAGGTGATGAATAACCCGACAGGTCGTTAATTGGTTACCTTGCTATTCATTTAACCATAAGAGCATCTACAATGGAAGACCAAAATAAGATCCAAATTGTTTTTATATTAATTTTGTTACTCTAATATAATAATTAAATAAAAAGATAAAATAGTTTTTTTTTAAAAAATCATTCCTATATATTTATAAAAAAAATCAAAAAATTAAAATAAATTATTTTAAAAAATTATTAATTGAATTATTTTAACTTCATAGGGAGGTAATGGATAACCGACAAGTCGTTAATTGTGACCAAAATGGGATTTGCAGCCGACCAGTAGGTTGATAAGGGAAAGGTATATAAGAAACGGAAGCAATTATTAGAGTAAAATTTTAGTTTTATTTAGATAAATATGTTTTTACATTCATACATGTTTTAAAAATTTAATTCATTGTTTCAAATTAAAAATTATTATTTTTACCAATTTAACGATCATGTGGCTACTTTGCTTTAGAGAAAAGATAATGCTAACTTGATGAATTAATGAAGTGAAAATAATATTATTCTACGAAAATTAATACATTCAATAATCAAATAACTGATAAGAGCAAAATGGAATATATTTTTTTATTGAAACAACTTTGAGACATTTGTCAAATTTTGCGTTTTGTCTACAAGAATATTTAACTAGAAACATTAACTGTGTTCGGGTACGTAATACTGCTATATATATATATATATATATATTAAATGTCTTACAAATGCTCTTCTGATATTTCCATATTAATTTGATATAAATATGTAGACTTCGATGCCCGGAGAGAGCATTGTAATTCAATGCTTTATCTGACAGGTGACGGTTATATTTTTATTTTTGTTCAAAAAATATTCAGTATTTAGAAGTATAGTAATAATTATTTTTTAAAATATTAGAAAAAAATTAATTTAAAGAAAAAACATTTTAAAAAAAAATTAATTTTTTTCAAATGTAAAAATAAACAGGCTAAAATCTGATACAGAGAAGGCCTAATCCTAATTAAGGCCTAATCCTAATTAGTTGCGGTTGGTTTGTAAGAATCAAATTTGATATTTTGAACAAGTTTTTGTATATCTGTTTGGCGATTCTTAGCTGGAATTAAATATTTTATTAGTTATAATCTTATGCTTTGAGAGTTGAGACAACCAAATCACCATTTCTCTTTATTATTATTATTAATTTTTTTTTTTGGAGAGTCAACTTTTATTACAGCAAAACAACCCTTCAAAATGATTTGACAACGTCTATGGACAACAAATGGTCATCAAATCAATCTGGAATGTAAGGAGAATTCTTTATGCTTTTTGGCGGTAAACTGGAGAATCTATCAAGGCCAGTAGGGTAACATTGATTCACAACAAGCTGTCTACAGTAATATGACAAGAAGCACAGGCACAGGCCATAGCAGCAGTTAAATCTTGCAAGACATGAAGCATTTCAAGATGCCGACAACAGGCTGTCTGAACTTAATATTCAGAAACGGTACAAAACATGGCGACAGTTAATTCTTCGAAGACACCTCCGGGCATTTGAAAACCCGGACGGCAGAATCACTCTCAAATATCCCGATCCTGCATGTCCTTCACGGCTTTCTCAATTGCTGGCATGTTCTTCCTCAAGGTCGACCATTGTTCCTCGTTTAAGCTTATTCCTGAGAGAAGAGAACAAGAAAAGGTTAAGCAAAACCTTCATATATTAGCAGCATGAAACACAACTGGGCTTAATGCTTAAAGAAACAAAAAAGTTAATCAAGATGGCCTGACTTACACATGTCCACGCATGTGGTACACAGATAAAAAGAGACTAATGACCATAATCCAATGAGGCAGAATATCAAAAGGCTTTAATGTAACAGTCTTCAACAACATTTGTCAATTTTGTCACACATTTTATCTTAGATGCAGGAGTTTGAATGAATATGAGTTATGTGTTTCCAACAGAAATCCTTTCAATACACACAGATGATAAAACTGACTCTTAGATAAAAAGCAAAAACCCTTGCACGGATTCCAGTAAACACTCATAATGCATAGTTGTGCTCTTGGATTCTTCTTCCTTTTTTTCTGAAATACGCATATTATCAAGTCCATACGGTTTTATTTCAATGTCATTCCCATATTTTCTGAATTGCCTCTATGTTTGATGAACATGAAAAGAATAGTAATCTCCTGAAGATTGGCATTGGTGAAATTATAGCTCTCAGGAAAATCACGCTGCATTGAGTAACTGCCCTAAAGCAGGATGCAGGGCACTTCACTACACCGAAATCAAAATCTAAGCATATCCATATCCCTTAAGTTTCCAACGTAAATCATAGAACTGTATGAGCCATCATACAAAACCACACAAATGGAATGACTGCATGCATCAAACATTAATCTAACACCAGAAGATCTGTTGAGAGAAAATCACACAAAGATAAAAGATATTGTGTCAAGATGCCCAAAATCAGATTGCTCAGGTGATAAAACAAGATTTGAAATTGACTACCGCACAACTCAACCAGAGAAAATGGCTGCCCCTCACAAAATTAACCGAATAATCCTTTAAGCAGAAGGATTGAAAAACCAAACATCCATAATCAACACCTTAATTTGTAACTTCTCTCAGCCTATACAATTATACACCTCTGATTAATCCACCAAACTCGGAGAATCAGACAGTCGTGACTATGATGATCGTCAAAAAACTTCAATTTAACTAGAAAAAAAATCCCCCAAACCCAAAACTTGAGTTACAAACCAATCTTATTTTGCATCAATACAAGAAACCCACATAGAAAAACACAAAACTAAACAAAATAATAGAAAAAAACCAAAGCAGCATATAACATTTTGAAAAAAAAAATCCACAATTTAATAAATAATCTACCTTTAGTAGTAGGTCTTTCTGCTCCACCGTCATAGTAATACTCCCTTATTGACACCAAATTTGCTCCTCTGAAATTCTGTATTGTCACTTTTCTCTTAGCTGACAACTGTCAATCAAAAGCAGCAAAAAGAAACATTCAATATTCATTAACAAACCTAACATCTCAAAATTAACATTTCCAAAGCTAAGACCAAAAAGGGGGGAGAAGGGGTTAGGGTTTTGCACTAACCCTGCAAATGACAAGATTGCCCTCATCATCATACTCTTGCTCCTGCTTGCCTGTTTCTTCTTCATCGTCTTCTTGTTTGGCCTTTTGTTCTTCGAGGAAAGAATTAACGACGTGTCTAACATAAGTCTTGTACTCAGATTTATCAAGGTCAAGGTCAAGCTTGTTGGATGCTAACCTACGAATCTGATGTTCAGTTGTAGTTTCCATGTCAGATTCTTCCAAGATTTCTCGTACTGTTTCTTTGATTTGCATTCTGAGTTTGGGTTCCATGTTTTCTTTCCTTTCTATTTAGGGTTCTAAGGATTCTTATTGTGACACTAAATGGAAATAAACATCTAATACAGTGGGAGCCAGGGAGGGAGGGTAGATATAGATTCTTTAACACTAGTGATTAGGCGTGATTATTAAGGGTTAACTGTTTCGTGCTTTCAGTTTTTAACTTGCATTATTTGGAAAGTACAAGATAGTGTTCTTTTCTGCCAAAGTTTGGTCAAGTTTTTCTAAATATATACATATATAACAAAATAATTTTATTAAAATCAAATAATAAATACTTAGTTTCCAACTATTTTAATATTAAAAAATAAAATTAAAAAATAAATATTAATTTAAAAAATTTACCAAAATAAAAAAAATAAAAATTTAAATAATAAGAATCAAATATGATATAAAAAAATTAAGGGTGATAAAATCATAAAAAAATTAATTTAAAAAATTATCATAAATACAACAAATAACAATCAAAAGAAGACCAAATTTGACAGAAAAAAAATAAAATTGAGAAAAAGATTATTTTATAAATTATTTTAAATAAAATAAATAATAGTAAAAAAATATGAATAAAAAAAAATTAAATTCAATGACTGCTTTGAAATTTTAAAGGGTCTAATATAAAAAAAAAGTTATAAGCATCAAACTGAAGATCTGTTACTAATGCTCCTCTTAAAGATGGAAGACCTCCATCAATGATTCGAACTTTACTTTGGAAAATATTATTTGGTCACTGAACATCTCCTCATACTTCGTTTTAAAAGCGCAGTTGAAACCTATACGTTAACACCTGCAATGTATAAATCAACTATTTTTTAAAAAATAATGTTTATATTTATTAAATTATTAGTTTGTTTTTTTATCAACTTGATTATAAAAAAAAATGTAAAAATATAAAAATACACTCCGACATGGTTAAATAAGTTTTAATTTTAAAAATATTCAGATTATTTTATTTTGCTTAATGAACAAAAATACCCTAGGATATCAATTTAAAAAACAAAATTGATTGTAAGGATAATGGAATTAACGTGCTTTAGAAATATAAGAAGATCGCTTTGTCACCAAAACCTTGTAAAAATATCGTTTTGCCCCAGGAGCTAATTAATTGATTTTTTTTAAAAGGGTAAAATAAATTGCTATAGTAAAAACCTACTCATTTTAGATTTTTGTTAATTAGTCGGTAAGATTTTATTTTTTTTTACCGTCAAGCGTCTCGTTCCTCAGTCCTCATGAATTTTCAATCGGCTAAAAAACTACTTTTTATCTCTCACCTTTTTTTAAAAAAAAATTTCCTTTTTATGGGCTGGTTGGTAAAATAATAGAAAAAAATTTGGTTAAAAAGGCAATAAAAAACCTTTTTTTTTTTTTTATCAATGGCTTCGGAATAAAAAATGGACAAATTTTTTGTACCTTGATATCACAAACATAAAGAAGAAGGAGAACATGTCTTACGAATATTTTGATGATTTTCTTTTTCAATAATTAATTTAAGATTACTAGCAATATTGTAAAAGAAGCTCAAGTTCCTGAAAACGTGTGAGAAATAATATAGTAACATATTGCCTGTTTAGAAATCTCGCCTTTACAGGAAAGTAAAATTTTTAAGACTTTTTTTTTTTTTTGGTTTCATGGGGAGAATTACCTTCCCTTGCAAAATGAGGGAGATGATGTTCCCTGATAGATCACATTCCCAATACAACATCATCACCGCTGATATATTTTACTATTCTGATTTCTGAGTTGCTAATGGATGAATTGATTTGTTGAACTCTAGACAATCAATTAAAGCTTAATCAGAACATAATTACTCTTAAGAAGTGAGAAATTTCTCTGGAATGTCGCATTATAAAATTTGATCAGTGACATGGAGGGCTGAATAGGTAGAGAGATCTCTCAAAAGCTGTACACAGTAGAATCAACTGCGATGAACATCAAAGTTTCTGGCTCTGCACAAGGATGTAAAACAGACCAGAAGTAATGATGGTCAGAACAACATCAATCTGAGAATTCATGAAAAAGTTCTTCTCTTTTTGATGGGGCAAAGGATCACATACAAAGCCACATCCCGTGGTCCCAACAGATATAAATCTCAACCTGTTCTCCATTGCCAGTCGAGCTATGGTCAAGTCGATCTCTTTCCAAAGTATTACCTCCTAAATCTCCTTGGATCTTGCCTTTTCTTCCTGCAATATTCAGCATGATACTGTGACTACATATTGTATAACTAAATTTGGCATAACACTCACTACTGTTATACATACAATAGAATTGGAACTAAGGCTACAAAGGAAAGGTGCACACGAAAAAGACCTTGCGAACGTCTACAAAGTGCTTTATGACCTCTAGGATTAGAGAAGTGAAGTAGAGAAGAATTTGTAAGATTTTTCTGCATTTGATACTAAGATAAATTGTGATCTCTCAGATCTCATTTTTTCCAGAAGAAGAAGAGGTTTGGAGAGAAAAGAGACCGCATGCTGAATGGATTATATTTCTTATTATGCTTCACTGAGATGCAAAAAGGTTTTTATCACCAAAACAATTGATTATTCTCATTCTCTCATAAATTAAAATTGCCAGACACACTAAGAAATGAGGAAAGCATATGAAATTGGAGTAGTTCTCTCTTACAAGCAACAGAGCCAATTCATCTTTTAGATGCCAACATGACTTTACATGGACACAATTGTCTGTTGGCCTGTATCTGGATTATAGTCCTATATGAAAATAGGCTTGACTGTACATGTCGTAACTGAAAATCAAACTTGGCCAGCTCATCGAAAAATAAGCATAAAATCTAAGCCAGCTTGCTTAGGAAAAACTTCAGGAAATAATAATAGTAGGATGCACAATTGCTTAGCTAAAACTGTGCAAAAATTTACCTGGTCTCACCCTCATCACCGATCCTTACAGGAGTTTCTTTCTGCTCCCTTCCAAATGCTACCTCGTCCATGCTTTGGCCTTGTCGCCTATACCTGCCTCCAGAAGCTAAAAATCCAGGACAGGGCCTGTAAGCCTTTATTGGCCACCAACCAAACCCCGGAACGGTTGCAATCCCACCTTGAATTCTTCCCTCTCCATTGCATCCCTTCTCTATTTCCTCTCTCCCACAGCCCTTGCAACCACTGTAGAAAAAGAATGTCCATTAACCTCCTTCTCCAAGGCAAGCAAAAAGAGAGCATTCTTGACTGAAAAATGTGTCAAAAGACTCAAAATCATAGTCATATATAACATTCATTAGAGTTTCTTCCATGAGCAAAGCCTTAAATGTGTCAAGAGAATTGATCTCTTCTACTAAAAATGGGAGCTTCCGTGGACCTTTTTTGTGCAATAGAATCCCACCCTTCTCCAAAAACATAAACCCACAGTAAATTATTAGTGGGCAATATTATATGCTGTCTCACAATGAGATAGCATGTAATGCAAGAACTGAAATTCATGCTTTACAGCTCCTTGCGACCCCCCTTTTGTACAGCTAACAAATTCTCCCCAGTGCCACTTCTATGTTGCCTCTCACAACAACAGTATGGATTGAGAAACTGAACAATTTACAGGAAAATTGAGCTGGACATCTCAAGTACTATAATTTATGATAAACTTTGTGCTCACTAAATAAATGAATGATTAACATGTGAGCTACTCTTCTAAGTTCCTCATCCACAACTATAACCTATTACTAATCGGTCGTTCAACTAAGCTAACCTATCCCTTAATTCTAGAATTCTTGGCAACCAAACAAATGGAAGTGCATAGCTAAAGCATTCATATATAGCTCAACTGTAAAAAAAAGAAGATATGGGAAGTACCTAAGAGGGAGCTTGTCAACATCTTCGGTGGCAGGAAGAGCATCTGATGAAGGAGGAGGGGGACCATCCTCTACAACAGAAGCCGAAGAGGTAGAGGAAGAACAAAGAGGGATGGTGATGGGCTTAGATGGGTACTTAATGAGAGTTGTTGCAGAGCTATGAAACCACGAGTTGCTGTAAGTATATGAGCGTCGAGTGCAAATGGTTTGGCGAGGTGTTGGAACTGAGACAAGAGCTATTGCCATTCTCTCTCCCTATCCTCTCTGTAAGTGGGTGTGAGCGCGTGAAGGGAGAGGACTGAATGGTAGCCACTAGCTTGCAGAGCAGTGGCTTCAAATCCAACAACCACGTATGTTTTGTGCCTGGCAAACCGAAATGGAAGAGATAAAAAGGTTCCACCGAGATTTGAACTCGGGTTACTGGATTCAGAGTCCAATGTCCTGACCACTAGACCATGGAACCTTGTGGGAATTGAAGCCCAATTTTTATATTATTAATATTAACCAAAGTTCACCCCCTTCATTCTCTCTCCCTTTTCTTTTGTTTTTTCACCATTCTCAAGCTCTCAAGTTTGTGGCTGATTGAGTGTCCATTTTGCATCCCAGATGATTAATTTTTTAATATATCCAAAAATATATTTTTAAAAAATCCTAGTCGTTTAGGTCAGGTTCAAAATGGACAAAATTTTGTTCGTGAATTCCCTTGTTTTCTCCTCAAGAAAAAATATATTTTACATAAATTCCAAAAAATAATAGGCACACGTCACAATATAAAGTCTTCATCTTTGGTAGGACAACACTTATTTCCTTCGCCTTCAATTGTCATCCTTTCCAATAATAGTTATCCAACTGCCCCAACTTTCTTGACCTCACCACCCTCTCTCACTGATAACTAATAACTATCTGTTTATCAGGCTAATATCTTCATTGATAGCACAGATGACGATCATCAACTCCTCCATCAATAAAATGCCTCATTTTCAATGGGGACTCGAAATTACTTTGCATCCACGTGGTAAATTGGCATGATTAATGTTTATAAATACTTCTCAGGTCACAGGTCAGAGGGAGGCAAGAAGGGCGCAACTGGACTCCATGCACAAACAAAAACGGTCTCACTCAAGCCGCACAAAAAACACATTACACTACCTGTTTCTCAAATTATTAGCCCTGCCATACACTTTCTCTTCACACACACACACACTGTTATCCTCTCATATTTATCAACTTACAAACGCAAAAGTGCGGCAAATCCATACAATGTTTATTTTTCTTAATGTGATTATTTAATATGCATGAACCTGAAGTTCATGAACAATTCTACTTCCAGGCTATTTCTTGGGCGACTGTTAACCTGCTACCTTTTCCTGTTTTCGAATGGCTAGCATATAGAAAAAGCAGAGAAAGTTGTCGTCAACACTAACCGACCAGCACGATTAAGGCAAGGCGATATGGAAGATTTGAGTTGCCACAAATCTATCATCTCCGGACCCTGCCAGAACAGAAATGCATACCATCTTGACTCCACTGGAAAACTAAAGGCATGGCGCAACATCAAATCTTCTCGTGCTGGCCTCATGCGCACCACAAGGCATATGTTACAATTGAAAAACAAGAAAATATAAAATAAAATATTTGTAAACATTAAGGCAGAAGGCAGAGGGGATCCTTCTCAAAAAAGAGAGGAAAAAAAAAAAGGGCAGAGGCTGAACGCAAGTAAATAAATCACTCAGCGGTCGCTCATCTCGCAAGTCAACAAAGTTGACTTCCACATCTTCTGGCAATCCCACCGTTCAAAAACCTCCCCGCTTCATGTTCCAGCACAGAAAGATGATCACGGGGCTCATTTCCCATTATGTCCTTCAATTACTTTCTCCAATGGGTATACTGTACAATAAGCACTTTCCAATCGATGTATGTATATGTTTATCCGCGTCTATGAATGAATTGAGCAAAATAATTACAGAACTAGAAACCGAAAGAATAACAGGATGGAGGAAAAAAATGACCTCTTTACCACAAAGCAACCAAAACTGAGGTTGGAAAACTGAAAGTGAATTCATAAAGAAACTTGCTCTTGCTAATAAATACCGCTATTTTGCAACTAGTATTTTAGTTACCACTTGGTTTCATTCTTCTTTTCTCTTCATTTATGCATGCATAATCTGCTGGTCCACCTCCCCGTCAAGGACCATCACCGAACAGTGGTGATGCACCAGGTGCCACCGTCCATTGTGGAACTCAAAGACATTAGTTACGTTGAATGGCCCATTGTCCATCTCAACAACATACATTTTCATGGTAACCCAAGCCATGTCAGTCAGCACACGAGCCCTTACATCACGAACCTGGAAGTCCAATCCTTGCTCCCAATTAAATGCAAACTGCCAACTCTGTATTACAGCGTTATACCTGTGGGTCAAGTATGACTCAGCTCTAAGTTCACTTTAATCAAACATCAAGAACAAACGAGTTTTTAACACAGCATACAATGGTTTTACAGAAGTTGCAAATCCAAGCAAGGCAGCAGTACAGGCAGCTACAGAATGTCATCACATAACAAGTCTTACATGAAGATATCAACTCTGGTCTATTTTCTCCCTTTCAGGAATAGAATCTTCTGCTATTACTTTCCATTTTAAAAAAGACATCCAACAATCCAAGGAACTTAAATTGCCAAATATGACATAATTACCAACATAAATTATCTGATTGCCATTTCATCAAGTTGGAAGCAACGCCATGTGATTAAGGAATAAAAAACCCTATGATTCCCTCTCCTAAGAGTAAACCACCACCAAACATAGTTTCATTAATTGATAAACATAATACTGCAACCAGTGTACTTGTGACAGAGGTGATTCTCTCATACTATATAAGAAGTCATCCTCTAAGCATCAATCACTTCTTTCTAATTTCCACAACAGCGGAAGTCACAAAGGAAAATTAATTTTGGGATCTAATAAAGCACTCATTCCTAACATTTCGTTATTTTGAAATTTAATTTCCTACATTCCTTAACAAATAGGAAGACAGAACCTCAACCCTCATCTGCTTTTCCAATGTATGCAAGTACTTCTCTAACAATACAAAGTTGTTCATATTTACTCTACCAAGCAAATTCTCCCCCGTCAAACAAATTCTAAACAAGATTCTCATTGCCCAAGCTAGCAGAGCTATTACTCCATCACATGATGAAAACATACTAAACACACTTCTAATTTCATAAATAAGATATGCATCTTAAGGATGCATGCCTGCCTTTCAATTCAAAAAATAATTATATAATGATAGAATTCAAATCACCACTGTATTTCCATCCAGCAATGTTTCATCACGACCACACATATTGGCTACAAGACAATCATCATCCTATATACATCCTCCTTTGCTCCCCAAATGCATTAACCAGGATAAATGTCTTTAAATTACAACGTCCTAGCTGTGAAAAAACAACATCTATTAGGAAGTCTTCATGCCTAGTGTTTTTGCAATTAACAGCATGACTTGAGAACAAACATCAAAGGGGCATGTCAATAAAAAAAACACTTAATATCACGTAAACCACAGTATGTGCTGAAAACAGCAGGACTGTTGTATGCATTTTTATTGTCGCTGCAGGAAAACATAAATTTAATCTCATTAGCTAAAGTTAAGTTTTATAATCATACCCTGAAAAATTTTCCCCAGATGCATGGGTGCACTTCACATAATCTGCATGAAGCCATAATTGACTCATTGCTTGAAGAGATCTTTCTCTAATGATGTTAAAGAATTCTGTATTGACATTCACAATGGCTCTTGTAGCCGCATAGTACGCCTTCCACCCATTAACAGGTGTCACACTATCTTGTTCCAGTGTAAAATCCTAACACAGGAAGCGCAAATGAGAAAAATTCAATACACACACCAAACCAGGAAAAACCCAGAGAAGTCAAAACTCAAAAGCAACTACTGAAAATAGGAAGCAGAGAAATAAAATGCATCTACAAGTTTGAATCCACATTTACAACCAAGTAAATCCATCATAATAAAGAGAAATTTAAACTCAAGGACACCAAAGCACAGGGAAATAAAAATGACACAATAACTTTCAGAATTCTAGGAAAGACTCAAGAAATCCTGAAAAGAGAAATGCTAACTTTGAAAAATTTAAACCTTACAGCACTCCTATACTGCCTTATTATCCAGGTTCAGGGAATCTTAAACTATAACTCTTCAACACCTACATGTTTTACAAAAGAGAACTAAAGTTTAATTCTCTGGATTCTGCAAAAAGAGAAAATGAAGTTCTGTGACAAATATGTTCTCACTTCCAAAAAAAATAGTCTTACAGTATTTCCATCGAGAAAGCCACCTAGTTTACTACACATAAGAAGATTCTGCAACTACTAGACCTTACATTATTACTGGTTAATGGGCGTCACGATTAACACCCATTCCCTAATCCTCCAGATTTCACATTTTCCCCACAATTATCCAGATTAAAAAAGAATCTACAATCAGGAATAAAATTCACCGAAACATTAAAATAAATTATCATAATAACAACAAAAACAAAACAAATACCTTATGATAAAGCGCCTTCCACGCGTTATCATCATTAGCAGCTTTCCGCATTAGCGAATTAGTCATCGACAACCTACACAAACTCGGATAATCCAAATAACTAAGCGCGTGTGTCGTAATCTCCGGCACTAGCTGCTCCATCATCGACGCTCCGGTCTGCTTTTCCACCACCATCTCCTCCGCCGCACAGCCACCGTTCAAGTACTTCTCCTCCGCCGTAAAAGAATCCGCACTATTAACACTTCCAATTTCACCGTTACAGGAGCAGCAACACCTGCAGGTTATCGTTTTGGTTGTTGATGCCGCTGACGTGGAGGAATGGACGGTGAGATCCGGTTTGGGTGATTTTGATCGGAGAGTGAGGAAAGCGAGTAAGAGAGAGAGGAGAGTAAGAGATGAGGCTATGAGGAAAGATTGAGAGAGAGTGAAATCGAAGGCAGTAATCTCCATTTACAAGACATGAAAGCGAGTAAGATTTCGCAAATGAAGAAGAACATGAAAACCTAATTTGGAAAAATCTGAGCCGTTTTATTTGAGAGGGTGGTGTCGTTGTGTTTTCAGGGAAAGAAACCCTAGAACAAAATTGAGTCGTCGAAAGTTTTTGTTGCAGACGAGAGGGGGGGAGTTTGTTGTGAGTTGTGACTCGTGACTCGTGTGAGTCATAACTGACTGGAGAGGACTCCAACGTGCGGGAGTGGGTGTGTTACTAGTGGTATATCAGTAAATAATTGTAAATTCAAATAATATTTTTGTATTTCTATTTTCTGATTGATTTTTTTTGTCTTCGTGTTAAAGGGTAGTTTTTAATTTATCCTGTGAGGATTTAGGGGCTTCTCAATTTGTCCTGTTTGTATCAATTACTCCCTGAACTTTTATCAAACTCTCACGTTTCTCCTTCTATTCATTAATGTGGTATTTGGTAGTGTGGTTGCAGTTACTTTTTAAATAATTTTTTGTATCGAAATACATACCAATAATTTTTTTTATTTTTTAAAAATTATTTTTGATACCAACACATCAAAACGATCTAAAACATATAAAATATATTAAATTTTAATAAAAAAAAATTTAAAATTTTTTTGGAACGCGGCACCCCCTTCCCAAACATATTCTAAACTAACTACCAGATTGATGGTGCAGCATTTTTATATTTCAATTGACTCCCTCAAGTTCAAGAGAATCTCAATCAGATATCTATACTTCAATCATATTAAAATCCATAAATTCTTTCTTACCAGAAATTGAAAAACACCCCATAAATGCTTATTATTCATAATATAGAGTCCAAAAATAAACACAATTGCGAAATCAAATATCAAATAGGTTTATTTTCTTTATATCATTGTCTGAAAAATACCATTAAAATTAAAATCCAGTTATAATTTGGAAAAAAAATATAATGTACTAGAATTATTAATTGGGTTTTTCTAGCATGTGCTTTTGAGGCACGCATTAGTTATATGATTAATTGATTTATTTTCATAACTGAGTAAAAATTTAATTCGTAATCCCATTTTTCTCGCACCCTTTTTCTCTCTTATTGCATCTTAGGAACTAAGTAAACATTTAAACATTTACATTTATAAAAAATAAAGAATTTAACATCTTTTTGAATTTGAATCTATAATTATATGCAAGGGCAAGATTTATTGGACATCTAGTTAAATTCATAATAAAATTCTACTGTGATATGCAACACATCATCAATTGATCCTAAAATATTTATAATCATAAAAAAATAGTTGTTATATAAATAAAAGTCACTTGCATGAAAAAAATCATGAAGATCACGATTATGCGAGTCTCAATTCAAATAAAAAAAATACCTATATATAATTATATATATAATTTGTCTGATATAATCATCAAGGGCAAAATAACTAATTCATTAGTTGTTTGTTGGATGCGATTATACGTGATGTAATTTGCTTAGAGTTAAAAATTAAAGGTATCACTGTACAAAACAGAATTAAGCCAGGAGGATTATTGGGCTTCTTTATTGTTAAGAGAAATCTGAAAAATACTTTCCAATTATTGTATTATCAATTTTTTCCCAAAACAATTTTTTTTGTATAAATTTTATCTTTCAAGTTTCAGAATTTCTCAATTAAGTCTTTTCATCTATATTTGATCATGAATTTCATCTAAATTATACCTCTTTTTATAAGAAAAGAATCGTCTCATCTTGTAGGGAACTTAAAGGGTAAATAAACCTATTTAAAGAGTTGTAATATACCATCACAAATGTTTAGATCAATTTTGTCACCAAACATATACATATATATATACATATACATATATATATATATATATATATATATATATATATAAAATGTTTGGTGACAAAATTGATCTAAACATTTTTTTTTTTTGGAGGAATTTGATACTAGCTTATTTTTATTTAAGGGTTGATTTAAAGCATAATAGCGTAGCGGTTAAACTACTATTTTGTAATTTGTTTTAAAAAATTTGTTTTAAATTATATTTTTTTATGTTTTTGTATTATTTTGATGTATTGATTTAAAAAATAAATTTTAAAAATAAAAAAATATTTAAATACATTAAAAAAAAACACTTAAAAAAAAACTTTTTATTATTACCCAAACACCCCTATTCTTTATCATCAATTTAAGAACTAAATGTGTCCTTAGCATGCAACTCAAATATTAAATTGAAGAAAAGGGATAAAATTATATGTGGCGGCTAGTAATTGATGTTCTTAATATTATGATAACAAAGTGGAAGCATTATTAATAGTACAGTTTTTTTTCCCAAAAAAATATGTTCAAGATGTCCTGAAGTTACATCTCCTGTGGCTGTGACTGAGCTTATTTGTTTTTTCATGTTAAGAATTTCCCGATGCATATCATCACTGCTTTTAAGAAGAAAAAAAATATTATATTGTTTTTGCTCTGGGCTGCATCCTTTCTCTTTACCTTCTCATGTTATCATGCATGGAATTTGAAGAAACCAAAAGGAAAAATGGCAATACTCTTCACTACCACGCCTTCATTCAAGATTAAAACAAGACAGAGACAATAACAACATTCTTTACATTCGTGTAAAAGCTACAGTTACAAGGAGGCCAAAGCCAAATATCAACAAATGACCTGATTTTCTAGAGCTACAAAAAACGAAGACCACCTACAGAACAAGTTAATGAAAGTCGTTGTAGTTCTTATAATATCGCAACCCCGAAGCATTACATTAGCTGACTGCAATGCTCTGGGGAAAAATTCAAGCTACGACGAAGGGACTAGCTGGAGAGTATTGTAATGAATATTATCATGGTGCTGCTAACTAGTATCATCATCCAACCTCTGCTGGTTCGGCATGCCTTGTCCGAATTTGAAGCTGCTCCTAAATATTTTGAAACTTTTGCAGAGATTAGCATGACAGTTGAAAAGCACATGAAGAAAAGACTCATGGCTAGCACGGCGAGTTCTTTACTTTCCAGATTTGCCTGATCATTTGCAACCTTTTCGATGTCCAATCTGCTGAAAGGAATGAAGGGGGGGAACAAACGGGAAAGCTTGTCAGCCATCCGAACAAGTGAATAAATGGTAAAATTTATTAAACAAGAGTGAAAGCAACATGATATTAGAAGTAGAGGATCGGCAAATCATTGTAGATTATCATCTAGATGGTTAAACGACCTAAAGATTACATCAACAGGGAACAGCATGGCATGTAAAAGAAAATGCTTGATGTATTTTTCATCTAGGACAACTTGAATAAATGAGAGATAGCAGACAGTCAGGGAATATAATAACCAAAAGTATTTGAACACCAATTTTGTCTATAATATAGATGTTTCCCACCTTAGCCTTGTATTTTCTCTGACCAACGTATCCATACTAGATGAGACACCGGCTTTCCATGACTGGTACTCCATGAGCACTTTATCCTGAACATAAAAAACCAAACCGATGATTAGGAAATCGCAGAAATTACCTCTTTGAATATTTTGGAAGTCAAGCAGTACCGTGTTCTCCTTCCATTCCATGAGATCTCTAATTTCTGTTCTGGTCGTCTCCACAAGCAATGAAATTCCGGATAGCTCTTCTTCAAGCTTTGGCATAATTTCTCCTTTTCTCTGATTCGTTTCTTTAATATACCCCTCAAGCATAGTTAAACTTAGTTCTAGTGACTTCGCCTTCTGCATCAAGATCTTTAGAAGAGTGTCGCCTGGTTTCCTGCTAATTGGTAGCTGTCTAACTTCAGTTACTGGTTCAGCAATTATGTTTATACTCTCAGGACTTTTCTTCCCATCGGAATGGGATTGTTGAATATCAGATAGGTTCTCGGCCCCCATACCAGCATTATCGACCCCATTGCGAACTTTTCCACTACTCCCCTTGTCAGTTAGATTTAATTCTGGCTTTAAATGTGGTGCTGCAGTTAAACTAGGCTTTGGAAATTCAATGGGAAGAGGTTCTTCGGATGGCACAAAGAAATCTTCAAGCATACGCTCAATGGCATCTACTCCATATACCTCGACAACACTCAATGTGCAGTAAAATCCTGACCCGTAATGGCTACGTAAATTCAACTTCAAATACCTCACCCATTTGGGTTCTGGCAGTTTGAAATCTTGAATGTGCTTGACATTTGCAGCCACGAAATTTCCCAAATGAATCCAACTTTTGGTTGAATAGTTTAAACTTCCGGATAGTTCAAAATCCTTGAAATTGGAGGAATAATGTTCAAAATTTGCAATTTTAACAACATCAACCAGTGTCTCCTCCGAAAGCTCGATAACAACAAACTTCTCTACCACAGAACAAGGGTTTCTCAGGTACTTATCATGATCCTTCCCCAGTATGTTACATGCTCCTTTAGCCTCCTTATTATACGCAAGCACCTTTGCGCCCTTTGCCAAAGAGGCATAGTTATACTCTCTTCCATCAGGTTCAAGCCGATGGGTGATGTTAGCAAGCTGCTTGGGGATAAGTTTGCCTTTTTCTTGTCTTATTATGTTCCAGAACTCGTCAAAGTTGAGATAAGTCAAATGCTGAGGTCTCCCACTCGGTACTTCTTTCGGTTTACCTGTCTTCAGTTCTTCAGGATTCCGCATTTTATACACTGAAGATCCATAACCTAAAGCACTCAAAATTATTTCTTGTAATCTATTTGTCTCTGGAAGTGGGCACTTCTGATTTCCCAAGTCAGTATGAACTGTAGCATTCTTACTGCTGGTAGACGGATTGACCTCTAGCAGAATTCCATTTGTATCATTATTGCTTGTAATTGCATCATGTGAAGGTGTATCACCACGAAGAGTAGTATCTTTAAGATCACTAGAAAAAGGTATGCTACCGTTGTCAGGAGTCAAATTCCCTGGAAAATGTATAATCAATATCAATTGAATATCATGCATAAAAAGGGCCAATTTGACACCCCTTTTAGACAAAATAAATAAATAAATCTTCATAGGAACAGAACATAGACATAAAATTGTTAGGTGTTAGTTTGACTGTCTTGCATAATTATTTGGTTAATTAAGTTCATCATCTTAGAAACTAAACAGCAGAAACTCAAAGGCCTCAACAATTTCATCAATATTTCCATTCCATCAATCTTTCCATTCCATCAACCTTCTAGGCAACCAAACACAGGATAGTAGAAAATTAATACATTTACGTGCATGTAAAGACAGAAGAAAAGGGTTTGTAGAAATCCTAAACAAAATGATGGGTTATAACAAAAAGGAAGAAAAAATCAAGCATGAAAAACTTGAATAAAAAAAGAGAAGAGAAATCTCACCTTGATTTTCATGACCAGCACAGAAAGAGAAGAGAAGACCCCAAAGTAAGAGAATCAAAGACAAGCGTAGCTCATACAAACTTCTCCTCCTTGAATTGCTGCTTCTGTTTTTGTTGTTTAAGAATGAGAAAGGTTTTTTCATGCCTCTTCGTCAGCACAGAAACAGGGGTGCCTCTCTGGCTTTTTCTTTTTGGTTGTCTTGTCTCTCGATGTCCTCTTATCTTATCTCCTCTCTGTAGGGATGGGGAAAAGTACGGTGGTGGTTTCCGACTTTGCTTCGGATTGTCACGTGAATCCTTTGAGTTTTAAGGATGATTACAAGAAGTCCGATGCGATGTTGTCTAACTCCCAATCTTACGGGAACAGGAAACCAACTACTGGCTATCCATATAAAAGGCGCCTAGTTCGGGGTCTTTTTGTTTACCAAACTGTCTTACTTTATGTTAGTTCTAAAGGTCACCCACAAGGATAATCTTGGAAGATTCTGACCTTCACTTTCTAGGGTTTGTTTATATTTATTGTACACCAGCATGGGAGGGAGTGTCAGAACCTACAAATAGGATGACAATACGTGGATGGGTTTTAGTGCATCCGCATCTACTCAAAACACTTACAATCATCCAACCATCCCCTGCGCCTAACCCGATCGTGAAACGCTCTTTGATATTGTAGATGGAATATATTTTTTTAAAAATATATTTTTTAAATTTTAAATTTTTAAATTTTTATATTTTTTTAAAACTTTTTTATATGTTGATATCAAAAATAAATTTTTTAAAAATAAAAAAATATATTATTTTAATGTATTTTCATGTGAAAAATATTTTAAAAATAACTTTTACTATTCTTTTAAATAAACACGACACTTGAACAATGTTTGAAATTATGGTAGATATTGTTTTTAAATTTTTTTTTGCTTATAAATATATTAAAATAATAATATATTTTTAAAAAATTATATATTTTTAGCATCAATATATCAAAAAAAAATTAAATACACTAAAAATATTAATTTAAAACAAATCAAAATTTTTAAAATCATAGTTGAAAAAATTACCTGAGTGAGTACCCAGAGGGGTTTTTTTTACCTTACCACAATAATATATATATATATATACAGTAAAATAATATAGGCTAAAAAATGTTTAGAAATTTAGCATGCCTGATTAAGTTATAGAAGTTATATGTGACTCAGGAGTTGTAATTAATATCTGTGAATTATTAATCATAAATAATATGTACGACTCAATTAAGAAACATGTATAAGGGCAATTTTCCAAGCCTCTAACTCCTTGCAAATAAAAAAAAAAATTCACATAACCATCACAGTTTTTCCAGCCACAATTCAATCTAAAAAATAATTAAACGTAAAATACAATTACATCCATATCATATATAATGTAATTAACACAATTCAATCCCAACTAATTTTTATAATATTATATATGTAATTACATCTAAAAATTATCTTATCTCATGGATGAGTCTGCACCATCACTCCAACTTGTCTATTTTGAGGACGGATTTAAAGAATCCTTAAAAAAATCAATACTAATATCACTTCAGCTTATAAATAGATATGAGATGCTTGTGATAAAACCTTCCATAAAAAGTAATGAATATACACCTGTACATTAAAAAGTAATTAATACTTACCAACCATAATAATATTAACAATATTTAATAAATATCATATCTAAAAAAATACGGCACCCAGACAATTTTATCTTGGATATCATAACGTGTTGTAATGCATCAAAATTACTGATATAATAAACAGACAACCTTAAGGCTGCTCGGATGGCGTTGATACAAACTCATCAATAAATGGTTAATATGTGCGCTCTTGTCTAGACTTCACCTTGGTTTTTTTCATCCTTGTTGCGCCCCAAAACAACAATTTATTGTCCTACCGTTCTTTATGATTACTTCCTTTTTCTCATTTTAAAGGACTCATTCTGCACCTTTTTTTTTTTATTGGCTCCATCAAGATACTTAGAGAATGGTATTGCTAGAGTTCTATCTGGATGGAGGTACTCGTGGCTCTTCTGGTCTGAACAACATTGATGCCTGCAATGGGAAAATCACCTACGATCAGATTTGGAGAAGGGTTCGTTCACTCAAGAAGACGAGTGGCCTTGATCAACTTTTTAGTCAAGTGAAGATTAACAAACATGTTTGGTACAAGCATCAACATATAAACATTGTTTTATCTCTAATGTTATCAAAAAAGGTTTTTTTTTTCTTTATCTCGGTGTCGCTCTACCCGGGCAATGACACTGGTATGCAACTAGTCAAGTGCAAAACAATTATAACCATCATCCATTACTAGACAGCAAAATTTCACGTGTCTCGCTCGTGTTCTCATACAGTGGTGAACTGCTGGGTAATCATGGGGTTTTTCCTTCTGATGTTGTTAGCAACGCATAATCTAATTCATTCTCCAGTTCCTGTTTGAAGAAGGGAAGGATTCCTGGATTTTCCTCCTCCAGAAGAAGACTTAACCGTGTTTGCGGAGGGTAATTGTTCAAAATATAATCAATTTCTTCTCCACTGATTTCCTTCTGATTAAGAAGAACCTGCAGCACAAAGTAAACAAAAAGTTTATGTGCAGCCCCTCTTCCATGCATAACAACAAACACCATCGTGTGTATCTAATCATGGAAACAGCTTTCTATAGTTTGACAATATATATAATACCACAGATTTCTTATTTTCAGTTCCCATGATGAAGCCAAAACCAGGTTCAAATCTCAGCAAACTTCCATTTCATGCCAATCCAAGTCCCAGAATGCCAGCCCAAGCCATTTTCAGATGGAAAATCCTTCAGAATCTTAAATACCTCAATATTTTCTCAACATGATACTATTTATATTTCCACTGATTAATTTCACCAGCGAGGATATTTTTATTGATCTCGCTGGGAACAGAAAATGCAGATTATGAAATAACATTATAGCACAAGATGGCATTCATCCAATTCATCATATTTGCAGGCAGTAACAAGGTTGATCCCTTAATAAACAAAAAATGAAGAACTCCTAGAAAAAGAAGCAAAACCAATAATAGAGTTTCATTGATACTAGAGCTTTACTTTTTCAACAATGGAGAATGAATTTTCAGAATTGAATCCCTTAAAATTTTGAAGTCAAGAAAATATGAAACACAAATTGACAATCCACATTCAGTTACCTTCACGGCTTTGAGCAAAGCTGCATGGTGCCGTTTTAGCAGAGAAACTGTCCTTCCATACATATCACATATCAGCTTCTCAGTCCTTTGGGCAACTTGATCATCCAAATTGAAGTTGATAGGGGGTTCAATTAGGTCATAGTCATCATAAAGTGATCCTTCAAAATCCAGCCGCGGGCCCATGAATCTAACTTTCTTTCTCCAAGGAGGCGGTTCTCCATGTATTACCATTGGATTCTCCAAGTTCCATCTGTTGTAGGATGAAGGAAGACCATGCATTAATGCCAAGTAAGAAAGTGGGAAATCAAATAGTCTAGCAGTGAATCAAGTGGCTACATAGTTATAATTTTACGAGCAAGCCAAGATGCATCTGCAAGGTAGGAAACTGATGCCCTTGATGTATCCCGTCCATAAATGACCTCTTCAGCTGCCCTCCCTCCAAGAAAAACCTTCACACGGATATGAAATCAAGAAAAAAGAATCTGACAGAATCCGAGAAAGAAGTCTTAGCCCTAGACTAGACAACCTTAAGTTCACACCTGAAGACGATGCAGCAGCTGAGGTAAACGCTCAAACATGTATGATTCGTCATCAAGTCGATGAAACACAAGTTGTGATAATGTCTGCACAACCACTCCACACAAATTAGCAGATAGACCCAAACATATACCTAAGATAAGTATAATGAGATGGCATCATTCAGACCAGTTCAAAGAAATAGACAGCAAATGTGGTAACCATCAAATTACATTACAATGGACATGTCATGAGATGATAGAAAATTTTGAAGGGAGCATCCAGTACGCGTGCACCTCTACTGGGCATAATGTAACAGGGCATGCAAGGAAAACTTATAAAAACCGAAAGAAGAGGACAGATATTACAGGAACAGAAAAGGTACCTGACCGCGAGGGACAATTGAAATCCGATCACAACATTCAACCTTCGCATTTTCATATCGCCTAAGCAAATGAGATGTCATTACAACTCCCAGTTCAGTAGTGGCTCTACGGCACTGTCCCTGATGACCCAACTCTATTCCTACACGCTTTGGTCCAACTGTAAGTCGGTCTACTGCATCATCCATGTCTGACTGAAGAATTGCCGCATGCCCTTGCCTGACCGCTACAAGAGCAGCCTCTTGGACCAGCTGAGCTAATTTTGCTCCAGTCCATCCTGATAATTGCTCACAGGATATCAGACATTGAACTCGAAAAACAACTGAACCCAAAAGAAAATACATACCCGGTAAATTTTTTCCATAAGTAGACAAATCAACAGATTCTGACATTTTCACTTTGCTTGCATGGATTTTCAAAATTTCCAATCTCCCTTTAGCATTAGGAGGTCGAATTCTTATCTGCAAGGAGAAAAAAAAGAAAAAAAAATAATAGATTCAGTTAAATACATATTTCAAACTCTATATATCACCAGAAACCATAAAATGCAATGGGTACTAAAAAGCAGAGCATAAAAACACCTTGCGATCAAAACGACCTGGCCGAAGAAGTGCTGGATCTAACAAGTCCCTACGATTTGTTGCAGCTAGAAATATAACACCTTTTCCAGTGTCAAACCCATCAAGCTCTATCAAAAGCTGATTCAATGTAGTTTCCCTCTCTTGAGTGGCAGCATTATACAGGTGGTCAGTAGATTCCTTGAAAATCCCTTGACGCCTGATCACAGAATAAATAGACAGAAATCATTTAAAGTTGTCATATTAAGTTTAGGCACAGGCTAAAGAGGTATGCCTAAGAATATAAGGTCAACAGTTCAATTGACCACAGATACAGTGATAGAGGTTGGGTGGTGCAATGTTATGAAGATATGAATTCAACTGGGGTAAAACTATACTATTCACTTTGAGTAACCAACAAGAGCATCCATACCTAGTTGCCAATGCATCAATTTCATCAATGAATATAACTGATGGTTTATTTACCTGCATGGAAAAAAGACATTCTCAATAATTATTTCAAAGCAGACAGACACCAAGAATTACTGGATGCATGGAATTATGCCCACAAGCTTTCAAGGACTATACATTATCAGCACAACTAAAATTGCCAGTTGAAATCTTTTTCACAAATAAAATATGGCATATGCACATGACACAGGAATTCTTTACAAATATATAAGTCCAAACATGCATTCCAGAAAAATCAATTTCCTTGATATCTAAGAAAAGCAATCATGGATAGAATTACTATTGTAAAACCATGAAATCTGGACTACCAGACAATGGACAACTAGCAACAAGGCATGATTAATGATACACTGCTAGTCAATACATAAGTGTATTTACCTTGGCTCTCTTGAAAAGATCCCTGATACGAGCAGAACCAACACCAACTAAAACTTCAACAAATTCAGATCCAGCCATTTGGTAAAATGGAACTCCAGCTTCACCTGCTATAGCCTTTGCAACCAGGGTCTGCAAAATTATTATACACCTTTAATTTTGTATAGAAAACTTCACCATAAAATTCCCAGACTGGCAGAACAATATTACTAACCTTGCCGCATCCAGGAGCACCTTCCAAAAGTACTCCATGTGGAGGCTTTATTCCCATTTTATCAAACAGTTCTGGATTCTTCAAGTATCTCACCAACTGATTAGAAAATTGTTAAAGACCCCAATAAGCTTCAATAAAACAAAAATGCAAATTTATTCAAAGGGGATTAAAGAAAAGATATCAATAAATGACTATCAAGTCGATGTAATAAACAGAATTCACAAGGAAGACATCATTAGTTTAAGAACAAATAGAAGACCTTACAGTTAAGAGGGTGGTTGAAGGACGAATATGTGTTATGAAACTGATAAAAACAAAATACCTTCATGCTTGGAAAAATGAGACTAAGAAAGAAAAACACAACTCATGATAGTTGACAGATGATTTCTGAGCCTTCAAGCGTAAGACACCAATTGGGTAAAACTTATCGAGCTAATTTCCCAGTAATTCGAGCTTTTGAAAAAACTTGAAACCTTAACCTTTTCTGTCTCCCAGAAAAAATACTGCTCTAGAAATGAAAGGGTCCATTAAATGACTCATGAAGCTGATACCAACTAGTTTGGCTTCAAGACTTGGTTGATTTGAGAATGGCAAAAAAAAAAAAGGTGTAGCAGTTGAGTGCAAGTTCATGAGCAGAACTTCTGCTCAATGGTTTAATACTTGTGGTCAATGTAAAAGACAAAAGATGGTAATTTCCAAGCTTCCTTGATTATCTTCCAGAAAAAGATGACCGAGCTTAGTGCAAAAGCAGACATGGAAAAATTGGAAGGAAAAAAAATCAAATATTTCACAATTCAGTTATTAAACATGTTTACCAACCTATCATACAAGCAATCAAGATAGGCTGTAAGAATACCTCTTGAAGTTCCTCTACTGCTTCATCAATCCCAGCCACATCACTAAATTTAACTCCAGTTGAACCCTGAAAGAATATTGAACTGATGTTAAAATAATTCACATACAACTTATTAAGATTGGAGATAAGTGCAATAAAAATAAACTAACATCAACACGAGCTTCTGCTTTAGAACGTGAAAAATCAATTCCTTGCCATAAATCCTGCAAAACATAGATGCTAAATCAATACAATATTCATTGAACAAATAAAAAGGCATAAATTCAGAGATTACCAACCCATTGCATATAACATCACAAAATGAGGGGCTGAAGAAACATTTACCCACTTCCTGAAGTTCTTAGGTCTTCTCGAAAGAGTGAAACGGACTAGAAGGACCATGGTTAAAAGCACGAGCATGATTGGTTTTAGCATTTCGATGCTGGCAGAGACACCACCAAAAGTGTAGAATTCATAAAACTTAGAGAAGAGCCCTCCATCACTGAAAATATCAACCACATAATCCCAAACTCCCTCTAAAATACTAAAGATTATACCAAGAAACAGTTTAACAAATGGCTTGGCTATAGGCCATGCAACATATACAGTTGCCACAAAGATAAAACTGGTAACAGCAAATACTGCAGAAGCTAGGAACCCTCCAACAACAACTGCTGCAGCAGCCATCACAGCAGTCACCATTCCAAGCTCTACCATCATTCTGCTAGATATGGAAGATGCCACTGGATGAGGGTACTCTGGCAACTTTCCTACTGAAGACTGCAACAAAGAAGCAGCAGTAAGCAACATACATATATGCTCCAGTGAAAAAATAATCCTCCATCTCCTCAACTTCATGTATTGATGTCCATCACATATGCGCAAGGTTTTATGATGAAAATTTTGTGACTGCAGAATACTATTGAAAAGAAATGCCTTAATTATTATGTTTTATGATGTAAACTTCACGTCTTTGATGTAAACTTTGTGACTGCAGAGTACTATTGAAAAGAAAAGCCTTAATTATTATGTTTTATGATGTAAACTTCATATCTTATATAGCTCTGCTAATTATTCCATATATAAATTGAAGAAAGTAAATTTCAGAATAGATGTTATATCTATGATCTAATCTCCAATCTGGCAACTCTACTTCTATTTGGCATAAGACAAATAACTATCCAATGTTTTGCTTGGCTATATCTATACAAGAATTTGTATCAATTGATCTCACATCCGTATTTAATTTTAAGCTTTGCAAGCTCACTGTCATGTACCTAAATCATCCTGTACCTGAACATGGTTCATCGATGAGACTTAACTTTCTCAGAAAAGCTCTCTTCTCAATCTGATAAATATTACAGCTAAGGAATCTATGACAAAATCAATTGAAGAGAAGCTGAAAGATTAATTACCGCCATATGCTTCTCTATTTCATAGAATGGACCCGTATACTCCTCCAAAAGTGTTTGAGCTTCATTCTCATTTAATCTCAATGTCCTACATCAAATACCACATACCATCAAAACAATGCATAAAAACATCCAGCAAGCACCAAATCTTAATGCGAGCTAGCAGTCTTAAAACCCACCATTTTGTTCTATGCAAACTCTTCTCGCCAGGAATTTCCTTCAAATCAACAATAAAATCCCTATAATCATTTGCATAAGTACCCATTGCAGCTTCCTTCGAAGTCAATAACTTGACCTTATCACTCTCCATTGCTTTCTTAAAATTTTTAAATCCCATTTTTGGCAATTCTTCCAAATTCCTATCAAACTCCTCTTCTTCAGATAACTTTACACTGAAAACCTGCTCAGGTACATAAAGCTTTCCCTTGTACTCCCTCAAAATATCCTTCAAGTACACAGCTTTTTCCTCATTTTCACTCTCATTTCCCTCCTTTTCCACTTTGCCTTTCAAATTCAATAACCTGTCCACGATTTCAATAAACCCCACATTTTTTTTCTTGCTCAAATCCTGTTTTTCCTTCAAAGTATAAAACTTGTCACCGATTAAGTATCTGGGTTCAATTTGGCTAGGGTTTTGCTTCAAAACTCTAGTGACAAAATCTTCTTTGTTAGTGTCACCTGACTGTGCCGTGGAGGCTGAATTCGCCTCGCATAAGACTGTGAGTGATCGGTTAAGAAATAGGGTTTTCGATCTAAGTTTTGGAGGGGATTTTAAGGGTTTTTTATAGGGTTTGGGAAGACAAACCCTGAGAGAGAATAGAGTGTCAATGCTAGTCATTTATTTGCAGCTACAACAATTGCATTTTAGGGTTTAAGAAATTAGACCCTCATGGATGGGATTGGGGATTTTTTGTGGAGTCGAAATGAAATGGTCAGAAGGGCAACTGGTTGATAAAAATGGATAACAACAGTTTAATCCGCAATATATATCAGAACCTTCATTTTCATCCCAAATAAAAAGTTTTATCCATGCTGTTGCTGTGTACTAAACCTATTCCTTTTTCCCAATGCAAATGTTGCTCCTCCATCCAAAAGATGCATGCCACACACACAGACACATAAATCTGCCATGGACAGTGACCAAAATCAAATTTTAGTTACAAAATCTAAACACACCCGTTTGTATTCTAGTGGTTTTTTTAAAAAAATTTATTTAGAAATTTATTAAAATAATATATATTTTTTATTTTTAAAAATATTTTAAAAAAATAATTTGAAATAAAAAAAATAAAATTTTTATAAAAACACTTTACCCTAACAAAAACAAACATGCCTATCTCAGCTTGCAAGAATGGTAGCGCTCATTTGTTTATTTTCATGAGCACGACTTTTTCTAAGAATTAATTTCTTTTAAGCAGAGTTCTTTATTTTTTTCAAAATTTATCCAGGCTTGTAAGAATGTGTTTAGCATTGTACCTGCGGTAGGTTAAAAAAAAAACAAGTGTTGTGAAATAAATTTTTATATGTAAAATAAATAAAAATTAGATCTTTAAAAATAAAAATAAACTATTTTAACTTCTATAAAACCAAAATTTAAAATGCACGTCCATTGAAAAAAAAACATACCTCACTAACCAAACAATTTTTATTTTTTATTTTTTACGATAGTCTCTAAAAGAGAAGTGCATATTTTCATTCAAGACATTTGTGTGAAAATTGCGTTGGCCTTCAAGGAGACAAGAAGAGAAGGAGAAAACCCAACTCGTTTTATCCGAATTGACTTTGTTTCAACTGGCAGATATACATGATACAAAACATACAACGCATTCATGAAATCAACACAAACGAAACATTGAGCTTATGCCATGCATTTGGAATGATTTGCATCGCATAACCACTCCTCTGCGCACATCAATTGTTATTTCACATCCATAGAAATAGTTCCAAATGCGCAGCTCTTCTTCGTTTCGGAATTGTCATGTCTGCATCTGTTACAGCATACATCTCCCTTGCAGGAGAGATTTCTTTGTTTTTTGGAGTTCTTGTGAAGTGACCGTGGTGATAAAATAAATCTGTGGATGCTTGGGTCCAAAATTCCAAGCAGATCCAGTTCTGTTGTTTTGACTGTAATCAATTAGTTGTGTTTGCATTTTCCATCTCCTGTTGTCCAGGGACAAGTAGCTCAGATGAAGAAGGGATCACCATTGGTAAAGTCTGATCGAATGGGCTAGACATTGAAACAAAACCTCCTGCTTGAACACATTTTTCAAATTTCGGTGCATACAAGAGCAGTATCAACAACGACTTGAGTTGGATCCCATAGTCATGGGTAGAATACTTGGACTGGAGAACAAAAACATGCTGCAGAAGCTCTAAAGACAAGGGTTGGTCATACGGAATCACTCCTTTCCTTTTGCTGTGCTGCCTCAACATACTGCTCAGCAAGTTTCTTCACCTTCTCACCTTCCTTGATTAGGAAATTTGCATTTTTCGCATTCAAGTGGTATTTCATAACCTTATCAGTAGTTTTTGCCACAGCCCATCTATACTGTTCAGCAGTGATTATGCCACTCTTACACAGTGGCCTGACGTGCTCTTTGATGTACGCTTCAACCTATACAGAGTTAGAATGACCAGTCAACAGAAGTAGGTTTGCAAGGAAAATAATAGTACACAGATTTGAAAACTTATGTCCTCCGGTGAATTTCATTGCATCCACAGCGTTGTAACACAACTTCATTAAAAAAGAAGTAACTAAATAAAAAGACAAGGAAAGAAGAGAAGTTGAGATCAACTTGTACCTTCTTAGAAACAGAATTGATAATGTCACCCTGCTTGTTAGTGTTAGTCTTAGAACTATCCTTTTTACGGCCACTTTCAACTGTTTGAGAAAGGTCACACGTGGTTTCTCCATCACAAGTGTGACCAGCAGAGGTCGCATTGGTATTCCCATCTTGTCTTGATGAATTATTTTCATTTTCTCCCGAACCTTTGTGCTTAGTTGAAGCCTCAGGGTCAGCCAGCTCATGTAGATTTCTAGATGCTTCTTCTGGAAATTTGTTGATCAGAGGCTCCTTGTCTGGACCATATAGTTCATCACATTCTGCAAGAGAAGGTTCTTCACCTTCTTCGCCAGGTACAGGTTCTGAATCAGCACAAGACCTATTAGTTCCACCCTCCACGGTTGTGCTGACGATGCCTGCATCAACATGAATCTTTGGCGAGGAGGCAGAGTCCTTGAGTTCTTCATTATTCCCCAAAGTCAAACAACCTTCAAGATCCTGAAAATTGTTCGGCATTTCAGATTTAAGAGTGGAGAAGACTACTTTCATCCTTGACTCGCCTTCTTCTACTATAAGCTTGGGGACTGTCAAATTAGTAGCACCAATGTAGTCTTCATCTTCTAAATCATACTCAAAATCACCATATATATCAACATCTGGATGAGAATCCATTTCAAATACATTATCAGGCCCTTCTTCTTTGATCTGCATTGAGGAATCATCTACTTCATTGGAAACCTCCATTTTATGATGGGGACTACTTGGAGGAGAATCAGATAAGAGTCCTGCATTTCTCAATGCATCTAAAACTGCAGGATCCGTTGGAAGTTCATCGATATCTTGTTCTAATCTATCAACAGTGACTGCAGATGGTGAAGAATTTGATACCGTGGCTCTATTGGACTTTCTGTCATCTGAGTGACGCGTTATTTCCTGAGAACAAAGATTCAAATATACTATTTTGCTGTTTGCCTTGTCGGCAACCTCCTTCTCAATATTAATTGCATCTGCAACAGCCAACTCTGTTTCTGCAGTTTTGCGAATCTCTGGCAGATTTACTTTCCTCAAGAAGTGCTCTGTCAGTCGGTAAAGTTGTGTCTGTACAACAAGAGATTGGAATTAGCCAAAGTACAGCCAAGCACACAGTTACTTGGTGAAAAATCTGAAAACCATTTGAGTGGGAGCTTAAAAATTAGAGGTTGAGAAATGGATGAGTATAGAGAACTTCGTGTTCAGTACAAGTTTGGTACGTGAAACAGCCAAATCAAAGTTAAATTTTGCCAACTCCACAACCCAATTGGATTTCCTAGAAGTGAGAATTTGACTGCTGAAGAATAGGCAACACACAGTTCTGGAGGCTAGGGCAGTGAGTAACAAGAGTAGCAAGTTGGTGATGGCAGAGGTGTTTGAATGATGGCAAACTGAGGAAACAATAATGTGGTCTATCCACATCATACCATCTTTCCAAATGGGCAGTTCAAGTTTAAACAGAAAACATAGCCTACTTCTGCAAATTCTTTTCTTTTTTCCATAGAAGAGCAAACCTAAAGCATGACTCCAGAAAAGTTTATCGTCCATGCAAAACAACCAGCTTAGTTACGAAAAAGCAGGCACACAATGCATTGCATACCTGTCTAACCGATATGGGGATTTTATTGTGGCGACAGGATGCTAACACCGGTCTCATGTCAATTGGCAGTTGAGCCTGCTCACAGCAACCAGGGAAGGGGAAAATAAGAAAGCATTAGTAACATTTCGCAGAATGTCATATAGAATCAAACAGCAAGAAAAAACTGGTTTAGGGGGGAGAGGGTACATACGAGTAAAGGATAATTTCCTTTAAGCACTGCATTGTCTTCCTGTTTTTCATCTGCTGCAGTTTTACCTGAAACTGCCTTTTTTCTTGCAAGCACCTCCAAGGCCCATTTTCTTTTATCCATCCTTTTATCATCAGATTGAGCACCTTTTTCCTTCTGTGAATTGACTTTGGAACATCCAGCCGGTTGTGCTTTGATAGAAGCAGGCTGACAATTTGTGCTGAGAACTTTATCCTTAAGCCCTTTATCATGAATTGAAGGCACAATAAGCTTTGATGATACTTTATTTGCTCCTGCAGATTTAAGAGTATGATCATCAGGAGATGGCTTCCGAACTTTATCCATTGAAATTTCCTGAGCTTTATTCTGTTCAGTGTTACTTGTAGTTGTAGAAGCTAAGAGAGGCTTGATATCATCCTTTCTTGGAAAAACAGATGTGTCTGCTAAATATAATCTTGACAGAATGGGATTGGTCTCCTGGAATTCATATCCCTGATCCATCTCTGAGCCTTCTGGATTCTTTCTAAGGAGAGTAAGAACTGACTTCAAAGTTGCAATTTTTTCAGGCTTTGTAACCCTCATACAGCGATACTTCCAGAATTCAACATCACAGTCTCGATCCCATGCATGTTTTCTTCTTCCATTAGAATCTCCATATATTTTCTTTGTCAGATTCTCACGAACTTTACCCTTCTGCAGCAAGGACTTCTTTGCCTTCAGAGAAGAAGGGGGCAACTTCTTCACTGGTTCAGCTGTGGATCCTGCTACAGCAGTTCGGAAGGCAGCAAGAAGCTTTGGGTCAAAAAGGTTTTCCCCAATTTCATCAGAAGATCGGTTACGCACAGCTTCTCTTATTTCTTTTCTAAGGTTTTGAACTACAACAGATGATTCCTTGTCCTCCACAGCTCTCCTCATGATCTTTTTCACTCTCAAGCCCGCTGCATTTTCCCCTTCTTTTGATGATTTATCTGGAGGACTCTGGTGAGCAAGCCCCTTCAAAGTCCTACGACCAGTCCCTTTAACCACACTCATTATATCAGAAGTGACATCTTGCTTTTCAAGAGATCGTTTTAATTTGACATTTTTTAGAACTGCTATTTTGGCGGGGCACTTTTGGGAATCTTCTGGAAGAAATGCACTGTCCTGGTCCTTAGGAGTTATTTGCAACTTCCTGCTGACTCTGGTCTTCTTTGCAAGAACTGCAGCTTCATTCTTAGCATTGTCTTCGTTATCATCAGCAGTCTTAACAGCATCATCACTAATAACCAACAAGAGTTTAAGAAAAGGAACAAGACAAAAATGATCAACAGCACAAACTTCTACTGAAAGGAGTATTCATCTTAAAAGACAAAAGCCAGTGAACCAGTATATCAACTACTTATTGCCTGTTTTTTTTAATTTAGTGATTCTTTTCTTCTGTTATATTTTTTTGGGACACAGAGAGAGAGGGAGGGGGGCGATAATTAAGAGTTACTTTGAGTGAGAAGCACAAAGTCAAACAACACTTGACCCCCAGTTAGTGAACATGAATAGTGAGTAAAGATGAAAACACTCAATTTCAAGTAACCTGCAAGTGGCATGCTTTCTCTTCACACCAATAATTTTCATGGCCTCCTCATTAGCAACTGGTAGAATCTTCTCATCTGAAAAACATTTTAGAAATAGAACAGTTAATGAAATACACATCCAAATGTCAACAAAATGTGAACTAGTTTCCTACAAGAAATTCATTTAACTTTCCACAGCCAAATAATGGTCTGGATGGATTCCCTTTAATGTTTGAAACAGTCTCTTCAATACCTCTTCTTAGCAAAGATTCTTCAGAAAGACTTTGCTGTTGTACTTCAATGGTCCCTTGATCGTCAGTTTCATTGGTCTTAATGTAACCTGTTAATAGCACAAAAACATTCTTGCAATTAGACACTTTCAAGCATGCAAAAGAGACAAAACTATCACTTATGTTTTATTGTGTGGATGAAAAGGAAAGATGAACAAATATTACACATGCATAATTACCAGATGAAGAACAGGCCAAAGATAAACCAAGATGAAGACCTTCACTAGATTCCTTTCCAGACAGCTTGTTTCTGGCAAGGGAATCATTAAACAACTTTCTCAAAGAATTTTTAACACCATCACCAATAATTGGTTCATTCACTGTTCCATCATCACAAATGGTCTTCAACTCAGCAAGCACCAAGGAAGTAGATAGGTGACTGAAGGATGCATCACACGATAAGGACAGTTCAAGTTCCGGTGCCTCCACGGTTGGTTGTACATCAGTCTTTTTGCTAGATTGTCTTTCTACCTTGTAGCTATTGCCATCAGGTTTAACTGCATCATCCATCAGGTCCTCATCAACTTCAAGGGTTGGTTTACTTGGTTCTTCAGTCCATTTAGTGCCTCCAACCATTGAGACAACAACAGCTGTTTCTCCAGCATCAGCGATAGATACAGACATCTTTCCAGAAAAAGCAGCCTCAGCCTCAGCCTCAGCAAAACTACTACTGTGAGAATTCTCTGAATAACACTGGTTGTTTGGCTTCTGTAGCGAAGCTACATCAGATTTCTGTGGCACTTCACCAACTGTGCATCTGCATCAAACCAAAAACATGATGCATTAGCAAATGACACAGAGGAACCTAGGCTTAAGTAAAACTGAGTCCAAGCTTAGAAATCTACATCAGAGCATTAGATGTCTGTAGACTGATCATAGAAAGCTTAAATAAAATGATATAATAGAAGAACATCACCAGATGCCCACCTAACAAAACATTAGAAAGGGTTATTCAAAACCCTTTGCAGGCACTCCACAAGTACTAAAAGCCAATTGCAGCATACTCAACTTTCATTTTATATACATAACATGCTTTCTATGTATAGAAGAAGCACATTTCTTCAGAGTACCATAGTTTATAGCTCCAAGAAAAAAGTCTTAGGACTGTATTGACATAGCAAAGTCACATCCCAACACTGCCTAATTAAATAATCATCCTCATAGTTTTACCTCGGGCATAACCATGTATCCTCTGATGTCCCTTCAGCATCAAAGCCCACACAAAAAGCATGATACCTGTTGTATGACAAGAAAGCGTAGGGGAATTAATTTGTTTCTAGGAGGGCTCTAAGCTGTCATACCCAATATGTATCCAGGTTAAATGCTACCTTTTGACTCCTTTAACAAAGTAAAAAGAAAAAATCAACCATCTAAAACTTTTTCTCTCACTATAAGCTACATAGTGAAGTAGAATTTCTAAACACATCAACCTACATATATAAAATATACCTAAACAATATCACTTAGGTTGCGTTTGGTTCGGTGTTAAGAATTGGAGGTTAAATGTTAAGGGGTTAAGTGTTAAGGGTGTTAGAGCTACTAAACAAGGTTAAGGAGGGGTTAAATGTTAACCCACTTCAACCCAAAATCAAGCACAACCTTAGGGATCAAAATTTACCAAATGTCACAAGAATCGCAAGCAATAGAGGTATCGAGATTAGATTCTTCCTCAATATTTGCTGATCCACTTCGAATCTTGCAGCCATCTCCATCCAAGCAGATAACTGCCTACAAAATGATAAAGTGCATAAGAATTATATCATGATTACAATGACACATGAATTCGAGTTGTATAGAATAAAAACTCTAATTATATGAAACTTTGTCTTGGTTTCTGAAATATCACCGACTTTCCCAAGAAATTTTTGTACACAAAAGCATTGAAGTGCTTGGATTGATTCTGTTTATGCTAGGCACTGGCCCCCTCTCCATAAGCTGATATGCTACGAACTACGAAGGAAAGGGCCTAGCCAACTGCTAGAAATATTAAGTGAGCAATTTTATATGAATGTCTTATTTGGTTTCGAACATGTATAATCATTTTGCATGTAGCATTTAATCTGGAAACAGAAAAAGCTTGGTCCTTGAGCATAAACCATTTCCAATTGAACATATCAATTTGTGAAGTCTAATGGCTTGAACCAACAACATAAATAACTTGTATACATCTAATGCTACCAGCTTAGAGCATCAACAGCTGAAATCAACTTTGCAAATTTGATGGCATGGCAAAGTTCGAGCAAACGAATGCGATCATGTTACTAACCCTGACTGAGGAAGTCACTCTGTATAAATTAGCTCACAAGTTCACAAGTCTCAAACAGGTTCAGACTTCAGATCAGTAATTAGCTCTAAAACCTCAAAATGATAACATATGGATGATAATTACATTTTCATCGATATAGTATGATGGAAAGGAGAGAGTGTTGTTCTTCCCTTCAATAGACCAATCATCATCTCTGCAGCATATATAACAGAAACATGAATCAATCACTGCTGAAAAACCTAAACAGAAGCAAATCCTCATTTCTCAATTGCTGCTAAATATTACCCAGATGTCGGCACTGAATCACAAAAATCAATCACAAATGAGAAGGTAAAGAGTGAAATTGCAGTATGTCAGTAACTTGCATACTTGTGTATTATTTGGAATGTTGATAAACACAGAATAATAGATGATGCAATGGATCAAGGATCTTAAACATTATAATTAAAATGGCTTTGTTAATCTGAGTGACAACTCTTTCAGGGGTCCAAATTAATCTCCAATAGGAGGAGCTTCATGTGGATTGCGATTATTTCAATTAGAAAGATCAATTAGACAAAATATGAAGCTACCTTAATATTGTAAGGTTGCAACTTGCAACAACAGTGCTGCTTCCACTGAACTTAAAAATCATATTTGATTGATTGATAAGAAAAGTAGACACCTAAGTGTGAGGATGCAATGCCGGTAAATACCAAACATGAAAAAATGGAGCCTACCCCAATCAGGAAGAAATACCAACAACACGCAAAGCATATACTACTACTAGTACTACCTGGAAAGTGAGTCCTCATCAACTTTGTTGTTTCCAATGGTATCATATACCTTCATTAGCAAACAGAAACTGTCACGCATCAGATTGCACAAAGTTTGGATATAGATAGTTTCAAGAAAACTTCTAGAACCAAGTAACCGAATAAAGCTACTAAATTCATAAGAAACAAAAGATGGATATATACCTCGACTAAAGTTCTCAAGTCGTTTGAAAAACAACAAAATTTACTGTAAAATGAGGGGGGGGGGGGGGGGGTAATGCTTACAAAATCTTAAATCACTCACCGGAACACATGTAATAGACTGAAATTCATTCTGACAGAGTGGACAAAGGTTCGTGATTGTGGCCCAATTGTCAATGCAACCAAAACAAAACCTGAAAAATTCCCAAAACAAACCCAAGTGATCATCTTCACTGCGCATTCATTCAGTGCAATTGCATAATCTAACAAAAAATTCAACCAAAGCTCAAAACTTTCATCTCCCTCTAGTAAAAACGAAATAGCAAGAAAGAAGTTGAATTAATAATAATAAAATAACATGTACCAGTGATGGCAACAATCGAGAACGCCCCGGTCAATAACAATATCCATGCATATCCCACATCTTTCGCCCTCAAAATTATAATTATCCTGCAAATTATAAAAATGGAAATAATATTTATGTTATTGGCTAACATAAATAATAATAATAAGCAGCAGCAGCAATTTTGACGAAAAAAATATCTAATTCGTGCTTCTAAACAGAAATTTCAGCTCTCAAAACTAGAAAATCCAAAAAAATAGCCAAAAAAATCGATATTAAAATAAATCAGTGAGTTAAAATAAAATGAAACTTACATGAATATTCTCGTCAACTTCAAGAGGCAATTCTTCTTCTAATATTCCACTTGTAACAAAATCCACCTCCATTATCATAATAATCTCGATAATAATTAAAAAATCTAAAGAAAACACCAGAATTTTAAAAAATTCAGACGCGATTAGATAATAACAAGAATAAAAAGCTAAGGGAATATGAATTAAATGATTAGAAAACATTACTTCGAAGATCAGTGAGTAAGAATGAGTAATCGGAAGGGCAAAAAGGGAAATTAGAGAGGAGAGATCACCTGTGAGTGAGAATGAGAAAGCGCCATTAAAGACGCAGGAGACAGAGAGATTTTTATTTGATTATTTTTATTTTTATTTTACCCTTTGCGGGTTTCGCACAATTGAAATGCCAAAACGTTTTATTTTTTTGGGTTCTGTTGACTTCTTTTGAATAGCAAAACGAGCTATTTTATTCCGAGACCTAGTTTGGGCCTAATAGTTCAAAAGTGAGGTTTTGGGGTCCAGAATTAGAAAGTGGATTGATTATGTAGTAAGAGCCCTAAAATTACTATTACACTTGCACTTACACTTACACTTACACTACACTGTAAATGAAATAAAAAAACACTAAAACAGATCAAGAAATCCATGCACACTGTGGATTAAACAGTGTTTTTCATTGATAATTTTATTGATCTCCCAGGATATTTGGTTTGTGTGTGCAGTTGAGTTCTTGGCAACGTGGCTTGTTCGTTATCATAATTTTTTTTTTTCATTTTTGTGTTTTTGTCTCAAAATAGGGCGATGGCCAGACACCAACATACAATTTTCCTTCTCATGTCGATCTTCCCTTTCCACCAACTATCATCAAACCCATCGCCAGCCCTTGTTATGCATCACCAAACACATCGCCTCTCCGTGTTAGAAAAAGGGTGGGGATTTTTCCTTCGAGGATCGGTTGTCATCAAAGGAAGAAAGGTTTTTGATCTCTTCTTTGCTTTGCTTTTAGGTTTTTTTTAGGGTCATTGGGCACAAATGAACTTTTTTAAAAAAAGAAAACAGAATTGTCTTCTATGGTGTATGCCCTTTCGCTTTCTGTTTTAATAGCCCAGATTTTACATGATGAATTATGATGAAGGAATACATGATTGACAGGAGCTAAAGGACAAAACAGCCATGAGCAGTAGATGAAAGCTACTTTTCAACTCGAAAGCCTTGGGGAAATATCTTGCATTCTTGATGAAATAATGGGATGGTATATTATTATAAAATTATACTTGCAAAAGTTTGAAACTCGTCTCTTAAGAAGGAAAGATTTAGACTATACATTTGAAGTTCATTACCCAATAGAACCATTGTACAGAATATTGTATTTCAACACCCTTAGTTCCAACAACCTGCAATGATGCTTGAATAATTGCTATCACAATAACATTTGTTCATTTTCATTCATGTGCACCTTTTTACATGGATTTTCTATAGTTTTTTTCTTTTCTTTTCTAAACAATTATGGAGTATTTAGCAAAAAATGGATTTTTCAGGGGCAATATTCTTAAAGCATCGAAGAATTGGCTGGAGAGAAATATCCAAGTCATTGTTGTTACTGATGGTGAGTGTATCTTAGGGCTCGGGGATCTTGGTTGCCAGGTATTGATGCTCATAAATTTATTTACAAATTGGATGTGCATACCACTTCTTATCTCTTAACGAGTGGATCATCGTCAATTTGATTGATGCGATTGTTTTACATTTGTTAAGGAATGGGGATCCCAATAGGAAAACTCTCTCTATAGACAACATTAGGAGGATTACGTCCCTTTGCATTAAGGTTTGACATATTCTAACCACTGGTATATATGATTTTGATATTCTTTGTGTTTTTGGATGGATGGAGTTTGGAAGCTTCTGGTTCCAGAGAAAAAGGGATAAATTTTCTATCAAATGTACAACAATTTCATTCACTCATTTTTTTTATATTATTTAGACACGCCTCAATTACTGTCTTACTAGAGCTATGAGTTGTCCCTTGCTATTTAGTTACTAAAACCTTCCAATTGTATTCAATATATGCAGTGCTTGCCTGTAGCAATTGATTTTGGCACAAACAATGAGAAGTTGTTGAATGAGGAGTTCTACATTAGGCTTGGACAAAAGAGGGTAACTTTATAGGTAGAGTAATTTTACTTTATTCCATTTCCAATCGACTGATATTTCTTCTTTTCTTTTCTAGATTTTAAATCATTCTACATCTCGAGATTTTTGTTTTGTTATTTGTTGTGGTTTAAGAATATGCAGAGCTTCTAGATGAGTTTAGGACTGCAGTTAAAAAGAACTATGGGGAAAAGTTCCGTATACAGGTGATGCACAACTGTTCTCTTTTATTTGTTCCGGAGAAGAAAAGGAGAAGAAAACTGCATGCACAAATTTAATGGTCATATAAAAATCTTTCAAATAGAATAGGTGATATAGAGAAACATGTTGAAATGGCAAACCAACTAAAGCAATTAGTCAATGATATTAAGAAAATAGTGATTAGAATCATATGATTTTGATGATTCTGGGTTTGCAATAGATTAACCTGTCTGCTTTAAATCCTGCACTCTAGCTATTTGACAAATATGGTGAAAGAAACCTGCCTATTTTACTTGAAATGTTTTGCCTGGATCTCATGCTTGATTTTTGTTCAATTGTTCTTCAGCTCCTAGGATCCTTGCATTCAAGGTCTTTCCCCCCTTAACTCTTGCAGTCCACTTTGCACCTTTGTCTTAAGATTTTCTTTTTGTGGTCGAACTGATTAACTTATTGGTTCTTGACTAAATGGACTGTAGGCCAGGTGCATTATTTTAAAACTTGACAAGGATTAAACTGAAAAAAAATTATAGGAGTACTATTATTCTTGAGTAGTTTTATGGTGTTGCTACAGGGCCAATGAGAATAAGTGAAGCTGATACAGATGAGGGGCTCGAAGGACAACCACAAAAGAACAGAAATAAGAAAAAGAAAATGAAAAAGAATTTAATGAGAGATTTAAGTTGGCAGGGTGCATTTTAATTGGTTAAATTGTTGTGTTTGTCTTTTATTTCTTCTTCTTTGTCATTTCTTTCCACTTATATTTAGAAATAAGAGGTGTCTTATGATGCCATGCCATGATGACTGGATGAATGCTCTCTCTTCTATTCTTATTCCTAAAAAAGCTAATAATTTTCTCTTTGCGTAGGAAAGTCTATTGCCTAATAACTTTATTTCTACAATCTGCAATTAGAACATAACAATACAACCCCTGTCAATGTTTTATTATGTTAGATTTCCCTATACATGTGGGATATTCGGAATATAATTGATCTTTGTTTGCTAGGTGCAAAAGCAAAGCTGACATGTTGATCTTCCTAGGTGGTCTCTTTTTTTGGACAAGAGAGGTAGATCACCTTCTCCTTGTGGTTCCGAGAAGATATGAAAATGACTTGGTTAATGGACTTCGAATATTTTATGCATCTGAACAACATATCCGGCTTTATTCTTGAAACGGATCCTTGTTTTTCTACCATATGTACCTCTGCCCAATGTTATGTAAAACTTTGGTTGCCACAGCATTTTTAAGTTGTAAAACAAGCGCATTGGTTACATTGATGAAGGGTCAAATTTAACTAATTAAGGATCAGTGACTGAGAGAGTTGAGCATTACAAGGCAACATTGCTTAGGCCTTATTCAATGTGCAGTGCTGCTTTAAAGTTTAAATGTTTGGTTTGTTGAGAAAACATGATACGGAATGGAAATTAGGTCTGAGCTAATAAAATGAATCAATTACTACGAGGCCTTTGAGTGAATGCAGAAGCTTTGATGCATTCATGAAGTCTTTCTGAAATGTTTTCCATGATGTTCTTGGAACCATTACAGTTTTTTCGAATAGTTCCACTTTATAATTATAATGTTATAATCCAAGCATCTCTTCAAGATCCTGAGTAATCAAATGTTGTGCGACCTATGGTTAGTGGAGGATTCTCTTTATATTTATCAACATTAATTTGAGATGTTATTGAATTTGAAATCTGATGGTAAATAACATAATTATTATAATTTCAAATAATGTTAGAGATTGTTAACTTTATAATCATTGATTATTGTGAATCTAACATGTATATTTTTTATAAAAACAATTGCTCATTAATATTCAATGCAAATAAAATATTTATTGTGTTATGTTTTTATTATAAATTTTCTTAATGATTTTTATTCTTGTGTTTTTTTCTAATATACTAGCATAAAAATTATCATTTCATGATTTTTTATTAAAACTTGCTTCTAAGATTATAACATCTTTTTATCTAAAAAAATGTTTTTCATAAAAAAACATGCTTTTGTTTTTTTTTTTTTTGAAAAAAAAGAAAAAGAAAACACATGCTTTTATAAGGTTCAGATTCATTCTCTCTTCTTTCGTTTTTTTTTTTAATTCGATTTATTTTCAATTGATTTCTTGAATTCCGAGATTAATTTCAATATTTTAAAAAATAAGATTAGGTTTTCTAAACGTTTGGTGTGAAAAATAACTACTCTTCTTTTAAACAAACTCTAACGGTGGTCAATAGATTCTTTCAATTAGCAAAAACAAGGTGACAGCAGTTTTAGTACCTGTAAGCATCCTACAGCTCGTGTTTTTTTATTAAAAATTTATATTTATATATTTTAAATTATTATATTAATTTAAAAAATATAAAATATTATTTTAATATATTTTAACATAAAGAACAATTACACTATCAAAAGTCTTTCCACCCACTAAGATTATAGCTGAAGCTCTCAGTGCATGCACTCCCTCGGCCCAGTTTTAGTGACCCATCCATTTTGTTGACACCCACGCTCTCTCACCCCATTAAAACTAGATTTTCTTCTTCTTCCTCGGCCATATTTGGCATTCCTTTCACAATTCTTTTTGTTCAAACTTTATTTATTTATTTTTATTTAAAATGATTTTTTTATTTTTTTAATTGTTTTAATATATTGATATAAAAAATAAATTTTGAAAAATAAAAAATATTATTTTAATATATTTATAAGTAAAAAATAATTTAATACGCCAAGGTTCCAAACAAATATTTTTTTCATGGACTGTTTTTTTTATTTAAAAAAATCAAATATATGTTTCTTGCACTTCATGTTGATGCGTTTGTTTTTAAAAACCATGTTTTATAAAATTTTGATTATTTGATTTAATTTTTTTATATTTTTAAATTATTTTAATGTATTAATACTACAAATAAATTTTATAAAATAAAAAATATTTTTTTGGAAAACCAATACCGCGTATCAAACACTAGAGTTCTAAACAAGTAATCAACAGAACAATTACTGTAGCAAACACCATGAGCTGGGCCCACTGTTACCTGACATGAGGAAGAAATTAGGTACAGGCTCGTACTTTAATTGCAATTAGATCCTCGAAGCTTACGTTGACTGTACTCTTATTATAGAGACTTGACTCAAAATAATAAAAAAGTTATTATTGTGATGTATCTGGTATTTATATAAGAGTCTAGTATATTTAACCGTGTGATAATAATTGTTTTTTAAATAATTTTTTATGTTAAAATATATATTAATAATATTTTATTATTTTTAAAAAATTATTTTTAATATCAAGATATAATATAAAAAATTTTAAAATATTTTAATAACATGATTTGCACTGTATTTACAAATCAGTTTATAAAAATACAAGGATCCCTTTTCCTTTTTTTTTTTTTTAAATATAGTCACTGTTTTTTGATTGACAACCTTGGAGAATGAACGTGGCCGTGCTGCAGGATCTGTGGTGTGGAGGCGTGTATGGTGGCGTCACAAGAGAAACAAACGTTGAATATATAGAATGCCCAATGCTCTTTTTTTCTTCTTTCAATTAAAGAAATGAAATTATTAGTGTTTTAAAAATGGAGGCAAACTAGAAAGATGGAGACAGTGGAGGATGACATTAATTAATATAAAAATACAATCCCAGCACAAATGAATAGCCAGAAGAAACAAGCATCTGTGAATGGAGAAAGTGAAATTGTCAACTCTTTTTTTATTCTAGAAGAAGCAACTTCCTCCCCAGGTAAAGATATCCAGCTCCCTGCACGGCAGTTCTTGATATTTTTTTCGCCTCTCTGGTCATTGCTACATATGTGTGTGGTTAAATGAAAGAGATGAATCTTGAGGGCATAAAACAATCTCAAGTTCGACCCTTTTTGTAACGGGGCTTTGTTCATGTTTTTGCAGTGGAGATTGATTTAGAAAAAACGTTACCTTCAGTGCTTTGTAAGTATGGAATAGTTGTTGGAGGATAAAGCATTTTTTTTTTTTTTGTTTCCTTTCCCGTTTTGTATTTGTGTCCTACTTGTGTAGTTGCAGCAACACTAATAGGAATTGATGAACTTGAACAATTAAAAGGAATTGATGCCCATTAGGCCATTATTGGCACTGGGGTACTTAGTGTTTTGACTTCAAAAAATGCAATCTGCTCTTGATTGTGTTGTGATTGAGTTGATTTATCACTCAACTTTGTCTTGTTGGTAAGTTAGATCTGTTGTCCTAAATGCTTCTGACACTGGAAATCTGGATTTCTGCATGCAAACATTAGCCAAAGAAAATGCTGAATTGATAAAAATAATGTATAGACGCTTAATTGTGAGTTGGAGTAAGAATTTTCTGAGAAAATTTAGCTCTGATATCAAACAAGTCATGCATGAATTAATTAAAATTTGTCCATTATCATACATAGTTATTGACTCAAATCAAATACTCCTAAAGATCAGATCAACCCAATTTGATGCTATTGTAAACAAAAGAAAGTGATATTTTATTTTTGCTGCTTTTTCAATCCACTGTTATGTTAGAGAACATATTTTCCAGCCAAAAGCACAAGAAATTACCCCATTCAAACTAAAATTATGTCTTATTGATTCATGTTTGGTTTTGATGTGGCAGGAAATTTATTATAAAATCCGGGATTTGCTGCATTTATTACATAAAGACTCATTGGGATCAATTGCGTATAACTGTGTATCAGAATTATGGATGCTTTCAAAGGCTGTTTTTGCTCGACAAAAACCAGTAAACTACCGAGGGATGAGGATCCTATCATACTTGCTTCTGAAACACCGTGTAAGTAGAAGGTTCAAGTGCCTTTTTTGTCAAATTTGATCAACATCTTAAAATCTGATGGTTGAATATTGCATGTATCCCGTTGCACTGAATAGCAGGACAATTTTGAATACCATGGTCAACTAGATAAAATCTTACCCATTCCATTTCATGCATTCCATCCTCCATTTGCTGCACTTGCGTGGACTGGTTGCAGCATGCATCCCATGTTGCCAATGTTCTTTCCTGCTTCCTTTCTAGCCCATTGCTTGCATTTTTTTCAGCAAACAGTGTGGTTGTTTTGGCATGGCAGCAAGTTGGCCACATTATCCTGCCATCGTCAAGTAACCATGTAATCTTCACCTAGTTGAATACATTTATGCTGCTGGAGTTTTTTCATACATTCAATTGCCAGCTGTAGGGCATATGATTGATCACAACCTGTCGATTAACATGTCTAAGTGTTTGATATTTTTTATCATGTCACAGTTACTGTCAACGAAATAGAAGCTTTGCATGATCTATTCAAGAAGCTAAGCAGTACCATAGTTGATGATGATCTTATTCACAAGGTATCTCTATTCTAGTTCATTAAGCTGTAACTTTTTCTTGATGATGAGATAATTATGATCATACCGTCAAATTTATGTTTAATCAAGGCTGAAGGTTGATCACAGAAGACTTTTCAGCTTGTCATTGGATCGTGAAAGATCTTTATAGTAAGTGCTAATTTATCTGTCATTTCTGAGCAGGAAGAATTTCAACTAGCGCTTTTCAGTAATAGCAGTAAGCAGAATATTTTCTCTGACAGGGTGCGCACTATTTCATTTTTTGTATTCTCAATATTGCGTTTTTAGTTTCCGGTTTGTAATCTCTTGATTTTCTGTGTTCAAATTGCTTTCATCTAAGATATCAGATCCTTACCTTTAAGGAATTATACATTATCTAGGCAATCAGAGAGCTGCGTCAGTAATTCCGACATCCTGAAGCATTCAATTTCTGATAATTTTGTAAATGTTGCATTTTTTACCTGGTCATTGAAGAGTCCATTTGTCCTCGTAAGCATAGAGTGAAAGTTATGAACCGGTCGATTCTGGCTTCATATTATTCATCATCATAGTACTCCATCTAGTTTGCAAGCCAATGCATAATGTGTTTGCCATGCCAACCTATTGCAGGTATTTGATCTTTTTGATGCCAAGCATAACGGGGTAATCAAATTTGGAGAGTTTGTTAGGTCATTAAGTGTGTTCCATCCAAATGCTTCTGAAGAGGATAAAATTACATGTATGATATAATACGTGTTGATTTCATCTTTTCTGTATAATTCTTGTTTCAATATGATAAGTAGTTTATTTCTACAAAAAGTCATTTTAGCCTGTTAACTACGATTTTCACTACTAAGTTGGGAATAATCTCCTTTCAGTTGCTTTCAGATTGTATGATCTACGACAAACTGGCTATATTGAGCGTGTTGAAGTAAGTACCCAGCAACTTTCCCCTTGCCCTCGTTAGCTTTTCAAGAGTATCATAAAATGTGCTTATAACTAGAATCATTGCATTGATCAGTTGCTTATTCATGATGATTTCTAATGGTTATGTCAGTGAAGCACAGTATATTCAACTGTGTGGGAAGTAACATGAAAGCATCCTTGGTATGCCTTGTTAAATTTACAGGGCTGTGATTTCTAATCTTATTTTCCCTTCTTATTTGTTTTCTAATTTTCGACTACTTCATGAATTTCTCTCATACTGGAAGTTGAAGGAGATGGTACTGGCTATTCTGAGTGAATTGGATTCTACACTTACCGATGACGCTGTTGATTCTATTGTGGACAAGGTGTCAAAATCTTTCAACAGTTATGATTTTTCATATTTCGTTCAATCTCCTAGACATTGATCTCAGTAAATCATATTCTTCTAGACAATGATTGAAGCAGATTTAAATGGAGATGGCAGAATTGATCCAGAAGAGTGGAAGGACTTTGTAACTAAGAACCCATCTCTCCTGAAGAACATGACTCTTCCATATCTAAAGTGAGTCCTCAAGATCTCTACATCATCAGTTCAAGTTTGTTCATCTGTTTCATACTATACCATCATCTATTCTGGATTTTAAGCTCCATTTGTCATTTCTCTCTCTCTCCAACTACTTTTTGAGACTTTTGAGTCCGAAAATGTTATAAAAGAATATCTTGACAGTGCTGAAGTACACATCTGGTTGTCTCATGAAGAATATATGTACAACATTTCTCCTTCTATTTTATAGTGGCAGGAGCTTCCATATTTTGAATTCCTTTTGTTTTTACCTTTCAAGTACATGACCATACTTCTCTATATCACCTCTTGGTTTCCATTTTTCAGGGAATTAACACTAGCATTTCCCAGCTTTGTGCTCAATACCGAAGTGCCAGACTACAAATAACAGGATGGTATCAAATTCTATTCCCATAAGATGCGATAAACATTAACATGGAGATGCTGGAAGAACCTAGGCTGCTACAGAGACGCCCTTTAAGTGTACTGAATGCAGTGTAATTACTAATTATAGTCAAAAGTATTCCGTTTCTGCTACTTTTAACAAGAAGTTTTTGAGTTTTTAATAAGCAAGTTTGGAGGTTTGTATATTGATGGAACATGCGTGAGCTTGGTTGTTCCACATTGGTTAGAAACTAACCATGTGAGTTATGAAAGATTGATAAGCCAATAAGACGGGATTTTAACAATTTCCAGAGAGTTTCTCCAAAATGCCATGAAATAAATATACAATTAGAATAACATAGATTCCAGTAATATAATCTGGCTTTAGTGGGTTGAAAGCATTGATTCAAAAGAACTTGTATACTCCGAGGGACAAGTAAGCTGAACGATTCCTTTCTTGGCAGCTTTCAAGCACAGAAAGAAGAACTAGATTCTTGACTCGAATGAAATAAAATATGACCATTATTTGTAAAGGAATGCCTAGTCAATTTCAACCAGGATTTTCTAGCCACTACACACGTTCACCTGCTGGCACAAACTCCACACTGGTGGTCTTGTACCAAAGATTTGTGGAGTCCAGAAGGGAGTGTTTCTCTCTAGCCTGTCTATACCGGACAATTTGGTTGGGAAGTATTGGAAGTTCTGTAAGGACCCAGTGGTGGGGCAAAGCTGATTTTATCAATGATTCAGCATCAGAGTGGCATACGGGAAATTTTGGCATTTGATAGTTAACACCATATATCGACCTACTAATATTTTTCTCCAGGGAAAACAAATGAGGAAAATTCTGGACCAGCCTTGTTTCTCCAGGGAAATCTAAAGCAAGATATTGGAAAATTCATGTCTTCACATGCATGATATGGAAGGACAAATATTTTCTGAAAATAATAAAAGAAGTTTTTTGGTTTTAATCATAAGATCATAATTATAAAATTCATGAGTCACCACCTGATATTATAGTCACTAAAAAACCTAATAATCTACGAGAGTCTGGGTAAGAGGATTATTTGTGCAAAAGAAAGACGCATTACCCCCAGTGCATCCTATCTAAAGTAAGCTGCATTGATTGTCGATTGTTTTTCTAGGCCATGTTTCTATCTGTTGGTCTTATTTAAGGTATAAGGCAAATCTTTCTTCATGAGAAAATCACTATCTTATTGAATTAAATCATAACTGTTCTAAAGCCTATACTTATTTATTTCTTGGATATAGCTAAATCCTACCTAAAGTAAGGTGCATTGGTTGTCGATTGTTTTTCTAGGTCATGTTTCTATCTGTTGGTCTTGTATAAGGTACAAGACAAATCTCTCTTCATGAAGAAATTTTTATCTTATTGGTTAAATCATAAATGTTCTAAGGCCCATACTTATTTATTTCTTGGATATAGCTAAATCCTAATGTTCAGAATAACAAACTAATTATAATTGAATTTTTTATATTTTGGTCAAACCCTAATGGATAATTATAAACCGGTTACGATATTCATTTTTGTATTTTTTAAAAAACATAATAAAAATATGATTTTATCTTCTTTTTTTAAAATATGCATGAAAAAATTTTAGGATTTGGTTGTATGCATGAAAACCAAATATTTTTTTGTTTTTGAAATGAAAGTTTATTTTTGAATTTTCAGATTTTTTTTAATTCTAGAGAAAAATCGGATAATTTTATATCAAGTCTGTATTTTATAGTGTAAGTCTACGACCTAATATTAGACAAAATTATTAGAAAAACATGCGACGAACCCATAAATAATTTCAAAATAGTTTTTTGAAAAATTATTTTTTTAATATATATTGGGTTGGACCTAGCCCAACCATCTGGGCTGAGCTAAAACGGGTCCAGCCCAACCTTACATGGTCATTAGCTTGACCTAGTGACCAAGTTAATTATCTGTATTTGCATGCAAAACAAGTTCTCGTTCTGCATGCAAATGGTTGTGATTGTTTACAGCAAAAAGGGAAAGAGAAGGTTACCCAATGTTGCTGGCCGGTGGTCATAATGGCATGATCGACGTGAGGCTGGTGGCAACGAGGGCATGACGAAGGAAGTGAGAAAAGGTTAGCAGATGAAGAAGAAGATTAGGGAGGTTGACTTTTTGTCTAGTTTGCACCTCAATTTCTTGTCCCTTAATGCCTGAAATCCACTCTATTTATATGGGATGGAAAAGGAACATTTTATCTTTATTGGGAACCAATCTTCACCCTTGATTCAAGCAGGAAAAATCTCACTCGTTGGCTTAAAGGTGTCATCATGGTTTGTAAAATTAGGTTGCTAAAGACTGGTTAGGTTGGCCACTTTAGGGCGGTGTCACGGCTGCTGTAGGGGCAATTAACCAATAAGATTTATGTTGGGGTGTATGGTTTGTCCAATTTAGTTCAGAGATGAAGCATTAAATGCTCTAAAAATGTAGCTACCCGAGTAGCTTTTTTGAGCAAAAGGTAGGGGATGATAAATAGTAACCAAATGACACTGTCTTTTTTGTTATTGTTTGGTCAAAACAACGTTGTTTTGGTCAAAATATGTTGTTTCATTTATATGAAATGATATTTTTGATATTTTAGGGTTTTAATTTAAAGACTTGACAAAAGTTCAATTTGGTCATTTGACTTTTGATTTCTTTTAATTACATTTCTAATTGACCTCAAACTTTTAATTTTATGTAGTTTTGTCCCTGTTGAACTTCAATATAAGCCTTGAATTTCAATGTCTTTTTCATTGTGGTTCTTGGTTTTGGATTTATACAAATTGACCATTAAACTTTTCATTTCTTCAATTTCACCATTATCTTCAACCGAATTAAGTCCCTGAAGTTTAACGCTTTTTTTAAAAAGGTCTTTGATTGTGATTTTTTTCAATTTGACCCTAAACTTTGTTTTTCTTGCAATTTACTTCTAATTTTAATCAATTGACTTTATAAAAAATTAATTAAGCCCAAATTGGGCTTAATTTTTCACCAATTAAATCCCTAATAAAATTAATTTGACCCATTAAAAGTATAATTAAGTCCCTGCACCTAATCAAATCTTTTAATTTGACCCAAACTAATTCTTAAACATAATTAAACTTTTAATTTGGCTCATTATTAAATTAAATTGGCTTATTAAAAATCTAATTATGTCCCTGTACTTAATTTTTTATGCAGATTTGTCCAATAATTATTTAATTTGACCTTGAATTCGTATTGTCTCCCCCATCTTGGATACAATAGGGGTGTGATTAGGCTCCATATTTCATCCAAAACTCTAGCGATATATATATATATATATATATATATATATCAGCTTTTGCCATGTTGCTAATCGTATTACTTTTATTTTTTATTTTTACTAGGAAAAAGGATGAATTTTAGGGAATAACTCAAAAATAGATTTTGATAGTTGCCCTCTCTTTACAATACTTGTGACAGAAAGTCTCATAAGAAAATTTAGATAATAAGCTTATAAAGAAGAAAAAGGAATGAGAGATAATGGACTTACTAGATCAAGAATGAGGGCTTGAAGGCACACTTAAAAAGAAAATAGATAGGGCTTGAAGGCACACTTAAAAAGAAAATAGATAGGGCTAAAATGTGCACTATTTTGAGTGATGAGAGCTCAAAGACGCACTTGAAAGAAAAAAAATAAGGCTAAAAATGCATTATTTGATGTACAAAGGCTAGAAAGCATACTCGGAAGAAAAGAGATGGGGTTAGAAAATGTACTATCTAATAGTTGAGGGTTTAAAAGTGCACTAAAAAAGAAGAAGAGATAGGGCTCGAAAGCACATTATCTTAATGATAAGGGCTCAAAGGCATACTCGAAAGAGATAAAGTTAGAAAATTCACTACCTAAAAGAAAAGGGCTAAAAGGCACACTCGAAAGGAAAGAGATAAGATTAAAAAGTAAATTATCTGGTATATGAGGGCTAGAAAACATAGTCGAAAGAAGAGAGACATTGCTCGAAAGCGTATTATCTGAGTGATGAGGGCTTAAAGATGCAGTCAAGGGAAGAGAGACAATGATAAGACTAGAATGCACACTATCTCAAATGATAAGGGCTCAAAGACGCACTTGAAAAGAGATAGGATTGATAAACGCACTATTTAGAAGACGAGAGCTCGAAGATGTACTTGGAAAAAGAAGAGATAGGGCTAGAAAACGCATTATCCGAGATATGAGGGCTTAAAAACGCACTTGGGGGAAATAAAGATAGGGATAGAAAACATACTATTTGAGATATAAAAGCCCAAAAGCACGCTTAGAAGGAGATAGGGTTAGAAAACGCATTATATGAGATGTGAGGGCACGAAAACGCACTAAAAAAAGAGATAGTTAGAAAACACTCCATCTAGTATACGAGGGCTAAAAAGTACACTAAAAAAAAAGAGATATGACTAGAAAGCGCATTATTTGATTGTTAAGGGTTCAGAGACGCACTAAAAAAAAGATATGGCTAGAAAGTGTATTATCTAGTATACGAGGGTTAAAAAGCATATTCAGAGAAAAATAGATTAGGCTAAAAAATACATTATTTGATGGTTGAGAGCTTAAAAACGCACTCGAAATGAAAAGGATAGGGCCTGAAGGCGTATTATCTGAGAGGTGAGGGCTCAAAGACACATTTAAAACTAACCAAATAATCTTCTCTCTATAGTTGATTAAAAAATATAAGCTACAACAATACTAAACACTCCTTTTAGTTATTCCTTAAACGAGTTACATATACTATCAAGTTTATTTTTTTAAAAAAAATATATATACCCCCCTAAAGAAAGAGAGAGAAAAAAAAATAAAAATTGAAATGCAACCAAATTTATTAAACCCAGTAGGTCCAAGTTTCATGTTATAAGTTGGACGAATTAACTCGGGTTAATCTAAAATGATATAGTTTTAATATTAAAACAATATTATTTTAAAAAAATTAAAAATTAAATTATGTTTTAACAAGGTTTTAATTGGATCAGTTAAATCATGATTTGAGTTATCTAGTTGAACGACTCAAACTAGATTAATTTTTATTTTATTTTTTTAATTGTACCTAGACTAGAAATCAGGTTAATCGACAAAGCCAGAAAATCACAAGATTAATAACTCTTTATGAACAAAAGTAAAGGACAAAACATTTATCTATCCCATCTGTGAAACCTATTCAAGTACTGCTATTAATCAAAGATGAACAATTTATAAGCCTTTTCAAAGGTTGTGTATTAACAATTTATCTATTACCATAGTAATAGACAAACCTATAAGAAGACTTTATATATATATATATATATATATATATATATATATATATATATATATTGATCGGAAGCAATAAATGACAACGAGCAAAGTACAAAACAGTGGACGTGGACGCGGACTTTGCCGACCTCAACGGCATCTTCATTAACGGCTAGACGAGAGGAGCGTCGTCTGACAATGACCCACACGTGTGCAAACATAACCTGAAAAAAAGGCTTGTTGTCTGCACGTGGGGGAGACAAGGCCAAAATGAAATCCCATTTTTAACTCTTTTCTTCTGGCGGTGATTTTATGAATTATTAAGCTAATTTTAGGCAATTAAACAAATTACCATAGTTAAACAAAACAATTTTAACCATGACATGTGAATCATAATTTTAAAGGATGTAGATTAATTAATCATATCGTAGTTTGCTTTTTAGAAATTACTAATTCGAGTTTTATAAATTTTAAAGTCATTAGAGGTTTTCATAATCATTAATTTTAAAATTTATAAGATTAATTGAGGTATGGATAAAAAGATACAAATATTTATATTAATAAAAGTAATAATTATGATGAATGATTTAGAGGGATTAAATGTGTCATTAAGGTGAAGATTAAGTCAAGTAGAGGTAAAGATAGCAAATTATTGGGGCAGAGTGACAGCTGGTTCCCTGTCTGCCTTTGGGGGGAAATGACGGTGAGGTAGGTAGAATGATATGGTACTGATAGCCTGTTAGCTTTTGACACCCGTACATAGTAGTAGTTAAAAATATTATTTTTACGTGGGTTCACCAATTTGAAGGTGACTAACAGATAATTGTAGAATTGTTTTTAAAAGTTTTTTTTAATATATTAAAATAATATTTATTTAAAAAAAATTATTTTTAATATCAAATTTAATATATAAAACATAATTTAAAATAAAAAAATTAAAGAATATAATTTCAACTATATTTTAAAAAGCTGTCTTATAATACCATGTTTCGAAAGGAAATGTTAGGTATAAGAATTTTTCCAAAATTCAATATTTTGGAATATAAATGATACCTAATCATTGTTTTTTTTATTTTTATAAAGTTATTGCATTTCAATTATTTATCATAACTACATTTACTTTAATGATTTTATCTATTAATGAATAATTTTCCTTTTTCCTTCAATTACTTTCACATTAACAACATATATATTAGAAAATCTTTCTCTATATATTGACTGTAGAGCTTAAACTTGACGAAAAGAGAGAGAAAAACCCTTCTTTACCAGCTATCCTATAATTTTAAGTTCTGAATACGTGTACTCCGACAATTTGCCAGCACTAATTATATGCTTCTAGAAATGTGAGAGGTGGTCCTATGCTCACATGGAGAAGCATGATACTTTGCTCTACGGGGTCCGCAATGCCCTTTTTCCTCTGCAAGTAAATATTATCTTCAAATTAATCGATCACATAAATGTTATATTTATGTCCCACATAATGCAACCACTGAAGATAAGGCCCACGAATCCACACTTTTTTTCTTGCGCCATGGACCGTCATGATTCAGTTCCCTGTGTTGCGACTATCCCGGATGTTTAAGACTATGTAATAATTATTTTTTAAAATATTTTTAATTTAAAAATATATTAAAATAATATTTTTAAAAAATTATTTTTAATATCAGCATGTAAAATAATTTAAAAATACTAAAAATATATTAATTTAAAGTAAAAAAATAAAAAAACTTTAATTTTTTTTAAAAACATTCTTAAAATGCAAAAACAATACTATCTTAAAATTAAATTAATGATTTCTGTCTTCTTCTTCTCTCTCTTTTTTTTATAAAGAAAATAAAGGCAATCTCGATGCATTGAAACTATATTTCAGTGCATGAATGTGCTCTGCTCATCATTTCTCCTGGGAACCCATGTTTGCGTGTTAATCTAGATGCATTCATAGCTAGTTGAATCATCATCGAAAAACACATTCGATTAACAACTCTCTTAAGTGAATTAATTAGCTCCCTTAATCCCCGGAGTTTCAACCTAGAGTTAGATTATAAGAAACAGTTTAGTCGGTTCAAAGAAACGAATTTAAGTATAATACATGGAAGTTGGTAAAAACCTATTTATTTTTACTTTTTAAAAAAATTAAATATTTTTAGTTTTTTTATTTTAAATTAATATTTTTTTAGTATTTTTATATTATTTTAATACGCTAATCTCAAAAATAATTTTAAAAAAATAAAAAAATTATTTTAATATATTTTTAAATAAAAAAAATTTTTAAAAAATAACCACAATCACACTCTTAAAGCATTAAAAACTTGCGAATCAAGCTATATATATAATTAACAAGCCAACATCCTGTAGCATGTAACCTCATGCTCTCTATTTTCTCCCCCCTTTCATATTGGTTATTGGATGGCCTCGTCCCTCTCGTTTTCTCTAATTAAGCAATAAAAAAGAAATGCATTGCTTAAATTAAGGTAAACCCTCGACCAGAGACAGAAAATTACACACAATCGACAAGAGCTCAGAACTTGCATGAATTTGTAATAAGGATCAGGGACCCTTTTCGGTCGGAACGGCAATAAAATTGGCCATTTGCACCTTAATTAATTAAGGTTCCATGAGAATAAAAACTAAGGAAAAGGGACTGCACCCTTTCTAGGTTCTTTCCTGTTTAATTGTTTATCTAATTAATCCTCCTGTTTACACACTTTTGTCTAGTAGCTTGTTTGTAGTCCATCTAAGAAAAATATAAAAAAATTAACCAACTTATTGTATTTTTTCTGTAAATCCCATTGCAAATTGCTTGATCTTAATTTCATTAATTGGTTGGACCAAATTAATACAATGTTCTAGGTACAGATTATGGATGTTTAAAAAATCTTTTTTTTTAAAAAATAATAATCTTGATATATGAGATACCTCCTCAGTAAAAATTAAATAAATGTTTCAATCACCTATCTTTTTCAAAATAACTAAATGGTTAAACTTCGCATTCGATTCCAATTAGCAAATAATTTAATTATATATTTTTCCCATAGGTAAAATACTTTTGAATTAATTTGCATCTTTAATTAAAAAAAAAATTATTCCCTGAATAGTTTTAGAAAGCACAACCTATATTAAAAAATATATAATAAATTATTTTTACGTATTGACATCTTCACATGTAAATATATATAATCCAAAAATACTTTAAAATAATATATATATATATATATATTATTTTTAAAATTTATTTTTTACATTATTATATTTAAAAAATATAAAATTTTTAAAACTAATAATTTTGACGAAAAACAAACGAGTTCTAAATTCGCCCCTGTTTTGGCACCTGAGATCGCTGAATCAGCAAGTCGGGTAACCCGGTTAGTGCAGGAGAGGACTGTTAACGCTAACGTCAACGTCTGTAAGTTCGTCATTTAAATCTGATCGTTTACTAGAATAATGCTTCCGTGCCAGGTGGCATGTTTTTGTATGAGTATATGCAATTAATGCAACGGATATAATTGCTTTTGAATGTCTACAATACCCTTCTCCTCGTTGTAATGTATATAGTATTTATCACTATTTTATCATCTCTAATATAACTAAATTTCGAGGTGTTGTCCCTATATTTTATAGATTTTTTATATTCGATAACCTTGGATATTTCTTTAAAATTATATTCAATATTTATTTTTCTATCTACAATAATTCAATATTTTTTTACTTCATTTAGCTATTTTCATGAGTTATTCATATTTCAGAATTTCTAAGAAATATTAAATTTTTTATTAACAATTTACATCCAAGTGAAATATAATATATAGATATAAATGGAAAACATTTCCGATACCTCATTATCTATGAAGTCGATAGCAATATTTATTTTTATATCTATAATAATTTAATATTTTTTTTACTTTATTTAGCTATTTTCATGAGTTATTATTTCAGAATTTCTAAGAAATATTAAATTTTTTATTAACAATTTACATCAAAGTGAAATATAATATACAGATATAAATGGAAAACATTTTCGATACCTTATTATCTATGAACTTTATAGCAATATGTGGTGATTTTTTTTTTGAAGCATGAAAACTTTTCCATTTTTCTTAAATAAATAAAAAGAAAAAAGAAAACTTTTTAATATAATGTACAGATATAAATAAACAGAGAGAGATGTGAAAGAAAAATAAAAAGGAAATGTGAAGGACATCTTAGTAAACTTCACTCCAGGTCCACGAGCTCCTTTCAAACCTCCAAACGCAAACACTATCTCTAACCAAACAAACGATCGTCAAAAACAGTTAACGTCGTCCTTCAAAGCAAGAAATACGGTCCGTCAAAGACGTTGGGTCGTACATTTCTATAAAGCTAACGGCTACAATCCTGCTTTCTCTTCTCTCTTCCCTCTTCCACTTGTTTATTGTTGTTATCGGAGACATTTATCGTTATCGATTGATAAAACCTCGGCGAAACAATCGCTTCTCGCTGCCAATCTTGGCAAACTCGAAAAAAATTGGAGCTTTGCCGAGCATTCATCCAAAAAAGACTTGATTTTTAAGCTCACTTCCTCTGCCTATTCACCTCTGATTCTTTCCTTTTTGGTAAGAATCCGATTATCTATTCTACCTGGTTTCCTTTTCTTTTTTTTTCCCTCGTAATTTGAGGCCTTATACATTAACACAAGTTTTTAGCATGCAACAATCTGATAAACCCAGGAGCTGAAAAGGTAAAAAAAAATTTCTTTTTTGGCTTCTGGGTTTACCCAATGAACTCCATTTCGTTTTAGTGGATTTTAGATTCAAAATCTAAATCTCTTTCACCTAAAATTTGTTGCTTTCTGTTTAGAGAGGGAGAGGGAGAAAATGTCTGTTGTTGATGTTGGTTTGAGTCCGATTTTTAAAGAATCAGGTCATTTTCTTCCTGGTTATTGTGGTCAAAAGGGACCAGTAATCGAGGATTCATCGATTCTAATTTATATTAGCGTGGGTGGTTCTTCAATTCCTATGAGGGTTTTCGAGTTTGATTCTATAGCTGCAGTGAAGCTAAGGATTCAGACAAGGAATGGTTTTGTAGTGAATAAGCAGAAGTTAGTTTTTGGAGGGAGGGAATTGGCAAGAAATGATTCTCTTGTTAAGGATTATGGGGTCACTAGGGGCAATGTCTTGCACTTGGTTCTCAAGCTCTCTGATCTCTTGTTTGTCATTGTAAGGACCAATTGTGGAGAGGAATTTGAGTTTCATGTGGATAGGTATAGGAATGTTGGGTACATAAAGCAACGAATATTTAAAGAAGGTAAGGGATTTGTTGATGTTGAGGACCAGGAGATCTTTTATAATGGAAAAAAGCTTGATGATCAGAAAATTGTTGATGATATATGTAATGATAATGATGCTGCCATCCATTTGTTGGTTGAAAAATCTGCCAAAGTGAGGGCTAAGCCTTTGGAAAAGGATTTTGAGATTTTGGTAGTGGCAGCAAATTCCACTGAGAAGAGAGATAGGTCAATTGATGGAGGAGAGAACCGATCCGAAGAGGTTCCTGTTCTCTCAAAGGAGCGATCTGGCAGAAATTTCATGCTGGAACCGGTTATTGTTAATCCTAAGGTGAAGCTGAATTCGGTTTTTTGGAACATGATTAACTCTGCACTTGATGGATTGGAAAAAGGTAATGCACCCATCCGATCTTCTGAGGGAACAGGAGGGACTTACTTTTTGCAGGATCCATCAGGTCAGGAGTTTGTATCTGTTTTTAAGCCTGTTGATGAGGAGCCTCTGGCTGTGAATAACCCCCAGGGGCTGCCCGTGTCATCGAATGGTGAGGGTTTAAAAAGGGGGACAAGGGTAGGAGAAGGAGCATTGAGGGAAGTTGCGGCTTACATATTGGATCATCCAAGGAGTGGTCCACGGGCAGTAAATGGAGAAACTATAGGCTTTGCTGGGGTCCCCCCTACAGTCATCGTTCAATGCTTGCACAAAGGATTTAACCATCCAGAAGGGTTTGAAAATGCAACGGAGTATGCCAAGATCGGGTCTTTACAGATGTTTATGAAGAACGAGGGGAACTGTGAGGACATCGGTCCCGGGGCTTTCCCGGTGGAGGAGGTGCACAAGATCAGTGTGTTCGATATAAGAATGGCCAATACAGATAGGCATGCTGGGAATATATTGATTAGCACAGGGAAGGATGGTCAAATAATACTCATTCCAATTGATCATGGTTACTGCTTGCCTGAAAAAGTAAGTAATTTCATCTACCATCCTCATGATTAAATAATCTGCGCTATTCTCTGCTTTCATGTTCTTTCACATTTGTGCTTTGCTAGTAATTACTGGCTGCCCATGATGAATTTATTTAAAAATATGGTCCATAGGGGTGCACATAGGAGAAAAAAAGGTTCAGAGTGGGCGTGGGTTAATCAACTAATCAGCAGGTTCAGCTAATATCCTATTCTTAAAACACAAGGTTCTTCAGACTTGTGTTTTAAGAATAGGATAAAAGGATAAAAAATTGTTGCTAGCAAAGTGATTACTGTGTAGTAGTTATCCATGAACTACATATTTTACAGATATATATATCTCTTTAAGCTCTGTCTTTGAAGGTCTGCAGCTCATCTTAGCTTTTGCTTCTTTTTAGTTTGAAGATTGCACATTTGACTGGCTTTACTGGCCACAAGCCCGCCAGCCGTACTCACCCGAAGTTGTTGACTACATAAACTCACTGGATGCTGAACATGACATCGCACTAGTGCAATTCTATGGGTGGAATATTCCTCTTGAGTGTGCCCGCGTCCTTCGTATCTCCACTATGCTTCTGAAGAAAGGGGTAGAGAGAGGTCTCACTCCTTTTGCTATCGGAAGCATCATGTGTAGAGAGAACTTGAATAAGGAATCTGTGATCGAGGAGATTATTCGTGAAGCAGAAGATTCTTTGCTCCCTGGTATGAGTGAAGCTGCATTTCTCGAAGCTGTCTCCAATATCATGGACTACCGACTTGATGAATTCACAGAATAATAAATTCCGTTTAGGTCATGCATTCTATCTAGCTTGACAAATTCCCAATGGAGGAGTATATATGTACGTATCATTTAAATTACTAGTCCATTTTTGGATGGACTGTAACGTGGATGGCTTATCTTGGTCATGAATGAGCCTAACACTTCGAATTTTCTTTCACTTCTGTCAACTTTGTTTGGGATATTGTACTGGGATGGTGAACAGAAGTTTAAAACTATGAATAACAAGTGTTATGCCTAGATTATACTAAGATTGCGGGAAGGTTGAGGTTTTTTGTGTACATAAATATCTGTCCTTAGTCTAGACTCGAGGGGGCCCAATTGATGAGCCATGGTCAACTGAGGTGAGCCTTCAAGGCCACCCAAAAGTTGTATCTGTGTTTATGTTTGTATTCAATAAACAAAGAGAGTGAGATTGGAAGAACACGAGTAAAGCAACCGTGTTCCTCTTGCACAGATCCATCCACGTCATGAATTTATTATGTACTACAAAGCTCAAAATAATGCCAAGTAAAATTTCTGATCTTCGACAGATAGAGCTACGAGGGAGCCCTGGTTGTTTTTTTATTTTTTATGCATGACTTCTGTTTTACTTGTAATGCAAACCAGCTGGTAAGTCTGTTTGGAATTATAGTTGTATTTTAAAATATTTTTTATTTAGAAAAATATTAAGATAATATTTTTTTATTTTTAAAAATTATTTTTGATATTCAGAAATATTTTTAAAAAATTAATTTTAAATAAATAAAATTAATTTTTTAAAAAATACGAGTGAGGTTGGACAACTGTCCTGGCATGGAACTTTGCTCAATCAACACTCTTCCTGATTGCTAACAAGTGTGAGTGATGGATACATTTGAGTTAAAATTAAAATTGGAATCTTGGTTAAAATCTTATTAAAAATTATTCTACAAGAAAAAAAATATTTAACATGAAATATTAATATATTGTAGATAAATAAAAAATTAATTTTAAAAAAAAACACTTGGTTAGGATATTTGTCTAAAACTCTCTATCTTAAGTTTAATCTTATAGTTTATATAATAAAAAGATAAAGAATCGCATATAAATCTATACAAAGTAGCTTTGAGCTTAAACCACACCTCCTTCTAACTTGGCTTGAGTACTGTACTTTTTTTTTTGTCAGCTTATCTTGAATTTGAGTGTGAATTTATTATAAAATAATTTTTTAATCCAAAAAATTTTGTCTGCATATTGGCCTGTTGGTGATCTGGTGCAACAAGAAAGACTAAGAGTATATGGCTAATGTTTCTTCTTCGGTTGCTTCATTCTTTTTCTGATGCATCCTGGAAAGAAACTTTTCTTGAACTTCTAGTCTTTATTTTTTATTTTAGGGTTTAGAGTTTAGAATTGATATTTTAACACCCGTGACTTCATCTATTCGGTCAGATGTGACTCCACAAATAACAATACTTATATATTCTATATTTATACTAGCATGTCAATCTAAACCTTGATCGCTATTTATCTATTTTACCTTATGATGATCAATATTATTTTAGTTTGTTTCTACTACCATCTTCATGATAGAACATATTTATTAAATTGTGATTTATCTATGTTGATGCAAGTTTAATATGATTTTGAAATTTATTTTTATTTGACTTATTATTATTGATAAAATAATTTCTAGTATTAATTTATGTTATATATTTTTCTACTATTTTTGAATTATCAACAAATAATTATAAGAAATTCAATAAATGAGAAAAATAATTTTAAAAAATCACGTTTTAAAAAATATATTTATTGGACAAGTTTTTTTTGTAAGGCAACTTATTTAATTGATGGCATGGCAGGTTCATATGCAAGGCTTTACTGGAAAAAAAGTGAGAATGAAGCAATCAGAGAATTTATATGCTTCACGTGGAGCTCAAATCATACTATCACATGTTCTATATATTTGCAATGCAACTATGTGAATGGGTACGTCTGTCTGTTGAAAATTAATAGAATCTAGTGTTTCCCACAATTTGTAGATCGAGAATGAATATGGCACCGTATAGAAAGCTTATGGTGAAGAGGGGCCGGGCTAGCATATGTCCAATGGGCAGCAGAAATGGCTGAGGGTCTTTAAATTCCAGGGATGAGCAGACTACTTGGTGGCCCATGTCTGGCCCTTTCGGAATACTCTCACATTCCAGTTGCTAATAAATATCTCTAATGGTGGTGGTGGTGGGTGATTCCGAAAATCGCTTTAATTACCCATACTTCATCTAGTATCCCATGACAAAAAAAGAAAAAAGAAAAAAATTAATAAAGACACTATGGAGAGAGATTATATATTTTGTTTTCTTATATTTGATATTTTGAAAATGCAGAAATCCATTTCATTTGGAGAAATTAACCTTATCCATGGCACTTCCCAATATTTTCTCCGGCTTCTTTGCCACTTCCCATGTTGAATTTGCTAGCCTCAAAAGCTTGCACAGCATCGTGCTGTGGCTCGATTTGCGGGGGGATGATCTCTCTGCTTATGTACATTCCACTTATGATCATCCCTTCAACGACGTTTTTTTATCGACTTTCAATCACAATTATAATGGCAGAGAGCGATGGAAAGAAATGAAAGGAAAACAGCTTCATTCCAGCAATCTTCACCTTGAATCAGCAGGGACAGGATGGATTTTTGTGGCTAATGCCACTGTGCAAGAAATAGAGGACAGAGTCTTTGCAAATTCATTTACTAGTGTCTCCCCTTCGCCTTCTTAATTTGTTGCCTTTTCCGAAGATTCTTCATAAACCGACCTTGTTTTCTTTTCGCGACAATGTAATCAAGCGAGAATAATATAAATTATATAGATGATTTTTGGATGACACATCATAGTTTTAATGATGAAGCAACGGGTACAAATTTTACCATTTCATTTTTTTTTTCTAATCAAAACTTCAAGATATATTAAAGAATGATATAAATTTTGTATAAAAATGGTTTAACTATGATTTGATTATATAGGTTGAAAATGGTATTAGTTTGGACTTCGGACGGCCGAAACTGCATCTGACACCATGGACGACGCTGTTCATGCTCAATGACAAGCTTTCCAGGCTTCCAGCCACTTGCTTGCACGATTGACAAGCTCCGAAGGTTGATGAGTGCATCAGGAAGAAACTGGGAGAGCTTAAAAGAGGTGGTAAAGGAACTTGGACCTGTCGGAGCTTAAAGAGATCCGAAGGTTGTTTGTTGGATTTTAATTGTTTGTTCGCTGGTGATCGGGAATTAGGCTTTGTAGGGTGTGGAAATCTTGGATTTATCATTATAATCATTGTTGCTTAATTTACCAAGTTTAACTGGCCGCAATTTCAGAACTTCTTCTTTTTTCATAGTAACTTTTGACGTGTAGTTGCAATTATTACATTTCAAGAAACACCATCTTCGAAGAAGGCCTAGGGTTCTGGATTTACTTTGTTTGGTCACAAAAGGTGCACTGTTGGTTGGTGTATAATTAGGCAAATATCTAGGGTTTACAAATCTTGTTTTTTGAGCTTTGTTTAGTGCTTAATTACGCTTTATATTTTATGTGCGTAATGATGAAGAAGTCCCCGTGCTGGAGGATGTGAGCCCAGAGAGTTATACAGGAAAACAAAATTTCAATTTACCTTCACTGCTCCTTCCAATTTCCCCGGCCTCCACTCCAAAGCCAAGAAGATGCTGAAGCTATCTCTTCTACTAAATATCTAAAGAATGATTTTATTCCGAAAAAGAGAACATTTCCTATCCATTCTCTTATCTATCGAGCTCAATTAATGTGTCTTTCGGCATTTCCTGTCTGTCATCTTCTAGCCAGCACAAATTCTTCAAAACCTCCCTTTTCATTCCCACATCCCCGTCGGCCTCTCTTACTCCTCCAAGATCTTGAGTTTTTCTTCTTCTTTTTTCTCTTACTATATTATATAAAAATGGGAGCACCAGGGAAAGTTATTCCAAACTCCAGTAGGGTTCGCACAAATTGTGATATTGATGTGCCTCCATTTGAAGAAGTCTTACAGCTGTATCTATACTAACCTTGAAAAAATTATTCTTTGCTGTATTATCTATATTTTGTTTCAGAAAACTATAAGAATTGATAAATAAAATAAGACTCGTTAATGATGACTAAAGGTTGAAGTAGAAAATTAATTTTCTTTATAATTAAGAAGTAGTTAAAGATAAATATAAATGTAAATATTTTATCTTAGCTATCATTTTTATTTTATACATTTTCTTTTATTTATCTTCTAGATTAATTCTACTTGCTAAATATATAAGATTTTCATCGTTATAATTAAAATATGCCAATATTAATTATCTAATTTAAAATTAAAGATAAAAAAATAAATCTAAATTGAAATAATTTGTTTGAAGTATTATGAAAATATATAAGCAATCCAAACAGTAAACTAATATTAAATAATTTGTGTTTTATTCGAAAAACTAGTGTTTGATATTATTCAATGACACTACGTAAATTAGACAGAGATTGCTTGATGACGTAGCATTTGTAAAATTTCATTGCAATTCCAATTTTGTTCCTAATTATATTTTACCTTATATTGTCGCGCGCTTAAGAAATAAAAAAAACTATAATTCTTTTCAGATATATTTCATATGTGATAAAATTGTAGATAATTTAATAGAACAATAAAAAAATATTTTATATAAAGTATTATTTATTTCATGATATAATAACAATAGTTAAATCTACAATATTTAAATTAAAAACCAACAATATTAATATATATATATATATATATTTAAAATTATTTTATAACCCCAATTTCAAAAGCATTATTAATCAAACACATTAAACTACTTTTTGTTCAACCTCAATTTCAACCACAGTTTTAACCAAACATACATAAATATCAAATCAACCTCAACCAAAAGCACTTTTTATAAACATAATTTTTTTCAAACCACAACCATAATAGCTACCACAATACCAAACACACTCAATTGTTATTTTTGACAACCTTTTCTCTCAACTTCTAGTGACTAAAATGTAAAAATCTAAAATAATAGTGACCAAATGTATATAATTCAAAACATGACTAGGAAACATAAAAAGAAAGGGATGATAACACATAGAGTAATGGAAATAGAATTTGAATTAAATTGAAAAGAAATTAAGTGCAATGACCAAACTATCAAAAGGTGATAACTTCTACAATAGACAATGGGATACGATTATACGAAGGAAGAGATGGGAGGATGGCTTACAAACAGTAGATTCACCAGAAATCCTTTAATTTATTTGTTAATGATAATATTAATTAATGTTAATTTTACCATTGTTAGACCTAATTATCCAATCTAGGCATTCGCGGGCAACAAAAACCTTCTCCTTCAGTTGAGACAAAACTAAAACTAAAGAAAAAACAAAAGTCTGCCTTTCAGACGTTTTTTTCTCGCTTCCACTCCTGGCCTTTCGCTTTCGCCTTCACTTTTCCCACTTTATTCTAAGCATTCATCCCGTCTTCACCACATCCAAACACTTCCCATTTTCCACTCCCTCTCTCTCTAGATTCCCTTTCCCTTCTTCCACCGGCCCCCTCTTTTAACTCATCGAAACAAGAAAATGAGCAAACCGCACAGACCGCCTTCAGGCCGTACAAATATTGCTTCATGCATAGTGGCTACAATCTTCCTAATCTTTGTTGTCATCATAATCCTCATCGTCTTCTTCACTGTTTTCAAGCCTAAAGACCCGAAAATATCCGTTAACGCTGTTCAACTCCCATCATTTGCCGTCTCTAACAACACTGTTAACTTCACTTTCTCTCAATATGTCTCCGTCAAGAATCCAAATAGAGCTGTTTTCTCTCACTATGACAGCACCCTTCAGCTTCTTTACTCGAGTTCTCAAGTCGGGTTCATGTTCATTCCCGCTGGCAAAATTGATGCGGGTCGGACCCAGTACATGGCCGCTACCTATTCTGTTGAGTCTTTCCCTTTATCTGCTTCGCCGGATGCAGCGGTTAATGTGGGACCTGCGTTCCATGACGGTGGTTTTGGCGGTGGTGGACAGCCCGGTTTTAATAACGGCTTTCGGGTCGGACCAACCATGGAGATTGAGTCAAGAATCCATATAGCGGGTCGGGTTCGGGTCTTGCATTTTTTCACCCATCATCTGGAGACTAAAGTTAGATGCCGAGTTACTATTTCCGTGAGTGATGGATCTGTTTTAGGGTTTCATTGCTAATAATAGTGACAATCCCCCCCTTTTTTTTAGGTTTTTAAGTGTAGTTTTTATGCAGCTTTTTTCTTTTAATTGTTTTTATTTTTTGGTTTTTAAATATGCGGCCTAGCGTGTTGAAGGAAGTGTAAAATCTTGATATTTCCACTAGTGGGTTTTGTTCTCTCTTTGATCTACATTTTGAGAATCTTGAGCTCATGTAGTTACATCCCCTTTCTTTTCTTTTCTTTTTCTTGTAGCACTGCTCTCAGTTTTTGGTAAAGATCTTGAATTGTTGCCCAAGGAAAGCTGCAAACTATGATGAGATTGGTCTCTAAAGGGAAGCTTTGCTTTTTCTTTAGTTTTGTTTGGGGCTTAATTGTGCAATAAGTAAAGGTTGATACCATGATTAGTATAATAACATGTGCAGTTAAGGTTTCTATAAGGAAACTTGAGTTTGGTCCGACCGTCAAGGAAAGCTTAAGCTCAGTGAATTATGAGCTGTAAAGATCCGCAAAATGCTCCATGGTTTCTGTTTACTAAAGGAGGAGTAAATAATTTTTATTTATTTATCTGAACTAGGGTCAGTAAATGACGGGAAGGGGTAAAATGAAAAGGTTGGCGCTTGAAAATGTCATGTTGTCGGAGTCCCGGAGAAGGGGCTGAAAAGGACGGTGTTAGTGGAGGTGGTGATTACACGCAGCAGGCAGGGTAAATGGTAATATTTGCCGGTGACTAACAGTAACCAAGTGAGTGCAGTGCAGATTTTACTCCGACAGGATTGTGGGGCTGCAGACTGCACACATTGTCCATATTGTATACTCCACCCTCTTGGGATTGGAGATCCTTGCTTTTTTTACTCATTAACTTTAAAATTAAAAGGATCCAGAAAAACAATGTGTCCCACTATATTTCAAAATGTTTTTTTTGTCTTTTAATTTTTATACTTTGTATTTTATTTTTTATTTTTTTTAATATTGTGCATGTTAATAATTAAATTTTATAATTTATTTTAATTTATTTTTAATAAAGTTATCATGAAATAAAAAAACAAATATTAGTATTAGGTTGTTGATGCTTAGTTTTGCGGGAAAAAAAAACGATTTTGTTATTGAAGATAAAGAGATGAAAATTGATAATGAGACAAAAAAAAAAGGATATTTTTTTATTACTATTTATTTAGTGTATTTTTTTTTAAAAAAAATAGTTTATGATTTTTTAAATTTCATTTGTCCTTCAGTTTGAAACTTTTATATTTTGGTTTAAAAATTAATTTTGTTTTATTTTTTAGTATTTGAGTTTGAGGGAAGGGAGAGTTATGAAAAAAAAAATGTCAAGGAGTGGAAAAGTAGTCGGATATCGAATTTTCAACCATAAAAAATAGTGATTTTGGATTCAATATTAGAAAAGATAGATTGGGGTTATTAAAGTTTTTTATAAGGATATTTTTTTTTTTAAAAAAAAGAGTTTATATATAGTTTTGGTAGTTGAAAACAGGTTTTCAAAGGCTTCTAAGTAAAAACAAATTAAAAAATAAGTTTTTGTGATCCCAAAACTAAAACCTTTGATGAGAAAAAAATGTTGTAGAAAATAACAAGTCGTACAATAAATGATATATCGTTCGATATATATTATATGAAGCAGTCCTTCACTCCATAACAAAAATTAAATCAACTCAGGCACACCTAGGCTATTAGATAGTTAATCATTCATGCAACCTTAATTTGCCGAACCCAACAACTCTTATCCTTTTATTTTTAAATTTTTTTATTAATACCCTCCTTCTTCTCTCTCTTTTTTTCTTACTTTGCATTATTTTTTATTTAAATTCTAATCAATACGCTCTCTTTCATATTTTCTTGATATTTATTCCAATTATTTTTATTTTTTATTGAACAAACAACTTCTCTTGAAAAGCTATATTAAAAGAAAATATATATATATATATATATATATATATATATATATATATATATAAATTATCCAAGAATATCATTATGTGATGATAGAAATTAAGTTATCGCGCTACTTGCTAAAAAAAAATCTTTTAACATATAATTAAATAAAAATCAATAAATAAACTTTTCGACACACCAGATAAGATATTTAATATGTATATAATTTTTAATATTTTAACTTAATTTTTTATTAATGCTAACAACTATTTTTATATATTTATTGAAGTATATAATTCTTATCAATTTTATTAAAAATATACATTAATTTCTCAATTTATAGTTAAAATTTTTTTTAATATACGAAAACTTTATTGTCAACACCTGCGTATTTTTTTAAAGTAGCAGAAATATTTTATTTACACAATCAACGGTAAAGCTAGAGTCAACCAACTAGTTTATTCTATTGTGAAAGTATAACACCCCATGTCACCTTTTACAACATGACCATCCCGCTAAAAAAATATCAGCATCAAGCCTCTACTTTCACTTGTGTGGGGGCTCAACTGCTCTTCTTCAAGAGTTCAGAGCAGGTGCCAGCCATTGCCATACAAGGATGAAAATCGAGGAATCTGTTCATGGTGCTGAACATCAAGGACGCAATTTATTTAGACAGCAAAAACCTACCAATGATTTGCTTAAGCATCTTGAATATCATCACATAGTTGATGATCAATTGGTGTGGTGATTTAAACAGTGAACAAAACAACTGGAACTGCTTGCATTATCGTCTTTCAACCACAAACTCTCAAGCAGCTAGCTTGCAAACCTCTAGAAGAATTCATGACTGCTGCAAGTTCCCAACCCCAAGTTATCGAGCATTGGGAAGTGACAGCTAAATGGTTAGTTTCTGAAATCCATGCCTTGAGACCAGGTTAATGATTACCACTACAGCATGCAATTTGATACAAGATCAAAGAGATGCAATTTGAAAATAATTCACCAATAAAATGTGCTTTGGAATAAACAAAGTAATGAATCAAATTTTGATAATCCTTCCTCCAATAACACATGTACAAGAACAAGATAAAAGACACCATATACCTACAAATTGCACAGAACTATTTGTAGTTGTAAAGCTTGGATTTTATGTTCAAATCAGGTCTCCACCACTGGTGAATTCCATGAGCTTCCCTAAAATCCTGACAAGGAGTTAAATTTACAATTAGGTTTGCTGAAGGGATGAGGTGGAGTGGTTCTGACTCCCTACCCATGGCACTCATGAGAAGACCGCCGATAGAATTCTGGGTTGCTAATCTCTCAATAGCTCCAATTCCAATATCATCCATCTTCTTCCTGTGCTCAAGATACCCAATATATTCTGAGCATAAGTGATCACCTGGATTGACAAAGAGAAATGGGATCCATGCAGAAAGAGCAGCAAATGGATCGACAGATCGATTATTATGATAGCTCTTCTTTGTCGCAAATGCAAGTCCTGCCGTTATCACACTGCTTGCAATCCGGAGCCCATGTTTCACTCTCTCATCTTTGATCCTCTCAATTGGGGCAGAGAAGAATGGTGAATTGAAGAGAAAAGCTTGAAGAAAGATGCCCGTCTTGGCCATGGTCTTTCCAGCTAGCAATGCCATTGCCGCTCCCAGGGAATGGCCAGCTAACCAGACATTTGATTCACCTACAGTAGCAACCACATTTCGGACTGCTTGGATAGCAATCTCAAACCGGGATGTCTGATGGAGTCCATTTCGGAGAATGTGGAGGTCCAACTCAAGGTCCCGTGACACAGACTCTGGCTTGGTTATGGTGCCGCGGAAGGCAATTACGTAACGAGGGCTTTCATCTAATGAATTGTGATAATGAGATTTTGGTGGCTTGAATTCATAAATTGCAGCAAAAATGGAGGAATCCACATCATCTACAAGGTGACGAAGCAACTGAAAGTGAAAGAACTCCCACCAAGGAGAAGCAAGAGCTTGGGGACCTTGACGTTTCAGCTGGCGGTCCCGCTCTAGAATGTAGACACCCTGAACCAAACTGGCAGCAACAGATCTTCGATGATGTGCATTTGTCCTGCACAGTATCACAAATAACATTGTTTCCCACATGATCTTGTTTGTATAAGCATACTTTTTATCTAATCACTATGTTGCTTAGCATCACAACTATTTCATTAGTAAAGATTAATTAAAACAGCAGGATCAATATGGCTGCTGCATCACATTCATAAGATAGTAATGTCCCCAAAATCATGTGATGTTGTCTATGTACCCGAGCTGGTCAATGCAAGGGGAGAATTATATGAAAGCATCAAGGAGCTCACCAGTCGACAATAGCAAGGTGCAAGGGTCCTGAGAGGCTAAAGTCTTCCTTCTCAGAGGCCATAATACCATATGTTCCTGTAGCTGCTGCTGCTTCTTGATATCCTCCAAGATGCCACTGCATTGCTTAAATAAAAACCAGTGAGTGGTTACCGGTCCAAAACTAGATTTAACAGGCACATAGATCACACGCGGTCAGATTCTCTTTCTCTCACAAGAAAGATAACAAATAAGCTAAACCCATCAGCATGTTTTGAGTGGAACAAACTAAGTGCTTAATTTGCAATATTTCAAGGATGAAACTGTTTGAAAAACCATCCAGAAAGAATATTTCTCAATGAGTTTAACTTATACAGAGTAATATATCCATTTGAAAGGTACTTGAACCTTCCCATAAGAAAGTTTCCCTCTTCAGGATACCTCTTATTTTCCAATAAAAACACAAACACCTCCCATCCAAACAGAAATCATGGTCCATCAAAATCTAAACTTGGGATCAAAATCCTTATCTCCGCCAGCACACAAACTCTTTGACGATGAACCTTGAGCCAGATTCAAAATTAGAATTTTCCTTCTGAACCAATTGCAAAACAAAACTTTTTTATTAACAGAAAAATGCAATTCTTTTTTTTTTTTAAAAAAGAAATAAACCAACCTGAATTAAAAAAAAAAATATATTTCGTTTCAGATAAAACTTTAATAACAGCCCATCACGACATGATTTCTAACGTAGCAAAAGAATGAGAATGGGCATCCGAATATTCTATCTTTGTAACAAATCAAAGAAAGGCTACAGGAGAGAGATACCTGGATTTATTCAAAGGAAGAACAGATCTGATGGTATGATATATTGATATGGAAAGAAAGGCTTTTTTTATTTTTTATTTGGGGGGTCCTCCCTCTGTTTCTATTTAAGGTGGTAGTTGATGGGCGTTAATAGAGGTTGGCGGTGACATCACACCATGTGTTAAAGAAAGAAAGACACTTCTAGATAAATGGTGGATTTTAATTAAAAACAATAGTAGCACTGTTTACAGAAATAATAAAATAACAATTTTAAATATTTTAATGCAAAATAATTCAATTTAAACTTTGCTGAAAAGTAGTTTTTTTATAAAATAAATTATTTTCTGATGTTTGATAATATAATGAAAAATAAATTAAAAAATATTTTTCAGTATTTGATTATGTCATGAAAAATAAGTTAAAAAATAACTTATTAATGTTTTTTTTTCAAGTTTATTAAAATAATAAGAAACAAATCTTACAAACTAAAAAGTTGAATGAAAATAATATTACAAAAAAATATAATTTCATAAATTATCTCAAAATAAAATAAAAAATAATAGAAATAATAGAAATCAAATCTAACAAATAAAAAAATTTTAAAAGATGAAGAAATTAAAATAATAATAATTATCATTTCATAAATTATTTTAAATAAAATAAATAATAATTAAAAGAATGAGGACCAAATTTGATAGATAAAAAATTTCAATTAAAAAATGATAAGGGAAAAGCAAATAACAATTATAAAAATAAGGACCAAAGTTAAAATAAAAATTAAATTCTAAGGGATGAAATTGAAAAAAAATATTCAAAACAAAATATTTATAGCAATCAAAAGTTTGAGGATCAAATTTGATATAATCAGCAAATAATATGACATTTCTGAATTTTTCACAACTTTCAAAAAGTGTTTTCCATCCAAAATAAAAAGAAAACACTTTCTTGAAAACCAAGACAATTTTTTCTTTGACTATAAAGTGTTTTCCGTTAACTAACTTTCCTAACAACAAACAAACATAGAAAAATTTAGAAAATGATTTTCAGGAAATCACTTTCTATCAAACAAACACCCCCTTAATATATGTCAGGATGAAAAAAGAGAGTTAAAGTATTGTTAAATAAGCTACACGGATTATAATGAAAACATAAGAGAGAGAAAAATGAAAAGAAAGAAAAAAGAGAGGAAGGTATGGAAGACACATCTAAACTTTGATTACAATATTATTAATATTATTAGAAAAATCTTAACAAGATAAATTCAACAATAACAAAGAAGGTTAACAAAGATGACTAGAATGAGATGCACTTTCATCCAAAAACAAGTGAACAGTTACAATGAAAAAAAAAATTAAAAGAAAAAGATCTTGAAAACACAACGAAACTTCTATTAAAACATTAATGGTATCATTGAAAAAAATCTTGGTGGGATAAATTCAACGACATCAAGAATGATCTCCAACGGTAATTATAATGAGAAGAGAGGAGAAGGGGACTCTTAAAACACATCAAAAGTTCGATTATGACATCATAAATATCATAAAAATATTCTCAACGAGATGAATTCAATTACGTCAAGAAAAGTCATTGATAATTACTGGAGTGAGTCGAACTCTTTGTTTAGCTCATTTGCTTTTAGGTGACGTGTATGGTTAACTCAGGTCACTGTTAATGACTTTTTTTAATGTTATATTCATTTCGTTGATAGCTTTTCATTGTTGCCAGTGATGTTATAATTAAAATTTTGATGCACTTCTAAAGTTTTCTTCTTGTTTTTTTTCTTTTACTCTTTTCATTGTAATTTATATCCATTTAATAATTTATTTAATTGAATTCTAAAATGAGTTTTTCTTTTATGTTTCTTTTCTTATCTTTTTCTTTAAGAAAATATAAAGTTAAATAAGAACGCTAACACCCAAACCTCTTGGATGCTATGACCCCCTCAATCTCCCATGTTTGAAACTAGGATCGCAAGTTCCTGCCAATAGAATGGAGGAATGATGCCATTAGTAGTTCTTGAAATTTTAATTGGATTAATATTTTTGACAGTTTAAAAGCTAAATATCACCAGCAGCATCTAACATGGAGAAGCTTTTTTCTGCAGTATGTATCTACACATCCTTGCATGTTCAAGATGAAAAGGTTATCATGAAGCCATGTAAGCAAGTATCTCATAAACGCTTTTATATATATATATATATATATATATATATATATATAATGTATGACTTAAAAAATATAATATAAATTTAAATTGTAAAATTACAAGTAAATTTTGTTAACTAATTATATATTACAGTCAAGTCATAAATAACAATATAGCATAATTAAAACGAGAGTAAAATAAATAATATAAAAATTTAAATATCTTAAAATACATAGTTCAAATAAAATTTCAAACACGATTTAACTTAACAATACAATACAATTATTTTTATAAAATTTTATTATCTAAAAAATTAATAAATCTAAAACAAATAATTTGTTAGTGTATCATATAAACTAAATACTAATAATCTTCATTTTCCTTGTAATTCCTATAATATTCATTAAAATTATTAATATCTAGAGAATTATTATGACTGCTAGTAATACCAACATCAAAACCAATTTTATCAATAATATTTGACTTAAAACTCTTCTAATTGTGTCGGTATTTTTTTGGATGGTCTAAGGCACAATTTGACCACCAAACATGAGCTTATGAACATATCTTCATTTTTCTCATTTTATCCACACCTCAAACTCGAGGATTTTGGTCGCTAAAAAACATCACTGTCAGAGCGAGAAATTTACCCCTCCTTCCACAATCACATCAAATCCAGCAAGCAAGAGAAATCACTTCAAACTTTTTTTGTTGCATCTTTCCGAACACCGGTTAAATGCAAGCCCATTGCTTCCTTAAAATACAAGAGATACTTATCCCCAAACCAACCACTTTCAAAGGGTTTTTGTCTAGACCCATTTCTCTAGGTGAAACTGACAGTCCTTTCTTGTATTTCCCATATTGAACTATTTATGACCTCAAATCTACGAGCAAAGATCAGTTCACAGAATCATGATCGTTTTGAATTTATTTTTTTTAAAAAAAATTATTAGTTTGAGTTTTATAAATTTTATAGTTAGTAAATTAACTCAAATCTACTAGTAGAAAAAAAAAAAAACAAAGGCACGGGAAGTTGTGACATTGAGTAAACTGGGAAGGAACACACAATGATGTGAACTAGAAGCAGGGTTGATTTCAATCAGACATCGAGCATCACATCAACATAATAAACACTCCAGATCATGCAGCACATAAAAATCGGCACCTTGAGATTCGTCTTTCAAAAGAATTTGTGTATCTATGCTCATTATGTATATTAACGAAAGGGAAAACAACATATAATTCTAGCATCAGTGAAATCTCTCAACCTGTTTGTGCAGAAGGCATTTAAGAACAAACCAAAAAGAAAACAGGGAGATGCTTAAGGTGAGGGTACAAATTAGCAACAACAGAACATAGCATCTTTTATAAAAGCAACCCAAGTTCCGTATGAAATTCATAAATCATTCATATCTGGTCTTTTATGATAGAAACACTAACCTGGAAACTGCGAGACCCCAAAATTGATGTCAAGAGGAACAGGCTAGAGTAGAAAAAGAAAAACTAATCTTAGAAGCATTTATACTTCGTATAAACTCAATATAATTTTGCTTAATTTTGACTGAATTTATCAATTTTGCACGAATCATGTCCAATTTTACTAATAAATGTTTTAAAAAATTACAAATCAATTTGGCAACAATGCATGAAAGCATAGGAAACTTGTAAAAATATATTCAATCCATAGTGATAAATGGTTACGGCAAAAGCAACAAATATTCTCCCCTATGAAGACAAATGAACTTTTTGTTACTTCTATAGCGTGTAGAAATACAACAAAATATTGCTCCCCATCTTCCCAAAACACAAGACATAAATGAAAGAATGACACAGCCATAAAGCCAATTTCTCGTACAAATGAGATGGATGATTCAAATGCTGCTGGTCTACTTAGACCAAGCAACTGCATCAATTTCTGCTTGTGCACTCCTGTACAACTCAAGTCTCTTTGCAATGGCAGCACGGCGCTCCATGACTGCAGGATCCTCATTCAGTAATGATGACAATTGCTTTTGCTGCAAAGATCAATTCAAAAGTCAATTGCATTCATCATCTGATATCAGCAACAGCATCAAATTTGACCAGGAATAAACATAGATAACAATTAAAGAAAGATTTTCATTCCTACCTCCAGTTTTCCCAACTCGGTGAAGAAATGGTCAAGCAGGCTTCGCTTGGCCTCACGCACTTGACAATAAACAATGGACTTTGGAATGGAGTTACGTAGACTTGCACAGACCATATTGACATAAGACAAAACAGTAGATCCTGTTCACATATTCCACCGAGAACTCTTAAGATCAGCAATAGTGACTAGTGAATCAAGCAGAAAGGATACCATAACCCACCTTTTTTTTAATGCAAAAATGAACTCATTAAACTTACCAATTCGTCTAAGATACGAGTCATTATATCTATCAAATATAGAATGGGTAGGGTTGCCACCCTTGTCAACATCCTGAGGAAGTTTCCGGAAAAAGTCCACTGTCAGGTAGCTACACTCCATGTCGACTAGCTGAAGCGTTGCTTTCTTGCTTGTATCCTTCATTCTATCAAGTGACTCAATAGCAGCATTACTGACCTCTACTCTAAGAGCAGGATACTGCTTCAACTCCTGAGAATCATCAAAAGCAACATTATCCAACAGCCCAATGGGGACCCATGACATATAGTGCAAAACCAGGATAAAGCATCTGAGGTAATCAAATACTAAGGAAAAAAATGATAAAACACTAGAAGAGGAGTGAGTTTGACTCGATCTTCTTTTAGCAGCATAAGTTTTCAACTTATTGAATATCTTGAGATCAAATGCCTCCAAAAAATAAGGTGGAGAATGATTCTTGAAATCACATCCACAAAAAAAAAAAAAAAAGATGTTTCCGATTGATGGACAACGGTAAAACAAGAATTTTTGCTGGAGGTCCATTACATGTTGCAAGCTGAGAGAAGCAGGCACTTTCCGCCATACATTCAAAGGCATCAGTCAATATTTTGCTTATTACTTGTAAAGTGCAATGTCAGGTTCTCAAGCCTCTCTCCTTTTCATCCCTTTTTCCCACCTTTTCAAATACTCCTAGGTAACAAATTCTCATACATGACAAACTGAGTTTGAAGATGTATTCATTTCTATTTTCCTAGAGAGTAACGCCTTATTTCACTGACTACACAACACTTAATACAACTACCAAAAGGTAATGCAACTTCTAGTGTGCTGCAATGTATTTAGCCTTACACACACAAGCATTTAAAAGAAAAGGGGAAGCTGCCAGTGTACGTAAGCATGCAGGAACTTTACGAAATTCAATTCAGGGAATGTAAGCCCCTTGCTCACATGCATATGACATATTAAGAACCTCTTTAAACCTTGCTAACAAAATGCACCGAGAACAAGGATTTTGTAGAAGCAATTAGAGTTGGAAATGATACAAACTTACTATAGTCTCACTGATAGCCTTGTGAACTAAATCCTTCAGAAGGCCATGAACCTGGATTATAAACAAACAAGCATCAGCTAATTGAAAAACATGCAATCCACCAAGATTCAGAAACTGCAAATGAAAGAAGAAAATGAAAAAAGAAAAATCAGTCACTCCTGCAGAGAGAAATCTTTGCTTTCTCCATTTAGAATTTTTCCCTCCAGAAATCATATGGGACCCTCTTCCCATCCTTTCTCTAAGAAGAGAGGACCTGCCCTGATTGGAAGCCGTGTGCAGCCAGCCTCCCTCTCAAATTTTGTCTCTGCCCCCTGATTTCATAGGGAGAACCACATCCCCCTCCCCTTGCCCCTCCTTACTTTTTGCATCCCAGCCTGGTAAAACAAGCCAGTCCAGGCCTGTTATAGTGAACATAGGGCCTGGTTGACCAGCAGCATATTATGGAGGAAAGTGCTTTCTGGAGATTGGAATCCCTATTTTGCACATGAACTAATTCCTAGGGCCAAACAAAATCAGCTTACAAAACAGGTTCTGAAACAGATATTTAGATCATTTGCATTGGCTATATCCAAGATACAGTTGAGTAGGATACCTAAAGGTACTTCAAACTTTTTCACCCATAATAATCTCATATTAAGAGATTCTGAACAGTTAAGTTTTGGGGAAACATAAGGCAGCAAAGTCTGTACAACATCAACTCAACTAAAGCCACATGAAGTAGGAAGCAGCAGAAGAAATTTAACTTTCCAATCATGCCAAGGAAAGTCCAATAGTTTTTAAATATCATGCATACCGCATCAACAGCTGCCTCAGCAGGACCTCGGATAGTAACTACAGAAGATTCAATGAGACGACGATATCCTTGTTCAGGAGCTATCAAGTGAGGCTGATATCCATCAGCTTCAGTGATCAATTTCCGAATATTTTCCATTGAAAGTTGCTTGTCAAACTGTAACCTTTTCAGAGCAGCAGGAAGCTGGTTATCGAAAACATTGTAAATTTTATCACCACCAGGTCGGCTGCAAACAACAGTGAATATATCAAATCAAATTGCTAGCAAAGATAAATTGACAAGATATAGAAATGCACCACAAAATCAAGCTGGTCAGACGCAAGGAAACAAACAAAGCACAGTACATACACGCCATCAAGATGCTCTTTGTATATTTGATCAAAAAGGCGGCAAATCTCCATGATTGAGTACATCTTTCCCTGCAAGTTAAGCAATGATAATTAGTGATTCACATACATGCACAGAAGGGGGAGGAGGAAGATTCCTTAAGATACCTAAAGGTTGTTAAAATATGTCCAAGTTAAAAGCACACTTACTCCAGCATCTGCAGCAATAGGCTTTCCAAGACGACTCAATTCCGATTCAAGTTCAGCAATTGTTTTGTTGACCAGGGACTGAATGCCTGGAATTTTGGACTTGATTACAACTTCCAAATGCTGCAGTATTAACCATTAATAATTGGGTTATTACAATAACAGTTGAAAGTCTTTCAAAATATATGGAACTTGGACACACGTGAAGTAAAAGGGAAAGAACAGAAAGCTCATCACTCACCTTTGACAGCATCTTTGCTAGATGCTCTGAACCCATTCTGTGGGCAAGGTGCTTGTATTCTGGGGTGCTGGAAAAATACTCGCGTTCTCTACGCCGAGCAGCAATCATGTCCACATTCTTGTTAATATCTGCTTGTGAGCGGTTCACCACACCGACCCAGGGAAATTTTAGGCGGTAAGATTTTCCTTCCAACATCTACAAAAGCAAAACAGTAACTCATGATTGTCATGATGCTGTAGGCCTGTAACATCTCTAACAGAAAAAGAAACATGCATCAAAATTGCAAAACATGTAGAAAGCAACATGAAGCAGGGAATTTGAGGATTACACAGCCAAGTATAAGAGATTTTGACTATTTTCAACTTTTCAATGATGGGAACTTGGGGCTTCTGTTATGCAGGACACCTGTGCAATCCTTAATGACCAAATGCTTACCCAGTTTTATAGCCAGGTAGTTTAGAATAAGATTAGTTTTTTCTTTTTAAGATTTCTAAGTCTCAAGATTATTTTTACAAGTCGAGGCTTTTTTCTGATAATATATATGTAATCTAGTTTCTTAAACGTCCGATGATGGATTAGAGCATTAGTTAGTTGAAGGCAAGCATATCTAGTATCTTTCTTCATTCTCTAAGAACAGCAGCTACAGAAAGCCAGGTTAAGCTCACAGTACAGGCCGCTGCCGTCAATTAAACCATCCAAACCTAATCCTTACTTCCATTGAATGAACTATGAAATCCAACTTCAAATCTGATAGCTAGCTGCCCCAGAAAACCTGAAGCCTATATCCTAATTTCCTGCCACTACAACACACCCAAAAAAGAACCTTTTCAGCCGCAATTCCCTTTATAAACCCCCAAGTAAAATGTGACCATGAATCTCCAAGTTTATCAAGCTACAACACACCAAAAAGCATACAAAATCAGACCACCCAAATAAGATAGCATGTCATCCACTGAGAGAAATTGCTTGATTAGGAATTAAAATTTCCAGGAAACAAGGAGAAGTAGGTGTTGAGAGGATAGTGTTCATCAAATGAATTAACATTCTTGAACACGAGATCACTTGTTACTTGTGAAAAATGTACTGACAAACATTTTCTAGCCAAATTCTAGAGAACACTGTCAGCATCTATAGGAGCATGAATTTTTATACTTAAAAACATGCCAGGTTGCATACAAGTAGCATCATTTTATCTCTTGAATGCTATACAAAAAAAAAAAACACTACTCCAACTTACATCAACTGCATCAGTACCCTTATCCATAAGATCGATCTTTGTCAAGACTCCTAAGGTCCTCTCTCCTGAAAAAAAAAATATAAGAACCAGAACATCTAAGGAGTTATATGAACTAAATGTTCGTGAAAACAATGATATAACATAGATTTTGATGTTTTGATGTCAAAGTACAAATATTGCACAAGATTACCTGTAGGGTCCACTTCACGAGAGATTTTAATAGCATCAGAGGTAGCAAGATCTTGATTGGCAGGTGAAATTGCTAAAATTATACAGTTGGGCTGCATTAAATTTGAGCAAACAAAATAGCGTGACTTTGCTAAGTTTCATCATATCAGAACACAAAAGAATACAATAGCATAGAAAATGGCAGAATTTAAAACATGGTCCTGGAAATTTTACAAGAATTATTTGCCGGCTAAGCTGAGAAATATTTTGACAAAAAAGTTAGCATCTATAGAAGTGAAAATATCCAATTTACACAACTATTCTCATAGGATGCAAAGAGTTTGAGTAATGAAATGTGCATTACCTTCTCGATATAAGCGCGAACCATGTTTTCAATATCTTGCACAATACTGTCTGGTTGACCCTCTGCATTTCAAAATAGATGTTGGATATTCATAAACTGTTCAGAATATAACCTCATAATGATCTATAAAAACAGCGGCAAATAAAGGAGGATACTTTTTTACTTTAGGCTAGTTGATTCTCAGGAAAATCTTAAAATGGTCAAACTGTTAAGTGAAAATTGAGTTGATATGAACAAAAATATTGAAGTTCAAAGGTTGCAAGTCCCTGTTGCGTTTATTTTCCTTCTTCTCAGCAATGAAAAGAATAGTAAAGAAGAAGGTCCCCGGGTAACCAACACGCAAGATAGAAGCACAAATGCACTTACCAACTGCTACTTTAGTAAGCCCAGGAAGATCAACCAATGTCAAGTTGACAACTGCCAAAATCCAAAAAAAAGTCAAGCAAATTCAGAAATAATGAAAAGGAAGAAAAAACTTAAATGATTGTAAAATGTGGCTAAGCGCAAATATAAAAGGCATCTGAAACTCTTGTTTCCATACGGGAGATACAAAACCAAAGCAGGAGCTAGATACGGATATTTCAAAGTGAAACCAGACTTACCATTAGGAGAGTAAATACTAAGATGAATTGGAACACTTGAAATTTGCTTTGATCGACCAGTCTCTCTATCAGTCTCATCTTGAATCTCCCTCCTCACAGCAGCTACACACATAAAAGCACCATTAACAACCATAATTCAACAATTACCATCCAATCAACACAGACACGATAACAACAAGAAACAAACACAAACTCTTCAAAAAAAAAATCCTAATACTAATTATACATAAACAACACAGCATAGATAAAGAAATGTACCAAAATCAGTAAATCTTTTCCTTGGGAGATGAAGGAACTCGGCATATTCTCTACTTCCTTCATCGATCTTATGAAGCTGCAACACAAGTGGCCGCCGCGTAACGATACCTATAGGGACAAACAATCACATCACTCTCACACTCCAATTGCAGAAAAACCCTAAATAATTCGGTAATTAAGTCAAGCACAGAATTGTAAGCTAATTACCTGATCCACGAGGCAAGAAATCCTTCCCTACTACACTCTCCAACACCGATGACTTCCCCGAACTCTACAAAACAGAAACAAAAAGCTATCAGCCAACAAACATCTAGGTCACAAAAATTTGATTAGCCGAAAGTGAGAGAAGTAGATCTGGAGGAAAACCTGGCCACCGACGACGGCGATGGAGGGTAAGGAGTCCCACAGAGTAGGTAATGCACTAGCTTCACCATGATCACCAAGAGCAGTGCAAGCTCTTTGAATTTTATTTACTAAAGTAATCAAGTTCTCCATCAATGAAGTAGAGACGGAGATCGGTGACGGTGATTTGGTAGATCGAGGCTGGATCTGGAGGAAAAGGTGGCGTTCGAGAGAGGATGGGATCTGAGCTTGATTTGAAGTTGATCTTCTTTTTGTGTGTGTTGGGATGGTAGAGAAGAGGAGGAGGAGAAACGATTTATTTAATGGTTTTTCAAATGGAAAGACACTTTGAGAACTAGGGAGGTTGCTGCTGCTGTGCTAGATTCCAGTTAAAAATATATTTTACGACGTTTTCTAGTGCCAACGAGATTTAATTTTGCTTTCGAAAAATTTAATTTTTATTTTATTTTTTAAAAATTATTTTTTTATTTTAAGACAAAAATAAATTTTAAAAAATAAAAAATATATTATTTTAATATATTTTCTGATAAAAAATACTTTAAATAACAATCATTACTATAATACCAAACAAACTATATATATTATACTATCTACATTAATTTTTTACATAAAATAATGCGTGTATAATGGGATGAATAATTTATCTGATATTAGAATTTAATTAATATCAAAAGTAATTGTTTTTTATTTTTTGGTTCAACATAAATAATATCCATTAGTGGAGATGATATATTGCACGTAGTATGGATAACTCAGTCGAGTTAATAAGAAGAAGGAGAAATTAAATCAAATTAGGGAGCTTAGGGGACAAAGCTTAACTTTAAGCATCATTTATTTATTTTACATAATTACCTACGGAATTAAGTTGGAGTCGGAGTAAAATAAAATCAGTGTTAAGTCACCAGAAAGAAGACCTGATTTAAACTACCTTTATTATCAAAAATGCCGCCCTGCAGATTATGCTCACTACGGACGCGTTTATGACTGTGATTTAATTATGTTTTAAAAGAAATTATATTTTTAAAAATTAACTTTTACCCAGCTTCTAAAAATACATCAATAAGATCTTTCGAGTCAATGTGACTCCAAAAGAGCCGTTTCTCTCTCTAAATTCGAACCGTTTTTTTAAAGAGAAAACGGGTCCACCATCTTTTGAAGATAGGCAATTTCAACCTTCTCAAACGCCAACGGCTAAAAATAGCATTCCATGGCAAATTTTCAAAAGAGAATTGAAAGGCAAAATTACTTTAATCGACTTTTTGTTGTTGACAGTTCATGGGTGTGATCATGTTAGATGTTTGAAATGACTGAATGAATTTTAAGAACATGAGATCAACACTGCACCCTTAATTCCAAACCGTCAATTGTACTTTCCCAAGTATGATCTTGATTTGAGAAGAACACAGTACATGATTACAAAAACTAATTGGGGTAGGCAATCCATTGTTTCAGATGCAGACCTGTTAGCAGTCCACGGTGCCAATTTCTTCTCTCTTTTTTTTTCAATTTGCTCTTTCCATATTTATTCTATCCAAGATTGGTGTCAATGGTTTGTTTTGGCAGGCTCGCTGTAAGATTCTCGGAGTATAAAAAAAAAATTATGTCATTTAATTCGGAATCGGTTTTCATATTTGAGAGATCAAAATTCAAGGCACTATAATTGATAAATGAGAAAAAATAAGTCCCTAAAGGAAGAAAAAATTGAATAATACAAGAAGAGGAGAGAAAAAAAAAACAAGAAGAAAATAAAGAGAAGAGAGAATAGTCATTGACACAGGGAGAAATATTTGTCATGCGCCACCTCTAATGAAAGATACGTCTTTAAAGACCAAGAAAGATTGTTTTTTTAGGTCGAAGGATGTTGCACACGCTGCCATAACATAAGGTGTCCTCCCACATATTGGCACATGTGAAACATATACTGGCTGTTTCTCTTTGCTTGTTTTTTTTTTAATTTGGTCCCTGATTGTATAAGAACTAAGTCCTAAATTTCATCCAACTGGAGTCCAAGCCCTTTTCTTTCACCTTTATCCCTAACTATCCAAAACTCTTAAATTTAGGCTCGAATTTCGTCTAACCCAGGCCCAACCGAGAACAGATTAAGGACAGGTTAACTAAAAAGATAGTTGATCGTCAAATTTAGCTCATTGCAATCATGCCCATGACCTGCGTCATAATTTTTGCATTAAACTTGGGTTGACCAGGGGTGATTGGTTATGTCTCTGCTCCAAAATAAAGCAATAAAATGTCATACTGATTTTTTAAAAGTTGACCCATATTTTTATCGGTCATCCAGATTGCCTACAGAATCGATTTGGAGTCTACAGCTCCCACACGATTAATTTGATGTTCAACCAATGCAAACAATTAGATCATGTAGGTTTAAAGGTTGACATGCTAGGTCGTTTTTAATAACATTGTCAAAGAATTTCACACGGTCTCGTCATATATTTTAACGTCAAAGAAAACAAAGTCATTAAATATTTTCATCTTCTAATTTGTTTTTACTCATATTAGGCTAAAACCAAGTTATTTTTTGTATGTTATAAGATCACACCTAATGGTTATAAAAATAAGATCACAAAGACGTTACTAATACCTTAAAATTTATACTAGCATTAGAGCACGTACAATGAAACTAGCAAAGAGCTATTATAGTTACTATTGTCATGCATGGTTGTGCTTACACATACATTGCTATTTGTCCCTCTATATCATTAACATTAACAACTATCGTACCTCCTTTTCAGGAAAAGAAAAAAGAAAAACAAAAAAGTGTTGCCTTTTAACTACATCTGTTCGAAAAACAAGGTCTACTTTAAAAAATAATCAATGCTTATTCGAGCCCAAAACTAAGAAGGCAAACCATGATTCAATAGCTAGAGACTAGAAATCAATTTATTGTGGTAGCTTTTGTGATTGTGAAAAAAACAAGTTTAGAAAAATCACTTTTAGTTGTGGTTGGTTTAATTATAATATGTGTTTAATTAAAACTATGGTTGAAATTGTTTTTGAATAAAAATCATATCAAAAGTGTTTGGTTAAAACCATGATGTTGCTAGTAAAATTATTAACAGAGTGTTTAAGAGTGTGGTAACTATTACTTTTACTCCTAACCACAAATTATACATGTTTGGTTACATAAAAAAATTACTATAATTTGAAAGTTAGGTTCCACCCAAAACTGAGGTTTAACCTCAATTTAATATGAAGCAGGCTGAAAATGTTTTAGTGAGGTTAGACCTCAGTTTGTATGCTTGTGTGAAGCTTTCACTAACAAAAAAAAACAACCATTAAAAATAATCAAACCAAAATAATCCTCATTTTCTCACTAGATTTGTTTTCATTTCTCAAGTTACCTTATCCTTTTTTTTCTTCAAATCTTTGGTTTGTGAAAACAAACCCATTCTCTCGATTGGCAATATTCTTACATATCTTGGTAAGTAAACATGATGAGGTTATTTAGCACATTGGTTTTTTTTTTATTTTAGATGTTTTTTTTTTGTTCTCTAAAACAACCACATTTTTCTTCCATGTCTTAAAAATCAAAGATAAAGATCTGTAATATTTTTTGGTATTTCTCACATCATCACGTGTGTTAGTTCTTTTTCCGTTTAATCTTTAAATTTTTATTTTCTATTATGGAAAAAGCAAAACCAGCTCTCTGTTGTTTGTTTTTGCACAAGAAGATGAAGACTAGCCCAAAAATTACATAGAAACAGTAGAGAAGGTGTTGATAAGCTGGTAATTTATTTCTTAGCTTTAAAAATCATTAAGTTATAGTTAAAAATTAATGAATTGTAACATAGGTTTTTTTTTTTTGCTTGATTCATTTACTTTAGATTTTAAGTTTTAAGGCAAGATTTTTTAACTATGATTCCTTGCAAATAACTATTGGCCTGGGTTCTTATTGTTTGATTTGATAATAAATAAGATCTTATATATTTGGGTCTGTTTGAGTTGAGGATATGTTAAACTTTTTTTTTCTATTGCTCCACAAACACATTGCGTCACTCTCTCATTTGGTAAAGCTTTAATTTATATGAGTTTGGACCAATTAATGTTACCAAATGATTTCAATTTGTAAATTGATTCAATCATATTCGGTCACAATTTTTTTTGTTCTAAAATCAACGATTTGGCAAGACATGGGTTGATGTTCAGCAGGAATCCTAACTTGGACGATGGACAGTCCAAAGCATGTAGACACCTCCTCTAGCAACGTGGAAGTTGGCAGAAGGGACAGCTGGCTTGTTGGGTGGCAGGCTATAAAAGAAGCAGTAGTTGCGGGCAGTTTTCCAGGAGGCCAAACTGACCAGAACGTGGCCCATTTCTTGGGAGGCAGTTATGTTGCATTATTATATGTAATAGGTTGTACATAAGGTGTAGCATGCATGAGTGAGGTGAGGGAAAGGCTGAGTCTAGCGAGGCTAGACTGTTGCGCGAGTTCTGTTTTTAGGATGAAAAGGTGACCACGTGACTTGGAGTAACACAAAACATTCATGCCCATGGTGTGTAATATCATTGGATTGTGGTTAATGAATCTTTTGTAGCAAATAATCAAATGTGTGGTTGAAAATTGTTGTTGAATAAAAAGCATATCACAGGTGTTTGGTTAAAATTATGATTGAAATTGATTTTGCTAATAAAATGACTAAAAAGAACATGTATTAATTTCTTAGTTTGCAGTTATATTAATATGCACTGGATTATTAATACATTATAAATACAATAATGCAAATTACAGTCCCACTTTTATTGTCTCATTAACCTTGTTGCAATTTCATCATAAACATAATTCATTCAAAAATGCCTTTGGTTTCCATAGCTTTCCGAACAATGAACCATATCGATTAAAAAATCATCAGGAATAAAAATAGAAAGGGCGATCAAATTCTATGAATGTCACATCTTCCTGCGACTTCCTTCTAATATAGTTATGTATTATCATTGATACCACTGCAATCTAAACTTGTGTTTTATAAGGAAACACAAACATATTTTGCAAAATTCTCCATCTTTTTTCCTGCACTCCAAATATATGTTCTATCACATAAAAGTGTACACAATTGAGTACTTTTTCCTGACTTCGTGGTTGTCCTTGCCGATAAAAGTCTGGTATGTGATATCTCTCATCTTCATATGGCCTTAAAAATCTATACTCTTTTGGATATCCAGAATTGACTAAGTAGCACTTCCCTACAATAACTAATAATGGATTTATAATTTATTCCCTAGTAGTTACAAACCTTCAAATTATTTGCTATAAAAGGTTCATTAACCACAATCCAATGATGTTACACACTAGAGGTGTGAATGTTTTATGTTACTCCAAAAGAATCATGCTTAAACATCCATTCAAGTGACTTTAGAACAAAAAACATATTGCATTACAATAAATTAATATCCTTTAAAGGATGAAATTGAAATCAATCAATTTTAAAAAAAAGATAAAAAAAAGTCAACCAATGTTAACCTCTTAAACCGGTGACTATTCATTATGAGTATGAGACTAATCCTATACAAGTCAAATCATAAAAAATAATAAAGCAAGACTCTAAAAAAATGATAAAAAAACATTAGCTTTAAAAGGGGGGGGACTGAAAAACCTCATAAACCTAGTCTAATTTCTAAAACTCACAACTTGTGAAATTCTTAAATCGGGTTCAATGAAAAAGCTTAATTCCTAACCAATAGAATTTTGAAGGATAAAATCGTGAAAAAAATATCAATTTAAAAAGCTTGTCAAAGGAAAAAAGATTGCAGTAAAAAGAGCAGGGATCAAATTTAATAGGAAAAAACCCATGAAAGATGAGATTGTAAAAAAACAAACCCTAAAAAATGATCCTATAAAAAATAAATAGCAACCAAAAGAATAAGGACCAAATTAAAAAAAAGGATGAAATTGGAAAAAAAATGTAATTTTATATCTTATTAAAAATAAAAAAATAGTAATCAAAAGAATAAGGGATGAAATTGAAAAACATTTGTAGTTTCATAGCTTATTCAAAATTAAAATAATAATCAAAAGGATAGGGACCAAATGTGCAAAGGAAAATAAATTTCAGGTGTTGGTCCGATTTCTTGAAGGGGATGAAGCGGAATTCAAGGTGTGGAGAGAGAAAAAAGAAAAAAAAATTGTCGGCACTAAACTCGATACGTGTTATGGGCACACACCGTTCCATTGTGCCGGGAGCGCTAAGACCTTTCGAACGTTATCTTAGAAGGTGTAGGGGCTTTTTATGCTGGTAAACAACCCCGCATGCGCCTCCTGAATGGTGTGAGGATTGTCCACACGCTGGTACATGCTATGCACTCCCATCAATTTTTTTAAAAATATATTTACTTAATATTATTTACAATAATGCCCCTAAACAGCCTTAGAATTTACAATAAATCAATGTAAAATGATATAAAAAAAATACTTTGTGAGAGAGTTTTATCTTTAAAAGCATCAAAGTAATTACACTGTTCTAAAAAAATTAAAAAGTAAAAAAAAACCTGAGTATTAGACATTATATTATTTTATTCTATAGTTGAATTAGTAATTTTATTATGAAAAAAAATAAAATGGTCAAATTAACCTATAGTCTGAAGGTTTAAATGCTAAGTAGCATTTTTGTCGTGACAATACAGTAAGAATTAAGAATAGTGCCGTGAGCCTTGATGAACAGTAATTTACTTGGAAAAACTAGGTTTTTCAAAAAAAATTAATTTAATTTAATGTTTCGAGTATACATGGACTGAAATAATATAAATCAAGGGTGTTAAAATCAGTGAAAGTCATGTAAAAAAAACACAGAAGTCACCACTCTTGGGCCTGCAGTGCATTTATTTTTTTTCAAGAACAGAAGTTCTATATTCGATTGTTTCTTGCGCTGAACCACCTAGAGTAATGTTAACCAAAACTACTGTCACGGAAAAGAAGATCAAAGAATCATCAACCGACGTGCTAAATGGACTAAGAAACTGAGAACAAGGGACAGCGGATAAGTGGAAGGCTTCATCGTTAGAACCAGTGAATATTGACACTCCATCTTGAAGATTTTGCTAAAGTAAAATGCCATACGGGTAAAAGTATTCCGCAATAGGGACAATAAGTTGAACCTTTAAACAGAAGAAACCCAGGGCAGCTTATTCTAGGATGGTAATTTCAGCATGTTTATCAGCTAAAAACTCTAACGGTAAAACTTAGATAACCTAATGCTCTGGACTGGAGGATGCCTTTACAGAACACGAGACAATAATTAGTCTATAATAGAGACAATGGACATATGAACTTTCAGTTTGTGCCGTCAGGAGATCCATAGCCATAAGGGTTCTTGCTGGCCCAGTTCCATTGATCCCTACACATCTCATCAACGCCATAGTTTGCCCTACAAGAAAATTACAACATTTAATGAGGAAAATAAAGGAAATTTTACAAAATCTACATAAGATAACAGTGCCAAAGCCCCGACCAGCTTTTATTATCCAGATACAGTGCTCATACTTGATTTTCAGAATTTCATCTCATCAATTAATTTATTTAAACTACCAACTGCATTGAGATAGATAATTGTTTGGTTCTTCACACTTACTTCCAACTCAATTCACGTTCTGCCTTCTCTGTTGCTGCATACACAGTTTCAGCATCACCAGGTCGCCGATCAGCCATTACAAGAGGAATTTTCTGGCACAAGAAGATGGGACTCTTAGGAAAAATAAGTACAGATACTTTTTTTTTTTTGGCAAAACATGGATTAATCTATTTCCAGTTCACCTATCCAGAGAGAAAAAAAATTCATTACCTATATGATGATTAATTTTGACACAAGGATCCGCAACTGGATTCATTAAAAACAAGGCTCCGGTCAAAATTGATTCATGCTATCCTTCTATTATTATCTATGTAGTCTAACATGGAAACATCAGTCTCTTCCTTGTGATTTTTACAAAGCTCTAAACAGAGCCACATTCCAGGCACCCACAAACTATAGGTGAATGGATTCATCAAGGGAAACCAAAAACCACATTACCTGATCACTATATAAGAAGCATATTGTGTTCAAGAAATATCTCAATGCAACAACAGAATCGACAACTCTATGGCAGGGTTACAATTTCCCAGTAGTGAAAAGTACTGCTGAAACTTTAAGAAGGTATAAAAACATTAAAAAAATCCAGTACCTTTCCAGATGCCTTTTCAAATGCTGCGACCATCTCCAGAACTGATGTACCTTTCCCTGTTCCCAAGTTGTACACTTCACAACCTATGAGAGGCATCAACCGGGTCCAATTTTATCAGATTTCATGACATATACTAAAAGCAATAAAAATAATCAGTTTGACTTGTCAACCATTAAGAGTTCCCAAATTGTGGACCTGCAAATTATATAGAAGAAAAAAATTGGGTTGCCATAAAGGAATTGCGCATAAGTTCATACCTATATTAGCTTCAGAGAGCTTACGCAATGCAGCAATGTGCCCATCTGCTAAATCGACAACATGAATGTAATCACGTACCTGGAAGACATAAAAGCTGTCAAGAGGTTTGAGTAAAAGGAAAAGAGTTAACAACAGATGGATTCCTAAGCCTAGTACCAAAACAGAGATCAAGTTCATAAACACCCTTTGATAGTCTTCAACCACAGAAGAGAGATTCCACAAACCAACAACTCTAGGTCCACCAAGCAAAGTGCAAAATACAGATAACAAAACTCATATTATTGTGAGGAAGCCTGACTACCAGAAAAAAAATCAGCCCTATACCAAGTTCCTAGTTACACAAAGCATTCAGATGAACACAACCATGTATGCGTATTTCACTAAAGAAAAGATCATCCCATTTTCAAATACTTTTTAGCGCTCCTTAACCTGATTATTGACACACACTTTGAAGGTTTCTTAGCATCAACTGTGCCTGGCCAGTTGAGATATTTATAACCTGATGGTATAAACAGACCATATAACTTAAGAAAAGAATGCATGCTTTCAACTAGAGAATTATAGAAACACTGTTATCAAACCCATTTGTGGTTCAAACACAAAAACAGCCATGCACATATGTGAAAAAGGTAACAAAGGTAGAATGCTGACAATGAAAACATACCCCGGTACCGTCTTTTGTTGGATAATCAGTTCCAAAAACTGTTAGATGAGGCCTCCTGCCAACAGCAACTTGCTGCACATAGGGCATGAGATTGTTTGGAATTCCACGAGGATCCTCACCAATATAGCCACTCGGATGTGCACCAACTGGATTAAAGTATCTGAGTAATATGATCTTCCATTCAGAATCTGAACTGTAGATATCGCGGCAGATCTCTTCAATGAAAAGCTGAAAGATCAAACTAGTCAGATGAAAACTATGTCCTAATAAATATTTTCTATGCTGAAATCTTGAAGACCACAAGGCAACAAACTTCAGAAAGAGTCTAAGAGATCAATAGCCTGGATGCATTTAATGAAAATTAGAAGCAAACCTTGGTTCTTCCATACGGGTTTGCAGCAGACAAAGGGAACTCTTCTGTACATGGAACCTCCTTCGGCCAACCATAAACAGTAGCTGAAGATGAAAACACCAACTGAAAAATAGCAAATAAAACCAAAGATTATTCAAGCATGCTTTCACCGATATATAAGGTATCACAGATAACTGCAAAGCAACCTAGAGAAAATTACCTGCTTGCATCCATGAGCAGCCATAACTTCTAGCAGAGTAATTGTTCCAATGAGATTATTGTTGAAATAAAGCAATGGTTTCTGCATACTCTCACCAACTGCTTTCAGCCCAGCAAAGTGAATGACAGCATCAAACCTTCAGCATATAAACAGTCAACCAAATTGAGAGGACAAAAATTATAAACACATCAAGAGTAACTATAATAGCAGTGTTAGCTGCTATTAATTTTTTTTAAATAAAAAAAGAGTAAAGTCTAATCTAACAACACATATTAATCAAAATATTCAGTGACACTTGTTAGTCTGTCATGCACTCTTTAGCAATTCACCAGCCCTATATTATCATTTCAGTATAATTCCAATAACATACACAGAAAAAAAAAATTAAATCAGCAAAAAAAAAAAAATCAAAATCAAAATGGTAATCATACTTTGTCTCGGCGAAAACATTTTCCAGAGCCGGCTTGTCCCGGAGATCAACCTGCAAATTCAAAAAACCAGCACCATAATTCACCAATCATAGCATTAAAAAAAAATTATGGCACCCTGTTGTTACGGGTCTTATCGTACATGAAATATAAGTGGGCCCACTGGCCCACTGGCTCCACTTCTGTTATCTTATTTCCCACAAAATCATCAAATCTAACAAAACCTAATTAACTCAAAAAATACCACAGACAATCCTAATTAAGCGCGCAATTAGTTAATTAACCAAACAAACCATAACAACAAGTCATTAGCAAAAAAGAATTAAAAGAAATAAAAATAAGAGCAGTAGATCACAGTAACGAACCTGGTGAAAGACGAGGTTTTTGCCGAAATCACCGGCGAGTTCTTTAACTCTTTTAAGAGCAATATCAGAGGCGTTGTCGAGGTTATCAACAACCACAGTGTTGTAGCCACCTAATAAAAGTTGCAGCACCGTGTGGCTTCCTATGTAACCAGCACCGCCGGTAACCAGAATATTATAGGCCATTATAACAGCGGTAGTAATAAAAAACGAGAGGGAGGGGGGCAGGAAGGGTTCTGAGGGAGGGGGGGGATTCGCCTGCTTATATAATACAGGAAGGAAGTGATCACGGGAAAACTGAATTGAAGAGCGTGGTCTTTAAGGAAGGAAGTGAAAAGGGGAAAGTGAAAATAACGCCACCAAAAAAAATTAAAATTAAAATAAATAAATAAAGGTGGGAGTTTTGTCTGTTACAGGATCTTCGCTTGCAGAATGTATTGAAGTTCTTTTTGAGAGTTTTCAGAGAATCTGTTGTGTTTTGTGGATTTACGATAACACCCTTCTACTTGTTCTGTATTTCTTTTAGTGCTCCCCGTATTTTTTTATTTTTTTTTATAAGAAATAATTTCATGTTCATTTTCGGATGCTTGTTAAATAAACCCTAGATAACAACGCGGTTGCGGCTGGCTCGCAAGGAGATCAGGCTTTTTATTATTATTATTATTATTATTTATTTTTTTACTAGCTTGGATCCTATTCTACCTAGATTTTAATGGTATTAATGAGATTGTCTAGAGGTACTTTTGTTACTCTAAGTCAAGCCTCCGGTATATTTAAAACTGATATATTATAAATTTTTCTTCTCACGAAAGTTCTACACGACTATAATGTAAGAAATTATTATTCAATAACCTAAGACATTAATTAATAGGTTATTTACAATCAATTCTCTACTATAATTAAATTGTTTAATTTAAATTCAATTAATAAATAAGTTCAATTCAAATATTTAAAAGAAATAAAATTAATTTTATTTTATTTTATTTTCTATGTCACTCAAAGTCTTTTTTAAAAAAAGGCTAAATGGTTATGTTAAGAATATTAATTTTAATCAAAATTTCTCAATATACAACATATAATTTATATATATATATATATATAAAAAGCCAAGCCTCGGAGGGTTATTTGGACTTTATATATGTTCATCACCATTGCCTTTGTCTGCAAAGAATATTTGTTTGTTTGCATGGATTCACTCCTTTATTTATTTTTTTTCTTTTCCAATCAAGATGAATGCTTTAGTTGGAAAAGTTGCAGCTACTTTTCAAGCCCAGAATGAGTCACGGGACAGAGCTTGAACGAGGGGAATGAAACAGAAAAACAGAGCACTTGTTGCTACTTGGATTTATCCAATTAATATAAAATATATTATTTTAATATATTTTAAAAAACACACTTTAAAAAAAATTATCTACCACAATTACATAGACAAAAAAAAAAAAATGCGCTACAAAACAGCAGGAAAATGTTTTCTAACTGTTGTCTTGTTGCCTCTGCAGCTTTTCTGAGTGCTTTAATTATATGCTCATAAAACAATCAGTTTTGCCTTGACGTTGAATGATGAGCGAGGTCCTTGGTCAGCTAATCTTGTAAGGCATTGGAACGCAGCTTGACAAGGAGGCAGAGGATGCATGGAGACGGAGACCCAAGTTCAGACGGAACAATCACTTTGATGTGATGCTATTTCTTCCTCTCTCATCCTCTGGCAACGAGGAGATGAGAGCAAAAATAGTTTTGTGGGTATTTTTAAAATATTAATTTTGCGAGGAATTATTATTATGGTAAATCATATGAAAAAAAATAAAAAATCAATACAGTTTCCACATTATAGCTAGCTATACGTTTCCATGCCCAAAAGAAAGAGAACCTTATTCTTACTCCCCTATCCTTTTAATTTTATTTTTTTCTCCTTTGGATATTGCTTGTCTCTCTATCCGCAAGTGGAAGCCTAGAACACGAAACTGCAAAGCAAGCCTCCCTAGGATAAACTAGATCATTCCGAGAAACCTCCAGAGCTCAAATACACGTCCCTCTAAGGCAACAAAGAATTACAAGGTAGGTGATGAGATTGTGATATTTTATTGATTTGATTTAGCTTTTCATCGGCATCATTAGAGGCCTAAAAAGATGCTTTGAGATCCAATTTACCTTTTTATAACATAATTTTTAAAAGGGGTGTCGCAATATCCAAGCCACTCGCGTACCTTTTAGACATAATTAACAATTTCATGAATTCAACTGTGTTGCATGTTGCTTCACCGCCCTGACTTTACACAAAAGCAAAAAGGAAAAAAGGTAGTCACCTCTTCTGGCCTTCAACAAGGTTCCGCTCGTGTCGTCTTGCTTTTTATCTTGTAAAAAATCCCCATGCTTTACATGCAAAAATAGCTGGAGATGCTCTCCTTTAGTTTTAGCAGGCTTTGCAGCCCTCAAAAGTAAAAGCCAGAGCTCTGTTTGTTACAAAACTACGATAGGGTAAGTCCCTGTCAGCCTTTCAACCCCCGCCACCCTCTCCCTTCCATCTTCTTTTCTTAAAAGAAGAAGAAGAAGTAGAAATAATGAGGCATGCGAATTAAGCCATGCCACGTGCATTAGTCTTCTTTCAAATCACTGCCACGCCTAAACCCAGAGAAACAAGAAAACAATAATAAAAACAAAATGACAAAAAGAAAAGAAATCATTAGATCTAACCGATTGACTTAGCATATACTGTGTTTGCTGCTAAATTAGGTAACCGGTTGCAGTCACCATGTTGATTCAACCATGAAATATACTTGCCACCTATCTTATCTTCAACCGACTTTTGACTAAAAACAAATACAGTCGGAAAAATAAGAAATCCACTCACAGGACTACTACAGGACATCAGGTGGAGACAACTTAGCATTCATTTTATTGTTGACCATTACCAAATAATCCAGGCTCCACAAAAGGAAACATGAAATAGTTCCAACTTCTTTCTGCAGAGATGATCAGAATTTATCTACAGTAACAAGCAGGAAAACTAAGAACATGTCCCTATATTTGTACAGACATTTGTGTTACAAAACTCACAAGTGAGGTGATCAATTTTACGATTTCCATTGCCATATGCTAACAACACATAAAAATACCTTTGTAGCTTAAGTAGTCAAATGGGTTCCAGAACAGTTTTCGGCTGTGGCACAACCAAGCAGCTGGCTTCTGAGCCTCCATTTAAACACATGTCAAGATTTAATTGCTGATGTGCAATGATAGTTCTGATCATGAGTTAGCGCATTCACACAAGCGTATTTCCTGCCTGCTTTTTAGATGATTCAACCGAGCAGATCTTCTAAAGTAGAGCATAAGGTATATCAATGCAACACTATGCAAACTGGAGGTTGGTGGCTGAATTCTAACCAGAACCATGATTAAATCCACTCAGTAGTTACAGGTTGAGAACTAAGCAGTCTTTCAGCCTCGTCATTTGCTTCAGCTTGTAGTCTCCATCTCTGCATCAAACCAGATTTTTCTTTCAAAAATTAAAAAAAGGAAAGGAAAAGGTAAGACAGAAAGAATAAATGGCAACGTAAAGCAAACTGCGTGACAAGTGGATATTTGGATCGTTTACATGCTTCACTTCACTTTCTATTGATCTATTTGTTTTCAAGCATTCCGTATGGTCAAGTTCAAGAGTTCATGATCAAGTACAGTATGTACACTCATTTCAGATATATTTAAGTTTTACTTTCTAGTTTCTTCTAGGCAGTAATTATTCCAGAGTTTGACTTCGAGAATCTCAATCTAACCAATTCTCTTTCAAATATGGTAAAAACTAAAAAAAAACATGCCTCTTCAAGATTTTCCAGCTCCATGATTTGCTGTATCTGTTCAGCTATGCTTTCCTGTAAACAAAAATTACTAAGTTCAGTAACTTTGTTTTAAGCATCGAGAGATCAAGGATATGAAGCAACTAAAATAGCACGCACCACATTGCTCAACGCTTCCGCAGCAAGAACATCAGAGTCCATTTCAACCTCAATTTCAATCATCGAAGAAATCTGAGAGTGAAGAGTAACCTAGTGACCAATCCCAATCTGGAGCAGAAATTAAAACAATATATGTGCATTTGTTGATGGTAATGATTTAAGGGGAAAATTTAACCCTTTTTTTCTCCTATATTGTCAAAAACATACTCTTGCATAGCTATCAATGAGTTCGATCCGTCCTTCGAGTGAATTTTCCAGGCCTTCTCGGACCCTTTTCACCCTAGTTCTACGGGCACTGAAAGAATGAAATGAGTGAGCTACAAAGAAGGGACTGCATGTGGATTAGAATAAATTCAGCAAGCATGATGAACTAGATTGCTAGAATGTCAAGAGGGTTTCACCGATAAGAAGGTTCTCCTACAGCAAAAATCTTGTTCTCCAGCTGACACATCCGAGCCAACATCCAAACCTACACATGCAACATATGGACATCTTACAGTCATTTCTTCCAAATCTTTTGAACACATCTGTTGCACTTGAGGTTCCAACAGACAATGTGAACCTCAGTATATTACTGACATATCAAGAAATAGTAACAGAAGTTGTGATAGTACCAGTCACAGCACGCATGTGAATACCTCTTTTTCAGCAGCTTCTTTTAGTTCCTTAATGCGAGACTGAAGTAAGTCATACTGAGACAACAGCTTCTGCTTGATTGCAGTTGCATCCACTGACTTTTGAGGAAGCTGGCACCATCAAAGAGATGATTATTCATTCTGTGTTCTCTTCAGAAGAATCTTTAAAAGGGTGAATAACATCCAAATCAGTTGAACAAATTTAGCCTCATTGAATTACAACTAGCAGCCTTACAACTGCAACAGTCTAAATAAAGCATCGAAGGCAAAGGAACCAGAGAATTAATCCTCTGATACAAATGAAGCATGGACATAAACGAGAAAAGAAAAGGAGTCTAGTAGCTAAATGCTGGAACTTTTATGACATGAATAGATTAAGAGTTAGATGGATGTCTTAAACAAGTATTTGGAATCTCAAAAGCAGAAACTAGTTAAGAGAAAAATATCCAAGAAAACAGGAGAGTCAGGCTCACCTGGTTCAATCCAGGGAAAACCAGTGTATTTAGAGTAGCTCCAACACCAAGAGAAGAAATAGCAGCAACTACAAGGAATTGGGGCAAGCTGGGATCAATAATACCAGATGCAGCATCTCCAGCAACCAAGACAGCAAGGAGCGGAACAAGAACAGAAGGGTTAAGCAAGGATAGCTTTCCATCTTTTACAGGGGCTCTTAACAACAGTGACTCCTGGCCATTTTCATGGTTTGTCAGGCACATTGGTTCTCCAGGGTAGACATTGGGAGCCTTTGGACTAAATTTAAAGGGGCCCACATTTCTGTAAACATTTGATGGAACTGCTGAAGCAATGGTCACCCTTTCACTTTTTTGTGCTGGAAGGTCTACTGTTTCAGTAGCAAATCTCTGTGTCCTTGCCATACCAGAAGGGGTCTGTACCTGAAAAGTAGAAATGCATAGAAATTATTATGAGTGTTTAAAGGGAATGAGGGCATCTAATCGGGAGGGATTCTTCGTTAATATGAGGTGAAAACATTAACAGTGGACAGAGAGAAAAGAAGCATAAAGATCAAATTTCAGGTCTCCTGAATGTAGCAGGAGAACCAGATAAGGATAAATTTGCTATTAAGCCATATGGGACACCGAAACTTGCCACCAAAGGAAGAAGAAGAAGATTACATGAAGGGTGCCATTGAAGATGATTTTTTTAGCGCACAAAAGGCAAATTTTGGCATTAATGGTGTATACAACCTACGAATCCTATCTAGTATGAGGCCAGTGGATCAACTTGTGAAATAACTTCCTGGTACTAAAGAAAGCGATTTTACCATTTTGAACTACCATAACAATCTCGTCTTGCAACAGCAGAACTTTTTAAACCTAAGGAACATGAGCAGTGATGGCCATAAAAGTTACAAACACCACAACAATTTATATGTTTCATACCACTTCTGAAACGGCTGGTCAGAATATTAGTTTTGCATTAGAACTTAGAAGGTAGCTCGATATCAAATAATGATGAGTTTCCAAAGAAAGGATTAAAATCTGAATAAAGTACAAGAACCAGTTGACATTCAAATTCAAGAAAAACATACCACAATGGAGTGAACAGCTGCAGGAATACTTTGCTTCATTAGTTGCAAAAATCTTAGCCCCCTTTCCCAAGCAGGAAGATCCATGCTGCGTTCGGCAGGAGTATTTCCTTAGAAAAAGTGAATATCCCAGGATCAACACCATACTAGTTATTGTAAAAAATGAATTTATCAGTTCAAACTATACCTTGTCAAATAAAAACACCGTAGATGTGCTCTTGACTAAATATTTTAAACTTTACAAGCAGAACAGACAGCATGTAGCTTGAATGTAACAATAACAATACAGATGGAAGTAAACCAACCTGATTGCTTCTGAGTCAATTCTAGTGATATCCCCAGAAACAAGCTCGTATTGGTACCGGCACTTGGAACAAGATGCAATCTACAGAAAAAGCATTATATCATCACTACAACATATCAAACAATTAAACTACAGTGCCGAGAGCAATAATATCCAGAATTGCAGGGCTGCCAGACATCCAGGCTAGACATTATATTGAAAGCCCTTGTATCCAAATACCTGAATGCCATGTTGAGGTTGTGCAACAGCAACAGCTATCATACAAGTTGGACATCTCACAACCTTACCAAATGGCACCTACCAAAACCACAATCCATAACTTTATTATTACTAGACTCCCTTTTTTCATTAATGAATATTAATTAACTACAAATCACCATTTACCTCGTCCTCGCTAGGCGACACACCAACGCGGCAAATATAATCGATCATCTTAAGAGCATCAGAAACCTTCAATGCCGCAGCAAGACCTTGAACTAATGACGTGTAAACACTAATATCCGGCCGCGACCATTTCCATCTTTCTATCTCAGTAACGCCTGCAATATATATATATTTTTTATTTGTTTAAAAAGAACAAATTCAAATTGAATAATACTGATTAATAACTAACTAACTAACCGACTACCTTGATCGAAGCTGGAACGCATAGCGTAAAAAACAGAGAGAGCCAAATCAGTATTGCCGCGATCAATGGCGGCTGTTATAATACCACAACAATCAGTTACACTAACTAAACCGTTACTTTTATTAGTGATTACAGATATTATTTGCAGGGCTTCATTGGCGTCTTTAGCAGCGGAGACTCTGGAGAGGGAGTCTTCATTTAGTGATAAAAAAGAGTTGTTGTTGTCGTTTTCGTCGTCGGCGGCGGCGGATTGGCTTAGTGAAGAAGCGAGTGGTTTTAAGGATGGTGTTCTTGAAGTGGAAAAAAATGGTGCGGTTTTATGGAAAGAAAATAAGAGGGAGAGGAGAGTGGCTGTGGTAGTGTAGTTTGGTTTTGGAGAGAGTTTAGAGAGGAGAGGAGGGGAGTGTGAGAAGCGGGAGAGGTAGGAGGAGGAGGAGCAAAAGCCTAAGTTTAGTGTCATTTTTTATATATATTGTTAAGATAAGGAAATTGAAGAGGGAAGGGAGGTGGTTTTGTTAATGGCTGGCGGAGTTTGCTGTTACTGTTTAATTCCTTTCTCTGTTTGTTTCGGATGACGAGATGAGAAACGAGAGGTTGTCGGGCGTGGTTGATTACTATTGGATAAAAGAAAAAAGTATATTAATTTTTGCAAAACAATTTTGATGGAGCTGCGGGGAATCGAACCCCGTGCCTCTCGCATGCGAAGCGAGCGCTCTACCATATGAGCTACAACCCCATATATTGAATCTCCAGGACACTAGATCACTTAATATTAATATAATCCAAATATTGCTTTTCTCTGGCTTCTAGGGGCGTGTAGAGAGATCGAGGATCTCTGTCGCTGCCGAGTCACTGTTGGAGGGTTTTTAGTTCTCCCTTGACATTTTGCTTAAAAGCAGATGGGTAGAAAAAACGAACCCCCTGCTGCTGTAAAGCATCGTTTTGTTGAGAGAAAATGCCCAAAATCATGCGAAGCGACAGGCTGACTTCATTAGATGACTACAAATGCATTACTTGCTGCCACGTTCTGATTCTGCTTTATAGCTTCTGGTTAGCATTAATAGATATCAAGAATAGCACCATGCTTTGGACAGTAAATACTTGCTACTGGACCAAAATGCAGGGCCAACTAGACATTAACTGTCAATCTTCGCCAACAAATCACTAAAACAATGCGCACCAACTAGACATTGCCGCTGATCGAAAGGAATTTTTTGTCATTGCAATTGGCTGAGCAGGAGAGGTAAGAGAAAACACAAGTCATTCTCTACAAATCACCCAAACCTATCCATCTTCAAACTTGGTATCTGCTATTCACCCGTGAATGTCAAAACTATGCGTTCAACAGCCACAATTTACGGGGAGCTCAAGCACACAAAGACGGAAAAACAATCAACAGTAAATTCCTGAGAAACCATGAATTGCATTAACATCCTGTAACTGATAAAATGCCACTGGGAAAATACCAAGCTGGATATAGTTCAACATGACAAGCAAAAATGAAAATTTTTAGGGAGGCCTAGGTTCTGCAACTGAAGCACCCTTGGCACTCCAATGAACAGGGTCAGTAGGGAGGCTGAGAAGACATGATCATAGAAGACTCTGCTTCAGAGTCGCAAACACCCCGTCTGATCAACCTCTTACAAGAGCTCGCATCAGAATCGGCCTCTTGCCCATGGCACCCTTGGCCGCCTGCCACCGCCGTTGTATTTTATAGCATTGTTTTGCCGTGACAAGACTTTCATCCTCTGCTCCTTCATGTTAGCAAACAATAAATCCAATGTTTGAGGCCTCTGCTTGGCACCCACATCCCCTTGATGCTGTTGTTGGTTATGGCGCGGGGGTGACTGCACAACGACAACAAAAGTCAGTATGATATGGATGCATTCACAACAAAGAAGCAGCTCTCTGTTACTGTCGTTGCTGCACACCCTAGCAAATCACCATTGGTGCACTACAGCCCTAAAATGATCTGGTGCATGGTTTAATGGTGTCTTGCCAAAAAACTTGTCAGACATATCTAGGCTGCAGACAAATCTAATAATTTCACAAATATGGAAAGCAAAAGCATTTAAAAAAAAATTTACATCTTCCAATGACAGATAGAATCTTTAATTGAAGAAATCCCACTGCTAAAAGAGAAAAAAAATACCTTTCTAGCAAAGCCTCCATTTGCAGCCCTCTTCTTAACTGTAAAACCTGCAGCCCTGCATCCGGAAACAAGAAAAAATAACTCGAGTAGGATGATGTTTCAAGCACCTGAACCCAATATAATACTCTCTGCTTTTACCACAACCAATCAAATCTTACAAAAACTACATGAGATAAAATTCCACTTGGTTGAGGTTGAGACCTGAGATTCTTACCGTAAGTGTTCAAATTATATTGAACTAAGAATTACAACAAACCCCTTTTTGCAGACAACAGTCGCTCGAATAAAAAAAGTGAAGACCCTTCTCAGCAGTTTTTCCTTTAATATTCAAGAAAACTTTAAAGAAATGGAAGCTTGTCAGAACTCGTAAGTCTTTGCAATTTGCAAAAACAGAGGATAGGACCTCAATGGAGGCAGCAGATCTGAAGAACTGTGAGAACCAATTCTCATGCTGTCCAAAAAGCAGGAGACTCCAGCCCAGGTTCGAGAACACCATCCATCAACCACAAAAGCCACATACATGCATTTGCTGGTAAAGAGACTAATGATTCTCCAGCCATATCTTAAAAGAATTCACAAACTTCCCAAGAAGGCATGTTCTAGTAATTCACTCAAACTTCTTCCCTCTTTATCATTTGGAGCTTGAAATTTCTTAAACACAAAACTCTTATTCTTACGACCAAAAACAACCCATATTTCATAACCAATAAGGCTCTGTTAACTTCCATCTCAGCCACCACGAATTGGATCAAAACCCAGTCAGGTATGACACAAATGAGAGATCAAGGAACAGAGAACAATGAAGAATCAATCAAAATTTACTAAGAGGAAAGAAAACTCCAGAGTTCAAATCTCCTTGACACTACCTTCTAACAGCAAAGGATAGGCACCTTCATTTGGTATCCCCCGATTTTCAGAGAAGAGTAAAAAATAATGAGAATAAAGATTGGGAATGGGAGATAAGCAACAGAAAATTGCATCAGTTGAAAAATCAGCCTAGATGCACAAGGAAAGGGAGCAGAGGCCAGCAGCAAGAAGAAGCCAATGACCACATATGATAACATAATTTGAAGTTTTGAACCCTCCAAATGATGGATATACACCCATAAGGTAAGAACTACCACTTGAAACTGCTGCAAGACAGGAAGAGAACTGTCCACTAAAAAAATAATGCACAGAAAACTACTAGCAAGTCATGTAAAGGATGAATTCTTTACAAAATTGCTCGTTCAACATCACTTCAACTGATCAGACATCTTTTGTCTTATTTAAGCCTGTATGCTGTTTTAAAATGCATCCATTTTTTTATCGTGTTTCATAATCCATCTCCAAATGCATCTGTTTTTGTTGTGTTTCATCACTCATCTGCGAATAAAATCTCTATGATCACATGCAGACCACTTTTTACAGTCTACACAAATGACAAGTATCCATATCAACAGGCAATCCATATCCAAAATACAGCTATTCAATTCTGGGTGATGTGAATGGAAGCCAACAATAATTAGCATCACTCCAAATGGGCCACTTGTAACCCAACCACTCATATACAGGAATTCCACAACAATATTGAGGAAACTATTACATGGAACGCCATGTGGCAGAGTTCATCGGATTTACCTGTAATAAGTCCACAGTAAAATAAAATAAGATGGACAATTCCTATCGCCACCAGTATCATACCAACTGGTCAAAACCATTGCTTCTTATATAAAGGAGCAATACAAAATTGCATAGCATTATACCTTGCATTGTTTGAATTGGCTATGAAATTGCGACCAAAACTTCTATTGTGAAAGGGAGCCACTGCAGCCTTCCTTGCAGCCTCGGATGTTAAAGGAAATTGGTTACCATGGAAATTTGACCTTCTTTGAGCCAAGGCACCCTGATTAACCAAATTTTAATCATGTAGAGAATAACTAAATTATGGGTCGATAAAAAAGGGAAAAATGTATTAAAAGTTAATGTGTGTTAGCAGCTGCAAATTCATACCTGCCGGACCAAGGGCCCCATGTCCATATAACGCCGCACCTTTAAAGCTTTTTCGTGGGCAGGGTTAAATGTTTTCTGATTTTTAATCTGTCCAAATTAAAAGACATGTCATCGATAACATCTAAGAATATTAAAAAACAGAGACAAAAAGTGTTCCAACAAAAGAAAAGTTCCCTACCGGAGCCCTTTGCTGCTTCTTAGGTTTAGTTGTATTTTTAGACATTTTGATGATTTCATCTAGAAAATAACACAAAACAGAACAATATCCATGAGTACTGAATTCAGGAGGAGAAAGGAAACAATCAAATCTTGGAGCAGCAAATTGGGATACCTAATGGCATGTCCAATTTCTTTTCTGTATTAGCAATTTCTTCACGAGAGAGTGGTTTAGTAGCCATCTGCATGGAGAAACAAAATTAGTCAACTGTGTAAGCATGTAAATACAACTATTTAAAGATTTTGAAAGGTTAAAAACAAATAAATGTCTGACAGCACAAAGCAAAGACAAGTCTACAGATTGAGAAACAAAAGTTAAATAAATAAATAAATAAACCCAAGAGTCCCAACAAAGGGGAAAACCAGAAAGCAAAATCAAACTTTGAGCTCAAAGAGGCACTGTTTCCAGTCTTGATATGCAGTTACCGAAAGAGAAAGGTACAGACCACCTACACATACCATTCAATTCCCCCACAGTTGCAATTACCTTGAAACACATATTTTAATTAGCCAAATAACAGTCACCAACTTGAGCAGACTGAATTGATTTTTAGTAAATTAGACAGTAGCTAAAGCTTATCATATAACTCTTCTCGAAACGCAAAGCGTTAAGGTTTGGTTTTCTAAAAGCTCGAAAACCCTAGAAACCAAAAAACCAATCCAAACCGGTCTTAATAAGGTGACTAATCATCAAACTCGTGCCTGTAGCTTGTCAAAATCGTGTTTTTCAATTCATGCACCAAAAAACTCCACGTAAAAGCAAAAACAAAAAATATGCAACTCCTTGGCAAAGGAGACTGAGAGCACTTTACACATGATTATCACAAAATCACCAACCACATAGAGTTTCGCCATTCGTTGACAAAAACTATACAGGTAAAATGAAGATGTGAACAGAGAGATACAAAAACGACCAATTGCTGTATTAAGTCAAGGCGAGAAGGTTACCAAATTAGCAGAAGAAATCTTAGACGGTATTGTTGATGGAAAAGCGGAAATCAACGGATAATTAGGGTTAGGGTTTTGTAAAAGGAGAGGAAAGAGATTGGGGATTTTATTTTAATTTTTTTTGCGAGGGGAGGAGGAGATAAAGGACAGGAAAGAAAGTAAAATTTGAAAACGTGTGGGGCTGTAAAGGAGGATATTTTTACATGGAAGCAAGGGCGTAATTATCACGTCACCTCAGGTGGGGTTCGTTAAAGATCAGGTGTGGTACCAAAGGGATGGAACCCAAGGGGCTTTATGTGGCCGTATTTGGTTGGTTGCCATCCAGGTCAACCGAGGCCAATTAAGGAAGTAGAAAAGTAGTTATTACTTTAATTAATTACCTAAAATTGAAGGAATGGAACACATGCAAGGAGATTGGGATGTGTTGGATTATAGTAGTGGTACTAGCCTTGGTGTGCGTATTTTACTATGAGACTGAACCATTTTTTTATATAAAATATAGTGTTTATACATTGAAATAACGTGCCAAAAAATAAAAACCGGTAAATATGTAATAATGTTAATTAAAGCTAAGTTAATACAGTGTTAAATATCCTATCTATATTATATGACTAGAATAATTTGATTAAAAAATAAAAATAAAAAGTTATAAGGCTTTTAAAAAAAATGTATTAATTTTTTAAACTTGTAACTGGAGTTATTAAACCAAAATTTAAAAAAATCATGAAGTTCAATTTCCAATAAATTAAATATTAAATGATAAAATTTAAAAAAATTATTAAAAAAATTTAAAACATAGTAATTGAAATAATGGAGATTAAAATCATTATTAATACTAATATTAATAATTAATATGATCATTCTTATTATCATTATCATAACTATTATTATTTCAATCATTATTAAAATCATCATTATTGTTATTATTATCATTACCATCATTTTTATTAATATTGTTAGTGTTGTTGTTACTATAAGCATTATCGTTCATAATAATAATATTATTACTTCTAGTATTATTATTATTATTATTATTTTAACAACAATTGCAACTATTATCATCGTTATTATTATTGTTGTTGGTGGCATTGATGCTACTATTGCTATTACTATTATCATTATCACTATTATCATCACTACTATTATTAGTATTTTTATTAGAATCATTATTTTTATTTTTCTTCTCCCTTATATTATTGTTTTTGTTGTTGTTGTTAACTTGTTGTTATCACAATTATTAATATTATTACTTTTATTAGTAATAATTATTATTATCATTATCAACATCATCGTCGATGATATTATTATTAGTAGTAATAATTCCATTATTACTAATATCATAACCATTGTTTTTATTATTATTATCGTTATCATTACCACCATAAAATATTATCATTATAACAAACTATTATTATTATCACGGCTATTGTTGTGATATCCCACATCAAAAGCAAATGTTCAGAGTCAGGGCTTTATGGGTGGTATTGGTCGTTGACCTGTTGTACGTGTTTTGGGGCGTCAAACTCGAAAGTAGGCTCACATCACCAGGAACAAAACCACGAGGACGATAATGTCCAAAACGGATAATATACGGCAGATTAGGTCGGGCTACTACAATTATCATTAACATTATTGTTATTATAAGTATCATTATCATGATCATTGTTGCTGTTGTTATTTTTCTTCTTCTTATTATTACTACAATTACTATTATCATCAATATTAACATCACTATTCTTCTTCTTTTTCTTCTTCTTATTATTATTATTATAGATATTATTATAAAAAATATTAATATCATCACTATTATTATTATTATTATTATTATTATTATTATTATATTGTTGTTGTTAATATTGCTATCATTATTATTATTAAAAAATAAAAGTTATAAATTTAATTTGAATAATAAAATTGAAAACTATAAAGATGAAATGACAAATGAAAATAATAAAAAAAGTAAAAGCTCATCTATTTTATTTTTATTACTTGCAAACCTTTTGTTCTCTTGTTACTTATATATTAGCCATCTATGATATGTAAATAACTATGCCAGTACGAGACATTTGCATAAATCAGAGTTATTTACATTCTATATCCATTATTTCAAGGAGGCACTACAAATTTTTGCATTTAGTAATATAAATTTTCCACTCAAATGCATCTATATTTTACTTTTCTCGGTCGAGTGTATCTATTTTTTTTCTACGTAAGTATTTAGATTTCTATATTTTCTTTTTAATGAAGTGTCTTCACTGTCAAATTGTCATCGTATGCTTGATAAATAAATATATGTTATCCTTGTTGCGAGACCATTTATTGATGGGAATAGGGAAAATAAATATAAAAAATTAGAAATTAGAAATTAGGAATATATATATATATATATATATATATATATATATATATATAGAGAGAGAGAGAGAGAGAGAGAGAAAATTATTTGAAAAAATAAAAATATTACCTACTACAACTAAACGACCTGGGAAACTTGGTGGAGCTTCACTGTTTATCTCTTTCTACTATACTACCTTCAAAACTAGGCTTGAAATTGTGATTACAGTAGCAAAATAAACGATTAAAACATAAAACATGAATAAAATATATGGCTAACCCTAAATTTATGATAATTTTTATTTTTATATACAAGTTTATTTTGTTTATTTTTCAATCACTAGGTTAGAGAAATGACTTTACTGGAAAGTAGTTTTTTTTTAAATGAATTTTAGAAAAGTGAATTCAGGAAAAGTGAATTATTTTCCAATATTCGGTAGTGTAATAGAGAATAAGTTGAAAAACACTTTCAAGTGTTTAGTTATGTCATGGAAAATGGGCTGGAAAATAACTTATTAATGTTTTATTTTTTTCAAGTTTATTAAAATAATAAGGAACAAATCTTACAAATTAAAAAGTTGAATGAGAATGAAATTGAAAAAAATATAATTTCATAAATTATCTCAAATAAAATAAATAATAATCAAAATAATAGATATCAAATCTAAAAAATAAAAAAATTGAAAGATGAAAAAATTGAAACAATAATAATTAACATTTCATAAATTATTTCAAATAAAATAAGTAACAATAAAAAGAATGAGGATCAAATTTGATAGATAAAAAATTTCAATTAAAAAATGATAAGGGAAAAGTAAATGATAATTATAAAAATGAGGACCAAAATTAATATAAAAATTAAATTCTAAGGGATGAAATTGAAAAATAAATATTTAAAATAAAATATATATAACAATCAAAAGTTTGAGGACCAAATTTGATATAATCAGCAAATAATATGACATTTCTAATTTTTTCACAACTTCCAAAAAGTGTTTTCTGCCCCAAAAAAAGGAAAACACTTTCCTGGAAATCAAGCCAAATTTTTCTATGACTAGAAAGTGTTTTTCGTTGACAAACTTTTCTAATGACGAACAAACAAACAAAAGTTTAGAAAGTGATTTTCTGAAAACTATTTTCCGGGAAACAAACACGGCCATAGTCTCACTTAAAAAAGACAAGGAGAGAGAAAATTATCAGTTTTTACGATTCAAGCTACCAAAATATACAAGTTTATGTCCAATGATTTCATTCGACAAAAAGAGTTCATGGTGATGGTTTTAGGTCTTCTTATTGCTTAAAAAAACAGATCGGACTGGAGAGAGATTTTTTTACAAGGCTCAATCTTGTGTTTTTGAATTGATTTAAGGTTGTTTTGAATTGAGAGATTGGTTTTTTTTTTTATGAGATGTGCTGGGTTTTTTTAGATGTTTATAAAAAAAACCCTTGATTTTCCGGTCACCATAGTAGACCTAATGACCAGGATATTGACACTTATCTAGCAAGCGAGAAGTTGTGTACCACTATAGATGACTTATCACCCATTTCATTAAAAAAAAAATGGATGACATATTGTCTGCTGATAAGGAAAAGATTAAAAAATTCTCAAGCTTAAGACATGAGTTTTTTAATTCAAGCTAGACTCGTGCTCATGGCAAACCTATTATTTTTAAAAAATTGATTTATTAAAAATATTATAAAAAATAAGTTTATTGATTTTTTAAAATAATTAAGAACATATTTGAGTTATTATATTAAATCTGGGTTTATAATTTAGAGATTGAATTAAAATATATTTATTTCCAAATTATATTAGAATTGGATGAACTATGAAGTAATATATTCTAGAAAGATTATATGAATAATATTCTTTTAATCATAATTAAATAAGTATTTTTATTGATTTATGTGTTTATATTTTCATTTGATTTGAGTAATGTGCTTGGCAAGTGTGTTGGATAGGATATCTCTCTGAGATGATTGAAGATATTGTCATTTTTATAATGAAAAACATTACTCGAGATACATTATATTTTTAGTTCATAATCAAATTCTACTTACAAATAAAAAATATATTTGTAATATTTAAATATTTTTTTTATGTTTTTGTTTTCAAAAACTTTGAAGCACGGTACTATCAATTAATAGACACTAAAATAGGGAAGATAAGTAAAGGCACTTTGGTTGAAAGATAATAGCAGTACAGACACTTGATTTTATAATATGCAGAAACATGGATAAAGGGATAAAAAAAATTGACCAATCAAGAAAATTGAAGGATAAGAAATAGAAAAAACTGAACCAAGATAAAAACCTAGAAAAACCAATTTAAAAAAGAGAAAAATCATTCAGTTCGGTTCAGTTTTAGTTTTAGAAACCGGTTCAATCAAAATTGAACCAACAGGTATAAATACAAAATTTTCCCTTAACCCTAATTCACTTGCAGCTACACCACACCCCGCCCCACTTTCCCTTGCCCTCCTCTCTCCTGTTCTCCCCCATCTCTGATCTCTTACTGGCAAAATTTGATGGCAGTCCAAAAGACTTCGTATTATAAAACATCAAGAAACCAAACTCCAAAATTTAAAAACAAGCTTGATAAAGAAAACTTAAAAATATGGCTTTCTAGAGATAGAAGCTCTGAGCCTCTGACCTCTTTCTAGAAAGCTTAATATTAACTTGTTTTTTCTTTCTTTTTTATTCCAGATCTTGATCTAGTTTTCAGATCTAGGTTTTTTTTTATTAGATTTGTAGGTTGGCTTTTGGTAGTGATCTGGGGGGCTGGTACAAGCTTTTTGGTTGAGAAAATCCAAAGGCTGGCCATGGTGAGGTGTTCTGGTGGCATCTATGGTGGAGGGAATGTTGGCCGGCTGTTGTGATGTCTCCTCCTATGGGTATGGAGTTGTGGCCGAGAGTGACTGATTCGAGTATGGAGGAGAGAGGATGAGGGAGTTGCTGGGTTGATAGCGATCAACGATGATGGGGGCTGTGGTGGTAAGAGACGGTGAAAGGAGAATAGATGCTGTAACAGCCTGGTCTGGCCGGTGGTTGATTCTGGTGGGGCTGCTGATGTTGACAGTGGAGACGATTTTGGATTTTTTTTAATTTCTGAAAGATTTGATCCAGACCGAACCGAGCCAGTTCGGTTCGGTACGGGTCAGATCTTTCAGAAATTAAAAAACCTGGCTCGGTTGGATTTTTTGGCCCGGACCGAACCGAGCCGGGTTTTGAACACCCCTAACGGACACTAGAGTCTAGACACTGAATTCTTCGTTACCGTGGTTTTGACAAGTACAAAACCATAAGTCGGCGGGCCACCAAGTCTACTTGACAGTAACTTAATCCGTTTTCCGAATAAAATAGCAAGTTGGAAGAGGATGGCCGGTATCCTAATATCCTACAAGAAATCGATAGTTTTGAGAAGATTTCCTCCACAACTTGTTACCGGGTTGCAAGTTAATGAACAAAAGAGCCATACGAGCACTCATTTTGGCAACCCTAAGCGTATACCTTGATGAATTAACTACTTCTAGTAAACATGGAGGCAGAAAGAAGTTCCAAGATTGGAATCCATGACGAGACAAGGTGGAAAATTATTGCTCAAAATTCACATTGCTAGTTGTTGGTAGCGAAGAAATATAGTCACTCACCTCAACAAGGAATGATTTTATTCCAACAGTTATGCTATCCCACGCTTTACGGGGGATCTAAATCCCTGGAGATGATACTAAAACAAAAAATATCCATCAGTTGACCCCATAGATCCACTTCTCTGCATTGCCAGTGTAATTAACCAATTCCTCTGGTTTGAACCACAAGTTAACCTCCTCCTTGGCAGTCTCGGGGCCATCGCTTCCGTGAATGATATTTCTACATGAAAAAAAAATAGTATTCTAAGAACAACAATCATGTACAACAAAGTAAACATATTATAAGATCCAGCAAACCAGATATTTGGACTAAATTCAATTTGTTACCTTCCAACAACAACGGCTAGATCACCTCTGATGGTTCCAGGCTCTGATTTCTGAGGATCTGTGGCTCCAATGAGTTTCCGACCATATTTGATCACCCCTTCTCCTTCCCAGACCTGCATGAGTTGGATGAGTTCATCTAAGTCAATAGTAGATGTCAAACATTTAAGGTGAGAGTTCTCGTTTTCAATTTTTATACCATGGCAACAACTGGACCAGAGCTAAGGAAGTCACAAAGACCATCAAAAAAGGGTCTTGTCTTCAGATCATGATAATGCTTCTGAGCAAAGTCCTTAGAAGGAACCACTATCTTAATTGCCACAAGCTTAAACCCTTTACGCTCGAAACGGGATATGATTTCTGAAATCTGGAATAAAAATGCATGTCAGAATTCCTATACACAAAAAGGCACTTGCTACCCATAAAAAAATGATAGAAAGCAAATGCTGCCGTCTGAATGAAAGGTAGGATAATAAAATACAGTTAAAGTTGTTTGCATCAATGCATCTGTAGAAAGTTGCCAAGGAACAGTGTTGTTTAGGAACAAAAAATCAGATGCTTATCTTACCAGCCCTCGCTGCACTCCATCAGGCTTGATGGCAATAAAAGTTCGCTCCAGCTGAAAAAAGAATATAGAGTGATCATTTATCCTTTAACAGAATGACAAGAAAGGAAGAAAAGAGGCACGGTGACAGTTAAGATGTTGAGGGAATGCTGACTAGAGTACCTCTGCAGCATGTGCCTCCTGTTCTTGGAGCATGTATACTGTAAACATTTAGAGAAGAAGGGAAAGTTAAAATCAGATATTTTTTTTAAGGGGGAAATTAATTAACAATATCAACCAACCAAAGAATTCAAAGAGTTACACTACGATATGGTTACACTCATCCTCAATTATCAATATCTTCAAGAAATACAGAGATAATAGGCAAAAAATACAGCAAATACACGCTGGTAGCTATGTTCCTTGCAATGTTATGTCAATTTTAGTTTGTGAGATAGACAAGGATATGAAGCTCAAAGGTATCTCGAAAATAAAAGTTCTCTCCAGTTATATGTTGCTTTACCCACATTTCCATATTAGTTGGTGATCAATTTTCACCATAGACAACCAGGAGAGATAAAGATCTTAATACATGTGACACAGAGAAGGGTGGGTGGCTGGGTGAAAGCATGAAAAAGACCATTAACAAAAACCGCTGAAAGGACCAACAAAGAAGTATAAAAACACTAAAACATTTTTGCATTTATGGATTCAAGTACAATGTCAGGGGAAATTTAAGGAAGCAATCAAATCTAGAATATATCCCATGCCTAGGATTTAACCCAACACCACACTTAAGCATGAAGTTATTGTTGTAGAAGAGGTCCTGGAAGCCACAGTGCCAAAAACTTGGGCAAGGGACATGCCCCCTCTTCCCTATCCACAATAACAAAAGGTTTTCCAGCCAACACTCCATCTTTTTCTTTCATGTAATGTTGAAGAGCTACGCATCCTCTTGTATTGAAACAAGTATGAATTAAATTCCTAACAGATAGAAAAACTTCTATTTTTCTAGCAGGAAATCCTGGAGAAAAATGACTCTCAATCATGACGGATGAACCAAAATATTTAAGTTCCATTAACCTATCAGCAGTCTAGTGATTGAAAAAGACTCTAGTTTGATTTTAAAAAAGGACACGATGGACAATAAATAAGGAAGGATTTTTATTTGAACCTCCAGCAGGAATTGCAAGAGCCCCAGAAATCCACTGTCTAGCCAGATTTGAAGAACCAGTCCTTCCATAAGCCGAGGATAGGAGAGGCAACTTTCCACCAAGTGAAACTGCCACCACTGCCGCTGCAGCTCTCCCTTCTACAAAGAGGAAAACTCAAAGTATTGAAGGGTCAATAAGAAAGCTTTGTGACTCAACTTAAATTGATCAAATGCGACATATTTGTATTGGAGGAAGAAAAAATATACAGGAAAATGCAAGAAAAGATTCATCTTTAACTTATAAGTGTACCTAATCATGATGTATTTATCAGTAACAAACAAAGAGACAGAAATTCAAGCCGTAACCACAATAGAACAGAAGTAACTACACACATCAAACAATCTGAATATAAAAACCAAAAATATGAAATATAAAAAACGGAGAAGCAATCTAACTCATAAACCTCAAATGCACATCAAAATTAAAGCTCAATCAAATTAATAACACAAGCTCTTGGAGGACACGCGAGAGCACATTTAAATCAGAGCTAAGAAAGATAGACAGTTACAAAAAAAAAAGTACAAGAAGCAAGGAGTAACAAGTTACCAGAGTAGAATTGAGAGGTTTTAGAAGCTGAAGAGAGAAGAGACCTGGCAGCTCTAGAAGCAGATCTGCAAATCTGAGAGCTCATTTTTCTTTTTTTGATAAGTTTAACGAAGAGAAATATGAGCTCAGCTTAATACAGAGTGACAAGAGATAAGACTTAAAAAGAGTGAGAGGAAGAGAGAGCTGTTATATATGCAAGACAGGTCAAACCCTCCCCGAACTGTAGGGGGAGAGGATCCGTCGAAATGTATTGATTTGATTAACAAACGGTTAGGATTCTCGGAATATTGATTTTTATTTTTAAATTAACACGGTAAATTAAAAATATGATAAAATAATAGAGTTTTTACATGTCGTGCAATTGAGAAACACAATATTTATAAATTATTAATATTCACAATAGCAATTTCTAAAAAAAATATATTAAATAAGTAAGAGAAATAAAAGAAAAAAAATACCTATAAACATTGAAATTTTAATTATAACACCATAGATATCATCAAAAAAATCTTGATAAATTAAGTTCATCAATACAAAAAAAAAATTCATCAACAATAACTTGAATAAATCACATTTATTATAAAAAAACAAATAAGTCACTTAACATTTGGAGCAGCAAGTGTAACATGGTATTGTTTTCATTAATAATATTTTTTTGTGTTGTTGAATTCATGTCATCAAGATCTTTTTTATTATGCTAATAATGTTATAATCAAAATTTTAGTGTATTTTTTATGTCATTTTTTTCTCCTCTCTCTTTCCATTTAATAATTTGTTTTAGGTATCATTATTTTTAATAATTACAAGCTATAAATATCATGTTTCTCAATCATGACATATACAAACTATGTTATTTTATTAAAAATTTTAAATTATATTATTTCAAAAATATTTTTTAAAAAAGGTACTTTGGATTACAGTTTGAAAAAATAAATTTAAAAAATATATAAATTTTATTTTTTTGATCCTAGATTTTTATAATTAATTGAGATGAAAAACAGGTTTAAATAATGAAAACTAAATGAAATTATAATCAGATTAAAAATATATTTAATTGCACCGCGTCGCAACGACAAAGAAGGCCTTAGCTTAGCACGTGTGACAACGTGATACATGAGTTTTGGTGCCATCAGGAAAGAAAGGGAACTATTGACGTGAGAATGATTTCTTAAAGGGGGTCATGATTACAATTTTGAAATAATTAGATTATGATAAAATACAATTAATCTAAAGTTAATTTCTGTTTTTGGGTCTAAGATGGATGTGCAATGCGCTGACAGATCATGATTTTTTTGGCTAGAGTTTGACCAGTACTACTCCACTGCAGATAGAATCAAAAGTTTTTTTTAACGTGAAAAGATAATTTGCGCGTATTTTCAACCTGTTTTTTAACATTAAAAAAACTTTAATAGTAAACTCGAATATATATAATAAAATAAATATAAAATTATATACCTAAATAAATATAAAGAAAAAATTGTTAATTACATGGGGTGCTCTTCATTTTTTTATTAATTACACGGCAATAATTTATTTCTGTAAAAAGAGTAATAATCTAAATTCTATTAAAACAAAATAATTTTCTAATACAATCCCTCCTTTCTTATTAATATATCTTGTTGACAAAAATATGTAGATTTACACGCTATCTTATTTATTAAAAAAAAAACTAAAAGCCATTAGAATAAATATAAAAAGATGATTTGAAATAAGAATAAAAGGTATTTTTTTTATTTAAACCATTTCATCTTATTAATGAGTTCCCGTTCCCTTTTTTGATGGTTTTTTACTGGAATAATTAATTTTCAATAAACATTTTATTAAAATTATAAAAGCAAATGTATAGAAAAAATTATACTTCGATAATTTTGATACTAGATAATATAATGCTCACACATTGAGATAGGGAACTTTTTGAAATCTATTTTTTAATTAGTTATATCATAAAAAAATACATTCAAGTTTGAATAAAATTATAAAGAACATATATATATATATATATATATTGTCAGAACATTCTTTTCTAATCAAAGTAATTTTAATTTTTTTAGACAAAAAAAATGTTTTTATAACAAACATAGTTCATTGAATAAAATGTAACAACAATTTAGAAAAAAATATATGCAATAACTAAAATCATTTGAACTTCATTTTCATAGAATATCTATGATCATAGACATAAGAAAAAAAAAAGAGACTACATGGTGAGTTCACATATAAGAATTAATGAAATTATTGCTGATATTATAAAAAAAACTACAATGTTATTTGAAAATAAATATCAAATTGAATGATATCTAAACAAATAACATCTTAAATATAATTTTATTAATTAATTTATAATTAATCTCATCAAACCACCTTAAAACTTCACAAATCAATTAAAAAAACACATAAAATTAACCTGGAAAACCCTTATCTATTTGTTTTTGGCGACATGGAAGCTTAAAAACACATCAAAAATGGACACGTCAATACTAAATTCAACTTTTTTATTTTTGAAATTTATCCAATTAATCACTTTTTTTCTCCTTCGTTATTTTTTGATGGCTTTCTTGTTCTATAAAAAATCAATGAATGACTAACACATAAAATAAATGAAGTAGTGGATAGATACGCTAAAATCTTAATAAACATGAATAAAAAAAAACTTCAGGCACTAGAATTTTTAAAAATACGCCCCATGAACATTACAAAAGTAAAGAAAAAAGGATTTTTATTTTTTATTTTTTTAATTTTAAAATCAAACATTAATTTAACGCTAGATATTTTTTCAATATTCAAGAATCTCATAGCAAGCTAATTAAAATAAATTATCAAGTTAAATTCTAGTTAACATAAAATAAAATAATAAATTTTAAAAAAATCAGTGAATAAAATAGAAAATATTTAAAGAATCAAGAAAGAAAAAATAAATATTATCCCAATTCATAATATATAGATTGCAAAATTAATGAGATGATGGGTGCAAACTGCAAACAATAAGTACCAATAAAGAACGCCCGATGTAGAATCTGACAGCATGGTTGCGATTTTTCTCAGGTTCATGATTTGCTATGGAGACGACTCCAATTCAAAACTTGGTGGCTATTACTGGGTGTGCCTAACCAGTTGAGCTGTCCCTGCCTAGCTAGCAAAGGGCGGAGAAGAAGAAGAAGAAGAAGAGTGCCTATCCATCCACAACCAATCAATAACTATAATACTCCTCTCAGTAATCACATCCCATTTTGAAAATTATTGCTATTAATGGGTTATACTTCAGGAAATTACTAGATAGCGGGTGTTTTTTAAAATATTTTTTATTTTGAAATATACTGTAATAACTTTTTTAATTTTTAAAATTCACTTTTAATATTAGCCCAGGAAAACAATTTAAAAAAATTAAAAAATTAAAATTATACAAACCTTCATTTACATTTTTAATATCGCGGGAAGCATTGAACTGTTAAAATGCCATCTAAGCCAGTTACATTGGTAAGCCCCACGGAGGGCTTATTCCTTGAGATTCCTTCTGGCTTTTGAAGAGAGGAGTCCAATCAGGACTCCTTCAACATAATAGGCTGAGATACTTTTCTATATAAGCAGCCATTGAGGAAATGGGCTTTGCTTTCACTAGAACAGAGGTTCTCGAAAGAGACCCTATGCTATGGGAGAGCTCCTTCTTCATGGTGATATTTCACCTAGAGGAACCGCCGAGGATCGGGATCCAGGTCTCTTGTCTATTCATTTAGTCAGAAAGCTAGATCAAGAAAGGGTAGAAAAAGGAAGAGGAGAGGAAGGTTTGGATTATTCCTGACTTATTAGTAATGGTGACTCATTAACAGGGATTTGGCTTGCTCGTAAACTCTTTTCTCTCTTTCGTTTAGGAATTTGCGTATTCTAATTTCTTTTTAATTTATACATTCGATTTCGACATCGAATTAGACTCATCCAACGCGGAATGAATCGACTCAAGGACAAGAAGAAAGAATGGTGTCCCCCACCCTAAAACGGGATCAAATTTTGCATTTTAGTTTCCACCAATTTGCAATGCATCACGGCTCTGTTATTCACAAGTAATGTTACGGGTCAACCCCATTTGGATTCTCTCATGTTTCTAAAACAACATAACCGTTATATGCCCTCAGTTTGCATGTGGCACAGCACGTGTTAGTACGTTTTTTCCAGCCCATGTGCGTTTACTATTCAAATTTTATTTTATCTCATTATTTTTTCTTTTTGCATTTTATGATTGGGTTCTTTTTATATAAATTTGTTTTAAATGATGTTTAAATAACTATCTAATTTTTATTATTTTTTTTAATTCTATATTTCAATGTTTGGTTGATTTAAAATTAGACTTTATAATTTTTATTTTTGTTTTATTTTATATAAAGATATATTGGTCTCATTATACACACACACACACACATTCGAAATTAGATTTTTTTTCTATGAGATTATCCTGATCTTATTACCTAGATCACGAGTTTAACATGTTAATTTAAGTTGACTCATGTATTTTTTTTTTATTATTTTTTTCAATTTTATTTTTCAATATTTAATTGATTGAGAAAAGAAAGCGATGACAATAATATGAAAAAAAATATCTAAGAGCAAAAAGACAATGTTGTTTAATCTTTAGCCAATTAAACATGGAATAATGAAATAGGGTAAAACAAAATTGATATGAGCCAACATAGAAGACATGTAATTTGAACATTAAGGAGCGAGCTCTGACAAATTTATGTCTTAGGTCACGAGGTTAGGATAATTCGATAGAAAAGAAAATTAAAGAAAGCACAAAGTCATTTTATTTTTTTTAAAAATATCAAACGATGATATCATAAAAGAAAATAAGACAAGAAAAATATGTCAACCCTATTAATTTTTTAAACCTGTGACCTCGGTCATCATAGCAGAAGCATTGCACATGAAAAGATCATGAAACTTAATCCTTATAATCTGAAACGTTGAAAGATGAAATAAAAAAAATTACACAAAAAATCCAAAATAAAAAATAATAATTAAAAAAAAGGTTAAAATCAAATAAAAATTAAAGGGCAGCAACAAATTTGCAATCTAACTCTCAAATTGAAAAGAATAAAATAACAAAATGAAATAAAATCAAAAGAATAAGGATCAAAATAAAAAAAATATACACCATCAACTTGAATTGGAGAGCAAAATTAAAAACAATAATTTTTTTATAAAAAAATAAAAAAAAAGATAATAAACAAGAAAATCATTACCTCTTTTAGGTTATCCAATAATGTTATGGGTAAACCCCACTTGGATTCTCTCATATTTCTAAAAAAATATAACTATTATATTTGAAATCTTAATTAAATTCTGAACTTTTTTCCATTCTATTAAAAGAAACCTATTCGGTTTTAATTTAATGATTTGGATTGGGTGAGATAATACAAAAAAATAATAATTAAGGTAGCTCAATTGGGCCTTTAAACTATATCAGGTTGAATCTCTCAGCCTAACCAAGCTACTTTGAGCCAATTTGCAATAGCCTATAACTATAGTGAGACTCATCTATTTTACTATTTCAATAAATAGTTTTATTTCTTCATCTTCAATGAATAAAATATTTCAGGCTCTTCCATGAAACTCGTCAGTGAAAATTATTTCAGGTTTATTTTTGAATAATATTAATTTAGGCTTATCCTTGAATAGTATTGTTTTGAGTTTATTTGTGAAGCTCATTCACGAATAATGTTATTTCAAGCTTCTGTAAAACTCATCTACAAATAATATTTTTCAGCTTCATCTATAAATAGTACTATATCGAGCCTCACCTCACTTTCTCCCCCCCCCCCCCCTCTCCTCTTATTTTTCAAGCTACCACCACATCTAGCTCTGCAAGTTATGACTATAACTAGAGTTACTGCAATGGACAATTTCACCTTTCATGATGAGTTGCTCCAAATCTTTTCTAGATATTTTTCAAGGTAAATTATATATTCTTAAGTTGAAGAAGAGAGAGAGAATGGTTTCATCTCAACAACACTAAAAGACACTCTACTAATCTCTCTACATATAAACAATACAACTTTCATCCTTTTGATTTTCATGCTTGTCACTTTAGCATAAGAAACTTAATACCAACTTCAACACCGAAGCATCCCTAGAGACTTGTTTTGCAAGTACAATTCAGTCCAGAACTCAGTAAGGGAAAATCCATTTATGTGATATGTATGCTTGATCGAAGGCAGAGAATTTGTAAGGTCTGCTTGCTCGGAGTCTTGGTAATTGGCAAGCCAAGAAGCTCAAAACCTGTGTCTTTTGGCCAGTCATTAATGACATCTTGCCATTAGCGAAAAATGCTAAAACGGGAAACAAACTGTAACGAAATAAAATAAACTATGAGAAGATGATGTAACCATGTATATTTTACTTCTTGGGAGAGACAACAGCCTAACAGGTCACCTTTGATCTGCTTTGATCTAGTGCAAGCAAAAGAATAAATTGATCTACGCGGGGAACTAACAATAACAGTGCATCCAAAAGAAGAAGGGCATTTTGTAACATGCCGAAATGGATAGAACAAGGACCATTTACCATCATATAGGATGAAGAGCTCAAAGGCATGACAACACGCAAGAATGGTAACTTCATGTTAAATTTAATTCTGTCAAGAATGAGTGGTACAACATTAACTACAACTCAAATAAAGTATATCAATTGTTCTGTACAGAAACACAATGAATGAGTTAGAGAAATCATAACCAAACTGATATTCATATATCTAAAGCTTACAGTTAAATTTTCAAATGTACAGCTTACTGTTAAAAACATGCAGATTTTACACATCACTGGAACCATGAGGGAACTTTTGTCTCAGAAACCAACTTGATGTCAGTTTGCAATACCTTTAGCCATGAATCAACCTGAGGCAGGAGGAGGGAAGGGCTTGAAAATCAAATCACAACTTAATGATAATTATGAAAAAAAAAAGGCTCTCTTAAAATTTAAAAGTCGGGCATTAGAGTGGGAAAGAGATGGTTTCAGACACAAACTAAAGATAATCCCAACAAAACAACTTCGACAAGTTCTCACAAACAATCATCCAAATGTTATTCATTTGAAGCTGTAGACTATTTGGGGTCATTTGATGCTCTGGAAATATCAAAGCACCTTCAGGCGCACAATCTTTAAATGACAACTACGTGCATATGATTGACACACAAAGCACAGTAACAGCAACAAACAGAAGCAGGTCACTCAACTGCAGGCCATTCATATTCTGTACTGCCTCCCTAAAATTGTTTAGTACTTAATCATCAAACAAATAAGAAATGACATGACATCAAATAAAATGCCATCATGGTGGTATCAATAGAAGGTTCGTACGCAGACAAAGATTCAAGTTCACTGCAATCACCCCCCATCAATCAAACAGAGGGCAATACCAAAATATTGCACAAAAAGTTGCAGTAGGTCAAGCAACAACTTGTACCATTCACACACACACTGGTGATTGTCTGCGTTATGCGCCCACATTTGCAAATGCTTGTAAAAGTATTGGTTTAAATTAAGTAGAAACTATAATACATTGGCAACTATTGACCACATTGAATACTGTAAAGTGTATGAACAATACTGAAGTACCTGTACTTCGGAAACACTTGAGCACTCATATCTCAGACCTTGACGAGTTAAGATATATGAGGAATACAATGTCTCTTCATGCTCCCGTGTAAAGCTTGGCAGAGAGCCTACTTCAACAATATCGGCAAGTAGAGTGGAATCTTGAGGACTGAAATCTGCACAAGTGTCTTTCAATCAGCAAACAAATTTGAATGTGGATTTGAATAACAATTTCAGATTGCAAACTTAAATGGGATTTGAAATCCAAATAAATAAAAAGTGGCAGTGGCATCACCAACACAAGTGGAGCAGGTAAAAGCTGGGAACTTCAAAATTTCTATAGAGCATAATATTCCTGGACGAAGGATGTCTCCTGTGCTCATTTATCATCATTTATTGGCAAAAAAAGAAAACACAACCGGATGGATAATTAGAACATGCATTAAGGCCATAGGGAGCGCAAGGGTAGGGGTGGGTATTATTATGATAGCTGTCCTTCTCGATCATAATTGCAGATTTTGAGACATGAATCTTCACAGGCACTCTACAAAACCACATATGGCTAAATGCATGGGTACACTACAAATGAAACAAGGGAGATAAGTAAAACATCTGTTACCTGTGGACAACAAATAGAAGAAGATGCATGGTCCATTAAGGACAACAAAGCGAGGAAGCCAATCGTCCACATCAGCATCATCAAGTGGCGGCGGCTCCCCAGGTAGAGCTGTCCATCTCTGTAAAGGAGGGAGAACAGGAGGAAAAAACCTGTTACTGCTAGGTGCACAAAAGATTGCAGTAAGAACTGAAAAGAAAGTAACATAAGCAATTTGGAGAAATCCACTACAGTTCGGATGTACAAATAACCAGAGAACCGAGCAGAGCGCAGAACTTCATCAACATGTTCCAACCTGCACAGACAAAAGAAGTTACTGTTGTTAAGCAAAAATTAGTTTTGCTATAACCTAAAGCACAGTCTAAACTTATCAAAAATTAGAAACTAAGCATGCTGACTTTCATGTTTCTTTACATTGAGATTAAAGAGTGGAATTATAAAACATGGTTCAGCACTTGACAGTATATAATAAATTGGAGCAATAAAACATGCAAAATATGCAGTCCATCATGAGAGGAGCATGCGTACAAGTTCTTTTTATTGTGAAATCTTGAAGCTGAAATTCTTAAACAAAGTGGAAGATTGAGGACAACATCTCGGACAATATTTAGGCTTAAAACTAAATTTTAATTACAGCTGAACCCGACTTCATCACTTGTCTGGGTTCAATTATGCTGGTCACTGCCAATTATATAAGTAAAGATTTGTTATTTGCTAGCAAAATCTCTCATTAGTTTTAAATTCCAGGATCAAGTTTCCCTTACTGAGCTTTCAAGTGAGCTTCCCTCTCTTCTAAATATGCAAGTTCTGATCGAAGTGATTCTAACTCTGTGACGGATAACTTGACCTGCAAATAAAAATACAATGTGGTGATTAGGACCATATAAACCTCAAAATAATCGATAAGCATGCTAGAAAGGGTTGTTCCATAAACCTTTTCCTGACCATCAGCGCTAGAACCCCATGACAGCCTCTGTAGGTTAAACAAATTCAGCATGAATGCAGCACTTAGTTTTCTTCCAGACCAGAAACGACTATTTGAGCTATTCTAAATCAGAAAAAGAAACAGAATCAAAACAAATTTCACCAGTCATTCTCTTCGCCGTTTCCTTTTCTTCAAGGAAAAAATAAGTACCTGGATGAATTATCAATTCTGGGCCGTTGGATAGATGAAGTTATGTTTTGAGGAGTGTCCTCACTAGAAGTTGATACTTGAAAGTGATCAGGGACTACATTCAACCTCCCAGGAATATCATCCATGAGGCTATATGTTCACTTGAAGAAGATGGTACAAGCCCTATAGCATGAAAAAACAGATCAAAATGAGAGATAATCCCACTTGAGCAGACAATAAATTATAAAAAATTCAGCACATAAAAACCAATCCCTCCAATCATTGCATAACTGAATACGCTTTAAAAGCTTAGACTATATATTGCCAAGGGGTAGTACATAAATTATCATATAGGAAACTAAAAAACCACCAAAAAACTCAAAGGACAGACAAGTTTTATGACCAACGACTAAATTTTCAGCAAATCTAAAAATTAAATGAAGCATTCTTGCAATGGATGCATTCCAATGGAAATCTATAAAATAAAAGCTATCCAAACAAACTAAACACAAAAACAGGCAATCCCATAAATTCTTCTCCATTAAGCGCTTAGAAAGAAGCCTAATTAACATCAGATCACCAATATCAAAAAGTTGTTGGGATTTTCCAGATAGCACAAAGCTCCATTGAGATCACAACAATTTCTAAACTAAAATCAACAACTAACTCACACCATCAGATCAAAATGAAAAAAGCAACCAACCCACCACCCATCAAGTCAAACTCAAAGAATCTAATCAAATCTCATAACAAAAAATTCTTTTGAAACAAAAACAGAACTTAGTTACATAGCCACATAAAAAGGAAAGGAATTTCTTGATTGTCAAACAGATAAGATGATAATTTAAGTATAGATGATTAAAGACAAAGTGGCGTACTTTACTAACCGTATGTATGTCAATGTCTATTGTAGAAACTATAAAGAGACTTTTTTTGGTTTCTCTTTATTATAGAGAGAGAAAGATTAGTGGATGTTGTTGTGTCGTGTTGTGCTTCTTCTTCCTTGAGTTCACGGAAAGTGGTTTGACCCACCAACAAAGTATTTATGCAGCATCATGACTGGCGGGTATAGTGGTTTTCTAGTTGGGTGAACTTCATTTTTGTCCTTGCAATTTACCAAAATTCCACTTCAATCTCTATATTTTTAAATTTATCAATATCATCCTTTTGTGTTCCAGAAAGTTTCGATATTACACAAAACCATTAAAAAGCCCCTTTTTATGAGGTTTTGGAGGTTTTTATTTTTTCAAGGGATTTGAGAGAGAAAAAAAGATAACAAAAATATGAAAAAAAGTGAGCTTTTTTTAATAATTGTTGTTACAAAATGGGAACTTCTTAAAAATTATAAGGGTGATATTGATAAATTTCAAAAAGTAGGAATAGAAGTTTAATATTGATGAATATAAGGACAAAAACATATTTGATAAACTAATTTGATTGTTTTGATGAATTGTTATAAAAAAATAAATTTAAAAAATAAAATAATATTATTTTAATATATTTATAAATATAAAATATTTTAAAAATTAATAATGACTACAACACCAAATACTATATTTATGCTATAGGTATTATTGGCCATGGCCCAGGAATGTGGAAGGTTCCTGTGTCCTTCCCTCTTCTTGTTTTTTTTCCTTAAAAAGGACACAACCTTCTATTTTCTGTCCTTGACTCCTTGTTGAAATAAGGATTTAAGATCCGATGACCCTATGGATAAACATGATTTAAACAGCTGCGATAGAATAATAATTATGAAGGTTTCATATTTGTTCGCTACTCTCTCTCTCTCTCTCTCTATTTTTTTTTCCACACAGCAAAAAGTAGAGAGAATAAACTATTCAGTTTGCTTTCAGAATTCTGTGCACTAACATGAGTCTAAGATTTAAAATATTAAAAAACCTAATGGAGAAGGCGAAACTACCATGCAAGCAACACATTAACAAAAGCTAATCGTGTGGAGGTTTTACAGTAATTCTACAAGTAGATTATTGTATATTGCTATAATGAAATTATTATTTTTGAGTATATTAAATTTAAGTCTTTAAGGATTTTTTGTTTTTTTCTCTGGTTTAGTGATCAATAAAAGATTTTTTAAGGGTGTATCTGTTTTTAAAAAAATTTTAACATAGTAAAATACTCTTTTACCTAGATTAATCATTTTGTTTTTTTCAAAGTAAAATTACTAATTTACCCATATAACAAAAAAATAGATTACCTTTGAAAGGGTGTTTTGAACATTTTTTTCTACTTCAAATTTTAAAACATCCTTTCTTCATAAGTTGCTTTAATATTCCTCCTCTTAGTTTCAATGACATTGCTAACGCAGCAATTCTATCTGCTGGAACAAGGGAAGAATTACAGCAGAAATGTGATCAGAGACATCATGGAGCTGTGTCTAATTCATCTTTGAATTACTATTTTCCTTCCCCCATTTTTAAGTTGCTCTATGGTTTGGGTACAGTGGTGCATCGTGACTTTGATAGGACTAGCCGGGATGTCTCAAGTTCTTCTTCTTTTAAATGCAACTGATATGTTGACAAGCATGATCATTGGTTCAGGCAGGAAATTTCTGGAGCGGCCATGGCCACTTCCTTTGAAGGCTGGAGTACAAGGAAGCACAGAATCTGGTGGCATGTTTCTCAGACCAACCCAACAATTTCGAAGTTATAGTTTGAATGAAAGATGAAATGAGAGAGGCTACTGCTATTCAAGACTTCAAGACAAACGGGGTAAATTGTGTGGATGACATAAATTTAATAGCAGTTATTTTAGAACATGACTTGTTCTGATTGGAAAAATGAATATTTTACATTCTTTTTAATCTGCAACAAAATCCTGTTCTCTTATTTGTGATTTAAAAAAGTCCTGCAATGCTTTGAACAAGATTGATTTGATGTTTCACTCATAGAACAATAACTTCACGCGCGTGGAAAGAAATTTGATGATGTTAAAAGAATTATTGGCGAAGGAGAGAATGCAAAAGCCTAACGAGGAACTTCTAAGATTATGGATCAGTTGCCATAGAAAAAAAAGAGCGATTCCACATTGATAGACCTCAAAAATAGAGGATTTTTCTTTCCATGACTAATCATCCTTACAAAGTGAAGATCAATAGATACAGTCATCCAGCATACAGGTTTAGAAACAGCAGTTCCTTGACAACCATGTACATGACGCAGGCCACCCATCCTCCATACCAGTGGACGCTCCCAACAAGGGTCACTGAGAAAATAACTAGAGCACAAGAATTTGTGCATTTCAATCCTCGTCACGCAGAAAATTGCTTCTGCGTGATAATTGGGCTGCGACACTGTCAAAATCTTTAAACTATAAAACTGGGTCGTCGGATCAAAACCAGGGAAGCATGCTTCATGGTGCGGAAACAGAAAGCATGGCAGGGCAGCAAACAAACATAGAACTAAAGTGAAAGAAGAGCAACTTGTGTCATTTCCATAATAAAATGAACGAACTGTGAAAAATAACAATATTCTCAATGTGGAAAGAGAAAGACACACCTGGCTTAAATTTGACAACCAGACTCAACTGACACAGACATTACTCTCTTATTTGCCACATAAGATTTATCTGAAAAAAGTAAGTCAGCACACTTGGTGCCGTCCGATTCTAAATCTGCAGTACCACTAAGAGAATGATCATCACTGGATTTGTTAGAATTGATGAGTGACGTAGCTGCTTACCAAGATAGTTTCTTGATAGTAGAGACCTTGTCAGCAGATACATCTACCGGCTATAACCTTTACAAGCATCCATCTCTACTGCATGGGAGGTTGTACTTGGTTCCCCTGGTACTTCCAAACTACTCGCAGGATTCATCTTCCTTCTTAAAAACTGTAGCAAAAGGAACTTCCACTTCCTGCATGGAAATTGGTATCACTGATTTCACCTGAGAACTTCGAACTGCCCCTAGTGCGTCATGCCCATAAGAAATTGGGACAGCCTTCCTTGAGTTATCCTGGTTAGGAAGTGAAAAGGTTTTTGCCTTTTTCTCTTAATTTGAGAGTGGAACAAACTCCAGGTTCTCCACACCACACAACGGTGCCTTTTCTTTGTTACCCAATAAGGAAAGGAGGGTAGCCCACATTTCTTGTAAAAGAACATCACCTTCTACAGGTTACTCATCTTTAGATGATAAAAAAGTTGGAGCACTATCTAAGCAATACCCAGGACTACAAGTCACCATGAAAAGCATTAAGAAACATGGAAAATTCCAAAATGGAAGTTTCTCAAGTGCTAAATTACCTAAGGTATCATCTGTGAGCCCTTGGATGCATAAAGAATACTAACCGAAATACAAGCAGAAACATAGTGAAATATCATATATTATCATTATCCCAAACTAATCACGAATTATATATCATTCTGGACATGTGGATTAACTTGAAAACAGAATTATTTATGGCAGTAGAAAAGGAAGCATGAGAACCATTGTTAGAGATCTTCAATCCGGCTTTTATGAAACTCCGGAAAAAAAATGAGATGAACTATTTAAGTTAACAGTTCAAACAGAAAAGTGAAATTGGACTCTCGAAGTTCAATGGTGAATCTGAGAACTCTGCATTGTGAGAGGGAGAGGGGTATGATTGTATGAAGAATGTGATGGAGACTTGTCAAGCTTGGTGGCTGAGGTTGTTGACAGAGAAGATTCTATCAAAACCTCTGCTTCCGAGAATCGCCGGAGAGCTACACCGATATTTCTAAGAGAGTTAATGTAAGAGACATGAGCTGCTGCAAGATGGTACCTCGAATCGATTGCTTGCTCTATGAATTTCCTCTGTTCCTGACGTAGAGCTAAAGGTTCAATTTTGTCTACTTTGGAGCTCTCAGAACCCATTTTTGAGCGAAAATATTAAGACAAGGTTCATTAAATTAACTCCATTTCTCAAGCCTGTCAACAGAAAATTCTTCAAATGAGGCAATGGCTTCCACAAAAACCAAACTTTGCACTGGAAATTTAACAGTACCTAAAATACCCCACTTGGAGAAATCCAAGAAGGTAAGGAAATGAAAGAAACAAAGAGAATATGAAAAAGCTAAAACCTTTCACCTCAAAACCACACACCTTGGTCAAGAAACAGAACAGACTTTTCCAAGCCACAAGAACATAAAAGGGTTTTTTCTCCTCAGTTATTTCCCTCATTCGCTCAAAACCACACTTATTTCCAGAGCAATCACTTGACCGATTTCCCTCTTTATATTTTTCTTCCAAACATCTCTTCTCCCTTCCATCATCCTCTCTTTGCCTCCTACCCTTGTTCCTAAAGCCCCTATCAACAATGTCGCTGTACTTATCCCAACAATTTCCATCCTTGGCACGTTTACACCCCGATAACACTCGCCCTATTGTCATCAGTCATCACCCCTTCTATCATCTAAACATTTACTGCCCTTCGTCAATAAAAAATTAACAAAGACCACGGCACACCTTTCTTTTTCGTAAACACATTAATTAACTAGACAATTAGCCACTTAGTATCTCTCACTGATTATCATCAAGAGAATCATTGTGTCTTGAATTTGAACAAATAAAAAGAAACCCATCTTTGCAATTCCATAAAAGTTAAAAGATCAGTAAAAAAAGAGGGTTCATTTAAAAAAAAAATCGCACTCCAAAAATTACAATTAGCAATGAAAAATTATTTTAGCTACCTTACTTACCCTCACATCACTGCTTCCTTTGAGGCGTCGTTTCTGCATCATCTCTTGTCTTTCTCTCTCGCCTTCACGTCCTTATCGTCTCGAGAAGAGATAGTTGTTTCGTTTCTAGCAAAGAGAAATCGATGAATATGGAATGGAGGGGAGAGTGACAGTTGTGTAAAAGTGAAATGGAGGGAAATTGATTTTGTTTTGCTTTTCAATTAAAATAATAGTAAAAGCAAGACATTGCCCCTTCGAGTTTCCAAGCCTTAGGCCCAGCCTCAAGCAGATCAAAATGGTGCTTAAATTATCTCATGGGCTTGCCCTATAAGTTCCCTCTACTTGTTGGGCCCAGTAAAAAATAGCAATAAGAATTAAGAAAAGTTTTTTTTTCTTTTTCTTTACAGGAGCCATGATGAGTCACACAATACAATAGTAACATAAATAGATTAGTGACAAGCATTGAGTGACAGGACAGGAGGACTATCCATCAATATAGCATTTGTGGCTAAGATTAGAGGAGAAGGCCCCTCCTCCTTTCACTCTTCAAGGCTGGCGTCTGTAATACCAAACTATGGCTTCTTCCATCACCCTTCAAAGTACTCTACTTAGGTCCAGCTTTCTAGGTCAAAACAACTTCCCCAATCATCCTCACAAACCATACTCTTTGATCCCCAAAGAACATAGGTTGAAAATAAAAACATGTGCCAAATTCGACCTTTTTGAGATCTTGGGAGGCAGAGGGCTCTGCAATGGAGAAAAAGGCGTGCAACAAGAGCTACAGAGAAACATTGAAGAGGAGGCACCATCAGCTGCTGGTGAAGAGGAGTATTCAGGTAACTTGGAAATATCAAGTGTGCCGGAAGATGGTTTCGAAAAGGAGCTGATGGGATTAACAGGGGGCTTTCCTGGTGGAGAGAAGGGATTGGAAAAATTCATCGAGGAAAACCCACCTCCAAAGAAACAATCAGCTGCGAAGCTTACAATCACAAACAAGCCAAAACCACCAGAATTGCCACTGTTGTTGCCTGGTATGATTGCCATTGTGAAGAACCCAAATAACCCATTTTACATGTACACTGGCATTGTTCAGCGAATCACTGATGGAAAAGCTGGGGTTATCTTTGAAGGAGGAAACTGGGATCGGTTAGTGACTTTCCGCCTGGAAGAGCTGGAGCGTAGGGAGAAGGGCCCTCCAGGCAAAAATCCCAGGTCCGCGATAATTGAAGAATTCTATGGAACCGAATCATAATCGACCACCTGGTTGCATTTTCCTGTTGCAAATAATGTTTGTTCATCTGCTTTATGTATGTGCCAGTTCCAGTTTAGACAGAGCAATAAACTCCATTTTAAAAAAAATTCCACGCCATGAAGGATCAATTAAGTACGTGTGCGCCAAGAAAACTTTAATTACATTGAAAACTCAATTAGTGATTGTTCTGTTTTTGTTGTCTTGTCCCCTTTCTGCCTCGTGAATCAAATAAAACACATGCACCCACTTGATCATAGTTGCGAAACTCAGTCATGTCCTTGCATATACATATAAAAATTCAGAAATAGAAAAGAATTAATCCTTGCATGCTTTAGGAATGGAAATAAAATCGAATTAGATTAAGTATCTTATGTTAACACATCGTACCTGATAAAACAGTCGTGTCCACGTGGAATTCCCTATTCCTTTTTATCGCTTTACATATAAAAATAATATTATTCTCATTTCACAACTTGTTAATCCATTTCTTGTAACATTGGTTCAATCAAGGTAATGAATGACATGTACAAATTTTCTATGTTAAAGTAATTCAGATCAAATATAAAAGGAGGCTAGAATTCTCAATAAGATGTTTATTATGAGTGCTTAAGTTAACCTAAATACAAAGAAATTATATATATGTTAAACTAAAAATACTATTCTACCCTTAATAAATAAAACTAGATAAATATTACTTAACATCTCCTCTCAAACTCACGATGCGGCATCTACAAGCATAGAGAGTTTGCCAACTAGAAAACAAAAACGAGATATGGAATGCGTCTTGGTAAAGAAATCTGCAATCTGTAAGGAAGAATGAACAAAAGGCAAAGTAATAGTGTCATGCTTGAGATGATGACGAGTAAGATAACAATCGATCTCAATGTGCTTAGTTCGCTCATAAAAACCGAGTTGTGAGTAATCTGAATAGAATTCTGGTTGTCACAATTCATAGGAGTAGGATGAGAAAAGAAAACTCTCATATCAGCAAATAACCAACGTAACCAAACAATCTCTTTGGTAGTAGATGCCATGACAAAAGCTGAAGGAAAGTCGAAATACCAGATTTTGCAGAAGCGGAAGACAAAATATCACTCCAAATTTTTTATTTTTCTTGCAGAAACTTAACTCAAATACCAAATTGCAGAAACTGAAGAGAAGATGAAATACCAAAACAATTGCAGAGACAGAACAGAAATACCAAATTGCAGAAGCTGATACCAAATTGCAGAATAGAAATACCAAATTGCAGAAGCTGAAGAGAAGACGAAATACCAAAACAATTGCAGAGACAGAACAGAAATACCAAATTGCAGAAGCTGATACCAAATTGCAGAACAGAAATACTAAATTGCAGAAGCTGATACCAAATTGCAGAAACTGAAGAGAAGATGAAATACCAAAACAATTGCAGAGACAGATAGAAATTCCAAATTGCAGAAGCTGATTCCAAATTGCAGAAACTGAAGAGAAGACGAAATACCAAAACAATTGCAGAGACAGAACAGAAATACCAAATTGCAAAAACTGATACCAAATTGCAGAGACTGATGAGAAGACGAAATACCAAAACAATTGCAGAGGCAGAATAGAAATACCAAATTGCAGAAGCTGAAAAATCTAAAATAAAGTTTCAGATATTAATTCTTCAGCTGCAAGCACAAAACTTGATCTTCATCCTCCATCTTTTAATAGGTCAAACAACTCATGTCTGATGTTTTGAAAAATAAATCTGAAGTTAAGCTTCAAAGGAATGCATTGAGCATGCTGGAACATCCTCCAGGGAATGAAGTGGATGATGATAACAATTTTGATACGAGCAGTGGCTCTGACATTGGTGAACATGATTTCTACAAGGGCAGCGAGTTCCATAAAATTAACAAGCTAAGGGTTCGATCAATGAGGCTCTGATACCATGTTAAAGTAATTTAGATCAAACATAAAAGGAGGCTAGAATTCTCAATAAGATGTTTATTATGAGTGCTTAAGTTAACCTAAATACAAAGAAATTATATATATGTTAAACTGAAAATACTATTCTACCCTTAATAAATAAAACTAGATAAATATTACTTAACATTCTATTCATGATCAATATCCAACCTTCATGTATTTGTTTTTTAATCAAGTGTCTCTACTATAATTTATTACTTTATTTTCCTGTGTCTGTTAAATAAACATGTAATATTTTTATTGTGAGGCCCATTATTTATAAATTGAGAAAAATCCATATTAAAATAAAAATCACAAGAAAACTGATTTTTACGGAAAGAAATTTAGTGCTGAAAAATGTTCAATGTCTAATTATTTTTAAATCTTGCATTCATATTTTGTGATGGGATTACAAGGGTATAAGTTACCTAGAGGTGGTTTGGAAACATATTTGGAACGACATCTTTTAAAAATTTGTTTTTTATTTAAAATTTATATTTTTTATTATTTTGATATATTAATATCAAAAATAATTTTTTTTAAATAAAAATATATATATTTTATTTTATTTCAAAAAAAATTATTTAAAAAAAAACCGTGATGATTTTCTTGAACAATCTTTTAAACTGTACTACAAGCAATGGGAGCTCTATGGGCATGAGGCGTTGTACTCTTTCTTCATGGGTTGGGCTTGATATGCTATTAATCGAGGATATGTCTCCTTAAACTGGACTCTAAAGTCTTATACTTGTTCTAAACTCATTCCATGTTTAATTATTAGCCCACTGTATCCTTCTTTGTTTATTAACAAAGCTTCAAACGTTAGGCCGAACGATTCCGAGCCCACCTGGCAGTTCGGGGGGCATCAGGCTCATCACTGTCAAATCTCTGCCGTAGCCATGCTTTTACCCTCGTTTTTTCCCATTTTATAACAACAACAATGGCAGTCTAGCATTCATCAAACTAAAAGTTTGATCACGAAATCTCAAGACAGTGAATGGACTCAGAAGTGGATTCTGATTCGAGAGGGTAAAGGCCGTCATGCCAGATAAATCATTACTGCAAGGCATAGAGGGGAGGTCATAAACATCTGTACTGTAAAATCGATTTTTAACAGAATGAAAAATACATATATGGTAAAATTATAACCATAAAATATAACTCGAAATGCATGTATTTGTCTCATATTTTATTTTATTTAAAATTAATTTTTTTTATGTGTTTCTATTATTTTTATATCAAAAATTTAAAAATTAAAGTTTTTGGAAAACGTGTTTCGGAAACGTTGTCCAAGTCTTTTTGAAGCTAGGCATCAAAATAAAAGCACCATCAAACGTGTAACAAGGGCTTGACTACGATATGTTGCTGGCCAGTAGCTGATGCCATGACGAACATCGATTTGAGCCCAGTTGTCTACGGCAATGTCTCCTTCACGGCGAGTTGAATGAAACGGTCAATAGCGTCGTGAAACGCAATGGCAAATCAGGACACGCGAGCTTTCAGGCCATCGCCATAGTCTTCTCTTGTCATCAAAACATTTACTACGCCCAAGTGCACGAATTTTCAAATTTTGGTATTCTGCTAACTGTGAAATTGACTTTTCAACGTGACAATGCTAAGCTATGTTTACTTATTAGCAACTTTTCTAAAAAACTGTTTTTTTTAATTAAAGTAAAATAACACAATTTATTCATATTACAAATTAAAAAACATGACATTTAAGCTTGTCACTATTTAAAATCATAATATTTCAAAAACAAATTAAATTGTGAAATGGGTTACACAAGAAGACAAAGAAAAGAGAGAAAAAAACCTTGAAGATACATTGAAGCTCTGATTACGAAATTATCAATACCATGAAAAAGATTTTGATAAGATAGATTTAACTATCGCGGGGCACGCGGGGTGTTAGGTCTGCCTCTGAGAATGTGTGTTAAAAAGAGGGTTTACATATAATCATAAAATTATGATTATAAGGTTCAGGAGTCACAACGTAGTATTATGGTTATTAGAAAACCTATGGTCTACAAAAGTTTGGGTAAGGGATTGGTCGTGTAATGGAGAGACGCATCACCCTAAGTGCACTCTATCTAAGGTAAGTTGTGTTGTTTGACTTTTTTTCTAAGTCGTGTTTCTATATATTGTTTCATCTAAAGTTCAAGGTAGATCTTCCTTCACGAGGAAGTCTCTATCTTACCTGGTTAAATTCTTATCATTTCAAGACTTAAATTTTAAGATCGCATTTATTTCCTAAATATAACTAATTCCAAACAGAAATGGTTGTTATGGATTTTTTGTATTTTGGTCAAGCTCTAATGGATAATCATAAATTAGTTACGACATCCATTTTTGCATTTTTAAAACATGATAAAATGCGATTTTATCTTTTTTAAAAAATATGTATGCAAAAACTTTTAGGATTTGGTAGTATGCACGAAAACAAAATATTTTTTTTAAAAGAGAAAATTAATTTTCTTGAATTTTTTTAAGAAAAGTTTAAAATAAAACAAGTATTTTAATATCGGATCTGTATCTTATAGTATAAATATACAGTTTTACATTATGCAAAATTAATAAAAAAAAACATGCGAGAAAATCAAAAAAATTTTAAAAGGACTTTTGGATTTTTTTTTGTTTTTTATATAATATTTTATATTATTAAATATAATTTGGGCTGGACTCGACCCACCATCCAGGTTGGGCCGAAACAGGTCCAGCTCGACTCAGTCGAGTGAGGCCAACTCACAGCCCAACAAACCCTTCTTCGAGGGTGTTTGGTATTGTTGTAGCTGTTGTGGTTGTGGTTTAAAAAAAGTTGTTTTATAAAAAATACTTTTAGTTGTGGCTGGTTTGAAAAAATAGGTGTTTGGTTAAAACTGTGGTTGAAATTGAGGTTGAAGAAAAAGTAGTTTAATGTGTTTGGTTAAGAATGTTTTTGAAATTGAGGTTATAAAATAATTTTAAAAAATATAAATTAATATTGATGGTTTTTAATTTAAATATTGTGGATTTAACTATTGCGGTAACATCATGAAATAAATCATACTTTATATATAAAAAAATTATTGTTCTATTAAACTATCTATAATTCCATTACATATAAAATTTATTAGACAAGAACTATAGTTTCCATAATTTTTTAGCGTGTAATAAAATTAGATAAAATATTATCATGTATAAAATTCACTCTAAACTAGTTTAAAAAAAAAAGATTAACAAAAAAAAAGTCCATGCAGTGCAAGTGAATAGTGCAAGAGAATTTCACTGTTCACTATTTTTAACATGAACAGTGCAATTTTCTTGTTATAAACAGTATGCCACATTTTTATTTAACCAAACAGATGCAACCGCGTTTTAAATAAAACACAACTGCAGTCGTAGCCGCAGAGCCAAACGGGCTCTTCTTCTTGTTTTGAGGGGTGGGCTAGAGTTGACTCACCCTTATAGATTGGGCAAAAACAAGTTCAGACCACAATCCACATGGTTGCTGACCATGTTGATTATTTTCTTCCATTTTCATGCAAAATATATGCAGCAGACATGATGAGGGAGAAGAAGAAGAAGAAGAAGAAGGCGCTCGCCTGGCGAGGAGGTGAAGTGGCTGGTGGCCTCCTATCTAGTAGCTTGGCTGGAGGTAGTGGTGTAACCAGAGTCGTGTCGGAGAGAGAGAGAAAGTTGAAGAAAAAAGAAAGAAAGAAAGGAATTGGAGGTAGGAAGTGGTTTTTTTCCCAACTCTGAATCTTGATTTTTTCATTGAAAAACTATTTCATAGATAAATATGCATAGATATTTATTAACCTATGAATTTAAGAGGAAATTTTTAATTGGAGGGATAAAGAAATAAGATTTAATATTTAATTAAAATATGAAATTCCAGCACACATTGTGAGAAAACATGGGTGAACAATAATGGAAAAATACCTGCGATTATAAATTTATTTGGATTAAATATTAAATTAATAAGAGAAAAGGGATGTTTTTTTGTAAATTGAACAAAAACATTGGAACTAAAGAAACAGGAGGGAGAATGTTCAATTTATCTTCATTTCCAAATATTAAATTAACAAGAGAGAGGGGCGTTTCTATAAATTGAACAAAAACAACCCTTTCATCTTTGTAGTATTGTGGCATCCCAAAACCGACATCCCTCGGCATTAGTTTTTCCTTAAGGTGAAGAACAACGAACGTACTGCTTGCTGTTCGGTTCTCCAAAGGTGACATGCTCCTCTCTTTCCCACTGCAGCTCACATAAAAATTTGGATAATGGAAAGGCAGACCATGAAAAATTCTTCGGCTCAAGGAATGCTGTTGTCGAACATTCTAGGACAAGTTGCATCACTGTCCGTAACAACTCAAAGAAAGAGAAGGGATTTCTATCAGGATAGGATTAGGATGTTGATTGATTTGATTAGCACTTCACTTAATTAGCCGGGACGCGTAAAAGGACTTCCATTCATGAAACACATCGGTCAATACAAGGAGTTTTTTTTTTTTTTTGATAAAGTAACATTTCTGAAAACATATTTGGAAAATTAGCACCGGCTCGTAAATTAATGTGCTATTTACGAATTGTTTTGAATTAAAAACTAGATATGCAACCTAAATTCATCTACAAGTTAAAATGATATTGATCCGACCTTAAATTAGATGAAATGGAGTGATTATAAAGATATAATTATATATTATTATATGTTATGATAATTATGGATAGATATATAGTTGGTTTATTTTTTAATAAAATATTATGTTGTTTTAAATATATGTGTATATTTGTTATTTGTGATTTAATATATTATGTGGTGGTTATGTGAATTATGTTTTAATGATAAAGAATCAATTATTTGTAATTGTGTGAATTATTGTTTTTTTTATAGGGAGTTAATAACAAAATCAACTGCTTCTAGATGCTTTTATTAGAGGAGTGGCATGTAACATCTCCAAAACACAAGTCGTAAATGACATTTAGCATCTATGATAGTTGAGTCGTATATATTATTTGCAATTCTTTTAACTGTGTTAGATTATTAATTATTTTTTACTTATAGTACTTTACAAATTATTTTTTTAAAATGTGTTAACTTACCAAAACACAGTCAAAGTCTTATTTCCATCCTTGTTGGAACATGACAAGTTTAATGTGGCTTGGGAACACATTTGAAATTATATTTTTTTTAAATCTGATTTTTTTGTTTCAAATTATTATTTTTTGTATTTGAATTACTTTGATGCATGGATGTCAAAAATAATTTTTTTTAAATAAAAAATATTTTAAAAACTAACTATTACTATAATTCCAAACATTTTTAACAAAATTAGCTTTCGAGTTTAGAAAAAATACTTATTGATTCTACTTGAATATTCTTTCCTTTTACCGGGTTTGAATGTTTTGAACATCATGATTGCTAACGTAAGAAAGTAGTGTTTGATTTTGTAGTTAAATTTATTTTTTTAAATACTTTTTATTTTTTAAAAAATATTAAATTAATAGTTGCAAGTATTTAAAAAAATATATACTAAGATGAAAAAAAATATAAAAATCATTTTAATATATTATAGTTAAAAAAACATTATACACCACGTTAAAAAAAAACACAAAGTCAAACAAGAATATTAACAAACAAATTAACTTGTGGTTTGGGGCACGGAAAAGCTTATTTGATTTTTTGTTATAAAGATAAATGGTGTGTACAGGCAACTTCGTGCTGGCTGCACTTGCTAGCACACACGCAGATATAACGTGGAGTTCTCCCACATCATCGTATGAGAGCTATTAATTACATTTCTCCATGGCAAGACTCAGACTCGAGTTTAAATATAGACAATATTTTAATTCAAATATTGAGTGGGAAGAAGGAAGGCGTTCTTGCTGCACCAAATGGTTGTTGACACATGGTTTATTTTATTTAGGCTTTAAATACTTGAATAAAAAACCATATATCACAGTAGAAAGGGCATGCAGGATTCGAGCTTTAATTAGTTCCAATCCTCTGTCCTTGCTGCCTGATATCATCATATGATTACAAATGAATTCCCATTTCAACCGTATAATGTGAGGTTAAAGCTTTCGCAGCAAATGCAATTAAATTATCCCAAAATAAAGCAGCATTTGATATTTCTGCGATGATGTTTGAGAATATGGTAGTAATTATAATTTAAAGTGTTTTTTATTTTAAAATATATTAAAATAATATATATTTTTTATTTTTTTAAAATTATTTTTAACATATCACATCAAAACAATATAAAAACATAAGAAACAAATTAATTTTAAGTAATAAATTAATTTTAAACAATCTTTTAATTTCAATCACATTACTAAAGTAGCTAGCACATGTTGCTTCATTGAATATATAATTAATTTCTAAACTAAGTTTGTTCGAATAAATTATTTTTTAAAAATGGATAAGAGAACAAATTTATTGGAAGGTAAAGGAATAGGCAAAAATTACAGAGAAAGCTTGGAGCCAAAAGGCACAAAAAGTCTTGAAAACTTTGTCTACCTCAAGACCAAGTAATTGTGATGTTATCTCTCAAGTTGATTACAAAGAAGACATTGAACTTTTCAAAGATGCTAAAGATTTCGTCTTCCAAGGTTTCCCCTAAAATTAAACTAAGTTGATAGATCATGACTTTAATGATCGATGTACAGATAGATATTATTAAATATTTTTTCATGTAGTGTAATTAACGGTTTAGGACTTGTTTTTGGAGTGTGATATATGTTTTTTTTAAGTACATTAAAATAATTTTTTTTTTAACATAGTACATCCAAAAATCTAAATTTTTTTTTAATTTAAAACTAAAAAAAATTAGAAACACGGCTGGACCGTCAACGGGGTCATTCACTTGCTTTGCGTTGCAACACTACCCTCTTTTCACGTCTAAATCACAACTGGCTTTAAGTTGCAAGTGGCAGCAAATTACACTAGTGCCCTTTATAAAAGGACTCCATGCTCTATTTACCGAGGCCAATATCGCCCTCTACAGTCTATATATACACTCTTCACTTCTAGTTTCAAATGCCACAAAACATCCCTCGTAAAATTTACATCTCCATTAATTTCCCACTCTATCCGCCATTTTTCTTGGTCTCGAGATGTTTACCTCTCTGACCTCTTATTTTAGTAGCATAGTATTAGACACTACAGAAGGCATTAGAAGAAGGAAGGGAGCAAACTTGATATATAGAGATGAGCTGATGAAGAAGACATCAGTATCAAAGAGGATGAAGAAAGGCGGTGATTGCTTGGCAAGTCAAGAAGACAATGAGAAGAAGAAATTGGAGAAAAGAGGCTGTGCCGGCAGTGCTGTGGAAGAAAAAGGTGTGCTTAGAGTGAAGGTTAGAATGACAAAACAGGGAGCATCTCGATTAATGTCCAAGTGCAAAGAAGGAGGGGTTCTTGAATTCAAAGATGTAGCGCATGAACTTGCACAGCTTCCTGTTGATCGTGTTAGCGTTATATCCTCTGTCGGTGGCTATGGTACTGGTGTGCTTCATACTATCCCTGAAGAGAACTAGTTTGGACGACATGTACTCGTTTCCTTAATGGAAATTAAATTCCATTAATAGAAGAAGTTGGTGATTGTTTCTAACATGCATACATGCATGCACACACACATACATGCATACATGCATGTATGTATGTGTATTTCAATGGTCGACGGACAAGGGGGTAACACAAAAATTGTCATCACAATGGTGGATTATAGGATTAGCTAGTTTGCTCCTTGAAAGTCACAGGTCTCGTTAAGGATAGAGTTGGGCTGAGAAAGTTGGCCCAAAATACACGGCAACAAGGCCCGTTCAAATTGTCATTCTGAATTCGAACAAATTATTTTTATCTATGGTTCTGTTTAAAAATACTTTCTTGGAAATGCACCTCGCAATTAACAGTACACGTGGGGAGATTACTTTGGAAATAAATAGTATTTTCCCTGCATGTTTTGGCGTGGCTTTATAAAAAAAAAATATTCGTTTTTTGTTTTGGATTTTGATTTTTTTAATTAATGTTGTTTTTAATTTAACAATTTAACGAGATGAATGTCCGCGCGCTGCCACGGGCTTATAAAACAAATATATTTAATCGTGTTATAATTGTGAATCAACGCTAGATAAGAAATAGAAACTAAATGTATGATGAAGTCAATATTTCATGACGGTAAAAAAAGTTGTGTTGGTGATTAAAACTTAGAGACTGAACAAAATGATTTGTAGCAATCCATAGTGTTTTGGGAGGAAAGATACGGTACTTTCACCACATGATTTAGCTTTTCTGTTAATAAAAAGCAAAAAAAATTACAAAGTTAAATTCTCTACCGACTTAATATTAAAAAAAAACCAACAAAGATAATTTTGGAAGGAAAAAAACCTATGAGAAAAAACGTTATAACAATTGACAATGTTTTGTGAGGAAAATTACAGTGCTTTCCCCAATAAAATAAAATAAAAAAACCATTTAGAAAAATACTGTAGCAATCCATAATGTTTTGTGAGAAAAACTATAACGCTTTCTCCACATGATTTAGCTTTATTGTAATTATAATTCTTAACCAACTTAATATTAAAAAAAATGAACAAAGATAATTTTGGAAAAAATAATAAAAAAATCATATAGGAAAACACTGCAATAATTCACATTGTTTTAAAGAAAAAAAATTATAAAGCTCAATTCTTAATCAGCTCAATATTAAAAAAATCAAATCGACAGAGATAATTTTAGAAAAAAATATTCAAAAAACACAAAAAGGAGGAAAACTCATGTTGGAAACACTGTAACAATTCATAGTGTTTTATGATGAAAGCTACAATGCTTCCCCACATGATTTAACCTTATTTGTAATAACTTATAATTGTAATTTTCAACAATGTTTTGTGAGGAAAGCTACAGTGCTTTCCCTACATAATTAAGTTTTATTACAAAGTTAAATTCTAACAAACTCAATATTAAAAAAATAAAATCGACAAAGATAATTTTGGAAAAAAATATTACAAAAAAAAAGATAAAAGAAACTGGAAAAAAACTATGTGAGGAAAAACTGTATAAATTCATAGTGTTTTGTGAGGAAAAACTTGTATTTACTTGTAATTGCAATTCTTAACCAACTTAATATTTAAAAAATAAAATTGACAAAAATAATTTTAGAGAAAAACATAACAAAACAAAAAAAAAACCATATGAGAAAAAACAATGTAGCAATCCACAGTAATTTAAGAGGAAAGTTATAGTGCTTTACTCACATATTGTAACTGTAATTTTTAACCAGCTCAATATTAAAAAATAAAATTAAAAAAAATTATTTTGGAGAAAATCGTAAAAAAACAACAAAAAAAACCATGTGGAGAAACACTGTAGCAATCAACAATATTTTAAAGAAACAAATTACAAAACTAAATTCTCAATTAGCTCAATATAAAAAAAATTGACAAATATAATTTTGAAAAAAAAAAAAAAAACTATGTGGGAAAACACCATAGCAATCCACAGTATTTTAAAGGAAAAAAATTAGAAAGTGAAATTTTTAATCAGCTCAATATTTAAAAAGTAAAATCAACAAAGATAATTTTTTTAAAAAATTAAATAAAAAATAAGAAATAGAAGCAAAGTTTGGAAAAAAAGCAATTTTGGAAAAAAAAAGAAAAAAAAAGGAGGGAAAGTTGGAAAAAAAATACGAAAAAATGCAAAAAAAAAAGGGAAAAAGCACTGTGTGTTACTATTGTAATCCACACTACATTAGGTGTGGGGGAACAGTGATTCCTCACACCATTTAGATAGTGTTATAATATTAAATTTATTTTTTATTAGATTATCTCACTCTCTTGAGACAAATCATGAGTTTGGCGACTTAACCCAGTTGGTTAGGTTTTGTTTTCTTATTTTTTTTAATTTTATACTTTAATATTGAGTTAATTGAGAATTAGACTTCATAATTTATTTTATTTGCTTTCTATTAGATTATTTTGATCTTATAACCTGAGAATAATACTTAATATGTTAATCCGAGTTGATTCGAGTTGTTTTTTTATTTTATCATTGAATATTAAGTCAGTTGAAAATTAATCTTTATAATCTGTTTTGATTTCTTTTTTATAAGGATATTTTGGTCTCATGATCAAGGTCGTGAGTTTTAGTATTTTAACTCCAGGTAAATCAGACCATTTTTTAAGAGGTTATCCCAATCTCATGTCCTTCAACATTGGATTTGCTTTTTATCGAGTTGTCTTTGTCTCATAACACGGATTATAAGTTTGACAGGTTAACCTAATTATCTCAGATTTTTTTAATAGATTTTTTTAATTTTATTATTTAATATTGTGTTTGATTAAAAATTAAATTTTATAATTTATTTTAGTTTGATTTTTACAAGATTGTCTCTATCTCGTCAAATTAAAATCGTGTAGTTCTCGCACTTGAGGTTGTGGCCCAGCGGTGGAAGGGACTTGCTCCCTTCCCCTGCAACAGGATTCAAGCTTTACTGTGCATGTTTGTCACCACCACGGTGCCTTACATGTTTATTGGGCTTGCAGGATATTCAATGGGTCCAAGAATTAATTGTGGTGCGTGTAAGCTGGTCCGGACACCCCGGATTAAAAAAAAATTGTGTAGTTTTTATTCAATTTATTTATTTTAGAAACTAGTTACTAACCAAAACAAGTCAAAAGGAGGAAAAAAGGTGCAATGCGACAATGGTACGAGGGAAGGAGGTACGAAAGAGGGAGGAAAAGGAAGCACAAGAAATTAAGGCATTGAATCATAAACAATCCACAAAAGCTTCACAACATCAAAAGATAGAATAAGAAAAATTGACATAATTGTCTTGAAGGCACATCCAAATTGTTCATTCTAATGAACAAAAGGTGCAGTGGATGGTAAGAGGTTACTTGTCACACCCACTACGCAGCTAGAAATGGTCAAAATTAGGTGCTTAAAACCATGATTTGCTTTATTGGTTTGATTAAGTCTTCCACTTTTTCACTGGCCAGTTATATTTGATTTGTCATAGCACCATGATTGGTGCATACCCTTATTATTTAGAGAAAAAAAAAACTTCAAGTTTGATTCTTCTGCCGGAGACCGCAAGGCCAAGCAACTTAATCGGTCATGTATAATATATGTGAATACTTTTTGTTTGAAGTGCTTGTTGGAGCGAGAAATAAAAATAATTTAATAATATTAATGTTGTGAGCCTGTAGATCTCTTGACAATGTGATTAACTTCTAATGAAATAAATAATAATATGAAAAGTAAAAATTAAGATTTGATATAACCTTTATTTAGAGATAATCTTATATTTAACAATTTTAAGTATGTGAATGATGTCATAAAACTAATTAAGTGTATGATCTTTATTTTTATAAAAAATGATTATTTTTCTACAAATAAATAAAAAAAACTCATGTTCATTCTTTAACTTACTGCTGAGAAAAACATAATATAGTATTTTTTAACTAACCCTAATGAATATACAATCTAATGGGTATAAACTAGTAATCAACTAATATAAATTTAATAATAAAATAATCCTCTAAATAATATTTGATGGGCCCAGAAAAAATTCAAATTAAAAAAAATATTTAATATTAAATAAATAAATAAAATATAATAATAAAAACAAAATTTAGCTAAAATTTATCAATGTAGTTCAGATCTCTAATTTTCTAATTTTGATATATTATTGATAGATATCAACCATGAGTCTAAATATGTTGGCATGCATGGAAGAAGAGTATAAATACCATTGAATCATAAGATTTATTAGCGATTTAGACAAATTTTGTACTCTAATTAATTACCAGGCTCGCAAAACTTATTGTTGAGCACAGGGAGTCGGCATGCATAGCATTTTTTAAGTCTGCTCAATTTCATTTTGCAAAAGTAATATAATGAAGCTAAAAATTACAAGCTTCCTGATAATGATTAGGTATCCATTCATCAATCTATAACTCTTCGTACGTAAGCAAAAGCGTAATTACATGTACATTTGGGTCATGACCCAAATGAAAAAACCTCACATGAGAGGACTCAAAATGGGGGAAAAAAAGAAGATAATATATATCCTCTTCAAACGACTCGTCTCTCGTTCTGATCAAGCCCTTCAGGACTTTCCATGATACTCTCCAAAGAGGGTTTCCATGTCTTAACTTTCATTGATCTCCCTCTCTCTATCTCTCCCAAAACATCTTCTAGCTTCTTTCCTCCATTGACCTTTAGCTGAAACATTAACCACTCCAGCTCCTCCTTTGTGAGCACGATCTTAACCTTAAGACTTGAACCTTTCTCAAAGTTTTTCTTTTCCTGGTGAAGCTCCTTCATGTTATCATCCTCTTCATGTTGCCTTCTTGCGCTAGGCTTTATGCAATTTCCCATATTTTGAAGTGAAAAAAGAAGAAGAAGCTCTAGCCTCCCGACGTATAATTATTAACAGTACCCAAAATGGTTTTGGGAGCTCAAAAAATGAAGAATAAAAGGGAAAGGTACAGCAATGGAAAAGTCGGTGCCAAACGCTTCAACTTGTGAATATGAGGTGGAAGGGAGTCATGGTATTTATAGGGGTTAGGTGCCCATAATTTACGTAGAATTTCTTAAACATGAATAATGATTTTTCTATTTGCTAGGAGACAAACTAAATTTCAAGGAATAAGACACAACTACTTGTGTGCCTTTTTATTAAATTAGTTACGTACATTTATTTATTTCTCTTTATAATAAGTAGTTGAGTGCTAGCCAAAGAGAGAGCTGCCTGCTCTCTTAAGTCTTATCAGCTTCTATATTTATTCATTGTAATTATTTTCCGCTATTTTTAAAGAATCCATGGTCCCATTGGGAGAATTTACTTCCTAACAATGAAAGATTCCTCGGGAATAGCTATACATCCAAACACAATAAAACACCTTTCGATTCGAAAATGTTTTTATTACTCCCCTGATAGACAGGAAGCCGATAGAATTATTGTTTGAGACCTTGAATTATGAATATAATTAATGGAGATGATAGCGACTTTGAGTATTATGAGAAAGAGGCAGCATTTAAGTAGAAAGTATATAGTATATCTTTTTCATGATCTCGAGATTTTTCCAACCCTAGATTATTAGACTTCAACGCAGTGAAAGTTGAATAACGAGGCACATAATTTATTGGATGAAGTGAATTTCAACTTTCATTAAATTAAATTGATATTCATAACCAGTATGTTTGGTTATGTGGAGGAGATTCTATTATTGTTTATTTATTAAGGTTGTCGTTTTGCAGCAGAGCTAGGGCACGGTACCCTGGGCAGGTTCATTGTAACATGACCTAATCACTCAAAGCCATAATTAATAATTCACAAACTTGAGATTTTCCTAAACGACCATGCCTAATTTTAACTTGAAGGATGTCTCACGGTGACAATATCTTGGAACCAGTATTTATACTCCAATACTACTTAGCATTAATTGTCAGCTGTCCTCCATATTTGAATTAATGCATTTATAAATAATAAAAAGATTATTTTTCTTACAAGAATTTAAAATTTAAATACTAACGATAATAATAAATCTATTTGGTTTCTTAATTTTCCCATGCATTGTGAAAACATTCAGCATCTTGGGCATCCTTTTCTTTTTTAATTTCCTGAAGTGACCCGGGTTTGTCTGCCATCGCTTTGGATCTTGCTAAAGCATCAGAATACTTCAGAGACATGGGAAGGGAGAAATGGTTTCTTTTCTTGATATAGAATATTGAAAAGCTGAAGCACACTGGACTTGTTTTCCACAATTTCGCATGGTTATGAGAATTTAAAGCATCTTTTTTTCTGCCAGACAGTGTGTTACCCAGAGGTCAACAAAACCCGTTCTCCAGGTGTGAACATGACTACGCACATGAATATCCCTCCTGACCATGCGCAATGTCAAGGTTTGATATGGTAAACAAAGTGGACTGTTTTGGCCATTTGTCTGTACTGATGTTCATCGGAATGACCTCAGCTGAATTCTCGATTGTCAAGTATGATTCGTGCGTCCATCATGCTCTTTACGGTCATTTGCAAGAACCACAGAAAAAAAATTGATGTAAAATATCATCTCTGAGTTTCTTGTTAGGCTAATGCTTCCTTAAACTGAAACAGTCAAGCTGAAGTGCAGCGATCACTTTAATATAGGACCTCAGATCTTGTGGAAGAGCATTGTCGTGGGAACGTTAAGCTCGGTTGCTTAAAAACTTGATTATGATTTATTTAGTAAAATCTCAACATCTTTTGCTAGTTTCAACTTATGATTGCGCACTAAAAAAAGAGGGACCAAAAAAAATCCTCTCTTGACTCTTGGATGTCTTTACCCCTTGATGGCTCTTTGGAGAAAAAGGCACCCTTGTAGTTATTGTTGCAAACGTTGTTAATTAGTCGTCTCTCATCGTGCAGTTGTAAACCGACCCAAAATGATTATTTGACAGTATTGAGGGGAGTCAGAACATGTTATTTGAGGTAATCGTGACATTCAATGACGTTTTAGAGAAAAGTTCAGTCTGGAGGTAGTTTTTGTTTTTTATCGCACAATGCAAAAAAAAATTATTTGGTTAGTTAAATAATTTTTTTGTTTTTTTATTGGATTCTATATATAATTGTATTTTAAATCTTTGTTATGTAAAAATAAAAATATTTTTTTATGATAAAAACTTTTTTTTATTTATTTTACTTGTAAAAATCCATCTCGTGACCATTTTAATTTAATATAATTTTTAAAACTTTTTTTTAATTATAATTAAAAGAAATTTTTTTAAAACATATCTTTTATAAACTATAACCTCAAAAACTATTATAATATCAAACACACGTTTAAACTCTATAAAAAAAAAAGTACAACAAATGGTTCCAAGTTATCTAAGTTATTATTAAAACAACTAAAAGATATGGGTCAGTTTAATTGTTTATATAAACAATAAACCAAGTTAATATATTAATTAATTTAATAGATTACCAAATTGGTATGATAGCTCAATGGTTAATTCATGTGTGAAATGTGGAGATTGCGGATTCAAGGCTGCAAGAATGTCTTATTAATTTTGATGTAGTTTGTCTCTATTTTTTCTTTAAAAAAAGGGTGAATAATACACTAGTGAATTACCACAACAGAAGCTTGTTCAAAGCATCTTTTTTTAAAAAAAAGAATTCTAGGACGCTCTGCTTTTGCAGAGTTTTACTCACATGAAGTTGCCATTGTTTTATCAAGATTAAGGAAACTTCGCTTTCCAAAGATCGGTGGAAACAATAATGCTCCCTCGACAGTCTCAACTTGTCTAGTATTTTAATGTTTTTGTAAGACTGGTAACTGTTCAAGCATGAGGACTTGGTCTTAAATCTTCTCAATGGGGCGACAACAACCTACTTTGGGCCAGCTTGTTTTGACAAAATGACACTACCCATCAGGAAAAGAGTTTGTCAACGAGCATATCAGATTCTTTCAATCTTTCACACCAACCATGCATGGCAAAGGAAAAAGGAAACAAAGCCAAAACCCCTCGAGCTCGACTCATAATTAGGCTCACAAAGTACACTTGCAATCTAGGCCTTGATTGATGAACCTCATGTGGCGCAACCGAAGGTGAACTAGGATATCTGTGTGAACACAACCAAATCCTAACCCTTATTACCTAAGCTGGCCCCAGGATCTGGCTTGCTTTCTACCAAGATCATAAGAACATCACACACATGACATGCAAAGATCTCTCAAGACAAAGCATGGTTGTATCAAGATTCCACAGTGCTCTGTTCCATCTCAAATTCAAATGCCCATTACACAACCAAGAACAGAGTAAGTGCCATTGCCAGCAACCAACAAAATGAAAACTGGTGCAAAGGAACTGTTATTAGAAAATCACTAGATATCATGCATGAAAAGGGACACGCACGTTAGCCTCCAACAAAAAAAAGTAGCCAAAACCACCAGATCAGAGAATTCACTAACCATAAGGAATATCGCAATTCCAATACATACTAGAAAAATCCAAGTTAAATCTTAAGGTTAATAAGCACATAAGCCTACACAGTAAATGATTATACTGATGGAGCATGCTAACTAAAATCATCAAGTTCTTCACAGGCTTTTAGAAGTGGCTCAGCTCCAAAACCAACAAAAGGAGGTTAAATTAACATACACGACCAAAATATAGAGATCCAAGTACAACTCACTGCATTCGCCGGCGCTTCTTTGCAAGATTCTCAAAAATCTGGTGGACATCGGAACATGTGATTGTCTTTGACGTATCAAATGACTCCTGCAGAAAAACATGGATATATGCATCAGTGCTGCATATTTGCTTTCAAAATATAAACTTGCACTAAAGTAGAGGAAAAGCTAAATTTTACAGCTTCGTTTGCAAGATTGCATATCACAGAGTAAGCTATGAGGTGTGCTATCAAGGACATACCAAAAAGGAACAGAACTCATCCTTAAAGTCTGCAATACCATTTAGAATCTCCACCTTCTCTATATGGCCAAGTTTATTGAAAAAACTCAACTCAGCACCCTCCTGTTGCTGCAATTTTTCTTCCCTCTTCTGTTTGGCCATTTTCTCATACTCAGCAATTGTGTCCTCCCTGTCAAGGAGATAATTTATTTGCTTCTGGTTGTACATATCCAAGCATTTTTCACATCTGCACAGGATGTCCCTCCAGCTTTTGGAAAGAAATAATGGTTTTCCTTCTGAAACAGGTGAAGTAACTTCCACATCGATTCCAAGAACACACATAGCATGAAGATTGGTATCTTTTGTGCATTGGTCTGAGTCATTTGGCTCACTACTCTTCCCAGAACTTTCTCCAACAACAGATGCATTTCCAGCAGCCACAGATTGACAATTAGAATTAGCTGTTGCATTATCCTTTTCAGAAGAATCATGAGCACAAATATCTATCTCAAGCTTCCCAGAACCACAAGCTGAAGAGACATTTTCCAACACGCCCTTATTTTTAGCATTACTAGCAGTGGCATCACCTTTCTGCCCCCCAGCTTCCCAAATCGTCTGAGGATATAGTGTCAGAAAAGAACAAACTGTTGAGCATGTCTTGCATATAAAATCCTCATACAGAGGCTCTCCTTCCTTGTCTCTCGGGATCTGTAAACCAAGGAAATGTATGGGTAGCTCATAATCACACAACTTAATCAGAACCATTATGGCTCAAAGAGTGCCAAAATTATAAAAAATACCAGCTATCCCTTTACAAAGGTGTGGTCCTGGGGTGGGAAGTTCAAACTGGGAAGACAGTTATTGAAGTTGTGTTTGCAAGAAGTGCAATCTGAAGCCTAAACTATGCAAACCTCTTGGTTGTGGACTCTACACAAAATAATTGGATGTCGCTGATGATTACATCATGCATTGTGAACTGAATTAACTTGATCATGTCTCCAAAATAATGCCAAGTATGATACCATCAAACTTAGTAACCATGAAAACCATAAATCGCAGAATCACATGAAAGTTGCAGATATATCAACCAGATTTTTCTACCAACAGCAGGCTGTGGTGAGGGTAGGGAGTGAAGGGTGTTATGAATCCCAACTTACAAAAGAAAAGTTTGGGAGAGAGATAAACTGAAAGTATGGTTGTCCAACAAAACAACCCTGCCATAAATAACACATACAAGAATTAAGTGAACATGGAAGAAAACATCAGCTTGTCAACCTACTTTATTATGCATCTGAGGATTATCCCCACTCGGACAACACAATTTTTAGGCTAAACAATGATGCCAAAAAAGTAATTGTGTGAAAGAAAGAGGCAAAGAAATTGAGATCAAAGAGGGACCAACCAGGCTACCAACCTCATTGGAAGACTCTAGACCAAGATGCTCCTCATGGAACCAGTCTTCACACATAATGCACTGTATCATCTCTTCTTGTGCCTTAGCATCTGGATCAGGATAGGGCCGATCACAAGAGCAGTATAAACCTTTAAAGTTATGATTATATGAATTTTCAGCATTTTCAGCAGTTTTCTTCGGGAAAAGCTTGCAGACAAACTCCCCAAATTTTGAATTGCCACAATCGCACCGAAAATTTCTCTTGGTCCATAACTCCAAAATCTTCTTGCATGTGGAAACAGCAAAAGGCACCAGTAAATGTACGATAAATTTAACCAAACAGATGTTATTTAAGAGAAGGCATGGGGAGTGTAATGTTGATGAACTGCCACAGGTGTGGATAAATACTTAATTTTGAAGTTGTACATTCAGATTATAAGTTTGCTTTTGAAGTGAAGTTTTCAACCTCCTTTTAAAAGTACTAGAATGTGATGAAGATTTTATCAATTCTGGTGTAACTGTTGCATAAATAAAATTATGTTCCAATGTTTTTGTATGGGTAAATCTAACTTTATTTTTGTAAACACCGGTCCACCAGTGGTTTTCAATTTCTATTATAATTTCTATTAAACACTTTTAAGGGCATGAAATTAGTTTTGATCTTGCATTATGGTTTGCAAGGAAACATCTTCCTCCTAATCATGCCTCCATATTTCAAATTTGGATCTAGGCTCCCTGTAAATTTGTTAACATTTCATGAAAGTAACAAACATCACATGACAAAACTTTTAGCATTCGCAAGATTATAAAAGGATTCAGCAGCTATATTTATAGAATTTTGTTTCATCTCATGATGTACTTAAACATTGCCTCATTTTGCCAGTGTTCTTGCTAATGTAAATAGCATCTTTTTAGTCAGTCAATATGAGATCATGTCATAGGACCTCACTCTCAAAGAATATTAATTTACAAATTGGTTTTAAATCAAATTGAAAGTTGAGACATTAAATTTACTAGGAATTAACCCAATCAACGACCAACCTCTATACTAAAAGGAAAATAAAACAAGTACCTCATGGCCATCATGGCAAGATAAACTGCAAGCAGTGCAAACTCCAGCATTTCCATCCGGAGTGCAAGTCAGACATGAAAAAATAGCTTGTCTCTTCATATATCCCATGTTATAAGTGCACTCCTCTCCTTCATCTCCACCCAAAACCAAATCTGCATTCTTTGAAATCAACAACCGAGATAAAAAGCACATAAAAAAGTGAGAGTAATTTTATTAAAACCTAACAAGCAGACAATTAATTGAATTATACATATGTAATCTACCCACACGATCAAAGATTACATCATCTTATGGAGCAATACCAAAGCAACCCGTTTGAAACATAATGCATTTCATTGAGATTACTGCTAGAGGTAACATATTTCATGAAAGAAAATTTAAATAGAGATAGCTGCAGTTATCATAATCCAAATCAACTTTTTGCCTTTTATTCACTAAGTCTAGCCATGAACTTGTGGTGTTGTGATATCTATCGATTTTCCTAAATGTTGGAAAAAAGATCAAAACTCTCTTGTTTAGCAATTAAGAACCAATTACTAAACCAATTTGTACCCTAAAGTTTCAGATGTCCAATCCACTTTGCAAATACAAACATCAATCTCGATTAAAAGACTTTTCATATGTATCAAAACCCTAAACAACACAAAGCAAATGACTCAAGACCCTAACTTGATTTCCTCCTAGCAACCAATCAAATAACACAAAATCAACAATAGCAACCAAAAGGGTAAAAAAAAAACAATTGGTACTTTCACTCAGCTAAAACAGACGAAAGATTACCAATTCCTCTGCTTCAACGTTGTTGAGGTACTCATCAATAGTAACAGTTTGTTCGACCTCATCATCAATAGTAACAGTTTGTTCGACCTCATCATCAAATACACCATCCATCCTTTCAATAAAGTCCGAAAATTTGAAACTTTATGCTTTCTACCTGAAATTAAAGCAGAGAAAAGGAGATGTTAATGATAGTTTCCTTCAAAAAAGCGTTGGTTTTGATTTGGGAAAATATATGGGCTTGGCCTAGAAAAAAGAAACCCTAACTTATTTATCCACTATTGAATAAGTAAAGGAGTTATGGGGATAAAGGGAACCTACCTGATTGAATTTTGTTGATTTCTAGTAATTTTATAGGGTTCGGTGATAGGATCATGAGAGGGAGGGAGAGATGTGTTGTCTGTGTATTGAGAGAGAAGACAGAGTTTGTTAGTATTATATGGGATTGTTAAGGACTGCACGGACAGATCCCCGCCATGAAGAACGGTATGTGGTAGTTGAAACCTGAAGGTGCATCATTTTAACAAGTAGAAATTTTAATGCTACTTTCCCTCCAATTTGTGGTTTGTGCGTGGCATGGCTTCTGTGTCGTGTTTTCCTTCCCATTTCTAGCTGAACACTTCATATTTTTCTTCTTTCTTTTATAACAGTGGATTGCGATTGCATTGCTCAAAGAAGGATGTCCTTCTTTCATTTCCATACATTATGAGACCGCTTCAAATAACGTGGAATGGTACTATAGTTGTGACAATCGAAACATTCAGAGAGAGAGAGAAATTGAATATGTATCAATTCAAATTTAGATAAGATGTTGGAGATCTAATTGAGGAAAAACTTACAAAAATATCTGAAGATTATTTTTCCCATCCAAAAAAAATATTAATATTAATAAATATAGATTTAACAATATTTTTTCAAATAATTTTTTGCTGGCTTAAGCTTACTTTTATGAAGACTTTGGCCTAGGAAAGATTTGAAAACAAGTTTGGGTCCTGGCTTGTAGCTTGGCCCAACTCTTAACCTCATGGAATTTTTTACTAAACTAACGCCCACGCCAAGCATGTGTCTAGTGCTCATGGGCTTAGCCATCACACCTGAGCCCAAGAACGAGGTAGCTGCCTAGCACTCGTAGGTTTTGGCACCACGCCTAAGCTTAGTCGCTAAATACATCTATAAACCTTGTCTTGTAATCTAAACTCGACACTTATTCCCCTGGGAATTTTTTTTTTTTTTTTGACAAACTCAATCTTTTTTGCCTAGATCTTACTTAATTTGCACCCCTGGTATATAAAAATCTCTGATGATTTGTTATTTTTTTTTCTTATTAGTGTTTATGTAAGGAATATTTATCTCTCATTAATACATGTGTAAAATGATATTTATTTATTGTTAAAGCTGTCATGATAAAATAACTTTCCAACCCTCTCCCTGAAGTAAAAAAACTAGGTTCACTGTTCATGGATCAGGTAGGGGTGAATAATCTCTTTATTCTCAACATACACACATGTCACAATTTCCTCTTTTAGAGAATTCATTACATACCAAAACAAGATACAAACAACTTTGTTATTATAATTTAATATTCTTTTGCATGTTTATTACAATTTCTTTCCGCAAAGATACTGACTTAATGTAAACCCCCGCATAAACATATGATTTAAAATAGTAAAATCCTAACAAGTAACAAAAACTCGGAATGGAAAAAAAAGATAAATAATGATAAAAACAATAAACGTGATGTGTAATGGAGGGATGACCTCCATGAATAAACATAGAAGCATTATGAAGGTTAAAAAATAGAGGATTTGAATTTTTTCTTAAATTCATAACATTAACAAAATCGATAATGAGTTTCGATGAATAAAAGAATTCAGATAATTTAAAATAAATATATTATAATAATGAGAAATAGTGTCGAGGAATTATAACGGACATGAAGTATGAAAGTTAAGAAATAATTGCACGTAAAAATGTTAATGCAAACCCAGATAAAAATCGCCAATGTTACCGTAAACTGGTAAGAAGTTAGTAAATAAAATAATTAGTAAAATGAAACATAGATATACTTGGGATAAAAAAACGATCTAGGGTATTTATTAAAATAATCAGTACAATTTATACAATGATTGAATAACTTTCAATCCGACTATTTAATCAGGTTAAAATTGACAAGTAGCTTCCTGGCATGTTTTTATATATTAGTTTAAATCTTTTGATAAATCAAAGTTTAAGAATAACTCGCAATTAAGGAATAACTCGTAATTTAGGGAAATTTTTATCATCCAACCTCTAGCTGAAATTAAGGCTAGATGATAAAAGAATTTGAAACATGTTCTAACAAGAAAGTTGTAGTTAAAGATGTTAACTTTTAAATAAAATTTCTCTTGTTTTATTTTGAAATTTTAGGTTGATGAAAATAAATATTGAAGAAATAATTACGGTGAGCTAGTGAATTAGAATTGGTTTATATGGAATGGGAACTTATTCGATGACATGAAGGTTGGTTTGTGGTATGGAGTGAAGAATGTACGTGGAGATTTGCGAGGAAAAATATTTTATTTTTGAGATAAATTTCATGGACGAATTTCTAAATTATGATACGAGGAATAATAGTTAACGACGAGGAGTTTGTAGGAGAGGCATTTAAAACGATACTCAGTTTCTTGGGAGTTTGGATGGCAGGAGTAAATGTAAGGGATTAACCTTTTATTGCCTTTTTAATTGTTTATACATGCTTCTATAATAGTTAGAATTTCAATAATAATTAAATTATATAATGTATTATTATTGTTATCATTGATGGAAAACGGTAGAAATTGGTGGGGTAGTTTTTATTTTATTTTTTATTAATTTTAAATGTTTATATTAGATTAATTACTGACCTTTATAATTTTTTTAATTTTTTTTATATGATCTTATTTTTATTATCTGAGTTGTATATTAACTTGGATTTTTTAAAAAAACATAATAAATATTTTTTTATAGTTTTATTTTCAAGTAATTTGTTAATTGATATATTTTTTTATATTATTGGATCATTTAAAATGTATTTTGAATATTATTTTATTAAATTCCATTGAATTTTTATTTTATCAAGCTGTGAAATTATAATTTTTTTTAAAAAATATCATCATGTATTTTTTTTAATTTTATTGTTTTTAATTTTTTTGTTTGATTTGGTTTATTTATTATAATTATCTATTTTATTAGCTTATAATTAAAGAAGATAAACTTATTAAATACAGTCGGATCTGAATCTTTTTTACTTCATGAAAATACACTAGCGATGCCGAATTACTTTTTTTTTTTTATGTTAAAGGATATTTTGATCCGTATAATGTACGTCTTCCCGATCTAGTTTCAATTCTAAGTAAATCGGATAGAGCCATCTATATTTTAACAATAAAAAATATATAATTCAAAACTATTTGTATTTTTGTACAGCTTATGATGATAGCTGGTGGCAAACAGATCGATATCTAACTTTGATGCTACGTGTAGCTTTCATCACTTGATGGTACTATAAAACTGCTTTCACCAGCCATTTCCTCGTCCTTTTCTGGCCTCCTGTTTCTTTATTCGGGGAAATAGAAAATGTCAGTTGTTTGACAGCGACATCGCTGCTGCCTCGACACGGTTTTGACTTTACCAAGGGAGTACCTGGTATACGAGTGCTATAGTTTTTCAATTTTTTTTTATAAATGTATTTTTTTAAAATTTTATTTTTAATTTCAGCAAATTCAAACAACCTAAAAACAGATTAAAAAAATTCATAAAATTTCGATTGAACTGCTTCCTCGAAAAAAACTCCAACTACCAAAGTAACCAAGTATTGAAAGAATTTAACAACTTTGAATTATGTTATCACTTTTAAATAATATTGAAATAAATATCCAATTATGTCATGACCTTTAAATAATATTAGAGCTTTTTATAATAATACTAAGAGCTTATTCTTGAGTAATTATGTATGAATTTAACATATATATATATATATATATATATACACACTCGTGAATATTACTAGCTAAATGAATATCTATTTTGTTATTTTTATTGTAACTTTTTTTAATAATTTTTATCAAAATTGTTATTATTATATTTTTTAATACTTTCACGTTAAATTTATCAATTACCTATTTTCTAGGTAAGACTTACTTTTAAAATTATAGTGTTTTGTCTAAAAAAAGAGTGCATGAATACGAGGAGATAGCTTTTATTAAAAAAAATACATTGTTCTTCTATATTACAAATCATTATAATTTTTTCTAATATTTGTGTTGATTGACTTTAGTTTTTACCCAATAAATCAAACTCTTGATAAAAATAATTTTTAGTAAAAAATATTATAAGAAATAGGACAATCTGACAAAAAAAAATGTTTTTCATATAGAATTTAATCATTATTTTCTTATGAATATCTATTTTAACTGATATAAAATTAAAAAATATAAAGAAAGTGCTCCATAACAGGAGATCAATATATATATTTTTCTTCTTATAAGAAAGATAAAATTTCTATTTTAATTTTTAATTACTGCTATTTTTTATTTATAAATTCTTAGTTCATGTATCTTTTTAATATATTTAATTAAGCATGGTCATCATCTTTCTAATTCTTAATAAAAAAAAATTACAATGCCAAAAAAAAATCCACCACGCAAGCACCTTCTTCTCTTGCATGAGAAATTAATTAAATTGTAATCCTATTCACAATGTAAAATGGATATCTAGCTAATGAAATACTAATCATGCTTATAGATCGCATTAGTAGTAGGATTGTTGGAGCATAATAAGAAGGATTAAGGACATATATATAACATTATATTTTTGTTTCAGATTTTTTTATAATTATGATCCATTAACAACATATGTGTATGAGATTATAGTAAGTTTAAAGTATTTTTTACTTAAAAATATATTAAAATAAAATTATTTTATTTTTTAAAATTTATTTTTAATATCAGCATATAAAAATATATATAAATATATTTTTAAAATTTTTTAAAATATAATTTATACCACCGGATCAATCGTTCCGTGTAAATTAATTATGAAACCCACTAGCTCCCATACATGTAAAGCCAGTAGAAGGTCTCTGTCGGCTCTCTGTTATAAATAATTAAACAAGGGGTCACATCTGTCTGAAATGCAAGTGCCGGCAGACCCGTTCAGGCCGACACTCTAATTTTTGGGTCAGCAAGTGTCCAGTACTTCAGCTGCAAAAAATAATCGATGATTTTCACCGTCAAGAATCAAGAATAACAGTCGTCCGTCAAGAAATCGTCAATTTTTCCTTGTTGGAAACAGAGTGAATTATTCTTAGTCTCTTGATTGTAAAAATGACTCCTTCATATTTAAAAATCTACAACTTAGTCCCTCAACTCTTGTTGGCCATTGTCCTATCAAAAAGTTTTTTCTGTTCTCTTTAAGAAATTAAATTATCAAATGGTGAATTTGAGGTTTAGAAAAACAAGAGCATGTTTTAATTGAATCCAAAATACAGGGAAACAAGAATAAAGGGACTGAGTTATAATTGGATTCAAAATCTAGAGACCAAAGAAAATTCAAATTGTGGAAATATCATGTTGACTGCTGAAATTCTAAAAATATCCGCGGGGATTGTTTTTAAAATGTTATTTATTTATTTGGTAATACACTGAAATAATATTTATTTTAAAATTGATTTTTGACATAGTAAATTAAAATAATTTTAAAAGAATTAAAGTCAAGAAAAAAATAATTTAAAGCGTTTTTAAAAGGAAAAATAAACCGCTCCCCCTTAAATGTACGGAATCACTAGAATCAATAAAACCATAGCATTTTTTAGTTCCCGAAAAATGGCTCCTCCAATACTCTTCCTCCTTTTACTCTTCCTTCAAAAAGCAACCAGCAACAACACCACTTGCCAGAATCCATGCCTTAGAAACAGCCTAGAGGTTCGATTCCCTTTCGGATTTGACAACAATAGATGCAGCTATCCAGGTTTCAAACTCTCATGCGACAATAAAACCCAGATCATAACCCTCGACCTTCCAAACATAGGCAACTTCACTGTCCGAAACATCAACTACGGAAGCCAAACAGTAACCATAACAGACCCACAAAACTGCCTTGCGAAGAAATTCATAGACTCCTCATTTGACCTGTCAGGATCCCCTTTCATTCCTGAATACTACAATCGTTTCTTCACCTTCCTTAATTGCTCATCAAATTCTACCACCGTTGTATCAGGGATAAGGCGCGTTGATTGCCTTAGCAACGAGAATTTCACTGTTGTGACCTTGCCAACAAACATTTACGAGTCGTTTCCTGATTTCATGCCACCTTTTTGTACAGAACTGAAGAAAAGAGTGGCGGTTCCTGTTCCTTGGTATCGTTGGTCAGATAGTGAAACGAGATTAATTTGGAATGAACCCTATTGTCTGCCGTGTGAAGTGGACGGTGGGACTTGTCAATTCAAGGGGAATACTGGTCTGACCATTGATTGCAACGGTCGTAGCAAAGGTATGTTTTCTGAAAAACGTTAATAGCTGGTCGGAGCAGTCGTGCCTGTAGCGACTTTTCCATCTAAACTGTTCATAACCCCCACATGCTCTCAAGAGGGAGTCTCCACCTACATGCTACACTTGGGAGTCGCCACAAGCATGATTTGCCTCCAGAAGTTCTCTACTAAAATGATATTGTGTGTATATATTACATCTAGGATTGAACATGCATGGGATAAAATGATGATGATTCTAGGGTGATTTTTTACATGATGTTATATTATTTTCGCTTTATTAATTACAAGATTAAAAGTAGGCACGTAGAGAAATAGAATCAGAAAATTTATCTTGATTGAATTTTTAGTAATAACTAATAACTTACTAAAAATTCATCCATTGGGTACTCAAAATTGAAAATGATCCTGTACACATTATTTAACAGTGCATATGATTTTAGTGGTCATAAAACGCTACGGAATGTCCTGAAAGGGTCTTAGCTACTAGGGGAAGAAGATGAATATTGATCGACTGAGCTTCAAAGTCAAATTGCTAGTAAAAAAAAAAAGGACAAGGGAAGTGGTCACATGATTCCGTAGGGTGGGGAATCGCTTTCTGTATGAACGCTGAAAATGCAATTGCATACGTGTCAGCTCTTTATAGGGAGACGTGGTATACTTTTTTTTGGTATGACGATGGCGTTCGGATTCCACGCAAGAACTAAAAGTCAAGAAACCCGGAAGTTAGATTTTTAAATTTCTTAGAAAATCTTGCACTCTGATTCCTTGTTTGTTGTGTTAGAATCTTCCTATTCTTTGCTCATGAGATCAATGAATGTCAAATTTTTGAATGTTATGTGGGAATGGTGAATTTCCCCAAAGTCATAGGATTTTTATTTTTTTTAATTTAAGTTTAGGTGGAATGTTTGGTTGTTATGCTGTCTCACATCGTTGTGATTTGTAAATGACTAAGGATTTGTTCAACAAATGATTTTTTTTAATGAATGAATACATTTTGGTAGCGTTTAGTTTTTTTTTCTTAAAGTGATAATATTCTTTTTATTTTTAAAAATTTTATTTTTGATATTAATATATTAAAATAATTTAAAATTATATAAAAAAATCAATTAAAAAAAAAACGATTACATCAGGAAACAAACACACCCCCGGGTTTATCAGGAAAACTAACTTAGAAAGAGTCAGTCCTGCTTACAAACAGAAAGCTGTGAAAGAAAACAACAGGCCAAAAAAAAAAAAAGGTATACAAGCTAACTGTAATCAAGACCCCATAATTGACATATCTCTATATTCTTCAGGTTTCATTACAGCTTCCTTCCATGGCTTGGTATTACACAACCTGTTTGGCACATGATCTTAAACAATGGACTGAGGCTTTTACAGCAGCACCCGCAGCATGCACTCTTTCATTCCATTTGTGATAAATGAAAGCACACCATGTATTTCACCTAAAAATGACTGAAATCGAAGAAAGGGAGGAAACTCTTGGTTGACCAAATTGTTTAAATTAAACCCGTGAATAGATGAGGCCAAGATTGATTAGAAATGGTAGATTTGCAACCTAGAAAGAATATCATTTGAATATTCATTGCTCCTTTTTCCCTTTCCTTTCCTCTCTTCCTCTCTTCCTCTTCCTTTTTTTTTATTCTAATCCTTGTTCATGATTTTGCCTTGCTAGGTCCTCTCCCAAGAAGTGCAAAATATGGCATCATAATAGGTGCTGGAATACCAGGACTGCTATGCATCATTGGTATTGTCTCTTACGTGTTTGGCAGACTTAAGGCACGTAGCAGCGGCAATGAACCCACCACGGAAATGTCTACCTCAGTTGCTCCACAGCCATGTGTGGTGGTTACTGGTCTTGATGGACCAACAATAGAATCTTACCCCAAAACCCAACTTGGTGACAGTGGAAGATTGCCTAAGCCTAATGACAACACTTGCCCTATATGTTTATCTGAGTATCAGCCTAAGGATACACTAAGGACTATTCCTAACTGCAACCATTACTTCCATGCTAACTGCGTAGATGAATGGCTTAAAATGAATGCAACATGCCCGTTGTGTAGAAATTCACCGGACGGCTCATCTGTAATGACCCATTCCTCTTCATTGACCTCATCATACTCTTCATTATCAACACCATAGATGACTACTTACATTTTACAAGGTATATATTTTTGCTGTAGTTTTGATGTTCTATTGTACATGAGAGTTACTTGATTTGCATATGTTCTTACAAGTGGTGACCAATATTAATGGAAGCACTTCATTTGATTTTGGTAAGTTTATACGAAAAAAATGAACTATTTTTTGTTATGTTAAAGAAATCTAATAGATACAAAGCCTACTAATAAGAACTTTAAAGTTAACATATTTCTAAATAAAATAAAAATAAATACTTAATCCACGTACTATCAAATATAAAAAATATAGAGTATACGGATTGAGTAAAGCTAACAGGGTTTTAAAGAATCTCGACCCTTATCCTGGAGGGTAAACAGAAGAACCCAATGCATCTTCTTCCTTGACTTGAATTTGACTTCTACTGCACCTTTCAATCCACATGAGTTTTTTCTTTTACCATGCCATGTGATGTAATATACAATCCATAGCATAAGGAGGTGCTACATAACCAGAAGCAATCATAAGAGGCATTAAGCTCCAATACCACCAGCTGTATGATCATCGAGTTCTTTTGGAAGCTTGTTATCAAAGATCCCAGTGGAAAGGAAGAAGTCAATAACATTCTTGACTATATATACTAGTCTCGTGGAAGAACAAAGCATCTTGCTTCGTTAAAGTTTTAACAGCAAGCGAACTATCATGTGGTCCCAACGAGAAAGCAAAGCTGTCCTTTTGGTTTCCCAGCTCAACTTGGAAGTTACCTCCGCGATTGAATTAGTTTGCATAAAGAACACAGTACCACTTCAACTGTCCAAAGCTTGATCCTTCAGAAGTAAGAATTTGCTCTCTGGTACAAGCAATAAAGTCTTTTGCTACGTGATATTATGAGAGTCCCACCGTCAAATACTTTGAAATATTAATAGTTAAATGGGACAATATTTGTCCAAAGCATGATAGTTTCAGGGATGAAATTGCTAAAATTAACAGCAGAGGTGTAAAGGTGGCACAATCTGTATAGTTGAAGAGGAAAATTGCCATTAAACCGTAGAATTGACCCATTCGATACAAAATTCAAGCTTCTACAGGTGCCAGGAAGTGCTACGCTGACGATACAGTTTTGAAAGAAGGGGAGAAATAAAGAGGAAGAAACGTAGAAAATGTGAGAAACTTTAATAATACTCAACACGCCGTTTTACATGGTTCCCTATCGGTCATATACGCCCCAGCTCGTAAACAATTCGGAAATTTTGTAGTGGTAATTTTTTTAAAGAATTTTTTATTTAGAAATATATTAAAATAATATATATATATATATATATATATTTTAAAAAAATTATTTTTAATATTAGCACATCAAAATCAAAATGATATAAAAATATAAATTTTTTTCATTTGAAATAAAAAAAAATTAAATATTTTTAAAATATAAAAACAAAAAACCAAGCCAAAATAACAAATACTTATTGATCCATTTTCAGACTAAGAATTTTACATGTAACGCCTTGGGTTTTTTAATAATCAAACAAGATAATTTTTGAGACATATTTGTTAAATTCAAAATGATAGAGAAATTCAAGATCTAAAATATTATTTAATTTGTATTTCTAATTAAATCAAAGATGATATTAATTAAATTTAACTGATTTATTCATATCTTTAATAATACAGTAATTTTATCAAACTCAGACCAGATAAAAAAAACAAAAAACATCATTTTTTTAATAAAAACTACTGATTTGATAACTTATAGATTTACCCAATGATCTAATTTTTTGCCAAGGTCAATCCTGGAGTATCTAAACATTATTAGTTCAGAATTCCGGTTTTAGGCAAGCAATTTGCACCGTTTTTTCATTATATATATATAAAATCAATCTGCGCCGAAAATAATTTATTCACAAAAAAATTCTTACTGATGTCATTTCCTTACATTATTTGAAACCCACACGATAACTAAAGAGCAAACCCGATAAATTGACGAGCTTCAGACTAGAGTTAGGCCTATATTTAATACCCGAGCCCATTTAGGTCCAGTCACGGACTCACATATAGTCCAACGTATATAACTACAAAATTACCCTCATAAACCCTAGACCCTGTAATTGCTCTGATCTGATTAGCTAAAAAACTCGATGGAATGGCCACTTTTAAGTGAAATTCTTTCTCTCAAGCACTGAGAACGGTAGTCACTCTTCATAATTCAATGTTTCTAGTTGAAGTTTCCAACTATTTTTAATTGTTTTGGGTGTTAATTTTCCTCTACTTGTTGGGTTTCTGAGAAAATTGTCAGACACCACAAACCCGTTCAAATTTCCAATCTCTGATTTGGTGCTTAAATGTATGGAACCTTAAATGGTTGAAATTTCTGATCTTTTAAGCTTATAAAGAGCTCTATGGCCCCCATTTTTTCTTAATTGGAATTGAAATGTTGTCGAGTCATGATTTAATTGCTAACGCACAATTATAACACGTTTGTATGATAATCATGTCATTTAAGTTTCTTTTCTTTTCTTATCAAAAAAATATTATTATTTTTTTATAAATTGAGATGCGTATATAATATGATGCTGATTATAATTTGTATTGCTATTGTCGGTTATTGATTTATGGTAGAGGAATTTTGTTCTTTGAATCAATGGCTTATGTGCGGAGTCTGTCAACAAGAGCAAACATTGTAAGAAGAAGATATAATGCTTCGTTTAGTTACATTCTCCACGACGATGATCGCAAACGTAATTCTATTGAAGAGGGTCCTTCTTCAAAAGGAATGAGTAATTTGTTTCAGCAGAGGTCATTTGGAAGCAGCAGAAAAAGATTTGATAATAATTTGGCTGTATTTGGTTTCTTTCATAATAGAAGATGTTTGGATTTATCTCTTTCGCCAAGCATTGGGGTGTCTTTTTGTCGGGATATGTCAACTATTGGTGGAGGGTCAGAAAACATTGAGCTGATAAATGATGTTGCTGATGTTCTCACAGACACGACTATTGAGGCCGTGTCTGCTCAGGCTCCTGTGGTGAATGAGGTTGCCATTGCTGCTGCTGATTCTTACTTTCCTGTTGCGGCTCTCCAGCATGTTATTGATGCAGTGCATTCTTTCACTGGTTTCAACTGGTACCGGACTATTCGGTTCTGTTTGCTAATGTAGATTTCATTAAATGTTGAAAGAGTGATTTAGTAACATGGACAGATAGGACAGTGAAAGAATGCCTTAGCCCAATAATTAATTAGAATATGAGTTTCTAAGAATCTGCCAAACCCATTTCTTTTAGAATGTTCCAGGCTTACTCGCATGCAGTAATTTAAGTAGATGTTTCATTTGTAGCAACTGGTATTTTAATCTCTTTTTCTCAAAGAAATAAAGCTACCCTATTTTGGGGGTTCCCAAACGCCAGAGGGGGGTATTGCATAATTAGGCTCAAATCAGAAGCCATGTCTCAGCCATTGACAGGATAGGGACTTAGCCAGGGTATGGTATTAACATGAGTCAACCTGAAAGAACTTTTATAGCATTCATCTACATGTGGATCATATTAAGTTGTGTTTTCAATGGTCATGAAGTCAAAGGTTCTTCATTAATGTGCATTTTGATTCAATGGTTTCTTAGTTCCCTTTAACCTGGAAGTTCTGGAAGTTTTAGTAATATGTGACATAAAGCCAAGGTATTCTATTTATCTAATTATGTTTTCTTTTTTCAGGTGGGCTTCCATAATTGTAACAACTCTTCTGATTAGAGGGGCAACCGTTCCTCTTTTAATTAATCAACTGAAAGCCACTACAAAACTCACTGTATGTTGTTTTAGTTGCTGATGCATCTTCAATTTCTCCCCATCTTATTTGATAGTATCAGTGCTATGTGTGTTAGCACCTTGATGTCCTTGCAGTCACACACTTCCACAGTGGGTAAAAAGTAACGTCATCTGAATTGAGTTCAAGCTTTGTATTTTGGTTATGGTGCTTCTGACACGATCTATTTACATGATTGCCTATGGTGCTTGTTATCTTTTTTCTTAACTTCCATCTCTGTTATTGTTCTTCTATCATTTTCATTACACTTCTTCAAACTCAAAACTGACAGATATGTGCTTGTGCTTCTAAATTCTGAATGCCACATCTGCTTTATGCTTTAGAATAAGCATCACCAGTCTCTATTCCCAATACTCAACCCCTCCTAGACATGGAAGTTGTGCTTCTTTTTTAATAGCTAGTCTATTATTCATCATCTTTTACTTGCTTTTGACTACATTTTTATGTAGATGATTAACTTGCTTCCAGTGGCAAGAATTATGTGCAACTGATTAATGGTTAAGCTATTCCAGGATTCTGGCATGCAAAAATATGTGGTGCAGTGTGTTTCCCCCTTTTGGTTGCTTTACTTCCTCCCACTATTTTGTCTGGGTGCTACCTTTTCACTTGTGAAGATTTTTGCGCTCCCATCAATCTGTTAAATGTAACGATATATGACCCCATGTCTTCTCTGCAGCTCATGAGGCCACATTTGGAAGAGATAAGGCAACAGATGTCTGATAAGGTCTGATGCTTTCCTCCGAGCATGTGTCACTTGTTACATGTGAAGCCCCCCGTCACACACAAATTTGATGTACTGGGAAATCTCTCCTTGTCATTTGGTTGCATGTTTATAAAGCTTTATTTATTTGGCATCTCTATTGGCATCTTTTGGATGGTAAACTTACATTGTCACGTTATCATTAAATCACACCTCCTGGTATTTTGATTCTACTTCACCTAACCTCCGACTTGTTAGGTTAAGCTTGAAAGATCTATGATATGTAATGCCTGGTCTTTTTATTTGAATGAAGGGTTGCAGTTTATATAATAGTTTTAACAATGCGATAGACCTTTAGTCACTTTGGACTTGTTCATGTGAATGCAAACAATACATGCTTTAACAATATGTTGGGAAAATGCTTCCTTGACGCATATTAACTCCCTCCCGCTCTCTCTCTCAGGCTATGGACCCCATGGCTTTAGCTGAAGGCCAAAAACAAATGAAGAAGCTTTTCAAAGAGTAAGCAACTCTCCATGTATTTAAACATGTAGCAAATATAATTTCCATGCATGGTTTCTCCAGTTTGAGATTGCCATAATGAAAAAATGCTTATGGATGATATTGTATATATTTATGCTGGCTTTAATTATTGTTAGGAACTCCATTTTTTATCGTGGCACATTTCTCTTTGAGGATCTTTTTTTTTTCATGTATCTCAGTTCATTGTGATTTTCAAATTGCAGATATGGTGTGAGTCCTCTTACTCCATTGAAGGGGCTCTTTATTCAAGGTCCTATCTTCGTCAGTTTTTTCCTTGCGGTAAAATGCTTTTCTATACTCAAAACATCCTATAGAGTTGGGTGTTCATTTTAGATCGATCTTTATATCTGAATATGTCTTTGATATATATATGTTCACAGATCTCAAACATGACAGAGAAAGTACCATCTTTTAAAAGTGGTGGTGCATACTGGTTTCTTGATCTGACGACTCCAGATAGTTTATACATCTTGCCGATTCTGACGGGTTTGACCTTCTGGATAACAGTGGAGGTAGGTCCTATTTTAGTAAAGTTGAGCAAGGAGCACTTCCTTGTATTTCTTGTTGTCTTGGAATTAATTGAGTTTTCATCTTGTTTTACTTGGTGTTGCTTTATGTTCTAATCAGCTTCTAATTATCCCACTTTTGATCCTTTGTCAGTGCAACATGCAAGAAGGTCTGGAAGGAAATCCCATTGCTGGCACCATGAAAAAAGTTTCACGGGTCTTTGCGGTTGCTTCAGTTCCACTGACTATGGGTTTCCCTAATGTAATCTTGCCATCGCTTTTTTATTGCATGATATCTTGTATTTTACATCTGTTATCTGAGCTTGCTGTGTATCCTCATGCAATGGGCAATATGGATGTACTATGAAGTTATATTTAGTTTGTTGCATAGCACGATGCTACATTTCTGTAGGCATGTTAGGCTAATAGCATCCTTGATGCAGGACAGCTTAGGGGCTGTTCTGAATCTGAGTTTCAAAGGCTGTTTAGGGTTGTATTGAAGTCGATTTCTGCTGGAATATGAGAAAGAATATGGGATGGAGTCTTAGGAGTCACGCCTAGGGTTCTTAGGAGTCACACCTAAGGGAGATTGGGTCACACAATCAATAGCAAATTGCTTGAATTTTATTCATAAACTTGTATGCATAATATAGAAAGACTACATATTTATAGAGTTCTAGTAGTCCAATTCTAACAAGGACATCAATTCATAAATAATAACATATTAAGTCTATGTAGAATAGGAAAAACTAATAAAGCTAATTACTCAGTTCTAATAAAATACTATATAGAAAATAAAATCTAGACACAAACAAATTTCCTGATTTTCCATAAATTACAGAAATGCCCTTCTCTATAAAAAGACACAAGTTTTGCTTCCTTTGTTGTCCCGCGTCAATCCTCTTACTGTATGTTGGGAACTTTCACCATGGAGAATGGACTGCCAAATGTGAAATAGTTTTTGAGCCAACTTAATATTTCACTGGCAGGTTCCACAGATTGTCATGGGATTGTGATTTTCAGTTTGTCTGTCCCTTCCCCCTCAACCACCCCGCCTTTTCATTTTGTGTCATTATGTTTATTTTGGCATCATTAGATAGTAAAAAAACGACATGGAATTCTGCTTGCTATAAAGTAACACAAATGATGAAGTTCACTTCCATTTATTTTTGCAGGCCATATTTTGTTATTGGGTCACATCCAACTTATTCTCACTCTTTTACGGCTTAGGTGAGTCCTTCAAGTTCCTTTTTTTTTTTTTGCAGGTAATCTCAGGAGCTTTAATGTCCAACAGTTGCGATTTCTGTTATTTCATGAACCAACAAAGTCCTTACATTACGGATTTTTTTTCCCTTTAAAAATAACTGTTTTGTTTCTATTTTCAGCGCTTAAAGCCCCGGGGGTAAAGAAGTTCTTAGGTCTTCCTGAAATACCTGTGGCACCAGCAAGTACTACTCCACCCTCTTCCTTCGATCTGCTTGAGGCACTCAAACAACAAGTGGCAGCAAGACAGGAACCTGCCTCCCCATTACCTGCTGAACCATCATCAAAGCCTGGTGTCCAAAGAATATCACCGGCGTCAGTTCTTAGCCAGAGGCTTAGAAGTCTAGAGAAACAAGTAAAGGGAAGGAAGAAAAACAACAAGAGGTGAGAGTTCATTCAATTTAGTAGCCAAACCATCACGGCTATTGCTATTATAACGACCGTACTCTGTAACAATGAATGAATGGAGGCACGCGAATTATTTAACAGGCAAAAGAAGAGTGCAATTTTTGACTGCTAGTATTTTTTTCCTTGTCGAGTTCAGAATATTGGTATGTGAAGTTGGGGTTCCGGCACATGTAATAAATGTCTTAGTACTGGGTTTCATGGACTGTAACGAAGAGAAAAGACAGAATAGCTCCTTTTGGATGAAGCTTTTTGTATGCTTGAAAAGTGAATCATGCTACAGTACAGATTCTTGGTTATTATAGTTAAAACCATGTTTGGTCGAGCTGTTGGCAATCCTTGTTGAATTTTGTTAAGTGTGACATGCTTGAATTAGGTACCCGTAATTTCATGCTAATACTGGACGGATTAAAATTATCAAAGGGAAAAACAGGTTTGTTAATTGGTTCAACCACCTGGTTCTCTTCGAGAGCGTTCTGAATAATGTGCCACTACTACTTCCAAGGGTTTTTTTTATTATATTTATTTATTTCCACCGAGCCTTTTCACTTGATAGGCAGTTCTCTTCCACGCCCACATCCTCCCTTCCTCCCTCTTTTCAGCCATGGATGGTTGTTTTCCAGTGAGTGAATGAATGAATGGTGGCTCGTAAATTATTCGATTCCTTCCATAATCTTTTGGAGGACTCGAGAGCTTGAAACTCTTGGAACCTACAATTGAGCAGGTATAGGCGTCTACCTATATAGGAGGGTGAGCCAACGTAGCACAATAGTCATGGCCAGGCCCAGCAATGCCAACCAGGTGATTATATTAATTTCACCTGGTTATTCCAGTATTAGCTCTTCTCTCCACACAATTAAAAGACCAAAAGAGTAAATGCTCCTCCTTCCATCTTTTTTGCAGGGGCCGCTCTCTTTCATAAGAATTTAATACAAGCTTTAATTAAGTAGATTTAAAGCCACGCTTTTGGCCATGGCTAGCCGCTAGCCTCAATCAAATATTTACAAAGGAGGGGTTGGCGATAAGGAGGACCGACCGTGGCCTAAGCATAAACGCTTTCATAAGAAATCGATGATACGATTTAATTTTGTTATATTCTACATACACTACGATTATTTAAATGTGAACTTTGAAAGTTGCCGCCCACAAACCGCAATTTTTTTCTTTTGCCCTGGGCGCACGTTGGTTTAACAAAACAATGAACTAAGTTGAGATTTAATTTGTTGAGATATTTCCTTGTTAACAAAAACTAAAGCATGTAAGGAAAATATTGTAGTATTTTTATTGTTTATCCTTTCATAATTTATAGTGGATTGTACTAGTTTTTTTTTTAATTTTTATTTTGATCCTCAAATTATTTTTTGGCATAATTGAGTTATTTTGAACTAAGATTTGAACCTAATTGCATGTTTTTTTTATAAGAAATTGTTGAATTGAAAGAAAGAGAATTGAAGTAAAAAACACGGGTAATATAGGTAGCAGCTTTGAAATTTGTTTTAAAAGTTCATTTTCTTCTCCTATTTTTTTTAGATATTAGGTGATCAATGCCTATAATTTTTTTTAAAAAAAATTGCTACCAAACTTTATTTCCCTAATTTTTAGTCCTTTTTTTGTTGGAAGAGAGAGAGGGGGTCACCGAATTTCAGCTTAGAGAGAGAGAGTTGTCGTTGGTGATGACTTCGTGCATCAAAATGGTCGATTTTTATGTCAAACAGTTTCATATGATGAGAAGGACTAAGATTAAGTGTTTTTTTTTTTTTACCTTGAAAACAACTAGAAAAACATATTTGAGTTAGGAAAGATTTTTTGTTTTGGTTTGATTTTAGGTTTTAGGGTGGGTTTTTACGTTTTTGAGACCGTAAATTGGCTTAACAAGACTCCTAAGATGTTACTTGGTATTGAGTTGTAGACCTATATTGTAAAATACAAATCTAGTATAAAATATATACATCTTTTCTTTTTTTTTTCTCTAAAAAAAAAGGAAGGCTCCCTCGTTGCAAAAATATAAAAAATATGTTTTGTTTTCAATTAAAAAAATTACTTATTTATTCATTAGTGTCAGAGTCAGGAATATTTATATTTACTAATGTCAGAATTAGAAATACCATCGATGTTAATTGATGTCAGAATTATGAATCGGACACTAAAATTAAAAATTATTCTAAATCATAATATTTATTAACATCAAAGTCAGGAATACTATATTTTTTTACTCAATATTTATTATTCTGAATCGGACCAGATTTTCCAGGTTGGATTGTTTTGTTTTTGGTAAGAAGAAGAACTGTCGGTTGTAGGCTTGCTTTCTTGAAAATGACCGGTGATTAAAATAGTTGGCTAAGCCTCATTTGGATCAATTACCAACTTGCTCGAGAAGTGGTCATCCGAAAAGGGAGTTGAGAGACTTCTTCTTCAACGGTCAAAGCTGGCAAAGCATTTCCACCTCCACTAATTTTATGTGCTTATCTTCTTAAAGTGGCAAACTCCTCTGATTATCAGATGATTGGATTACCTCTCATGTTTAAGTAAGGTTGATACTTTAAATAAGATACGATAATTTCAGCTGTTTCTGTCAAACTCTTGCATGCCCAGAAGATAGTGTTGAAATTCTTGTGATTTGTTTTTTGCTTTTTTTTTCCCTAAATTATTCCCTTTCCTTCTAACTAATTCTTCTATAAAACTAGGATTACGCTGGATTGTACCCTATCCATGGAGAGAATGAATCAATGTGGATAACATGCTGGAGGGCGGATGGTTAGAAGTCATTAAATATATCATTAATAAAACCAATTTATGAGGTATAAATGCCTCAAATTTTGCATGGGTCAACTCCATCCATCCTTTCTTGCCCCTCTCCAAAACGTTTGAGTTGAGCTAACGCAATATAAATTTCTTTCAATTCAAGGCAAGGCATTTGTTGATCCTGACAAATGTGCATCATGTTAAGGAAAATGGGGGTGTAGATTAAATTTTTCTAAAAAGTAAACTGTTGAATTAACAAACAATGTTTCTTGCGTTTAGCTCTTCGCTTGTTCAGGAATATGCGTTTTGGTCTTGTATTAGTGTATTTTCCGTGCTCCGTTGCGGGATGGATGGTTTTTTCAAAATATATAAAAAAAATTAGGAGCTCAAAATTTTTTCTTAACAATATTATTAAACACAACCTAATAGGTTAATTTTAAAAACTTCTAACTTAATTTTTTATTTAACTTGAGTTTTCAATTAAATCATGCGAGAGCTAGTCTAAATTAAATTGATCGATTTCATGGATTTAAATGCAATCTTGATGGCTAGTAAAATCATGGCTTAACTTTTAAAAAAAATATTGGGACAATGACAGATTAGATCAATCACAGTTTCCTCGTAACCCGTGTCATGGATTTTATTGAGTTTAATAACTTTTTTTTATAAGATTTTTTATTTAATTATAAAAATACATACTCTAAAAAATGAACATCAATTTAAAAATAAACATTTATTTGAAACATTGATAACCCTATAGAAAACAAACAAAAATAAATCATGCATTTTATTTCCCAACAAATCCAATATTGAAAGAAAAAATCGAGAAAAATATTTAAAACAATTAAATGACCAAAAAAAAAGCATATCCGGTCAGTGGGTAAAATCATCAAACATGTGATCTGGGTAACTCGAACTAAGACGCTAAACCTATGAATCAGGTCATGGACTCAAGCGAGATTATAATTTATTTTTTTATTTAAATATATGATAGCAAAAATAAACAATCATAAAATCAAATATCATCTCAATACTGAGATGTTGAAAAAAATAATTTTTAAAAAAAGTTAAACTCATCAGACCTGCGAACGAGGTCAACCAACCAAATCTATGAACATATTCATGAACTTTATAAAGTTTAATAACATGGTTTTTTTCTGGAACTATTTTTTTTACTATATAAGTCAACTTTAATTAGAAAAAAAAAGACAACCCACTAAACCCGTAAATTAAGACAACCTGAGTTACCCTAACAAACCCACAAGCTCTGTTAATTTGACAATATGATAAAAAAAATGAAGCATAAATTTTTTAAAAAATAATTGCCCTAGGCAAAGTTGCAGAAAAGAAAAGAAAAGAAAACAAAAAAGATGTCGATCTCTATAAACTTTTCAAACACTTGATCCAAGTCATCAAATTAAAAGCACTATATATGAAAAAATTGTGAAGCTTAATCACTAGAAAATGAGACATTGAAGGATTAAATTGGAAAAAAATCATAAATAAAATTAGAAATTAGAAATTAAAATAACAAGGATTAAAATTAAAATCAAATTAAAGAGTAATGAGAAATTTTTAATTTGAGAGTTAAATAGAAAAGAAAAAAATAACAAAAGAAAAATAAAATCAAAAGAATAAGGTCCAAAATGGAAAGAAAAAAAAAACACCGTAGACTTGTAATGAAAGGTAAAATTAAAAATAATAAAATTTTATAAAAGGGTCAAAGAAAAAATAAATCTAATGAATAAGGATCAAGTTGAAAACATCAAATACATGATGAAAAAAAAAACATGTAGAACTTTTCAACGTGTTTTTTACATAAAAATATCCTAAATGTAAATTGAAAAACTTATGCATGTATATAATTAAATAAATCAATAATCATTGTGTAAATAAGTTAAAAAAAAGTTATTAACGATAAATAAAATTAAAATTGAAAAAAATGAGAGACATAAATAGATCAAGATATTTAATATTACGGAACTGATCATTTTATGGTTGTGTTTAATGAATTTGTTTATTAAAATCAATTTGTAATAAAGATTGACATGCACATAAAATTTATTGAATGAAATAAAAACAAAAAATATATATTATGCAAGGCTGCATATATTAAAAATATTATAACAAATATTTGTTTCTAAAAATAAATTTAATATATATAAAATATACAAACATAAAAATGAATCATACTAATCTTTTCAGAAATTAAACACGTTCAATATAATTAAAAATATTCAATATTTAAAAAGGCTAAATAAGCAAAAAAAACATTCCCAGTAAGTAAAATCCAAACTTAAATTTTTAAAAAATATATAACATTAAAAAAAGTTTTAAATGAATAAAAATCAAAGCTATATAAAGAAAGAATGAGGCTAGGTTGAGTACTAGCTCATGAATAAAGAGTCCCCATGTATGGGCTTACAAGGTTAGGCATACAGGCTTTTATTTATTTTATAAGCTAATAGCACGGATAACATGTCATCTACCTCAATTCAGCTTGAAAAAATATAAACAACCCGTCATCTCGAATCCCTAAACTCCGCCCATCATAGTTGTCAGAAATTATGGTGGTTGTTTTTTTTTTCTAAAAACCTATTTTCAACTAAAAACACTCTAGGAACTTTGTCAAACCATCTATAACCTCCAAAAGTGCAAAAAACTGTTTCAAAATCTAAAATTAACCCAACTTTTTTTAAAAAAAATCAGGCTCTAAAATATTTTTAGGCACTTTTAAGGTAAAAAAAACATACAATTAGAACTTTCCTTATCATATGGAACTATTTTGAATAAAAATTTGTTATTTTAATGGCTAGAATAATTGCAATGACAACTTTCTCCCTCTAGGCTTGGATCCAATGACCCCTTCTCTTTTCTCTCCAAAAAGATTGAAAAAATAATAAAAATAAAGTTTGATATCAAAATTATTTTTTTCTAAAGATAGAGGGATTGATTACCTGGTAGCTAAAAAAGATAGGAGACTCAAATGTACTTTTCAAACAAAGATGAAGATCACCATCTACATTACTTGTGTTTTTTACTTGACTTTCAATTCAATTTTTATTTTTTAAAAAATATATAACCGAGTGTTAATTTAGGCTAAAAAGAACTTAATAGTACAAAGAAAAAAAAATTTAAGAATCAAATTGAAAATCTTGAAAAAATTCACCACTCTAATTTACAATGATGTGTAAAAGAATGAATAATAATTTCAACAACAGTGACTACCTCACATATTTTAACTTTATATTTAATAGTTAATAATAATTTTAATGAAAAGCTAAGATCCAATCTCGTTAATTTATAACTAATACTGCAAAAATATTGATTTGACAGCTAATCAGTGTGTGTGTGGATATTATTTTTTTCTCACAACTGCGAACGATATGAAATCTTGATGCAGTATATGGTCTTCCTCCTTCGTGGCTATCGCGTTCTATTATTCCATTATTTTATAGTAGTCAGGATGGCATGTGTGTTCCTCTCCATATGACTTGACCTTGGAATTTGTTGAAAACATCATATTTTTTTTTAAAAAAAAACCTTGAATATAGGAAAAACACTGGTAATTTGTTCTTGGAGGACATCATGATCAATACCTGTTTAATTCACGCATCTGAAAACCATGGTAGGGAATCGGGCTATAGTTGAATGCAGCATACCGTTTTTTTTTTTTTTTTGTATGGAAACGTTTGTTTATCTATAAGAGGGGGAAAAAAGAAGAACATAGGGGTTGTTCATTTTAATCAATAATGGTTTTAAATTATTTTTTAACATTTATCAATATTTTTCTTAAAGTTTATATCCATAATCTAGATTTAATGTATTTTTTTTAATTGCCAAACCATCTTTGGATAAGTTTTTATTATCAAATAGATCTTAGGAAAATCATCTATAACGATTCAAAATATAAAATTATGAGAAATCTCTTTCCTGCCACCTTCTCTTCTATTAAAATACAAGATAGTAATTTGGAGAGCAAATCTGCCCATCAAAGGAGCCACCACGAAAGTCGATTGCATTAGAATCATTTCACTTAAGGGTTAATATTATTATAGAATAATATAAACCATGTCCTCTAATTTCATCAAAAAATTTAAACTATTGGATTGAAATAGTTTTTGAATATGATACTAGAGCCTTGATGAACAAATGGTCACGAGTTCGAATCTCACTATTCTTATTTATTTGATAAAAATTAAACATAAGGTAATATGAATCTGTGCAAGTTTCAAGCGCAAAGAACTTTTATTTAAGGAGATGTATTAGAGAATAATATAAATTATATCCTGAGACCTTACCTAACAACTTAAACTATTGAATTGAAATGGTTATTTGACAAATATTATAAATAAACTTAGTTTCTAAAAGAAATCAATAATTATAAGAAAATGCATAATTTAACCATTCTAAAGCTCTCCACCTCTCCATTGGAAAAAAAAGAAGAAGAAAAAGTTTGAGGATAAATTTATTGTCACTAGAATTTTTAAAAAAATAAAATTCTCTGAGGAATGAGGGTGGATAACAGTTTACTTGAGGAGGTGTGTTAGAGAATAATATAGATTATATCATGAGATTTCATCTAACAACTTAAACTATTAAATTGAGATGGTTGTTTGACAAATATTATAAATAAACTTAGATTCTAAAAGAAATCAATAATTATAAGAAAATGCGTAATTTAACCATTACCATTCTAAAGCTCTCGACCTCTCCATTGTAAAAAAAAGAAATTCTCTGAGGAATGAGGGTGGATAACAATTTAAAGTACAAGTTTGGACTTTTTAATTATTATTTTTGTAAGCTAACAAGAGCGGCATGACTTGAGCTCCACGTACGCTGGAATAAATCCTGCTAAAAATTATTTCAGCTACTCAGCATCACCCGTAGTGAGAATCTTGTAGCCATTGGTTTGTCATGAAACGACGACTCTTCCCACAAGTTAACAAAACAACCAGAGAATCTGAACTGTTTGAGTTCTTGTAAAAACCTTCGCAGAAACCACTCAGAGTAAAAATTAGGGCTGGAAAATGTGGTTGCTGGATTCTTCAAAGAAAGTGCTTTCATTTTAACCATCTTTTAGCCATTGGTTTGGCATGAAACAATGACTCGGCCCACTAATTAACAAAACAACCTTCATAGAATCTGAACTGCCTGAATCCATTGATTGCCAGCCAGCCAAACGGAAGTTTTTAATGTTATCAATCACCACGGAATAAAAATTATAATAAGTAAATCTAAAAATATATATTGTAGTTCCTGAACTTTTCAAACTATAAATATTAGGTCCCTTAAGTTTCCAAAAACTTAAGGGTAAAATCAATTTTGGGTCCAAAATTCTTTTTCCTTATTATTTAGTCCCTAATTTGAGAGAAGTGAAAAAAGATCGTCGGAATCCGACGTTGGAAAGGGAAAAATTATGTTGACATCGATTATGATCATAAAAACGATAAATATTGGTTTCAGATTGTTCCATTTGATGAAAAGAGTTCATATTAGGTGTTTTCTTACCTTGAAATGTTTAGAAAAAACATATTTGAGCTCGGAAAGATTTTTTTATTTCGAGTTGATTTCATGTTTTGAGATGGTTTTTAGGGTTTTTGAAACCATGAATGAGTTTATTGAGTTGCCTAAGATGTTTTTTAGGTGTATTAGGCCAATAATGGATTGAAAATGAGCTTTCAGGTCGAAAAAACTTATGGCATAATATTCTAGCCATAACATTGACTGAAAATTAGGCAAAATATCAGATAGCATGCCGTTTGCGTTTGCTGATAACATGTGTCTAACTTATTTTTTTTCAAAAGAATTTGGGACGGATGCATGTCACCCGCCCCATCTAAATTCAAAATAATTTGGTCTTTTCCTTTTAAAAAAATATTTTTTTAATTAATGCCTTTTATATGTATTTTTCAAAATAATTTTTAAATTTATATTTAAATTAATACTTCTTCTCTCTTTATTTTGTTTATTTAGCTTTTTTACATAGAGATTATTTTTTAGCTATTTTGTATGCATTTAATTTTTTAAGAGATTGTTCTAATTCATATATATTTTCTTTATGTTTTATATAAATGAAATTTATTTTTAAAATAAAAAAAGTATTTATTTTTTTATAATATTTTTAATATATGTAACCCTTCATAATATTTTTTGTCTTTTATTTTATTCAACCAATTTCATGTGTGTTTATTTTTATTATCATTTGATTAAATAAAAATTTAATTTTTATAAATAAAGTCATTAAACACAACCGTGTAAAAAACTCGAGTTGGAAGCCGAATATCTTGATTTATATCCACCTCTTAATTATTCAATTTTCATCTTTATTTATCGTTAATGATTTTTATTTATTTGTTTGTAATAAACATAGTTTCAATTTATTTAATTAAATATACAACATAAGCTTTTAATGCTCGTTTAACATCGAGGTTGAACTTGCTTTTCGTCAAAATCTGATTTTTCTAGTTGAAATTAATTTTTAATATTTTTTTATCGTTTGATGTGTTGATATAAAAAATAATTTTTTAAAAAAATTTAAAAATATATTATTTTAATATATTTTTAAATAAAAAATACTTAAAAAAACATATCTATTACATTCTTAAATAACCCTTTTAATTTCATATAAATTTTTTATATATATAAAAGCACATTAAAAAAGCTTGTATATCATTTAAAAAAAAAACAATTTAACCCGTGATAAATCACTGTTAAAATCAAGGTTGTCAATTCCGTTCCGTTCCGTCCGGAATGGCCGAAACATTCCATACCAATTCAAAAAACGAAACAAAACGGAACAAATTTCATCTCATTTTAAATCTCGGTCCGTTCCAGATTTTTCTTCTAAATTCCGCCCGGAACGTTCCGGTTCCATTCCACATGTTCTGTTCCGCTCTTGAAAAGTCATTGAATCAAATTGAACCTTATTCAATTTAATTAATTAAACCACCCAATTATAAAAAAGCTCTTTTTCATTACTATTTTCTATAACAATGATATTAATAATAATATTGAAAATTATTATTACTATTTTCATTAACAATGATATTAATTTTTTAAAATTAGATTTATCACTAATATATATGGTTTATATTCATGTTGTTTTTTTCATGTTTATACTTTGTAGGAATTTGAGCAAAACAATGGATACTTTAGATTTCATTAGCCTTAATAACATTGACCTAACTTTATATTTAAAATATTTGTGTTAAAACATTTTACTTTCATAATATTTTGATATTTTGTTTAAGTTGAATTACTTTAAGTTAAAGATCTATTTAATCTTGACTATTTAGAAATATTTTAAATTTTAAAATTATATTTGTTTGACATTGTTTTTGTATTGTATAATTTATAATTAATTTATCTTGAATTTGAATTTTATATATATATATATATATATATATATATATGAACAATACAACCCCAAAACGGCACGCCGAAACACTCCAAAACTAAAATATTTCATTCAAATTAAAAAAACAAAATACCTACTGAAATGGAATTGACAACCTTGATTAAAATAGCTATAGAGAGCTACACATGTGATTGATGGATTATTCAAAGAAAGGGCATCAACTAACCGCCACCCACCTAAGAAAGAGCAAGATTTATGTACAACTTCCAATTAAATTGCAGGTTTGTCCCCCTACTATCAAAAACTGCAGGTTTGTACCCAGTACTCTACGCAATGCCATTTTTTGGCCTTTTCTTTTCTTTTCATTTTGATCATTTTTCTCTCTCTCTTCGAGTCTTGTGTGGCCAAATTCGTCAACAATTTCATATAATTTATTCTATGAAGAAAAACAATAAAAAGAGAGGAATAAAGTGTAGAACATGGAGAACACGCATGGCCACTCTAAAATTTGCAAAAAAATAATTTTTGTCCCATATTTTCTTTTGATTACCTTTTCAGTCCCTTTAGTTTTGTATAATCTTATTCTAGATCCATAATTTCAATATGTTCATTTTTTTAATTCTTAGTTTGAGAGAAAAAAATTGTAAATTTTTCATTTGATAAGAGAAATTTAATGGTGGTGAGTTTTTCATATCAACATGCATAAAAAAAATAAGATTATGTTTTTTTGTAATCCGGTTGATTTTTTTTTTAGATGGTTAAGAAGATTTTTATAGTGTTTAGTAGGTTTTTTGGGTGAAAATAAGTTTAAAAATTGATTTTTTTACAAAAAGAACAAAATAAACATAGCCCTATTTTTTTTTTGCCACCACATGCCAGAATTTGAGCATTAGCAAGCAATGCGTTACTCTTCCTTTTTTTAAAAAAAGAAAAAGAAAAAGAAAATAATGAACAACAAAAAGACCTAGATACACGGGTCTGAAAATATCTTTATTGTTGTGTTCTACACAATAAATAAATTCAAACACTAAAACACGAGAAGAGAATATAAAAGTGACAAAGAATGTGCCTAAAGGAAAATTTATATTTAATTTTGTCTAAAATAATAGATTTATATGTGACAGAGAAAGTGACATCGAGAATGTGATAGATTAGAGAAGATGGGGGGTGCGGTCATGATGAGATTTTTTATTTAATACATGGTGGCATTGTGGCTATTTTGTTAAAATTATGTGGGTAGTATTTTAATTTTTAATAAAGAAAAATAACCATGTTCTCTTATTAAATATATAAAAAAACTTAATGTATGATTTATTGTAATCGGTAAGGTAGAAAATTCAATCTTACAAAATTGTAAAACTAATGTCTGCAAGAATTTAAAATTCAAAACCGGAACCAAACCAAAATCAGAACCAAAACCAAAACCTAGTTAAGACCAGAGATTGGGCACTTTAACACTCTCTCTCCTCTACCTGTATGTATATAATAATTAATAACAACTCAGGACCATCAACAACAACAAACTAGTCCTCGTCTTGTCCTTTCTTTAAGTTATTTTTTCCAAGTCTCTCGTCCTCACCCAAAAAGAAAAAAGAAAAGAAAAGAAAAATCTTTGATTCTAATTCGAAGGACGAAGAAAATGATTTATTTAATAATTCAATTCTTTTAATTTCTCCTCTTTGGCCACCCACAGCCACCCACCTCCCTTTCAAACTCACTATAAAATCTCTCTCACAATCTTCAACCCCATTCCATTTACTCGTTCATATACTTTCACAAGTACATAGAAAATACGTTTGGAGAGCAGAAACCGTGATCGATCGAATGGAGCAGAGGAAGTACTTGGTTGAAGTAGAGAAAGCAAAGGAAGCTATAGATGGAAAGCCATCGACGGGTCCTGTGTATCGTAGTCTTTTTGCTAAAGATGGGTTTCCTCCTCCGGTTCCTGGACTTGAAAGTTGCTGGGATATTTTTCGGTGAGAAAATCTTTCTGTTTGGTTGCTGATAAAATCTTGTTAAACAAGGGGTTAAAGTATATGCTGTGATTCGTTTAGATTTACTTTGATATTTGTAATCTGTTTGAGATTTAGTAAAAAGGCTTTATTTTTAATGCTTGTTTGTGATTCGTCCAAAGTAGATGCCGTGATTCGTTTGAGAGAAAATAGATCCCTTTTCTTTTTTTTGGTTAATATTTAATCCTTGGTTTTTTTTTTATTAAGTCATTTAGTTGTGTGACTAATATTCATTGGAGTTGTTTGCAGGATGTCTGTAGAGAAATATCCAAATAACCCAATGCTCGGTTGTCGTGAGATTGTGAATGGCAAGGTAGCTATAGCTTTGCTGTTTCTTGCCATGTCTTTTTGTGGGGTTTTTTTTTAGTAACCGTGGGTTTGTTGTTTTTGTAGGCTGGTAATTATGTGTGGCAAACTTACAAACAAGTTTATGACACGGTGATCCAAGTTGGAAACTCAATTCGAAGCTGCGGTGTTGAACCGGTTAAGCATTGGAGCTACTTTTTTTGAAACGAAGTCTCGATCTTTGTAATCAAAATTGGGTTTGTACTCGTGTCTAACTCTGTGTTGGTTATTTGTAGGGCGCAAAATGTGGTATTTATGGTGCTAATTGTGCAGAATGGGTTATGAGCATGGAGGTAGTTTCTCCTTCTTTGTGATCGATTCCCTGATAAGAGAAAATGTTATCACAACCTGTTAATTCATAAAGCACTTGAAGGATGAATAATGAGTTTTGCCACCGTTTTTTGAGTATATGCTCATTGATTATCTTAGTTTGCTGGTCAAATATTTGTTTTTTTAAGGAAGTCTTCTGCATTTTCTGCTCTATACCAATCACGCTCCATTTTGATTCTTCTTCTAAGTTTCCGCACCATTTAATTTATAGGTTTGCTGGTCATATATTGGTTTTTTTGGGAAGCTGTCTTCTTCAGTTTCCACCCTATACCAATCACATTCCATTTTGATTTTTCTTCTAAGTTTCTGCACCATTAACTTGTAGGCTTTTTTTTTTTTACCTTCTATGGGATTGGATTTCATATAATGTTGGAGAATTCCTTCAAAATATTCCTTCTGAAATATGTGGTTCAACATACTTTTTAATTGTAGAGTGAGGGAACTATGCATTGTCATTGGTTTTCAATGCTTAACTCAAAAATAGACTATAGCCCTTCTAATCATACTCTAATCATCTTTAAAGCTTGATTGTCTATTTATTTACTTGTTTGTTTGTTTATTTTTTGGATAAAAGGTTTTGTTTGATTACTGTGGCAGGCTTCCTCATAACTTGCTGGTTTTTTTTAATTTATTCTTTCTGTATTAGCATGGTTTCCCTTCTTCGTGAAGTTTCTGATTTATACCGCAAAATCTGATGCAGGCCTGCAATGCTCATGGGCTCTACTGTGTTCCTTTGTATGACACATTAGGTATGGTCTTCTTCCTCATAGATGAATTTGGCATGTAACGATCATTGACTAACCTGCAATTTTCATGCATATCTCTTCTACATCAAGGCCAATTAGTGCTTAACTCTCTCAAATTACATTCTAGGTGCCGATGCAGTGGAATTCATTATATGCCATTCAGAGCTCTCAATTGCTTTTGTAGAAGAGAAAAAGATCACCGAGGTATATGTTTTATGTCCATGCATCCAAAATCCATTATTGACAACACTGCTTTTCATCATGTCTTCTTGAATTTAATATTCAAGAGGTTCACTATTAGCTGGTATACAAGCTCTTTAGGAATTTTAATCTTACATGCTGATATCATTCTAACTGATCCGTGGTTTCCTCTGTTCTCTCAGCTGTTGAAAACATTTCCCAACTCCACACAGTACATGAAAAGTAAGTTAATATTCACAGATTTTTTTTGTTTGTTTTTACCCATGTTACCAAGAAATCATTTTGTTATTTATTTCCTTATGCAGCAATTGTGAGCTTTGGCAAGGTTGCTTCCAAAGAGAAAGAAGAGATTGAGAAATTTGGTTTGGCAGTATACTCTTGGGATGAGTTTTTAAACCTGGTAGCCTAGTCTTTCCCAATCACTCTTGTCCTATCCAACTATTGCATCAATATTAGTAAAAATTTGAGCTAGAAAATGTATGCACAGACAAGTTACTCTGTGAGTGATATTGTATCCCAACTGTGTTTTTGGAATATTTTTGGTAGCAAGCATGCTTCATGACCAGTACTGTATTGTATCTCAACCTTTAGCTTGTGAACTTGAGCTTAGAATCAATTATTACATTTAATGGATGGGTGTCATCTCCTTGTTTTGCCAATTTCAAGAAACAATTCTAGTATCTCACTAATTGTGTTTCATAAAATGCCAGCGATGAAACATGGATGGAGTTTTGGTTCAATTTTATTATTTATTAATATATTTATTTAATGTGCATTTACATTCATTAACCACAATAAGATGCCTTTTCTTCTTAGATTTTGAAGTTTGTTTTTAGTTTCTGATTCTTATTTAAGCTTAAATGAGACCAACGAGTAATGGTCTTTTTATATGTCCCTTGCAGGGGGAGAACAAACAATATGAACTCCCAGTGAAAAAGAAAGAGGATATCTGTACAATAATGTACACTAGCGGAACAACTGGTGATCCCAAGGGAGTGATGATTTCAAATGACAGTATTGTCACTCTTCTAGCTGGGGTGAAACGGCTACTAGAAAGTGTGAATGAAGCGGTAATTTTCTCTTATATTCTGTGCATGTCATAGATGAAGATATGACATTAATTATATGACGTGTAAAGCATAATGTTTTTGGTCCTTTTTTCTACCCAATCTATTCACATGACTCTTTTATTTGTTTTGTATAAATTTTGCAGTTGACTTCAAAGGATGTATATCTTTCATACCTTCCTCTTGCTCATATATTTGATCGGGTGATTGAGGAGTTATTTATTCAACATGGTGCCTCTATAGGGTTTTGGCGAGGGGTAAGCCCTATTTGATTTTTTTATTTTCATTTTTCTTCTCATTGGTTTCATGAGAATGATGCCACTGCCAAGGATGCAATGAGTGTCCCAAATTGCAGAGGTGATTGGGATGGTAAAACCATTCAGCCTCACAAATTAAGAATCAATGTGGTGAAATGTTTATTCCTCACAAATCTGTAGGATGTAAAATTATTGCTCGAGGACATCGGGGAGCTGAAACCATCTATTTTCTGTGCTGTGCCCCGCGTCTTAGACAGAGTTTATTCCGGTAAACTCTCTTCTAACCATGCATTCTTGAAATTCAGCTATTTCAACTTTCATATAAGAGCAAAATTTAATTATAGAGGCATTCTAGTGTGGATAAATTAACACCCTTCTGCTCTGTTAATGATTGGTGTTCTAGGCACCTTAAGCCAACTCGGATTGGGTTCATTTGGAATGCTATCACTATGATGTTTCCCTAGCATACTCAATGAATAAATAATTAGAGCTCCATAATTGTTAAATATCTTCATCTTGTTCAACTGAGGAATGAACTGAGTTAATTCTTGGAATTTTTTCTTATTCAATGTTTATACCACAAATTGAAAGCATAGTTTCTGTATCTCCCACAGTAGAACTATCATAACTGCTGTGCACATTTTTAGGTTTGCAACAGAAAGTCTCTACAGGTGGCTTTCTGACAAAGACATTATTCAATCTAGCATACTCACAGTAAGTTCTATTCCACACTCTAGTACTTTTTTTGGACAACAATTCATGATAAGACTTTCCTGTTGAGTTTCACTCATTTTTAACTTCAGAGAGACAGATAATTGTTCCCTTATGCTTGTTGTTGGTACATTTGGCTAACCATCTTGTTAGGATTACATGATTGCCAAAATTTAAATATTTGTTTTTATTATTTACTGCAGCAAGTTCAGTTCTATGAAGAAGGGGTTTGCACATGATGAAGCATCTCCAATCTGTGACAAAATTGTCTTTAATAAGGCAATTATTCTTCTATCCTGATTGCCTCGAGATCCAAAACTCATAATAGTGATTGTAATAAAATTATGCTTACTCAACTCTCTTTGGCTGTGTGTCTTACTTAGGTGAGGCAAGGGTTGGGAGGAAATGTGCGGCTTATTTTATCTGGAGCAGCACCTCTTTCTAACCATGTAGAAGCTTTCCTGCGAGTGGTGTCATGTGCTCATGTTCTGCAAGGATATGGTATGTTTTCCATATTATTTGATGCAAGCTATACTAGTGTTCTAATTCATCAATTTCCTCTTTAGTGTTAGAAAATTTGTGGTTATAATTTACTGCCTCCAGGACTTGAAATATTTGCAATTGAATTGTTGCAGGTCTGACAGAAACCTGTGCTGGGACCTTTGTCTCACTACCTAATGAATTGCCAATGCTTGGAACAGTGGGCCCTCCTGTACCAAATGTGGATGTCTTCCTAGAATCAGTACCTGAGATGGGATATGATGCTCTTTCAAGCACACCACGTGGAGAAATTTGTATTAGGGGGAAGACCCTGTTTGCAGGTTACTACAAACGTGAAGACCTTACTAAAGAGGTCCTGATAGATGGGTGGTTCCATACAGGTTTTCCTAGACTATTCCTATGATGATTCTTTGGCTCTGATATCTAATTTTATTTTCTTAATCTTACCATTTTCATGATGATCTTTGCATCAGGGGATATTGGTGAATGGCAACCCGATGGAAGCATGAAAATTATTGACCGCAAGAAGAATATATTCAAACTCTCTCAAGGAGAATATGTTGCTGTTGAAAACTTGGAGAACATTTATAGTCTTGTATCTGATATTGATTCGGTATATTCCTTTCTCATACTATTTGATATTTTTTTTTTCCTGAGTATGGCCATGTATTTAATATTTGTTATGAGCATCTTGGCTGTTGATAACTATGTCTTTTTTTAGCTATCTATTTAGACACTGATATGTGTATTTTTTCTGTAGACTAGCAAATATCATAATTTTTTTTATGATTCCGCCCCTTTCATAAGTATGGCAGTAGTTTCTAGATGGCAGGAACTGCTTTTTTTTCCATATTGGAACTAAGTAATTACTAATTTCTTAACGATTCATATATTATGTGATAGGTTTAATCTATTACTGGCAAGAGAGTCTTATCTGTTTGCTTCAGTTGTCAATTCCTCCGAGGACTTGCATTGCTTGCTTATGCAATCATTCTGTTTTTCAATTTCAGATATGGGTTTATGGGAACAGCTTTGAATCATTCCTTATTGCTGTTGCCAACCCCAATCAGCAAGCACTTGAACATTGGGCTCAAGAGCATGGTATAAGTGGGAACTTTAAATCCCTTTGCGAAAATCCAGAGGCAAAAAAATTCATACTCGGAGAGCTCACCAAGATTGGGAAAGAAAAGAAGGTTCCTACTTAATTTGCTTTTAGCATATCTTGTTAACCTATTGAAAGAGATAGTTAGATCTTCAAGAGCTAACTGAACATTTTTGTGATCCGAAATACTACTTTTGGCAGTTGAAGGGCTTTGAACTTGTAAAAGATGTCCACCTCGATCCTGAGCCATTTGACATGGAGCGCAATCTCATCACTCCAACATACAAGAAAAAGAGGCCCCAGCTTCTCAAATATTACCAGGTATCTCTTCTTTATATTTTAGGGGATTTGATTACACTGGTTTGTATTTGGCACTAACTGCTTCAGTTCAGTAACAGAAATTTGGACTGGCAATGACTTGAATCATTATTGATTTTCCCCTTCTTTACTAATGCAATATAAGAAACATGGTTAACCAATTTCATGGCCATGGCGGCTAGTTCTAGATCTCGGTTCTTACCATTCCGTTTAGTTTAGGCCATGCATCGAATCTTGTTACACTTTAATGTTCTTGTGGTGGTCAAGAAGAAATTTGTGAGTGGAAAGTTACTAACCCAAAATTCTTTGCACAGAATGTTATCGACAACATGTACAAGAGTGCAAGCAAGCCCAAAGCCTAAGAGATAACTTTATGTATCTTGATAACTTTTCTGTTCAGCAGGACCGTTGATAGTATTTACATTGTTTTTGTTTTGTTTTTTTTTTTCTGTACATAAAGTTATTTCTATTTATAAACGTTGCAATTTGTATCAAAGAGTAGCATCTTTGCTTTTGGTGACAATGGCAACTGACTTTTTTTCATCTTTCCCGGTGAATGAATGTGGATATAAAACTTCATAAACCTCTCTGACCTAATTTGGAATTATTGGATGGTCAATGTGCACTCTAATCACATCTCAAAAATTCCTTCCTGTATCCACGAGCCATGCCAACTTGAGGGTTGAGACAAAGGAAGGCAACATCTAGCATTTCAGCTTTAAGAGGACTACCAACCTAGGTGAGGCTTTAGCCACAAAGCCATGAAAAGCCACTCACTTGCACTTGCTCATAATGATCAAATTATCTCTGGACTTGTTTCCACCTTTCCAGTAATTTTCGATACAATTTTTAAATATTGGATCTTCCGTTATTTAAATCGTGTATCTCCGTCACTCATAGTGATTTATCATTCAATGAATGACTGAAAAATGATCCACCGATCCAATTAGAATTTTGTTATTTTGTCCATAAGTAAAATAAAATATTCAAAATCTTACATTTTTTTATACACTTATTTTTTCTATACATCCAAGAGATTCGCACGATCAGAAATGCCTTTACTTGCAGGCTCTGTATTATTCTTGAGCAATTCCCAGTCGGTTTAACCCAATTCACTTCCTTCCCCAGCCTTCCATCCTTATTATTAATACTCAATTGGTTCATTCCACATACGGACGAGAGTTATCTTTAAAATGAGAGAAGAAAAAAAAAATTATATTCAGCTAGCAGACAATTAGCAAATATGGTCATGATTTTTTTCTTTCAAATTTAAATTACCAATTTACAAAAAAAAAATAAAAAATTATCAACCAATTTTATAAGTTCATAGCTGCATTATATAAGTTCCTGGATGGAACAAGACTCGTCTCTCTTCCATGGCTCTCAGTGGACTTGTTTTCTCTTGCTTGAAGTTGAAGGCATTCTAATTGGTAGACCAAATTTGGCACGTTCAAGTTCCAGAATTTTGGCTGGAGTCAAATCGAAGCACGAAATTTTCCAGGAAGAAAGTTGCCAATCCAACTCGCCTGTGCAGCACTGCACTAGACGCCATTCTCGCTCACCTAAATTAAATTAAATAATCCACTACATCCCCCAAAACAGTTCGGCCAACTACAGTTTACAAAAATCAATGCACTGGCCTCCTATTAGAAGACTTAAAACTAAAACACCTATGCTCTGGCATGATACAGTACAGTTGTTGTCACAATAACAAAATATTACACATGGCATTTGACCTTGAAGTCACCTTTTCAATCCGACTGCATCTGGGGTTTGGCATGGCTTTTGTCAAAAGGAGACCCGAGAGATGAGGATTGAAACTGTAATGCAAGAAGCTCCTCTCTGGTATACTTCAGTCTCTGATCTACTTCCAAGAGAACAAAACAAAAAAAAGAAAAGAAACGAGAGAGAATGAGAAAAAATAGATTTAAGCCATATAAGCAGAAATTGTTGCAGTAAGTATCTCAACCTATAAAATACTGAGACACAATCAACTTTTCCTGTTTCTGGTTTACTTGTGGAGGTCTTAGAAATGTTCGTGGTGGAGTCAGACGGTGGCGGGCAGTTTGATCTGATATAGAGACAACATGCTCATGCCTTAATTCAATTTGAGGATGTCTTTTACGAAATGACAAGATAGCATCCTCAGTTAAGAGCCAACAACCCCTGAGGTCCAGCATTTCAAGAGTTGCTGGTGGTCTGAATGAAAATAGCCCAGAGTCAGTCAGCACAGCATCGCGAATGCCTAGATTTCTTATCTTTGGTAGAGATGACAAGCGGTAAAGGGAGATGTCTGTAAGGGAAGGACTTTTGAGAGATAAAAGCCTCAATTCTTGAAAGTTTGATACGGGGTCTACAGCTGCATCCTTGATGTTGGCGCATTCTAGATTCAAACTTTCCAAACCTTTAAGGCTATGTAGTGCTGTCAGTGAGGAAATCAAATTTGGCTCAGCACCATCCTGGTGAATGAAACCTGAAAATAGGAAACATTAAAAGCGACAAATAAGTACTAAACCCATGCGATTTTAGACAGACATTGCCAGATGATAATAAGCCATTTATTAAATGATTCAGCCTGCCCCAAATTCTGAATTCATTAGCTGATATTAGATAAATATTTTTTTAAAGATAACACCTTTGTCTGTGTGAAAGAATTCATACCATTGATGATTGTATTGTTTAAATCAACAAGCTTCAGTGAAGGCATCATGCCAATATATGACATGGCCAAATCATCTACTAGAGTGTGAGATAATGATAAATTCTCAAGCTTTGGAACATGACCAACTAATATTGCCACCCCAGCAGAGGTGACTCTTGTTTTGCCGAGATTTAAATTTCTCAAAATTGCTCCTATACTTGCAACCGCTTCAATTGAATCATCACCTATCATGCTACTGCTGAGATCCAAATATTCCATTGCTTTCAAATGATGTAAGAAGTAGAATCCATTGAGAGATGAATTGGATACATCCAGAAAAGATAGGAAGCATGTATTGAAATACAAGAATGCTTCAGCCTCGTTGGTGAATGTAGCTCCAGAGCATATAAGCTTAGTCAAATGAGCTTTATTCCCATTACCTTGAAGTACAGAATTAATGGTGCAGTTACTCAAGTTTAAGCATTCAAGAGATGACAAATTTGGCAATATTGTAACATTGGTCCAGGCCAGACCGAGAAACTTCAACTTGGGAAATTTTTGAAGAACAGTGGCCCCTTTGTTAGATATGTTACTCCCCCAAAGGTCAAGATACTCTAGCTTTGTCAACGCCTAAAAGAACAATA